>NC_137971.1:55498325-56698325 GCF_963924665.1 Micromys minutus | reverse complement strand
TTCCACCATCCTCCTGAACTGTGCGCCTCCATCAATGCATAGGGCATTTCTGTGGTTAGAGGAAACCCAGAGGCTGGGAAAGGGCCAATAGGGACATCTCTGGATGACCTGATATTTTTGGACACCTGAAGCCCCTCCTCTGTTGTACTAGCCCCTGTGTCTTCTGTTGTACTAGAGTTTCCAGAGGTGGCCCTCACAGACAGTGATTCTGGGAGCTGTCTCCCTGGCTCTCTTCACACCCAGCCCTACCCTGTTCCAACCCAACCATCAGCAGGGTCTTACCAGGTAGCAATTTCCTCTGTTGTGTACTCCACATGGGGAATTGGTTCACCCCTGTGGAGGAGATCAGTGGTCAATAGGGCCCCCCTCCA
This sequence comes from Micromys minutus, assembly GCF_963924665.1. NCBI lineage: Eukaryota > Metazoa > Chordata > Mammalia > Rodentia > Muridae > Micromys > Micromys minutus. The sequence goes on along the minus strand of NC_137971.1, from coordinate 56,697,954 downwards.
TCTCAGAGAGGAGGAAAGATGGGGTGAGGTACCTCTCCAGCTGTTCAGAGGCCTTTGGGGTATGGACTGGACTGGCTGGGGTACACTGACCCCAACCAGCTGCTTATTTCTCTGTGCCCCAGTCTCCTTAGCTGGGACTAGGAATAATGCCAAGCTCGGAGCAGAGAAAAGATAGACAGGCTGGCATTGGAAGCTGTGTGACAGCTACCCAGTCACCTCCCCCCACCCTTCCTCCCTCCTGTCCTGGGGACTCTGCCCCACATGCAGGCTCCTTACTGCTTGTACTGGAAGGCAATCTCTGCAATCAGCTTCCGGCGCTGGCGATACACCTGGTCAGAGAAGCCCTGGTGGCCAGGGGACACACATCAGGAGGAAGTTGGGCATTCCCTGCTCCAAAGACCAGGGTCAGTCCCTCCCTGTGCCCATCCTACAGGCCTCAGCCATGGAACACAGGCTCACCGGATGATCCAGGTCCAGGTCAGGGTCAAACTTGGTGACTAGGTGGTGACACTTGTCCAATTCTGACACTTTCCTTGGGAACCAAGGAACTTCACAAGCAACAGAGGCAAAGGGCCCAGGTTAGCATAGACCCATAATGTTTGACCATCCTGGGTCCAGCCTCCCCTAGAGACCTCCTAGAGGGCAGAGTTTACTGAGATGCATGAAAAGAATAGAAGGGTGAAGCCAGCATGGTGGGGCCAACTCTGTGGACACTTCAGGGTCCCCGGTGGCAGGATACTCTGCCCCCCCCAAGCCCACAAGATAATTTGATTGCACTCGGGGACAGAAATCCATCCTCACCCTTGTCCTCTCTGGCACTGCGTACATCGTCAGACACCCGACGCACAGAACTGAGGAGGGCAGCCAGGTCTCCACTAGGCACCTCAAAGCGCACAAAGTACTCCAGGTGGGGGCTTCCTGCCAGTGGCCTCTGGGCAGGCCGGGTCTCTAAGTGGTGAATTTTGGCTTCAAATGTCTATGGGAGTAAAAGCAGGAAGAGAGAAAAGGAGAGAGACAGATGGAGGAGGGGCCATGGAGAGCGGTGGAGAAGATGGAGAGAGGAAGAGAGGGATGATGGGCAGGTAGGGAGAGATGGAGAGACAGAATCGTGGGGAAAAGGGAGATGGAGGACCCTGGCAGGCCTGGTCAGTTTTTGTTTGTGTGGTTGGTTGGTTTTGGTTTTTGTTGTTGTGTTTGTTTGTGTCCCTGCCTATGAATTTTGGAAGGTTGGGTTTCGTCTTGTGCATCCTTCCAGGAATCATCACAGCTGTGCCTTTGACCCCCTTTCTGCACAGTCCTGTCTGTTTGGAGATCATACCAGATAGATTCCCCTGCTGACAGAAGGCCCTATCCTCTAATGATCTCATTTGACTTACTGGCTACATCCACTGGCCACACCCAAAGGCCTGGGTCCCACACACAGGCTCAGGCCATGACAGGATAAATAGGAGAGTCAGGACTGATGGGCAGGGGTCAACTTCCTCTTTACCTTCTGTTGCCCAGCAGCAAAACACTTAGGCCAGGCTGTCAATTCTGGGAGCTCACAGGGTTCTGGCTTTAATGTCATTTGAGAGTTTTCCTGGGGGTGGGGGGGCAGGTCATTAGCCAAAGCAACAATGCAATCAGCTGCTTCATAGGCCCATGGACAGGTGGGTAAGATTGTGTGTGTGTGTGTGTGTGTGTGTGTGTGTGTGTGTATGTGTGTGTGTGTGTGTGTGTATGTATGTATGTATGTAGTACTGGATGTCAGGAAGCTGAAGGGCAATCCCTAAGACCCAGCTCCTGTTGGCCTGAGCAGCCATATTTCAGCCCTGGAGGGGGAAACAGCCATTCTTATATATCTTATGCATGCTTGCCTTGGCACACTAAGCCTCACCTCAAACACTTTCATAGCCCGAGACAGTGATGAGGGTTTTGTACCCCTCAGGGAGAAGAGCAGGTTGAGAACAGCATTCCCATCCCTCTCTTCAAATACCACAGCCTCCAGTGGATTCCCAGGTTCCGAGGAGGCTACTGCCGCTGCCGCTGCCGCCGCCGCCGCCTCCCGCTCCTTGCGGGCATCCTCAATGAGACTCTGCCGTCGTCCGATAAACCTTGGGGACTGAGAGAGATATGCCTGTACCTCTCCATGCTGCTGCCTCCATTGATCCTGCCTCCAGGGCTGTGGTCAAACCACTGGATGCCATGCAGGGGTAGAGGACAGAGCATGCTAGTCAGTGTTCTGACAGGGCATGGTGGGCAGCTAGGGCTGAAAGCCATGGCAGAACTGGAAGGCAAGGGCTCCTAGCCACCGTTTCTCAAGGTAGAGGTGCCCTGTCACCTACCTCCCAGGCTTAGACCTAACTGAATTAGTGACAGAGGGCTGTGACTCGGGCTGGTTTTCCTGATTTCTATGGGCAGCGCCCAGAGACTGGAGGAGCGCAAAGCCTCAGACATCATGGGAAACAAATAGCTTGGGTGGTCGTTCAGGTAGACAGTACTGTACGCAGCTTAAAGAAGCATCTTTCCCCTCTTGATTCTCTGAGAGAGACATGAGGCGGAGCCTCGTGAACACACCATCACTGGAAAAAGTGGTTCTTATCCAGGTGTCCTGTCTAGGTTGTTGTCCTCCCTGGAAACAGCCCCCCTCACAATGCTTCCCTCTCCCCCTGGTTACCCTATCCTCTTCTGAGCACAGGGTACCTCCTGTATGGCCTCTGTTGGCCCTGTGTCTGCCACAGCTATGAACCAATACTTCCAATCCCCCAACACTCAGAGCTACCTGGACTTCAGGGAGGAAGAGCCTGAACTCTTATCTGAGAACTGAACTCCCCAAAAGGCATGGGTCCTGGGCTTTGGGGCTGTCATAGTCATTGGGAGAAGCATGCCCTCTGGAGCCCCCTCCAGACTTCCAACAGGACACCATGAATGCAGCCAGAGCCCCAGGCTCCCTGGGAAGAACAGGAGACAGGGTGGTTCCCAGGGAGCTGAGGGGAGAGCCATGCAGCTAAGAAGTGTAAAGGGGCACTTTTGACCCCACAGTTGCCCCTTGAGAAGTGCCTGCAAATTAAATTTCTAAAGGTCACACTGGTCTCATTAAGGCCTCTGTCAACCCAGGGCAATAGTTAGAATGGGGCCCCAAGGATAATCTGAAAGCTCTTCTTATGAGCTGATCCCCCACCCCCATCCAGTCCATGCTGACAAAAGGGACTGTTTGACATCTTGGCAGCACCTCCTCTTAATCCCTGTGGTTCCATAAACCTTGCTCACAGGGAACACAGAAGCAGGCCAGTAGATGGTGAGAAGGGTGAAAGGAGGCACAGGAATTGTGCCAGAGTTGGGGACCTCTTCTGTCATGGTAGAACATGGGCCCATGTCCTGTTTCCACAGGACAGCAACAGGCAGACCAGTCAGCCATTTGCTGACTAGGTCTCCTCAGAAGTGTACATTGCAGGAACACCACACTCTGTGACAGACAAGCCTAGAGAACCCAAAGGGGCGGATAAGTAGGGGAGCTACTGGGGAACTTGAATCATGGGACTCTCTCCCAAGACCACCCAGGGGAGATTTCCCTACTTCATGAACTAGGACCCACAGAAGCTCCAGGAAGGCTGGCACAGTGAGACAGCATTGGCTGTAACTCTCAGAGTCCAGCGGGACACAACAGAGGCATTTACCCAAGCACAGGACTATCTACCAGGGTTAGGACCCAAACTAACCCTGAGACAGGATGGGAACAAGACCCACTCCAACCCTGGGTGCCAGACTCTGGGTAGACTCCCAGCCTGGGGTATCCACCCATCCATCCACAGGTGCAGAAGCTGCTCCAGATACCCCTGGGTGACAGCATGTCCTTCTCACCGTGACAGCCTCAGCCTGCTTGGCATCCTGCTCTGAGACGGCCCTTCTGAAGCCCTTGGGCTGTGGCGAGGAGGCGCTGGGGGTAGGCATAGTGCAAGCCGGTGGTCCTGAGTTCTGTCTCCACAGCTCTTGCCAGGCAGGCAGCTTCTTAAAGGCCAGGCTGACGTCAAAGCCCCTCTGGGTCCCCCACCTCCTACCTCCTGCGCATCCTCTCCACGCCTGCTGTGCCTGAGGGAGGCGGGGGTGGGCACAGAGCGAGGAGGACGAGAAAGGCCTCCGTCCCATTAGATCTAATTGCATCCACTGTCACAGGCACCTGCCTCTGAATCACCCTCAGCCCGAGGCACCACATGAGGACAGGGGCTGGCTGGTATTCTGTGGGACAGGAGATAGCTAGAGCTCTCTAACCAAACCAGGGCACACAAGAGGAACCATGCTGGATTTCCCAGGGGCTCATGTTAGGAAAATTATAGCCCTTGAAAACAAACAAATCTAGAAGATCTCTTGCTGGCTTTTTTTTGGGGGGGGGGGTGACTGTCTTCAAGTCCCCTCCAGGGCATGGGTCATGTTCCCCCAGCCTTTGTAACAAAGTATACTATTTATTCACACACCCCACCCCCAGTGTATGTGCTGCCACTGGGGCTGGATCCTCAGGCAGGTCCTATGAGACACAGAATGTTCCAGAAGGCTATTCCTCTATACTGTTTTCAGGACCGGCTCACTTTTCCAAGGTTCTACCCCTCTGATTATCATATCTCCTTAAAGACAAAGCCTGAGAGATGGTGCCAACCCTAGCCCCTGGCATCTCTATGGGGCCTTCTGACCTCACCTTCCTGTGGGAGCAGACCTCTCCTTTGGTGCTCTTCTGAGCACACACACACAAACACACACACACTCACTCACTCCCTGCATCATGGTCTCAAGCTAGTGGTAGCCCCGTTCTCAGCTGGCCCCCATGTAAGGGCACACTCAGTGACCATCTCTCTCACGACACCCCAAGGTCTAACACTAAGTGACCTTTTGTGTTCCAGTTAGCATCTACACCCACTGACACAAAGATCCACCCTAGCTTCCTCAGCCAAGGAAATGGGATCTCTAAGGAGACCAAGGAGGGGCCCTTTCTCTATAGCAAGTGAGTTGTGCTGGGCCCATCCTACATCCCTGGTGTCATTTCTTTTCTTCAGGTAATGACTCAGGACAACTGCCTGAGCCCTTCAGAGAAAGGTGTCCTCTCACTAAGAGAACTGAGAAAGAGTACTGTCCTTATCCCTCTGAACATTGGAGTCTGAAAAAGTGCCAAAAGGACAAAACTCACTCTGAAAATGGCTACCCTGGGCTTCTGAGGACCCAGCAGGAGCCAGAAGCCTGGAATCTCCAGCCCCCAGCCCGCTTAGCGCCCCCTCTGGCTGATCACTGAAGTCTCACTACACTTCCTAGATAGCACTTGGACTCTCAGGAACAGCCTGCTATACTTACCAGGCCCAGCCCTCTCCCTTCCCAGCTCTTTCACAACAAGAACCGCCTGCCACATTACTGCCTCTCTCTACATCCTCACTGGCCCTCTTTACCCCCTAGAAGCAGGTGAAAAAGGAACTTTCCTCAACCTCTCCTGCTGACCTTCTGGCCCCCACAATTCCCATCCCAGAAGTGTCTGGGGCTCTGTGGTAGCCAGATTTGTGTGGTATCTTTTATCTACCTTTTCTGAGCAAGCTACTGCAAATCCCATAAACCCCAGCTCAGTGACTGTTTACTCTGCATTGCCTGATGTCTCTTACTATGGACCCCTCCCCCATGTTCCATGCCCCTCTCCAAACTCTTCCTTGCTCAGCAACTCTACTGGCTTAGCCCACTCCTGTCTCTACATGCCCAGCACAACCCTGGCCTGCCTGGGGGTCCCAGGACTCTTCTCAGAGTGTTCTCCACAGCCCAGAAAGGGGTCATGTGGAGACATTTCCACCACGAAGGCAGAGCTGGCTGCACTTTAACCTTCAATGCTGAGGACTGGGGGCTGTTGCCCAAACCCAAAGGGTGTCTAAGCCCAGTCCCCAGGTCTGCATGCCCACCTTCAGGATCTTCCTTTAAAGGGTGTTGGGGATTCCAGGGTGAGGCAAGCCCAGGCTGGTTCCGCCCCACCCAGCCTGGCATTTGCTCAGGTGGTACAGGGTAGGAGGGAGCTGTAGCTAACAAATCCTGCATAGGGGCTGCTGCCAGCACCACGAATGTGGATTTAACCTTTCTGCAAATGTCTTACACTGACACAAATATTGCTTTTTAATTCGTTTTCTTGTCTCGGCTGGAGGATTGCACAGAAGCTAGGTGGGGGTGGGGGACGTGTGCTCTTCAGACCTTTGTCTGTGTCTGAGCTCACCCAAGTAGCACCTGGCCTGAACTTGAAAACATGATGTCTTTGGACTCTCTTGGGAGACAACTGCTGCCCCGAACTCATGCCTCTGTTCATACCCAGCCTGTTAGCACCCCCTAGGCCATTGTGCACTGTCTGTGAGATACAAACACACACGCAGAGCTGGTTGACCATGCTGTGGCAGGATCTAAGGCATCTGTGGGCACAGAGAAGCCCTGACACTTTAGCTGTGTCCATCCCCTTTTTGATGGGAAGAACCCCAAGAGGTCTCTTAAGTCTGCCCTTGGTCAGGCTTCTAGGACTTGGCCCTGTTCCATGCTATAGGCCCCTACCTCCTCGAAAAGCTCACCCAAAGACAAGCTGGGTCTTTTAACCATGGCGACTTCACACTAGGCCCTGCAGAGGAGCATCTGCCTCTCCATTTCAGATAAACCCATTCTACAGAAGGGAGATCTGAGACCCAGAAGCACACTACTTCTCTAGATCATACAACCAGTCTCTAGCCCAGATCCTTAGCTCCCAACACTTCTGTCTTCAAGGAAGACAGTAGGGTTGGGTCTCAGCATCCCCCCTCTCCCCAGCTGCAGCGGCTAAGCCTCACTTTGAAGAGCCACAGTTGAGGTCAGGACAGGGCTAGGAAAGGCTTCTAGTTGGTGGAAGTGAGGCTTTGAAAGCTCTCTAGACAGCATACAGGGTGGAAGACAGAGCAGAGAGGAGGAATGGTTGGGAGCAGCCCCTAGCAGTAAAGAAAGAAGACTGAGCTGAAGCGTAAGGCCAGTGCAGTGGGCCCTTGCTTTCTCTGGGCTCAGATGGGTGCTGGGGGCATAGCAGGCCCTCCCTCCTGCCTGAGCCCTTTACACCCCTGTAATGCCTGTGCCATTCACAGTCGTCCTGGTAATTACCCTCCTCTGTCACCACAGTGATTAGGCCTGCGGAGCTGGGCAACACACGAGGCCTTTCTCTTTCCACAGCCTCTTTCAGCACGATGCTTAATTGTCCATAATGACAGCGCACCCACTCCCTGGCATCAGTGTAGCTGGTGTGGAGGCTGCTGCCTTATTCTGTACGCACCCTGCTGATGTGGGCCTTCCTGCCCAGGACATTGGGGAACTAAAGAGGCAGAGGACTATTTGGGGGATCCTGATCCTTGGCCTGGAGTGAGGACCCAGCCACACCAATCACCCCAGATCTACCCCATAGCTTTGGGCACTATGGAAACCTGTGTGCATTTTGGAACACATGCCCCAAAAACCTAGGCTCAAAGGCCACCTTCAACCAGCATCATGGCCTTCTACCATAGACACACAGAAGCATGCACAGAGACACATGATCATACACATATCTATATGAGGACATACATAGGCATGCACGTATGTATAAAGACATACATGTATACATATGGCCATATACAGATACATACAGAGAGAGATGGACATACACAAATGTATATATACAGAGGTATATGCATAGACACAGACAGGCATACACACAAACATTTGCACACAGAGATATACAGACTCACCGTGCTTATACACGGAGGCACATAGACATATAAATACACTTAGATGCAGAGAGACAGGCACATATACACATGTATACACAGGAGCAGCCACATGCACACACAAATACACATGAACACAGGCACACATACAGGTTTACACATATAAACAAGATCACATGGGCACACATGTATATTTTATTCAGGCATTCACACACATGCTATACTTATAGACCCTCCCCCAACACTCAAATCACTCTCTATAGAAACACATGTTGCTAGGGTCTCTAGAAGCCTGTCACCAGATGGCTCTGGGGCCAGTGTTCCTGCTTACAAATATGCAGGTCCATGAAATCACCAACTGACATGCCCTTAAACCCCTCTCTGGGATTTAAGTTGGTCAGGACATCATGACCTGCTGTGCAGAGTGAGCCCAAGTCGGAAGGGAGAGTGAGGGTGCATTTCCCTGCTACCCAGGAGACTGAGATAGGTTATGAATCAGGGACCCGGTACTCAGCAAGACTGCAGGGCCCTTTGTGGAGGTCTGAGGAGGTGTCCCTGACACCGTTCACCCACCTGACTGGAAAGAGAATGAAGCTTCCTGACATCTGGCAGGATCCAGCCATTCTTGCCCTCATCAGACCCAAATGCCAGAGCAATTATCCCTAACGAGGCCATTGGATGGAGATGCAGCCTCGGGGCTGTAGGTGCAGAATATGTCCTGGACAACACCAGCTGCGGTCGATAGGAGACACTTAGGAAACACTTAGGGATAATTGGGCAGTTGAAAGTCAGACCAGAGGCAAGAGCTGCTGGATCAGCCCCCATGTCTCCATCCTAGCTCTGGGCCCTGAAGCCTCTTCCCAAAGAGCCCCCATCTGTCTGCTCCCTCTGCCCTGGCTCCCCACTTACACCAAGTCTTCAGGTCCAGAGTATCTTCCTGGCATCACACCCTCCTCGTTTTTCTAAGCCACTTCCATCTTTGGCTGGTAAGACCAACACTATTTCTCTGCCTGCCTTATTCCTAGAGATCCACTGTCTATAGGTAAGAGAGCCCCAGCTCAGCCTCTCATACCTTGGGCCTCCACTTCCCTATCTTCACAGTGGATTCCTGGGAGTGGCCCATGGCAGCTCTCAGGAGCTCTGGTTCTTCCAAAGAACCCTGCATGTGAGATGGCTGGCCCTTCTCTGAGCTTCCATTGGGGGATGGCTTTAGTCACATGTCTGCAGCATTCTCAGTGGCCAAGGGGTCTAGGTCAGGGTGGTCATCCAGGAGGGAGGACCAATAGCCAGAGTGCAACTAAGGCAGGAATAGAGAGAGAGAGAGAGAGAGAGAGAGAGAGAGAGAGAGAGAGAGAGAGAGAGAGAGAGAGAGAGAGAGAGAGATGAACAGAGCACAGGTTGCAGAGGCTGTCCATCTGTTAGACCTAGTCAACAGGAAGTCACCATTAGAACCAGGCCTTCTCTGAAGAGTCCAACACAAGCCTCATATTAGCAGAGGCTCACAGCTGCAGCTATGTCACCTGAAAACTCACACCAACCTGGCAACCCACATACCAAGCCTGAGATGATAGAGAAGTGTCCTGTCAAATTCACTGGTGGCTGGTACATGAGTGTCCAGGTCAGGGACCCATGATCTACTTCTAACTACATTTGGTCTTCATGCAATATGCTACCTGTGTGTGTATACATGTCCATGCACATGTATATGCCTTGTGTACATGCCATTGTGTCTATGTGCACATGCAGGGTAGGAGATGTATTCTATATCCCCAAGCCTTCATGTAATCATGCCTGTATACAATAGGGCCTGGAGGAACTCAGAGCCATGGATACATAATAGGTAACCTCAGCTCGCATGCCCCTTAGACTTTCAGAAAATGTCATGGGTCAGACCCCTGGTCCTCCCAGGTATTCTTGGTTCCCTTCTGTCTCCCTCTGAGTTCCTTGCCTCCCCCAACCTGTGTACTGGTGAGTCACATAACACCATTCACACCACCTCCCAGAGTACTTGACAGTTTGACAAATTAGCCAGTAAAAGCAATAAGAGTGACATTCAGTTCCCATTAGTCACTCACAAGGACCACAGTGGTGATGTGACAGCAATCATGTCTAATTGCAAGACGGCTGCTTGCCCACTCCAGCCCCACGGAAACATCGGAGGCTATGGGTGATGATCACCCTCCCATCCTGTGCTAGGGAGGGGCAGTGGTTCCTGCTCTGAATGGGAGTGGTCTCTTGCAGTTTGTGGTGCTGTGTATTCCTCTCTTCTCATCTATAAGGTGGCTTCTGCTCCCCACTGCATGTCCCTGAGCTGTGTTAGCAGAGTTACAGTGGCCCCAGCATTCAGCAGGGAAAGTCTTAATTTGCTTTGAATGTACCAAACCACAGTAGAAAACCTTCCTAGGGCACTGCCTCCCTATAGGATGCCTATAGGTAGGGACAGGAGATGGGACAGCAGCAGACTCTGGAGCTTTGTCCCTCTGGACTGAAGATAGGCCCGGAGCAGGTATAGCTTCTGCATGTGAGGAGGACATTGGCAAGGAAGGCCCAGGGGCAGCTTGGCTGTGGTTAGAGCAGACTTGAATGAGTTTGGTCTGGGGAACTCAGCAGAAGTAAACCGAATACCTCTGTCATTAGTGTAGGCTCCTCCAGATGGAGAAGGTACCCACCCCATGGCTTTGCAGCCCCATCGTTACCTAGTGTGGCTGGTGTATTTGAATGCTTAGTCACTAAGCAGTGGCGCTATTTGAGAAGTGTTAGGAACTGTGACCTTCTCAGAGCAGGTGTGGCCTGGTTGGAGTGAGCATGTTATTTGAGGTTTCAAAAGTCCATGCCAGGCTCAGTCTCTCTCCCCTCTCCCCCTCCCCCCCCCCCCCCCGTCTGTATGTATGCTGCTATGCTCCCCGCCGTGACAATAACCAACTAAGCCTCTGAAATTGTAAGCAAGCCCCCAGTTTAAAACTTGCTCTGTAGTGCTACAGAGTAACTTAGTCCACAGAGTTCTTCTTACACAGCATATGGGCCTAGTCTGATTCCTAGAAGATGTTAAAAAGCAAGATAAGGTGGTGCATGCTTGTAATCCCAGTGATGAGGAGGCACAGACAGGGGGATCCCTAGGACTCAGCTAAAAACAATGTAGCCTACTTGGCAAGCTCCAAGCCAGTGCGAGATACAGTCTCAAGGAACAAGGTGGGCTCAGGTTGGTAGCACTGTTTTCCAGGCCAAACAACCAATATCTCCATGGCTTCACTTGAGTTAAGTCTGCAGACGATATCTCCGCTGGGCTTGTTGACTGATGACTGCCCAGCATAGACAGAGGGGATAGAGAGAGTCACGGGACCCTCACTGGAGCACTCAATTCTTTTTCCCCACAAGCTGTATGTGAGTCGGCCCTGTTTGCAGTTGGCCTTGGTGTCTCAGGGAAGGGCTACAGAGTTCATAGGCTGAGTTGTTGTCCAGTTCCTGCCCCCTCCACGATCCTCCTAGCCCCCAGCGAGAAAATTCTCACATTGTATCAAAGAACCAACATTCTAGGCTTGTCCTCTGGCTTCCATACTGCGATTCACATAGAAGCAGGCATGATCATGTACATATATGAAAATAAAAAGAAAAGCAGTATCCTAGCTTGCTTTCTGTTGCTGTTTTAAACACCAAGACCAAAAGCAACTTGGGAAGGAGGGGGTTTATTTGGCTTGCATGTCCTGATTACTGTCTATCATTGGGGAAAGTCAGGGGAGGAGCCTGCAGGCAGGAACTGAAGCTGAGACCACGAAGGAACGTGGCACAGTGGCTTGTTGTCCATGGCTCATCTAGCTTGCCTTTTTATACACCCCAGGACCACCTGCCCACTGTTGGTACCACCCACAGTAGGCTGGGCCCTCTCATGTCAATAATTAACCAAGAAAATGCTTACAAATTTGCTTCTAGGTAAAGTTGATGGAGGCATTTTCTCTCAACAGGCTTTTTGTTTTTAATGTATATGGATGTTCTGCCTGCATGTGTCTGTGTACCAGTTGTGTGTCTGGTGTCCACAGAAGCCAGAAGAGGGAGTTGGATCCACTAGACCTGGTTGTGAGCCACCATGTGGGGGCTGGGAATCGAGCCCAGATCCCCTGGAAAAGTGACCAATGCTCCTAACTGTTGAGCTATCTTCCCTGGCCTGGAGATGGCATTTTATCAATTAAGGTTCCAAGACTCTAGTTTGTGTCAGTTGATTAAAAAAAGAAAAGAAAAAAAAAAAAACTAATACAAGCAAGAGGAACATGCAGTGGTACAAGCACAGCTCCAAACATCCTCTACTGTGAGATTACAGTGATGTCACCAAACGAGACCACACAGTGAGTTGAAAGAAAGGTTTATTGGAGATCAAACTACCAAGGCTGTCTTGGAGGTGGAGGTGGAGGGGAGATGGTGGAAGAGCAACAGAGTTTATGTAACAGTCAGTAGGATGGGGTCTTTGAACTGATATAGGCTATTTGGACTAACCTAGAACTAGATGGCCCTTACCTCAGACAGTTGACCTTTGAGGCAGATGAAGGACAGTGGTGGCTTAAGGAAGGTTCCTGGTAAACAAAAACTCCACATTTAGGACTCTTATTTGCCCAATAATAATCCTTCTACTTGGCAAAGTCCTTCTGTTTAGGACAATGTCACCAGCACGGCTGTGTGGTAGAAGCACTTCATGTCTAACAACCATGACAGCTGCTGCTATGATCACCTCATCCCCAGGACCTATCTAGATGGTAGCAATGGTTCCCACCGAGCAGCCCTCACTACCATTTGAGCAAGTGCTTAGGTTTTGTAGAAGTAAGGAGAACAAGGGAGGACACAAGCGTGAGTGATCTCACAGTGAGGGCCTGGAACAGCCAGGCTTTCTCCGTGGGGCTGCCCTACTCTGGGTTCCTGGTGGGAACTTGGAAGCATGTCACTCCAAAGGCTACAGTTCCTTATGGCTCAGTCTGACCCCACAGGCAACATCCTTCCCCCAGGATACCCAACCCCATGATCTGGCAGTGAGAACACACCTGAGGTCTCCTCGGGTTCATGGAGCAGCCCAAGGGCTAGGGCCAGGCTGAAGGCAAGTACGCGTGGCTCAGGTGTCTGGGCTAATCCAGAAGCTCTAAGGAGGCCCCCACCACTGACATTTCCAGGCTGCGGTGTGTCTGACCCATACACTGTGATATTTAAACAGTGCTTGTTTGCCAGGCGATTACTTTGGAGTTGGAATGAAGGCGCCCGACACTGGAGCTGGCCTGTGCTCTCCAGGACCTTTTAAAATCATCTCTTGCCCTGCTTCATGCAGTCTGGCCAGCTGCAGACTCTGAGTCCTACCTGGAAATGAAGAACTAAAGGACAGAAGGTGGCTGATATCTCACTGGGAGGCTGTGAATGAGGTCATTTCATTTGTTCATTCATTCATTCAAAACATCTGTCTTCCCTCCCTCCTTCTCTACCTCCCTTTCCCAGAATGCCTCTCTGGAGTAGCCCTGTGAGAAACTACCAGGGATAGCCTTTGTAGCTCCAGCATCTAGGAGAACAGTAGTTCATGGACAGGGCTCCTCCTCTGTGTAGGTGTCATCTTTAGGAACTGACTCCCTTATTCCTTGCAGAGATGGGTGGAACCCAACCTAATAATGCCCCACTACTGTCACCCAGTGTGTCTTTGGAGGTCCAGGACAGTACACTGCTCTCTGAGGACTTGTCAGTAGGGCTGGCTGGTAGGGTGGAGAATGATCACAGTTAAAGTCTGACTTCCTATTGATAGAGGGTTCCAGTTCTTTGGCAGACCCCAAGTCTCACCCAGCCACAGCTGTTTCCAGGGGCGGATCAATAGCCCAAAGTTTGAGGCCACAAGAAAACTGAGTTCCAGAGATGTTTCTAAGCCCATCACAGCAGGTAAAGGCTAAGCCTAGTGCCATTGCATGGGTGATCCACATACCAAGATCCAGGAGAAATAAGGAGGGCCTCTGGGACAGAAGAACATGTCATCTGACAGGCAGCTAAAGCAGGCATGTGTCGTGAGGTCAGTGTGTGATGGCCACAGATTTGGAGCAATATCTTGTTCACTGTGGCCTCATGGGAACTCCTGTGATTCTCTCGGGCCTTCTATGGGTGGCATGCTGAGCTGGGACACATGCCTGGGGACAGGGCAAGGGCTATGGCTGGGTTGCCCCTGCTGAGTTAACCTGTCAACAAGGACTAAAAGAAGTTACAGGCTATCTGCTGCAGGGGCTCTCAGTGCCAGGCACACTGGGAAGATATGGGTAGGTAGATACTGCAAAAGCGTAGTCAGGACTCTCCCTCCTACCACAGGGCCTCAGCTTCACCCTTCCTGGGGCTCACCATTTTAGAGGTCCCAAGGGTCTGCACCCACCCTGCTCCACAACTGGGTGAAAAAATCTGACTCAGAGGTGGCAATATTGGAAATAAGAAACCAGCAGTCTATGCCTAAAGTCCCCTTTTGCTAAGAGCCAAGTAGGGTGGCTAGGAGCCTGGTACCTAGCTTCTCCGGATGACCTAGGGGATTTGAAACATGGCAAATACCCTTCGTGGTCTAATTATGCCCCTTTCCCACTCTGGCTGGTTTCTTGGGATTCACAGGGTCTTGAGGCATCTTAAGAGTCTCCAGTAGTGTGTCTCAGCTCTTACCCAGCCCTGCCCCTTTCTCTCCAAATGCTCCTTGTATTTGGGGCTACAATGGTTAGAATTAACTGTCAATTTGATACAACTTAGAGACACTTGCAAAGACAGTATAAAGAGGAATTCTCTAGATCAGGGTGGCCCATGAGCAGGTCTGTAGGGGATTATTTTTTATGGGTGACACCGTTCCCTGGGTTTTAATTCTGGAACCTGGAGAAAGTGGACTGAGCTGTTAGCAGTGCATGTTTTTATTCTGTTTGCTCCTCACTGGATATGACCTGACACCTCAACTCTTCCCATAATGGCTGACTGTAAACTGGAATTGTGAACTAAAGTAACCCCTTTCACCCTGCATCAATTAGAGAGGATACTAAGATGGGTTAAAATGATTATGACAATTAAGCACGTGCTGTCTTAGCCATGTTCAAGTGATATCAGCCACCTCAATCATTCATCTTTCCATCTTCCCAGACTGAACTCTGACCCTGCCAAGCACTGACTGTCAGCCAGCCATTTCCCATCCTATTTTCACTCTCTGTGAGACTAAATCTAGAGACTTTCTGTGGGTGGATCCTACAATGTGTGTTTTCTTGTGACTGGCTTGTCTTTCTCTGCATAGTGGCCTCAAGGTTTGTTCATGTCACCAAGGACACTTCCTTTTCGAAACAGAGTAATATTTCACCACATCTGCCACCGGAACTTGTATGGCTCCCCCCTTTTTGCTGCTTGAATGAGGTGTGCAGACACCTGTTTGAGACCTACTTTCTACCCTTCAGGGACATGAGTGAGGGTGGGATTGCTGGGTTATAGATGTTTGAAGAACTCTGAGGGGCTGCTATTCTGTTTTCCCCAGGGCTGAGTCATTTTATATTCAACCATGGTGCACCAAGAACCCAGTCTGCCTCTACATTATTAAACTCACTTGTGAGAGGTTCCCCTTGGAACACACATATTCACACACAGGAACAAGATGTCTACAGTCTGCTTGCTAACCTAAATCCAGGATGACCCCCACAAGGGAGCAGAGATATGACTCAGACATACATCAGTATCCCTCCCTTCCACGGTCACTCAAACTCTAAGTGGCAGGTGTAGACAAACTTTAAGCTTCTCTATCTGGCTCCTCCCAGGCTCTGCACCTCCAACACTCTGCCTCCCCTCTTCTCGAATATAAGAAAGTAATGTTAGAATCCAGCTCTGCCCATGCCACTGTATCTTCAGCAGCCACTTCTTGACTCTTACAGGGGCCTGCTGAGACACTGCCTGGAGCTTCTAGCTAACAGACTCTCAAAGCCAGGATCTCTCCCATGAAAAGTGAGTTTACATTACGGGTGACATTGGCTCTTGCTGTGAACCTGCCATCCTCAGAAACCATCCCAGGAGATTCTCATTTATGGGCTCTGATTTCTCTCTTCAGAGACTCACTATGCAGACACCTCTCTGTCTGTCCACGGCATTAAGAACTGTTCTAATGACCCTTACCAACAATACCTCCATATTCTTTTCAACTCCTAGTCTAGACCTAACATCTGGGTGATCTGAGTTTTCCAGAGATGAGAAAAGTTTCATCTGCTTCTTCCTTTGAACCCTCTTGCATAACAAACCTTTCTCCTGGCTCCCTTGGAGTCTTTGGACACTGAATACCATTGACTTTATGTGACCTCAGGGGTCTGGGGTGAAGTCAGGAAGGGGAGCTTGTAAACCTTCCTTTATGGTTCTGTTATCTGGCTCTTGTCCAAGAAGCAGTCAAATCAAGCTTCAAGGTGAAAGGTAGTACCAGGCCCTGGAAGTCATGGAAGCTTATCACTCTGTTTGCTTTTGTTCACATCAGCAAACACGTGAACATAAATCCTCTTTTATACCCTGCAGATGGGCTGGCAAGACAAACCATTTCTGTGCAGGCCAACACATCAGTGAGGTCAGGGTGGTGGACAGGGTCATTCCAGGGGAGTAACCTCCCAATAGATGCAGAGAGCTCCTGATTATCAAAGTCTCCCATGACAAATGGCTGAGTGGAGCTATCCAGCAGTGGTTGAGATGCACGGGGGAGCCCAGCAAGAGGTGGGCCACCCAGATGCCTGCAAAACAAACACAAAGAAGACTGATGCTATCCTATGTCCAAATAGCTTCCTCTTGGACCTAGTGAGGACACTAGGAGCTCAGGCTGTTAAAGATATCTCTGATTATGTCAGAGCTCTTACCCAGCTTGATGGAAGAAAATGTGTGAACACTCCATCCACCTTTGCTATCACCAGAGGGATCAGAGAACTCCAGGTATGAGGAGAATTGGCCTGAGGTTATTTGGAATAGGGCTTGGGGGTTCCCAAGACTAGATTCAGCCTCAGGTAGAGACACCCCCATCACATCAGGTAGCATAGACAAGATGTATCATTAGGTGGCATCAAGGATATTTCCCAGCTCTTCCCGGCACTCACATTGTGCCCAAATAGAGATCACTGTAGTTTGAGGCTTGTCTCTCCTTTCTCTTTCTGTCCTGGACTGGTCCCCTCTGCAGTGTCAACCTAGGAGCACATCATTCCCCACATCACCACTGATAATCTATAAAGCTTTGCAAACTCCTTGGATCCTCCAGGCTAGCCCAACTCTATAGGCCATCATCTCCAAGGACTAACACTTCCATGACCTCAAACTCATACACCCTTGATCACTCACTCCAGAACCTTTACTGGCTCCTGCTGCCTGACAGTGACAGCAGGGTTCTGAGGTCTCTTGATACAGAGACTCAGCCTTGCCAGCCCCATCCACTTCCTTCTGTCAACCTCAAAGCCCACACTAGGGGCTCCTTCAACACCTTAAGCCAAGTTCCCAGACATGTAGACATTGGGGGGGGGGGTGTGAGTATTGATCCTGTCCTGATTTGGATGCAGGGAGCTTACTTTACAAACAACTAGCACAAAAGCCTTTGTAGACAGGTGAGACTTTAGGATCATCATCAGGAAGCTCAGGGGAGAGCCTCTGGCATTACTCACTCAAAGCCCACAAAGGTACACCATAGGCTAGAGATCACACCTGCATCCCTCCATGCAAAATGTCAACTTGAAAGGTCATGGTGACAGCCCCAGGCAGGTAGGTCACTTTAGACAGGAAGTGGAACTGGAAAGGGTGTGGGCCAGGGGAGCTCACAGGGTTCCTGTGAGGCTGGAGTTACATGGAGGTTGTCAAACCTAGCCAACATTTGCTTGAGTGAATTCTGGGGATGTGAACGCAGATCCTCATGCTTGGTGTGCAAACACTTTATCCTGGAGACGGGATCAACAGAACAAGCTGTCTGTGGAGACTAGCCATATCAGGACAGAGGGGAGGAATCTTTTGTAGTCAGAGTTCATGGAAACAGCTGTCTAACTGGACTTTAGGCCCCATCAGCAGGAGGGAATCAATGTCTGTAACATGTTCCCCAGACACATTGGCTGAAGTGACTAGGTAAATCTAGCAAACTACTCATAGCTGGTTAAGCCATAGACTCTAGAGGAGACTCTGCCACTGCCAGCCACTTTCTCAAGCCAGTATAATTTTTAATTGCATCCTAAGTGCTTATGCTCACAGATAGGTGAAGCTCTCACACCTTGCCTTAGTGTTCTTTGGCTATAAAGAGATGTCACAACCACGGCAACTCTTATAAAAGAAAGCATTTAATTGGGGCTTGCTTATATTCAGAGGTTTAGTACACTATTATCACAGCAGGAAGCATGGTGACATGCAGGCAGACATGATGCTGGTGAGGTAGCTGGGAGCTCTGCATCCAGGTCAGCAGGCAGAAGAGAAAAAGACTTTGGGCCCGGCTTTGGCTTCTGAAACCTCAAAGGCCACTTCCAGTGACACATTTCTTCCAACAAGGCCACACCTCCTAATCCCTGTCAAGTGTTGCCATTCCCTGATGACCAAGCACATTCAAATATATGAGCTATTCCTTTTTTATCTCCATGCTCCTCATCAAATAAGTTCCTTTTTGCAGCAAGCAAACTATCACAGAAAGCCACAACTGGTCAAAATGCAGAGAATAATTCACCACAGGGTGCCCAGTCTCAATTATACATCCACAACGCAACTCCTATACCTAAGGCTCAGGGAACATCAAGAAAGAGGGCATGGAAAGACTACAAGAGCCAGAAGACCAAGGAGTCTTCTGGGAGATTGTGTCTTCTAGATATGATGTAGAAGCTGCAGTCACAAGCTCAAAACAATACTGTTGCCTAAACAAAATCTGAAAATGACATGCCAACATGGCTAGGAAAAATGTCACAAGGCCCCACTCCTAGATGAAGAGATACAGGCAATTAATGGCTGTGGAGAGAGGAAGAATCAGTCTTCCCTAGAGACAAGGTCCCTGATAGGTTATCCAATTCCAAGTGGTTAGCCTGGGACACGTGTACATCTGAGCGACACTATATGGACTCAGCAGACTGTTTATATGGTTATTTGTCCCTCCTCCTCCTTCTCCTCCTCTTTGTGTGTGTAACAATAGTAAAGAAAAAGAGGCATGAGAGGTAGTGGAGGGAGGACAGGGAAGGAAATGATGTAAACACAGTGCATACACAGGAAATTTAAAGCCACTGCATTAGGGCAGATCAGCACACTCTCGGTTCTAGGCCAAAGCCCCATTTTGAAAAGTCATATGACAACTTTGTCT
The DNA here is from genome assembly GCF_963924665.1 of Micromys minutus. Taxonomy (NCBI): domain Eukaryota; kingdom Metazoa; phylum Chordata; class Mammalia; order Rodentia; family Muridae; genus Micromys; species Micromys minutus. The sequence goes on along the minus strand of NC_137971.1, from coordinate 56,678,964 downwards.
TCCCAATGCAGAGTCTCCATCACTCTTTATGACGTGACAGTCTTTGTTTCTCACCCAGGATAGGGGAAGTATGTTTAGAAATCCCATAACTGATACAGGATTGGTGAATAACTAGGAAAATTAAAACTTTTTGTTAGGAGTGATTTTTAAATGGGCAAAGGACTTGAATAAACCAAGAACTTGCAGACATCCAACATGTGATGGACCATCCACTACCAGGGAGGTACAATCAGGAAAACCATCATCCAAAAGGCAGGAGGAAAAATGAGTCTGAGCCAGGACGTGGAGAACTGAAGTCTTCTTAGTGGGAACTGTTTTAAAATGAGTTTCTGAAGGTATAGCAGTGTTTGCCTGTCAACCCAGTACTCAGAAGACTGAGGCGGGGCATTACAGTTAAAAACCAGCCTGGTATATATAGAGAGTGCCTGTTTTAATCAAAACCCCAAAACAAAGCCCAGAAAACAAACCAGTCTAGTCAGTTCTCGAATGTTAAACCTAGAATCTCTATTCGATGTGATTGTTTTCAACTGGGGGTGGACCCAAAGATAGTAATTTGACCTCACCAAAACATGTATACCATTGCTCAAATTTTTCAACTGTGCTGTGTAGCTCTCAAACAGCAATTCAAGTGTCTACCAACCAATGAATGAACAGAGCAAGCTATGGCCACCCACACAGTGGGATATTATTCTGCCTTAAGGAGGAAATGCATTCTGACACTTACTACAAAAAATGACCTTGAAGACATGGCATTAGGTGAAAGAAGCCAGACTCAAAGGGACAAATATGGAAGGATGCTACTCACAGGAGGTCCCTGGAGTCGCCAGACTCACAGGTACAGAGAGCTGGCCTGGGGGTGGGGTGGAAAGTCAGTGGTTCATGGGGACAGAGTTTTAAATAGGAAGATGAAACTTTTTAGAGGTGGGTGATGGGAAGGGCTGCATGACACCATGATTGTGTTTCGTGTGACTGAGCTGTCACCGAGACATGAGCAAGATGAGAAATCAATTTATTCATATGTATCTCATGGGTATGATGCTTGACCAGCATGTATGAGGTCCTAGGTTCAGTCTCTAGTCACTACGATATTTATTTCAAGAGACTCCAGGGCTGGAGAAGGCTCAATGTGTAAAGTGCTTGTCATGTGAGTGTGAAGACCTGAGTTCAAATCCCCAGGACCCACATAAAGTTGGGTGCAGTAGCACACAAGAAGAGCATTCTCTTAAACAAGATGGAAGGCCAGACAATTGCCGAGGCTGTCTTCTGACCTCCACACACATGCATCGTGGCACATGTGTGTCCATCCTCACAAACACATACAATGATTTGTAGAGAAGTATAAAAAGAAACCGCAGAATGAATTCTCAGGCAGAGAAGGGATTTGAATTACCCTTTTTTTTCCTTAGCAGTTTTTATGTGTGGTCCATGTTGCCCCAAGCCCGGGCTGGAGGGAAGCCCATACAGGACAAAGGCTGTCTCAGTTACACGAATCAGAGAAAGCAGCCTTATAACCCTAGCAGCCAGGGTAGGATACTAGACAAAAAGAGCCACCAGCCAGGCAGGGCAGCAGGAGACAGGGGAGCTCCCCCCTTCACTCTAGCTATGAGAAGTGGAGGAACTAAGCCCAAGGACAGGTACCTTAGGGTACCCTGGCCTCCTCCCAACTTGGGATTACATCTAGGTCAGCAAGACTTGCGGAGCCTGAGACATGAGGCCAGCTCATGACTACTCTAGTAAGCCCATCTTACAGGCAGGGGAGTGGCTATCTACCCTCACCCCATATCCCTCCCTCCCTCAAGAAACTCCAAATCAGATGCAAAAAAATACAAGTGGCCAGTCCTGACACCCAGGATCCCTCAGCTAGCCAGCCTCTAGCATTAACAGGCTTGAACCCCTCAGGGCGTCCACAGCCTGGACAGTGTAGTGAGGTAGACACCAACAGCTCCATTCTACAGTTGCTATTTATTTCTTCTCCTTTAAAGGCCTCAGAACCATTATTGATTTTCTATTAAGACGAGTTATCTTCCATTACATAGCAAAATGGAAAAAACAGAGGTGCAGGCAGCAGCTACCTGGTCGCCCTGCCAATGAGGCACTGCTCTTAGCTTCCAGATCATCTTTTTCCAACATTCTCCTGGCTTAATCACCTCTGCAGACACAATGTCTTGTGGTACAAAGGTACCTTAGAAACCTTCTCCCAAGCATCTCTATATTGACTCCTCTGTGAGGAAAAAAAAAGGGGGGGAGCAGGAGTGAGGCTTCTGAGAAGGGCAATGATGCCCAGGCCCTGCAAGTCTGGAAGGCGCCTGCCTGTCTCACAGTGAACCTCATCTGATAGCTGCAGGAACAGCAAGCATTAATGCTCAGATGCTACCTTTGCTGGGTCCTTTATCTGTCCACCATCGGCACAGGGCCACGTAGAACGAAAGCCTGCTGACTCCTTGCACGCATGAGGGGGCTAATTGCTGGAACACAGAATCCAGAGCCCCATGTGACAGCTGTGTGGTGCAGTTTGCCCTGGCTGCCAGTGCCTCAGGGACAGGAAGTACATGAACAAGAAGAGAAGGGAAATCGATGAAGGGAGAGAGGGGGAGGGTGGGAGGATGGAGGGAGGGGAAATGGAAGGATGAATGTCTGGAGCAATGAGTAGAAAAATGTATGAAGGGGGTAGAAGAAATAATGGATCTATGTAAAAGGGAGGGAGACATGAATAGAAAAATGAAGACACTGGGATGGGATAAAGGATGGATAGGGGAGAGGATGGGGGAGGGAAGGAGGGGAGGAGAGGGAAAGGGAAGAAGATGAGGGAGGGAGGAAATGGTGGAGGGGAAAGAGAGGGGTAGGGGAGGGAAGGATGGATGTTTGAATAGAGGAGGGAGGGAAAAGTGGATAGAGGAATGCATGAAGGTGGTTGGAGGGATGGAGGAAATTATCAGCAGAGAGGAAAGGATAAAAGACATGATATGGGGAGGGGTGGGAAGGGTAGGGATGGATGAAGGGAGATGGATAGCCCAAAAGGGTAAATGGAGGAGGCATAGCAAAAGGAGTGGGTGGAGGGGTGAAAGAATGGGGAGAGAAATGGAGGTGGGAAGGAAGGAAAAGGAGGTATTTAGCTGTATCCTGCCTTCAGGGCACACAGAGGATGGGGACTTAGCTTCCCCACTTCTTTGACTGTTGACTTTGTCACCAGGCACACAATGACCTTTTGGAATCAGTGGATGGATGTCTATGGTGTTTACTTATTATTGAAGAAACAGCTTTGTAGCTAAGAAAAAATAATCTGATTATAAAAGTGACCTTTGCTCATCTGAACGCAGAAAGCTTAGGAAACACAGGGAGGAGAAAATTATCTCTAAGCATTCCACAGCTAGCGCACAGAGCTCAGAGCCCCCCCCCCAAAAAACAAGCCAGTGATACCAGTGGACACCCCAGATTCAAGGTGGAGGCCATGCTTAGGGATGAAATGAGAAGGAGCTTGGGCCAGGGACATAGCTTCTATCTTCTGATCCTTTAAGGCAAGGGGGTGCCAGGCTGCATGGTGAATGAGATGTAGCTGCTGCCTACAAGCTGCAGTCTCTACACCCCTACCTCTGGAACACACACTGAAGGGCCTTCCTCACAAAGCAGGGATACACTTCATGGATGACCCTTTAGATTGGGCAGATGCCATCAACTGGGTCCGAGTTTCAGGAGGCACCAAGCTTCAGAGTGGCCAAGGTTTTACAAATAAATACACACACACACAGAGAGAGAGAGAGACACACACACACACACACACACACACCTGACACTTCTGTGCCCAGCTTTACATGGGTGCCGGGAATTCACATTCAGGTCCTCATACTAATGTGACAGGAAGGAGAAGCTTCTAGAGGGGAATGTCAGTAAAACATCAAGTCAGAACTCAAAGTCCTCACCTATAGGCACACAGGCATCCTTAGCTGACTTTAGCATTTATGTAAGCTACCAGTCTGTGTGCCCCCAGGTCCATATAGGTGGTAAAGGATCCACTACCCAGGTTCCCTCTCTATCCTGCTGGGAATTCTGCCTCCTAGAAGGGTACAGGACCAGAGGATCAGAGGCCTCCAAGTGTGAGGCTAAGGAGCTCATGTCTGGGACAAGAAAGATACCATTGAGGGTGGCAACCTATGGAGCCCCAGAAAGCAGAGCCCAGAACCTATTGATTCTGCACAGAAGGGGCTTGGAAACCATTGTTGCCCATCCTCTCTCTTCCTAGAGAAAGATAACTGGAACACTCTCCACTCTGGACCAAGTGCTGCTAGCCTCCTTGAGGGCTAGCACAGGGTCTCACAAAGGATCAGCAGAACCCTGATTCTGCCCTTCAAGCCCATGAGCCATGCTGAAGTCCAGGGTCCACATGACCACTTTCTCAATGGGCTGGTGTCTCAACCTGTGCAGTAGCTAATCTGGGATCAAACCTGCAAGCAATAGTGAGAACTGGCAGGGTGCCCAGGGTGGGATGTGTGATGGGCTTGGCATAGTCTGGTGGGTGTCAGGCCTTAGGCTATACCAAGGTTACAGCACACAGTGTTCTCCCCAGGGCGTCACAGAGGCACCGTGCTCAGCCTCCTGCCTGGTGGTCTGGTGTTTGTCACTCTGACAGGAGGAAGCAACTGCTCCACTGGGGACAGGCAGAGGCTCAGCTGGGTTGGGAGGCAGATTAAGGAACAGTAGTGGTTATGCAGCTCGGGGGGGGGGGGGGCCTGGGACAAGTGTCCAGGTAGAATGAGAGTCCAGTGGGTACATCAGGGGCTTGGGTGAAGACAAGAGTGAAGGATAGGGGTGGAGAGACTTAAAGGGTACTCAGAACCAGAATGGGGACACAGAGTGCAGATAGTGGGACACTGAAGATATACCTGTTTGGACCCCTGTCACTTAGGTCTTAGTGCTTAGCATCCCACCAAGGAGCAATGTGAGTTCACAGCTCTCAGGCCTCCTGGCAAAAGCAACGTCTGGGGCAGACCATACTGTGTCTCTGCTTGTTGGGCCCTTTTCCCAGCACTGGCCAATTTGCCTCTTGCTCCCTGTGACATGGCTCTCTTCGCCCAGGGCCTGGAGAGACCCTACATTTGCCTGTTGGTTGGCTCCCTCACGTGGCCAACTGTGGTATAATATCAGCTCTACAAGTGCCCTCATGTGGCCAACTGTAATATAACCTTCACTTGGTGAGGGCTGTCAGTTAAAAAAAGGCTGTGAGCAGAAGCTGGAAAGAGCCCAGATGTCCCTTCAGTAGATGAATGGATACAAAAATTGTGGTGTATTTACACAATGAAGTACCACTCAGCTATCAGAAACAATGACTTTATGGAATTCTTAAGAAAATGGATGCATCTAGAGAATATCATCCTGAGTGAGATAACCCAGTCACAAAAGAACAGACATAATATGCAGTCACTGATAATTGGATACTAACCCTAGAAAGCTCTGAACACCCCAGAAACAACTTACAGACTATATGAAGTTCCAAGAAAAACAAAGGCCAAAAAAAAAAAAATGAAAAATCATTATGCTTAATCTTTACACACCAAGAAGACTTTGACTATTTCCAGGTTACATCTTGTTTTACATGTACTTTATGCTCATTGTAACTAGTAAGATTTTAAGGCACACTATCAAACCTTTAAAAAAAATCAAGTACTGACAAAAATGTATTCATATACTTGTATGCAAAAATGCTTTTAAAATTTGTACATCTTTGTTTTTTAAATAAAGTTGTTCAATTAAAAAAAAAAGGCTGTGAGGCTTACTCAGTAGGCTGCTGGGTGTTGGTTCCACTGAGGAACTTGGGGCTACTGACATTTGATAGGCTGAAGCAAACACCAAAGATTCCAATATCCCAGACTTCAGGGTTCACTTGGGTCCATGGGTTCCTCTGGGAGCTCAAAGGCTCCGACCTTGTTGGCAAGGAAGTGAGAAAGTGGGGGTTGGGGGATGCATTTCTAGGGTCATGTAAGTCAGAACTTCAAAGAAGCCATTGGCAATAAACACCAGATAGTGGGAGGGTTTTTGTCCTTCAGGTCTCTGGAGACCAACACCCCCCCCCCCCCACAGTTGCCTAGAGAGGCAAGGTGTCAGCCCTGGCTCCAAGCCTCTTTTTCAGCAATGCCCTGTTCCTCTCTTGCTCCAAGGAGGCTGACCAGGCAACTGTTATGGTCATCCCAGCAGTTCATGTGGTGTGGTAGCCCCAGAGCACCCCTGTACATCCCAGAATTTGAGGGACTCTGTCAGCACTCCCATTTGACTGAAGAGACAGGACAGGAGCTTAGGAAGCAGTGGGTAGACGGCCTAGGCTGCCTCTGCCACCTTAGGATAAGGACTTTTTAAAAACGTATTCATTTTACATCTTACTCACTGCCCTCCTGATCACCCCCTCTCACAATTCTGTCCCCTTCCAGGTCCACTCTCCCTTCTCTTCTGATTGAGTGGAGCCCTCCTGGTTCCTCCCTCCCCACTCCCCACACACACCCAAGTCTCTGAAAGGCAAAGTGTCTCCTCTCCCACTGAGGCCTTGACAGAGCAGCCCAGCTAGAACAAATCACACATACAGACAACAGCTTTTGGAGTAGCCCCTGCTCCAGTTGTTCAAGGCCCACGTGAAGACCAAGCTGCACACCTGTCACATACGTGTGGGGAGGCCTCGGTTCAGCTGGTGCACAGAGCCGCAGGGGTCCAGGTTGATTCTGTTGGTATTCCTGCAGAGTTCCTATCCCCTTAGGGGCTGCAATCTAGATAAGGACTTTTTCAACAGGGAAGTAGAGGAGTGCCACCCACATTGCCTCAGAATTCAGTAATTAGAGTTATATCCTCAGGGCTTCCCTAGCCCAGGTGGAGTGGGGCTGAACTGATAGAGCCTGAAGCTGAGCCCACTCTGGCAATGGGGTCCTCAGCTCTAATGTAGCAATGTAGCCCTGTGGTTCACATGGCCAGGATTGCCACCATTGTCCCATAACACACCCGAGTTAAGAACATGGTAGGGCAGGAAGACCTGGGCTCTAGACCTATGTCCCCAAACTGCATTTAGGAATGTATTAGATACCAGCTTCTCTACCTTGTGTGGCATCCCAGGGCAGCAAGATGTAAGCGTGGTCAGTCTCTGTTTGACCCGTGTCTCCACCTCTCTCCATCTCTGTGTCTGTCTGCATCTGTGCCTATTAGGTCTCTTTCTATCTTTGTCTCTATCTCTGTCTCAAGCACACTAGAAGAGATGGGGTATAACCATGTGGCCACATGGTACCCTGGACCCAATTTGAGGTGATAGAGCCCAGAAAGGGGGTCTTAAGAGATACCAGGGAAGCCAGATACAGTGGAAAACCTAGCTCCATCAGGATGCCCTTGGGAAGCTCACACTGGTCCATACGACCTCAGAGAGAGGATCAGAGCATTCTAGAAGGCCCCATACTAATGCTATGGTTATCTAGCAAGAACAGGTATACGGGAGCCAGGCCAAACTTAGGGTCAGGCAATGGTCCCCAGAAATTTAAAAAAATGGAAGGCATCTTTTGAGGTGTCATAAGCAGTGTATTACAGGGCCTCCAGTATTTCTCTGCAGTTCTAACTTGGGTATGGCAGATGGATGAGGTATGGCCAAGGACACGGTGTCCCTAACATATGCACAGGCCAGCACCCCCATATACAGTCACTCTTACACATCTATACTAGCTACATGTGAAATCCTCAGCACCAATATTTTACCTGTGGCAAGTAGCTACAAGTACACACGTGCCAGCTCACATGTGTATGTATATACACAGCAATACCAATGCTCCCACATGTGGTTAGACAAACGGACACTAACAGCCTTTCTCTCACACATGGGGAAGGGATTGCTCCTGGACCCAGAACTAGATGAAGTAGGACAGGGTGCCTTGCCCCTGGGTCTGCACAGTTGGACTCTGTCTCCAGGGATGGCTCCAGTACTCCCATGACATACTCCTCTGGACCCCAACTCTATGAGGCCCTACTCAGAGCCCTTGGTCCTTCCTTTCTCCCAAAGCAAAGCCAGAACAAGAGACAGTATGAAAGACAACAGGGCCTCTGCTGTTCTATGGTGGTTAACCTCTGAGGACCAACATCTCTTTGCTATGGTAGCCTCCCACTCAAGGAGCTGACCTCTGATCTCAGGGACCCAAAGGGCAGTAGAGATAGGGCATACCTGGGGTGCAAGGGGGACTGGATCTGGCCAAAGTTTGCATCTGTAAACAGGAGACCCACCTCCTGAAACTCCCCTAAACACAGATCTCCCATCTGTTGTGTGACGCCCTAGGGCCTTACTCTTCATCGTTGGAGATTCTAAGGCCACCTGTCCCTTCTTTGACCAGGTCTTTGTATGGAAGGGACCCTCTTGTTAGAGCCTCTGGTGTCCTGGCCCTTAGCAGGGGTCTCCAGGACTGAGTATGGAAACTGTACTTTCTAGACCCCCAGGGACTCCTCAGTGAGGTACTGATGCTGACAAAGACCACTCCTCCATGAGCCTTCATGTAACTTTGAGAGTAGCAGAGTCAGCACTGGTCATAAAGTTTTCAGCCACAAATAGACCACCTACTTCCCTTACTACTCCTGGGTTGCCCAGTCAATGTCTTGGAGCCCTGAATGTGTCAGGGCGCCCCTCATTCCCAACTGCTTTTTCTTTTCCTATAGTGTTCCCTACTGAGCCAAGTAGACTCTGGGATCCTCCAGGTGATCCAGAAGTCAGAGAGACCCTTCTCAGCCCTCATTTTGGCCATGACCGTTGCCAGCACCTGATGAGGAGCAAAAATAGGCAATGGAATGACTATTTCGTTTATAAAGAGTGAAGATAAAATCCCCCCAGCACTACCCCATCGCAGGCCACCACCCATCCTCCACCCTTCCCTCTCTGACGCCAGAATCATGAGGATAGAAAAACAGGTGTGGAGGTGAGAAAACACCATCTGGCAAAATACAAGGCCAGAGGGGAGATAAGGGATGAGGTGATGATGAAGGGAGAGATGGGAAGGGGAGACACTGGACAGCAGTCATGACTCAACGCATTACTGTTGTTGCCTCTGGGAATGAAGCACCTGTCCTGCACGTGCCTTTGGGTGCTGAACAGAAACACACTCCTCTCCTGCTCCTATATCCTGCAGAGGCTGTAGGAACTCACTCATCTTACTTCTAAGGCAGTTTCCATGATCATGGGGCTACTGTCTGCCATGAACTCATCTCTGTGTACTCAACAGAGAAGGCACTGCCTGCTATGTTCTCTGACAAGAGCAGTAATTCTATGGAATCACAAACCCACCCATAACCCTCACCTAATCTCCAAGGCTCCCTCGGTAACATCCTCAAGCCTGCTGCCTTTAACACTCCACACTGTTTCCACAGACCAGGTGTAGAGAACAGGGGCTCACATGGTTGGAGAAAGATTCCCAAATCCAGGCTCTGCATCCTACCCCAGAGAATGCCTCAAGCCTCTCTCCCTGTCCCCAGCATAAACCATCTGTTCTCTCTTCTCTAGTCAAGTTGGGTATTTATGTACACACATGCAGCACCCCAGCAGAGTACGGAGAGCACACAAGTGCAATACAAATGGGGGTTCCCCAAAATTACTGCTCCGGAAAGATAAAATAAAGCATTTTCAAAACAGCTGAATGAATAAGGTAGTCCAATGCCCTTAGAGTGTTTGTTTCATGTTCAGAACAGAGAGTTCCCGAAAGCATCTTAGTAATCTACCCCTCACCAGCTACAGAATCTATGGACTGGACCCCAAATATCATAGCTGACAAGAATGTAATAGCCTCAGTAAATAGTGAGAGTGAGTGGCTAAAGGACTGAATAGATCCAATACTAATGCCTAAATAAATCCCACAGGCACCTGCAAACATGGAAGAACTGATGAAAAGAGAAAAATAGGGAAAGATGGATGGATGGATGGATGGATGGATGGATGATGGATGGATGGATGGATGGATGGGCGGGTGGGTGGATGGGTGGAAGGTTGGCATGGATGGTGGATGAATGGATGGTGGGTGAATGGATAAAATGTTGGGGTGAATGGATCATTGAGGAGATAAGTGAACAGACAAATGGAGGATAAATGGTTGGGGATGGAAGGATGAATAGGTAGGTGAAATGGAAACTTCTAGTTTTAGAAAGTCAACTATATTAAATGATGTTTTGCTGGGGCGCACAGGTGAAAGAATGTTTTGATATAGCAAACACATAAAAAAAGACCTGCTATGGAGTATAAATTGATTTGGCGTGCTCCACCTCACTATTCTTCACTATTGACACACATGTACTGGTTTGCCTTACATAGCGTTGTTGAGCTCAACCTGTGGTAATGCTGCCATTGAGAGAAACTTGCCCAAGAACTGGAGGTTCCTGCAGTAGCTTGCCACTTCAGAGGCTTCACCTCAGGCCTGTTGGCAATACCTACCTGGTGTCTGCCTGCTGAAAGGACTGGTCTGCAGCTGCTGAGTTATATTTGGTGTTTGCTATGGGACCGAGCTGCTGCCAAAAAAGATTGACCTCGCCCCCAAAGAACTATTGCTGAACAGGTCCACTTCCCCCATATCCTAATAACTTTCCTCTTCCACTACCTCTGCTGGGTGATGGGCTAGAAGAGAGGTTGGACCCTTATTAAAGGTAGGTTGCAAAAAAAATTATGCTTACAGGTAGGTGAATAGATTTATTGGTGAGCAGATGGGTGGATGGATGGAGGATGAGGGATCAATAGGTGGATAGATAGGTGAATATATACAGATTAGGATATGTGGATGGGCTGATAGGTGAGAGCATTGGTGGTTTAATGGATGGACAGGTGGTGAATGGGTGGGAGAGTGGATGGATGAGGGACAGGTGAGTAGAAATACAGAGGAATTGTGGGTTCAAGTGTGAGTGGATGGATAGACTGGTGGGTAGAGGAGCAACAATGGGAAGCACGTGTCTTCACAATGGACCCATGAAGCTGTGGCTCTACTTTCAAATGTTGGGAGTCCTCTACTTGCCCATGTCCCCAACTCCTGGGCCTGGCTGGACAATCCTCATTCTAGGAAATTTCTCTGAAATGGAAAGCCCTCTTGCCCTGCTGCTGGTCACTTTGAGGCAGGAAAATCTTCCCGAAAGCCTGGTCCACACCTTTGCCTAGTACCTGGTCTGTACTGTTCCCATATCCCAGTGGCACAGATAAGAGGATCAGGGGTGCAGGAGATGAGAGGTGCTGGTAAGGTTTCTAGGGAGAGGATGTCCAGGAACAGGGATGGAGAGCTCACCCACAGCCCTCTGTGTGAAACTGCATCTTTTTGAGAGGGAAACGGTCAGCTTTGCTAACAAGCTCACACGTGGGCTAGAGTGTAGGTGAATTATGTATAAGAAACATGGAGTGTGTCTCTGTCAGAGACCACCTGTACGTTTTGGGAATGTCACATGGTTGGGTTCCTGCATAAAGGTCTGAGCCTTGGGTACTTGTTTCATGGCCCTCCCGTATATGCATTAGCTGCTGGAGGTGCTCTTATGTACAAGCTTTGATACTTATGACCAAGTACCTCTAAGTGGCCAAAAATGGAATCATTTCCACCCATCAGCAATGGGTACCTACTAGAGCCTGAAAAGCAAGAGGGAGACTGGCTAAAGGAAAGAACACCCGATCAACCTCATAGAGCCACAGAACCAGGGGCCCAATCTTTTCCAGGCCCATATTCCAGAGGGATCAAAGAATTCTAGGAACCCAGATGTGAGGGTTTTCTACAGAGTCTAGAGGGCACTGCTCCAGGTCAGTAGACCTCCACAGTGGTGGGGGACATCACTCTGCCTGGGATAGTTCTTATACCATTAGCATAGGAGGCCATGGAACCTATTGTCAGCCTCATCCTGTCTCATAACACTCTTCTTTGATCCTGTCTACTCCACAGAGGACATCAGAGCACATGGCCAGTAAGTGGCTTTGACAAATCACCTCTAGCTTCCTCACACCCGAATCTAGGTCTCTACTGGGTGGGCAGTGGGCTGATGGGGCCATCCTGGCCCGGAAGCCCTGAACCATAAAGATGCCGCCTACTTTTTTTTTTATTCTGTAATTTTATAGCAAAAAAGAAGAGATAAGTCAGCTTTGATTGGCAATAATTTTATTGGCATAAGCTTTTATCCCTCTCAGTTCAGGAGAACAGAGAGTTTATGGCCAACTCTGCATCTTAGCGAGAGTGGGTGGGGTGACAGGTTGCAGCTCTGATTAGGGGCTCCCTTGGGGCTGGGAACTAAAACAGCCTGTGATGGAGACAGCCTCCTGATTCCCATTTCTCCCTCCCTGCCCTTGACCTGAATGGGGTTCCACTTGCACAGGCCCAAGCCCTGAATGCCTACAAGTTGGTTTCTTCACCTAAAAGTCTGGTATCAATGAGTCAGTGAGACTCTTGGCAGCTCCCCCGTGATACCTGCTGTACTGCAGTATCAGAAACAGTCCCACTGTGCCCTCTAGCCCTTCCCTCCACCAAGTGACATCACCACACACTCATAGAGTCTACATAGCATAGAGAAAGATACCAAGTTTTTTTTTTTTTTTTTTTTTTGGCGAGGAGGGCTGCCCACTGCTCACAACCCCAGACTACCCAGTATATTCTAAGGTGGATGTCAGCTCTTGTCGGCTGTGAATAAACCAAAGCCTAGTACTGGCTTCAAAGGGCCGAGAAAGCCGCAGAGCCACACCTGAAGAGTCGGGACATTAAAGGGCCCCACCCCAAGTGGCGGGTAGCCCAGGCAAGCAAGGGGATGCACAGAACTCTGACCCAGAGGGAGTGGCCAGGGTGGGCCCAGGGGGCCAACCCCACCCATTAGGCCAGCAGAGGCCCCCACGGAGCTAATCCCACCCATGAGGCCAATAGAGGCCCCCACAGGGCCAACCCCACCCATGAGGCCAATAGAGGCCCTCACAATGCCTGATTTTCTGGCCTGAGGCTGCATCCTCAGGATTCTTGGAAACTCCTGGAGATGGGTTCTACCTGCCTCTTGAGTGAGGGCCTTGTTCTTTATGGGAATACTGGAGTTAAGGGCCTTCCAGGGCCAGGCAAACCTTATTTAAGACCACCAGTTAGGATTAGGGTTGAGTCAATCTGGGATCCCTGGAGAAGGCTCTTGCCATCCAGCACATCTTCCCTGAAGTTTTCAGTGCCCACAGGGTCTCCAGCAAGCCCACAGTACAACAGTAGCAGATATAGGCCAAGCTGCAGAGGCTCTCTTAGTTTTACTTACATACAAGGCCATATACTCTAAGGTAAATACACCAAAAGATTAGCTGCCTTAACTGGCCTCCTCTGGTTATTGTGAAATGGGGCTTCCAAGGTATGAGGCCCAGGTACCCTTACCCACAACAGCACAGAAGCTCCGTATGAAGCACCTTAGGAAACCCCTTGATAGAGCTTCTACTGTGGACCAGACCAGGGGGGTGACCTATTATGGAGTTCCCTTCTCTCCACAGTCCTAGGCAGGGTCCTTCCCATTTAACTCTAGAGCTTGAGGTCAGGGGGCTAATGATATCCACAGGATAAAACGGAGAAGGCTCAGGTAGTGTTCTACACCCACCTACCCAATGGAAACTCCTGCTTCAGTTTTCTACCTTGACGCAGAAGGTCCATCTCCTCCAAGCTCATTCCTAGTGTATCTGCTGGAATGGCCAGCAACTAGAAGGACTCTCGAGCTTCAGGCCTTCCAGATGATTCCATGCAATAGTTAGGCCTGAGGGGCTGGGGTCCAGATGGGAGGCTTTCCTATAGGTATGAAAGCATATTACCCTTTTGCTCCCACCAGGAACAAGGCCAGGTTGGAAGTTGTAGCCAGGAGCAGGAACCCTCTGGCTGCCTTCTTTCTGTTTTTCCAGGGCAGAGAGCAAAGAATCACTAATTGGTGTCTCGGGCGGTACTGCACCTGACCCAACTGTCCTCGGGGCCAGTGACTCAAGAAAAAGCCCACACCCTTTGAGCCGCTCTACCTCATCTCCCAACCTCCTACACCCCAGCAGCCTCTCTACCTACCGGCCTCCAGCTCTCAGACCCTTCTCCTAGTACCCATACACCAAGCCCCCCAAGACTTTCAGCCGCTCAGCCTTCCCACCCTAAGGATACTCTCCTTGGAATCAGACTACACCAGGTGTCTCCCTGCACAGGGAGGAGCAGTGCAAACACCTGAGGCAGAAGTTAAGCGTGTTCGTGACTGAGGGGGTAGGGAAGAAAGGCTGAGAAACAGGTGAGAGGGGAGCCTCTGGATTTCAAGGGAAGAGACCCACACTTGCTCCAGCCTGGCTCTCGTCCACACAGGACATAAGGTGGGAACACCCAGGCCTCAGACCCCATTAACAGATCTCAACAGCACTTGTAGTCTCTACTCCTGTAGATTATGGACCCCAACATGCAGTCAGTCGGCCAGCCTGGGGAAGCACACGGTATTCTCCTAGGAACCTATACAGCCTCAAAAGTGGCAGACTGACTGAGCCTTAGCCTGGAACCCAGGAAGGTCTGCGGATGGTCCTTCACACGGAAATTCTGGGAGGAGATGGTTGGAAATAAGAAGATAGGTAGTCCAACCCAGAGGGTACAGGCACCCATAAGCCTGGTGGAGCGTCACTATTTCCCAAGCTCATTGGGGTTCTATTTCCCAAGCACACTTGTAGTGGCCTAGTTCTGCCAGCAGGGCCTTCCCTTCAGGAAGCTGGTTGCTAAGCAGAAACTGGGATCACCCCCACCTCTACCTACCAAGGATACTGAGGGCATTGGCTCATGTTCCAGAAATAACCCAATCCCGGGATGCCCTGTGGGGAATGTGAAGGTTGCCAGTGGCTGCATGTCTCCGCTTGCCCACAGACGGAGGCGGCAGGGCCTCTTCTGACCTCATCTCTTCCCAGCGGAGGTCAGCAATTGCCCACAGACAAAGAAAAGGTACAGAGCAGTGAGAAGAAAGACAGGGATACACCTAGAGGTTACAAGCTGCCCGAGGCAGGGCCAAGACCAGAAGAGTAGCCACAGTGAGGTGAAGGGACAGCAGGGCTTAGAGACCTGAAGGAATGGGGACAGGCTAGAGAAAGTGACAGAGCATTACCAGGGCACAGAAGTGGCTGGGATGAGGACAGAGGATGCTAAAACAAGGTAGGAGCAGAGGCTGCTTGGATGAGCCCAAGTACAAGGCTTTACTGGGTTCCAGAGGGCAGACAGCAGGCAAGGCTGGGCATTTGAGCTGGGGTACAGGTGGCTGTGGGGCTAAGGAGGACTAGCAGACCTGGAGCAGCTGCCAGGTGACGAAGCACCAAGATGCTCCTGTCAGAGCAAAGGGACAAGTGAGAGCTAGACTCCATTCAGGAAATGGGGTGATGGGGGATCTTTTGGCCCCAAGCATAAGCCCTTCACTACACAGCTCTTGTAACTTGTGAGGTCTAAGGCCTGGCCACAGCTTAGTGTGAGCATACCCTTACCATGGAAGACAGGGAGGGGTTAGGGCACTCCAGATTACACAACCCTAGACCACTGGGTAATAGACTCTTTCTCTTCCTAGAATGCCAGGTTTTTTTCTGTATCTCCCATATGGGCATATGTTCCCCTCAAAGGCCAACTTCTGATGCCAGGAATGAAATCCAAGTCACACTGGTTCTATCTCAGAGTGAGTCTCTAGATTGACATCCACTGACCTCAGGGACTGGATGTTCACCAGCATAAGTTTCTTACAACCGACTTTTTAAATAAGCTTCCAACCTCTCCTCTACCCCCCCCCCCCCACCCAGCAAAGGTATTGGAAGAGAGAAGTTATTAGGATATAGAGGAAGGTACCTGTTCAGCAGTAGTCCTTCAGGGGCGAGCTTGATCTTCTTGGGCAGCAGTTCAGTCCCATCACAAACGCCAAATCCGATTCAGCAGCTGTAGATCAAATCCTCTAAGCAGGCAGAACCAGGCATGAACCAGAAGCTACAGTCCAGTCCTTTCAGCAAGCAGAAACCAGGCAGCTGTAGTTCAACTCTGAAGAAATCTCCAGGCTGGCCTAAGGCACGGCCACAGAAGCAGCAAGCCTCATGAGCAAAACCTCATGAGCAGTTCTTGGGAGAGTTTCTCTCCATGGTGGTGTTATCACAAGTTGAGCTCAACAACGCTTTGTAAGGCCATCCAATACATGCCTGTCTTTAGTGGAGAAGACCGAGGCAGCACAAACCGGACTGAAGCTCAGTGTCCGTCTCCTACTGTCTGTTGGGTCATATTTATACTCCTTCCTCCCAGGTCCTTTCAGGTGTTTGCTTAAGCAAGACATCCTTCACCTGTGTCTGCTTCAGGAAAACATTCTTTCACGTGATTGCTTTAGGAAGACATCCCTTCACCTGTGCGTAATTTAACAAAACATCATTTAACATAATTTCCCAGAGACGCTAAAAGGTTCGTTCCACTTCCTTCATCTCTTCCCAAGACCACACGAACCAGGTCAGGTCTATGATTGGAGTCCAAGCCTACATCTTCCCAGTGTCCCCACGTGACAAGAAAGACCCCATGTGTCTCCATCCTATCTCATCTCTAAGACCTCAGTTCAGAGTTGGCATGGGGTTCGGGTAAGGTTCCGTGTGACAAGATATCTCCAGGACCAAAGGAGAAGACAGGCGGAAGAGGGGCACTTAACTTGGCCCCAAGCAAAGGCTTCTACTAGCCTTAGCATCTAGTGACCTGCCTGAACAGCTGACACCAGCAGTTCTACTGGGGGTGGGGGGACAGTTGCTACCTGCTGAAGATAGCGAGCTACATTCTGGTCCCTGGTGTCTGCAAACATGCCAGATCCACCTAGCCCACTCCCTTCCAGCATCAGCCTTCAATATCAGCCTGCGAGGGGGGGGGGCACCTTGCTATAGGAACTTTCCACATTTGTTGTCTATCTAGCTCCAAGGACCCCACCAACATTCAGATGTTGAAAGCAGCAGAATTTATTGCTACCTTCTAGCCAATAGAGTGCAGCAGAAATGATGACATCATCTCTGAGTTTAGGGTATAAAAGGACTGTAGCTGTCCCCTACTTTCAGTCACAGCCCAGCACTGAGGCCAGCCCTGCCCACATGGGCTGGTCTAGGAAGTGAATTCCTGGTTCATCTGTTTTCTCAGGCCCATTGCTCTGCATTTGCACATAGCCCAAAAGCAATTTGTCCCATCAAGGTCCTCAAGAGCTGCCTGGTACCAAGTTTGCCTGAGGTGCCTCCACATGGATTGGACCAGGCTATGTACCTATCAGAGTAGCCACCCACTCACAGGGCCACATAGTATTCTGCTCCACCTGACATCTGACTGTGGTTCACGGCTGAGGGCTCAGAAATTCCCAGGACTGCAGGATGAGACCCCTGCAAACCTCCTGGGGCTAGGACCAGGGTACATATCCAAAAGTCTTCATGAAGGCACCCATTGTTAGCTGAGGCTCCAGTGCTTCCCCACAAGGACCACTCCTAAACAAAGCCAGCCTGGAGGGTGTCATCAAATGCCCTGTTCTCTGCCCACTCCTGGGACTGTTTCTCCAGTCCAGCCATGCTCCAGGAGGGTCAGGTGAATAGGCATGAGTAGGCAGATCCCTAGCCTGGGACACCCACTCCTCATATCTTCTGTGCCCAGAAATGACTGATGTTTGCCATCGTTGGTGAGCAGGCTACTCTCGAGGAAGGCCTAGCTAAGCAAAGGCAGTTTGTGGCCCAGCAGCTGGCCTGGCCCCTGCACCTGTTTCTGTTTGCACAAATCCTGTCTCTAATATACTTAATCATAGAGCTTTGATGCCTGTGCCAGAGCCCTACAAGTCCTTGGGCCTCCCAACAAACAGGCCATTGTCTGCAACCCAGTGGTAGGCCTGCCTGTTAATAGTTAAACCAGGGAAGACAGCCCTCTCTGAGGCCAGAATGAGGAGCCAGAAAAGGCCCAGGCACAGCAGCAGCCATCTCTCAGGGTGCTGCTGTCCTGCGTTGGGGCCTCCATGGGTAGTCACATCGACATGGGGATTTGCCTATGTTCTAAAAACAGGGAATACTGATCTGTTTCTGGTACCCCTGGTCCCCAAAGCAGGTTGCCAGCCCTTATGAGCCTGGGACAGGGGAAGATGCACTAACCTTAGAGACCCAGCCACTTGCTGTGCTGCCCTAACCCAAAGGACAGTAGCAGATATGTAAAGAGCTAGACACTTGGCTTTGTGGTTTAGAGCACCTGCTGCTCTTCCAGCAGAACTGCATTTCTTTCACCTACATAGTAGCTCACAGATGTCTGTGTAACTACAGTTCCAGGATATCTGGTATCCTCTCTGGTCTCCATGGGCAGTAGGCATGTATGGAGTATGCATAATGAATGCAGAAAAAAAGCATTCATATATATATATTCATATATATATATATATATATATATATATATATATATATATGGATAGATAGATAGATAGATAGATAAAGTAACATAAATAAATAAGGCAAGAAGACATTATACACAGTGAGAACTCAAGATCATGCAAGCTTTCACAGTAGACAATATGGTGTTACCATATAACAGGACCGTTCTGCAGTCACAGGAAGCCAAAACAGGGTCTCAGAGAGGCCACTACACCTGCTGCAATGCTCAAAACAGCATTCCACAGAAGAGAAAAGCTCCAGAGTGTCTGTGGACCAATGAGAGGCAGATCCATGAGCTGAGTGTGGTGGTGGCTGAGTCAGGAGAGCTGCCACAGTTTGAGGCCAGCCTGGGCTACACAGTAAGACTATTAGTCAAAAATCAAAACCACAGAAAGACTAAAGCTATAGCATATACTACAATGGAACTGAGCCTCTGATTCATGGCTCAGTAAAAACAGACAGATGCAAAAGGCCACACACTGTCAATGGCACGAAACACCAAAGAGGTGAGTCCCCAGAGGCAAGAAAAAGGTCAGGAGTCACCAGGAGGTTGAAGGACGGGTGGAGGAATGAGGGAGGAGAGTAGGCAGAATCTGGGATGAGCATGTTCCTGAAGCAGATGGCTATGCTCCTTGTATACACTAAGTGCAATCAACCATCCCTCCAACACTTCTAGAGTGGTCCTGCCAAGGCCTGCTGACTGGCCCAGCCATTGTGACCACTCCCCTTTTCTTCCCTCCTCCTGCTGTACCTCCCCAAGTCCCTGAAAAGTTGCAGCCTCATCTACTGCACAGAGCTCCTGACCACAACTTCCTACGATGGTCCCAGATGTGTTCGCTCTGCATCCCCAGGGCCCTGACCTCCAATTATGGGCCCTACCTGATCCACCCTTATTGGATATTCCAGAGCTTGGGGTGACACTGGTTTTCTAACTACCTGCCAACAGGTGCTCCCTACACCAGCTGCTCCCTGGGAAATGGCCCAAGTTCACCATGGAGAGAGCCATGAGCATGGGCTTTGGGCTTCTTCCATCCTCCTTGAAGTTCAAGTGACTGCAGCAAATATTCATGTCCATGTACATCTCCTCCATACTCAGAGACCCTATCAGCCTTGAGTAAAGACAGAAAAATCTGGCTAGGCCTATTTTCTGGATTCGGGTTACACCCAAGTCCAGCCCCTCTGTCTATGAAGAGCCTTGCACTGATCAGCCACAGGAGTTTTGCACAGGTTAAACCCCAGCCTGAGTTAATCCTATCTGACCCCTGCTTGCCTAGCTCCTCCCTCACTACCCTTTGCAGCCAGACTCTGGATCTGCACTTCACACCAACCCTTCACACTCAAATGTCACAGCAGGCAGAAAGGGGATGGAGCCTTAGGTCAGTCTGAAGTTATAGGCCCTGTATCTGATGCCCTCTTGGGTTGCAAGCCACCTAGGGACCATACTCACCCCTGTCCCACAACTGTATGCCAGCCACATGCCAGGTACCCAGTAAATATCAGTAGAGCAGAGAGCGTGGCAATGGACAAGCAGCTATCTGAATGGCCTCCGGCGGGCAACATGCTGAGTTTTGGAAATAGTCAGCCTACTGGTACCCTGCTCACAGGTAAAAACCTGAGCCAAGCTGAGAATGGAGGAAGCTAACAGATGCCGCACTGGGCCAGAAAACAGTACTTCCCTGGCCCCTTGAGTGGGCCCTTAAGTGGGCAGTCCTAAACAGGAGGGGATCTGGTGAAGTGGCCAGTGTAAGCAGCAAGGTTCCCCGGGATGTCAAGTTGTCTCCTTTCTTTTGCTCTGCTACATATTTTCGCCACTTGCTAACCTGCAAGGATTTGGACATAGACGACTTCTTACCATAGCCTGTCACTCACTGTGACCACAGGGAGACAGGTAGACAATGCCTATCCCGGGGGACAAGATCTCAGTGCCAGTCACATACAGCTATGCATAGGTACACATGACCACACAGAGACAAATATAGTCACACATAAGTATGCACTGCCTCATGCGGCCACACGCAGGCATGTACAAGCATGGAGACACGTGCCCAGCCCTCCTAGCCACACGCAGGCTCTCATACCCACAGCCATGCCCACGAATCCAGCAACACCTAACCACTCCTGCAGTGGGTACCCGCAGGCAGTGACAACCCCACAGCCGCCCAGGTGTACGTCCTCAGCCATGTCCACCCAGGTCTGCAGGTTCAGACAGACACCACCTCAGGCAGCAAGTGTGCCTAGAGCCTGCCAGACTAGGAGACCGTGGGTGTGAGGATGCCCCACCCGAACCTACCTGCCATGGCCAGGGAGGTGGAGCCCTGCTGAACCACTGTCTCACTTCACAGCTTAGGAGAGAAGAGCCAGAAGAACTGCCTAGTATAGCCAAGGGCCTCAAAGGCTCCTGCTAGGGTACTGGCCTTAGAACCTTAAGAAAACTCACACTCAAGGGGTGTGTGGTGCTGGGAGTCTCCAGAGCTACCTTGGTAGATACCACCAGCACCCTAGCCATGCCAGGTGTCCAGCATCTAGCTCTGAGGTTGGCCACTAGCTTCCCACACTGCCCTTTGTGGCAACTTGTTCTAGTCAAATAAGAGGCCATGTTGGCCATGGTACAAGGGCCAGCCCCTCACCTGCAAGCCGGACCACATGTGGGATAGTGTATGTCCTAGTCTGTATGTCTTGTCCACCTGACACATCCTCCTTTTCTTATATGACCCTCCCCTTTCCTGAGGACACTGGTCTCTACCAACAAAACCATAGCTAGACTCTCTCCATTTCAGGCCCTACTTTAAAGGTGTGCTCCAGATGGAGGATTTGGGGTCATTTCTAGGGTCACTGTGGTACCTTCAAGCAGAATGAGCCCACTCTGACTGCTGGCTTTCCTACCACAACTGTAACAATTGCTCTTAGCTAATGCACAGGGACAATATCTGATTCATTCAGTCATATATTCATCTCTCTGCACACAGTTTCAACTTCTACTCTGTCTAAAACCTTTATTTTCTATATCATTTGAACTTTTTGTCATCTGTAATCTTTAAATTCTTTACAGGTAAGATTAGACATCAGACAGTTAACAGGGGAATAGTTTTATTTATATCAGTTACTAAGCTTCCCATTGTCGTCCTCATAATAAACAGACAAAAACAAGTTCTTTACTTTCTTCAGGGTGGGGTGGGGATGGGGGCAGAATGCATCATATAACTCCAGCTGTCCTGAAACTTGCTATGAAGACCAGCTGGCCTTGACAGATTAGGCTGTGGGAGTTCTATTCATTTGCCAGCAAATTTCATGATGTCGCTTTTTTAACAGCTAAGTAATACTCCATTGGATAAATGAACCACATTCTTTTTCATCCTTTCTTCAGTTAAGAGACATCTAAGTTGTTTCCAGTTTCTGGCTATTATGAATAAGGCTGCTATGAACATAGTTGAGCAAGGGTGCTTAGGGTAGGATGGAATGTCCTTTGGGTATACACTGGGTCTTAAGGTAGATCAATTTTCTAAATTCCAGATTTTCTAAGAAACTGCCATATTGATTCCCAAATTGACTGCCTTTTTCTTATACCACCCAGGACCACCTGCCTAGGTAGTGGCACTGCCCACAAGAAACTGGGCCCTCCGGCATTAATCACTAATCATGAAAATGCTTCCACAGCCTTGCCTACTGGCTAATCTGATGGAAGCATTCTCAACTGAGGTTCTCTCTTCCCAGATAACCAACCCTTGCTTATATTGAGTTGACAAAAAACAAAACAAAACTGTCTCCTTGTGATAAGACAGTGCATTTCCTCAATACTGTTGTTGGTATCCTTTTCTATCTGGCTGTAGTGTGTCCGGCTTCTTTCAGCTACCTGAACCATTGCCTCAGTAATTAGCAGTACTCAAAAGCATCCCTCCCAGGGTGCTCCAGTGACTCTTTCCTAGCATTTGGCCTCTAGCTGTACAGGATGAGCTGGAAAATCATGGGAGTGGATCCCGGGTGAGAAAGCCTTATAACCGACAAGAAAGAAAAGTAGAAGGAAACCTAGTGCACAATTTGCGAGAATTGATCTTTAATCTCCATGGTGGGAAAGGTCATACACTGGCTCTTCCCACTGCTCATCAATCCATATAGCATTTTATAAAGGGACAGTCGTGAATTCTATGAAGGGCTGTATGGATTCTAAATAAAACTATAAACGAATACTTGGTCTACCTGTTCTCTGTCTTCTATCCATTTGTGGATCATCTGTCTGTCTATCTGTCTGTTTATTTATTGCCTATCTACTTATCCATCATTTATCTCTCTATCATCTATCTATTGATCTATCAATCATCTGTCATCTATCATATCTATCATCTGTCTATCTCTCTATCATTTATCTATTATCTATCTATTCATCCATCCTCTATCATTGACTGTCTGACTATCATCTATTCATCTTTCATCCATCCATAGGTTTATCATCCTCTTTCGGTCTTTCATCAGTCTATCTCTTTTTGTTCTGTTTCTCTGGACACTGCTAATTATATTGTGTAGCTAATTCATTTTAAGTTCAATTTTTGAATATGGTCTGAGGCGTATGCTCTTTTTTATTTCTTTGTTAAGACTGGAAAGGACTGTTGCTGCTTTGCTGTGCTTCAGCCAGTGTTTTCTGTTGCTCTGCACACATTTGTATTAGTTAGCAGAAAGAAAGACAAATGCTGCATGCTCTCTCCAAGCTTCAAATCTTCAGATGTACGATCAAAGCATGAAGTAACCACAGAAACCAGGAAAGTAAAATAAGCCTATTGTCAGGATAGGGGGTCTGGGGAGCAATGGAGAGGGGAATAGCTGGGTATAGGTGGTTTGACCATAGAAATGGGAAAGGGGGAATCTTCAGGGAGGATAAAGAGGACAAATACAGAGCAATGTGGGTAAAAATAAATAACAGGGTACAAGTGATTTGATGGGAAGCAGGAAAAGGGTGGGCTCTCTACAGAAGGCAGAGGGAGGCAAATACAAAGAAGAGACACAAGTCAAAATAAAGATGTCTAGAAAAGCCACAGGGAATCATACTATTAACTATTTACCTAAGAAAATCTATAATACATGTAAGTCCATGTATAAATACACATACAAAGTTTCAATGAACTTTTCCCATGGAGGCTTATGGCACTAGAGAGCCAACGCCACCAAGAGCCAAAGACCATCAAACAAGAAGCCAATACCAGAAATGAGAAGCCCTTTTTTGAGTTGTTGACCAGGACTGTTCAAGAGACTCTCAAGACATGCAGCCTATTGCTGTTGCCCTTGGTTACCTGCCAGAGGTAGAAGATAAGTCTGTGTTACTGAAACCACCAGGCACTTCAGAAACAGAGCCCAGAGACTCCTGAGTTGGAACTGGTCTCAGTGCCCATCTCTGAGGACTAGTTTTCATAGAACAAGAAGAGTCTATGCAAGCTCCAAAACCGGGTAGGCAACCAAAAGTTCTATGATGCTGATGAACCACATCAACAACCAGCAACATGCAATAAACCTAAGGGTGCACTAATCGGATGCATACCTTGGTAGTAACCAATAGCTCTCTAATTGGACTTTCTCAAATAAAAAAAAAGAAAAAGAAAAAGAAAAAAAGAAAAGAAAAGAAAAAGGAAAAGGAAAGAAAAGAAAGCATGTCTGGTACTGGAAACCTAGAAACTTACTCTGCTAGTGAAGTCATGGTTATTGGAAAAGAATCTATAACCTCTAATTTACTAAACCAGCATAGCCCTTAAAGAAATCTATACACATTTGTTCTTGTATCCACAGATAAGCAGTCTTCAACCTTTTCAAAGAAAGTTCTCTTTATAAAAGACAGTGGCCACTGCAGAAAACTACAATCAATCAAAACGCAAGGTTGTAGATTCTATAATCCCAATTGATACATCTGCAAAACACACCCAAACCTAAGGTTCAGGGAACATTGCGGAAGAGGAGGCAAAATATTGTAAGAGACAGAGTTTGCTGTGAAATTGTGTCACCTAGTAACATCAGACACTGCACCCAAAAAGCCTCACTGACATGACTGCCCAACATGAGCTGAGCAAGGATGACACCAATGGACATGCCATACTAGATGGGGACATGTCCATAAGTCTTCAACCCTACACAAAGAACTATAGAACACTAAGTACTATAGGAAACTATTTCTCTCCGTAACCCTGGCTGTCCTGGAACTCAATATGCAAACAAGGCTGGCATCACACTCACTGAGATCTGCATGCCTCAGCCTACTGAGTGCTGGAATTAATCTCTAGTTCATTTTAGACATGAAACCTTTAAGCCCAATAATAGTAGACCTAGTTTCTTAAGAAAAACACATATTTATGGTTTACAGGTTAAGTGAAACCTATGAGTGCAAAAAAGCAAAAGAAAGAAAGAAAGTTATCCACAGTACCCACCATATGCTCTAATTGACCACATTAAGATATTTACTCAAGAAAAATGAGCACAGTTGTCCCCACAAAGACTGCACATGAAGACAGGCTCATGGCCCACAGCCCTCTGGGTTCAACCAACATGACCTGTAAAATGCCAATGAAGAACAAATGCATTTATTATACAACTCAGCAAAAGGGAGTAAGCTTGCAGAAGTTTGGCTACCCTAAGAAAGCTCAAAACACAGGATGAAGAAGCCAGTGGAAAGACAGTAAAATGAACAGGTCCATGAAGTGTTCACCTCACAAGCAGAAAGAGATGTAATTGGGATCTTGCTTACAGTTTCAGAGGTTTTGTACATTATCATGATGATGGGGAACATGTTGACATACATTCCATTCTGAGAGCAGATCCCCAGAAAACATTTCCTAAAGGCACACATGGGGGCACATGCTTATAATTCCAGTGCTGGGGAGGCAGAGATACCGGTGGTACCTGAACTAATCAGCAAGTCTCTGCCCTTTGAGAGACCCTGTGGTGGTTTGAATAAAAATGGCCCCATAGGCTTATATACCTAAATTCTTAGTTACCAGGAGTGGCGATATTTGAAAGGTGTAGAAGGATTAAGAGGTGTGAATTTTTAAAGGAAATATGCCACTAGGGGTGGGTTTCAAGATTTCAAAAGTTTATCCCAAGCCCAGAGTCTCTCTCTCTCTCTCTCTCTCTCTCTCTCTCTCTCTCTCTCTCTCTCTCTCTCTCTCTCTCTCTCTCTCTAGATCAGGGTGTAGCTCTCAGCTGCTGTTCCAGTGCCATGAATGCTACCAAGCTCCCCATCATGATGATAATGGACTAAACCTCTAAAACTGTAAACAACAGTCTAATTGAATGTTTTCTCTTATAAGAGTTTCTTTGGTTATAGAGTCTCTTCACAGATATGGAATGGTGACTAAAACAGACCCTGTTTCAAAAACTAAGGTAGACACAACTAAGGAGCAACCCAAGGTTTTCCTTTAGCTTCCACACACATGCATGCATACATCTGAACCAACACCCACACAAACACATGCATAAACGTGTCTCCATACACCAAAAAGAAAGAGGAGGAAGAGGAAAGGAAAGAAAGGAGGAAGGAAGGAAAACACACAGACAGACAGAAGGAAGGAAGAAGAGAAGAGAAAAAGAAAGGAAGGGAAGAAGGGAAGGAGAAAGGAGGGAAGGATGGACAGGGAGACAGAAAAGAATTCCTATGGTGAAAGTTCACTTATAGGAAATTCTAGAAAATAAAAATTGATTCTTCATGGCAGAGAGGTTGACAAGGATTGAGTGTAAAGTCCAAATTCTTGATAGATGATAATTTCACTCTTGGGCTTACATAAAAACTGCTCAAACTCTACACTCACAAAGATACAGATTTGCTTCCCAGGAAGATGGCATAGGCTGTTATCCCCTGCAAAAACGCAACACAAAGGAACTGATCTCCATTGCAAATACTGGTCCATTGTCCTGTGTACTACCTCACTTAGAAGCCTCCTGTGCAACTGCTGATCCAGACGTGGCACCTCCATTCAAGTATATGAACTGCTCACAGAGGGAAGGAAGGTACTATATGAATGCTGCTTCCCTAAATGAGTTCTTTACTATATTCCTCAGGAAGGCAGATGAACTACACTTTACAGTTATACAGGGCAGACAGCAATGGACACAGCCCCTTCACTCAGCCTATGCTAAGTATATGTGTAGCAAGAAAAGGACAAGCCACCCAGATATCCCAAGTAAGGCACAAGATGTCTTCAAAGGGGAGACAAATTGCTCAAAGGCTTTCAGAGATGACACATGGTAAAGTCACTATTGTCTTGCTGAGTGAAGGCTTGGTCCCTAGAGCAGCACTCTTGGATTAGTGAAGAACCTTTTGGAGGTAGAGCTTTGTGATGGTTTGCCTTTGAACATGGCACCCTACCTCTTCTTTTCTTTACTGGCTCTGAGGTGAATAGTTCTGTTCTGCCACCTACTCCTGAAGTAATGTGCAGCTTCATCATAGGTCTAAAGCAGCTTTCTAGAGAAACAGATCTGATAGAAGAACTACAGAATAAAAAGGGACTTGTTAGATTGGTTTCCATGATGTACCCTAGGTATCCCAACAATTGCTGACTCGTACCAAGGAACCCAAGAAGGCTGGATGCCTCTGTAGCCCCCAGTCTGCTACCAAAGGCCTAGAGGACTGTTGGTCTGTGGTCTGCACTGGAACACTAAAAGTTGGTTCAAACATCAATAAAGGAATGTAGAGGTGGCAGCAACAGGACAGAACTTTCTAGCAAGAGTGAAGGCAAGCAGGCAAACAGTGTTTTCTTCTTCTGTCTTCTGTTTATCTGGTGTCAATAGAAGCTACTGTTCATAGAGTAGATCTTTCTACTTCAATAATCTGATGGAGAAAAATTCCAATACAGGAGTGCCCAGCGGCTTGCCTTTAAGTTGATTCCAGATCCAGTAAGTTGACAATCAAGATTAACTATCACAGTGGACAAAGGTCATAGGCCAGCATCTCTAAACTTGGGAGCCAAACCCAACCTTTCCCTTGATACATGATTGGTTCACATGCTTGCTTTGTGATGAAAAGCTGACTCACACATACCATGAAATCCAGTAAATCCCAAGGGAGCAGAGGTGGCTACAAAGGGGAAAGACACTGCACACCCAGGTCCATGGGAAACCCAACAGATGAGCCAAGGTTCAGCCACTGGGGTTCAGGAATGAGGCCATACAGGGAACACATCATGTATAGTTTAGATATGGAAATCTGACCGAGGTGAGGGAATAACATTGAATGGTGAGGCAGAGAGAGGATATTAGCAAAGAACAAACACTTAAAACACAGCAGACACTTATACAGAAATACTGGAGTCGTGTGATTTGTAAGTACTCTGATGGAGCCCCACCAATTACTGCAGGACAACCAGGAACCTCAATGTGCATATTATGTACAGTAAAGGAAAGCGTACTCAGCTACTTGTAGTGAAGTATCTGTAAGTGAGCAGTCTCATGCTGTGAACATCTTGGAGGAGGAAGCTACAGCCGCTAGTTGGCTTTTGTAGAGAGTGATCAATCATTCATAAACTGCACTTGGAGCAGAGGAAGGCTTTGCCAATTTTCAATGGGTCTGAGATATTGGTCTTTGGTATGGCTTTGCCCCTATCAACAGTATACATTCACTCAAGCTTTCCTTGACTCCCTACAAAACTTCTCCATTCTCCAGGAGGTTCCAGCCATACTTTGAGGCCCTAGGGGTTTTAGCATATCTGAGAAATTCTGGATGTGTCAAAATTTGTGTGCTGGAAACTTAACACCCAAATTCTTGTATGGTTATCATTTACAATCAGCAACCTTTGGGAAGTGACTAGGGTTTGGAAGGCTATGAAGGAGGAATTCCCCCAGGATGCAATTGATGGCTTTATAAGAGAAAGACACTCTCCCTAACATCCTCCCTCTGATGTGCCATTCAGTGTCATGCCTACATTACTGTGAAACACAAAGCAGGTCCTATGCAGGTATAGAGTTTTGCTCTTGAACTCCCTGGCCCCCGGGACTAAGAGTTGGAGATAAGACAACAGGGCAACATCAAGGACATGGTGGCATGAGGTCCCTTTCTTAAGTGTTTGTGTGTGTGTGTGTGTGTGTGTGTGTGTGTGTGTGTGTGTGTGTGTGTGTCCCCTCTTCTTGTACCCAATCCTAGATGTAATCTATCTCTTCTGGTGTAGGATGAATAGCTTCAGAGCTTGTCTGATCTCTTAAGTTGGTGGGTCTGACAACATTGAGCTCACAGTGGACATCTCAGACTACAGACCTCCTTGGATTCTGAGACCATTCTTTACAGACTACAAAGACAGCTGGGAATGTTTCTACTGAGACTCCATCTGTGTATTATCTTGGAGATGCTCTGAGTGTGCAGGGCATGTCTGCAGAGGGTCAGGAAACATTTTTCTGCTGCTATGATGAAGTTTCCATGAAGAAAAGGGTGCAAAAGCCTTCCCAGGAAGGCTCTATAATATTCTGCTCCTCGTGGAGCTACCTTTCTTCTCCCTGGAGCACTATATCATCCAGAGCATTAGGAGGCTGGTAGAGATGAAAGATGGAGACAAAACCAGACTGCAGGGGTTCCAAACCAACCCATTTGGTAGGTCCTAATCTCTTCTAGGGTCTAAAACACTGAAAAGCCAGCATGGTTTGTCCCACCTTCATTCTAGATACCAGAAAGGCCTCAAGTAACTTCATGGATATCCTATGCGGCTTCAGCTGCTAGAATGAACCCTGATCAAAGATCCCAGACCTAGGTTCACAGAGACAGACCCAAGAAAGGACCCAGGAGAGGATCAGGCCAGTGAGTCACAGAGAACCCACCCCAACCCTTAAGCAGATCCAGCACCTCAGTGTTAGGGAAACATCCTAGCAACAGTCTGGCAGAGAAACCAGGCCAGAACCTAGTTCCTGGGACTCTGTCCATGCCTCCTTCCTCCTCACACAGAAGGCAATGGTATCTGAATGGCTTAGGATGATAGCAACTACTCTTCAAGCTATGAGGATCCCTGGAAGCTGCAGAAGCCTTTGCAGGTTCTTTGGGGACTCAGAAAGCCACTCCTATCCCATCACCAACCTAAGCAGAAGCCAAATGCTCCTCTCCCACACCCAGACATACATCTCTCCTTGCAACAGTCAAAGTTGAGCTCACAGGCCAATCCACCAGAGCTGAAATTGAAGGGAAGGGAAGAGCAGCCACCATGAGAATACTAGCACAGGGGAACCCAAGGCAGAGCATCTACAGAAGAATTCAGCTATACCAGCTTTGCATCTGTGAAAGTCAAATGGGTATCAAGATGACATGGAATCCCTGGGGTGTGAGCTTTCCTGGAGGAGTCAGCATCTACTCACTCGGAAAGGCCACCAATTACAGACCAGAGAAAAGATTCTTCATGAGTCTAGTTCAGCCTCTAAGTTTATTGCAGTTACACACAGGAGCACAGGGAACTCAAAGGCAGGTACATCACTGAGCAAATACAGAGACTAAGTGTGGAGCAGAGACTGAAGGAAAGACCATCCAGAGACTGCCCCACCTGGGGATCCATCCAATATACAGTCACCAAACCCAGACACTATTGCAGCTGCTGACAAAATCCGGATATAGCTGTCTCCTGAGAGGCTCTGCTAGAGCCTGACAAATACAGAGGCAGATGCTCACAGCCCACCACTGGACTGAAAATAGGGTCCCCAATGGAGGAGTTAGAAAAAAGGACTGAAGGAGCTGAAGGGGTTTACAACCCCATAGAAACAACAACATCAACCAGCCAGACCCTCCAGAGTTCCCAGGGACTAAACTGCCAACCAAAGAGTTCACATGGAGCGACCCATGGCTCCAGCTGCATATGTAGTATATGTCAGGTATAAATGGGAGGAGAGGCCTTTGGTCCTCTGAAGGCTTGATGTCCCAATGTAGGGAAATGCCAGGGTGGAGAGGTGGAAGGGAATGTGAGTGGGTGGGTGTTCCGTGCTCCCGTCTCGCCAGCAAGAACACACGCGGACACCAGGATCCTTCTGCAGCAAAACCTTTATTGCATCTTGAAGAGGAAGACACCGGGCAGGAAAAGGCACCCTAATTTATACCCGCAAGGGTGGCGTGTCGCTGTGTGATTGGCTGCCCACTAGTGGTCTGATCGTGACGCCCCGGGATGGGCGGTGACTTGGCTTGCACCACTCTTTGCACATGTGCCCAGTGGTTATTTACCACACTTTAGCTGATTCATGGCACCTGAAACCAGCGCCATCTTGTAAGGGCGCAGCCTTCGGCCCTCAACAGGTGGGTGCGAAAGCACCCTCATAGAAGCAGGGGGGTGGGATGGAGGTTTCTGGAGGGGAAACTAGGAAAGGAGATAACACTTGAAATGTAAATTTTAAAAATATCCAATAAAAGCTCACAAAATCTGGAGCTCCCTGCCCAGCTTGTAGGCAGCTCCATGGCAGAGTCTCCTCCAGTTAGCTCTTTGCTGCTTCTGAGCTGTCTAACTCCTCCATCTTCCTGGATCTTATGCCACTCCCTTTCTGGATCTGTTGCTGTAATAAAACACTGGCTCAAAGCAACTTGGATACTTTACAGTCTATCAGGAAGGGAAGTCACAGCAGTAACTCAGGGCAGGCACCGAAGCAGAGGCCACAGAAGAACACCCCATGGCTTACTCCTTAGGAGGTCTTACTCAGCTAGCTTTCTTATACACCCCAGGACTGCTCGTCCAGGGGTGGCACCACCCACACAGTAGGCTGGGCTCTTCCACATAAATCATTAGTCAAAAAAATGCACCACGGACTTGCCTACAGGGGAAAAAAAGAGTCATTTTCTCAGTTGAGGTTCCTTCTTCCCAGGTGACTTGCTTGTGTCAAACTGACAAAAGCCTAAGCAGCTTAGGTTTGCTTCCATTTGGAGTGAATTGTTACAGGCCACCCCCCACTGAGAGTGTCCAGGCATATCTTTGGATACTGACAAAGGGGATTAATGGGTATCTTGGGACCCCCCCATACTGTGTGTCAGGTTACAGACCTTCTAAAGACACCCCTCTCTCAGTCTCTCTCTCTCTCTCTCTCTCTCTCTCTCTCTCTCTCTCTCTCTCTCTGTCTCTGTCTGTCTGTCTGTCTCTCTCTCTCTCTCTGCTAGAAATCAGGCCAGTTTCAGTCTTGCATCCTCCCTTGCCCTGCAGCTTGATGTCCAGAATCCCCTTTTATCTACACCCAAGACAACCTTGAATTATAACTATTTTAAAATATTCATACTAATTCTTTGAAAAGATCTACAATGCATTTTGATCATATTAACCTCCCCAAGTCTTCCCCCTAATTCCTCACATCCACCCCACCTTCCCAACCCACACCCAACTTCCTGTCTTTTTTTTTTTTAAAAGACAAGGTCTTTCTATGTAGCCATGGCTGTTCTACAACTTTGTATGTGGACTAGATTGGCCTCCAACTCACAGAGATCTGTCTGCCTCTACCTTCCAAGTATTGGGATTAAAGGCAGTGCCACCATGCCTGGCTGTTTGTTCTGTTTTTCAAATAACACTCTGACTTCAATTTGAGATATGTATATTCTTAAAGAAAACTGACTATTCTCCCAGGGGACATCTAGTGTCCATAGCTCTTCAATTAAATATGCCCCTCCATGAAGACCTAGGGGTTACAGACTTGGTCCCAAGCTAATGACACTACTAATTAGAGGTCATTGGCTCATTAGTTAACTAAGGTCAAGGGTGAATCCTCTCGAACTCACAGCTGGCTGGGCTCATGGTGGGGAGGAGCATGGATGGGGAAATAGGCCACTGGGAAGTGTGACTTTAAAAGGTATACTTAGCCTCAGCCACGTCCTCACACTTAAGCTTCCTGCTTCCCCACCACCTTGACAAGAGCAGATCAGCTCTGCCACACCCTTCTGCCATAAGGTAGTCTCTCCACAGGCCCAGAAAGAATGCAGCCAGCCCCCACCCCACCAGGAGACTAAACCCACAAGCCAAACTTAATCTTTTCTCTTTTCAGTTGTTTTTCTCAAGTATTTTGTCACAGTAAAATCACAGAAATGTGACTAACACACTGCCCAGGGCGCAAACTCAGCCAGTTAGTTTATTTGCTCCTGGAGGAATGGCTGCTGCTTACTACTGTAGAGAGAAGACTCTCCCTGTGGGGGAGGAGGAAGACCATCCAGCTTAGGGTGCCAATGAAGAACAAAAGATCTGGGGAATCCTAGAAACCCACAAACCTACGGTGAGGAGTGAGCTTTGCCACCCAGAACCACAGCTGGAGGGGGAGAGGGAATTCTGAGAGGCTTGGGTCCACAGGACATGGAAATATAAGGGTAACCATAAAAATAGAACAGCGTCTCCCATCCTGCAGTGACAAACCTCAAGCCCACAAGCATCACATGCATAACCTGAGACTTTGGGAAGTTGCTGGAAAGGCACCTGAAAGTGTAGAGAAACTTCTCAGAGGTGTCACTCAGAGCTGAAGGGAGTCCGTGGTAGCAAACCCCAAGCAGTAGGAGACTTAACCGAAGCCCTTCTCCGAGGACAACTAAAGGCTTGCATCCTACTTTGGAGTGAAAACACTAAAGAAGCCCTGGCTGATCCCAGGTGTACAGCTACTTAGTTCCACCCCCACGAAATGTCCCCATTTCAACAAAAACACAGCCTGCACACATTTATATATGCATATGTCTATGTTGTGTATGGATAGATTGTATGCTGCAGCCGAACATGCTGATAGCATGCATATACATGCCATGTGTATGCAGATGACTGTTAAGAGAAAGCAATTAGGACATCAAGATCAGGTATGACACACACTGACACTTAAACAGCCACAGTGATCATAACACAAGGTGAGAAAGGATCCCAGTGGACAGAGCAGACAGCTTCCCCAAGGAGATGGCAGCAACAAGGAAATTCAAACAAAAACTGGAAGGGAGATGAGAGGCCGCTGTGGGCTCCTCAATGACCTGGGACAGTGAAAATGTCAGCCAACAAGATGGGTCAGTGGCTGTGCTGGGTTGAACAGCGAAGACAGGGAAAGGAAAGGCTGAGCTGGCCATGGTAACACAGTCCCCCACTCAGGAGGCAGAGGCAGGTGCACATTCTGGAAGTTCTTTGCCAGCCTAGTCTACATAGTGAGACTCGGCTTCAAAAGAACGGGGCGGGGTGGGGGGCTGCAGAGAAGGAGATCTGGAGTGTTTCAGTGGGTGAGAGAGCTTGCTACACAAACATGAGAACCTGAGTTCAGATTTCTGGCACCCACTTAAAAAGACAAGTGTGGCTCTGCATGCCTGTAAGCCCAGTGTATGGTGTGGGGTAGAGGGGACGATCAGCCAGGCCTAGCCAGGTTCAGTAAGAAATTCTCAAGGAACAAGATAGAGAGATGAGGAGCCAATGTCCTCCTCTGGCCTTTGCATGTGCACACATGTACACACACATATGTATACACATGCACATCTGCACACACTCATGTACATATATACACACATACATATGCAAACACAAACTTAGTTGTTAAATCAATGCCTCCCAAATAATATCACATCATTTTATGTATCGTGGTAGGAATATTTTTAAACATTTGTTTTTATTATTCTTATGTGTATTTCTCCCCCCCCCCGTGTGTGTATGTGTGTGTGTTTGTGTGTGTGTGTATATGTATGTATGCCATCTGTGTATAGGTGACTGTGGCATAGAATAATGTGTTATGATATAGAATAAAATCTAAGTCAATTTTTGATATAAATACACCAGAGATAGGAATGCAGTTCAGTGCTAGAGGACTTGCCCACTATGCACAAGATCCTCGGTTCAAATCTCAAAACAAAACAGAAAGATTGATTTTGATAAGCTAAAATTAGAAACAAAATAGTACAAGAAAACCATGGGACCAAGGAGATGTCTCAGTGGTCAAGAGCACTTAATGTTCTTACAGAGGACCTGGGTTCAATTCCCAGCACCCACATGGCAGCTCAGAACTGTCTGTAACTCCAGTTCTAGGGGACTTGACACCATCTTCTAGGCACTATGGGTACTGCACACACACACACACACACACACACACACACACACAATAATTTTTTCAAGTGGGAAAAGAACTGTGATTATAGTCAGTGACAGGTAGCATACTTGCTTAGCATGTACAAGAACCTTGGGTTCATCTCATAGCACTGAAAAGAATAATTAGAGTTTCAAAAGGAAATTAACATGTTAAATGGTGAAGGACCACAGCGGTGCTCTCCTATGGTTAGGGAAGGCATAGGATTTCTCTTTAGCCACTCAGACTCGACAATTTTCACTGGAAAGCTCAACCAGAATAATATTTTTAAAGCATACATATTTTAAGGGAAGAAATAAAATTATCTCTCTTCACAGTTTCATGGATATTATGACTGTTAGTACCCGCCATCACCACAAACAAACAGAAACCCACCAGGAAACTAAGTGTGCATTGATGTAGAGAACTGAAATGTGTTCTCAAACATCTGTAATGAGCTATTAGAACTCATTTTCCCAAAAGTTCAACTTACAATAGCAAAATAGTTATAACAAAATATGTAGCATCTCTACAGATTAAAATTACAAAAAAAAATAGCTTGGTGATTAAAGCACTTGCTATTCAAGTGTGAGGGCCAGAGTCCTGGTCCTCGGGACCCACATGATAGTCTACAATAATTCCAGATTTGGAAGGCAGAGGCAAAACATCTCCAGAGTAAGACTGGACACATCAGTGGGCTCTGGGTTTGATTGAAAGAACCTGTCTTGATGAATAAATTAGAAAAGCAATGGAGAATGTGTTCCCATAGCAGCCTCTGGCCTCCAAATGCACACACACACACACACACACACACACACACACACACACACACAATATACAAACACACATGCACACACAGTCACACACATACACATACATGCACTTACATACACAAATGCACATATGTGCAGACATGCATAAAAACATGCATATATACATGCAAATACTTTCTCACACACAGACACAAATGGAAAAAGGGGAAAGTACTACAAAGCACTGATGACAGAAATCAAATAATAAAAACAAAACAAAACAAAAAGTCATGCTCAATCCTTACACACCAAGAAAACGTTGACTAATTCCGGGTTACATCGTGTTTTACATGTACTTTTTGCTCATTGTAACTACTAAGACCTTAATGCAGAGTATCAAACCTTAAAAAAAAGAAAATAAAAGCCAAGCACTGACACAATTGTATTTGTATACATTTATGCAAAAATGTTTAAATTTTTTTCCTTTTATCTTTGTTTTTTAAAATAAAGTTTTAAAAAAATAAAAGATAGTTTATAATATTGCAAAAAAAAGAAATCAAATAATAGTCAAAATAAAACAGACTTAAGATGTGATTCTAACATTCATGGGTGATTCAGCTTTAAGATACCAGTTCTTCTCAAGATGATCAAAATATTCCCAAATTGATTCTAAAAATCCCAATATAATTGTGTATGTGTGTGTGCACATGCACGCGTGCACTCGTGCCATGAGCTGTTGATAGCAAACACAACTAACTCAGAAAATGAAGGACCAGTTCAGCACTCACTAGGTATTCCACAGTCACCAGCTTATGATTATTCCTCTTGACTTTCCTTAAAGCTTAGACCAGATGGTAAGATAAAATTATTGATCAGAGGGCAGAATAGATCCCAGAAGTAGACTCCTGTAAATATGATGAGTTGAGTCTGGGCAAGATACCAAAGTGAGAAGATGGAAAAGGATGCTGCTGTGAGACGTTTCCAGTGAGGTACAAACAGATGGCCATTAACCCTAGATAGGGCACCATTAACAGACTACCAAGTCTAGTCTAGCAAGTGAGCGAATTTATTTTCCTAGTTTGCTTTCTTTTGCTTGATAAACATCATGACCAAAAGCAGCTTGGGAAGGAAGAGGTTTATTTTGTCTCACAGCTTGTGGTCAATCTTGGAGAGAAATCAGGGCAGGAACTCAAGGCAGGAATCTGGAGGCAGGAACTGGAGCAGAGACCATAAAAGGGTGCTGCTCACTAGCTTGTTCCTCATGGCTTGTTCAACCTGCTTTCTTATGAAACCCAGGGCTGCCTGCACAGAGGGTTTCTCTCACATAAGTCATTAATAAAGAAAATGCACCACAGACTTGACTACAAGCCAATCTGCTGGGAGAGTTTTCTCAGTGGAGATTCTCTCTCCCCAGATGACCCCAACTTGTGTCAAGTTGAAAGTAAAATAAAACTGCCCATCTCAGATAACTTACAGGAATGGGAACCAGGAACTCTATGAAGATGGATGAAGAATTACCTATGAATGAATAGGTGACTCAAAGGCAGTTGCATCAGAGAACCCATTAGCTTTAGGGTTGTTACAAGTTCCTATCCTCTGCCTTGCCTTTTAGAGACTCATTCATATCGCTCTGCTATGGCGTTGTTTTGCTCTGTGCCATGGAGATATATAAATGTGACAACCACAAAGTTCTCCAGACACTACCAAATATCGACTGGAGAAGTAGCAGACCAGAACTAAAAACAACTAGGTTAGCAAAAGCTTCCCACCCAGAATAAATATACACAACCCATAAAAGAAAAAAATGTATGTGCTAGATTTTGTTACATTTAAAATGTAGAAGGCAATGCTAAGAAGAATGTAGTCTGGAAGAAAGTGTTTGCAAAGCACACAGCTGGTCCAAGGGCTCCAGCTGGCATGCAGGAGAACCCTGAAAATGGCAACAGAAAGCCAATGTCACAGAGCTGCAGAGATGTGTTGCTATGTACTGGGATGCTAAATTCTGTACCTGAAGGTCTAGACCTGGGAGTGAATTCTCATGTGTGCAAGCTTTTGTTGGGCAGACCTTGTTCCTTGATTTAAACTATTAGTTAAATAAAATTGGTTATAGCCAATTACTGTAGGGATTGTGAGTTACCTGGTTGGAGGAAGAGAAGCTAAAGGAGAGAAGAGAGACCAGGAGGAGGAGGAGGAAGAAAAAGAGAGGAGGAAGCCACCATGATTGGAGATAGACTGTGGGCGCAGCATGGCCAAGAGAAACAGCAAGTGTTTGGGGGGTGCACTGCTGAGGAAGTATCCAGGCCAGCAGTCAGAAAAGTAGATTAGGGGTTACCCTCCAGTAATTTTCAAAGTCAAATAAAATAACCATAGTCTGAGTCTCATTTATTTGTAAGCTAGTTTGGGATAAGTTTAAATTAGTTGTACTACAGAGATGGCTCAGAGTTAAGAGACTTAGCTGCTGCTGAGCATGGAGGTACAAGCCTTTAATCCCAGAACTCAAAAGACAGAGGCAGTCAGATGTGTATGAGTTCAAGGCCAGCCTAGTCTACATAGTGAGTGCCAGGACAGCCAGGGCTATACAAAGAGATCCTGTCTCAAAAAACAAAACAAAACAAAAAAAAAAAAACCAAAAAAACAAAATTAAACAAACAAACAAAACCCACAAAGAGCATTAGCTGCTCTTGTAGAGAACCCAGGTTCAATTCCCAGTGCTCACATGGCAGATCACAACCATCTATAACTCCAGTTCCAGGGAATCTGAGGCCCTCTTCTAGTTACTGTGGTCACTGCAAGAAGTGCACGTAGTGCACATAAATACATGCAGGCAAAACAGTCATATACATAAAATGAAATTAAACTTCAAAAATAAAAGTTTGTTGGCATATTATGTAGTGTGTATATGTCTGTGTAACCTGTGGGGAGGGGTGCACCAGGTTTTTCACTTAAACTCAAGCTTGCTGGTTAGTTGCCTGGCCAGCTGGCCCTGTCTCCACCTATCTGCCAATAGTTACATGGACTCTGAGGATCTGAACTCCAGGGATTTCCCTAATGAGCCATCTCACCAGCTCAGAAAATAAGTTTTAAAGGTGGATAATTCTGTGGAAAGGTATCTGAGATGATCCTCTGGCTCATACACTCAGAAACATGAAGCAAGGGAGTGTGCACACATGCACACCCACACACACCTGCAAAGCAACCATCGAGATGGCTCAGCCAGTAAAGGTAATTTTGCACAAGCCTAGACGTCTGAGTTTGATCTCTGGAACTCATCTAAAGGTGGTAAGAGAGAACCAACTCTACAGAGTTACACTCTGACCACCACACAGAAGCATACACACCCACAATAACAACAACAACAACAATAAATTACAAAGGGCTTAAACAAACATCCTACCAAAGAAAAGACATGTATGGCAAAGTAATGGCTGCAACAGTATTCTATTTCATCAGATGTTTAAAAAGTGAGTTCAACTCTTGTTCCTCAGCTACCTGTAGGCTTATATCTAGAGCATATGATAGCAGCTAACACCAGCAGCTCTAGACCTTTGCCATGTTTTCCCACCCAGTTGCTTTCACATCTTGCCCAAGCCCAACTACCTATGTCTGTAGGGTCTACCTCTGGGATCTGCTCCACTGATCTAAAAACCTGCTCTTTTATCCAACACCATATGAATAGATGGAAAGAAGATGGGAAGGGGCGGGTTTGGGGATATCGGTGTCACCATGCAGAATGCCATATAAGACACAGGTCAATTTGTGTGATAGAGTTGGCTCTGATTTATGGGGTGTCAGGAGTAAGGGATGTCTTGTAAATGAAAGGGGTAAAAAAAAAAAAAAAACAGGAGGAATAGGGAACAAACATGGTGGACTTTGTAATCAGCATGGAGTCACCCATGGTTGTATCCTTGCTGCCCAAGGTTACATTTCAACTTGTTTCATGACTGTGTAGGTCCATGTGCTTGTGTGTCTACCTACACCCACACAAATTTAGTCTGTGCATGTATATGCTGTGTATATCTATGGGTATGAGTTTCAGCTTGTTTTGTAATTGTGTGTGTATCTGTCTCAATGTGTCTGTGTACAATGTGTCTCTCAGAGTGTGTGTGTGTGTGTGTGTGTGTGTGTGTGTGTTAGAGTGTGTCTGTGCTTCAGAATATCTTTACATAAGTGTGTGTGTGTGTGTGTGTGTGTGTGTGTGTTGTGTTGTGTGTGTTTCAGCTGGTGATGACAGGGGAGGCCAGTTGACCTACCTCTTTTAAAAGTGAAAGATCTGTTAAGATGGATAATTTGTCTGCCCGATGTTGGTTGGTTGGTTGCTTGGTTCATTGGATGGTTGGTTGGTTGGTTGATTGATTGAATGATTGGTTGAAAGAAGGCAAGTTGGTTACCCAGACTAGTCTCCCATGTATCTGATGTATTTTGGAGTGTCTAGTATGCATCTGGGTGTGTGAATGTAGCTGTGTGTTTAGGATGTCTGCATGTATTTGGGTGTGTGTATATATGTGTGGTTTGGAGTGTCTCTGTATATATCTAAGCACATGTTTTTGTGGTGTCTGGCATGTCTCTGGGTGTGTGTTTTTAAAGTGTCTGGGTGTATCTGGGTGTGCACATGTACATATGCTTGCTTCAGGATAGCTCTTCGTGTACCTGGGTATGTGGATGTGTGTGTGTGTGTGTGTTGGTATGTCTCTGCCTATGTATGAAGGCACCACCATGGGTTCTTTGTGGCTGTGCCATTCCCCTGCACGTGTAGAAGGGAGAGGCAGCACTTGGATGCCTAGTGTCTTGTGAGCAGAGCCCTGGGGCTGAGGGCTGGGCTTTGAGTGGCCAGGGCTGGGCCAGGCGTTTCCAGCTTTAGATGAAGCAGAGCAGAAACAGAAGCTGGAATCCACCCCCAGTGGCAGCCCTGCCCAGAACAGGTTCAACCTGAACCAGCCTGGTGCTGCTTGAGGGCTGGGGTGGCTGCCACCCAGGGAAAGCCATGCCTTAGGGATGGTGCTGGGCCTGGCTGCCACCCTGTGTTCAGGTCTGCTGCCTACTGCCTGTCATCTCCCTACTCTGTCTTGCTGTCCTAAGTTCACCAAACCCACCTGCCCTGAAGTCCCTAAAGCAGCTGAACCCCTAGACCTCCCTGACTGCCTGTCAGATCTGCACCATTCCAAGTTTTTTTCTGGGGCAATTGAACATTCCCGAGGCAGATCAAATAGCCTCCCTTGCCATCACTAGCTACTCAAGTTCCATATTCCACCTACAAGTACCCTATGTCTACTCCAAAGGTACCCTGTCCCCAGGTTGTTCTTGGCTGAGCTCTAGAACCTAGATACTAGGTTATTAACAACTCAGGAGGGCTCATAGAAACTTTAGAGAGGCCAGTGATCCCTAATATCCCAGTCCACAATCAGCATGGTAGGTGCAGGGGAAGGTCCCTTCCTAGTCTGTGTGTCCCGATCTACTCCAGCCATCAAAGCTCTGGAGAATGAATCACCTGGCCTCTTCTTTTAAAAGTGGAAGATCTATAAAAGTGGTTGGTTTGTCTGTCTGATGTTGGTTTACTGGTTGGTTGGTTGGTTGGTTGGTTGGTTGGTTTGTTGGTTCATTGGTTGGTTGGATGGATGGATGGTTGGTTGGTTGGTTGGTTGGTTGGTTGGTTGGTTGATTGGCTGGATAGATAGATGGATGGATGGGTGGATGGATGGATGGATGGATGGATGGATGGATGGATGGATGGATGGTTGTTTGGTTGGTTGGTTGGTTGGTTGGTTGGTTGGTTGGTTGGTTGGTTCATTGGTTGGTTGGATGGATGGATGGATGGATGGATGGTTGGTTGGTTGGTTGGTTGGTTTGTTGGTTAGCTGGATAGATGGATGGATGGATGGATGGATGGATGGATGGATGGATGGATGGTTTGTTGGTTGGTTGGTTGGTTGAAAGAAGGCTAGTTGGTTGCCCAAACTAGCCTTGAACTCCCCATGTTTGTGCCACAACCTCCTAAGCACTAGTACCAATATGCAAGTGAATCTGCCACAGAGGTTAATCAAGCAGGAAGGACCTCTTTGGCAGTTAGGAATGAGGCACCTCAACAAAAAGCCTGATCTCAGGCTGCAAGTGAAAAGCCAACAATATAGGCCAGTTCCTACCACAAGACTTACCAGCAGTCAAGGCTGGGTGATAAGCACTAAAATGAAGCTCATCCATCAGCCAGTGTCTCTCAAATCATACTTTCTGGCCATCACTCCAATGCCCCAATATCTTAGACAGAAGTCAAGCCTAGTAACAGCTCTCCTCAGGGACCCTCAGTGGCCATTCTTGGTTTAGACTCTATATAGCAATCTAGACTTATCCCTTCTGGGTACCAACATAGAACACATCAAGAAAACTGGGTTGATTTGCACTAGCCCAAGAAAGGTCTGTCAGCATTGCCTATAGCAGTTAAACCCAGGATCAGAGTCAGTAGCAGGGAAGAGGGTAGAACTTCATGAAGTCACCAGTGGCCATCTTCAGAGACCACAGCAGTTGATGGCTTGAAGGTTCAAATGTGTGCTTTGTTCATGTGAAGTTTAAGAACAGCCCCTAGGTGTGGTAACAGATATCAGGACGTGGCAGGAATGGGGCCAAGTCTTAGGGAAGCATTGGGTGTGGTGACTGGAGGATTGTTCAAATGTAGATGAATGAAGAATTCATCAGTGTGCACATATGACTCCTGCTCAGAACACCTCAAATGAACAATGTCATCCATTTCCTGGTCTCCCCAAGACATACAGATCCAGAGTACTCTAGAAGAAGAATAATGGTAATGGCAGACTTATATCCCTGGGGCAGTGTACTGAGGGGCACACTACTGAGGGGGTGTGTTACACTGTCCCCAAAGAGGCCCTTCCTTCAGAATTCAGGAGCCCAAAACAGGTTATCACGTGTCTTAGGCATCCCCCAGATTAAGCCCAAGGATCAGGCCTCCAGTCTTTATAACCCCTAGGGAATCCTCTAGTGTTCCCTCTTCCTTTACATCAGAGGAAAAGCCAGAATGTAATGGCTTTAGGGAGGCTGGCAGGGCTCCAGAAACCCTGACTTCAACAGCAGGGTGGATGCAAATGGCTAGGGACAGGACATTTGGCACAGGCCTGAAACTTGCTCCTCTCCATCCACTAGCTCTTCTTCTACTAGACCCTCTTCATCCATAGGCCCAAACTGACCATAACCTCTATGACCTGCCCAGCTACACAGGTAACCAAAGCTCCATTTGCTGCTCCCTCGGTATCCCCAGAAGGAAGGCAGGGTAAGCACATTAGAGAAAGAGAAATGAAATGAGTGAGGAGTAAGCAGGGCCCTTTTGGATGGATGGAAAGGTGTGCCTGCACCCACACCTAGCCTCTCTTCTATACTGCTCCCTACAGAGTACATCCTAGGGGCTAGGACATCTTCTAGAAGGCTGGAAGGTGGAGCCCTCAGCAAGGTGAATGCAAAGTTGCATCATTACAAGATGGCCCCACCAGAGTAAAACTGGGGACATGCTAGAGATAAAGAATGAAGAAGAGGTGACTGTCAGGAAAATGCCAAGATGACCCGAACACTCATCTACCGCTTAACCCTAGGCTGTAGGGAACCCATAACTTTTCCTAGCCTCTCAACCTGTAGGTCAAGACCCCTTTGGGAGTCATATGACCCTTTCACAGGGGTTGTCTAAGACCATCAGAAAATAGATATTTACATTATGATTCATAACAGTGGCAAAATTATAGTTAGGAAGTAGCAATAAAAAAAATTTGTGGCTAGAGATCACCACAACATGAGGAACTGTGCTAAAGTGTTGCAGCATTAGGAAGGTTGGGAACCACTGCTCTTGCCCAATCCTAGGAACTCAGTTCTACAGCTACAGGCCAGCTATAGAAATCACATTGATGATATTCAAGAGGAAGAAGGTGACAATCAGAGTGGTCCCAGAGAAGACAACCAAGACTTAGCCTCCACACCTATAAAATGGGCACAGACTGAGTAAAGCAGGAAATACCTCAAGTTTGGCACCCCAGCAGAGCAAACTGAGGAAGACGCTCTCTGCTCTGAAGACTGGCCTCTAAGCACCCTGCTAGTTCTAAGTGTGTCCAGAGAAAAATTGACGAGAGAAGTAACCAGGATCCCAACCAAGTCCCAGAGATGATCAAGGCTGTCACCTCCAGGGGGAAGTCAGACTAGCTATACACAGAGTGGGCTCAAAATCGGAGGAAGAACTGGAGAGTCATTAGAAACATGTGTTTGTGTTCCCAGGTGTCTAGGTTATATACACTCAGTCCTCAGAAAGCTGTCTGCCTGCCTGACTGCCATAACCTCTCCCATGGAGTCCTGACTCCAGACTGGAATAAGAAATAACCCCAGAAACTTTGCTCACCCAACCCTCCACAGCTACATTTTTACACAAAGCTGCTGACCTTCAAACCTCAGTCCTACTGTCTGACAAGTGGGTCTCTATTTTCTGTGCCCACCTTGCAGGAGGGTGTGGTTTATAGAGTAGCCAGCCTATGAAGACAGTGGGGTGTAGTTAGGGAGGAGCTAGGCTGTGGGTCCCAGAGGGTGGTGTAGTTGCATAGTCGGATATATAAGTTCCAGCACAGATCTCCCCAAACCTAGCTTCTAAGACAGCTGTTGTCTGAGTTGAAGGCCCCACCTGCCAGCCTACAAAATGCATTCAAATAAGAGACAAATATTTGATGCTCCCAAGATACAGCCCATTCCAGCCTCTACCACTCCAAGGCTGCTCCCTGGCTCTCATTTGGGTATTAATTGCGTTCATTTGGAGATTTGCATGTTTATCAATGCTGCCAGCTTCTAGAGGACTGGACTAAGCCCGGGACTCCGAGGTAAGCACCAGGTGCAAGGAAGGCAAGGTAATCAGAAGCCTAGGGCTGCCCCCACCCCCCAGATAATATCACAGCACAATCAGCACCTTGGGCCACTTCACTTAGAGGAACAGGCCCAAGGGACAAGCTAGGAGAAAAACTGTAATCTACTAACAGGTGTGGGAGGCCAACATCCCTGCCTAATTGGCTCCCAACATCCCATAGCTGGAGCCAGGGGTACTATCTGCTCCCCAGTCTGTCTGGAGCCACTGTCACATGACGTTACAGGTAGAAAGAGACCCCCTTAACCATGCAACCCCTGGAGGAAGACGGAGTCCATTCCACTCTCCTAGGCTCCATCCTTGCCATCTCAGAGGGTAGCTTTTACTTCTGGTCTTGTCATAGATGACCTAGTCTCAGGAGAGATATCTCTCCCATGGCCACATGGAAATGCAGATGTCTCTGTCCTCAGTTCTAGACTAGTCACCATCCACCAGACTTGCCCAAAGAAGGACGTGCTTCTCTAGGGTAAGCTAGCAGTGAGGGAGAGGTGTGGCCTCAGATGCATCTATGCAGGAGGCCCTCCCTCCCTGTCTGATGGGGGCGACACTGTT
Source organism: Micromys minutus (assembly GCF_963924665.1). Lineage (NCBI taxonomy): Eukaryota > Metazoa > Chordata > Mammalia > Rodentia > Muridae > Micromys > Micromys minutus. The sequence goes on along the minus strand of NC_137971.1, from coordinate 56,634,461 downwards.
CCCTATACACACTATTGTCAGCTGAAGCCACAACCACCCAGTCATCCAGAGTGCTAGTCTTTTAAAGAGGTAAGTTAAAAGGAGGTCACTAGGGTGGGCTTCTCCATAAGACTTGGGTTTCTTGTAAAAGGGATCAGGACACAGACAGGCACACAGGCAAAGATCACATGAGGACAAAAGAGAAGACACCATCTGCCATGTAACACCTTGTAACACCTCTACCTTGGATTTCTAGCCTCAGAGAAATATCCCTTAGGAGATGCTAAGGTACTGTCCTCAGACCCGGACCGAGCTGACTCACCTCTCTACCTCTGCAGCTGTCCTGCTCCTGGGTCCTTCTGCTGCTCTGCAAATGTGTCCCCTCTGGCATTAGAAAATGAGACAGCTTTTTTTCTGATCCTAGAGGTACGGGCAAGCAGCATTCAGCTGGAAGCTCACAACCCTCCCTGATCTACCACAGAAGATTGTAGGTACCAGGGAAGAGTGGGACAGCGGGTAGAGAGGCTGGAGCTGGCAAGCATATCCTACCCTGCTTCCTATTGCTGGGGGAGTGACGGGTGGTCTCTGCCCTCTGGTGGCTGGGACTGCACATCTGGGAGCCACCAAGGCACCTGGCAGCTCAGAGCTCCACAGACTATTCCAATATGTAAAATGGACAGGGCTGGGAAGGGGAACCGGAGCTCATAATCTCAGCAGGGGTCCTGCTACGCACCTGGTGGCTGCAGGCAGGAGATGAGGTTCTGGCCAATCACCTCACTCCACTAACCCAACTTGGAGCCAGGGAGGTAAAAGCATTAGGGACAGGAGCTCATCAGTCCAGGTGACAAGGAACAGGAATCAGCCCTGAGTGCACCATACTGGCTTTCAGCCCATCTCCTTCCTCTCTGTCGGTTCCTCAGGCCCACTAAGGAGATCTGAGATGAAGCAGGGCCTGGTGGTCAAGGCAGAGTCGCCTCCTCCAGAAAGCTTTTAGGGAGTCCTTCCTGAGTCCTGGACACCTGCTTCTTGTCTCCGGGCTCAGGGCATGGGTCTTTTCCTCACATGCTCCGAAGACTTGGGGTGTCTAGAGGCCTGATCTGGGTCCCCACTCCTCTCTAACTGGCAGACCTGTCCCTCCAATAAGCAGAAAACAACAAATATCAAGTCCCTGCCTCGGGCAGGCATAAGGGAAGTGTGGCCTGCTCACTTGGAGACTTCTCAGGGTACCTGTGGATGTTGGGAAGGTAAGACCCCTCTAAGAGGCCAGGAGGCTGTGCCTCCCGGGGAGATTGGAGCTTTCTATGTCATTGTGCTGTGTCTTCTCCCTGGCAGCAGCCTCTGCCCTCCACTAGTCACCTGTCCTCACAGCCTAGAACCCCCACAACCAGCTTCTGCTTCCTTTCTTCATCTGTCTCATCTCCTCTAGGCTCCAGAACAGAAGACATTCTCCAGGCCCCCAAAGCTCAGAGCCAACCCAAGCCAACCACTCAGACTGAATCTGAGAAGTCACTCACCAGACCAGGCCTCTCTTTCAGAAGAATAGAGGCCTACTTGTGCTGTGAAGCCTCCAGGGCCCTGCCTGTCCTACAGCCCTTACCTATGCTCCTAGACAGCCCTAGATCCGGTCCCTTCCACCTCACTATACGCTGGGGTTTGCCCATCCCAGCAAATCAGGCCAGTTGCTTCTGGACACAGATGTGCTGCTGTGGTCCCCAGGTCTCTAAAGGTCACTAATCTCATGAAAAGGAAAGGTGTAAGAGTAACAGGGCCCTGCTGACCAAAGTGATCCCTGTCACAGCTCTTCTGCTGCTGGCCATGCCTAGGTGTCACCATCTGCAAGGGGCTATGATATGAGGGTCAAAAAGCAAGTTAAAAATGGGGCCTTTAGCAGTTCTGTGGTTGGCTTGAGTACCAGCTTCCTAGGTGTGAGACCTCTGTGGCCCCGTGGGCCCCACAGTATCCCTATCTTGAAATTCTTACCTTTGAACCAGAGTGGATGGGTGAAGGTCAGGAGACTCTGGAGTATACTTGTTCAGTAAGTATTCATACGTGTATACTTGTACTCTGTTCATGTCCAGCCTTGCCACCATCCCCCACCAGATCAAATCTCCCAGTTAAACCCACAGATGAGCAAGCTAGGTGTCCAGGAACCACATTTTCCATTCAAACCTGAACTTGGCTTCAAAGGCAGGAAAGAGACAAAGTAAGCATGAAGGGCTGAGGGACAGAAAACAACATCCATCTGTCTCTAGGAGGGAGATGTCCCTGCATCAAACAAACAACCACTTATGTTGAAGACGTTGACAGAAGAGCAGGGTCATCCACAGTAGTTCTTTGTTGTGGCTGTTGTTTGAGACACAGTCTTACTGTGAAGCCTTGGCTGACCTGGAGGTTACTATGTAGATCAGGCTGACCTTAAATTCATAGAGATCTACCTGCCTCTGCTGTCCCCAATGGTGGGTTTAAAGGCACGTGCCACCAAGACTGTCCTGTCCTCCTTCTTACCAGTAAGCAAGGGTGGACAGTATTGACACACTAGAAAAAATCCACTGGACTTTGGCCATGTGGGATCTCTGGGGTACTGGGAACTATGTCCTATCAGAGTCTCTGGATGCCAGCTAAAATGTTCTGGCATTTGCATGTCTAACTGGCATTATGCAGCAAAAAGAAAAATGGCACATTTTGGGCCACAATGCATGGTAGGGACACGTGGCAGGAGAAGGCTGCTCAAAACTAAAGATGATGGACAGGAATGTCCACTTATTTGCTCTGTGCCTCAGCCTGCCCTGGGCATCCTACACATTGCAGCAGGAGGGTTGTTTCTGTGTCTCTGTAGAGCTCAGGGTTCTGGAACTCCAAAGGCTGATTGACAGTTGGGGTCTCAGGGCTACCTGGACCTCCTTGAGAAGACAGTATCTGGAAGTATTGCATCTTCAATGGTGCTGCCCTGGAATAAAAACACTGTGAGAACATGGCCTTTATGACAGACTGGTCTAGAAAGTCAGCTGAACATCACAGGGGCATCACAGGACAGGTGGCTACTCCATGAGGTCAGCACTGTATAGATAGATGGCTCTAGGGAACTGAGGAAAACGGATATAATTCCAGACTTCTGCTGCAGCCTGAGACCCAGTGCATGCCCACTAGACACTACTCTACACAAAGATCACATTATCTGTCTGGAAGACGGTTTCCTCCAGAGACACATCTCCCAGGTGGGATGTCTGTGCTGCATGTAGCATGTGGTACACCCCCTTCCTAATGCAAAGGGTGGTACCAATGAAGATTCCCAGGATGTGTGGCTGGAGACCTGAATTCATAGGATATTCAAACTTGGCAACTTCTCTGACCTATTTGGGGTCCTAGTGTGTCAGTGACTATTTCTCCCCCTCCCATGACACATGTGAAGAGACACACTCAGGAGAATGTGATTTTTGAGTCAGTGTCTATAGACATCTCCCAGGATAGTACTCTTGTGTTCCCCTGGTGTCTCCATGGTTAAGAGACAAGAACATTTATTGATCACAAGCAAAAGAGAGCCCCCAAAACTCCCTGGAGCCCAGGTCATTCGATTGCCCTTACCTCCTCACTTACCCATGCCAGGCACACTGAGAATGACTCTGTGAATGGTCTCCATTCTGAGGCAGTACTCTACCCCATCCCATGACTGAGGGAGCTCAAAAGGCTATCCCTGCCTCCATTTCTCAAACTGATTGAGAACTTCTTCTCCTGGAATGGGTGTCTCTCCTTTCAGCAGAGCTCTGCTGCTCCCACCCCAACCCCAGCAGAGCCAAGGGCAAGTCAGGGGCCCTGGCTCATGAGGGGTCTTGTCCAGGAGGGACTCTGCCTAGGCTTGTTCATCCAGAAGGCCAAATGTTGGGAGCTGTCCTCCTGGGGACAGCTGCAGGGCCACCTTCCTGACTATTCAGGGAAGAGATGAGAATCCAGGGTCAGAATACCACTTACTTGTCACAGTCAAGTTCTGTGGCTCTGAGCACTTCATCAGTAGGGATTGGTGTTAAGAGCTAAAGGGACTTTCGGACCAGAGGAGCAGCAACCAAAGGCTCACTCAAGTGACTGGCCTGTTGTCTAGCTGCTTGTAAACAGCTCTTCTACCATCCACAGTGGCCCCGTTAGGGTAAGTTTGGATAAGGAGCTATATATGGTGATCACACCTCATGTCTTGAAGCAGGATGCAAGCATAGGAGAGTACACTGCCAAAAGATTCACTCTTGTCCCTCGGGTCACCATCTTCAGGAAACACAGGGTCAGGGGCTCCAAACATGATACTTGGGACAAACTGCTTCCAAGAGGCTTGAGAGATCTATCTAGCAAGTTTGGTATTTAGACAGGGGATGGACCCTGGTTTTATATATCAGAGAAAGTATGGTACCACTGGCTGGCATGCTGCACTTTCATCACTGTGGGTAAGAAAAGGTACTGGGGTTTCCTTAGGTAGGGAAATTATACAGTTCTGGAGATGCTTCAAAACCACGTGGAGGCAAGGGAGCAGGGTGGAGTTGCGGAAGCCTCCTTAAGCCATAACCTGGCCACAGGCTTAAGCAGTTTCTTTCACTTGATTGCCTGTGAGCAACATGCCTCTAGCCAATAAGCTCGTCTCCAGCAGAAGGCAAGTTCCCTGAGGTTGGAGTTTCTGTCTGGCATGCCAATGCACCCTCAGTTCATGAAGCAGAAGAGTTCCTTTGTGCCTGTGTTGTGTATGCACCTACTCATTCGTGAAGGTCAGAGGACAGCATCAAATGTTCTTTCCTTCCTGAGATTCCCCTGCCTTTGCCTCCCTTCTTTCCACAGGAACACCAGGATTACAGATGTGCTGTATATCCAACCTTTATGTGGGTTCTAAAGACTTAAACTCAGGTCCTTATCCTTGAACAGCAAGCACTTTCACCTACTGAGACATCTGCCTTTCCTCCCCCTCACCCCTCATCCTCACCCCTTCCCTTTTTCCTCAGACTAGCCTAAAACTCTAAACAACCCTCCTGTCTCAGTCTCCTAAGTATTCAAACTACAGGTGTGAGCCAATAAAAGTTGCTTAATGAAGAATTCAGAGATATCCCATAATACAACAGGGGCACACTATTGACACCACTGGGAACTTATGGACACAAGGAAGTGCAGGCTTCTAGCAATCTCTCATCTCCCCATAAGCCACTTTGAGATACTGGAAAGAAATCAGGAGACAATTCAGGTCAGCTGGTTCAGTGAACACACTGGCTGGCATCGTACTCCTGGGAAGAGAGAGGGTGGCCCTCCCTCAACGGCCTTGCCGTGTCCCATGTTGTCTTCTAAGACAGATCCACTCAGTTTTGTGGCTCCAAGCTGTGGTTGGGCTGACCCCAACTGAGCCTGATCAGAGAAGCTGACAACCTTTGACCCTGGCTTTAGGGTTCTGGGTCCTGCAGAGAAGGAACCCAGCTATCATGAGACAGATGATCTCGTATACTGTCTTCTGTATAGCCACCACCGGTACATGGAAGACACCTCCTCCAGTGCACAGCACTTCCTCATTCCCATAGCTCCAACGGTTGTGCCCCAACCACTCCCTTCTGAAGGGATGCCTGAAGCACCCTAAAACCACCTGGGGATCCCCTCAGCCCCTCCCAAACCCCTGCAATAAAAGGGAGCTTTGGACACACGGAGACTTCAAAGCTTTTGGAGACTCAGGGGGTCAAAGGTGGAGCTAGGTAATATCTCAGCAATCACAGCTTGGCTCCCTGGGCTAAGGAACATGGGTGGAGAGTACTGAGGAAGCTTCCAGGTCTTCCTTGCTCACTAGAGAATCTTAAAGTAGTGATCTATCTGCAGGGCCTCACTATGGCCACTGACCCTAGCAGTCAACACGGGAGCCCAGCACATGCTGCCTGCAAGCTCATAGGCAGGTTGTCCAAAACCTGGAAGGTAGGTTTAGGCTCAGCACCACTTTCAAATAAGGCAATATGCCAAGGGCCACCCAGGTGGTCAGGAAGAGAGACCTGGACCTAGAGCTGCCCACATTCCAGAGATCTACCTTCAGCCTAGCACCCTGTACTTGCCCCTCTCACACAGATCCTTCCCAGGGGAGAGCCACCCTGGAAAGCAGACACTGGCTCACAGACACCTGCAGGAAAGCCCTTGCCTGCCAAGGTGTCTGAGCTGCTTTCCCATCTGTGGAGAGATGGCTAGAGTAGGCACTCAATACCTTCTTATCCACCCAAGCATTATAGGTCTCAAGAGAAGTCTCGGCCTAGACCACACCTGGGGAACAAGGGTGAGACAGTAGAAGGCACTGCAAACACCAATGAAAAACAATCTTTATAGAATAGTACACTTTGCAACAGCAGGGTTCCCACACTGGCCAAACAGCAGCGTCATGATAGGTTTGGAAGAGGAAGAAGGGTGCAGCCAGGCATTTTGCCCTCAGGGCCCAACCGGTCCACACTTTGGCCAGGTTGGAAAGTTCTAGACAGTGAGGGTGAGGGACAGAGGTCATCTTTATTATGCTCCAAGCTTAAAAATCCTTTATATAAAAATAATTCTTCATATTTTCAGTAAAGTCCTCCAGCAGTTCAAGTTAATTGATAAAAAAAAAGTAGATTGTCATTGTAAAATTCTTTCTCCTGAGAAATTTCCAGGTCCTGGTGCCTCAAGGACTGGAAATGGAAGATGTCATTCCGCGGCTTGGGGGCCGAGCAGATGTCACGACTTGGCTTTTGGTCAGGCTACACTAGACACCATGGGTAAGGCATAGGTTCAGGTTTCCTGGGCAAGAAGCAGGTGGGTCCACCAGGAGACACCCAGGGATGCAGCTGTGAAGAGGAGAAAAGGTGTTAATGTGTGCGGACACCGCCCACCTCCCAAGGCGCAGTAGGCAGTTTCGTTTGCTTGGTTAGTTTTGGAGTCTCGGCTCGTGGGTGCCTCGATCCGCTCGGAGGCGCCGACGGGGGCGGGGCGCACGCTCAGAGCCGGCCCGCGGTGACTCAGGGGCCCGCTCCAGCCGACTCACTCGGCACCCCGGCCCAGGACGCGATTTGCAATGCAAACTCACCCCGCCTCCAGCACCCGACTCCGCCGGGCTCTGACAGCACAGGGACTTCGCCGGCCCGGCCCTGAGGCCGCTCCCCTCTCCTGGCCTTCCCCCTCCCCCACCCACAGCAGAGCTCGGAGAGGAAGTTTTGCAATCCCGGACAAACAAACGTCGGTCTTGCTCAGGCTTGAAAAAGGTTGAGGAAAAATGAAGCGTGCGCGAAATCCAAGTGATCGCCCCGGCTGAGCCCTGGCTGCACTGTGTCCCCGTGGCGCTAAGTGCCAGGCCCGCCCACCACGTGTCTCCCTTACCGCCTCTCCTCCCCGCCGTCCAGGAACTTACCTTAGGGTTGGGGTGCTCAGTAGCCCCCTAACCAGCTGGAAAAGTCAAGCAGCTCCTGCTCCATCGGGTTTAGCTCTCCCTCGCAGCTGCTGTCCGACGAGTAGGCGGAGTGCGGAGAGGCAGACTCAGAGCAGACCAGGCGGTCCGGGGACGTAGAGGTGCAGGACAGAGACGCGCTGGCCGGGGAGGCCAAGGAGGCGGGGGAGGCGGAGGAGGTGGAGGGCTGCGCGCTCGCATCGGACGGCAGAGTAGCGGGTGTTAACAGCCCCCCAGAGAGCGCAGCACGCACCGCGTCGTGCTCTGCAAGCAGCCGCTGCAGCGCACGGATGTACTCCACCGCGGAGCGCAGCGTCTCCACCTTACTCAGCTTCTTGTTGGCGCCGCCGTGCGGCACGTGCTGCCGCAGTGCCTGGAAGCCCAAGTTTACCAGCTTTACGCGGTTGCGCTCGCGCTCATTGCGGCGTGCCACGGCCGCCGAGCTGTTGCTGGCCTCGGTAGTTCCAGGTCGCCGCCGCCGGCTGCAGCGCAGCAGTTCCGGAGACGGGGGTCTCCGCTGAGCAGCGTAGGCTCCAGAGATTCCAGACGAGGTGGGCATGAATCCGGGCAGCGCGCCGCCGTCCATCAAGCTTGCATTCAGCCCCTGGGCCCCCGCTACGAGTTTCGGTGCGCCACAGGAAAAGTGCTCGCGAGGAACCGGGTGCGGTGGGTAGTAGACGTTCGCACTTTCACGGGCCTCGGGCAGGGCACTGCTGTAGGACTCCCTAGGGTACGCGTTGCTGGCCTCCTGGAGTCCTGGGACCCCGTACCAGTCAAAGTCTGAAAGAGTAGGAAAGCGTGGTACGCTCGTGTCCCGCGCGTGCGGTCAGGCGCTCCCCAGGTCTCCCTTTACGCGGCTCAAGCGGCTCCTTTTTTTAAAGTGTAGATAACTCTCCTCCACCCGCCACCGCCTCCTTTCTCACGCCCTCCTTCCTTGCCTCGCCCTCCCGCCACGCTTCACCCTCCCCTTAGCGTACACATTCTGCAAAGCTGACACCGCGCGCTTCCACCCTCATCCCTCCCCGGTGCAGTTCATGGCCTACTGACGTGCTTCCATGCTCCGGCAGATGCTCAGCTTAGTGCGTCCTCGACAAGTCCTCGAATGCAGATCCCGAACTGCGCTCCGCACGTCCCGCACCCTCGGAGGGCTGTGAGAGGGTCCGAATGTACTCTGCAGGCACCTGCACCCGCTCTGGTGCTCAGTCCTTAGGCCCCAAGAGCTGCCAGGTCTCTGCACACCTAGCGCTTGCAGCCGGGTGAAGAACCGGACTAAGCTGTGCGGTGGCCAAGAGGTAGAAGAGCGCGACCCCCTAGGGGAGCACAGACCACAAACCCGCACCCACGTCCCTCCCCCTGGCGAAGGAGGCGGGAGCCGGGGTTTCAGCCAATCTGGGATCGCCCGTTTGGCCAATGACAATTGGCGCGGTCCTATGCCGGGCCAGAAGGAAGCGTACGCCTGGCGCGTGGCTCTAGAGATGGGGGAGTGTCTCACACAAGGCACCACGCCCACTCCGCCCCACCCTACTCCTCTTCCAGGACCCGGGTGTCCACGCATCGCAGGAGCACACCTGTGCCCCCTTGGGTGTAAGGAGGGCTTGAGGAGTGGTCCAGACCTATAATGGGAAATGTCATGTTCTGGGGCACCGGTACCCATTTAGTCCCTCATGCACACCCCATGCCTGTGTGGTTTCGAGGATCCCCAGGACCCGGTGCCCTCACCTGAAGGAACACAGTCAAGCCCACTCCTCTGCCTCCTCTTTTCTCACGCTGTCACCCAACTGCACTTGATAGCCAGCACTCTGGGTCTCTTTTCCTGATGGTGCCTCCTGAATCCACCCAGACTAGTTCTTCTTCAATTCCCGGGCCTTTTCAGTAACACTTCTTCGGATTCCAGCAGGCCTCTCAGTCCCATCCTTCCCCTGAGGCCGGTGGAGGGAGGGTTGAAGGGGAAGGGAAACGCACTGACCTTAGAAAAGTCTCAGTTTTGCCACACTCTATGTGCTCCCAAGGCCAAGCAAGGGTTCAAGTAATCTACCAGGTGGGCAGTGACCGGGAGTTACTTTCCTTGCATTTATATGACTCGGGGAGGGCAACCAAAACCAGGGCTTCTTTTTGCTTTCACACTGCCAGTGTGGGGCTGCCTGCTGGCTCCTTGACTCTCTGGGTTTCATTGAGGCTGCATCTTCCTAAACTAGCCTTTTGACCTTTTTGCTGTGGGAAGTGGGCTGCGAGTCGAAACTTCCTGGGTGTCCACTAAGAGCCCTTGGATAAGTCAAGTCTCTGCAGTTTGAATCAATCCAAGTAGAAATGGAAGCAGTTGGACTGGGGAAGGTGGTTCAGTAAAGTGCTTGCTGTGCAAGTATGAGGACTGGAGTTCAAATCCTCAGAACTCATATAAACCCAAGATGGGAAGAGAACAAGAGAGTTCCTTCAAATTCCCAGGCAGCCTGCCCCAGGACTGCAACAATGAACAGCAGACTATCTCAAACAGGCTGGAAGGAGAGGAACAACATTCGAGATATCCTCCAACCTCCATACACACTGCTGTGCTTTCCTTACACTGTAAGTGTGCATACACACCTACAGAAGAAATGGAAACAGTTTGTGTCTTGGCGCCTTGAGGTTTGATCTGCAGACCCTCCCTGTTCAGAGCGCACTGCTGCACTTCCTGCCTCCCTGCCTTTCCCTAAGTACTTTTTGGTACTTTTGCTCTATTTAGGATATGGTGGTGGGAGGGTCTCCTGTAGCTTAGGCTAGCCCTTAATTCACTACGTAGCTAAGGATGACCATGAGCTTTAGAACTTCTTATCCATTTTCTTCTATTTCCAGATAGTTTATAGGCATGTACTATCACACCCATTGTATGTGATGCTTGAGATTGAACCCTGAGCTTTATATATGATACATGCTAGGCAACATTCTAGACAATCTAGCAACTGAGCCATATTACCAGACCCCTCTGTGTGTGTGTGTGTGTGTGTGTGTGTGTGTGTGTGTGTGTGTGTGTGTTTGCCTGCATGTATGTCTATGCCACATGTGCATACTTTGTGCAGAGGTCAGATCTGCTAGAACTGGAGTTCCAGATGGTTGTGAGCCACTATGTGACTGCTGGGACTGCCCCCCCCCCCAGGTGCTCTTAACGGCTGAGCCATTTCTCCACTCCCCTCCTTCCTGATTCTTTCTTGTGGCCTTCACTCTACACACCAAGTGAAAGCTGCATCGGAAGGGCAGTGACAGTCCCAGGGCCCTGCCTCTGTGAAGGTCCATATAAGTTATTATTTCTTGAGACTTCGTGGACTGTAGCCATCACTCTGATGGAAATGTGCAAGTTATGATCAGCTAGGAACTGGAAAACAGCCACTGGTCCTGGTTATCTACCTGGCCTTCAACCAGATTTTTTAATTAAATTTTTTTGAGAACTTCATACATTAGAGCTGTATTTATATCATTCTACCACGCCCTCTTCCCCCTCCAACTCCTACCTTGCCTGCCCCACCCCTCCCAAAGTTGTGACCTCTTCTTTAATTATTAGTTTTATACACACATACACACCCCACTGAATCTACAGTGTTGTTCCCATGCGTTTAGGACTGACCACTTAGAATTGGATAACCTACCAGGGGTCTTATCTCTAGAGAAAACAGATTCTCCCACTGACAGCAGCTTTACTTACCCATGGTTCTTTAGCTAGGGGCAGAGCCTTGTTCCCCATCCACACTGTTGCTTATGAATTGGTGATGTCATTTTTCAGATCTTTGTAGGCAACCACATTGCTAAGATTTCATAGGGGTAACTCCCTGATCATATGTAGAAGACATTATCTAGACTATTGCAGACTTCCTGATCCTCTGAGTCTTTTCATCTTCTGCCCCTTCTTCCTCCATGTTTCCCGAGTCGTTTGTGTAGAGATGGCCTTATAAATCTCTCAGATGGGATCAGAGAGCCATAGCCAGTTCTCTACATTTGACCATGTGTGGATTCTGTAATGGTCCCCATGAGAGCTACATTTACCCTACAGATAAGTACTAAAAATTCAGGTAGGGACGGTACGGGGCTAGGTGTCTGTAGTAGGTTCTGTTCTAGAATACATGGCCTCACCACCCATGGACACGTGACTAGATTTATAGACCAGGCATAAATTTCTTCCTATTGATGGGACCATAATCCATCTTAGGCAGCTGTTGGTTACTACCAAAATGTGCTACTGTTGCACCTTTGTCTTGCTGGGCTGGTTGGTCATTGTTTTTCACAGGTTTTATAGCTCTATCACCCAGCTTGCTCTCCGTATCTGATTCCTAGATCTCAGGAGCAGAGCTTGTAAGACCCCTTAAGTCCCAAGACCCCAAAGCTCTTCGCTGAGACTCACAACTCTTTCAGAAGTCCCACCATATTTCCTTCCCTCCAGGATGTTACCTACCTACTTCCATAAAGCCAGTGTCTCATCCCTCTTACCACCTTTTCTGCCTTGGCTCCCCTCTCCCATCCTGACCCTCTTTCTGCAAACCCAACCTACCCTCCTCAGCTTACAGATGACAGTTCCCTAGGGACATTCTCCCTAGGTGCTCCCTCATTTCTAAACTTCATTTACCTACACCCTCTGACCTCTAACTGTTGCCAGCCTTCAACGTGGTGGCAGTTCCCTTGCTCCAGAAGCAATTGTCTCCTGTTCACGAGACTTTCATTTGTCTCTTTGTGGGATTTGGACTCTGGTTCTGTCCTTATCCATGTGGTCTTCATGTAGATGTTTTGAAACAGCCAAATGTCTACCAACAGACAAATGGATGGATAAAGCATGAGCTGACTCAGGAAATATTATTCAGCCAAGAGAAGAGATAAAACACTGGTTGGCATCATGGTGTTCTTAGACTTGAGGGAATGATAAAAGGAAAAATGGAAAAACCACATATTACATGACATCATTAAAAGAACCGTCCAGAATAGGCCAATCCAAGAGACAGAAATAAACACTGGGACAAGAACGAGGGGGAGGCAGTGGCTACAGGGTATGAATTTCCTTTTAATCACAGTGTTCTAAGGAGCTTGGGGAAATGGCTCAGCAGATTAAGAGATTGCCATGCAGGCACAGTGGCCTGAAGCTGAATCCCCAGAACCCACGTAAAGCTGGGTGTGGAAGCACAGTCCTGTAGCCTCAGCATTGCTATGATGAGGTGGGAGAGGGAGAGGAGGCTCGTGGTAAGCTCAAGGGCCAGCTAGCTTAGAACACACAACAACAAAGAGAAAGGTAGATGTCAGGACAGATACTCTGAAGAATCTGGAGAATCTGCTATAGCACACACATGCGCATGCACGCACACACGCAAACACATACACACACAAACACGCACACACATACACATAGGCACTCACACACACAGGAACACACACACAAATGCATGCTCGAACAAATGCACACACACACCTTCACACACACGTGAACACATACACACACGCGCACATCCACACATGAACACACACATGCACGCACTCATGCCCACATGCATGCACATGCACACACACACATAAACACATAAACACACACACATGCACATATAAATACATACGCACACACATGCACACACAAGCACATATGCGTGCACACACACAGGCCGATTATGCTGAAGTTTACATGGCTGTGGCTGAATGCTTCAGTAAAGTGATGTATGATTGTGTCACAAAACCAGCTGGAAGACTTTGATATTGCATGTGCCCTGCCTGCTCCTTGGTACCTCTCCTTTGCAGGGGTCATTTATCCCTGGCTGTGTGATCCACCCTTGAGCTCTCAAGCATAGGGCAGATCAGCATTTTCCCCCTGTGAACCTGATAGCAAACCATGCTCTATAGGCTACACAGTCAGCATCACATGCCCTGGATTGCTAGGGAGCAAACGCTGCCACGAACATTACAAGAACACCAAGAATAAATAGTGGACATTCCAGACAAGTATCTGTACTTCTGTTTCCCAGCAACAGAAGTACAGATACTTGTCTGGAATGTCCACTATTTATGCACTACAAAATGTTATTTTAAATTTGATATGTGTATGTATATATGCATGTTTATGTGGATGTGGGTGCACATGTGCACTGTGTGCACAAGAGTGTGTGTATGAGAGTGTGTGAGTGCACATGTGTACTGTGTGCACAAGAGTGTATGAGAGTGTATGGGTGCACATGTGCACTGTGTGCACAAGCGGGTGTAGGTTCACATGAGCACTGTGTGTAGAAGAATATGTGCCAGAGGATAAACTTGGATGTTGTGCCATCTACTCTTTTGTTGTTGTTTGTAGTGTCTGTATGTTTGTTTTGAGGCAGGGCTTCTCAGTGGCTTGTATGAGGTGCTGACCAGCCAGAAAGTGCCAGGGATCTTTTTAACGCTGTCTTCCCAGTGCTGGGATTACAAGTTAGCATGCCTAGCCTTTCAAAGTAGATTCTGGAGTCCAAACCCAGGTCCTCGTGCAGAGCCAGCACTTCACCAGCTTAGCTATCTCAGCCTGAATGTTGACCATTTTAACTACTTTAATAGTTTATCATTTTAAAACCCAATATTTATTTTTATTTTATGGTATGGGTGTTTTGCTTGCATGTATGTATGTGCAGTTCCCACGGAGGGAAGAAGAGAGCCTCGGATCCCCTGGAACTAGAGTGGTTGTGAGCTGCTATATGGGTGCTGGGAATTGAACCTGGGTTTGCTGGAAGAGCAACAAGTGAAACTGGGTCCTCTTGAAGAGTGGTTAAGAACTAGTGTTCTTCCTATGGAAAGAACAAAATTATCAACCAACCAAATCCCCCAGAACTCCCAGGGACTAAAACACCAGCCAATGAGGACACATGGAGAGACCCATGGCTCCAGTGGCATATGCATCAGAGAATAGCACTGTTGGGCATCAGTGGGAGGAGAGGCCTTTGGTCCAATGAAGGCTTGTTTTCCCAGTGTTGAGGAATGCCAAGGAGCTGAGGTGGTAGTGGGTGGTTGGGAGTGGGAGCATCTTCATGGAAGCAAGGGGAGGAGGGATGGAGAAGGGGGTGGGAGAGTGTGGAAAGGGGATAACATTTGAAATGTAAATACAGAGAATATCCAATAAAAATATTTTTTAAAAAGAACTAGTGTTCTTAAACTAGTATTCTTAACCACTGAACCATTGTCCCCACCACTCTAGCTTTGGGACAGTACTGAAGCAGGCAAAGCTCCTCATACAAGCCACGATTTCTATCCCTGTGACATGTGGCCTGAACATTAATGCCCCACAGCCTCCCCGACTCAATTCATGGCAGGCTGATCTTCATCTTTTTTTCTGTCAGCCCATGTCCCTCCCAGGTCTCCTTCACAGGGAAGTCTCCATATTCATGAGAGGTCAGCCACATCAGTACCATTCCTTCCTCCCAGTCTTCCATCTGTGTCCTGACCTCTTCTCCAGCTAAATTTCCACTTTGCCCTTGGAGGCTGCCCACGTCTACTCTGGTTTCCTGAGTGTGGAGTTTGCCTCCTGCACTCTGAGCTCCACCTCCAAGCAGGGACAGCCTGGACAAACCCAGTCAGATCAAACCCAGACCTTGGGATTCAGTCTCAGCTTTCCACATGCTGTACTGAAAGCCATCTACCTATGTGGCTCCCTTGCTGCTCCATTCCATCCCCACGGAAACGGTGCAAACACAGCCAGCTTTCAACAACTACCATCTCTTCATCAGTTGGCTCTGAGACACTCAGATAGCAATGGAGCCTATATTCTATACCATGCATAAGTCCTGGAACAAAAGGGGAAACTCCCCAAGCTTGCTGGTGAATGACAGGTAGAGGATTGGCTGGCTCAGCAAAGATGGCCTACCATTATGACACTCTGAGACCCTCACTGATGCCTTGGAGAGACAGCTTGGTTCCAAGCCATGCCCTGGAAGTGGACAATACCACTCAGAAGAAGCCACTTATCCTGCTGGCAGAGGACACCTCTACCAATCAGCAGATATTGGACCATGGTGTAAGTTGCCACATATACAACAGCAAATATTCTAGGATGTCCCTACCTATGTCAAGACAACCTGGAAAGGAAGTGTCCCAAGCATAGGGGAGATGCAGCAAAGGCAGAAAGGAAGATCCGGGTAACATGTGGCTTTCTTTCAAGTCAAAGAGAAACCAGGAGGAAGGGCTGGAAGGAGGGCTCAGTCAGTAAAGTGCTTTGACATGCAGGCATGACTCCCAGAACCCTCACAAAGAGTGGAGTGTGGTGATGTGCATGTAATCTCAGTGCTGAGGAAGCAGAGACAAATGGATCCCTAGAGCTACCTGGCCCTAGGTCCCAGAGAAACCATGCTCAAAACCTCACCTCCAGAGAAATACAACTGAATTTGATTTCTGGTTACTGTGCATCACAGTGCACACACAAACACACACACACACAAATATATGTGCATATACAAATATATACATACAAACATGCATGTGCTTCTATGTGCACATGCACAAACACAAATATACATATATACACACATACACACCCTACAAATACACATGCATACTCATATACATACCAACATGCACATACACATAAACAGATCTACATATGTATACATACACCAAACATATATATACATAGAGACATAAATATGTATGCCCAAACAAAAACATGCATACACACACACACACACACACACACACACACACACACACGAAGGGGGGCAGGGATAGGAAAAATAAAATCAAAGTTAAAAAGGAAGATAGGAGTTAGAGAGACAGCTTAGTGATTAAGAACAGCTACTGGTCTTGCAAGAGGACCAGAGGTCAGTTCCCCACAGCCATATCAAGTAGCTTAGAACTTCCTAAGACTCCAGCTCTAGGGAATCCAATGCCTTCTGTACGTGTGTGTGTGTGTGTGTGTGTGTGTGATTTAAGTTGCAGTGTCTAATACCCAATTGTCTCAGTAACTTTTCTCATTTCTATGGCAAAAGGAAGTATGTGGGGTGACCAGCATCACCAGTCACAGACAAGGTCAGCAAAATCCTACTCTGACTGGGTTTCACAGGCTGAACATTATGTGGGGGCACAGGAGATGTTTACATGAGGGAAGACATGCTCTGAAGTTCTGGAGACGAACAAAAGCGCCAGAATCTGGAATGGAAAATGCACCAGTGGCGAACTGGATGCTATGGAAGGAAAGGTTAATGAATTTGAAGGCATAGAAGTGGGTGGCTCCTGAATGAGAACAAGAAATAAGACAGAAAATACAACAGGAAAGGAAAAGAGCTGAAAATTTTCCAAGTTAGATAAAAATCATAAGCTCACAGAGCCAGAGAGCTCAGCAAAATCTGAGAACAAAGAAGATACATTACAATCATATCATGTTGAAACCAGGAAAGGAAAAAAACATTCTTAGTCAGAGGAAAATGATGCATATGCATAGATGCAGGGAAAAAAATCATTTCTATGCAGAGACACCAAAAGGAGACGACACAATGCTGGTAGGTCTGTTCACAGCAGCTTTTCTCAAAATAGTCAAAGGCAAAGGAAGTCTACATCCACTGGTGAGTAAATGGATAAGCAGAATGTAGTTTGGTCCATTCTTCAAAATGAAGGAGAGACGGCTCAGTGACTGCTCCTCTTGCAGAGGACCTGAGTTAGGTCCCTAACCTCCACAAGATGGTTCCTAACTATCTGTAATTCCAGTTACAGGAGAGCCTATGCCCTCTTCTGGCCTCTGTGGGCACTCTGTATGGGCATGGTGCACAGACATACACAGAGGCAAAACACCCATACATATAGGAAGAAATAACCCCCTTCTTAAATGATGGAGGGACAGTAAGATGGCTCAGTAGGTAAATGACGCTTGCCACCAAGCCTGACATTTGGACTTAGATACCAAGGAGCCACGTCATAGAAGAAGAGAACCAACAAGCTGTCCTTCAACCTTGGCATGTATGTTGTGGTACACATACACACATACCTAACCAGCCAAGCAATCAATCAGTATAATTTTTAAAGATCAAGGAGGTCTGGAGATGTAGCTCAGTGTGATAGTATGTTTACCTAGTATGCTCTAAGCTCTGGGCTCAGTCCTTGACACCCCATAACCCAGGCATAGTATTCATGCCTGTCATCCCAGCACTCAGAAGATGGAGGCAAAAGGTCATCCTTGGTTACTTAGTGAGTTCAAGGCCAGCCTGAGATATGTTATTAATTCTTGTTGCAAAAAAAGAAAAAAGAAAAAAGACAGGAAAAAAAGACAGAAGGAAAAAAGGAAGGAAAGAAGGGAGGGCGGGCACTCTAGCCAAATGTGATGATGCCTACCTAAAATCCAGCACATAGGATCCTCAGCCAGGCCAGAGGATCACAAGTTTGAGACCAGCCTAGTCTACATAATGAGACAGAAGAAAGAAGAGAAAGGAAAATGTGGAAAATTGATAGGCTTTTAGGACACAATATTAAATGCAATAAACTAAGCATATAAAGGATGAGTACAGGAGAAACAGCTCAGTGGTTAAAGGCACTGACTCCCAGCCAGCACCCGCTCAGATAGCCCACAACCATGTGCAAGTGTAGCTCCGTGGGGACTGACATCCTCTTCTGGCCTCTGCAGGCTCAAGTAAAAATAGATGATAAATAGATAGATAGATAGATAGATAGATAGATAGATAGATAGATAGATAGATAGATGGTAGATAGATAGATAGATAGATACATGATAAATAGATAGATAGATAGATAGATAGATAGATAGATAGATAGATAGATAGGAGGACACACACACAAAAATAAATTTTATTTACTTACTTTTTTATTTTGTGTTTTTTTTCCCCACAAAAGTAAAATGGGGAGGTACCATATGAAGTCCTTAGAGCCATCATGTTCAAGGACACGTAAGATAGGACAGTGAGTATCAGATACTTGCCTTACTGCTGTGCCCAAGTGTCTTGTCAAGAAGCAGCTTAAGGAAGGAGGTGTTTATCTGGCTCACAGCCCAAGGGCACTGTCCATCACACTGGCAAAGACTTAGCAAGCAGGAGAGTGAGGTAGCAGGTCACATTGTATCTAAGTCAAAAAGCAGCGAGATGGACGCTGGTACTCAGCTCCCTTTCTTCTTTGTAGTCTGCGTGGAACTCCAGACACAGGATGGTGCCACCACATTCAGGGTGGATCTTTCTTCATCAGGTAAGCACCTCTAGAAACAACATCACAGACCCACGGATACATAGAGGAGTGTTTTCTGGGTGATTTTTTACCTTGTCAAGTTGACAAGCATTTTAAACCATCACAATAGGTGTGGCTGGGCAGTGTCTGGGAAAAGGAATTGTACTTGATGCTTAATGGATCATAGTTTTGGAAGGAGAGGACACTCTGGAGTCGGATGGTGGTAATAACTGCAGAGCAACATGAATTTGTTTATTTGTTTGATTTTCCCCTGAACTCTACATCTTATAATGGTTAAGGTGCTATGGTTTGAATGTGAAATGTATTGAACACTTGATTCCCCAGAGAGTGTTTTTTGGGGGTGTTTTGTGCCCTTTGAGAGGTGAAGTCAGTCGAGTGGGCAGATGTGGGCCACTGGAGAGCAAGTCTTGAGTTGTATATTTTAGCTCTGTTCACTTTCTGTCCTATCTCTGCTTCCTGACTACCAAGAAGTAATGGAAGACCACATAGTCATGCCACTGATGCTTTTCCACTTACGATGGGTTGTATCCTGAGTTGTAACCCCAAATAAGCAATCTTCCTTTAAGTTGCTTCTGTTAGGTGTTCTGTCACAGCCACAAAAAGTAACTAATACAGAATACTGGTACCAGAACTGGGGCAGTTTCTGTGATAAACCTGACCACATACTGCACAGACTTTTGGGATTATGTTTGAGGATGGATATGGATATGTTTGTAGTTGTGGGAGGATCTTCTTTTTCGTCAGCCTATGTCCCTCCCAGGTCTCCTTCACAGGGAAGTCTCCATATTCATGAGAGGTCAGCCACATCAGTACCATTCCTTCCTCCCAGTCTTCCATCTGTGTCCTGACCTCCAGCTAAATTTCCACTTTGCCCTTGGAGGCTGCCCACGTCTACTCTGGTTTCCTGAGTGTGGAGTTTGCCTCCTACACTCTGAGCTCCACCTCCAAGCAGGGACAGCCTGGACAAACCCAGTCAGATCAAACCCAGACCTTGGGATTCAGTCTCAGCTTTCCACATGCTGTACTGAAAGCCATCTACCAATGTGGCTCCCTTGCTGCTCCATTCCATCCCCACGGAAACGGTGCAAACACAGCCAGCTTTCAACAACTACCATCTCTTCATCAGTTGGCTCTGAGACACTCAGATAGCAATGGAGCCTATATTCTATACCATGCATAAGTCCTGGAACAAAAGGGGAAACTCCCCAAGCTTGCTGGTGAATGACAGGTAGAGGATTGGCTGGCTCAGCAAAGATGGCCTACCATTATGACACTCTGAGACCCTCACTGATGCCTTGGAGAGACAGCTTGGTTCCAAGCCATGCCCTGGAAGTGGACAATACCACTCAGAAGAAGCCACTTATCCTGCTGGCAGAGGACACCTCTACCAATCATCAGATATTGGACCATGGTGTAAGTTGCCACATATACAACAGCAAATATTCTAGGATGTCCCTACCTATGTCAAGACAACCTGGAAAGGAAGTGTCCCAAGCATAGGGGAGATGCAGCAAAGGCAGAAAGGAAGATACGGGTAACATGTGGCTTTCTTTCAAGTCAAAGAGAAACCAGGAGGAAGGGCTGGAAGGAGGGCTCAATCAGTAAAGTGCTTTGACATGCAGGCATGACCCCCAGAACCCTCACAAAGAGTGGAGTGTGGTGATGTGCATGTAATCTCAGTGCTGAGGAAGCAGAGACAAATGGATCCCTAGAGCTACCTGGCCCTAGGTCCCAGAGAAACCATGTTCAAAACCCCACCTCCAGAGAAATACAACTGAATTTGATTTCTGGTTACTGTGCATCACAGTGCACACACACACACACACACACACACACACACACACACATATGCACACACACTCACACACACAAATTTATGTGCATATACAAATATATAAATACAAACATGCATGTGCTTCTCTGTGTACATGCACAAATATACATATATACACACATATACACCCTCCAAACACACCCTCTATCCCTCCTTTTTTTTTTTTTTTTTGGTTCCTCAGTGCTGGGAATAAAAATGTGCTCTACCACACCTGGCTGTAGGGCATTTGCTTAATTAGTGATTGATGTGGGAGGGCACAGCCCTCCATATGATGTGCCATTCCTGAGCCAGTGTTTGTGTTGTTTAAAGAAGCAGGTTGAAGGACATACCTTCCAAGAAAACAAACAAACAAAACAACCAATGGCACCAGTAGTTATTCAGTGGCAGGTACTAACAGCACCAAATTTTAGACATTCTATGTCTTAATTACTTTTCTGTTACCATATGATAAAATACCTCCACAAATGCAACCTAAAGAGAGAGTGTTTATTTAGGCCCACAGTTCAAGGTTCATCATGATGGGGAAGACATGGAAGCAGGCAGGGAGGTATGCTGGCAGGAGGAAGCTGGTTGGTGGCATTGTGTCCACAGTCACAAGGCTAAAGGGAACAGGAAGTGACGCTGTGCAATAAAGCCTCAAGGTCCATCTCCAGTGACCCACTAACCCCAGCAAGGCTCCCTCTCCTAAAATGCACACCCTTCCCAGCTGGGGGCCAAATGTTAAAACATAGGAGCCCACGGAGGACATTTCACACTCAAACCATGAGACTTTGCTTATATCATGTCATTGTTTAAAACTCAACCGTTTGCCTGGGACAATCAACTAAGACAAGAGTTTGAAGGCAAAGTGAAACAATGGTGTAATCTTCACAAAGAAGCTCTAAGCAAAAGACAGTACATAGAAATGGACCCAATAAAGAAGCTCCCAAAAGTATGCCTACAGATGCAACTATCCTGTCTTTATAATGCCAGAATGACTCAGATTCGGAAACCAGACAAACCACAGTTTTATGTTCCTCATGGATGTGGATGTAAGAAGTCTAAAAGAAAACTTACCTGATCTAAACCAACCTACAGAGTGAGGTTTGTCCTTAGAATGCAACTTCTACTTAACATTTAAAAATGAACTTGATTGGGGCTGAAGAGACAGCTCAGAAGCTAAGAGCACTGGTTCCTCTTACAGAAGACCAACATGGTGGCTCAGAGGATTCAACCCCTCTTCTAGTCCCAGAGGATTCAACCCCTCTTCTAGTCCCAGAGGATTCAACCCCTCTTCTGGCTTCCAAGGGCATCTCACATACACCATGTTCATATATACATGCAGGCAATCACTCATCAACAATAAAATTAATAATGTGCTCAAGAAAAAAAAGTCTAGATTTCGAGAAACTTCCAGGTTCTTTATACTGTGAATGGTATTTTCACCAGGTTCCCTCCTAGGTGCCTTTAGCACCTTCCAGGGTGTGCTTCTCTGGTTGCTTCAGTACATCTTTCAAAGGATTGGTACAGTGGCTCTTTCTGTAACATGCCCTAGCTAAGTGGGCATAAACTTATTTTTATCCCATCTGCATTTAAATCATAGTTACAGCCTATAAAAACTCATGTATGGGCTGGGGAGTGCCTAGTCAGCAGAGTGCTTCCAAAAGCATGAGGGCCTGAGTTTGATGTCCAGCACCCATGTAAAAGCCAGGTGTGGTGGTGTACCCCTGCAGTCCCAAGTGCTGGAGAGACTGAGACAGGAGGACCCCTGGGAACTTCTGGTCAGCCAGCCTAGCCTGATTAATGAACTCCAAGATCAGTGAGAGACCCCATTTCAAAACAATGAAGAGGAAAGCCATCAAAAAGGAACTCCTGGACTTCTGGCCTCCACATGCATAGATATACACATATGTACATGTGTGCCAGCAAGTCTGAGCACATACATACACCATGTCCAAAGTTAAGTTTTTCAGAGCTATAGAACTTACTTTTCTCACATCTAGCATTGTGTGTGTGTATGTGTGTGTGTGTGTGTGTGTGTGTGTGTGTGTGTGTGTGTGTGTGTATTTGTATGGTGAGAGGTGCATGCACAAACCCATACTCAACTACAGTGTCAGAGATTACAGTGGAGATTAGAGGACAACTTGCAGAAGTTGGTTCTCTCCTCCCATCATATGGGTTCCAAGGATAATAGGCCCAACTCAGGCCATCAGGTTCAGCAAAAGTACCTTAACCCACTGAGCCTTCTCACTAGCCCCTGAAAGTGTTGAGTGTGCTTGCTAGGACCAGTTTAGACACTGTAGTGCTCTAGCATGTGTGTCCTTTCTGGTCCCTCCCAAAGGTGCTTTCCTGAGCTGCCTGAATCCTGGGGTATCTCTTTCCTGCCACTTTCCCTCTTCCTTTTGTGAGCCCTTGCACCTGGCCTGTCTTTCTCACCACATCCCAGCTCCAGCTCCCACCCTACGTTCCACCCAAGCTTCTAGAACCAGCTTCTCAACCTGTGTCACGACCACCACAGGGGTCACATAGCAGATTGTCATATTACAATTCCTAACAGTAGCAAACTTAGTTATGAAGTAGCAATGACATAATTTTATGGTTGGAGGTCACCACAGCATGAGGAACTGTATTAAAGGATCACAGTGTAAGGGAGGTTGAGAACCACTACTCTGGAACACCACCATCTGACACCTCCTCCTCACAACCCTCTTCCCAGCCCCCATACTGTCCCAGGTTCTCAGTGGGCCACCTTCTCTACAACTAGATCCCTTTGGTTTCTTTCATAGCCATCTTAATGCTACTTCCTATTGCTGATGATGGCCTTCCATGATGAGTCTCCACTGGGACTACTACGTGGCCATATCCCTGTCAGTGATGCTGCCTGGTACAGTGTGTGGGTCAGAAGATTGCTCCCTTTCTCAGTCACATAGCTGGGAGCTCCCGGTCCCTGGTGAACTTGGAGCACTCTGCCTGGTCATGTGCATGGAACAAGCCAGGATGCAGGTCCTCCTGACTGGGGAGTGGAACTGGGGTTCATCTTCCCCTACTTCCTCTTTTCCTGTAGTTACAACACACATTGCTTTTCTCCAACACACATTCTTTTTTAAAAAATCATTTTTATTGGATATTCTTTGTATTTACATTTCAAATGTTATTTCCCCACTTCCCCTCCCCTTGCTTCTATGAAGATGCTTCCTCTCCCAACTGCCACCTCAGCACCTTGGCATTCCCCTACACTGGGAAAATGAGCCTTCACTGAACCAAAGGCTTCTTCTCCCATTGATGCCACACAATACCATCCTCTGCTACATATGTAACAGGAGCCATGAGTCTCTCCATGTGTGCTCACTGCTTGGTGTTTTAGTCCCTGGGAGCTCTGGCAGGGGCGGGGAGATTGGTTGGTTGATATTGTTCTTCTCGTGGGGTCGCAAACCCTTTTAACTCCTTCAATCCTTTCTCTAGCTCCTTCACTGGGTCCCCACGCTCAGTCATGGGTTAGCTGCAAGCATCCTCTTCTATCAGTATGGCTCTGGCAGAGCCTCTGAAGAGGCATCCATCTCAGGCTCCTGCTAGGAAGCACTTTTAAGTTGTCTGAATGCTGGGGAGCTGGGAACACAGGGAACAGGGCTGGAGGTCAGGGACAAGTACCCACAGCATGGTCAGGAAAAATGGAGGCATGGTTGGGCATGTTGGGGATAAGGGAGCCTCATGTCTTGTCACAGAGATAAAGGACAGACAAAGTCAGGGTAGAGCTTGGAATCCTTACCAGTTACTGGGCCAGAATCATAGAACTCAGAACTAACGAGTTTTGTCTTTATCTTGGGATCAGTCAGCATTTAGCTGGATACAGATGCCAGCATGCAAATGAGGATGTGTACAGGTTAGCAGTCCTCAATGGAAAAGCCTAGACTGTGATGGTCAAATATCACACCTTAAAATCTCTGCCTGCCTGTCTGTCTGTCTGTCTGTCTGTCTGTCTGTCTCTCTCTCTCTCTCTCTCTCTCCTTCCCTCCCCCCTGTGTGTGTGTGTGTGTGTGTGTGTGTGTGTGTGTGTGTGTGTGTGTGAGAGAGAGAGAGAGAGAGAGAGAGAGAGAGAGAGAGAGAGAAAGAGAGAGAGAGAGAAAGAGAGAGCACGCATGGAGTATGTGTGTGTCTGTGTGTGTCAGGAATCAATCTCAATTGCTCTTCCACTTTATTCTTTGAGACAGGGTTACTCATTCAAACTAGTACTCACTAAAACTAGTCTTGTTAACCATCTTACCCCCACCTTCATCAGCTAAAATTACTGGTGGGCCCCCCTCACACCTATTCAGTATCCCTGTAGGGGCTGGATATCTGACCTTTAGTTCTCATGCTTGACTGAAGGGATTAACTGCTAAACCAGCATTTTTTTTAATTGCATTTTTGAGAGAGAGAGAGACTGCTTGTGGGTGATGTGTATTTGGAGAGGTCAGAGAACAACTTTCAGGATTTACTTCTTTTTTTTTCCACTTAGGAGATCCAGGTGTTGAACTCAAGTCACCAGGACTGGTCATAGGCCCCTCTACATGCTGAGCCATCTTGAGGGTCCCCTAAAATTACCATTTTCTGATAAAAGGAAAAGTTCCTTAGAATGATGGCAATTCTACCAGCAGGCAAGAAATACCCGAGATGACATCTCAGGACAGAAAGTGAGTCAGGTGTAGGGCACCTTCCACCAGACAAAGGAGCCAGCTCCGAGGAACAGCACCTGCTGGCCACACTGTGGATAGGCATTGTCTTTAGCTTCAAGGTAAATGACAGATCACAGCAGTTTGCAGAGGATTCTATATAATAAAGGTACTTTATTACTTTGTCATAGAGACAGAAAGTCTGGGTGGTTTTTTTGTTTTGTTTTGTTTGTTTGTTTGTTTGTTTTGTTTCTGTTTGTTTTGCAGCGGAATCTCAGCTAATAAATATCCAGAGAGGGACAGGATTAGAAAGCCATCACTTAGCAATACCATAATAATGAAGTCTCCCAAGTAGATGAGAATGCAGTTGTACTGGGGCCCTCAGGTGGCTCCAGCTTCCCAGTGGGTGGCTGTTCAGGGAAGGGGCAGCACCACAGTGAAGAAAGCTCCCGGCTACAACCTTTATCCAGCGCTCAGTCCTGCCTGTGCTTCCTTTTCGGAGAGTGATGAGATGAGCAGCACACACGTGCTTGTCCACTTCCGAGACCTGAGAACAGGACGAGATGTCACCCAGGTGGAACAGTAGCCTTCCGGCGCCGCAGCAGCAGGAAGCCAGCAAGGCCCGAAGCAACCGGGGACCTGAGAGGCTCCCTAGAGAGGGCTCCGGAGGTGGGAGATACCTGGGGGGAAGGGAGGAGGCTGAGGTGGAAGAGGGGAGGAAAGGAGAGAAGGAGGGGGAGAGGAGGAAGGTGAAGAAGGAGGAAGAGGAGGGAAAAGAGAAGGAGAGGAAAGCAGAGAAAGAAGGGAGGGGAGAAGGAGATAGTGGGGGTGAGGGGAGGAGGAAGGAGATGAGTGGAGAAGGGAGAAAGAAAAAGGAGTAGAAAAGGGTGAACAGAGAGATCGGGAGAGAAGAGGGAGAGAGAGAGAGAAGGTAAGGAGAGAGAAGAGGAAGGAAAGCAGAGATAGGGGCAGTGTGCTGCAGGTCCCAGCAGAGGCCTTTGGGATACTGGCAGAATGTTGGTCCCCACATGCATATATGTCCTGGAAATTGTGTCACCAGAAAACTAACATTTACCATAATGCAGCAAAAGTCCTCCAGAGTCTCTCAGGCCAAATGCTGCCTTCAACTGCGCTGCTGACTCCTCGATCCCAGGAAGAGTCTCTTACAGGAGGGAGGGATTGCGGTTCTGTGGTTTGGGTGTAGCTTGAATTCCCCTCAAAAGTTTCTGTGTTTGAGGCTTGGTCTTCATTGTGGCTCTGTCAGAGGTCCTGAAGCCTTTAAGATTCAGAGCTAGTATCTCTGCGGACAAGGTTCTTGGAGGGATTAAGTAGACCTCAAGGATACCAGCTGGTTTCTCAAAGAAGATTGTTGCAAAACAAAAAGCACCAAAAAGCAAAACAAAACAAAAGCAAAACAACAAGATGAGCTGGATCAGGTAAAGTGCTTGCCCTACAAGCGTATGGTCCTAAGTCCTACGCCTGGTCCCCACATAGAAAACCAGACACAGTGTCTCATGCTTGATTGCACAGTGCTGGGGAGTCAGGTGGAGCCCCCAAGGCTCAACGGCCAATCAATTTAGCCTTATCTATAGCTTGTGGGTTTCAGCAAAACACCCTGTCTCCTAAGTGTGAAGGTGACTCCTGCAGAATGACGCCAGAGCTTGACCTCTGACCTCTGCAAATGCACGTGCACATAATCCTGTCCATATTTGCTTACACACACACACACACACACACACACACACACACAAAACACAACTCTGACCCCTCCCCACTTTCTCACTTCCCTTCTCACCTGTAGCCAATCTTGACACCATCACCACAAGGTTGTCACCAAAGCCAAGCTGATGCAACTTGTCTTAAACCTGGACAAATGTTTTCTTCTTTGACTTTCCCCAGATTCAGTTTTGACACAGGGAGGAAAAATGGGCCAAGACAGGATTGGACACTTATCCTAGAATGAGGTGAACACAAGTGACTATTATCCCGGGGTATCACACACACACCAACACAGTCTTTAGTATTTGGTTGGTTCTGGCTTCTCCTACCTCTCTTTAGAGGTAGAATCTGTAGTACTAATTAGGGATGGAAACACAGTCTAGGCAAGAACACCATGCTGGCCACCAATGCCAGTATAAGATGGTCAGCTACCAGTTATGTAGATAGATTAGATGAGGGAGGGATGAACCAGGAAGTGTGGAAGAAGACTGCTGTAGGAAGGTGAGAAGTGCACAGGCATGAGGAGAGATGTGGAAGACAGTACGTTCTAGACACTGCCCAGGGAAAGAAGCCTAGCACACATACATGGTATAGGATTCCTCTCCCAAGAGGTCCCTGGAGACATCAGATCTACAGAGATAGAAGGCAGGGTGGGGTGATGAGGCCTGAGAAGGGATGGAGAGTCCATGTTTCACAGAGACAGAGTTTGGAGGATGGGTAGCAAATAGTGATTTAGACACAGCAAAGATGAACAAGTTGGTTGTATGTGCTTTACCACAGGGCACAGAGTGTCTGTACAGGTTTCTGGGGACTGGATGGGGTCTCTGCTGATCTCAGGCTTCTGCTGTAGTCTGTACTTGAGGTTAAAGAAATGGATGAGAAAATGAAAGAGGAGAGCAGGCCTACGACCAAGAATGGCCCCTTAGCCAGAGCTGGGGACAAATGTTCTCCCCAGGCCCTTTATAGAAAAGACTAGGGCTTGACTGGGGGGCTGGTGGCTCATGGAACATGTTCTGGATGGCACAGTAGCCAGCTGGAGTCCCAGTGGATGGGAAGTGGGAAACAAGAGGTCCTCTATATTGCTGGACTCCCAGAAAATCTGTGACAGACATTTGCATAACACCGATCTGTGAATAGCATGGGAGGAGGCCAGCACCCAAGACTTCAGGGACAAGCTCTAGGGAGCCAGGCAGAAACAGACGTGAGGCATAAAGAGGATCACCATTTCACCTTCACAGCCATGGCTGCCACCCTCAGTTTGGTCAAGGTGACCTCATCCAGATCCACCTTCCCCCTGGCATCCACTGATAACGTTACTTAGAAAACAAGAAACCCCATTGCCTCCATTGACACGGAATCTGATTGCTCTGAGTAAACTCAACCGATCTGTGACTTTCAGTAACTCCACCAGACCACCGCCATCATCTTGTGTCTGAATGCCCCTAGCACACCAGGTCCTATCTCCCTATTGTCATTAGCACCCACACTTCCTAGTGTTTCCTCCCCCAACACCAGGAAGCCATTTTCTGTCTCTAAGGATCTGCCTGCTTTGAGCTTCTCACACAAATGAAAACCTTTGGTGACATTTCTGAATAAAACCAAGTAAGGTTCCACTTTCACCTAACAGACAGCTGGAACTGCACAGCCAGGTGTGCGTCCCCATGCCCACAGGGAGGAAACGTCCTGTGTCCTTATCCATTCCCCTTCTAGCTGAGCTGAAGCAAATCCAGAGAGAGAAAATTAGCAGCTCTAGGAACTCATAAATACTAGGTTCAGGGGTCTGGAGGGGGAGCAAGGAAGAATTATTCAGCCATATTTGCTCACAGCATAGGGAAGAATTCTGTTAACCCTCATAGGCTCGGGGCTGCAGCCGGTCACATGGCCTGTCTGGTATTTATAACCATCTTCCTGAATCTTTGCTTCAGCGAGTGCTTTAGTTGATGGCGGCCCTTTACCTTGTGAGTGACCTAAGCCTTCTTTCCTGAAGGGTCTGCGCCCTCGGCAGTCCTGCCTGGATTGGGCAGTGGAGTCTTTCCACTAATGTTAATCACGAGACCAGAGCTGTGGGGTATCATCCACACTCTAGACATTCTGCTGTGAAACTACAGCCTATTTCCACTGGCCGGGGCAGCTGCACCAGCCTATAGCCATTCCCTTGCATCCTGATGACTTTCTCACAGGAGTACCTCAAAGTGGACCAATGGTCTCCTCAGTCTCCAGGGTACTGGGAGTCCATGTAGTGCCAATGGTGGAAGTGTTGACCAAGAGAACCTAGAGTAGTGGGGACAGGAAAATAAACGTTGTTGGCATAAAGATGGGATATAACCTGGTGGCAGGGTGCTTGCCTAGGGTATGCAAAAGCCCTGGGTTCAGTCTGCTAGTCACTGGTGGATTTTCACTGAAGAACACAACAATTATTGATGGGTTAACCTCTGTGTTTCCAGGACCATGGGCAGTGGCTACAGGAACTTGGCTGCATAGATGGTTTCAGAGCACATTGATCCAGCTCCTTGGGGTGCAGAAAATGCAGTCTTCTGTCCTCAGGCCAGGGTGATAGAGACTGTTAAGGATAGTGATTCTCCGGGCTTGCACTCTGCCTGTGCTGAGTACCTGTTCCGAAGAAAACCATGAGATACACAGCAGGGTGTCAAGTGTACTTAAGAAAGCTCCTTGGACCTGAAAGGCAGCTCACATTCAGGTATGCCTTGGTGTCAGCCATGGCAGAGGGATCTCTCCCATGGTGAAAGTGCTCCAGTATCACCCATCAGTGAGTACCAAGCCGGAACTTTAGCAGATGACCCTCAATGAATGGACACCCATGTACCTTTCTCAAGTCCTTTTGGCAATGACAGGGATATCTGGGGAAAAGCCTGGCTGGTGGCTACTGATTAGGTCATTTTATCCATCATGAGGTCCCCTTTAGCCCAGGGGTTTATTTCTGTGCTCAACATCCTTATGGAACATAAGTCTCTTCACGCCCTGTGCCGTGCACTGTGGGAGAGATTTAGTCCTTTCCTCTACCCCGTTACTTCCCCAAATGCTTTCCTTCCAATTCCCTGACAGCCGTGAAATGACCACCAAAGAATGGAGCCCATAAGCCTTATCTCTCCTTCTAGGCCAATTAGAATAACTAGGATGTTTGTTCCAAGTCCCGTCTGCTTCGGTGTTTCCTTTCTTCCGTTTCTCATAGGAGGCTACAGGTTGCCGGCATGACAAGCAAAGCAATTAGAAGCGGATCCAAAGCAATTGGAAGCTGATCCTAGACTTGTCCTCTCGAAGTGTCCAAGTAATAGGAAATTACATATGAAGTACAGGTGCTGCCTGGAGGCACTAGGAAAGAAGCAGGAACAGCTACCAGCATCATGGGAGCTCTTCAAAAACACTTAATGGAACTTTGTAGTATGCAGTAGTCAGTCTTGATTATTAACCCACTAGGATTTAGAATCACCACGGAAACAAACCTCAGGGCATGTCTGAAACAGATTTTTTTTTTAAGAGTAGGATAACTGACTCACCCTAAATGTGGGTGGCACCATCCCGTGGGCTAGAGCATTGAAATAAATAAAGCAAGCAAGCCGAGCAGCAGAATCCATCTTGTTCTGCTTCCTAGCTGTGAATGCAATGCTGCTAGCTGCCCCATGCTCCCACCACACTGCCGTCCTCGTCATGATGGACTACACTCTTGAATGGTGTGTCAGAATAAAACCTCCCTTAAGATACTTTGCCAAATATCTTGTCCCAGGAATGAGTGCAGTAACTAATATGGTGTTGACCATTATCAGACTTGCCCTCTACAAAATAGTGACACACACCTGTGTTTCCCCAACCCCATTGCATCAGGGTCACTCAATGGAGAGTTCAGGTCATGTTGTCAGTTGGTGTCTTGCTCTGTGGAGCCAAGAGGTAATCCGAGATTTGAAGAAGTAGCCACAGAGGATGATAGGGCTCAGCCTCACAGACCAAGTGTGATAGACTGTGAAGTCCCTTCAGGAGCCTGAACAGCCCCAAGAGAACTTCCCACCTCCTATAAACACCTTGAATAGCATAGGACCTGCTTCTCAGAGATGCTTGGGCAGCTAAGAAGGCTGCACAGAAGCCTGAGCCTGGTGCAGAGCCTCTTCTTGCTTGGGCCTCACTGAAAAGTGATGACCCTTTGGGTTACTAAATATGTATCTGCTAAGTGCAAAATCCAGAGAGAGCCACTAGACACTGTGCTGTATCTTACACAGTAGGAAGGACCATGCACTTGACCCAGTCCAGTGCACACGAACAATATCATCAAGGCAGACGCCTCCCCGAAATCCCGTGGAATTTGATCACCTGACCTTCAAACACATACCATGTGACCAAGTCACCTTAAGATATAATGAAATTCAGCTTTAAATATCTGGCACCATCAAAATATTTTAGATGATAAAGGACCCCTATCCAAAATATACAAAGAACTCTTAAATATGAATAATAAAACAACTCATTTAAAAAATGTAGATACCTCATCAAGGTAGACCTGTGGGTGTCAGATGAGCACAGAATTGGAAAACTGCAGTTTAAACAGTAAGGAGACATCACTGCTCATGAGAGTGCCACAAGTTGGGGACACTGACAATACCCAATACCTGATGCCCTGTGGATCTGGAACACAACATGTGTGTGCAAACACATACACACACACACACACACAGAGAGAGAGAGAGAGAGAGAGAGAGAGAGAGAGAGAGAAAGAGAGAGAGAGGGAGAGGGAGAGAGATGGGGAAGGGGAAGGGGTGAGAGAGGGGAGGGAAGGTTAGAAGGAAGCGGGATAGGGAGATAGATATTCTAGTGCCTGTCTACCAG
Organism: Micromys minutus; assembly: GCF_963924665.1. NCBI lineage: Eukaryota > Metazoa > Chordata > Mammalia > Rodentia > Muridae > Micromys > Micromys minutus. Next base: position 56,602,930 of record NC_137971.1, on the reverse strand, counting down.
GTCTGGAGGTGTGCTTTGATTTGTTACAGCAATCCCAGCACTTGGGCCAACAGTTACCATCATAGCTAAAGTTACCCACCACCCTGAGGTTGGTTACCCACTTCCCTGAGGTTAACTACCCACCACCCTGAGGTTGGTTACCCACTTCCCTGAGGTTAACTACCCACCACCCTGAGGTTGGTTACCCACCGCCTTGAGGTTGGTTACCTACCACCCTGAAGTTTGTTACCCACTTCCCTAAGGTTACCCACCTCAAGTCTTTGATGGTAGACTCACTACCCTAAAATCTTTCTTTGTGGCTTTGGTTTATGTGCTCTCAGTGGAGGTCATTCTAGTGGCTTCCACGTGGTCTCTCCCACCATAAAAGCCCAGATTGGAGAACCAACCTGAGGCTCCAAGAGTAGCTGTGCCTTCTATTCTTTTTTCTCCCTGTGGGGGGCAGGCAATAACTTTATTTAAAAAGAGCTAAGTGAATATTGGAGACATGTGCCTTCTATTCTACTGCTGGACCTGGGATTGGGAAATGGCAAAAACAAAACCAAACCAAACAAAACAAAACAAAACAAAAAAACCAACAAAGAAAGAAAAACAAAAAAGGTCTACAGAATCCACTGGCCACTAAGAGTCAGATCCAAACTGAAATTTGTGGGTCACCTGACACTGTTAGCCCCTACCACAGTCATTAGACACAAAGGTGCCTCTGTCTCCAGGGGCAGTAAGTACTAAGAAATGGTCCAGTAACACCCCCAAAGTCAAATGCTTCTCTTTCCCAAGGCAAAGGCACCAGGTGCGTAGCTGCAGGTCCCTTTGGGAGGCTGGGAGGAAGAGGAACAACATGGGTTGGAGTGCACAGCGGCAGTGCCAGCCCTGCAGTCTGGCCAGGCCCGGGTATCCACGGCTAGGCCACTCTAACCACTGCCCTGTAAATATAAACTCTATTCTCCTGATGGAGAGTAGAGTAACTGATGTCTCCATCTGCTAACCCCGTCCTGGAAGCGTCTAGCTTTCTTACACTGAAGAAGAGGACCTCTCTGAGGTAGAGAGGTATGCCTCCAGCTGTTCCTGGAGCCTGAGAAGGGGTTATAGACCCTGGACACCCCCAGGGAGGGCAGCTGCAGCCTGCAGGGCAAGCTGGGCCCCAGTGATAGGGAGGGAGGGCCTCACTCCCAGAAGGGACAGGGGTGGGTGGAGCAGGGTGAGTCTTACTGTTCTCTACAGAGCAGCTGTGAGTGTGAACTGAGAATAGGCTCAGCTGCCACATACCAGAGCCGGAGAACAAGTGACACCTGGGCTCAGGTGGGAGAAGAAGGCAGCTCCTAACATCTCCTCCCCCCCACCACCCCCACAGTGGGTGACTTCAGAGTCAGGATAAATAAAGGCAAAAGTCAGGCCATTCCCAGTTCAGGTTTCCTAACAGTCCCCTTGCAGGCAGTGGCAGGGCAGGAGGAGAACTGGAATGAAGATATCTCCATGTGTGCAGGTAACAGACAGGCTGGCCTCCCTGGGGTGGGGAGAGCTGTGTGTCATCTACCCGGCCCTTGGATGTCAGGTGCTATTTGGGCTGGTCCTACTCTGCCTGTTCTCCGTCCACGTGGCTCTTAAGAGAACCAAAGAGTAACAACCTCCAAACTGCAGGAGCCTGTTCCTAGACAAGAAAGACCCTCTTATCCCATCAGAGTTCTCGGAGGCAATTGTGTAGGTAAACTGAGTCATCAGCGAAGCAAAAGCCGCACAAAAACAGATGAAGCACTGACATATGAACGAGGGGAGGGGCAAAACAAGCCATAGTGGGTGGGTGGACAGGGGACAGGTGTTGTCCTCTCCCCTCTGAGATTCAAAAGGAGCAGGAGGGAGGAGGGGTGGTAGGGTAAGGCCAAGAGGGTGTGGCTCAGCAAGATAACCTGGGAGCCTACAAAAACAAGCTTTGAAATGATATCTCTTTGGGGCTTATGGAAATGTTGAGGTTGTGCTAGAGTTCACAAAGATTCCCCTCAGAGCCTCTGTTGCAGCTGGGATCCCCAAAAGGACTCTGTCCTTCCTATGCCCTTAGCATGGGACCCAGCAGTGACCCCACACACCAAGCATCTCTCCAGCACAAGCTGCCTGGGTTTCGTAATTTCATCCAAGTCTGTACAGCCTGCCCAGAGATGCCATCAGATCCTGAAGCAGAAAGCTCCACTCAATGATAATAATACTGGTGCTAATAAGCCCTATGTGTTAGGGTTCCTGCAGGACCCCCTCAGGTCTGGGTCCCTTGCTGGAGTAGCCCAGAGAACTCAGGGGAGCGCTGGGTGACATCTGCCCATTACTTTACTATAAAGGCCATGAGTGTTATAGCTGAACTGGCTGCAAAGTGTCCATTACACAAAGAGCCTCTCTCTCTTCTCAGGAAGGAAGAGGCTTTGCCTGTGAGTGCTAAAACCTGCCCTAATTGTAGGAGGGCAGAGCTCTAGCATGGTTTCTCTGGGGTTCCTCTGGATGGGAGATTTGTTCTCTTCTTCCTCACTTATTGGCATAGCCTAGCATTTCTCTGTACTGGATCCACAGTGGGGTGGAGCTAGGCCACAGCACATGTATGGTGGTGCAGTTAGGGGACAACTTGCAGAAATCCTCTCCTTCTACTGTGTAGCCTCAAGAATTGAGCTCAGGTCATCAGGCTTAGTGGCAGCTGCCTTTGCCACCGAGCCATCTCTCAGGTCATTGATTCTTTTTTTAAAAAAAATATGGTGAATTGAAATCTATCACTATTTACTCATAAAATGTTCGACTTTGGCTGGATCTCATTTTGGATAAAACCAGTTTTAGTCAACTAACTCATTATTAGATGAAGGAAGCAGAGAGAAAGTAGGACGTAGTACTCCTGCAGTTTAAGTACACTGTTGTAAGTCAGTGCACACACACACACACACAAATACACAAACATACACAGATATGCACATGTAAACAAATACACACACATAGACACATACACAGCACACAGAGACACATACAAATACACAACAAACATAACATAGAAACATATATACAAAAAACACAAGCATACAAAACCACACACAGATATATACAAACACACACAACACACATACAAATACACACAACACACATACAAATGCACACAAATATACACACACTAAGACACAAACATATAAACGTAGATATACATAAGCATTCATATATACATAGAAAAAACACAAAAATACACACAATACACACAAATATACACACATATGTACACACCTATACACACAAATACATGTATATACAAACACACACATGTGCGCGCACACACACACAATCTTCCATCCTTCTTCAGCCGTTTTCCACCCTTTCAAACCTCTAACACTAGCTAGGAGAGAGAAAAGGATAGGAAGGAAAGGGAACAACATTATCATTAGACTACTAATAATTAGACTACATCCTGCTAATTAGGGTCATCTAGTTGCTTGGGGCAAGTTTGATCTTTGCTACCAGAATGTCTAATTTCTTCTTCTTTCTTTGTGCACCACAACTTAAACCTTGACCAAGAGCAAACAACCAACAACCCACCCTGCCTCTTGAGCCTTAGTGTTTGTATACCTTCTAAAAAGTTCTCAGAATTCCAAATATCACACAATCACAGAAACTATCTGCCATTGGCAAAACCATGCCACTGCTAGAGCATGAGGCAAATCATAGTCAGCTGCTGTGGACAATCTGAAGCAGTCCCATGTCCCACACCTGGGATTAAAACAAAAACATTCCTATAATATTTCTATGTTTTATAAAGAATCAAAAACTCCAAAATTGTCACTACATTTCTTCCTATTTTATGCCATTAACTATGCTGGATGTAGTGGGAAATTATAAACAGACATTTTCAATTAAATAAGTGCTTTTCGGATGAGTGGCCAGGGTGTTCTGGAAACCTAGTCTGCTTAGTTCTAACCTTTATCAGTTTGGATGATATGCACAGCTTTTTATTTCTGTGGAAATGTAAACAAACCTACAACCCAATGCAACACTCTTGCAGGCTTCCATTCTGATGTTAACATATCCTTATAGTGTACAGACTGATTTAATTCCGCAGGTTTTTTTATTTTTAATAACTCAGTGTCTCTCAGCTGCTGCTTGAAACGGCTTGTACTCTTGCTGTGGGGACCTTGAGATAGTCCTCCCCCCCCCCCCCACTTTATTTCCCAATGGCCTTGGCTCTCTCTCTTGGACCCTTGCCACGTTGCTTGCACACCCCTGGAAGCCAAAGCCTTCTTTCTGGTTTATATTTAGGAACATCGTTGCCCTTAGAGGTGCCTTATTCACAATTTTGCTGCAAATGGCCACAATTCACACCATTAAAGTACTGAGCATGTTGAGATCTGAGCTCTTTAGTAGCATGGTCACAGTCTCTTTGGAAATGACTCTATTTCCTGCAATTAAAGCACCAGGAATTTTTATCTCAGAGACTTCTAGCTATAGCTTGACCTATGATATTACATGGATCATGTTAGAACCAATGCTGGTTGTATTCCTTCTCCACTCATCCATAGGCACTGCTTGTGCCTTTAATGTCTGATAACATTCAGTGTTCACATTTTCAAACACCAAGGTCTCTGTCAATACCTGTCTTGCATTGGGATCTGATATAATTTTGTTCACAGCCAAGACTAATCTCTGTAAGAATAATGATAATAATCAGTGGATGCTTATATATTTTTATAACCAAGGTGGATCTTTCCCTGGGCTCTCCAACTTTGTCCCAAGCTCTTAAAGCCACTCAGCAACATTGTTCTATTGTGGCATCATCAAACTGAATCTGTTTGTGTATATCAGAGCACGGCCCTTTGCCTAGCAACTGGGCTTTTACTATATTATCTTCACTGTATTTCCCTGTTTAATATTCAGTTTCTTCCTTCCACCATGTTGTCTACTGCAATTGCAGACCGGCCTCTAGTACGGCTGTAACATATCCCTTTCAGTCTTAGGGAATAATTTTGAGTGACCCAGTTACTTAGAATTTGTTTCACATAAGGTTTGTGCCTCCCATATGAGACCACGGCCTCTTCAAACCACTTTAGATTTATCATTTCTATAGGATGCCATCCTAACCCTGTCCCACACATTTGCAGGCATATACTGGAGACTACTGGGAAAGCTGATGGTGACCTGGTAACCCCAGACCACTTCTCCTCCTACTCTGACAGCACAGTTAGTTTGAGATTACCCCTTTCCTTCAAAATGGACTGTTTCGTTAGCCTGTCCTCCCTCCTTGTCAGCTTTCCTCTGACCTGACTTACTGCCCTCTAGCACAGTTTCTTCCCTCTTTCCTCTTGCAGGAAACTCCTGCTTTCCTGCTCAGTCACCAGGACTGAGTCTTTTTGGTCTCCTTTTTCTGGTGCCCCTGCCTCCCCAGAGTTTCCATCTTTACCTGCAATTCTTCCATTGAAGCCAACTCTGCAACCCTTGCAGGCACCAAAGATCAGAGTGATCCCTTTGTTTTCCCTTCTCCACCAGTTTGTGTTTCTCAGGATCCTCCACTTCTACCCAGAAGTTTTCCAACTGCTTAGCCATTCTCCCAACATTTTTTGAAACAGAATTTAAGAAGAAAAAGAAAAACCAGGAAAGCCTCTCTGGGAGCAAAGTGGGGTATATCCTAGTGGTAGTAGCCACAATAACATTTTTGCTGGTGTCTTGAATAAAATACTCATTCCTTCAACCCCTAGCATGAAATCAAATTTCCCATTCTGCCTAGGCCCACATCTGGGTGCCACTTGTAGCAGGACTTTGGCTACTTTGTAGATTCTTTTTTTCTTCCACCCTTCTTTACCCCTTTTCTTGCACCCTCTCAAACCCCTAACACTAGATAGGAGAGAAAAAAAAGGATAGAAAGACAAGGGGTTAATGTTATCATTAGACTACTTCCTGCTGATTAGGAGCATCAAGTTCCTTGGGGCAAGTTTGATCTTTGCTGTTAGAATATCTAGTAATTCTTCTCCTCCTCATTCTTTCTTCTTTCTACATGGCTACTCAACAAACCATGACCAACAGCAAACAACCAACAACTCACCCAACCTCTCTAGGCCATGGCATTTATATACCCTTTAAAAAGTCCCCAGAATTCCAAACATCACACAGTCACAGAAACTATGTGCTGCTGGCAAAATCATGCCCCTGCTAGAACATGAGGCAAATCATAGTCAGCTGCTGTGGACAATCTGAAGAAGCCCCATGTCCCACATATGGGATTTTAAAAATTACTGTATTCTTATAATAAACTCCCAAATTGTCACTGAGTCACACACATACACACACACACACACACACACACACACACACACACACACTGCATTTTGGGCAGCAGGGCACCTCAGGATAGTGTCTATGATGGGGCCAAAGTTGATCCCTGGGCTTTTTGGGGCTAAACATGAAGCTTTGGGCCCCTCCCTGACTTCAGAGAGCCAGTACTGCACTCTACTGGGAATGAGCCATAGCCCAACATGCTCTGAGGAAGGCAGTAGGCAAGCCAGTAGCTTCCTCTGGCATACCACTTCCTCCTACGGAGAATGTTAGAGCAGAAGGGTAGAAGGCAAAGGTATCCAAAAGGGCACATTGCTATGTGGTCCCGCAGCACATGGCTCCCCGAACCTGCTGATGGGTTCAGGGAAGAGAGAGTGGGCAGATCTGGTATTGGAGGGACAGGCCTGGAGTCCCTACCACTCTGAGAAGACAAAGTAGGGCCCCTTGAGGGAAGCATCTGTCTCCACTCTTTCCCTAGGTACCGAGTAATTGAGGAGAGGATTCTAACTGGTTCCAAGCCCATGTTGGGCCCTTGAAGCTGCCTGACTCTTGCATGTAGGTGGAGAAAGGTGGTTGAGGGGTGGGCAACACCAGCTGGGGAACAAGCAGGAGGTTCTGCTGCAGGTGGCAGCACACGGGATGATTAGGCCACCCCCCCCAGACTTTCTTTGGGCTACACCAGGACTGGTCTGTACCTTGGCTGGGTCCTAGACTCTTCCCTGAATGACAGGCATTGTGATCACCCCTCACCTACGCTGCAGTCTTAGAACAGAGACTCGGCGAGATGAGACCCGAAAAGGAGCCACCTGGAGCTCTGGAAGAAGAAAAGAGGAGACTACAGCAGTAGGGTCCAACGACAGTCTTCCCGAATGGATGGCCACTTGGTCATCTTCCCAGCACCAACATTGGCAGCCAGTACGCAGTCCCATCTCACCATCTTCTAGAAGGCTCGGGGGCCACTTTCACAGTTACCTCTTTTTCCTACCAAGATGCCCCCTGGCTAGGAGGACCCTACATTACAGGGTGTGTAAAGAGCCACAACCCCTTTGCTGGGTACCCAGAAACAGCCTCAGATATCTGGATGGGCCCAGATTTTAAGGAGAGCACTCATGTTATGGCCTCTAAACCCACTAAGCAGAGCCCACATGTATTTGAATCTTCAGTACTGTTCAGTCCGTGACTTACATCATCCTGTGTTATTACAGATGCACATTTTAACAGAGTCCTATGAGAGTAGGGCACAGACCCTCTTGTGGGGCCCCAAAGCTTTAAGTAAGCAAATATTTGTTCCCTTTTCAAAAAGTGGCTGATGGCATTTCAGATGGCCCTTTATTATTGTGTATTGATTTATGTGTGTGTTCCTGGGGCAGGGTGTGGGAGGAGGCATGTGGAGGCCAGAGGTCAACCTCAGGTATCTTTCCTCAGGAGCCATCCAACTTACTTATGGATGCAGGGTATTTCACACTGGCTAGGCTGGCTGGCCAGTGAGACCAGGTCTCATTATCCGTATCGTCATGGTATCTCAGCCTCCACTGCACATGCTTTGCCATGCCTGACTTCTTCAACATTGGTTCTGGGGTATCTAACCTCAGGTCCTCATGCTTACAGACAAACACATCAACTGAGCCATGTCCCCACCCCATGTATGTTGAGGTGAGGTGAGGTCTCACTAAATGTGTAAGGTTAGCCTCTAACTTGCTAGTACCCTCCTGTCTCGGCCTCCCAGGCTGTGAGAAGCATATTTTTTGTTTCTGTTTTTCTATCAAATATGGCTAGCCCACCAAGGGCCAATACCTGTAGACTCCCTCCATCTTGAAACTTCTATGTATGCACCGTGCCTGTTTGCCCAACCCCTGTACTTTCCTGAGATTTGACTCTATCACACCTTTTCCCTCTGTGCTGATTATGAATTGACTAATACCATCAGGTCAGGAGACACGGTCCCCATCTGCAGAAGTTCTGTTTAGGGATTAATCTCAGGAGGACTTGGGACACAAGGTCTATCCCAAACACTGAAGGTTTTTATGCAGCTGAACAGTTACAGTTTAGTACACACTTACAGCCAATACCAGACATTGGGCCCTTCTCTTCCTGCTCCCCTCAAGACTCCACCCCCTCCTCATGCTGTGGTGTGGCCCAGCCCACCCAAAGGGAGGCCTCATGTGCCTACAAAAGCCCAGTCAGTTGTCTTGGGCCAGGCCAGAGCAACAGAAGGTATGGAAACTGCCCCCCTTCCGGCCTGCCCTTCTTCCTTCCCCCAACCCAGCCACTAGGTTACAAGGGTTGTTGACAGATAGGAGGACACAGCAATACCTACTGTGTCCGCTGTGGTCTGAGGTCCCCACCCACTGGGGAACCACAGAAGGGAGGAGGGTAAAGAGGAAGGGAGGAGAGGGGAGGTGAAGGGAGGGAAGAAGAAAGAGGAGAGGAGACAAGAGCAGAGAGGAGAGCTGAGCACCATGGGGCACTGGAATCGAATCAAGATTGCCAAATGCCAGATACTGATCACCAACTTCTTTATCTTGGTAACACGCATGTGGAACAGAAGAAGTAGATGGGTAGGCGGGCAGTTAAAGGAAATAGTTCACCATGCCCGGGGCCTCCAGCACTGTGGTCTCCTCTCCTGCCATACCATATTGCAGACTGGTTCTGGGTTCCTGGTTACTACCCTTAGAGGACTGTGACCATCTGTACATGATGTCCTTGTAGGCATAGCTGTCACCCCAAGGGCCAGCGAAGAGCCTGGGAGAACATAGGTTGGCTGGTGACTTAGGAGTGTGTAGGAACTACCCGGAAGGGGTGCTGCCTGGCACTCAGGAACTGGAGCTGTCAGGACAGGGACTGTAGAATCTCTGCAGACAGTCTGATGAGAACCCCCAGGTCCTCAGAGAAAATGGGCACAAGTGAGTGTGTTCTTTACGTCTCTGTACGTGTAGTAAGGGAGCTGTGAGTAGCTGCACACAGAAATATGTAGGCTCCTGTAGCTGCCTTGTGCCTATGCACCCAAGAAGCTGGAAGGAGCCAAGCTGGGTGTCCCAGAAGCCCAGGCCCTACCTTCTGCCAGCGTGAGGGGCCTCTGCAGCTCCCCAGTGCTAATGGAGAGCCTACTTTACTCTCAGCTGCTGGGCCTCACCATGGCCACCATGGCAGTTGTCACTCACTTCGGAGACCACTTTACTGTGATTGGCCATGCATCCTTGGAGAGGAACCCCTATGAAACACTGCGCTACTGGGGTAAGTAAGGCCAGAAATGGCTGCAGAGTGGAGGTGGGAGGGTTCCAGGGACAAAAGCATCTGGGAGGGACGGACTTTACTCCCCAGCCCTAGGCTGCCCAGAGGAGTTAGCTTTGGTCAAGGGTAGAAAGAGGATGTCCCAGTGTCCTGGTTGGACTAACAAAGGTGGGGAGTTTTAGGCAACAGCAGGCATTCCTGTCCTGATTCACCAGCCCCATAGCCATGGTCAAGCTGTGGCAGGCCCCAGATCTATGTTTTCAGGGCAGAGATCTCCTGAGGTCCACTCAGATGGGCCTGTGAGACTGTTTATGAATACCATAAACAGAGGGCAGAAAATGCCCAGCTGGGACCAAACCTGCCAGGGTGTCCCACTTCCACAAGAACAAGGCCACTTTAATGAGAAGGTCTTCCTGGTAGGAATGCAAGGAATCTAGGAAGGTACCCACCCAGTAGGAAAAAGTGGGAGAAATTGAGACCCCCGAATGGGGGATGGGTAGCCTCAGTCCCTGCCTTCCAAGGCACTAGGCCTCCCTCCAGCAGGAAGCCTGGGGCCTGGGCCTGCACTGATAAGGCAGAGCCCACACTGCCACCTGTCACTGGAGTATGGGGATGTGCTTACAGATAGGCTGTGAGGCAGGGAGGGCGGGGAAAGAAGGAAAGCGTACAGCCCCTAGCTTGCTCCCTTCTCTTCCCCCTTCCTTCTCAGCCTCAGGAGGACAGAGGCTATTGGGCTTTGGAACGTCCCTTTTTGTGGGGCCTGAGATATGTGCCTTTTGTGACTCCCAAAGTAGATTTCAGATCCAACTTCTATGCCCAGCCCCCATGCTAGATTCCATGCCCTTTGTCTTTCTGTTCCCACAGCCTTCTATGTGGGGATCAGCCTGGCAGGGCTACTGAGCCTGGGAGCTGCTCTGAGTACCATAGCCACTGTGAAGGAGGCCCATGGCCTCATGGCTGCGGTAAGTTCTATGTGCTGCCAGATGACGCCAGCTCCCAGACCTCAGACAGGGACAAGAGCTGGAGAGGAATGAGACCAGGGAGCTGCCTGACCCCAGCAGAAATATCCAGAAAGAAGCAAAGGCCAGGGGATATAGACCAGTGAGTCCCTCCACCTATACAGTTAGTACCTTTTACTTACCCAATCAGGACCCTCCTACCTGAGCCAGTCACAAAACCTCCACCTGGGTTTTGCAGGGCCCCTTAAAGAAAGAATCGGCCCTCTCTGCCCTGAAGTTGTCTTCAAAAGCCCTAGCAGGGCTTGATTCTGATACCTAGCCAGGTCTGAGACAGGACTGGGTGAATTCTCATTGAAAGACCAAAAAGGACCAGGAGGTCCCTAGAGCTGTTTCTGCAGCCTGGGTTTCCTTGTCAGAGGTCCACTGTCCTCGCCTAGCCATTGAAGAGAAGTCTCACAACCCCAGAGAAGAAAGTCTTGGTGTTGCTGTATCTAGTTCTCCATATGGGTGCCTTAGTGTACCTCCACAACCCTCAATGGTTAATCCAGATTCCATCTCCCAGGATCCTCCCCATGACCACCCTGTCCCTGTTTTATCCAGGCTTTCCCGGTAATCTGCCTGTGAGCACTTCCTTCCTGATACCCTGCTCTCTTACCTGCCCCTCCATTCCAAGCATTTCCTTCCCATCTCCTTCCATCCCAGCATCCCTGCTTGCAGGCTTCCTAAACTCTACCTGTGAGTGACTGGGGAAACCCAGGAACCCTCAGGAACCTGAGCTGAGGGCTTTGCTTCCTGGTGGGCTGGTGGGCTGTGATCTCAGAGAATTTGTGCCTTGCTAGAGGGAAGCATGAAGAGAGACAAAATGGAGGCGGGGGTATGCAGAAGGCAGCACGTGAGGCCTGTGTCTAGGTATAACATCATGCCACTAGGGGGCACCATAGTCAGCGAGGAGACAGTAAAGCAGATTGCAGTAAACAGGTGGGCCAGTTCCTGCTCAGCCTTGTCCATCTCAGCAACCCCCAGCTCCTCCCCTGTCCTGCTTTGCACTTTATTTGTGGGCAAAGGATTCCGGGAGCATTAGAACCCACCCAGGCCTTCCAAAGCTTGAAATCCACAGCTCTAACAAGGCTCAGGGCCTGGTTATGTGGGTTAGGCTAAAAGGCACCTCCAGACTCCTACTGCATGGAGCTGTGCTCTCAGGGTTATTCCCAGCCCAGTGCAGGATCTACACCCCAGCATTGATAGTAAGCTCTGCTCAGTCACCACAGGGTCACTGGGAGCTCCCCTGGTGGTCATAGTCTCTTTGTAGCATGTTTATGTTTGTGCCTGTGAGCCCGGTGGGCGCTGTCTATGTCTGCCTGCCCTGTTTGCCATGGATCTGTGACTGCCTGTGTGTCAGAGCACATATAAAGGGGGCTAGAGAGTGGAAACAACCCCCAACGAGACTGTGCCTGCTGCCCCCTCCCTGCTCTTTCCTGCCCCGCCTTCAACAACACAGGAAATGAAAGAGCTAGCTGGCTGCAGGAAGCCAGATTCAAGTTGTTTACCAGTTTATTTATTCATTTATTTTCGTTTAGAATGAGGAGAAAGAAAATGGTCACAGCTAGGTCTGGCTCAACCTCTCTTTGCACTATGCAGGTCTTGAGACCCTTTCTATACATGCACACGCTCGAGCACACACACACACACACACACACACACACACACACACACACACGCAGGGGGGGTGGCTTACAGATGAGACAGGCTAGACAGAGACAGATGAAAGACAGAGGTAGAGAGACAGAGAGAGGGGGGCATGGGGAGGGAGGTTGATTCCCTCTTGAGCAATGAAATGGTTTCTGAAAAGGTCTGGACTGGGCTGGCTCACAGCCTCAGCTGGGACGCAGAGTTGAGGAATGGCTTCCAGATGGGGAAAGCAGCCTTCAGTTGCCAGCAAGAGGAAAGATGAGGGAGGAGGAGAAGGAGGGATGAAAATGTGGAGGAGAAAGAAGGAGAAGGGGGAAGAAGAGGAGGGGGAAGAGGGGAAAGAAGAGGAGGAGGAAGAAGAAAAGGGGGAAGAGGAGGAGGAAGAGGGAGAAGAGGAGGAAGAGGAGGAGGGGGAAGAAGGAAGAAGTGATAAAGGCAAGAGAAAAGCCGAGCAGCAGGCAACCCCAGGGCCAGCTCTAAGGCAGGCTTTGGAACTAGCAGGAAGAAGCAGGAAGGGGATTCCCCATTCCTGCAGAGCACATACCTACTCAATTTGGGGGCCAGTGCCAGTGACCCCAGCTCTTTCCACACACTTTGAAGACCTAAGCTAGCCCTGGCATGGGCTATTTGTTCCTAGTCCCCTGGCCAATGACTATAGTCATAGTGAATACTAGTCACTTTTCTCATGGGTTACCCCTGAGTGATGCTGGGTTCAGAACAGCCAGGTCACAGCGGCCATGAGCCACATGCAGTGACATTTTGGAGTGAGAAGTGGTTGAAACAGAGGGATCGATGGTCACAGGGGCCTCTGTATAGTGGGTGGACCTATATGCATAGCTCTGGAGCTGGCCGACAATCAAGAGCACCAGGCAAGAGACTCTAGGGTACCCAGACCAAGGTCCTAGATAGGACTTTGGTGGGCACTACTGAGGAATGGGATTCCTAATCAAGACTGACCCTGTGAAACCACCCACAACGTTTAGGGACTTGTACTAGCACACGGTCAGGGGAAACATCTGCATCGTCCACTAGCTTCCATAAAGAAGTCAGAAGTCTATACCCCAACTAAAGGGAAGAAGAAAAGGCTGAGCGTGTGAAGATGGATCTTTTTGCACTCTGGGTGTGGGTTGGGAGTCAGATAACCACAGAGACCCATGCAGTAGTATAGAGGAAGGGTAGGAAGCTCACAAGAAGAGGTGAAGGCCACAGTCTCTGGGGTGTCACACCAATACCCAGGGTTGTGGGCTGTGGTTCTGGATGAGTCAGGCTGTAGAGGTTAGGGTCTCCTTGGAAACATGTTTCATAAACAAAACAAAGAACTAGCAGAAGGCGCCCTGCCTGAAGTGGCTATTCCCTACTTTCAAGAGGGACGTTTGCAGCTGGGGATGTGGACCAGCTGATAGAGTGTTCGCCTAGCATGCATGACACCCTTGTTCAGTCACAAGCACTGAATAAAACATAGTGGTCAGGTACAGCTGTAATCATAGCACTGAGAAGACGAAGGTGGGAGAATCATGAGTTCAAGGCCAGCCTGGGCTACATAAAAATGCTGGAGAAACAGCATCACAGTTATGAGGGATGTCTGCTCTTCCAGTGGACCCAAGTTCAGTTCCCAGGATCCATAGAGAACTACCTGCGGCTCCAGGTCCAAAGTCTTTCTTCTAGCCTCCCCGAGCATCCCTGTACATGTACACATAATACGTGCAAACTTAAAAATAAACATAGATACTGGCCCATTTATGTTTAAAGGGTAGGAGTTCTGCTGCCAGAATTTCAGATACCGAGAGTTGCAGCCTGGCCTTTCTGGGCCCCTGTTTCTCCCATGGGCAGGGTTCTTTACACTAAGAAAGCCTACCACTCTCAGGGAAGCAGTGTAGCACCTTAGGTTACAGGTCCGAAGAAGCACCCAAAGCCTGGAGATGGAATTCCCAGAAAGAGCCTCCCCCAGCCCTTCAGGCAGTAGGGAGCAGGGCTTACACCTGCACCTCAGCCCCGCCCAGCTGGGGAAGATATCCACCTGCCTCTCCAGGCCATCTACCTGGCTATGCAATAACCAGAACATCTCTGTCCCCAGGGTTTCCTGTGTTTTGCCCTGTCATTCTGCATCTTGGTGCAGGTGGCCTTCTGGAGATTTCACAACCCCACCCAGGTGAGTTCAGCCAGGACCCCTCTACCTGGAAGCTAGTCACTTTGCCCAGGGTTTCTGCTTGTCTTCTCTGCCCAAGGAGATCCCCCAAGTCTCATATCAACCCTGAAATTAGAGGAGAAAAAAAGATTATCTATGCTCCAGAGGATCTGGAAGAGGGTTAAACCTCCACAGTAGCTTCAGGGCATGGGTGTCCAGAGTTCTGCTTGAGGTAGCCCAGCCAAGCAGTACTTTGGCAGAACATTCCCTGTCCACCGAGGGGTGGTCTGGATGGCTGGAGGATTGGGTCACAGTGTGGGTGGCCTCAGTCGAGACAGCTGCCAGGTATAGGGGCTGGCTTTGGATTGGCCTACAGCAGCTGTGGCCCATCTCCCTGTTCTAAAGCTGTGTTTACATGCTGAGCCCTAAACTTAGGGCCCAGAATGGGCAGGGGCCTCACTGGGACCAGAGAACAGACAGCACCCAGAGCTTAGTCTACAGAAAGAAAGGGTCCCTTTACTCCAATCCCCATAAGACTGGCCACGAGGGCAGTTCTCTAAGCCCTGCCTGACTCTGGGCAAGGTAGGGCTTCCTCCTGGACTCTTCCTCCTGGCTGGCCATCTTGGAGTTCTGAATTCCAGCCCTGGTGAGCGACCTGGGGGTAGTCTGGGTAAAGACACCTTGGGTTTGAAACTGAGGGTAGCGTATCCTCTGTCCTCCCTGGACCTCTGTGCTTCTGTGACTGGAGTGAAGGCGCTTTGGGAGGACTACTGCATGGTAGAGCTGAGCCTGCAGTGTAACGCAGGGAGCATGCCCCAGTCCATCCCCAGGCGGTCTGGAATGTGGACCTAGTTCTAGGTTGTCCTGATCTGAAATGAGGAAGTGTGGGACACTAAGTACAGCGTGCAGAGTCAGCAAACACCCTCCCATCATCCCCCAGCCCCATGGGTAAGAAAGGATACAGGAGTCACCCGTTAGTGCTTGAGAATCGTCCTAGTCCCCCCGAGCCTCCCTGGAAAGATCCCATGACATCCTGAAACAAGGGTCTAACAAGAAGATGAAGGACAGAGGAGGAAGAGACCTGGACTGTTTCCAGACACAGGCTCCGACAGGAAGTGAGGATGGGGTGCTCCTTCCTGGTCCCCCCTCCCAGGACACAGGCCTTGGCAGGCATCCAAGGTTGGTGAGGACAGCAGTGTGGCTCAGCCCCTATGCAATGAATGCAGAGAGATAGGGCTATTCATTACCCCCTCGAGGTGGCTGCAGAGTCACTTTGCCACAATCTCCCACTGTCCCCTAGGAGGGGAAATGAATTGTTTATCTTTTCTTAATAATTCATATCAAAACCAAGCATAAAACAGGCATGTCTTTGTGGCCTCGGGACCCAGTGCTGGTCCACAAGCCACCTGCAGCTCCACATGGGGTCCTTCTGACCTTGGCTGTACAGCAATCTATATCAGCCTGAGCTGGCAAACGTGGGGGTGGGTAGATACCACAGCACCCTGATCTTACAAAGATGGGGTGGTACCCTGGACATGTGTTCTCAATCTGCAATAATTTGGGCTACAGAGATTAGCCTGACAGGGGCTGGGGATGACAAAAATAAAGGACAGGCATGTGCAAATACACACACAGAGAGAGAGAGAGAGAGAGAGAGAGAGAGAGGAAGGGAGGGAGGGAGGGAGGGAGGGAGGGAGAGAGAGAGAGAGAGAGAGAGAGAGAGAGAGAGAGGGAGGGAGAGAGAGAGGGTGGGGGGAGGGAGAAGCTGGGATCAGGAGGTTTGAGCTCTCAAATGGAAAAACTGCAGCCCCCTTTCTCCAGTAGCTCAGTGTTTATTATGTACAGCTGAATAAGGAGGCGAGGTTATTACAGATAAACAAGAAGACAGGCTTTACTGCATACAGCTGGACAAGAAGGCAGCTTTAGCTAATCTTAGTGAGACTCACACAGTGGGTGGCTTTGCCAACTTCTCATGAGGCTGTAGTCCTTGACAACAAATACCCACTCAGGACTTCATACACTCAGGGTTTCCTCCACCCTCCACACTGGACAAAACACTTACAAGGGAGAGTTTGTAACCCAGAAGCTGCTTGCCAGCCCTGCAGTCCTTATTCTTATTGGGAAGGACCTCTGGACAAATGGCATGGAGGCTTGTGGCCCTAGTTTAGGAAGCCTCTGGTCCACTTTCCTCATTCCCATGAGAAACTCCAGCGTCAGTCTCTCACAGAGCACCCTAGATGCCAAACTGGGCGCAGATGGCCACGCACTGCCCCCTACCCCAGGGCTCTGCAGAGAGTTCAGCCTGGTCTAGTGAGGTTCCAAGATCGGGTTCTAAGGTCTAGGCAGGGCTCTGTTGTTCTGCACGTTGGGGGTGGGATGCTGGGCAGAACCAAGCTGAGCTGAGCTCTACAGCTGATGTCATCCCTATTGTCCTGTAGGAATGACAGTGGACAGAGGGCTCCGGGACACTGGGACATCCTTGAAAAGTGGTAGAACTCATGAGGGAAATAAAGTCAATTGTGCTAGGGAGTAATACAAAAAGGGGCTAGTTCAAGTGGGCCTGCTTGCTTCTGCTAGCTGCCACACCCATTCCAGAACAGCTCCGGACATTCTCAGCCGTCCCCAGGATTTGCTCCCTTAAGGACACAGTAGCCCCACAAGCTCATAGAAGCTGAGCCCATGAGAGGCCTCTGGGCTCGACTGACCTGGCAACCAAGGCCAGCTTGGCACCTGCCCCCAGTGTGGGAGGGCCGGGGCAGGCTGAGCTGGTATGACTCATGGGGATGTCTGGCTCTGTTGCATGGATAGAGAGGGAGGAATTGGTGCCAGGATCAGCAGTTAGCAAGGAGTTCCCCTGGTTCCTACAGGGGCCTGGGCCTGGGCTGGACTAACTAAGCACCTCTAACTGCCCATCTGTCCACTATGATCTGCAGGAAGCTGGTGAGTGAGGCCCATAGAGGACACCAAGCCATGGGACAGACACCCTGCCTTTCTGAAAGACATGAATGACCAGAGGACACACAGGGCTTCAACACCACCCCACCCATTTTTGACCACTATTTGTGTGACTTGGCTGCTGGCCTGGCATGAACCTGGGAGTAAAGAGGACTCTGGGTCTTGAAGGCAAAAAGATGTAGGAGGATTTGCCCTGGGTCAGGAGACCAGTGAGCTCCACTTACCCAGGATGCATTCCTGGAAGAGATTAAATTCCAGCTTGTCTCTGAAAACATATTTGGACTGGGGAGGGCATCTTAGGGTAGGGATTGAGCAGAATGGGGAAACAGAGCTAAAAGAAAGGAGCAAAACTGTTTAGGTTTTCTGTGTGTAGAGCAAAGGCAGGACCAACGTCCTCCTCTTCCTTGTCTACCTGTATCTGACTCCAGATACCTTTACCTTCCTTGGTCCAAGACTTAGAGCTTATTTTCCCAGTATTCTGGGTAGTTCTGGAAAATGACCTTCAAGTACCTTAGGGAAAGAAAGAACTAGTCCAGGCCTTTGTTCACACTTCTCAGCAGGCTGGGCCTATTACCTCTATTCAGGCCAGCAGTAGCACCAGGATGCCATTCTATGCTACCCAGAAACCACCACTGAGGGTAGGCAGCTAAGCTCTGCTGGCCTCTTCTTTAACCTTTGGGAGGCCCAAGGGCAAGAAGCAAGCCACAGGATTGCCTTGGTAGGAGGAAAGTCCTTGGAAAAGGAGGCCCAGGATGTGGGCTTCCCTGGGTCTGTCAGGGTGTTGCTTCCTATGATGCCCTGGTGCAGGTGGAGGACGCGGTGTTGGACACCTATGACTTCGTGTACGATCGGGCAATGAAGAGCCCATCTAGCAGCTGGTGGCAGGAGCTGGCCGTCATCCAGGACACGGTGAGCTAGGGATAGGGTGGTCATACTTGCTGTGCTCTGGAGAACGGACGGCAGAAATCCTGTAGAGTCAGCCATCCTGGCCAGAATTCAAGAGGAGATCTCAGAACACAGGTCCCATTTTGGATAGATGACTGAGCTCCCATCCATCCCCCTCTACCCCAAATAGGGCTGTCTACCCAACATATGGCCAATGCAAAATAAAAGGGCAATGCCCCTATTCAACAGGAACTGAGAATTCCAAGAAAGAATTGGGTATTCTTAAAGGAAGTAGGTGTTCAGCCACCAGGCAAGCAGCAGGGCCCTGAGAGAGCCAGCCTGCTCTATCACCAGGACAAGCCACTGGTGGCTATTTTTCCAGGAGCAGCTGTTTCTCAGCTGGCTCTGGTCTCTGGGGAACCCAGTTTGCATAGTCACCCAAAGTACTTGTGCTTTGTTGCCTTAGTTTTCCCCAATCAGTCCTGTTCAGTGTGTGCTCCTACCTGGTCTGCCTTGCAGTTTCTGTGCTGTGGAAAGAAATCTCCTTTCGGGCTTGGGGCGAGCACCGGAGCCATCATGTGTCAGGGCCAGAAGGCCATGAGAGAGGTGAGAAGTGGGTGGGGGTGCTGGGAATAAAGGCTTCTTGACTCAGGTCAGGTAAGGGTTGGGTACTTCAGATTCTACCTGTGAAAAGACATCTTCATCCTCTTTGGCCCTTCGGCCCCTCACATCTTGGGACCTACCCTAGAATCTTAGAAATGTAACCCCCTCCCC
Source organism: Micromys minutus (assembly GCF_963924665.1). NCBI lineage: Eukaryota > Metazoa > Chordata > Mammalia > Rodentia > Muridae > Micromys > Micromys minutus. Next base: position 56,584,042 of record NC_137971.1, on the reverse strand, counting down.
AGTGATAGGGGGCCACAAGGAGGGAAACTAATAGGATGGACAGCTTGACTTTAACCTGAGGCTCAACTCTTTTGCAGGCTAGCAGCAGGTATGTGCCCCACCTACTTTCTTCCTTTAAGAGGCTTCCCGGGGCCATCAATTACCTCTCCTACCCTATCCTCTGAAGCTTCTAGAAGCTCAAAGCCTAGGCTCTGCATAATGGGGTGATCAGATATTTAGAGGGAGTAGGAAGGGGTCCCCAGGGGCCCCAGAAAGAGCAGAAAGTGCTAGGGTAAGAGATGAGTAGCCCTTCTATCTTGAGGGCTAGGCCTTGACTCACTCTCTCTGGTTTCTCTTTCTCCCCAGCCCCCTCCTTGTCCCAGCCCCCTGCTGTTCTGGAAACAAACCAGCCCTATCTCATGGGGAGAGATGTCTGGCTACCTTCCAAGAAACAAGAGGGTGGGGAATGGCTCATGGCCCAGAAGGGAAGGGAGCTGGCCTGCTGGGATGGGCTGAGAGTCAGGGAGCCCCATTGGAGCCCCATCCACCCAAGAACAGTCCTCAGGTCCCAAATACAAAATAATTCAGTGCCTGCCTCCTTCCCCGAGGGTGGCAAGGTACCACAACTGATTGCAAAGGATCCCTGGTGGGAGAGAAGAAAAAGCCAGCTCAGGCCAGTAAGGGCCAAAAGGACCACTTGCTTGCCAAAATGTAATAAAGCACCCTGTGTGGCTCCACATGGTCCAGCCCATCCTCACCCTCCCCAAATGTCTCGGATGCCAATGGTCACCTCCCTGTTTCTAGAGAGAGAGACTGTTAATGTCAGGCCCACAGTGAAGAGACCTGCAGCATCAGATTCTCTGCCCTCCACTGACAGCAGCCTCAGGGAGACTGCAGTGTATTTCTCCCCTAGACTGCCTAGCAACAAACAGGGGCCCACTGGAGGAACCCAGGGAAGCTAGAACAGAGGAGGAAGGTCCTACCTGCTTCCCGGGTAGTAAGCCATTGTCCCCACAGACAGGTTTCATGTCCTTAGTCTCAAGGTCCATGAAGCCTCTTGCCCAGAATGCTCAGTAGCTTTGCTTGGGAAGGTGAATACCATGACTGCCCTGGCCTTAGCATTGGTTGAGCAAACCATGCAGCTCCAGGGGCTTCTGGGAGGAAAGCAGAATTGGGAGAAGCTGAGCACACTGTGCAGGGAGGGCCAGCCAGGGTGGACAACCATGTATGCTGCCTTTGTCCAGGACTGTCTCCAGAGCATCGGGAACTTTCTGTGGACACACTACAGTATCACTTCCACCCTGACCTGCACCAGCCTGGCCCTCACGGTAGCCACCAGTTCCTTCCTGGCCCTCCCTCTATCCTGCCCTGCCTTGCCCCTTCCCAGGTAGAAGGCAGTCCCTGGGTTATTGCCCCCAAGCCAACGCTCTAGTCGTGGCACTGCCAGGATCTTCCAGGCCCAGTCAGCAGGGAGGAACTAGCCCCTGACTCAGGGGGGAGACCCAGTGTCTCCCTCATGCCCTCCATTTTCCAATCCTACAAACCTCCCTGGAAGTTAAAAAAAAAAAAAAAAAAATCTTCCACCAGGGTTGTTAGTGGCTGTTGACTCCTAGGCATCTCTCCTGACTGTTCCAGGTATATGCCATGATGCTCTGTGCCTTCCTCTGGTTTGCCATTCACTCCTACTGTGGCTTGGATCGGAAAGGCAGATACTCCCTGACGCCACGGTAGGCCCCTCTCTTTCCAGAAAGGTCTTACAGCACCACAGGGTCATGGGGTAGCTTCGTCTCCCACCTGGAGGACAGGGGTAGCCTCTACATGTCCTCCTCTCTTCTGCCCACTTCCAGTCTCTGATGAGACCTGATGTCACCCTGCCACCATCACAGAGATATGAAGATTCTAGCCACCCCCAAGACCCCCAAACTGCCCACCAGAACTCCCAGGCCAGGATATCTGGTCTTAAGAAACCCAGGGCTCTTCATGCTCAGTCAGGAAGGACCCAGTGCCAGCAGCCAGGAAACCCCTGTCTGTTACCAGAGCACTTGAACCTTCCTTGGTGGGTGGTAGGCCAGCTTCACCCACCCCCACCCCCAATGCCCTGGCATCTGGATCCCTATGTCCAGCATCTGCAATGCCCCTGTGTGGTCTGAAAATAGCCTTGCCATTCCCTTAAGAGCATTCTTGGGAGTATTTTTAAATGTCCATATTGTACACACGCATGTGTGTAGAGGCTGGGGGACAATACTGATTGTCATCCTCAAGAATGCTGTTCTGTTTTAAAATAGAGTCTTTCACTGGCCTGGAGCTCACCAGTTAAATTAGACTTACTGGTTAGAGAGCCCCAGAGAGCTTTCTATCTCTGCCTCCCTAATACTGGGATTACAAGCATGCACCCCCGTGTCTGTCATTTTTATGGCTTTAGTAATTAAACTTAGGACCTTATGCTGGCAAGACAAGCATCTTCTACATTTATTCATTTATTATTTATATAATTAGCAATAAGGGGGCATGTGTGCATGCCTCTGACTAAATTATAACCCAGTCCCTCTCACAGTACCTTCTAGACCATTCTGAAGATGCCTCACCATCCCTTCTTGTCCATTCTGGGATGGATTTGTCTCTTTCACAAGTTTTACAATAGCCTCATAGTCCCTATAGAACTCTCAGGAACAGATCCCCAGTTCTTTCTAGAACATGGAGAACAACCTCACTGTCTCCCTCTGCTTCTCAGGTCCCATGGCTGCCAGACCCAGGAACCCAGCCTCTTCAGATGGACCCAGGGTGGGTTGATGCTTCAACGCCCCTCTGAAGTGCATGCTTTTACTAATTAGTCAGCAACTCTCTGAAGCATGGGTATTTGCTGAGGATTGGGTCTAGCAGGATGCTTGCTGCCTGCTTGCTCACAGAGATGAAGTCTTTGGCTCTGAGCTCTCACATAATCCTCAAAGGAGTAAATAAACTCTGTCTTGCACATGGTAGGGCAAGGGAAGGGGAGAATATACCACCAGGTATGTTAGGTAATTTTATGTAGCCCATCAGAGTAGGGAAGGCATGGAGGAATGGCTAAGGCAGCAGGAACATAAGGTGGGAGCTAGATGTTGAGGTCAACTATTTTCTCTAGGTCATCATAGAGAAAACCATGACTTTGGCTTCATAGTCAAGATACTGAAATGTGCAGAACCACATGGTATGGCCATGTTTTGATAATGGCCACTGGCTGCTAATGCTCCTTAGTTTAGGGAGGAGAGGTCACCATATCTTCACCTTGGATTCCAGCTACCTCTCCCTTCTGCCTAGTAACTGTTACGGTCTTGGGAGATGCTGGACTGTGACGAGTTAACTGAAGCCAGGTCTCCATGATCCAGAATCCACAAGGTGATGCATTTAGGTGATGGAAGTGTTTGGGATTCCACACTCCTTATAAATAACTCCTCACCCCAATAAACTCATTGGTTCAAACTGAACCTTGGGTAGAATCCTTTCTTTGATCTACTGTCCATGGCCCCATCTGGGGTGACCAGTTTCTTGTTCATGTTTCCCTGACAAAAGTAAAGCAGTCACCTAGAACAGGCAGGATGGAACCAGGGCAGGTTAACCTTCAACAGCCCACCCTACGCATCTACTTCTGCTAGCCAGCCCCCACTTCCTACAGGCTCCACAGTAGCACCACAGAGAGAAGGGCCAGAGGAATAGGGCATCTCCTCTCAAGGGCAGTGTATGTATGTGTCTATGTGGTATGGGTAGGTGCATGTGTGGTATGTGTATGTGTAGTGTGTGGTGTCTGTATGTGTGTGTGTGTGTGTGTGGTGTGTGTATGCAAGTATGTAATGAGTGGTGAATGTGATATGTTGTTTATGTATGTGGGGGGTGTGTGTGGTATGTATGTGTGTGTAGTGTGTGTCCTCATAACAGCAACTTAAAGTAGCAACCATTTGCTAGGTTATGATTGTGGGTCAGAACCCACACAGAAGATGCTAGCTGGGCCTTACTTGGAGGCTTCTAGAAGATCTCTCATCTGGCTCATTCTGCTTGCTGGAAGAACCTAATTTATTGCAGCTGTGGGCTTGTGGCTCTTTTCTCCTTAGTAGCTGCCAGCAAGGACAGCTTTCTGCTCTGTGAATCTGGTTCCCTCTGCTCCATCCCCAGAGTGCTGGCTGAGCCTTCCTTTTCACTACTCACTCTCTGGCTTCACCAGCTGGCGAAGCTCTTTAAGAGCCACATGATGATCTCCTTGTCAGAATAAGGATTCTTTCTTCTAGTGCTGGTAAAATGCTCTGTGCCTGACACTGACCATTTGACCACATTCGAGTGCACAGCTCAGCAGAATTAACATCCACCCCCACCATCCGCCTCCAGAACGTTCCATCTTCCCAGACTGAAACTCTGTCTGCACTCAGTACTGACTCTCTGCTTCCTCCAAAGCTCCTGGCTCCATATCCTGCTTTCTGTCTCTGTAGATTCGATGATTTGAGGATTGTCTAGGAGTGGCTATTTCCAAATAGGATACACGTGGCTCATTTATGTTGCAAAGTAAGAGAGAAATCTTAGCATGTTTACAGCAGCCTCATGATCACATACTAAGGGATTGTCACAGATCATCATAGGGGTAGAATCTAAAACTCCTGCCTTGTGAAGTCATTGTCACATGACAGTTCCACCACCCCTACAAAGAACTGTCACCTGTTCTTGAATACTCTCAAGCATTCACACAGTTTTTGCAAGCTGCTGAGTCCCAAGGAGATACATTGATGTAGTCAAGGCTGAGGCTCCAAATGCAGCCTGGAAGAGAGCTTCCTCTGAGGGAGGAACCTACCTCGCACCCAGACCCAGCAAGAGAAGGTACCCCAATCAGGGCCCCCCTGCAGTTCGTTGCCAACATGCGGGAAAAGGCCTGTTAACCTACCGTGTGTTTCTGATCACACATTTCCACCTTCCCACACATTCACTTCCCCAAATAAGAGGAGTCTCTTTGAATAACGAATTCCACATCTGTAAGCACACAGGGTTTCTCCATAGGGAGATTCTCCAATGTTACAAGTATTCATTTCCCCAGACAGAAGCCCCGGGTCTCTGCTGGCAAGCACATCTTTGGTTCTAGCACTTCCTATAGTCTCACTGTCCTTTGCCCTATGAAATCTGCATGAAAATAAGCACAAATATGCAGTGTCCTAGTCTGGTGATTAGACACTAACCAAAACCAATTCAGGGAGGGTAGGATTTATTTGGCTTATGCTTCCAGGTAACACTCCATCATTAATGAAAGCCAATGCAGGAATTCAAGCAGATAGGAACCTGGAGGCAGGAGCTCAAACAGAAACCACATAGGAGCACTGCTTATGCTAGTTGGTGCTTCGTGGTTTGCTCAACCCGCTTTCTTATACAACCCAGAGGCAGCACCACCCACAGGAGTCTGAGCCCTCCTCACGCCATCATTAATCAAGAAAATGCCTCCACAGATTTGCCTACAGGACAATCTGATACAAGCAACTCCTCAACTGAAATTCCCTCTTCCCAGATATGTCTAGATTTGTGTAAAGTTTTGTGTGTTTGTGTGTGTGTGTGTGCACGCACGTGTGCATGAAAAATCCAAACTATCAAAGAAACAGAGGCAAGAGGATTATGAGTTCCAGGCCAACCTGAACTAAACAGAAAGACTGCTTCAAAAAAAAATTAATGAACAAAGAAACAACAACAACAAAACAAAACTACAAAAGAGAGAAAAAGGGAAGGAGAGAGGATATAGAATCCCACATACATGGTGGTGGGACAGGAGGAAAAAGAGGGGGAAAAAGTGAGACAGAGGTTGCAAAACATACACAATACAGTTGAAGAAAATACCCATCAGATGCTGTAATAGAGCACATCCGCGGTTCATCACCAAGTCAGTCTTCGTGGCTTTATCCATCTGTGCTTTGTCTTAGTTTCCCAGTTCTTCATTCCCACTTCTTGACTCTTGTTGCTGCCTTTATTACTACTGTGGAGGGCCAATAGAGCCCAGATTACCTGAACCTGCCTCAAATGGACAGAAGTACCCTCATTTCTTCATTTTGCCATTACTCAGCCAGCACCCTTGTGGGTCTCTTAGCCCAGCATGGAAGAGCCCAAAGCAGCCAGATGCCACCAGACCTCCAGATCTCCTGTACATTCTGTTCTCTAACCGGGATGTTCCCTTGTTGGCTATTAGCAGCTCCGACACAGGGAAATGCCTTTGAAGGCATGAAATAGAATGCCTATGATGGCTCATGGGCTCTCATTGTATGAAGTTGTGCCCCAGCAGCTACCCCTCAGACTTCCATCTAGGGATTCTGGTTTGGGGGAAAGCATCACCACACATTGGCTGCACACATTATATACTACAGGACACCATGCAATTTTGCAATGCAATCTCCCAATGTGATCGTAAATAATACCAAAGAAGCCACATTCCACAGAGTGCCCCTGATCACCAGCTATTTGAATGGCAACTTCAGTGAATCCTAGGGCAGCCTCCCTATGTTCTTTTGCCTTTGGCTTTAAGGTTAGCAATTATATGGTTTGGATGCAGTTGAATTGAAGTTTAATGTGTCCAAGTTTGACTTCTGTCATGAGGATTAAAAGGATACAAACCTAATCTGACTGGTGTTCTTGGAACAGGGAGAAATAAGTGCATGCAGGTCTGCTTGCTTGGTTGCTCTCAGCTAACCTTGTCTTTCCTGTTACTGTCTGGACCTCCTGCCTAGGGAATGGTACTGACCACAGTGGGCTAGGTCTTCCCACATAAACCCCTATCAGTCATATCCAAAGGCAGGGTGGTGTGATAATAGGGTCTGAAAAGTATAGCCCCTTCAGTTTCCTAACTGATTTACACTCATTCTGTCTCTTGCTGTGGGAATACCCTTTGGTGCCCCAGGACTCTGAAACAAGGAGGTCATCACCAAAGGAAAACTCCTTAACCTTGCCCTTTCAGAATCATAAACAAAATAAATTTCCTCAAAAGCATAGGTATGTCATCCTTGTAATGTGATGCCAACTAATAGAGAAAACTGGCACTAACAATAGTTCTCATTTTAAAAGGGAAACAGTAAAGATAGTTATGACTGCATGGGGCAGGAGCTGAAACAAGAGGATCAAATGGAGAGGGAAAGAGGGAAGGAGATGAGGAAGGAAATAGGGGAGAGACAGCTAAACTTAGAGGGCCCTTTGGGGGGTAGTGTGGAAACCTAATATACTAGAAGCTCTAAAATATATATTTCATATATAAAAATATATATATTTGAAAGCAACCTAAATGAAATATCAAATAATAGGTGAGACAGAGTCCCAATTGGCAATCTATTGTCACCAAATGAAGCTTCCAATAACAGGATTGGATTACATCTAATTGAATTGTTGGCCAAAGGGGTTCCATGGGAACCCCCAAACAACCCAGACTGTTGCCACGAAAATTGATTGCTCTCCACAAACCTGAGACAGCAAAGACCCATTGCTGAAGACAACGCCTACAGAACTCAACGAACATGGAGAAGTCAAGCCAGTGCCTACACAGAGTCTTCATCCCCACATCCTAGCATCTTTAAAGAGCCTTCATCCCCACATCCTAGCATCTTCAATACAGGAGGTACTCTGCCTGCTATCAAAAGAGAAACATAAACACCAACCCAGCTACAAATCCTTTAATCTACAATGGTGTCCTGACTGCAAGATATGCTCGGGCAATGGTGGCACAGAGCTTGTGGGAGTAACCAAGAATGTCTGACTTGAGTTAAGGCCCTTCCTTTCCAGGTAATGGAACCCACTCAAAACATTGCTTGGATGACCAAGAACCAAACATTAGATAGCTCAGGGACCTAGGGAAAAACCAAATACTACTGTTCTTTTGAAACAAAACAAACAACAGAAAAATGTAGAAATAAAATGTCTCCCAATGACATGCTGCTACACTCAGGGGTCAGTGTCTTGCTCAGTCATCATCAGAGAAGCTTCTGCCTGCAGCATAACAAACCCACAGACAGACATCATGTAGTAAGTGAACAACACTGAAATACTCAGCCCTAGATGGTCTGTCAAGTCCCTCTGCTCAGGTCTCAGGGAGCGACACAGAAGAGGAGGTTGGAAGAGTGTATGAGCCAAAGGGGATGGAGATCGGGACACCAAGAAAACAAGGCCTGCTAAACCAACATGATCAAAGAACATATGAACTCACAGAGACTGGGGTAGCATGTACAGAACCTGTTCACATCTGTCCAAGCTCCATTCAAGGTCCTGAACAATAAGAAGAGAGAGAAAGCTAGTTGAGGGCTACCAACCAAGGAGGCCTGCATGAATTTTACTTCCTTGTGCTCTTGACTATAGATGTGATGTAACTACCTGCGTAAGGTCCTGCATTGACTTCCCTGAAGTGATAGCCTGTAACATGGAATTGTTAATCAAATAAGCCTTTGTCCTCCCTAAGTTGTTTTATTGTATTTTTTTATTTATTTGATTTTTTTTGTCAAGGCATTAGTAATGAACCAAGAATAGTTTCAATAAGTGCTTTCTTCTAGATTAACAGGCTCGGGAGCAAAGGAGCCCAGGACACAATGATCTGGAAAAAAAAAATAGCTTGGCTAGAGAAAAGCAAAAAATAAAGGCATATATGGCACAGGGCAGAAATCATTTGCTAAGGATGTCAACACAAATAAAAGGGAGCCAGTAGCTTTACATGAAGTCAACTAGAAAGTCCTCCAGGGCATCTCATAAGTCTAAGAAAGCAACCTCCTTGGGGTGGTGGAGAACAGAAGGCTGAGTCACTGGCAGGTGTCAGCTTGCACCTCAAAGGAAGCTGCCAACTTGTTTCTGAAGTGTTGGTTACAGATTGAAAAGTCACTGGCCACATGTGGGTATCCTGGTTTATATGTGCTCTTGCCTACACATTTAGAACTTCTGTGTGTCAGTCATTGATATAAACTGGTATTGGTTTCTGGGCTTGGTTGCCCATTTCTCTGTTGGTTATCTAAGTTTGCACAAGTCTTGGCCATGTCTGTTTCCATTTCACAAACCACCTGCTGTGCTTCTTGTCACTGATGGATGGGATAATGTCTCTTGTCTTGCTGGTTTATGGGGAATGCTAATGTATCACCATAGAGATCACATGCTGCTCATAAACAGGGAAAGTATAACCTCCTGATCTGTGACCCCCATTCTTTTGTGTGTGTGTGTGTGTGTGTGTGTGTGTGTGTGTGTGTGTTTCCCTTTCTAGGTCTTACCCCATATCCCTAGCTGTCCTGGAACTCACAGAGGTCCCTTTACCTCTGCCTCCTGATTGCTGGGATTAATGGTATTGGCGTCTTCCACTCACTTGATGGCATATTCACAAAAATAGATAGATAGATAGATAGATAGATAGATAAAAAACTAAGAATAAAGCACTTGGAGGCATTAATGAAGTACTTCGGTATCTCTGGTGTTACTAATAAGAGAAGATATACCCTGAATGTGGTCACACCATTCCATAGACTAGGCTTCCAAATTAAACACAAAGTGAAAGGAAGCAAGCCAGCTGAGTTGGGGGTTCCCATCTCAATACTGTCTAGCCAGCACCACAGTCCAAGGAGCGCCCTCAAGGTACATGCTGCATTCCCTGAACTGTGAGCCACATCAAATCCTTCTTCCTTTAAGCTGATGTTTGTCAGTTATTGGCCACAACACACAGAGCATATTTTATCCATGTGAGGAGTAACTAAGCCAGTGTGCAGGTTAGTTTTCATCAACACAAACTGGAGTCACATGGAAAGAAAAAACTGCCATCAGTTGGGCCTGGAGGCAATTTCTATGGGGCACTTTCTTGATTAATGATTGATTTAAGAGGGGCCAGGCCACTGTGGGTAGCACCATTCCTAGGCAGGTGGTCCTGGGTTGTATAAGAAAGCAGTCTGTCCAAGCCTTGAGGAGCAAGCCAGTAAACACTGTTCCCCTACGGCCTCTTCTTCAGTTCCTGCCGTAAGGTTCTTGCCTGGCTTCCCTCAGTGATGGACTTAGAAGCTGAAAGGTGAAATAAATCTTTTGTCCCCTAGGTTCCAATAGTTTTAGTTATAGTGTTTGCCACACCAATATAAACGGGGACATCAGGTGACCCCCATAGTCTTGTCCAGTATGTGTAAGCCTCCAAAGCAGACACTTTCACTTCCCAGAGAAGCAATTTGGTGTCAGACTGAGCCATGAAAACCCCACTTGAGTTTCCTGTCTGCTGGCCTAATATGCAAAGGTTGTATTTGCCAGCTCACTGTGATGGGTGCCAGGCCCTTCAAGAAAGGATGTGTGTGTTTCTCTGTGTGTGTGTGTGTGTGTGTGTGTGTGTGTCTGTGTGTCTGTGTTTGTCTGTCTCTGCCCGTGTCTGTCTTTGTTGTCTCTATCTCTTGTGTCTCATTTTTTCCGTGTATGCATGGGTTCCTAAATGTAACGGCAGCTAAGCATTTAGAATTAAAGTAAATTGTAAACATACTGTTCCACACATATGTTAGTTTAGCAAATTCAGCAGTCACCTCCAAATATGGAGGGCGTACTCCCATAGAGCTGTGATCCATCACTGTCACATCTGCTATGTTCATAATAACTCTCTAGTCACATTGAAAACATAACCCAAATCCAGTTTTCCCATGTCCCCAGATGGCTCTTGCTGCTGATTTCCTCAAGCCCAGACCCAACCACGCTGCACCGTGAGCACGCCTCCTCTGTTTAACGTCTCCTCCAGTTCCTTCTCTCACCCACCCTCACACCTGTCCCCCCAACACTGCCTTGCTGCAGTAGGCTGGCTCAGAGCTGGGTCCTGGGAGCTCTCTCCTCTGTACTCCCTTCTTTCTGCTTCCTCGTCACAGGGTGAGAGTGAAGGCCCCGATGAGGCTCTTGTTCCTCACAGCTCATGCCCAGCACCAGGTATCTGCTGAAGTCACCCAGGTCAGCTACACACTTTCCTTTCCTGTGTAACTGTTTATTCTTTTCACCTCTGTTAGATCTTCTTCTTGGTGCCATGACTATGTGCTTGAGAAAAAGCAAGAAGGGTTTGTTCAGGCTCATGGATTAAGATGGCAGAGATGGAAGAAGACTGGTGTCAGGGGAGGTGTCACACTGGCTCCACTGCAGTGGACAAGTAGCAGCTACTCGCTCTATCTCCATGTACTAGGACATAAGGACAACACAGGAAGCAGCAGCCTATAAACCTCACAGCCTGCCCCCCTCCAAAGGTGGCCATACGCATTAGATCCCCCAGAGCTGGTGGTTGTGAGATGCCCCACCTGGGTGCTGGGAACTGAACTCAGGTCCTCTGTAAGAGCCGAAAGTGCTCTTGACCACGGAGCCATCTCTCCAGCCCCATTTTATCTATTTTGAGTCAACTTTGTCCATTTACATGTTTTTTCTAGCAATATTTTGATTTAGTTGACATTTTCAACTTTCAAGGCCTGAAATCTGGCTTGAATACTATATTTTGAGACAATTATAGATTCCCAAGAAATACACAGGAAGTCTTGGTGCATTATTCCTTCAGGCCTCCTCCAAGGCAGACATCTTGCATAAATACCATGATAAGCAGAATCAGCACTTTCAGCAGACTCACCTGCACTCGTGGACATATATGTGTGTGTGTGTGTGTGTATATGTATATATGCATTGCTGTGTGTACATATGTATATGTGTGTATACATATGTGTATACTGTGTGTGCATGCATGTGCATACATGTATGTATAAGTTTACATGTGTGTGCTGTGTGTATGCATGGATGTGTATATCTGTGTGTGCTATGTATGTATGCATGGGTGTGTATGTATGTACTGTGTGTATATGTATATATGCATTACTGTGTGTACATATGTATATGTGTGTATACATATGTGTATACTGTGTGTGCATGCATGTGTGTGCATACATGTATGTATATGTGTATATGTGTGTGCTGTGTGTATGCATGGATGTGTATATCTGTGTATGCTATGTATGTATGCATGGATGTATATGTATGTACTGTGTGTATATGTATATATGCATTACTGTGTATACATATGTATATGTGTGTATACATATGTGTATACTGTGTGTGCATGTATGCGTGTACATACATGTATGTATATGTGTACATGTGTGTGCTGTGTGTATGCATGCATGTGTATATCTGTGTATGCTATGTATGTATGCATGGATGTGTATGTATGTACTGTGTGTATATGTATATGTGTATGTGTGTGTGCCGTGTGTGTATCCATGGATGTGTATATGTGTATACTGTGTGTGCATGTATGTGTGTTCGCTGTGTGTATGTATGTATGTATGTATGTATGTATGTATGCTTGTGTGTGTGTGTGTGCACATGCATGTGTGTTTATCCCTGATGTTTCCCAAATAAAGTCATAGTCCTCACCTCCCATATACAGCCACTGGTCTGCTCCTCATCTCTACATTCTCCATCTTTCTTTGGGAAGGACTTACACAGAGTCTCCTGTAGCCCAAGCTGGCCTTGAATTCCCTCTGTAGCTAAGAATGACTTTGGACTGATCCTCCTGCCTCTACCCACAAAGTTATGGGAGAGCAGGTGTACCCAATATACCTAGTCAACCATTAATCTTTTAAAGCACATTTTCATCTATTACACATGAAGTTATTATGAAAAAAGAGAATGTTTTTAAAGGTAATAAAGAAACATTATTTTGTTTACTTACAAATACATGTATACTTACACACACACATATAAAACAATACTCATTAAAAAAGAGGTTGTGAATTTGAGAGGGAGTGGGATAGAATGTGGGAGAAACTGGAGAAGTAAAAATGATGTAGATACGGTAGCCGTGTATGGCATTGTCAACAAATGTTTAAATAAAAACATAGATGCGATTCACCTATAAGGACCCGCCAAAGACTCCGAAGAGCATCTCCGTCTGCCATTGCCACCTTGAGTAACCACCAAGTGGGATGCATCATATGATCCAAGGGGCAGAGCAGCCCGAAGAGCAACTGGGTCCCATTTAAAACTAGCAGCTGAGATTATCTGGTGTATGGACTGGAGTAACACACCCAAGTAAGGGGTTTTCTGCCACCAAAATCCAAAACGCTTTACTAACAAGTCCAGAATGCCTGTCATTTCCCTGTCACTTGGTCCTATTAATATAACATCATCTATGTAATGGGCCAATGTGATATTTTGTGTACCAGGTTCCCTGCAAACTAAACTATGACACAGGGCTGGGGAGTTAATATACCCCTGAGGTAAAGGTTTACTGCCGGCTTTGCCAACTGAAAGCAAATTGTTTCTGGCTGCCCTTACGGAAAAAAAGACCTTGCCAGACCAATAGCTGTATACCAGGTGCCAGGAGAGATGTTAATCTGCTCAAACAGGGAAGCTGCATCTGTGATTGGAGTCACTCCTTGATTAAGTTTGCCATAGTCAGCTGTCATTCTCCATGATCCATCTGTCTTCTGCACAGCCTAAACGGGAGAATTAAGGGACATGTGGGTGTAACCACCACCCCTGCATCTTCCTAGTTTTTCAGATTTATTTATGTATTGTATCACTTTGTTTATAAGTATTTTGCCTGCATATATGTCTGTACACCACATGTGTACTCATGTGAACAGGACATTTGAGCTCTTGGAACTGGAGCTACAGACAGTTGTGAGCTTCCCTGTGGCTGCTGCAAATTGAACTAGGGTCCTCTGGAAGATCAGCCATGCTCTTAACCTCCAAGTCATCTCTCCAGTACCTCTCATTATAAAAATAAATAAATAAATAACGAAAAAGCATGGTGTTTTGCTTACAAGTGTGCCTATGAACCATATATGTGTAGTGCCCTTGGAGACCAGAAGGGGGCATGCGATCTCCTGGTACTGGAATTACATATACCTGTAAGCCACTAAATGGGTGCTGTGACTCAAACCTGGGTCTTATGCCAGAGCAACTAAGTGCCATTAACCCCTAAGCCATTTTTCCACCCCACTTCATCCCCAGCACCTTGCCAGGCTCTAGTGATGTAATTTCTATATTCTCTCCAGAGAATTTTCTTTTTTGGTTCACTATTTTCCCTGGTAGAGGCAATTAATGGCTTCCATTTGGCCTTTCAGAACATAATAGTTCTCATTCCACACATCTGACAACCGATGCTGGGATTCTGCCAACATCTAAGTATATCTGTCCCAATGATAAACTCTGGGACCAGGGTAAGTTCCTGGGCCCAATGGACCCACTAAGAGTCAGACATCAGCTGAAACTCCATTAATCACCTGACCTCTCTAGGTCCCTACATAACTGGAGGGCCAAAATAATCTGGAGGGGATCTCCCAGAATCAGTGTCAATTTAGAGCCAGGGTCTAGTAGGCCATAAAATTCTGGGGGATTTTGTTTTGTTTTGTTTCCCCTCTTCCCAGATATACAGTTACCCTAATCAAACCTCATAAGTTCTTTTGGAGAAAGACTGATTGGCTTGATTGACTATAAAACTTTTGTTTGTTTGGCTGTCCTGAAACTCACTTTGTAGACCAGGCTAGCTTCGAACTCACAGAGATCCACATGCCTCTGCTTCTGAGTGCTGGGCTTAAAGGTACCACTACCTGGAATAAAACTTTTCTGTAGTGTGACCTGGTTGTCAGGGGATTCTGTGTCCATAAGCTGACTTGTGTGGGAACTGTTTGAGGAACTGAGATTCTCCATTGCTACAATTCAAAGTAAACTTTTAAAATCGTTTTATTTGTTTGATGTATATGGGTGTTATGCCTACCTGCATGTCTGTGTACCACCTGCATGCTTGGTGCCTCCAGAAGTCAAAAAAGGACATTGGAGCCCATAGGACTACAGCCACTGCAGACTGTTGTCAACTGCCATGTGTGGGTATGTGGGGGAGGGGGAAGAATTGAACCCCAGGCCCTCTGGAAGAGCAGCCAGTGCTCTTAAACACTGAGCTGGCTCTCTAGTTTCTCAAGGTAAGTATTTCATTTGCTCTGGAATTTGTTTACACAGATGAAGTAATGCTTAGTAAGCTCCCCTCACCTGTCTATTGCACTTTTGGGGACGCACATCACTGAGCTCCCTAAGTAGGGCCATTTATGGACACTGCTTGGTCTCTGCTGTCCGTTAGTGTAGCATCTTGGGGGAGAAGAGGGTGAAGATTAACATAGAGAAGAAACCAATGCTAACGGAAGACTGGGAACACTTACCAAGGAAACATTCTAGGGACACAGCACACCCGAGTAAAGCTCCTGACCTTTATGCTCCAAATATGCAGCATAATGGCCTGCAGAGGCTCAGGACTGTGTTGGCTCAGTGCCCTCAGAGCTTCTAGCCTTTTCCAGCTCTCAGTACACACCCATCATTGGAAGGAAGGGCTTTTCTCTTTCCTTTTATTTTAATTTTTAAGTTACATTTATTTGTTTAATTTGTTTTTTTAATTTATACGTGTGTGAGTATGTATGCGTGTGTATGTGTAAACTCACTGTACAGTTCTTGAACTCATAAAAGGGTTGGTAATGCTTTCTCTGCACTACCAGAGTAGTGTAGAGTCTTTAGCAATTTTGGGTGTAGATGAATTGGAAAGCCAGATCAGATACCATCGAGCCCAATAGAGAAATTCATCCTTAGAGATCTGTCTCTTTAGAACCTGCTACTGGTACATCAATCTGGATGAAATAGGGTTCTTTAGAGATAGAACTAAAAGAAGAAATGTGTGTTATAAAAGGGGGGTTATTAGATTGACTTACGCAACACTAGAGAGCTTGTTTAGTCCAAAAAGTTGATCGCATCAGCAGTCTCAATCTGGTGCTGAAGGCCTGGAAAATTCCTGAAGAGTCACTGAAGTTCCATTCATGCTAGAGAAGGCTGAAGAAACTTCTGTCTGATGTCAGAAGAGGACAGTGACAGCAGACAGACATACTGGCTCCAGATCCAGGGAAGGCAGGAAGCCATCACTGCGTTTTCTTTAGACTGGGCCACCTTTCAGTACCCAGCCACCTGCTGGAAGGTGCTCACTCCTGCCCAGGTTAGACTACTCTGTCAACACCTGTTAGAAATAAAATATGGTAGTTCATTTCCAAATGAGCCCTGAGCAAGCTTAAGTTGAGTTACCAATGAGCAGAAACCACTAGACCCTTGCTAACATGTGCTAGTCTAGCTAGTCTCTCCTCAGGACTCAATATAGCCAAACTCTCCTAAGCTAACCCATACACAACCGCTAACCACCAAGTTTCCCTATAAGATGTTCTATCTGATAAGCATTAAAATAAACAGGATGGAAAACAGAATGAGCCCATGAAAGGTTTTGATCTGCTGGAGTGTGTGAAAGGGCCAGTCCTGCAGATCCTAAGCTGCAGGATCTCCATGTCACGGGACAAAAACAGGATATCCAAGAGGAGTTCCCATGAGGATCCAGTATTGATTAGTGTAGCCGCAGCCAGAAACCTTGAACTAGGCCAGTGACTCGTTGCAGTGAATATTTGGAAGTAAAGATGTGTAGACAAAAGGGTATATTGTGGGATACACTGTGACACACTACAGCTTCCACAACAATAATTTTTTATTCTATCTTCTTTTCTTTGTGCAGGGAGATTGCAAGGGCAGAGGGTGAATATGAAGGAACAGGGAGATGTGTGGGACTGGGAGTGCATGATGTGAAATTCAGAAAGAATCAATACATAGTTAAAAGAAATAAGTAGCAACTACTGACTTCCTGGTAAGACACTGGTGTGTCAGGATGGGAGGTCAATTCAAATGAATTTCAACATAAGATATCCAGGCATGTCAAAACATCTCTTCCAGGGAAAGATAAGTCACTGCACATGACCCGTGCTCCTCAAGCACAGCCTCTCATGGGTCTGTTCATACTCCTTACTTGAGTGTGTTGCTTGAGCCTCACTAAGCTATGCAAATGGTCCCTAGATTTGTGTGGGGGTACAATACAGGGGAGACTTCCCATGAGAGGTCTACGCTAGGATTGCAGGGACAGAGGCTTTGGCTTGACCCCACAAGGAAACAGTCTGCCCTGCCAGATTGTGCAGTGAGGCCCTGCCCTTATTTGCAGACGCTGCTTCCCTAATGAGAGTCTGATCTTGACTGCTACTGGGCATTCATAGGAACAAGTCTCACATGTTACTGCGAATCCTGAGCTGTCCATCAGGAAGCAGTTTTATGTCAACTTGACACAGACTAGACTGATTTTGGAGGAGGGAATATCAATTAAGAAAATGCCCCCCATGAAAAAGCCTGTGGTACATTCTCTTGACGGATGGTGATGTAAGTGGATGCCTCCCATGGGTGGCAATGCCACCCTTGGGTGAATGGTCCTGGATGGTATAAGAAAGAAGGCTGAGCAAGCACTCCTCCTGGCTTCTGTTTCCATTCCTGCCTTGAGGTTTCTGACCTATTTGAGTTCCTGCCCTGATTTCTCAGTGATGAGCTACAATATGGAAATAGATGCAAGGTGAAGGGAACCTCTTTCTCCCAGGTTGTTTTGGTCTTGGTGTTCTATTACAATAGAAATCCTAAGTAAGGCAGCAGAGTTGTGCAGGCACGTGCCACAAGTGACAGCTACACTGTTACTCCTTTTTGAACAACAATCCAGGACAGTGGGGAGGGGTCCCTCTTGGTGGGCAGAGTAACTTGGCTATGTCCTTGCCTTGGGAAGAGAAATGGCCAAACCCAGATTATAGGCCAGTTCTCGGACTTGTCTAGTGGTTTTGCTGAATGGTTAGGAATTTAGAATAAACTTGATTAAGAAATGAATGGCAAAGAAATTTGGGGAAGAGATGCAAGCTCAGTTGCTGTTGCATTGCACTTTCTGTTGCTGTGATAAATACCATTATCAAAAGCAACTGATGGAAGAAAGGGTTTATTTTGGCTTACAGTTCCAGAGGGATAAGTCCATCATAGCAGGGAGGCATAGCAGCAAGTGAAAGACATGAAGAGCTCAAATCTTTAACCACAGAGAGATCAGATCTTTAACTGTAAGTACAGTGAAGCAAGTAGAAAGGCTATAGACCCTCAAAGCCTATCTGCCCCCTCCAGCAAGGCTGCACCTCCTGAGCCTCCCCAAACAGCACCAGCAACTGGAGATGAAGTATTCAAATACCAGTGCCTACAAAGGGTATTTCTCATGCAAACTACTACAGCTAATCCAGCTGGCCCGTGAGCCCCAGTGACACCCCCACCTCCATTTCTGCATCTTCAGCACTGGGGTTCTAAGCAGACACCAGGCATGCCAAGCTTTTTTTTTTTTTTTTTTTTCAATGTGGGTTATGGGGATTGAATTTAGGACTTCATGTTTTAAAAGCAAGTACTACCAACTAAGCTGTCTCCCCAGCCCTAGACTGGTAACTCAAGAACAACAGAAATTTGTCTCTTGGGCTTCTAAAGGATGAGAAGTTGAAGGCCAGTTGCTCCTAGATTGTTCCTCTCTGCTCTGCTCTAGCAAGGACAGGAGACTGGATACATCCCTCACTCCTTCTGTAAGAACATGGATCCCGTTTGTTAGGAGTCTGCCCTCCTAAATGAGTCACCTCCCCAAAGCCCATCTTTATACCACTGTGTTCAGACACTTCAACATCAGTGATGCTGCATTGTCTCTGAAAAAGGAATACACTTGCCAACAAATAAAGCATGGCCACATCCACGTGACTCATAAATCTGTCTCCATCACTCTAAAGCAGCTGGCTCAAAGATGAGGTACAGCACCAACTGGGTGGCTAATAGAGCTGAAGCAGAATTCTCCAGAAGGCTGACTGTTTTCTGCCTCAGTGTTCGCTGCCCAGCAATGTTTCTCCCATAGCCATGATTCATGGGTCCAGAAATCAAGGGATGGGCATGGGAATGGGACGACTACCCACAAAGCCTAGAGACCCACTAGCAAAATTTCTGCTTCCTGTTTGCACAACGTTATGCTTTGCTGGCTAGAGATTTTGATTCTAGAATGAGAAGCATTTCTACACAGAGGTACAACACACACTACAGTGAACTGGATGTAAAGAAATCTGCACCCCTACCTTACCCCCAGCCAACATGAGTTTCTCATGCTGAGGAGGAGCCAGGGGTTGGTTGAATGCCTGACTGTGACTACCAGGAGAGACCTGCAGTTCATGGCTCCCTTAGGCTATCCATAGTGTCACCAGGCTCTGGGGCTAAAGTCAATGGAATCAAAAGGACTCTCAGGCCAGGGAAAGTGTGGGCTACCTATCAGGTAAGAACCAAGACTAGCTAAGATGCTGAGGACAACCAGGCTGCAGAATGGGGGAGGGAGTGGAAAAGGGCATTTCTAACTGCTAGTGTAGACCATATGGCCAGAAAAAGATTCCGGTGGCCACAGCACTTCCTCTTTTAAGAATGTCTGGAGCCATAGCTCAGCGGTTAAAAGCACTGGATGTTCTTGCAGATGTTCTAGGTTTGGTTCACAGTACCTGCATAGCATCTCACAATTGCCTGTCACTCCAGTTCTAGAGGATTCAACACCCTCTTCTGGCCTCCACACATTACACACGTAGTACACATACATGTATGCAGACGAAGCACCCAAACACAAAAAACTGAAAGGTTTAAAAATCTCAGTTTTTCACTGTATAGCTCTGGATGGCCCAGAACTTTCTATGTAGACCCAGCTGGCCTTGAATTCACAAAGATCCATCTGCTTCTGCCTCCTGGGTTCTGGGATTATAACTGTGTACCCCACACCCAGCAAATAATTCTTCTTTTAAAGCATCTGTAGATATATAGTCACGCATGAGGACACAGTACCTGTTTCCTTCATGTTTTAACCCTAGCTTATTCCTCAATTACATGACCCATAGTCTTTGAGTTATGGTTGTCAAGGAGACAACAAATATCACCAAGAACTGCACAGTCTCCTTTGGGGAAGACTTGGATACCTGGAATACACCACATGGTTAGCTCATGTTATGCAGAACCATGGTCTTGTAGTCTTTACTGGGAGGTAAAGGGAGATTTAGGAAGATGTTGCTAGTCATGTTGACATGGGTGGACTTAGAAGTTTAGGGTGGTTGCCTGATTCCTAGTTATGGGCTTCTCAGAGAGCTGAGATAGCCCTGCTGTTGAATAGGTTTCTGAGTTTTTCTGGAAGATTCTAAAACTTGAATCAGTAGTTATGGGGAAGAGTTACCTCACCTAATATGGGCAGCAGCATCTGAACTGAGTTGAGAGTCCAGATAGAAAACAATGACGTTCTCCTCTCTTCTAGTCCCCTCCTACAGGCATATTTCTTTTGCCCATGAACATCAGACCTTTCTGATGACGTCAGGCTCACTGACAGCCCTGACCCCTGGCTATAGACTGTCAGCCTTGGGTTGTGTATTAGTTCATTTGGCTCCCCTGGTTCTAAGTGGATTGAACCTCACTAGCTGTTCCCCAGGTCTGAAGACCACACATGGGACTCATTGTGGGACTTCTCTGTGTCCACAACCATCTATCATCTGTCTCTGTGTTGGGGTGGAGATGTAGTCAAATGGAGAAAGCTGCTATGCTCTCTTGACCCTCCCTCGCTAGAGATGATAGTGAGTTATAAGATGATAGAGCTCATAGGAGTTCCCTCACCTGAGTTCTTGTTCCTTCTAGAGCCACCTGTGTGTGTCTTTGCAGTGACTGATGGAGGGACAAAAGGACACCATCTTCATCTAAGTTCCCAGTGTCTCTAAAGAGATGAATCCACTCCAAGATGGCCTCAGGAGATGAAAACTATCTTGAAAGGTGGATTCGCTCCTTCTCCCAACAATGGAGTGGGACAGAAAGCTGTTTCTGGCCCTTGGGCATTTATGGTTTACAAGGAACCTGCTCTAAGCAGATGCTGTAGGCCTTCCAGACTAGGGACTCAGAACCTGGGGTCAAAACCTGGACACTATTATGGGTAGGAGCCTCATTTTAGGCCAGGGGAAAAAAAACTTTGGATTTCCTAGATGGAGAAAGAGGAGCCAGAGAGCTCTGGTCTGCCTAGAAAGTCCACAGAGACTTGCAAGTCTGCAGTTCTATCCACATCATGGGCTCTTCCTGTCTCAGTACATGTGTGATCTGGGCACTGAGTCAGAGACAGATGCAAAGAATAGTCTACCCCACCAGGTGCTGTGTCTGCACCCTGCACCTCCACTTGGCAATGACACCAGGACTCGGAAGTGCGTGTATCCTGCAGATACTGACCCACAGCACTGGCTGGCCTAGTGCAGAGTGGGTCTTGGCTAAAACTTGGGACAGAAAGCATTCCCAGATCCCTGGCAGGCTAGAGGAGGTGGATAAGGTCAGAAGTGAATTCTTTCCTGGAGCTCTAGCCTACCCTTACCTGGAGCTCATCCCCTGCCCTTGGACTCTCTCTAATGGCCTCTGATCCTGTAATCCTTTCTTCTCCCTCTTCCCCTCTCCGAGCAGTGCCCTGTCAAGAGGCCCTAGACGCATTCAGTCTCCTCTTTGCCAACCTGGACTCCAAAC
Source organism: Micromys minutus (assembly GCF_963924665.1). Classification (NCBI taxonomy): domain Eukaryota; kingdom Metazoa; phylum Chordata; class Mammalia; order Rodentia; family Muridae; genus Micromys; species Micromys minutus. The sequence goes on along the minus strand of NC_137971.1, from coordinate 56,562,655 downwards.
AGCTTCACTCAGACCCATCCTCATCACAATCCCCCAGCCCCTGACCTGTGAGGCAATGTCCTTTGTGGACTCTTCCGACTCTCTTATCTGCCAAAAGTGTTGGACCTCTGAGTCTTATTTAATAATTTTCTCTCTTAATTACTTAGTATTGATCTTGAAAACCAGAGCCCAGTTCCACTGTAAAGAAATTAATAGCAGGCAGTACTTATGGCTAGTCACTTTTCATAATGTTACATCCTGAACCCAGCTGTACCCCACCCTCTCGCCTGTTAGTTCCAGCCACTCTCTTGCTCATAAGCACCTCTCCACTTCCTTCTTCCACAGCCTTACACAAGCTGGCTTGGTCATTCACTCATGCTTGAGGAAATAGGAAGCAGAGATAGTTAAAGATTCCAGAACTTTCTCCCACCACATCCACCCTTCCTGGCTTTCCCCTGAGTATTCCCAGCTATTTCCTTGCTTTGAAAGGCTTGCCTTCAATCCAAAATGTAGATTTTCTGTTGAGAATACCCACCCTCTTCCCTCTACAATCCACTCTATCCTGGAGTGGTCTCCCTACCCAGACCCAGTGACCCCCTTGGCCTATCAGGTTCTAGGCTGGGGGTGAGCAGAGGACAAACTTGACCACCCACACCTTCTTTTCCTAAGCACTATCCACTTCTTCAGGTCTTATCTAGCAGCCTCTCTGTGGGAACTTCAGAGTCCCCTTCAAAGAAGTTGGCCTCCCCTGAGTGGCCTGGTCACGTGGACATTAGCAGGCAGGCCCTGGTAGACTAAACAGTAAGAGAAATAGATGAGCAAGAGTCTCTGTGACAGAGCAAAGGTCCCAAAGTCTCAATGTGCTCTTTATGCTCTCAAGAATACAGTCTAGGGAAAGAGGGACTAAGGCTGTGTTTGGGGCAACCTGGCCCTGACCAGAAGGGGCAGGACTAGGTGGGCATCAGCCCTATGTGAGCCTGGTCACTGCAGAGGCTGGATATGATTTCTCCAGAATGTTCCCTTCAGCCCATCTAGCCCCTCTAATCCATGGTGATGGGACAGAGGTGGGAGTCAGACAAAGGTTGCTGGGCCCCTGGGTTTATATTCCACTGTTATGAAGGTAGCAAGAGCATCACAGCCAGCCCTGGTCACTCCCCAGAATCCCTCTCTTTAGGGAATGGGTCTTTAAGAGCCTACACTCTCAGTGCTGAGCAAGCACTTCTGAGTAGATGGTGAAGGCTGCCCTGGCCTCCCAATAGCAGAAAGCACTGCTGGGGTCTTTACACAGAGTGACAAAGAGACCATGAAGGCAGGAGTAGCCTCCTAGGCTGACCACCAGACAGTGGATCATCTGACCTTTTCCTCAGGGACAGGGCCTCCTCTCTCTGGCTCAGCCCAGATTTCTAGATTCCACTGCCTGCTGGGAGTCCTGAGGTGGAAATAACATAAAGCTCTAGCCAGTCCTCTCTGACCCAGAGGATCCTGTGCACTTGGCCAACCTTGGGACTATACCATCCAAGGGGCAAGGGTTCCACAGTAGGAGCAGCTACAATGTCCTGCCAATTATGGTAGGGCCACAGTTCTCCAGAGGCCAACCAGCCCCCCCCCACTTGTTTTTTCACAGCTGCAGTATCCACCCCACCCCCTAGGAATCCAGAATTGTTGTTGCCCTCTTTCTCCAACAGCTGAGCTAAGGGGGGGGCTTCGTCCCCACAGAGACTCATCCGGGCCCACATGTGACCTTCCTGAGAGTTAAACAGATCTGACATCTCAAGGTGCTCTCCTGGGCAAGCAAGTCTAGGCCTCCCAGTACCAGGCCAGCATCTCACTGCAAACCATTCCATAGACAACTGCAGGCCACAGGCAAGCTCTCAAGCTCTGGCTACTCATAGCCTGTGATACACAGACCTGCTTTGAGCTCTCTTTTCTTCCTTGACTCTAAAGACTTGGGTCATTTGAAAGTCTCACAATTTAGGGCTATTTATTGTCCCTAAAGCAGGAAGGTCTCCCTTCCTCATGACCTTTTGACTATCTCTGCCCATATGCCAGTCATTGGTGGTGGCTCTCTTTTGACCTGTATTATTGCCATTGTGGGTTTTCCCAACTCCCTACTGGTTCCTCTTTCACCAGAAAAAAACACTTGAAAGTACAGGCCAGAGATTGACCCTCCAGGTCCCCAGGGCCAGGCTCAGACTCTAGCCTTTACTATCTCACTTCCTATGCTGTCTGATCTGGGGGTTTTGTCCACATGCTGACCAAGTGTCAGACATAGGCTTCACCTCAGTTATGTCTCTGCTTAGCCACTCAGTGAACCACTGATGGACAGAGATCACTTTTTCCTCATCCCCTCTGGCTCTTCCCAAATACCCTAACTTGATAACAGGTCCTCTTATTTCCTGTTTACTCCCTCTCACCCAAGAGCTCCTGGTTAGCTGAATGTGGTGACCAGAAACAACAGACTCCCCCTGTTCTAGTTTGTTTTCTGTTGCTGTGATAAAACACTATGGCTCTTCCCATTCCCTTTCCCCCCATCTCTCCACATGCTTATGGCCAGCCTCTACTCCTCTATTCCTCTTCTCTTCTCTTCTCTTCTCTTCTCTTCTCTTCTCTTCTCTTCTCTTCTCTGCTCTGCTCTTCTCTTCTCTTCCCTTCCCTTCTCTCTCTCTCTCTCTCTCTCTCTCTCTCTCTCTCTCTCTCTGCCTCTACTACTCTCTTAACTCCCCCATGACCTGAATAAACTCTATTCTATAAAAACCAAAAAAACCAAAAAAACAACAAAAACAAAAAACAAAGACACAACAACCACTATGACCAGCAGGCAAACTTAGGTAAAGAAATGGTTTACCTAGTTTATATCTTCCAGGTCTATCACTGAAGCAGAAACCATGAGAAATGTTGCTTCTTGGTTTGTTTGCAGACTCATACCTAGCTAGCTTTCTTATACATCCCAGGACAACCTGCCTAGGGAATGGTGCTGCCCACAGTAGGATGGGCTCTCCTACATCAATTAACAATCAAAAGAATTTCCCATAAACATGCCAACAAACAAATCTGACCTAGAAAATCCATTGAGATATTTTTCTTAGGTGACTCGAGGCTATGCCAAGTTGATAGTTAAAGCTAACTAAAAACATTTCCCCAAACAGACAATGTTCATTCAAGACACTGGGGTTCAGAACCCTCAGAAAAGACAAAATAATGGTGAATGCAGAGGCAATCAGCTCCAAGCATCAGGCAAAGTACAGAAATCCCTATGGCAGGACCAACTAGAGAACTCAAGTATGCTTGTCTATTGACCCCAAGGCACACTCCAATTTCTACTCCTCTTTTCCTGGACTATCCAACTGCTGTGGAGGCCCATCTGAACTGTATGTATGTATGTATGTATGTATGTATGTATGTATGTATGTGTATGTATGTATGTATCTTTTATGCAGCTACAATTCATCTACCATAAAAGCATCCCCATGGACAGATTGTGGTCTATGTTGTCTGTAATCAGATGTATGCAGCTAAAATCTCAAAGATGTAATAAGACCTATCAAGTAACAAGACATCTCAGCTCCAGGTAAGGACAAGCCTTCCTTCTAACTCTATTATTCCAGCATTATTAGTTTACATATTCTCATCCCATTTTTCTTTTGAGATAGGGTCTTTCTATGAAGTCTGGCTATTATGAAACCCTCTACGTAGACAATACCAGCAGGCCTGAATTCAGAAACCTGCCTGCCTCTGCCTCCTGAGTGCTGGAATCAAAGAAATGCATACACCTGACTTTTCTCAGCACTTTAAAAGAAAACATCGAATACAAGGTCTTTTATACCTGACCTCTTTCATCAAAAAAAAAAAAAAACAAACAAAAAACAAAAAAACATTTAAGGGTTTTATTTTATCTTTGCTTTGAGGGTCTTACTTTGTAGGCCTGGTTGGCCTGGAACCTGTGGAGATCCTCCTGTCTCTGTCTTCCAGGTTACAGGCATATGTTACAATAACTGATTCAGCATTTTTCAAGGCCCATCTTAGTTATAACATATATTATGGCTTCCTTCATTTTAATGGCTGCATTGTACTCTGTGGTCTGGACAATGTCTTGCGGCACACTTGTTACTTGATGGGAATTTTTGGTTTTTGTACTTAAAAAATATATTATTATACTTTTATGTGTACCTTGGGTTATCTGAAAGAACAGACCTGTTATGAATGAATATATATATTAATATATATTAAAAGAGCATTAGAATGACTTACAGGCTGTGGTCTGGTATTTCAACAATAGCAATCTCCCCATGGAAAGGCCAAGAATCTGATAGTTGTTCATTCCACGAGACTGGGTATCTCAGTAGTACCATCTAGTGCTGGAGTCCTGGAGGATTCCTGAAGAGATGCTGGTCTTTGGTCTATGTTGGAATCCTGAAAAAAGTAAGTTCTAACACCAGCAAAAAAAAATGAATTGCCAGCAAAACAGATAAACATCCCTGTGAGAGTAATGGAAAACAGGGGAGGGGTGGCCAGGAAGTAAGTTTTCTTCTCCCATGTCCTTTTACATGGGCTGTCACCAGAGGTGTAGCCCAGAGTTATGTCTCCCCTCCTAAATGAAGCGATCAAGTAAATCCCTCAAAGGAATGCTCAGCTGCTTGAGTTGAAGTTGACTCCAGTTAACAGCCAAAGTTAGTCATTACAAAGTGTATGGATGCTTTGCCAGCATGCATGTGCATCATGTGACTGCAGTGCTTGTCAAGGCCAGAAGAGGGCACTATAGGCTATTTTAAGGATCCACCCTTAGGTCCCTGTGATTTAGCAGCAATCCTTTTTAACTGCTGGGCCATCTCACCAGCCCTGGTTCCACTTTTTGCCTATGATAACAAATGCATATTCATTTTTGTACGCATGTGTTTTCATTGCTCTTGGTTGTACATATACATGTTTCTACAAATGGGTAAATCCACGGACTAAAATGTCTTGATTATCAACTCCCCTCAAGACAAATTCAGATTTCCTTTGGGGGAATTTAGAAGTTTTATGATGATACTTTCCTCTTGTGATAGCGCAAAGATGGTTATTTGTTGTCACAGGTGTCTTTTAGAAATGAGTATTTTCCTGAAAGTTTACCATTGGAGTGTAGGAACCATGGTTACTGGAAGTTCAGCACACATGTTGGTCTCTATTTGCTGTTCAAGTAGAGAACTGAAACCCTTCGGTATCTGGGTGCTTGCATGCCTAGAGATTATTACTGGGGTTAGAGTCACTTCTGAGTCCCAAAAAGCCAGATTTGGCTGCTCATCCTTCATAAACTCTATAAAGGTGCCAAGTTAAGAGGCTAGAGATATGGCTCAGTGGTTACAAGAACAGCTGCTCTTGCAGAGAACCCGTGTCAGACAGATCACAACAACTACCACACACACACACACAGAGAGAGACGGGGGGGGGGGGGGAGAGTGAGAGAACAGATAGCATACACTCACAAGACACATTTTTTTATAAATGAAATAGAAACAAACCTTTTCAAAAAGAGAAAAGTAATAAACAGAAAGGGGACGATTTCTTCACCATGGCTACATTGGGAAGAAGGATAGTGGGATCCAGCAATCCTCTGTCCCAAACCCATCTCCTGGGCACCGACAGGAGGGTAAGGTTAGCGAGCTCAGGTATGTGTAACTGAGCAGCCCTGATCAAGGTATTGGTCCTTGGCCCACCATTATTTAAGCCCCCAAATCTTTCCTACAGTGTTCTTTGACAAGTTGGAAATCTTTTTCCAGAAGACAGAATCCTCTCCCAGTTGTTCCGGCTTACCCACCTTTTCTTCTCCCAGAATATTTTGGGGGAAATTCTAACTTCTTGGGGTCCATTGTCTCAACAGTCTGATAGCCAAAGAGAGGAGCAGGGATGTTTATTCTTCCTAGGCAGCCCATTAAGAGGCATACTTTGGGCTGGTACATGGCCGCATTTTGACGACATATTTACAAATATAGCTTTCAATTTCATTTTTCTCAACAAATCAGAGCCAATCTCTTGCTAATAAAATGTTTGGACTTCCTGTTTTAGTACAAATAGTGAATTAGTTTTTCTCATTGTGACAAAATAGTTGTCAAAACTAACTTCAGGAAGAGGTTGTTTTGGCTCCCGGTTGAGGCTCCTGCAGAGAAGGCGGGGCAGTGGGGAGGTGAGGCAGTGAGGCAGGGGGTTACTTCTCATTTACAGTCAACCAGAGGAATGCTGGTGCTCCTTGATCTCTTTACAGCAGCCTGGGTCCAAGCCCACAGAATGGAACCTTTGTTTTTTTTTCTTTTGTTGCTTGTGTGTTTGGTATCATAAACAGGAAATTGCTATTTAATACAAGGTCACTAATGCCTATTTCCTTTCTTTCCTTCTCAATCTCTCTCTCTCTCTCTCTCTCTCTCTCTCTCTCTCTCTCTCTCTCTCTCTCTCTCTCACACACACACACACACACACACACACACACACACACACCTCTCTCCCTCCCTCCCTCCCTCTCTCTCCCCCCTTTCTTTCCAATTTCATCTTGACTCTCCTGAAACTTGAAACTTGCTCTGTAGATGATACTGACCTTAAACTCAGAGATCTGCTTTCCTCTGTCTCCCAAGTGCTGGGATCGAAGGCAGGCATCACCATTCCCAGCTAAAGGTTTAGCTCTTACCTTCAGATCTAGGACTCATTCTTTAAGATTTGTTTATATCTCATTAATTTTTAACTATTTTATGTGCATAGGTGTTTTGTCTGCATGCATATCTTCACACCACATGTATGCCCAGTGCCAATTGGAAGCCAGATGAGGGCTTCAAATCATCAGGAACTGGCGTTACAGGTGGTTGTGAACTGCCATGTGAATGCTGGGAACTGAATACAGGTCCCCTTGAAGAGCAGCCAGTGCTCTTAATCATTGAGTCATGACTCTATCTCCAGGTCTCATTTTGGGGTATGACGCTGGATAAATTTGTCTTTGTAAGAGGATAGCTATACCAGAACCATGTTTTAAAAAGACCACTCTTTCCTCCACTGAACTGTCTCCTCTCATTTGAAACCAAAGATCTATGTCTAAAATTTCAATTCAATTTTTTCCATTGATCTCCATTGCTACTGTGTTGGCTAGTTTTTTTTTTTTTTTTTTTTTTTTTTTTTGTTTGTTTTGTTTGTTGTTGTTTTTGCTTCTTGTTCACCTCACACAAGCTAGAGTCTCCTGAGAAGAGGGGACCTCAATTGAGAAACTGCCTCCATCAAATTGGCCTGTATGCAAGTCTGTGGAGCATTTTCTTTATTAATTATGGATATGAGAGGGTTCAGATTGTGGATGGTACCACCCCTGAGGGAGTGGTCTTGAGTTATATAAAACAGCAAATTAGGGAAGCTAGGAGGAGCAAGTCAGTAAGCAGCATCCCTCCATGGCCTCTGCTTCAGTTCCAGCCTTGGCTTTCCACAGTGATGGACTATGACCGGCATGCGTCAGCCAAATAAATTCTTTCCTCCTTGTGCTGGACAGTTTTGTGTCAACTGACATAAGCTAAAGTCAGCTGAAAAAGGGGAAGCTCAATTTTTAAAAAATGCCTCCAAAAGAGAAAAAGAAAAAAAGCAAAGAAAATACCTCCATAAGATTAGGTTTTCATAAGATAGATAAGCCTATGAGGCATTTTTTTTTTAATTAGTAATTGATGGGGGAGATCCCAGCTCATTGTGGGTGATGTCAGTCCTGGGTTTCTATAAGAAGGCAGGCTGAAAAAGTTCTGAGGAGCAAACTAGTAAACAGCACCTCTCCATGGCCTCTGCATCAGCTCTTGCTTCCAGGCTCCTGCCCTGTTTTGATTCTTGTCCTAACCCCATTCAATGATTAACAGTTATATGGAAATGTAAGCCAAATAAATACCTTCCTCCCTAAGTTGCTTTGGCCATTGGGTTTCATCACAACAATAGTAACCCTAACTAAAACACTCCCCAAATTGCTTTTGGTCCTGGTATTTATCACAGCAGTAGAAAGCAGACTAAAACAGCTATCCTTATGCTATTTCTCTGTCTCTCCCACCTCCTCCTTTGGAGACAAGGTCTCATATAGCCAAGGCTGGCTTTGAACTCTCAACTCTCCTGCCTTCACTCTTTGAATGCTAGGAGTACAGCCATGTTCTACTACACCCGACTTTAGAACTATACTCTCCTGACTCTAGCTTTGTAGTGTGAATCTCAAAATCGTTTTGGCTATCCTTAGACCTTTGCCTTTCTCTGTGAATTTAGGATCGGGTCTTGCAAGATAGTTCAGTGGGTAAAGTCATCGCCAACCTTGATGACTTAAGTTCAATCCCTAGGACCCACATGGTGGAAGCAGAGAATCTAATTGTACTCTGACCTCCACACACATGCTATAGCATGCACATGTTCATGCACACACACACACATACACACACACACAGAATGAATGAATAAATAAACATGTAAATAAATAAATAAATGTATTTTTAAACTAAAAATAGCCTTGAATTTAGAATCAGCATAAAAAGCCAGGCAACTTCTGAAGTGTTCTGACCTGAGTGATTATTTTGTCTTTGACTTGTGAAGGTCAGATCCTCTCAAATACAGTTAGATACTTGGTTTCTTCCAAGACTGCAAGTCTCACACATCAAGACTTTATCCCTTGATGTTTTGTTCCTTCTGCTGCTATTGTAAATGAGATTATCATGTAGACTCAATTTTGGATTATTTACTACTAGTTTATAGAAAGACATTTGTGTTTTGCATATTGATTTTATATCTGCCACGCTGTTAAACACGTTTACTCATGCAACTGTTGATTGTCTTGTTCCTGTGCTGAAAATACCTGACAAAGTGATACAAAGAAGAAAAGATTTATTTAGGCTCACAGTTGACAACGACAGGGAAGACGTAGCCACAGCAATGTGAGGCAGCCTGTCACACAGCACCCACAATTAGGAAGCAAAGTTGAACATTGGCGGTCTGCTCACTTTCTGATTTTTATTCAGTTTAGAACCCAAGTCCATGGGATGGTGCCACTCACACTTAGGGTGGGTTTTCAGTCAACCCAGTCTAGAAACTCCCTCACTGCATGCCTGTAGGTATGTCTCATAGGAGATTTAAAACATTTAAAAGCACCCTGTCCTGAATGGCACCTTGACCACCTTGCTGGATCCTCCTTCCCAGAACCCTGGGGAAAAATGCCTGGACTGTCTTGTTCACTTCATCTTGTTTTTTCTCTGAACTTCATGGGTGAGGAGCCTTCAGTCTTCCTGGAGAAGACAGGCTCAGGACTTTTATGACTCTTCAGTCCTTCCTCAGGTCTGGAGGACAGATCCCCTTCTATTGCTGTTGAATGAAGTATTTTTTCAGGAGAGTTGTGGTGCTTGGAGAGAAGACTGTGTTTCCTGTGACTATGGAGATGCTCAGAAGAGTTTTGTCTGGCACTGCTTGGCTGTTTTGGGATGCTGAGCTCTTTCAACACACAGCTGTCTTGCTCCCTGACCTGCATATGAATTTCTAGCAAGCAGAAGTAATAGTGTCGGCCAACCTCCTTCTTGAGAAAGCCCTACATAAACAGCCCAGTTTGGGTCGTCTTCACAGAGTTTAGGAAACTGAAAAACAAGAGTGTATCTGCAATGAACTCCCCCTACTTCCTGCCAAATGCACACAGCAGGACTCCTCTGTGGAGTGAGTCACAAGACTCTGGGACTGGGCCAAAAGGGCTTGACCTTGACTTTCTCACAGGCCAGGCCCCGCTCCAAGTGACAAGGACACATTGCCCTTATGTACTTAGAGACTCTGCAGCAATTCTGTCACACTTGGGGAAACTGAGAAACCAGTACAAAGTCACACAGACAGGAGAATTCTGAGACAAGCCCTAGCTATGAAGGCCTGTTCTTCCCACTTTCCCAAACCTGCTGGATAAGAGAAAGCAAGGAGAAATGTCCCCTCCTGGGCTTGGGCTTCCTCCCTCTTCTCCTCACACAGCACATCTGCCTTCATACACACAAAAGAGATATTGTCAGGCTAAGCTAACCACAGCGGACATTTTCTGATACACTCTCTGGGTACCTACCTGACACATGCCCTACCAAGTGGGGCCCTTGACTCCCCCATGTTCTTATAAGACCAGGCTGGCAGGATGTTGGGCAAGGCACTTAAGATGTGGTCCTCACAGGTGCAAGGCAACCCCACATACTTTTGCAACCAACCAGTCATCTCAGCAAGTCTCCTGGAACCCATGAGATTGTTCCCTACCCCAACCCCTTTAATCAGAACAGAATGCAGCCTAAGTCTGCCTTCCACCTAACTCAGACCTGTCTGGCCTTCTTCTGCCTATATCTGTTCCTGGTCCAAGAACTTTCTTTTTGTACATCACCCTGGAATATTTCTTCCCAGCCCACAAGGCTTTTCAGATATGAGAGTCTGGATCCATCTTAGTTCCTCTAAGACACATAGCTCAGGTCTAATAATATTGTGTGGCATTTCCTTGGGAAGATGCAACATGAACATCCATTCATTCCAGATAGGGAATTGAGAATAGACCAAAGAAATATTCCACCAAAGTCCAACTTGGTAAATCAATCAGTTGATTTGGACTACTTAAAGGAGTATGGATGAGGGATTAATTACAGCATCAGAGACAACTCAAAGGGAGCTGTATCACCAAAAACCTCAGCATAGGTGATGGCTCACAAAAGTTGGAACCCTGGAGAATGGCACTTGAATAGATCAAAGCATGGGCTATCTTCCTAATTATATATCTTTAGGGAGGAAGAGCTCTGTAAGTTTCAGGAACATCTAAAACTTGTTAGTTGTTTATTTCCTGAGTCTTAATACCTTCCCTCCAGAAAGGGGTGTTTTAATTTGGAGGAAAACTGCTTTACAAAAAAAAAAAAATTTTTTCACCATGATTGGTTAAACATACTGGAAATTCTGTCCTTGGCATGTATGTGACCAGAGCCAAAGGGCCCCAAAGAGAGTAGTAGCCTTGGTTCCTAGGCTGTCCATAGTACTTGGAGCAGTTCTGGAAACACAATGGCATTCACTAAAACTCTGATGTATCACACAGTACAAAGACAAAACATGTGGCCCTGCATGACCTTCAGTGTGTAACCCCACTTTAGACATGAGGTGTCCCCATCACTAGAGACAGTGGAGAGCTGGTAAGAAAATAGGTGCCCATCTCTGCACATGCAAGAACTATTCTTGCCCCCCTTTTAATAAAAAGAATCTTCAGAGACTCCCTCCTGAGAACTAAAATGACTTTTATTGTGATATTCCAGCATTGGTGGCTTGAGTTACTTTTGTTGTGATACCACTTCAGCCTCCAGGAACTATAAATGTGGACACAATCCTTTACTGTAGCAGCTATACCAGCCTGAAGCCAAAACAAATTAACTCTCAAGAAACCTACTAGCTTAGCAGAGGGTAATAGCTCTAATAGCTAATAGCTCCACCCAGGCAGCTATTCATTCTTTAGATTACTGGGCATGGTGTCCTATATCTATAGTCTGAGCATTTGGGAAGCAGAGGTAGGCAGAGCTCTGTGAGTTCCAGGAGCCAGGACTACATAGTGAGATATTCTCTCTCTCTCTCTCTCTCTCTCTCTCTCTCTCTCTCTCTCTCTCTATATATATATATATATATATATATATATATATATACACACACACACACACACACACACACATATACACATATAGTCCTTTGTAATATATTATAGATATCCCTTCGTTACTTATATATGTATTCCTTTCAAAACATATTTCCAGTGCCCTGTAGCCAGAGGGGTGCCAGGTGTGATCCCCAACATGTCCTTAACTGCTCAGAGATTTAAGAACATGGACTGAACTGGGGAAGGCTGCCTCTTGGTAATTGGCCCTTCCATGGTTTTCTGTGAGTCCAGTCCCTGCTGATGAAACAGCCCCATTGCCCTCCAGTTTGGGGAAGGGAGTGCCAAGACTTCTCAGGAACATCATATATGGTGACAGCAGTCATTCCTCACCTGGGAAGGGAGCACATCCACCCTCTGAATCTTTCCTCACTTCCTTATAATGCCAACTTTCAGGGAGTCATCGCGAGGATGGAGGATGGACACTTGGAAGGAACAGCCAGGGCGACATAAATATCTTATCTGAAGGTCCCCCTGAGGGTTCTCCAGCCACAAGATTGGCTAGAGACATTGGTTACACTACTGACCTTCCCAAATGCAGTCTCCAGAGCTGCAGCCAGGGACTATTATCTGTGAGACAGAGGATTAGCAAGGCTACAAAGAATCCAGTTCCTTCAGGCCCACGGAGTTGCTGCCTGCGAGATCAATATTCACAAAACATGCTAACTTTTAAGACCCTTTACTGTCGAGATACCTCCACTAGGGAACCCTCTGGGAAAGTCCGGGGCAAACATGGAAGGAGGAGGGGCTTCTGGGGTGTGGGGGTGGGGTGGAGTGCTGTATTTTGTGGCCAGTTCTTAGTCACGACCCAGGAGATTGCCCCGAGAGTTGGGGACCCTCAGGAAACTTGGAGAATCATCCTGCGCACGCACAGTGCACCGAAGAACCGAGAACCGGCTGCACGGAGTTCCTGAACACTTACTTATTCTGGGACTGAAGTGGCAGTACTCACCCAAGCACCCCTAGCACCCGCACCCCGCAGGCGGGAGGCGTGGCCAGGGGCGGAGCGTTCTTGGGGCGGGGCCTCGGAGGGGCCGGACCTAGCGGTCTATAAGAGTGAGGCGCTCCGCGCGCGCCCGGTCCAAGCGAGCGCGCCCTTGCTTCAAAGCAGCCGCGACTCTCGCGCCTCCGGCTAGGCCTCCAGCCCTTCTCTACCCTACGACTCGTTCTCCGAACCGCAGTTCTCCGGCCCGCAAGCGCCTCAGGCTATCTGCCAGTCCCGGACTCCGGTACTGCGTCCCCAAACCGCCTGTTCCAGAACCAACCCAAGCTCTGCAGGCCGCGCGCCGCCATGGGGGTGGAGGGCTGCACCAAATGCATCAAATACCTGCTCTTCGTCTTCAATTTCGTCTTCTGGGTGAGCAGCCATTGGGGACGGGGCGCACCCCACGCTAGCCAGACTGGACAGCGCACTAGGCCCATCTGAGAAGGCACAACGCAACCGCGAAGTTGCGGCGCCACCTGTGGGCTCAGTCCGCCGGTCGGGGTCCTGGCGCCCCTTGCCTGTGGGGTTGGGACGTAGAGCTGAGCTTCCGGGCCTCCGCTCAAGGGGCTGCTGGTGTCGGGAAATCGGGGGATTGCTAGCCTGTCCCCCCTGAGTGGTGGGAACTGATGCAAGAGTCTGCGGGTTAGAACCAGGTAATCAAGAGCCCTCAGCTATGAAGGGGGTACTCGCACCCTCCTGAACGTTGTTTTGGGGACCATCCTGCCTCGCGAGCAGTGAGGGGGCTCGAGAAGGGCGGGATCTTGGCGCCCCGCCCCCATGAGCTCATCGTAGCCACCGCCCCTGGATAGGCGGCCTCGAAGTGGTGGGGGCACGCTCCATACTTGCCTTGGAGACGTCAACCCCTCTATTACTCCACCCTTGCTTACCCTCCAGATTGGTATTACCACCCTGGGAGGCTCGAGCTCCAGGCCTAGAGGGCAGGGTGGCCCGGGGCCGCGTGCTGCTACGCACAGTGCTCCAGTTCCTGACCACCCCCACCCCCATTCCCCCAGCTGCCCCTCCTCCTTGTCTGTTGTCTCCTGCACAGATTACAGCCCCGGCCTGGCCCTTAAGATCCTGTGGAGTCTTTTGAGAGGAAGAGGGCGCTCAGTTCTGAGTTGGTACAGGCCAGGGTGGTGCAACGATCTGGGGGATCTGTACAAACCAGAGGCTTGGGATCTTTTTATATTTACAGGATCTAAGCTGGGCTCTCCACTTTGGAAAGAGGTGCACACCCATTTAGTCATCTTGGAATGGGGACATGGGTATAGGAGGGTCTCCAAGTGTCCCTGGGTCCCGACTGCCTTCACTTCACTGCTGGGGAGTAACCATTGGTGGTGTGGGCTTCTTTCCATTGCCTGACTGGGTTGGGAATGGGAGTTTTAACAGACCTGGCAGTGGGGACTTGAGTGGGCAGTGCTGGCCACTCCTCTGGACTGTGGTGCCACCCTCCCCACTGCAGTGCACAGACTGCTATTCCTTCCACCCTCCTTCCCAGGAAGAAATGAGGTTATGCCAAGACAGTGTGTCTCTAAAGTTAAAACTGGGAGGGCAAACTTGTAAGACGGTCTCTGGAGTGAGTGTGTAAGACGGGGGACACCTGTTTTCCATCGTGGACTGCTGAAGATCCCAGGGTGGGTCATGTTGGGGATGAGCAGGGACTGCACTGAACTCAGCTGGTGCTGTGTGTGCTGCAGGGACCATGATTGTCAGTCACAGTGACTCCAGGGAGCAGCATGGGAGATGGGGTTAAACTTGCTCTGCCCGGGCATGTCTTGGGGTCTTGACTGGGTAGCCATGTTGGACAGTGTTTGCCTACTCTGAACCATGCAAGAAGTTAATTACACCCCCAAGAAGTGTGTCACTCCCTTCTCCCACACACCATTATACCTCAGATGCGAGATGTCAGGACCCTTCAGGGTATTTCTTTTTTGGCCCATCTACCTTATCCAACTGGTAGACCCCGGGCTCCCTGGAGTGCTGGGGCTGAGTGAGGCAGCTTGTTTCCCAGGCAGCTGGGGTGGAGTCCCAACATATCCCAGGGGTACTCTCTATTGAGACTCCAGGAAACGTTTCGAAGCCTCTCCCTGTTCCCAGGGGCCTGCCTACTGCCTGCAGAACAGTGAAAACCGTATCATTTCACAATCCTGTGGACCTCTCCTCCCCACCCATGTTGGCCCCACAGTGGGTAGGGATCTGGAACAGAGCCAGGCTACAACTGGTAAATACCACCCTGGCCGAGGAGCTCTTTCTGTGCCCCATGTGGAAACGTTTGTCCTGTGGCTAATAATTCCCTAGGATCATGTATTTGAACTTTTGGAGAGCCCCACCCCACCAGTCTGGTCCTCAGTCTTCACTTCTTCCCTCTAAAGTGGGAGTTCTTGGGGTCTCTGTCTCCTGGGGATTGTGGGTAAACTAGCTAATGCACTCCAGAGTGGAGCAAGGAGCTTGGCGCAGAGAAGGCTCAGGAAATGGATGCTGGGCACAGTGTCCAAGAGGGAGTGGGGCCAAGGGAAGCTGAGCAATGATGTGAGAGGTGCCTAGGGAGGGGGCTGAGAGGTCCCGTGGTGGGCATGGGGGCTAAGAGCTCTAAGAAGGGAGGTTTGGTTTACAGTAAATGTTTCAATGGACACTTTAAAATTTCCAGTTTGGCGATTAAAGTGGTTTCTCTATGGAAGGGGACATTCCAGGCACCACCTGCATATTCTCACTCCCACCAGTTCTCCTTGGACTTGAGTTCAGAACCTACTCTGACATGAGCGGAGTTCTGAACTCCCAAGATACATGGGACAGGCCGGACAGAAACCTGAAAGATGAGCAGCAGAGGCCATGTAAGATGCCCTTAGAAGCAGGGTAGTTAGTTACTCGTCCCCCGAAACAGGTCTGGGATAAAGGGACCAGTCTCCTGACTCTGCTGGGAATAGGGCAGTAGAGCAGGGGATGGTTTGTCGCCCTGCCAGCCTATGGCCTGGGGTGGGTCTGTAGGAGCTCTGTGTGGTAATGTCTCCATAGGAGAAGTCAGTTAAAGGAAGGAGGGTGCCACCAATCTTCACTGTGTTCCCTCATGGAACTGGCTGCTCCTCCAGCCTAAGGCTGCTGGTGGCCCCCTTCCAGTAGTCCAGGCAGCCAGACCCACCACAAAAGGCTGATTACAGCCTCTTAACTGGCATTTAATTTTCCAGACTGAACATGACTGTCTGTCACCTAGCAGTCTGCTGCCTTCCTTCCGGCAGAGGGGCTCCAATCCTGTGGGCTCGGGGTAGAATGAGAACTTCCTGTCCCTTGTTTCACTGGTGGGAGAGCAAACTTCCTCTTGTTCCCCCAGGCTGTCTGCCGGCCTGGCTTTGGAAAAGACAATCATTGAGCTGGGCTGTCTGAAAAGGGGAAGTCTGTGGTTCATCCCTGGGCTGGCTTCAACAAAGGACATCCGAACAGTGAGGGGCACAGAGCTGGAGTAAAGAAGTGGGAAGCCCCCTGATAGCCTCTATTCTGGTTTGAACACACTGCCATCTCTTAATAAGAGCCCAGACCCCATTCTTTCTGGACCCTTTAGGCTTTCTCTCAGCACTTGCCTTCTAGATCAGTCCTACCTTGAACGGAGCCTCTGTGACACTCTAGGAATGTATCAACAGCTGCCAGCCTTGATTCCAGCATCCAGAGTCCTGCCAAAGGGATTGGGGCCTCAGTTATAAAATCTCTAGGCTTAGAGTCCAGCTGCCCTAGGGAGAGAGCTCAGGTGGGGGTAGGGTGGGGCAAGGTTGTGGAGAAGTCCGGGTAACTGTCGCTCTGGCCCTGACACCAGGGAACTAGGTAGAGCATGGTGTGAGTGTTGGGTGGCCCTGAGGCCCTATAGGTACCCTTTTTGTTCCCAGGATTGTTGGCTAGAACACCAGGTGTCCTAAGAACTGGCCTTTAGTAGCCTTCAACTGTTCAGTACTCTGACCTGGCACAGCAGTGACTGACTGTGACCCCTAGTACCTCCCCCACAAACACAAACAGAGAGAGAGAGAAACACACACACACACACACACACACACACACACACTTCTAGCTCCAGTCTAAGCTACTCTCCCTGGCTAGCTGCGGGGCATACACAGATTAATGCAAACTGTTTGGGATCTTCTGAGTGGGCTCTCTCTTTAAGGGAACTGTTCACAAGGGGTGGTGGGCATCCTGGAGTGGCTGCCAAAGTAACTGCAAGGGGTTGTTGGGAGAGGGCACCTGCCTTCCTTCATGTGGAGTCTGGGGAGAGCTTCAGGGCTGGGAGTATAAGGGGTGCTTTAGAACCGGGGCACCCATAGTTTTATAGCCCCAAAGCACTGACTTGGTAACCCAGGCCAAGAGACTGGGAACTAGGCAATTGGGAGGAAGATGCTGGGTAATAGGGCCCCCAGGTACCCTGTGTTTCCTTTGCATTTTCTCACAGATCACTCCGTACATGATGTCAGCTTGGGTCGTGAGCACTTTCTCAGGGTGGGTGTGTGGCATCCTATGACATGTTTAGCTGTGCTTTCACCGGTGGTTGAGCATCGACATTGGCTCTGTACCACAGCTAAACAGTAATGTCCCAATGGTATTTAAAGATGTCTGGTGTGGCGGGGTGCAGGAATGAGGAAGTCCAGGCCACCTGTCCTTCTGAAGCCCGTCCCTGAGCTCTGGAGTGGGACCTTGTGTTGCAAGGGCTTGTGGAGTGTGACAAACACATGTTGTGGAGTATGTCAAGCACATACTGTCACTGCCACCCACCCACTAGTGTTAACTCACCTTCTCACAGCTTTTTCTGTTTGTTTGTTTTCAAGGCAGAGCTTTTCTGGCTGTCCTGGAACTCTCACTCTGTAGACCAGGCTGGCCTCAAACTCACAGATCTACCTAATCCGCCTGCCTCTGCCTCCTGAAAGCTGGGATTAAAGACCTGTGCCACCATGGGCTGGAATCTCATTTCTTTTCATGGCTAAAAGTCCTCATCCTAGGGGCATGGCTTGGCCTTTGCCCCTGGAAAGTCTTCTCCTGTACTGTGGAAATCATGATAATAGCTCATTCAGCTCACCCAAAGTTACACTCTGCTAGGCTACTATCAGACCGTTGTAAGTGATAAGGGGACTAAGGTTTCTAAGCAGCTAGCTGCCGTATGAGGAAGTAGTGGGATGGGGAAGAATTGCACTCCTCTCTGCCAACATGCTCCATAGTCAAAGTGTCCTGTACGACTGTGCCAGCCCTACAGCCTGGCCTTGGGACAGAGGGCCACACCTAGCCTGTAACAGATGGAAACCTCTTGGTACTGCTGGTGGTAATGCCAGAGTTACATAGAGCTCTTCTACCTATTCTCAGGCCCCTGCCTCCTTTTATTCTTGTTTTCTGGGTATCAGACCTCCCTGCAGCCTCTGCAATTCTCTTTTCTGCCAGATTGCTGTGGCAGTCTGGGTCCACCCAGTCTCCTTTTGGGGTCTCACAAGACACTAGCCTTCCTAGAGGAGGGTAGTTGTGGGATAGGTGGAGAAGGTACCTTCTAGCTCCTTACCTAAGAAGGAGCCATATAGTCTAGCACCATGTAGGGTGGCCCAGCCCAGTCTCCTGTACCTAAAGACAGCAGTGTCTTCTCCCCTGGCCATGCTCTTTACACCACCACCCCTAGCTTGTCAGTTGGGCCCCAGAGCTAGGCTTTTGCTTTGCTAACTATTTTTAGATGCTAGGACAGTGGCTTCCTGAGGCGAGGGGCCTTGTGAAAGGAACCATGCTTCCTGGCCAAGACAAGGATTCCTGCCCCTCTCTCCAGCTTCCTTCCTGAGCTTCCTTTGGTAGACTGCAAATCTTTACCTATCTTAGGAAAGCCCGAGTAAGACCCATTATCTTCCAGTGAGGAATCTGGTCTTATACCCAACCTCCATGCCCCAGACTGGGCTCTGAACTCCTGTGGTGCCTGAACACATGAGATCAACCTGCCAGGGTCCCATTGGAAGTGCAGCACCTCAGTCAGCCTCTATTAACCAGTGCCCCTAAAAACAGTCTTGAGTTATCCCAGCTGCCCAGAGAAGGTTTCTTGAGCCCACTGCCTTTGGTCTTCACAACCTCTGCCATCATAGGTTCTTGGACCCCTCGGCACCTCCAGATTGCTTAGGTGGGTGGGCACTTTGTGGTGCAACTCTCAGTTTGCATCATGTACTTTGAGTAAGCCCTGTCTGCCTCTGCCTTTGGTTCTTCTCTTGAGGCACAAAGGGTTACTTTAGGAACAAGCTGTTGTTACAGTCAGCCTTTTGGAGCATTTTGGGGTGACCATTCATATCCACCAAGCTGGTTTCAGGAGCCCTGTCCCTTCCTAGTGGAGTTCATATGGGTGCAATAGGAAAGCTCCAGAGAAGCCCCTGTCTGAGGTGTGGCCAAGGCTGGGCAGTGGGCAGCTGGCAGAGTAGAATACTGTCCTAAGCCTGTTCCCTTTCAGTCACTTCTGGGAAACCACAAGACCAGCTGGGCAGGGACCCAGCATGCTTGGCAGCTTCTCATCTTGTTAAGGTTTGAGTCTGTTATGGATTAGTCCTTAAGAAGGAGGAAGCAACATAATCCTGTATAGAGTCATGAATGCATCCTTTTGTGCCAGGGAAGGAACTCCAGGAACCTGGACATGCCTTCTGGTTGCTTCCCATCCCCACCTCTAAGGAGAAGGTCTTTTAGGCTCCAGGAGCAGGTGGCTGAGCCAACTGGAGAAAGGAAGCTTTGGGCAGAGGTGTCTTATGCCCCTGAGTGGATTCATGAAGAAATCCCAGATTCTGCTGTTGGTAGGATTCTTTGTGGATCATTTCCTCAGCTCTGTCAAAAGCTAAATATGGTGACATCATATTTAGCAGCCTGTGCATATTACTTCCCCTGTTTACAAATGATGATAAGGGTGGAGGAGCTTGAGATGGATCCCTGATACCCTAGCTCAGATATGACGCAGCTAGAGGCTCAGGCCATCCTTACCCTTGCAAGGGCCTCCATCCAGTGGCATCACTCACTATTCCCATGGACGCTGAACTCTCCTTCTTTCTTTCTCTTTTTCTTTTGTTAAACAGGTGTGAGTGTTGCCCAGATTTTGCAGATCATTCTAAACCTATGGTTCTTGAGAAAAAAATGTATACCTAATTGCTGCTATACCCTTCTTAGGTCTGGAGAATGTAGTTTAGTAGAGCCACTGATCCAGGGGCTGTGGAGTGGAGTGAGGATGGAGTAAGTAGCTTTCTGTAGCTATGCTTGACATATAACATAGTCAACATTTATACCCCATGGAACTTAGCACCATCAGGAGAGCATCCTGGGCTCTTTGTGGTCCTCTTTATTCCACCTCACCCCAGAATTTCTGTTGGGTTATCACTGTACTATTTTGAACTAGCTTTGAAGTCTGCTTTCATCTGAGCAGGGTTAGAAGGCAGCAGATGTTTCATCTTGTATGTGCTCCTTTTGTTTCCCATGACTGAACTGTGTCCTCCATGCTGTCTCATGGGTCTGTGTTTTCTCTGGACATTCTACCATGAGCTGGACCCAGGACCTGTCCATTCACTGATCGGGGGACATATGGACTGCTCTAGGTTTGGCTGTAACAGGAAACATTTGGGGAATATGCACACATGAGCATAAAGCCTGAGGTGCAAGTCTGGCTGTGGTAAGTGAGAATCACTAGCTAACTTCTCAGAAACAGATTTCAGAACTGCTTGCCAGTGCAAAAACACCACTCCTAACCCCACCCAGCAGCACCCGGTGGCAATTTGGGGTCAGTGGGTAGATTTGTAATCTCCCTGTGGCTCGTTAGTGCCTCGTGATGTCAGGAGAGTACCCTCGACCAGTACTTGCATGCCCTCTCTCTGTGTCTGTACATCTTGGGAAAGCTGAGTACTTTAGCTCTCTTATCTTGGAGTCTTGGAAGTTCCAAGTCTGTTTTGGTTATGTTGGTTACATTTGAAACTGAGGTTCCTTTCCAGCTCTTACTCCTTGAAGATCCTTGTCCCCTTTCTGGATACTTTTCCCAGCGCTCCCTCTAATTCTCCCTAGAGCAGCAGGGTGGAGGGCCACTTTGCTGGAGGAAACCATTCCAGTGCCTGACTTTCCTTCTCACTCAGCTCTGATTGCCCCTGGAGCAGTGGGGTGAGTGGCCAAGTCAAGTCCCCATTTCCAGATGCCTTGCCTACTCCTACCCCAGTTTGGCCTTTCTTCTGATTGACAGTCACAGAACCCAGTTAAGGAGTAAAGCCCAGAGGCTTTTCTGGAGTCTCTGATCCCACCTCTTCCATAAAACCTAGCTGTAAGTGGTAGCTTGGCCAGACACCCACATTAGCAGTTTTGGGGGCTCGGCTGAACAGCATCTCTCGCCCCCCTTTTCCTCCAGCTCACAGACAACATTTGAGAAGCTAGAATCAGGCATGGTTGCATGTTCAACTGTTTTACAGGTAGCACACAGACTGAGGAAGGCAAGATGACCCACCAGCTGCCCCCCAGTCTCTGTGACTATCAGGGTTTGTCACCACAGGATCATGTTACCACTGAGGGAAGGATGGGGAACAGGTATACCACCTCATTCTCCTGCCCTGGGACATCTCAGAGTGACCTCTGGACCAGTTCTTAAACAAAATACATGGTGTTTTAAAACTGCAAAGGAAGCCATGTTACCAGGGCAGCTCAGACCTGTCACCTCCTCACCTCAAGCCACTTTAGGAGGAATCTGGCATCTTGTACAATTCTGCTTGTTGTAGCCTATGCCGTGCCCTACCCTCCTGCCTCTGACGCCCAAGCTGATGGCTAAGCTCTTAAAAGCATATAGGTACAGAGCTGTCTGTAACATGCTGGAAGTTCTGGGGATCCCCAGTATCACTAGGACCGTTACACATGACAGCACCGTCATTAGAGTGGATTGGGCAACAGGTGCCTGGTGTGACTTTGCTGTAGTATACACTCTTCTCTCAGGCCCTAGTGGAGGTTGGGGGCTCATCCCTCCTGGATTGGAGTGTGAAAATGGGATTAAACACTTAAAGAGGAGACTGAGAAACTGAGAAAGAAGGGCCCATGCATGGGGTGAGGGTAGAGGGAGATGGTGATCACGAGAAAGTACCCCCCACCCTAGCTTCCTCTTTGAGGGTTAAGCAGACCTAGGGTAGAAGAAGGTAGGTGGGTCCCATACGTCCTCTTTTCTGAACCAGCCTGCTTGCAAATTTCCCCAGTGCTTCCTGGAACATGCATTCTAGCCTGGATTCCTAGAGTGAAGAGTAGGTGCTTTTTGTCAGGCCCAGGTTTTGGTTTCTATTGGCTGTCTCTGCTGGGGAGTGCCACTGACCTTTCAAGATGAGGAGGCCTAGAAGTGGGGAGGACACTGCCTCCTTTGATCTGTTCTGAGGCCCTGTTTCTGCTTCCAGGCACCTGCTTCTCCCTGTGGGGCCTGGTGACATCACATGGTCACCTGTCTTCCTGGCAGGGAGAACTTGGTCCCTCCACCACAAAGTTCCCAGTACCCTGCCTTAAGCAGTCTTTAAACAATCTCAGGACTGTTTGGACAGGGTAGCAGAGGAGAGCCCACCAGCATCCTGAGTGGCTGGGGCTCATTGTGACCGCTTCTCAGATAAAAATGTTTCAAAGTTCGTGAATCTGGAACAGTAGGGGAAAACATGTTTCCTGTTGATTTTTTGAAGACGATGTTTCATACAGCCCAGGCTAGTCTCAAACCTGATCCTCCTGCCTCGACCTCTCAAGTGCTGGGATGACAAACAGTTGCCGCCCAACCCAGTTTATGTGGTGCTGGGGATTGAACCCAAGGCTCCTTACATGCCAAAGCACTCTTATCAACTGAGCCATGTTTTCAGCCCAAAGCTTCTTGTATGTGAAATGCACAATTGGAGGTGCCCTTGAACTCTGTTCTGGTGTTAAAATAAAGAGGAGCTGGTGGGACCCAGGGCTCAGTGGCAGTGGCTCAAACAGTGAACAGACCCATGGACCTGGTTAGTGTCTGGCTCCAAAACTGGAGGTGATGATGGCTCTACATAATAATAAGCGTTGTGTAGGGTTCCATTGCCCCACAGTGCTCTGGCTTTTATATGACATTGTTCCTGATTTTTCCCCCCTAGCTGGCTGGAGGCGTGATCCTAGGTGTAGCTCTGTGGTTGCGCCATGATCCACAGACTACCAGCCTGCTCTACCTGGAACTGGGAGACAGACCAGCACCCAGCACCTTCTATGTGGGTGAGTAATAAGGAGACAGAGTCTAGTCACAAGTCCAGAACAGTCCAGGAGGACTTCCAGGAAGAGGCTAATGATCTATGTCGGGTGGGGCATTAGAACTGGCAGTGGCCTAGGCCTAGCATGAGCCTGGGAGGAAGGCTGCCTACAAGAGGATAGTTGGGTTGGGTGTGGTGCTGCTGGGGACCCCACAGATCTGAGACTCGGCTAGATAGAGAGGAAGCAGCTGGGTGGGGCAGGAGCCTTGTAGGACCTTGCTTATTTTAACATGGGCATTTCTAGTGAGCCTCCCAGGGCAGGGTGGGGCTGGATGCCTGGGCTAGCAACAGCTGAGGCTCCAGGAGTCCTGAGTTAGGGAGAGCTGGAGATGGACCGACAGTGGATGACTCAGACACCCCACCCCACCCCCACCAGCGCACAGCCCAGACTGCTACACCTGCCTTATTTGGCTGCCTGTGGGGGACAGAGCACCCTCCCAGACAGGAAGCTAGCTGCTGTGCTACATGTGCTGTGCTGTGCTCTGGTCCACTATACTGTGCTAAAGGAGGAAACTTTCCTTCTTCCTCCCTGGAAGAGGGACCTGATGTCCTGAGAACTGAAGAAGTATCTGGAGACGTTTTTACCCTCCCAAAGCTCCTACCTTCACCAGGGGTCTGATGTGGATCTTCCTCTTCTTCCTCCTGTGGAGCCTAGAAGGAAGGGCCTTGGGAGATGTGCTTGAGGCTGAGTGGGGATCAGGAGGTCTGAAATAGTCAGTGTTCTCCCTTTCTGCCTAAGTGCCCCAGAGCAGACAGGGCTTTGGTCACCCCATGGTTCGCTCTGTTTCCTTCCTCCCTATACTCTACCCACAGCATTAGTATGGGTAAAATGAACAATGGTGGAATCCAGGCAATATGGGCAAGGGCAGACGCTGGTCTCCTTTGAGGAAAGCCATGAGGGGTAGCAGTTTTCAAGTGTGGTTGTTAGTAGGGAAGGGCCCACATTAGCTATCCCTCCTCGATCTGGTACCTTCAGAGAAGAGGGTGCTCAACAGCTCATATAGAGACTTGTGTGCTGTGTAGCAACTGGCATCGGTATCTTCACAGGGTGATGTGGGCATCAGAGGCAGAGAGACAGATGGGGTAGTACTGTCCCGTGGGCCTTCCACAAGGGGAAGGCTGTGCTCCCGCTCTGCAGTGGTATGGCAGGAGAGGCTGACTGGGTATTCTGTAGAACCCATATAGGGTGGCCTAGGAAGCAGGTCTCTGGCCTCGTGTTCTCATAATAGTCTGCACCAGGCTCCCATTCCAGAGCTGCTCAGACACCTGCCCATCTGTGGTTATGGCCTCCTGGGTACTGGGGAAATAGTCTCAGGGACTGGACTGTGTAGCAGGTTGGGTGTTGGACAGCATGACCTAAGAGCTACTCTGGCTGCTGTGCCCCTGGCCAATCTGAATTGGCTTTCTGAAGCCTCCTGCTGCCCCTGAAGTGAGCTTCTTTAGGAGCAGATGTGGCCCTTAAAAAGGTGCCTTGTCTAGTGCTTATGAGAGTTAGGTCAGGGCTTGCTTAACATCCCAGACAACACCACAGGGGCACAGATGAGACCTGTGCTAGGCCTATGGGACAGTGCCTGTGTGTTGGGTGCCCTGTTTGCATCCTTCAGTTGCAGACAGAGCCTACATCTCATCTTGAGGCTGAGATTTTAGGGCCAAACAACGGGGGCCTGGTAGAAGGTGTTCTGTTGGTTGGGAGGCAAAGGGAAAACCAGTTTCTAGGCAGCCCTGATGGGAGGCTTTCCCTGCACCAGATGTATTTAGTGAGGCCAAAGGATTTGGCCTATTTCTAAGTCTGGCAGCAGGTCCAGGCCATGGTGCCTTCTCCTCTGGTTTGGCCAGGCAGGGGACAATGGGTCTGACTTTGTGCGAGGAAGCTTGGACTGTCCTTCAGTGTTGCCGTGGAGATTGGGGAATGGGCTGCTTCTACTGAGGGACCAAGAGATGGAGGTCTCATCAGAGACACAGTGGATTTTCCCAGGGCTTAGGGGTACTGTGGGCACTGAGGCAGGGATATGGACCAATTGGTGCCTCATGGACCACAGTACTCCCCTGTAAACTCACATCCCAGCCAGGGGCAGATGTTGGGTGCTCTGATCAAGCTACGCCTATCATTTTGTTAGCTATCCACCCACCCACCCACAAATTCCTGTCCTTAGAGTGGGTGAGCAGAATGGTTATATACCAGTGTTCCTGAGATGAGGTGCCTGGAGTTGGTTATTGGCACATTGTACCCTTGACTTCACTCTCACCCGGTATTGGGAGTCCTGAATATCGACCTCTGACACCCAAGCCACTTCTCCATTTCATGTACTGAAATGGGTATTCCATCTCAGCCCTCTACAGTGAGAACTGGGGGTTCCTGTCCTCAGGTGCAGATAGTGGAGACTAGCTCCAGAGCAGAGCATACTTGTGAAATGGAGGTCGCCCATGTTCTCTGAGCACTGAATTGCTGTTTTGTACTCTGGTGGCAGTGGCAGCTCCTCCAGCAAGACACTGAGGCACAAACAGTGCATATTGCTAACGTCTCTCTGTTGTGGTTGTAAGTCAGCTCTTCCTGTCTGAGGCAGTGATGCATGCAGCCTGCTCACTCAGCTCTTCCCCTCCCCAGGCATCTACATTCTCATTGCTGTGGGAGCTGTGATGATGTTTGTAGGCTTCCTGGGGTGCTATGGAGCCATCCAGGAGTCCCAGTGTCTGCTGGGGACGGTAAGTAGAAAGGGCTGAAGGGATGGGGAGCAGGGTTTCTGGCAACTTATGTGTCTTCCCCAAGGTTTTGGTTTTCCTATTTGCTTGATTTCCATTGAGTATGAATATGCATGTTGGAAAAGGGGGTTTCTGTATAGAAAAGCATAAACTCCAGCAAAGTGTCTCACCCCTAAAGCCAGCCTTAGTGCTCCTCGCCACACTAGCTACTGGTGAAGCTGAGTCCCAGACATGGCCTTCTAGAGCCTGGCCCGCCTGGGCAGGAGGCCCTATCAGTATTGACAGCTGGGGAAATGAAGCACACTTTATACTTTAACCTTCCCATGGGTGTAGGATAAAGGAGATGAAGAAACTGAGGTGGGGGGGGGGGGTGTTGCTTCATGAGCCTCATTGAAGGCTGTGGACACTTGGATTTGTCAACTGCACTTTCTATACCAGCTACATCCTGCAGAATAGGAAGCAAGGTAAGGCCATAAGAACTTGGACATCTCAGTGGGGCTGTATCAGGCTCTGTCTCTCAATGGCTCTATGTGGCTCATTTTTAATCAGGACATGATTGGTAGGTATGGCCAACCCCCTTGTCACATAGTTGTTGGTCATGTGGGCTAGGCTTGGGCTTGCTGGTCAAGGTTCCGACCTCTTCTTTCCCCTAGTTCTTTACCTGCCTTGTGATCCTGTTTGCCTGTGAGGTAGCTGCAGGCATCTGGGGCTTCGTAAACAAAGACCAGGTAAGCCAGGTTCACTGGTGAGGGAGATATGCCCTCTGCCCGCCAACAGGGTTGAGTTGCTCTAAGCCCATAGGGTGCTTTTTGAAGTTCTGGGGCATGCTGGTGGGGGCAGGGTCTTGGGAGCTCAATGGAAGAGGTGGCATCAGGCTGAGCACAACAGGGGAAGCTGAGTGCCCTTGGTAGTAGCTCCTACGCTGCATGTGACCATGATTCTCTCCCAGATCGCCAAGGATGTGAAGCAGTTCTACGACCAGGCCCTTCAGCAGGCTGTGATGGATGATGAAGCTAACAATGCCAAGGCTGTGGTGAAGACCTTCCATGAGACGGTACAGCTAGGCTGGAGCAGGAGGGCAGGTTGTGGGGTTCCTGGTGTGTGTGGGTAGGAGTCCCCATTTCTTCCCAGACCTCTGTAACAAGACAGGGCCTGGGAAAGGGTTTCTTCTGTGATTTGTGTGTCCCCAGGGAGGAATCCAATGGGCCTCATTTTAGGAACAGAGCTCCTGTGCAGGATGACAGATAGGGCAGGACAGCTCTCAAGTGTATTTTGGGGTGACAGTGTGCTGCTGTGTGCTTGATCTTTCCCTTGTCTCCTGTAGCTCCAAAGCTGACAGTGTTGTTCTTGGTCTCTGCAGCTCAACTGTTGTGGCTCCAACGCGCTGACCGCACTGACCACCACCATACTGAGGAACAGCCTGTGTCCCTCAGGCAGCAACATATTAACCCCCTTACTGCAGGTGGCATGGAGTGGGGGTGGGCATCATATCCTGGGTGGTAGGTAGGGGAATGTAGCCCCCTAGGAAGATCAGCACTTATTGCAGGACCTCTGAAAGGCTCATAGACCATCTATCTCAATTAGTACGGTACAGGGTCAAAACAGCCTGGGTTAGCCCCTACAACATCCTGAAAAGCTATTCTCGAGTGGTCCCTCATACAGTGGTGACCCTTGGATGCTAGTGAGGTCAAAAATTACTGCCTCGTGATAGAGATGGTCATGGGCAGCAGGTCCATGTATTTTAAATTTATTTTGGGGTGGAAGACAAGCTGTGGTACATAGGCCCGGTCACTGAGTAGGATGTTGGCCGTGACTTAGCCACTGACTGTTAACCATCCTCTTGCTATCCCTGCAGGAAGACTGCCATCAGAAAATCGATGAGCTCTTTTCTGGGAAGCTGTACCTCATCGGAATTGCGGCCATTGTGGTAGCTGTCATTATGGTAAACACAGGGCCTCTGGTGGGTGGGTGGGTGGCATCCTTCCCAGGGTCTTAGGTGCTGACTATAACCCTCTCTTCTACAGATCTTCGAGATGATTCTGAGCATGGTGCTGTGCTGTGGCATCCGGAACAGCTCCGTGTACTGAGGCTCTTTGCTTTGCACGAGAGGGTCACTGCAGTGACCAGAGGCCACCTTGGGGGCCATGGCCTGTGTATATAATATTTCTGTATTACTCTGCTACACTTAGCATTTTTACTTTTGAGTTTTTTTGTTCTGAACTTTTCCTGTTACCTTTTGGAGCTGACATCACACATAGGTGAATATGTGGGGATGTAGGGATGGAGCTGGCCCTGGCTTGCAGGGCCCTGTACTTCAGGGACCCCTGGAGAGTTCTGCCTGCTGAGCCAAACCTCCTCCACAGCTACTTGCCCAGAGGCTATGTAGCCAAGCTAGAGGGCCATGTCCACCACTCTGCTCACTGTGGGTCACACGGCTCACATATTTTTAATCCTTGCCCTTTCCTGCCTCCATTTCAAGAGCTGGATTTGTAAGCACTCTTATGCCTTCAATGCACTTATTCTTTCTAACGTGTCACCTTCAACTGTAATTAAATCTTGAAACAGTCATTTAATAAAGGAGGAAAAAATCAGGCATGCTAATAGGACTGCCAGACCTCTTCCTGTGCCAGTGGTGTCAGAGACCTGGCTCATCAGCTCTGAACTTTGCCAGGCACAGGGTGAGCAGGTCCAATAGAGGCTGTGGAACACAGTGGGTAGGTAGGGCTGGGACCCTGGGAGCATTTTGTGAGTACTGTCTCATTTGTACCTCCCTGTACTGGGAGCTCAACGCTGACCTTACACCAGCCTTGACCTCATTTCCACTCATCTGTTGGACATGCCGGGCCAGGATGAGTCGGGCCAGGATGAGTCGGAGGAGCCAGGATGAGTAGGAGGAGCCAAATAGCAGGGAAATTCTGCAGTGTTGGGGATAAACTGCAAAAACAGCCCCCTTTTGAGGGACAAGACAGTAAACGTTGGACCATTACCCCATCCCAAGTATCTAGGTGCCTGGAAATATTCCACTGAGCTGGGTGACTCTAGCTAGTGTCTCAAAAAGTAAAAGGCAAGAAGATGGCAGTCCACTTAGCTCAGCCCTGTGAACTGAGGATCATGCTAAACCACCTCCTGGATGCCAGGGGCAACCACTGTCTTTCTCTTTGACTCCTATCTGCACCCCTCCCCCAGGCTGTTGGCATATTTAATTGGCCGCTAGAGGAGAGAAGTCCTGGCTAAGATTCAGGTCCCAGCTTCTAGTATCCTCCCAGTAGGCTGATTTGTAGGTGAACCCCAAGCTTGTACTAGGGCATTCTAGGTCTCGGCCACTTCCATCCCCCACACCTGTGCAACCTGTTCTATGCTTGGTTGGCTTCTGGTCAGAGGAACCCTTTATATTCTATGTTCTGAAGTCCGTGGGCACTGGGCCAAGTCTGTTGGAAGCCTGCTGCACAGCTTCAAGAACATAGGAAAGGAGGGGAGCACGCAGCAGGCCCAGTAGATCCTGAAACTCTGGTCTCTTAAGGATAAAAGAAAACAGCCCCAAGCCTAGGGGAGGATTATGTGTGGTCCTGGGTAATAGGGTCGGCGTTCAGCAGCTAAAGCACCATCCACGCCTGCGTCAGGAAGCATAGACAGACAGAGCGCATGATAGCAGCCTCGAATCTCTGAAGCCCCAACCAACCCACCCCAGGGACCACCACGTCTCTATATACCAAGAGCCAACCAGGACCTTAGTCCCGCCTCCTGAAAGCCAACAAAGCACAAGACCAGCACTACTTCCGTCCGGGGCCGGAAATGTCTAGAAAACTGGTTGGCGCTCGCAGTGCGTGCTGACGCACTTCCTCCTTGTGTCGGACCGGGCCCAGGCGACTTCCGACAGACGACGCAGAAGGCTTCAACCCTGTGCGATTGGCAGTTAGCCCTGGAGAATTGTGGGAATCATGGCTCCGCCTTTTCCCCTTTCGTCATTTCTGGGTGGATTTCCGTGTGCGCTCCGGTCTTCGGGATGGAACACGTGTTAGGATTACAAATCCCGGCATGCATTAGGCAATGACCCATTGCCTTCTGGGAGTTGTAGTTTCTCGGGCACTAAAGCCACGATAATTATGTTAGCCTGAGACTCGGTTTCCCAGGAACCCGAGCGAGACTGGACAGGCCCGAATCCCGGGGAACTGGCGGGACGCTGCGGGAAAGACAACAGGGTTTTGAAGCGTGTACGAACGCTGGAACGGTGAGCACTGGCCTCCCTAGGGCCGCGATCAGGCCAGTCCCATGCCTGTTTCTGCCATCCCTCCCTCCGGACCCGGGTGGTGCCTGCAGTGTGTACCCAAAGAGGCTGCGCTTTGCTGAAACCCCGTGATGGGACGAGCAGCTGATGGAGATCCCCTGTCACCAGCATCCCCCAGCGCTCATTAATTGTATGTCCACACTGTTATGATCTCATGGTTGACTCTCTCCTTAACCCCACCTAACCTGCAGCTCCACATCTGTGCGCGCTAGGATACCCTTTAACCATTCAGATTCGCGAGGCCTCCGGTCCGGCTGTGAGTAGAGGAGCCTAGCACACAGTGAAGGTGAAAGACGGGAGCCTGGGAGGACGGGGAGGGGGTGTGGCTTTAAGGACACCCCTCACTGCGGAACTGGCACTGCTTCGCTACAGGTGGGACGGGTGTCAGGTCGTATGGCGGAGACAGAGGATGGCTTGGAGGCTGAGGAACCCACCGAGGATGACACCCTGCCTTCTGACACCGTCTCCCTCAGCGACTCGGACTCAGACCTCAGCTTACCTGGTGGTGTGGAGGTCCACGTGTTGTCCCCAGAGAGGCTTTCTGGGGAGGACCAGGATGACTCTGGCCCTGATGACCCTCCCTCGCGTCCCACAGGCATTCCCACCACTGAAGTGCAGCCGTTCCACCTCCGAGGCATGAGCTCCACCTTCTCCCAGCGCAGCCACAGTATCTTTGATTGTCTGGAGAGTGCTGTCCGGCAGGCACCATGCTCTGCTCCCCAAGCCAGTGTGAGTGACAGTGGCAGCTTCAAGCGGCCTGTGGCTCCCTCGAGTCAGACTCCAGCAAGGAGCCTGAGCAAAGTGCATGGGAGCACTGGCCCGACCAGGGTACTCCCTGTTCCTGATTATGTGTCACACCCTGAGCGTTGGACCAAATACAGTCTGGAAGATGTGTCTGAAGCCAGTGAGCAGAGCAATCGAGATGCTGCCCTGGCCTTCCTGAGCTCTCGAAGCCAGGCATCCCCCACAGACTATGTGCCCTCTTTCAACCAGGACCCCTCTAGCTGTGGAGAGGGAAGAGTGGTCTTCACCAAACCTGTTCGGGGCAGTGAAGCTAGGGCTGAGAGAAAGAGAATTCTAAAGAAGGGGGTTGTGTCAGGTGCTGGGGGTGAGGCCTCTGTGGAGCTAGCCCATCTCGCCGGGCCTGAGACTGAGGAATGGAGTGGCCGCCAGGGACAGTCAGAGGTGGTGGTACCTTCAGAAGCTTTTCCGCCTGAATCTTCATCAGGCCCCATAGCTATGAAGGCTGTTGGTTTCCATGGCAGCAAGAAGCGGAGCAGAGACCACTTCCGGAACAGGGACAGTAACACGGAGGGGCCAGGGTCTGAGAGAGGACCCTCAGTTTGACTGCAGTACTATTACTCCGTCTCTCCTGCCTGGTCCAGGTGGGAAGGTATAGGTTGTCTGAGTAGGGATATGTATGTGTGCAGCAGCTCTGGCAGAGACTGGGAATTGTGGGTTAGAGGACCTTGAAGGCCTTTGTGCCCTGGTGTTTTGGGTGAATAATAAAGGTTTCAAATATTTCTTGAATCTTGTGGATTTTTCTGGTTTCTACTCAAGAGTTTTGTCCAAACAGTCCTGGACAGCTAACTACAGGACTGCATCTCTACAAGCCTCACCTTGCCTTCCCCACTCCAGTGAGGACTGCTGTGAAGGTTGGCCATGGTCATTTACATTTGTCACTGGTGAACCCACCCAGAGGCAGAGGGCTCATAACTGTGTTCAGCCTTGTACCCCCGATGGTAGTGGATAAACATAATCTGTGACACCTCACCCCACCTCCCAGAAACCAGTGCAGTCCCAGCACTGGGCCTCTACAGACCACAAGTTATAGGAAGAAGTAAGCCAGCATATGGTTGGTGTCCGGGGTGTATGTCTCCAGGACGTGTGACCTCTGTGTATGCCACAGCTGATACTGGGGTATTCAGCTGAAGCTGGGCCAGGGAGGAGAAGGATGCAGGGAGAATGCAGGAGTATTTTCATGTGGCGGCCAGGGACTTGGACCAAGTTTGCCTGGCCTGCTAAGCACCAGGTCTGCCCCAGCCTCTGTAGTCCCCATTCTCTGAGTTACCCTAAAAAGGACCTGGGTGGTCATGTAATTTGAGGAGCAATGGAAGGAACAGAGATGCCATTCATTGGGTCAAATAACTCTCCATGTAACCCAGGTGTTTGAAATGTTGGTTTAGCCACCCCTGTGGTCCAGTTTAGCTGAGTTGAGGTGGTGGTCTACAGGCTTTATAGAAAGTCAAATAGTATTGGGTCCCCTTAAGCAGTATCATGGGTTTGTGCCAGAACGATCACACAAATGATGCTGTGGGGGCTGAAAGATGGGAACTGATTAGAGTAGATCCAAGTCTTGTCCTCTAAAAGCTGGTCGGCTGATGAGTGGGTTAGAGGACAGAAAGAAACCTAGTGTTTACAAGATTGGCTTCTTAGGAACTCAGGGTAAGACAGGGGCTAGACCTAAGTAGCCCCATCCAAGCATATGGTATTTTACAGTTCCAGCTGTCCAGTCCAAGCCAGTGAAAGTTTTAGGTAAGACATGAAAAAAACTTGCTCTGCTGGAGAGGATACCTCTGGGACTCCCAGATAGATGCCAAAGACATGAGTTTCATAGGAAGAGATGTCCAAGAAGTGGTCTGTGGCAAGGTCTTAAAGACCGTGTCTCAGGGATGCTGGGAGTAGGGGAAGGCTGATGTGACCCAAAAGCTCGATTTTGGTCAGGTCTGGGGCTCTAGGGCAAATGGTTTCTCCATTTCAGGTGTCTGAGGGTGGCAAGCCAGCCTCTAGGTACTCCCTGTCTCTAGCAGAGGCTGGCTGACTCCTGCGACCACAGTTCTGAGAGCCTAGGAACAAGAAAGGAAGAAAGGACCCTTAGCTGGAGAGCCCCAACTGGGGCAGGGCAGGAGTGAGGCAAGGGTTAGAATATGGAAAGTAGTGAGGCTGGCAAGACTGGTGCTAGGCAGAGCCTCGGGACACTAAGGCTCTGCTCTGGGCACCTGTATGCCTCAGGAACAGTGGAACCTCTAGGTCAGGTGGAGAAGCAGGACCTGATATGCAGCCCACAGCTTTGTTCTTGCCCTAATCTGGTGGTTGAAGGGAGGAGCCCATACCCATCCCATCCCCTGGCCTGAACCCACACTTACTTGAGTAGGTGCCTCCTGGAGCCAGTGTATCAGTCATGGAGGACAAGAGGAGCATACAGTAGTTGGCCTGGAGAGAGCCAAGGGAGATACTCGGACTTAAGCAGGGGTGCTGGGGGGTGGAAAGTTGCTTTCCTCCCAAGTGATTGCCCTCCTGCCAGGGCTACTGCTGCCCTGGGACTCCACACTCTGGACCAGGTTCCACTATAGTTCATGATAAGGGATGGTGACCAGATGTGGTGCTGAACTTAGGTTTTGTTGGACCAGCTCTAGAAGAACAATGGGTCTCTAAAGTAAATTGTGGCAGGGACAGGCATAGGCCAACAAATGCCTCTGCTCTAAGGTCTCGCCTGCCCTGCCCATAATCCTTTCACTCAGTCCGGACCCTATACTCATCAGGATGCTGGTACAGGGCTGTGGTAGTTCCCACAGAACCAGAAGGAATGTTCCCACCCCAGGAAGAAAAAAAAAATGGATAGGGGGTTGCTAGCTTGCCTGTGATTCCAGACACTTGATCCTCTTTTCTTGCTCTTTCAGCCCCCCGATGTATTTGGCAATCAAGTCCACTCTGGAAAGCAGAGCCAGCCGCAGTGTGACACTTCCATGACACTCCACAAGAGGGAGCCTGCCTGTCCTAACTGCTTTCTCAGGACCCCTGTGGCTGTTGCTTCCTGCTCTACTGTCCTTCCAGTCTTTATCTGGGGCTGGTTTATGGATATGAAACACTTCTGTATCCTCCAAGAGACTGAGATCCTGTCCCTGCTTGGAGTATACCACCAAGCAATAGGATAAACAGCAGGCCATCCCTATAAGCGTTCAGGAACAGCCCCTCCACCATCTAGCACTGACTGGGGGTAGATCTTCAGACTTGAGAGAGGAGCAAGAGAGTCCCATTCAGAAAGAGGCCTAATTATGAGATTATGCTCTCAACCCTCATACATATATCCTTCTCCTGGAGCAAGAGTGCTAGCTCTTGTGATCCAGCCATGTTTCCCTAGCTCTGAGGTCCTATTACTGGCACTAAGATGGTCTCACCCAGCCTTAAAGCAGTTCAGAAAACCCCACCCATTACCAAAAAGGCTAGATATTCGCCCAGCTCTGTTATATGAGTTCACCTGCCTCCCAGCAGGGCCCTTTCTATATCTTTGGGCAGCTTATGAACAGGAATGATGGCCTGCCAGCCTGATCCTCATATGCCTGCTGTCTGGGGTCCCACAGGCTGCCCCACCTGTGTGCCGTTTTCCTTAGCACCTCCCCTTCGCTGTCCCTCCTCCGTTTCTCCATGGTACTCAGGAAGTTCTCCTTTTGAACCGTTTCCCAGGTGATGATCTTCTGGTCCAAGGGGTCAGGCAAGTCTCTCTCTGGCAATGTGGGAGACAGCACAAGCTTTGGAGAGCTGTGTGGGCCCCTAAGGAGAGCCCAGGCCCAGGCTGATGCAAGGAAGACCAAGGGCAGATGCCACCAGGCAGGGCACAAGGTAGATGACAGAAATAATCCCCACACAGGGATTTCAGGCTGCAAGGAGACAGACTGGCCTTGTGGCTGTCTAGTCTGTACCTGGAGCTTTGGTTAACCTGGACAGGGCCTAGATCAGGAACTCCAGTCCCTTCTGTGATCTCCTGGTTCAGTTGGGACCCTCAGGAGCAGTGGCATCCAGCCTGGGGCCTCACCCAGGTGTTGCCGTTTGTGCTGGGCTTCCTTCCTGAAGACGTGCTTGAGCACCAGGCTCAGGTGGCTCAGCAGGATGAAGGGCGGGGCCAGAGCTGGTCGTCCATGGTATTCAACGATGAGATGGTAGCGTTGAAACTTCCAGAACATGTCTGCATTACCCTGTACCACCTGGAATGTGTAGCTACAGGACACATAGTCAAACCCTTGCCTTATAAGCTGCTCTTCCTACCATGAAAGCACCCCCATCTCAGCCTGACATCTATGTCCCACCCCACATGCCCATGTACCCCATTTTCCATCCATCTCTCCTCTTCATCTCCCACTCCTTATACGTCATCTCCCATTGCATTCAGTGGGTAGCTGGGCTGTGCTGGGAGCCCTTTCAGAAAGATGGAGGCTAACAGAGTTAGCTTTAGCTATCAACTTGACACAGCCTAGAGTCACCTAAGAAGGGAACTACAACAGAGGGACTGTCAAGATCATACTGACCTGTGAGCATGTTTGTGGGGGGTTAGATTGATGTAGGAGGGCCCAACCTACTGTGGGCCACACCATTCCCTGTGCAAGAGGTCTTGAGCTGTGTAAGAAGTGTGGCTAAACATGAGCCTGAATAAGCTAGCAAACAGGACTCTGTGGTTCCTGCTTTGAGCTCCTGCCCTGACTTCCCTCAGTGATGGACTGTGATCTGGGAGTATAAGATGAAATAAGCCCTTCTTCTAAATTGCTTTCAGTCAATTTTATCAAAGTAGGGGGTCAGACATATACTTCAGCGGAGCTTAGAGCTTACTCAGTGGGGGCTGTTTACACAGCTCCAACCCTGTAGGCTCACCCTTCCTAACAGAACAGGCAGCAGGGGTGGGCTCATAGTGTGTCCATACCTGGAGTGTTGGCTCTCTACTGCAGGTCCAGCCCAGTGGACACAGCAGCAAAATACTAGGACATGGGTCCTGTCTCTGTCAGCACCCTGAGACCATCCCTACTTAAGAGGGAGCATAAATTAGTGAGGGCAGGTGGCCAGAAATGGAGGCAGGAGGGTACCTGAACATGGCAATCAGAAGGTTCATAAGTAGCACATTAGTGACGAGCAGGAAGGTAACCAGCAGGAGAATGACCAGCCAGTTGGCATAGAGATTAGGGCAGGAAGCCGAGCTTTCCAGCAGCTGAGGGTGAAGAGAACAGTTCACACGGGCCTCTGCAAGGCAAACAGACACCTTAAGATTGTGAGTGTGACTCCAAGCTGAGGCCGGCAGGGTACAGGTGCTGGGTAGGTGGCCAGGTGCCTAGTGCACATGGAGCTAGCTAGTTTAAGCACCAAAAGTCCCATTGTGAAAAGCCAGCCCTAGATGCACCAAACCAACAGGTGGACTGTTCATCATCTGCCTCCTTTGCTGGGATTCTATGGAGGCAAGCTAAGTCCATGTGAGGAAGTGAGAACAAGTCATGGAACCCTTTCCTGTCTGTCATTGCATGAAACAACTCCATCTACTCCAGGAAGGTCTCCTGCCTATGCCTTTCCCACCAAGGGCTTCTAGATGGAATCGAACCCTCAGCTTTCTAGGTATCTCTGCCCATAATGGGAGTACTGGACATGCCCCCAAGTACTCTGAGTCACAACACACCGCCTTACAAATTGCCATCCCCCTTATTTATTCTTCTCCACTGCAGGGCCCCACCCTGTCCAAGCCTGCAGGGCAGCATAGGCTGAGGTTGCCATCTTTCCTCCATCCCGTTTTCTCCGTGCTGTGTGCTGGTGTATAACTGTATAAGCAGGTGTGGGCATATGGGCATGTGTGCATGCAGGTGTACCGCCTGTACATTTCAGTGAGTTGTTATTGCTCCTGTTCTTCCAGCTCTTTGTCTTATGGGTGATGCTCTAGAGGAGGCTGCTTGGGGCACAACTTTGGGATATTTGACTTTCAAGGTCTACCCATTTTTACTGGCATTCTTATGACTTTGTCTTCCTTTCTAGGACAAACCCTGCCTTGTTGCTCCAGTGAGTTATGACCAATCAACCCATGTCAACTGTAAGTGCTGTATTCTATGAAGGGGTGCATTCAATTATCTGAGAGTGGCAGATCATATCTTGTCCCCTCTAAGGCTGCTTAGCAGTCATCCCATCCTCCAGCCTATGAATCTGTTCTGGGTTCTGTCTCTCTGGCTCTCTTCCCTTCCCTAGGTGCCCCAGAGGGGTAGCCAAGTCCTCCTTTGAAAAGCTGTAAATCCTTCCTGGAGCCTGAGAAGGCCTTCCTAGCCTGGCTGAACACAAATCTGGCCCTAAAGCCCAGAACCTGCTGGGAAAAGGAGGATGTATGTGATACGAAGAGGTGAGGACCTCCCAGGTCTCTATACCATGCAGACTAGGCCAGAACTACCCAGGCCTCAGTTTCCCTCTGAGTACAGGCATGTTAGAGAACACCAGTTCACTCCCAGCTGACACAGTATACAGGGACTAGCAAGGCTGATTCATGGCTTGCTCTGCCTGCCACATCTATGATGGTCCTGCTGACCCTACAGTGGCCTCCATGCCTAGACTAGGGACCACCCTGATACTTGTTCCCCAATACCTGTGGAAGAAAAACAAGGTTTGTAGTTACTATTAAATTGAGACCCCAGAGCTGCCCTAACTGGGGTATTCACCTTCCTCTTCCTGACCCCAGGGACTGGGACCATGAGGCCAAATGGCTCAGGGGAAGGGAGAAATAGGCAATATCTACTTAAGCTAATGGCCTAGAAAAGTGATGGCTCAGGTTGAGCAAACAACAAAGACAGTGTAGGGAGGGAGAAGAAAACAGCCCAGGGTATGGCTTGGGAACACCCCAATTAGAAGTTAATTTCCAGCCCTTCTGTCCCTGGAGGCCTTGTCTTGCTCCAATCTCACTATTATCTGTTGACAAATATTCATCAAGTGTTGTAATTCCTGACCTGGCCTCATTAATGGCTTCCCCCAGGATAGCTAGGGTCAGGTCTCTCCTGACCATGCAAACTGCATGGCTTCATGGTTAGATACCACTAAGTCCCTTGACACTAGCCAGAACACCAACACCTCCCCCAATGCCTGAATCTCTAAGTCTGCACATGTCCAGTAGTGACATATGGATCCTCTGTCCTGATCCCCTACTCTCTAGGCCTCTTTTTGGCCTAATAAGCTGAACCCCTCTGTTTGCCCAATCTCAGCCACCTTAGGTACTCTTAGATTCCCAATGTGGCTCCAGGGTTTTTCTTCCTCTGCTACCCATAAGACCTCTGCAATAAGGTCTGCATCCACTTGTCATGAAGTCCCTAGAATCTCTATCAGCCCTAACTAGGTGTAGGGCCTAGCTTGAGGAGACACTCGTGATTACAGACAAACCTCATATCACTGACACCCACAGGTAACACACACTAGTTGAGGCCCATTACATCACTTGACCTCCCCAGGCAGAAAGCCAGCCTTGCATATTCAGGTTCTCCATGGCCTATTTCCAAGCCAAGGAAAGGCTGGGGGCTCCATGGTTGGGTGTGTCTTGCCCTACTCTGGATCTCAGCCTAGAAGGTATGCAAGGCCTGTGGCCTAGACTTAGGATGTCATTGTCTCAGCCATTTTCAGCCAGGTTCCTGGTAACCCAGAAGTCCCAGTGGAGGTCCCTGATGACTTAGAAGTCCCAGTGGAGGAGCACATATTCTAGAGCCCACCAGCCCATCAGTCCACCCTCCCTGGCTCAGCACAAACCATCAATTTCGTCCAGAGGGATTTGCCCAAAGATCTGCAGGTAAGGCCTGTAGAGCACACGGCGGAAAATCCACTCCAGACGGCCATCGTGGGGGTGCAGCAGGGCCTGAGTGGTCACACCATAGGCCACAAGCCACACACTCAGGAAGAAGAGGAAAAAGAAGACATCCTTCATCTGCAGAGGGAGGGTCACAGGGCATGGATGGCCTAGGTGAGAATTTGCCCTCAGGGGTCACAGAGGGGCTCATTCTATCCCAGGGTGGAGTTCAGAGAGTTTACCCTCACCTAGGGTTGGAGTTCCAGGGTTTTCACCTCAATCTAGGGTTAGAGTCCAGGGGGTCATCCCCTCACAGGCCTGGGGTGTTTGGGTTCTCACCATTACCTTGGTTGGGGTTTCAGTACTTTCCCCTATCCAAGGTCAGAGGTCCCAGGATTCTCACTGCTACCCAGGGTTGGGATACCACAGGGCTCACCACCACCCAAGGTCAAGATTTGAGAGAGCTCACCCCTAAACCAAGTTAGGATTCTGGGAAGTTCATCTCATCCAAGCTAGGGTCTCATAGGCTGTCATCTACCTAAAGCTGGAGTTATAAGGGTCACCCCTCTAAGTGGATGCAGTTGATAGTTCATCCCCATCCAGAATCAAAGCTTAGCGCCCTTCCAATCTATGAGTCAGTGTTCCTTTAGGCTCTGCAGCTATCCAGGGTTGAGATCCCAAGGGACTTACCCCTTCACCACAGGTTTAGGGTCACCGTCCACTGAATCTAGGTTCCCCATCTATCCAGGGTTGGGTCCCCAGTGCCTCACTCCCCTCAAGGGTCAGGGTTCCAAAGACCCACCATCCGTTCTACGATGATGATCTTAGGACCCAGCTGCTTGTGAATAGCAAAGATGTGGATGAGCCGAAGTGTGAACACCATGAAGTCAATGGCCAAAACGGTCCGGCCAGCCTCAAACACTGAGGGCACCATTCTAGAAAGAGACCAAGGATGGGTAAGGCTGCTGGTGCCCGTTGGAGGGCAAGAGGCTTTCCCCAAGACACAAAGTTTGCCAGTCAACTGACCAAAAACCAGGTCCCAGGACCACACTAGGGTTTCGGAGGGCTAAGTAGGCCCCCGAAATCCTGATCACCAGTCCATGTGGGGCTACAGACCTACAGGTAACACCAACAATGAACAGGAAGATGGCCACCATGTCACACTTGTTCCAGTTGTCTTCCACATACAGAGTGAACTTCTTCACCAGATGTGTGTCCTCGTCTGTGAAGAATCCCTGTCAGAGGGAGAAAGCCTGGTTGGAGCACTGGGTCTCTCTTGCTGAGACCAGGATGGAATCTGCATGGATCAGAGCTCAGTTTCCAAGTTAATCAGAATCAATTGATGACTAGCACCCACTGTATGGCTAGGACTGGAGGTATCAATTGAAGAGATTTTAGGGTTAAGTCTGGGGACCAAGAAAAAAAAATGAGGTCAATCTAAACTTAGGGTCAGGACTGTCTGTGACTAAAACTCAGGGTCAGTTTACTTTGAGTATCTGGACTTAACCAGTGACTCAGATCAGGGTTCAGGGTCAATTCACATTGAGTGTCTGGACCTAGCCAGTGACTTAGGTCAGGGCTCAGACTCTGACTAAGGAACCATGATCATGATCAATCTGAAACAGAGATCAGGGCTCAGGAAATCAGCTCAGGTTGGCTCTAGGACTGGAGTTCAGTTTGTGACCAGGATCAGGGGTCAAACTGTGATAACTATCAAGATTCAGTCTATGACTAGGATAAGGGACTGGGACCAGGACTTAGCAGAGTGGGTTGAAAAGCTACACAGTGGCTTTGTTCTATAGATTAAAA
Source organism: Micromys minutus (assembly GCF_963924665.1). Classification (NCBI taxonomy): domain Eukaryota; kingdom Metazoa; phylum Chordata; class Mammalia; order Rodentia; family Muridae; genus Micromys; species Micromys minutus. The sequence goes on along the minus strand of NC_137971.1, from coordinate 56,522,458 downwards.
AAGTCCTGGCTTCCCCAGATCAGGTCCCACCTGAGGCACATACAACACAGCCTGAATTGCAGAGCCCAGGAGCAGGCCATACTGGCCACTGACTGACCTGTCGGATTTCTTCCAACACCAGTGTGAACACCCAGAAGTAGAGGGTAATCTCAGAACCAGATGGCCCCTGGGGTGGTGGCCTAAAATCCACCAGTAGGACATAGGTGAACAGGAAGAGGAATGCGAAGTACATAACCACATTCCCCAGGAACACAGTCACAGGAGCGCCCCAGAACTTCCTCCACCGTGTGAGCAGGAAGGCAGCTTGTGGGCCTAGATCGCCTGGAGCCCTTGGTGCCTCTGTTAGCTTCTCCAATCTGTGTGAATGCAGAGGTCACCATAGTGAGGAGGTACCAAACCACAGTACTCTATGGGCGCATGACTCTGTCCACCATGTGTCTAGCAGCTGGCCACCGCCTAGTGGTAGTCCTTATTCTCTCTTCATCCTTCCCAGCATTCTTCATTCCTCTTAACCCCACCCTCCCCTACCTTCTTGGCCCCACTCTGTCCCTTCTAGCTCATAGTCTCCTCCATTTTTTCTGTCCTCTATCTTTCCAGGCCTTTTTCTAGCTCCTTCCCTTCTTCTGCACTCATTGCATCCTTCCTGCCCCTTTTATCCCCTTCATCCCCTGCCACCCCTTACTGGCCGCCATGACTGCATAGGAAGCTCTTTTCCATATCCAAGCTGTCTGGCTCCTGCAGATCTTCCAGGTCCATCCTCTGCGGGGCATCCTCACTGCAACACAGAGAATATCCCAAGCATGTAGACAGAAGAAAGTACTGAGCCCACAGAGAAGTTGGGGGTGGGGGCTCACATAGCCAGATGGACATGAGGCTATGAGGTATGAGAGCACTGAGACTGGACCTGCTGGTTGCCTACATCAACCTACCTGAAGGAGATGAGGTTTGTGTAAATGAGGGCTGGACAGGTGAAGGCTCCCAGAAGCCGTAAGATGGGTGTGCCTGTTGCCATGTCTCCCCACCAGATCTTGGTCAGGAATGCCTAGAACAAAGTCACATGTTCTGGCTGCCTACCACCATACTACCTCATGTAGGGCCATGTGCCTGAGATACCCTTTCCAGACCTCTCTCAAGCCCCCTCCTGGAGCACCTGCTCTGGCAAAGGGGCAGACTCTATAGGAGCGTATGTTTGGTTGCCTTGAAGCCTGCCTGCCTTTTCTTTTTACTTTGAGGAAGTCTCCTATAACCCAGGATAACTATTACTATCAACTACATACCCGAAGACGGCCTGGAACTCCCAAGCCTTCTGTCTCTACCTCCATAGTGAAAAGATTGTTGGCACGTGTCACTACGCCTGGCTTATTGAGTGCTGGGGATTGAACCTAGGTCTTCAAGCATGCTGGACACACTATTAAATGAGCCATACCTCCTTCCTGGTTGTAGCCTTCTAATAACAGAATTATGGATTGGGGTATAGACAAACTAAGAACAGGTTTTCTGGGCCCAAGAACCAAGCTAGGAAAGCATCCTTGATAGAGGAAGCTGAAACTGGCCACTCTCCTGGTCCCTCCCCTATGTAGCTTGGACATGGACTCAAAGCTTCAGGCTGGGACATTAATGGAGGTACCTCAGTGTCCTGTGTGGGTAGCCTGGGCCCTCCAATCCTCCTTGCCCCCTGGCCATCCTTAGGCTGATCAGCCACTTACTTGCACACCATCATGGGCAAAGAAGGCCTTGGCATCGGCTTCAGTGGCCAGGTGCAGGCAAGTGGTCCTACTCCAGCTGTGGTTCCTGCGCACCAGCAGGGCAAAGGCACGGTCCTCACTGTTACTGTAGCACTCTGAGAAAAGATCTGTACACAAAGCCAGCTGCTGGGATGAAGTGCTGATGTCTGGTCCCTGGGGAACCCCCACCCCAGTCCTCTGCAGTGCATGTCCTGAGTCCACTTCCTAGGGTTTAGCCAGGCTTCCAATGCTCCAAGGCCTCTGAGAAACTCCACTTGACCTCAGGGCCCTTCCCAACCTCTGACCTTCCCTGGCTCTTCCCCTTCCTCCTCAGGATTGTGAGGGCCTCCACCTCCTGGTCAGTACTTCCTGACCAATTTCCATCCCAAGGAGGAAATGCTGTGTTCTGGTCTACACAGGAGGCCATGGGGGTTACCCTGGGCCACACGGCTATCTGAGAAATCTGCAGGGGACCAGAGGCAGAGGCCCTCTGCCTGTGACTCACCCAAGGCCAGCTGCTCATACTTAGCCTCACGCATGGTGCGGGCCACCTCTGCCTCTTTCTCCAGGTGGGACATTTCCTTTATGATCTTGCAGGCAGCCAGAGCAGCAGCCACACCCTCCCGGCCCTGGAAGATGGAGAAACAGGGTTCTAGGAAGTGGCCCAGCCACCCTCACATATCCCAGTCTGCCTCTTGAGATGTCCATGGGAGCCATGGACTGAGGTGGCTGCTCACCATGGCCCAGAAGTATGTAGCCATCTCATAACGGTTCTGTAGTACAGCCCAAAGGAACAGGTCCCTCCAAGGGTCTTCACTCTTCCGACTGAGGTCTGGTAGCCATTTCTGGCCTGCAGGCCGCTTGGGTGGCCCTCTCTCCTGCAGATCAGGATATCAACATCCAGCCTTTCCAGCACACCCTGGCCCAACCTGGCTCTACATACCTCCATCCTTCGCCCGTCCTGGTAGAAACCACGGCACGCATCATGCAGGAAATCTTTGAGTACTCGGGAGACCTCATGGAGTGAGAAGGCAGGCAGGCCAATGGGCAGCTCCCGGGCCTGCTGGGCACCCAGGCCAGCCAGTGTCAGCCGACCCTCCTCATGCTTACGTTCCAGCAGTTCAAAGAGGAGGCTCTTGGGGGACACAGAGTGGTAAAGCTGCTGAAGCCGCCCGTAGGTCAAGAACTCGGCCATGTCAGCACCACTGTCCACAAAGAGGCGTACGAAGTCAGGCTTGTTGCTCACTAGGGCATCTGTCATCACCTCTTCCAAGTCACAGGACTGGATTCACCCAGTAGAGGAGACCAGGACAGCAAAAGGAAGGGAGAGAAGGTGAACATCCTCTCCTGGACACCCCCAGCATGTCCCCTGAAACTGGGGCAGACGTGGGTCAGAAAGCATGCTGGCCTCAGGTGCTGGGGGGGGGGGGTGAGGTTGGAAAGGTCTGGTGAGTTGACATTAGGAATGTCAAGACTCCCTCTGCCCCAGTTGGGACTTTGAGTGCTCTCCAGCATCCATTGTCTTGACCCCCTCCATGGCAATATCTGAGACAGAATGAGCCCAGATGACACCCCTTCTGCCAGAGCAGGTGCTCCACAAGGAGGCTGGAGAGCGGTCTGGAAAAGGTACACAGCCCAACGTGAGTGAAAGTGTGGCGACAGGCAGCCAGAACCTGTGACTTTGTTCTAGGCATTCCTGAAATCCCACTACTTCGGACTTAGTGTATTCCCTGCCTGGTATTCCCAAGTCAGGCGGGCGGAGGGTGTAGGGGAGAGAGCACCTTCCATTCCACGTCCCCATTGAAGATTTCACTCTTGGCAATGTCCACGCGATCCCAGGCCACTGCTAACTTGAGCTCATCTAGGTAGTCTTGGGCTTCTCGGCTGTGGCTCTTGCAGGCTGTGGGTGGAGGTGAGTCCCACAGAGCTGGAGGGAAGGGACTAGAACTCTGTGACTTGATGGGGGTTGGCAGCTGCCTCTAAACAGCAGCAAGAAACATAGGACCGAGCATTCAGAGGCAACACCCCAGAACTCCCCTGGACATGGTCTGGTGAGGCAGAAGGATGCTCTCAGTAATGTAGTGCTTTGACAAGCATCTTCTTGCCCAAGAACAGGGCAGGGATGTACATTCTCGTGCAAACATACTTCTTCCATGGGGATGCCTGACACTTTCACTGGAGGCCACAGTTACCCGCAAGCCCTGAAGTTAAGAGGGCTTTTTGCCTCCATGGTAGTGTGAATCACCGAAAACCACATGTGGTCCTGTGCGTGTCTTCTTGGGCCTCACTATCTAGCTTCAGTGTTGCCCCTTTGTAGTCTGGGCTGACTGTGAGTTTGCTATGTAGCCAGCTTGCTATTTATCAGCTTGAGCAGCCAGTCCTCCTGTCTACCAGGTAGAAGCGACCATATCTGGTTTATGTGGTGCTGACATTGAACCCAGGTCTTTGTATATTGTATGTAAACATTTTATGAAGTGAGCAACATCCCTGGGCCCCCTTAGAGTGGTCCGCTCCTCAGGTATGTCCCCATCCCTTCCCCAGCACCACCTCTCCCAGCTTCCAGCCTGTGCTCCAGGTCTGCCCTGCTACATGGACAAGCCTGGGGTTAATCCAACATATCCATCAGAGGCTGCGTGGACAGACCCACGGAACAGCTACACAGTAAACATTAGAACTCAGCCATAGAAAGGAAGAACTTCTGGGCACAGATTGCCATGGGCACAGGGCTGTGGGCATTTGCTTCAAGAAGGAAGCTGGGTACAAATAACACAGACTGTAATGCCATTCAGGTAAAATGGCGCCAAAATCCACATTCTTAGACACAAAGTAGGGAATTAGGGTCTGGAGACAAGGTGAAGTTATTGCTAAGACTATTGGAGTGTGGGTGTTTGTGTGTGTGTGTGTGTGTGTGTGAGGGAGTAATAGAAAAATTCCAGAACTGGAGATGGAGGCAATGCCCTGAGGCTAGATTATAAGCTACTGAACTGAACGCTTCAGAAATGCTTCATGAATTTGAGTCATCTTTCCTACCTAGGAAGGACTGACAGGTCTCCACAGTGGACACTAAGTCCTGCAGCCTCTGAGGGCAGGTCTACTTGGCTCACCTTTCACAAGTGCCTTGAGAATGACGGTGTCCAGGTCCTCAGAACCCTCCTGCTCAAAGTCGTACACTGTGAGCAGGTGGGGATGTGCAGCAATGTTCTGTAGCTAGGACCAGGAAAAAGGCTTGGGGTCTGAATATGTCCTAGAAGGGTTCTCAGATGGACCACTTTGCCCCCACTAACCCACAAACCTAGCTCAGGACTACCCACAGACTGACCAGGTTAGCTGTCTGGGCTCTCTGCTACACAAGGACCTGGATAATTCCGAGGTATATAGGAAGAGAGGGCATAGGCTAGGCGTGCAGGACTTTCAGGAAGAGCAGCCCCACCCAGGGGAGGCTGGGAGGGTAGCAGATGACCATAGTGACCCCAGCAGCACGCACCAGCTCTGTCCAGTGTATAATGGCTTCCCAAGAGAAATGCTCGCTGGGGAATTTCTCTTTGAACTGCTTCTCAGCCACCTGGGGCACCAGGAGATGAGGCTGGCTCACCAAGGCAGCAAGTATATCAGCAATGCCCCCAGAACCTGCCAGGATCAGCCATGGGCATGCCTGCTCCACAGCCCTGGAAATCCTCTGGGGAGGCAGAGAAGGTGACACCCAGATAAATGCTTAGGAGGTGCCTCAACCCTCCACACCACCCTGTAGGTGCCCAGTGAAACCACCATATCCTTCAGGGCTCCAGCCAGGGTCTTCTTTTTCCCCTGACCCTTACCTCTAGAGTACTGGGGTCACCATTGACTAGAAGGCAAAGGACAGGTATCTGGATGCTGCTGGTGCCTGTGGGCAGAGCAGCCGTGAGGTCATTTGATGCTCAGAAAGTGAGAATTCAGGACCACTCCCAACTTCAGACATCCCCAGGTACCATGTTTCTGTACACTCTGGCCTGACCTGACCTGGCCTGACATAAGCTAGGTTCCTTCCTTCCTTCCTTCCTTCCTTCCTTCCTTCCTTCCTTCCTTCCTTCCTTTCTTCCTGCCTGCCTGCCTTCCTGCCTGCCTACCTTCTTCTTCTTCTTCTTTTTTAAACTCAGGGTCTGTTAAAGCCCGGCCTGGTCTTGATTGTGAAACATAGTTCAGAATGATGATCTTCTGCTTGTATCAAAAGTGCTAGAATTACAAGCAAGTGCCATAGTGCCTGGTTTATTCTATGTTGGGGATTAAGCCCAGAACTTTGTGCACAAAAGGCAAGCACTCTACTAACCGAGCTACATCCCCAGCCCATGGTGACTTTTTCCTCCAAAGGTGAACCCAGACAGTGTATCAAACTCCTGAGCCACGGGCCCAAGGCTTCAACCTTATATCTGTGCTGTCCAGAGCTGGCATACGACATGTTAAACACAAGTAACTTGAAAGACATGAAACCTGGTTATACCTGCCACATCCCACGGGCAGATACACTGAGGCCAGGTAGTCACGCAGCATAGGACAGAGTTGCTCTGCATTGTAAGAGACACACTGGGCCAACAAAGGGTCTGGAGCTGGTGGGAGCAGCCCCAGTCTGCTGTGGTTCTATGGAGGCCTTTGTGGTATCAGACACCGATCTGTTTGTACTGCTAAAGTGTACTGGCTTTACCAAAAAATATTGTTGTTTATTAATATGCCATCCACACACTTTCTAAGCAATAATATAATAGCTTATAAACATTGTTTGTCCTTTAACGTTTCCTAGTCTATCTCTCTTTCACACCCTCCATTAGCCACAGATTTGCCCATTCCCTCAGGCAAATCTGCTCCCTGGTGGCAGTGGAGGAGACTGCACCTCTGGGAAGACTATTGGCTAGCAGAGTCTGTAGCCAGAATAAGTACCGTTTAAAACAGTGGTAACTGCCCTGTAGTCTGGCCAGGAGGTGGCTGTGTAGCCAGGGCCATACTTCCTAGCTATGTCACTCTCCCATCCCACACCGATATCCTTTCTTCCCAGGCCTTGTATGCTCAGGCATGCAGGACACCTTCCCCAACCCCAACCCTACCCCTGCCTTTCCTGTAAGGCCTTTCTTTCCCCACTCTCTCCACGAAGTTCTTATTGGTGTGTGCCACATCTCTGTGTCTACACCCCAAGATGCTGCTCTGGGCAGCTAGAGCAAGGCTTACCCCCATAACCTGTCCTCTGCTGAGAGATGTGCTTTTCCAGGCTCAACTGTAGCTCTGCCAGCCCGTCGTTCCCACTCCCAAGGGCACCTGGCTCCACCAGGACGAAGTGGGAAAGATTGCTGTCCAGGGGGCAGAGGGGTCCCTGGATGCTGCCCTCATCTGCTGGGTAGTGGACGGGAGTATCTTCCTGTGCCGAGGAGACATGGGGAGGCAGAGGCCTCAGGAGCAGCTTGGGCTGGGCTTTGCTGTGCTGAGCACGCCATGCTGGGGCCCTGGGTGAGGCTTCAGCAAGGCCTCAGAGTCCCCACCCCTCAGGCAAAGGGAGGTTGGACTGCTGGGCCAGGGGCCTCCCTGGAATGAGTGGACCATGGCCAGGGCCGTGCAAGCTCCACCTTCTAGACTGTTCTGGGCTGGGGTCCAGACTTCATCTCAGTGGGGCCTCCTGGGCTTCTCATTGGTTATGCCTTACACAGTCCACAGGGTGGGGGATGTGCATGAATACCAGAGAGCAGAAGCCACCTGGCCGGGGTTTTCTGGGATTTGAAGACAGCCATCCAGCCAGGCTGGACCCAGAGTTTTATCGGCCTGGCTTTCTGCAGGGAGTACAGCAGGTTCCACCCTTATTCTGAGAGGTGCTGCCACCTGGTGGGAAGTGCTGGGCTCCGTTGAACCCATGTCTTCCCTCTGCGGCCCATCCTTGGCTCCCACCTCTCAATATTTTCAGGTCCTCTGGGAGTGGCAGAGTTCTTCAGCCTATCTACAGCTTCCTCTACCCACCCATGCTCACTAAACCCTATCAGCTGTGGTCCCGTGAACCTGTCACTAACCTGGACACCGTCCAGAAGTTGACGGTGAAGGATTCGGTCCAGAGAGGCCATTCCGATGGCCACCACACGGACCTTGGTGGATGTGCTAGCCAGAGAGTGATCACGTACAGCCTGTCCGACATGACGGGCCAGGTCCACATGGAGGGCACTGGTCAGGATCCAGGCTCCTATGGGAGGGGAAGAGAAGGGTCCTGGACTCCTCATAGCTGGCTGACCATAGTGAGAGATAATTTTTTTTTCTTTCCTCCAGTCAGGCTTCTACAATGCAGGTAATTCTGCAACACAAGCAACCCCATGTGTTCCATGTACTGGAGATTCAGTATGAATCACCATGCCCAGCTACAGGGAACACTTTGAGGTTGGTGGAAATATTAAGGCTCAGGAAGGATATATGTGTGGCAGACAGTGACCTTTTCCGAGATTTGTCCTAGATGACACCCTGCAGCCTGGTCTGGGCAAGAATCTGAATGACAAAGTTCCCACCTGCATCTGACTGCAAACCGTTCCTTAATTATAACCGCTTCTGCAGTGAGAAAGCCTTGGAACCTGCAACCCTATTGTCTGTGTATGCAGGACACCTGTGTCAGGGGACAGGTGTCTGTGGAGACCAGAGGTGCCACTTCCCTATCTATGGAAGATGGTCTCTGATGAACCTGGAGCTCACTGATTGGGCAAGCCTGGCAGACCACTTGCATAAGCTACAGGGACTTGTCTGTTCCCCCTAGCATTAGGGCTACCAGCACAGGCCCTCATGCCTAACTTTCAGCATGAGTGCTAGAGATTGGGTTTGGGTCTTTAGCTGTTGAGTGGTCTCACTATGTTGGTCAGTTTTAGTTTCTTTTTAAAAATTATGTCAGTGTATGTCCGGATATGCATATGAGTGAGGCCGCCCGAGGAGACCAGAGGTGGTGATTCTCCCTGGAGCTGGAATTACAGGCAGTTTCAAGCTGCCTAACATGGGTCCTGGGAACAGAACTCAGTTCCCTACAAGAGCAGCACATGCTCTTACTGTTGTAATGCATCTGTCTGACCCCTGTACTGCTTGGTCTTAACCGTCACGTCAACACAACGCAGAATCACCTGGGAAGAGAATCTTAGCTTAGATCAGTGTGGCCTGTGGGTGTGTCTGTGGTGGACTGTCTTGGTTGTAAAGGGATGTGGGCAGCCCTCACCCACTGAGGGCAGGGGGGAACCTTACCTGTGCTCTGAGCTGCTTTCACCAGCCCCTTGCGTAGGACATCCCGAAGCCAGGACTTCATAGCAAAGGGCCGTTCTTCACCCACCAGGGACACCACCAGGTTGGGGGCTGGTAGGTGCCACTCGGTGAGCAGGAGTTCAAAGAGCACAGACGGGGGCACATTGCTTGGCACCTTCACAAACTGCAGAGTAAGGGGCTGGTGGGTTCCAGGTGGTAGAAAGCACTGGGCTGTGGGATTCTGATCATGGGGGAGGAAGCTGGGCTTATGGGACAGGGCGGGCCACAGGAGGGCTGGCTTTAGACCTTCCCTCCTCTGGGCAAGGCTTCTGTGTGGTATGGCCGTTGTGATATATCCCCCCCCCTCAGTGGAGAGTGAGGTAGGAGTTCTGAACCTCAAAGTTCTCATTATCACCAGGGCCAGAAGCAACTCTCTACGTTTGCCCATCTGGTCACAGTCTCTGCACTCAGTTCATAAGGAGTGGATGCAGGGTGAGTAGGCCCCAGTACGGGGCTTTAAGAAGAAAGTAAGACTTGGGGATTCCAGGTACGGTGGATTTCACCCAGGTGTGAGTTGCCCCTACCTTGCCTCGCTTCTTCCCAGACCCTCCGAAGTTGACCTCTCCCCTGCATAGGACTGGCTCCCAGCTATCCCCAGTATCTGGGGGGCTTCCGGGGCAGGAGCTCTGGGCCGTCTGCATGGCGGCTTTTCTGTGAAACATGTGGTGAACCTACAGGATGGAATAGCCACCCTCTTCCCCTCTTGATAAGGAAGCGCCATCCCAGCTGGCATGTGAGGTAGCTGTCCATCTGCTGGCCCCACCTGGGCTCTGCCACATTCCTCTCAGTGGCTCATTCTCCACTGGGAATGGGGACACAGCAAACCCACCTCCCTGCCTCTGTTTCCCACACTTACCGAACTTTGGGCATCTGGATTCCAACACACTCGTCACGGCGCTCCAGAGGCTTTTGTAGGGGGTCTCCTGGAAACCTCCAAAGACAGTAGGGAATTCATTTTCCCAACCCATGGGAACCACACCCCAGACTGCTCCAGACAAGGGCCCAGGTTTTTGCCTGGGTAGTTAGGTGAGAAGGCAGATGACCTATCTCAGATGTAAGGAGGCTGGGGGAACAGAGTGGAGAAGAGGAGGGACCTAGATGGAACTGGAAGTCCAGGATAGGGAAGCAGAGATGATGGCTAGAAAAGGGAAGCAGGAACCGAAGGCAGAAAGAAAATCCAGGAAGGAAAGCCTGTGGAGGGTGTCAGATGAAGAGGGCAATGGGAACAACAGGAGGAAGCAGGGAGAGAAAGATCCTGCCAGGTTCTTTCCCTCCAAGCTCCCGCCTCGCTAAATAGAGGCAAAGAGGCTGCCTGCAGCATCCTTTACCCTGGCTGGCCTCAGGTCCTCTCCCATCCAGCCAGCCAGGCTAGGCCACTCAACCCCACCCTTCACTTCATAGACCTGAGTGGACTAGCCTGTGGTATGCAGCTGGGCTCTCTACAGATCCCCTATGTTTCTTTGATGACTGCCACTAACCTCTACAGCACACTGTGGCCCTGTCCTCACCATGTCTTGGCTCCTGAAAACAGGTGTCCATCCAGGGAGGAAGAACATACTGGAAGGACCTCCCTTGGCTCCACTGTAGGCAGAGATCCTGTCTGACTTGGAACAGTTCTCTACATACCACTTCCCCATGCTTCACAAGTCTACATGGCTGTCCCGTGTGCCCTGCTTTGAGGTGCCTGCATGGTAGCACTTCAGAACCTGTACACATAGGGGACTGAGAAGGAGGGGATGGGGTATATGTTATGAGAGAGCTTATTCTCTACCGCTGGTGGATAACCTGGACAGGAGGTGAGCCAAGCTCCTCCTAACATACCACCGGAGCCAGCATGGTTATGGTGTGACTCCAACAGAAAGTGTATCTCAAAAGATACAACCCCTAATTCCTGGTACTGTGCACACGACCTTCTACAGAAGTTCGGTCTTTGCAGATGTGAACTGATGTTTACCTCTGATGAAAGGTCTGCAGATGACTGACTCATTAGAATGTCCTAGTTATGGAAGTTGAAATGTTACAGATCCATAGCTAAATTATCTGTCTTCAGCACCCATTTATTACCCACTGCCACTGTCTGATCTAACATCCATCTACCAGGCAAAAACCTTTAGCCTGTATCCTCAGCAAACCTCAAGCTTCCACAAACCTAAATGCCAAAATATCATCAGACAGCATCTGAGGCCTATAGCAGAGATTCCCCACTTAACTGTTACCTACCTACCTGGTCATCCCACCAATGTATCTGATAAATGCCTTGACTTCCTGTTGTTCTTTGTTCTGTGACTGCAAAGGTTATTGTAACCACAGCCACAGTGGAACATGTCCCTTGGGGTCTTATTAGTCACAGTCACTCATACTTAGCTCTGTATAAACTAAGTCTTGTGTTTGGTGCAAGAGCATCATATCATGTTGCTGGAGGTGTAACTAGGATATGCTAAGCCATTGGGTGGAGTAGGATACGCTCTTCACCAGAGGGGACAGGAAGAAAGAATTGGAGGTAGGACCCTCGGAGGCAGAAGATGTAGGAAGGTTTCTCTTTGTAGCTTGTCTAGCTTGGGAAGACATGGGGCTTCTTGGGGTCTGATCTAAGTGCTATGGCAGGTTTTTTGTTGTCGTTTTGTGGCTTCCCTAACCTAGTGTACTGCTTAGTTTTTTTCTTTTCTTTTCTTTCTTTTTTTTTTTTTTTTTCTGTCAACTTGACAGAAACTAAGGTCATTTGGGAAGAGGAAACTTCAATTGGGAAAATGCCTACATCAGATGCCCTATAGGAAAGTCTGTGGGGGGCATTTTATTGGTTAATGATGAATTTGGGAAGATCCAGCCCACTGAGGACAGTGCCATCCTTGGGCAGGCGGTCATGAGTTCTATAAGCAAATCAACTGAGGAAATCATGAGGAACAAGCCAGTAAGCAGCATGTCATTGCAGGCTTTGCTTCAGTTTCTGCCTCCACATTCCTGCCTTGGGAATCCCTTCATGATATACTGCATGGTGCAAATGAAAATTAACCCTTTCCATGGTGTTTATGGCAGCAGCAGAAAGCAGACCTGGGTTTCACTGTGGCCTCCAAACCAAGAGAGACATATCACCCCGATTTTCCAGTGTGTGGCCCTATATGAAGGTAGCCTCCATGAGTCACTGTGTGGCCAAAGGCAAGTCCCCTCCCTTGTATCTGGTTCCAATAGCCAGGCCTTGCTCCTTGGATCCTGGAGTTCCCTGCAGCCCTCCCATAACTTAAGTTATGGGAGATGTAAATTCACCCCACCCACACCAGGAGTTCACACCCAGGGTCTGTGGGGGGCAAGATTTGAATAAGGTCCTCAAGCCACGGGAATAAACAGCTGATGGTTTTCCTGTAGGAATCTGGCTAGGGTCACAGGCATGTCCCTGTGTGCTGAAACAAGGACCACAAGCTGGGAGGTGCACTCCTGAAGTGTTAGGGACACCCCCCCCCCATGGAGAGGCTATGTGGTCTTGCCCAGGGCTCTGAGGATGTCTTTCAACTTCCAGGGACTCCAGGCATCCTTTCTTTATGGCCACTGTGGTCAGGGACTTGTGCCTGTGCATGTCTGTGCTTTTCTCTTCCTATAAGAGCCCATCACTGGGGCTGAAGAGATGGCTCAGTGGTTAAGAGCACTGGCTGCTCTTCCAGAGGTTCTGAGTTCAATCGCCAGCAACCACATGGTAGCTCACAACCATCTGTAATGGGATCTGATGCCCTCTTCTGGTGTGTCTGCAGATAGCTACAGTGTACTCATATAAATAAAATAAGTAAATCTTAGAAAAAGAACCCATCACCGGGACAGGGCTCCCCACCTTCCCATCATCTCATCTACAAAGACCCTGTTTCCAGACAAAGCTACTGTCTTAGGGCCCATGTGAAAAACATGCTGCTAACAGTAAATCTCACTCTTGGAAATAAGAGTTTCTGGTCACATCTGGACATGTGCTCTGCAATAAGAGAGGTAACTCAAGCTGTATGTGTACTCTGGTTTGGAGTATGGGAGCCATGCTGTTTGTTCTCAGTCTTTGGACTGGGGATGGGGCCACCTACTCTTCTTCCTACTTAGTTCCTAGTGGGAAAGGCATAGACATCCTCATTTTAGCTTGGGAGAGGAGTCCTCTGGGGCTCCTGAATCTCTGGAGATTTCTTATCCAAGGTCTAGGCCCTAGAGAGTAACTTTCAAGATGGGGTTCAACAGTATACCCCCACTCGTGGACAATAAATTAGACCCTGCAGACAAGGTCACCTTGCCTTGCTTCAGTATAGACTGGATAGATGGTCCAGACTCCTGGATGCCATGGAAGGTGAATGAAACACCCAGGAACTGCCAGGCCTTCCTCTCCCCACATAGGCTGAGGTGGGGGACGGGGCATTTGGGCAGGTGCCAAGTACCAGGCAAATGTTGCCACAAAGAGGGAAGGTATGCAAATAGGATTTGCATGTGCAGGTGTCTGGGTCTAAAATGCCCCCCTTTGTTGGTGGTTTGGGGAGAGGGATTGAGCTACATGACCCTGATCATTATCCTATGCCAGAACTCTGAAAGAAAAAAACCAGATCTTTAATCCCAAGGCAGAGGAGACCTTGGAGGCTCTTACTAGCTGAGACAGTCATAGAAACAGCTGGAACTAAATGTACTTCTCAGTCCCTAACATGGGAAGAGCCCAGAGCATGTCATATCTGGCACCCAGACCCCGGGGTCCTGAACTTATTTGTTCCTAAGCTCTCTGTGCCACAGTGATATGTGGGTAAAAGCACAATGATAAGAAGGTTTCTGCATGCAGCAGGCATGAATTAACATGGCACCCCTCATCCCCCAGTACTGAGAACTGGCATTCATGACAGAGCAGAACATAGATACATCTGTGAAAAACTGGGTCCGCACCCTTAACAACAACCCCTCTCCCAGCCCCTGCACTCAGGCTGATTTTCCAAGGTGCTGTGGAAAATGTAATCTCCAAGTCTCAGAGTTTGGATTGTCCTCCACCCAGACTCTCTCAAACAATGGGTGGCCCCTTTCCTTGTTTATTGTAGACCTGTCCCCCTGATGCCATCCCTGATAGAGTTGATGAAAGAAAATCATGAGGTAGGAATATGTCTAGAAGATGGCTCCTACTTGCTCTTCCTACCTGGTCAGCAGAGGACTGGGCAATTTCCTGACCCCACTCCCTATACAAGCTGACCCTGGAGTGAGCTTACCTGCCTGTTCCTCCCAGATTCCTGGCATGTAGCTGCCGGTGCTGAATGTTGGAACCACTCACCTACTTCAGGCTGTGTTCCTCTCTTGCTCCCCCCACATACCACACCTGGGCACCTGGCAGCCAATGATATCTTAGAAAGCTGGGTGTGAGTGGCCCTAGGGCACCACCCAGCCACCAAGAGCCAGATTGGTGTCACTGGTCTGAGAGCACATCTAGGCTGGCCAGGAAGCTGTACCCACTGTTAAGAGGGGTTAGAAGAAGCATGAGTCCTGCCCTATCCTCCATGGGCTTTACCCAGTGTGGTCAATGAATATAGCCTGGGTGTCTGCACTTCTAACATGAGGTCAGAGGGCAGATGAGAATTCTGCTTCATTTCTCACCAAGCCTTGGGTTCTCTAGTTAAGGAAACAAGGACTGCCTCAAGGCCACATGATCCATGAAAGGATGGCCGGCAAGTTGTTCCAAGGAGGATAGGCAAACAGGTGAACTGTTTTCTGAGGTCCTAGGAGGTCTGGAGATGTCTGCCCTGATCTGTGGTGTGCCACCCTCCTGGGGAATCCTATGGTGTGGGTGAGCTGAATACGGTGTACTTACCAGTCAGGCAGCCAATGCTTTGGGGACTGCATGAGGACTGCCTCTAAACTGAGGCTCAGGACTGACGCTCATAGAATAGACCATGCTTTTCATGGCTGCGACACTGACTGCTTTCCTGTTGATCCATTCTTCAGCATTAAGTCCCAGTTTCTCCGCCTGTTGACCAAGATCCTCGAGCTCAGTTTCTAGGTGGTTGTGGGCATTTGGGGTGGAAGGACCCTCCTCACTGTTTCTGTGAGCCCTTCTCCCCAGAAAACACAGGATCTTTTCTTGCCATGAACCTCAGGGGTAAGGTCTAAGGGTTGGGCAGCAGCCAAGGACCCAACAATAGCCACCAGAGGGCGCCAGTATCATAGGTAAAGACCGGACCTAGGTGGGATGGGGAGGAAGCTACTTCAGGCTAATCAAGGGCAGGGGTCTTTTGGCTTTGCCCTGAACAAGAGGGCCACAGTTACATGACCATTTGAGCTAGAATGTTCCCTACATATCTGTCATATTACCTTGACATAAGCCAGGTCCATTTGAGGTCCTTCTGGAATTACAGGCTGTGCTGGGGCCAGAGGCTCAGAACCAGCTCCAGTCACTTGGGCCCCAAAGAGCAGGAACCATAAACTCTAAGGGCTTGAGAGCTATAGGGCCCAGTTCTGGAAGAGAGAACATATCGGGGGCCTAGGTGGAAAGGCCAGACCTCAGCATATAACAAGGCCAAAGTCCATTGGATTCTGGAAATCTAGCCTAAGTTTATGTACACCAAGCAATCCAGGGCCTATGTCTGATGACAAATGGAGAATAGGAGTATTTCTACAACCTTCCTTCATCTGATTCTGTCCTTGGACCTCCATCTTTCGTACATTTGAAGGGCTGCACCAGATATTCCCTAACCATTCCCAGGCCAGTGCCACATTATGGCTGTCCTTACCTACAACCTTCTGTGGCCCCCTGTGATCCTAGTAATCAAACCCAGAAAGGCCCTGACACTTTTTCTTCTGCTGCCTTGGGTACCACTCCTTGAAGCATCTCCTACAAGCTCATCACCACAGGCTCCCATGTCCTCCAAGGACCCCTTCACCCAGGACCACACCAGCACAGGGCACATCCCTTGTAGCTTTCTTCCCAGGAACCCCAGAAGCATTGCTCAGTGTTGCTTTGTCATCTGAAATGATCTTTGCTTCCTCATTTGCCCATCAACAGCTGCTTCCTCCATAGGACTGCTAGATACTGGGCAAGTACAGGATATGACAGTATACAGAACATGTGCTCAAAGGCAGTTGTGAGCTTGGGCAGCATGTGCATATGCACGAGCCATAGGGAGGCCCAAGTGGAGTCTGTGGAGACAGCCATTTAGTGGGAAGCAGCTTCCAAACCATTCCAGGTGCCAGGCAGATAGACATTGGGCAAGGCTCAATTGCCCAAATGCTCCCACTATGAGCACTGGGATGAGGGGATGTAGAATCAAGTACCATTGGATGGACACCTACATTGCCCTCAATGGCTGCTTCCTTACATTGATCACTGTGGCTTGGCTGGTAGCTGCCTCTGTCTCTCTTATGGTTGCTCTGACTAGTGCCAGAAAGATACTTCCTCTTGGGCAAGGCTGTGTCCCAAAGGGTAAGTCTCCAGCAAGGGCTGCTCTCACCCCAGTTTGTGTCCCTAAGGTAGCTATTTTCCTTCCCACCACTGACTGTACAGCCTTGCTAACTGCCTTGGCCCACTTGCTCAAAATCCAAGTCTAGTATTGGTGAAGCCTAGTGTTCTTTGAGGGCCAGTGTCCTTACGTAGCCTGAGCTATCTATCTCTAAGGTTGACACCTAGGTCTGGGCTGGAGCAGAAGAGGCCAAAGTCTAGCAGGCCCTCTAATCTCCCCAGCCTGCAGAATTTTGTGCCCAAAAGCCCCCAGCATACTTTTGGGAGAGAAACTACCTCCTAAGACCAGACCCTAGCCCAAGGGCCCTGCCTCATTCTGCCCTTAGTCTCAGTTCTGTCTGCCTTTTGTGGAGAGATATACTCCAAAGGCCCAGAAATTCTGCATCTCTGGCTTTGGCACTCAGGGAATTGAAGACCTCTCCTTCTCACAGCATTTCCAAGGCTACCTATGTTGCCCTCATGACTTTAGTACCTTCTTAGCTCAGGGTTTTTGCCCAGCATACTGGACTCTTGTCTGTGGCCTCCAAGTTGGTGACAATGGTCTGGGAGGGCAAGGACAGAGTTCGGTAGGCCTTAGCCCTGAGTTCTGTCTATTAGTCTGACCCTGGTCCTGGCACTATCCCACAGTTGTAGACCAAGCCTGGAGGGGATGAAGGACCAACTCAAAGCTCCTGCCAAGACTCTAATGGAAATTGATGGTTGGTTTCCTGACCCCATGTCCTGCACTGAGCTTTTGTGCATGCGTCTGTATCCCAAATACATGCTGTCTATAGAGGTACTTATATGCTTCTGTGTGTGCAGAGCAGGTACAGGACTGGTAGCCTGCCATTCATTTCTCTCCAGTCACTCACTCACATTTAGGAGCCTCTCTGTGCCTGGACTCATGGAGGTCCCTGTCACACGATGCCCACACATGGGAATGTTGGCAGCTGCTTCACAGGTTCTGGGTCGCATAAGGGCTGGGGCTGTTCAGAGCACATGAGTGTCATGGTTCTCATGTGCTTCCTCCATGCATCTCTGTGTCTCACAGATGAGATCTGTCTGTATCTCCTGAACTGGCAACTGAGTCATCCCTGCCTCCTCTTCTGCCCCTCAGTTGCCCTGCCCCTGATCTGGGCTTCAGTCTTGTGGTGTATGTGTGTGTGTGGAGGGTTGCCATTTGATCCCTCCTGCGCTGCTACTCAATTAATATCATGGATGAGCACAAAAGTTCTGGCTGGAACTGCCCACCACAGCACTGAATTTGGCTAAGAAATACCCAAGATATTTCTATCCACCAAGTGGAAGCTTCGTGGCTTAAGGAATGTCCAGGATGAAGTGCCGTTGGGCTAGAGGTGTTGGAGATGCTATCAGCTAAGAGATCCTGAGTGTAGTTGGCTGTGCTCTTGAACAGGCTCTTACCACAAGCTCTGATGGAGGTCTGAGATCTTTGAGGCTCCCAGGACACACACTTAGTAGGAGAGAAGTGGGTTTTGTGGCAGGTGGTGGTAGCTCCCTGAAAGGGAATCCTTCAGTATTTGCTAGAATGCAGTCTCTCAGCATAAGGCAAGCACCAGTGGCCCTCAATGTCTAGAAGTGCTTTTCATGCTTAGATGGGGCCTCAGAGGTATGTATGAGTTTCTGAAGACCTGATCAAGACCCTAAGCAGCTTTACTACAGGTCTCAATTTCAGAGTAAGCACTACAGTAAGTTCTGGAACCTCACCAGCACTGACTTGGTGCTGGTAAAGGAATGACAGGGTGCCGTTTGCAGCGAGAGCCTGGTCACCAAGTGACCCTCATGCAACCTTGTTAAATTGGGTATAGCTGTAGCCCTGTGGGGTGGTTCCTGCTGCCTCATTGGGCTGCTGGTCTCCCCTTTGAACACACCCTTCGCAGTGTGCTCTTAATAGCCTGTCCTTGGAGCAGTCACAAAAGGGAGCTCACAAAAGGCTGTTTGAATGTGTCCCACATACATGCACACTACACACACTTGCACACAACCCTCAATATTCTCAGCTGGTTCCCAGCTTGGCATCTTGAAAGAGTGTGGGTGGGTGTGGCCCATGGTAAGGGGTGGTGGAATGACTGCATGCCTAGCATAAGGACTGCCTCAGAGGGCAACTTTCTTCACAAATGACTGTCCAGCCTTCGCCCACAAAGTAGAGCAGAGTAGGTTCTTGGTGCACCCAGTGAGATGATTTCAGATACAGTGTGTGTGGGAGAAAGAACAAGACATCAGGGCCGAAGGACTCTGGACAAGCCCAATCTCGCCTTTGTTCTACTGTGACCCTGGGATCCCCTCATGGGAGAGAATAACTCCACCCCAGTGTTTGCCTAGAGAAGGCCCTACGTTCCCCTTTCCCAGGCCCGAGAGCAAGCTGATTGAGATGATGGATCTTCATGTGCCCAGATGAGGAGAGGGTGCTCCAGTATCTGCCTGGAGATGCAGGAAAGTACAGCCTCACTGCCATCTGTTCCATCCACAGGGATAGACGGATGGTCACCAGTCAGGAGGACCTGGAGAGAGTTATCAGTGGTTCACAGTGGGAAGCTCCATTCCTCATACCCTCCCCCTCACACCTCCACCATTCATCTGCTTAGTATCGAGTGTCTAATGCATGAAGAGAGCTTTGAACAGCAAATTCTCCCCCAGGTTATGTAGGCATACATTTTTTGCAACCTACTTTTGTTATTTTGTCCTTATTTTTCCAGATCTGAGGACTGAACCCAGAGCCTTGCTTGCTAGGCAAGCACTCTACCACTGAGATAAATCTCCAATCCCTGCAGCCTACTTTTAACAAGAGTTCAACCTCTTCTCTAGTCTACTACCCAGCAGAGGTAGTGGAAGAGAAAAGTTATTAGGATACGGGGGACATAGACCCATTCAGCAATCTTTTTTGGGGGGCAAGCTTGATCTTCTTTGGCAGCAGTTCAGCCCTGTAGCAAATACCAAATACGACTCAGCAGCTGCAGACCAGTCCTCTAGGCAGGCAGACACCAGGCACGAACCAGCAGCTGGTTCAATCCTGAAGGAACTGCAAGGCTCACCAAGCAGCCTGAGGAAAGGCAATGGAAGCAGCAGACTGCTGCAAGAACTCCAGGAGCGGTTCTTGGGGAAGTTTCTCTCAATGGCGGCTTTATCAAAGGTTGAGTTCAGCAATGCAGTGTAAGGCAAACCAATACATGTGAGTCATTAGTGAAGAATAGCGAGGCCGAGCAAACCAAACCAGTGCTCAATGCTCATCTCCCACTGACTATGGGCTCAATTTTATATTCCTTCATCAAAGGTCCTTTCCCGTGTTTGCTATATCAAAACATCCTTTCACCTGTGTGCCTCAGCAAAACATTTGACATAACTTTCCAAAGAAACTAGAAGTTTCCACTCCAGGATTAATTGAAGTGTCTTGAGCTCTCAGGTGTTCTGGTTTATGTTTTTGTGATCCAACGCCAACCAGAAACAACTTAAGGGAAGAAAAGGTTTATTTCACCTTCTAGGCCCATCATTGAGGGAATTCAGGGTAGAAACTTAAGTAGGTATTTGAAGCAGAAACCATGGCGAAACAGAACTTGCTAGCTCACTCAGGCTCATGTTATATTTCTTATATAGCCTGGGACCAACTGCTCAGGGAATGGTACCACCATACTGAGCTAGTTCTTTTCAAATCAATTGACAATCAAGACAATTCCCTACAGACATGCTGATAGGCCAATCTGGTCTAGGCAATTTGTCAATTAAAGCTTTGTATCTCAGATAATTCTAGATTGTGCAAGTTGACTGTTAACATTGTCTAGGATCATGGGCACCTCCAGTCTGCTCACTATTTTTGCTCAACTCTACCTAATGGTTCCATGGCAGTGCATACAAGATTTTGGGGATGAATGAATAAACCAGTGGGAAATCAATCAGGAGAAAGATGACATCTGGGAAGCCCTTGGAAGTCAGACTGCCCCCAACAACCTCTTGGCTGGTAGACTCTGGTCCTCATAGAAGACATCAGTCCTAGTTTTCGCCTCATGATAGATAGCCTCAAAGGCACCTCCCATTGTTGCCCTCTGACTTCACCAGATAAACAATGAATAACTGGGTGCAAATCGATTGGTAAAGAGTCCTTAGAAAGTCAGCATGTAGAAGGGTAGGCACCAGACTTCCAGAACATTCAAAGGCTTAGAGACAGGTATGGAGGGGGTGCTCTTCCAGGATGTAGCCTGATGGGATTTGTGCATACACTCAATGACTGTAGAAGTAGGAGGTGCTTCCTTGATAAAATAGGGGCCTGCAGAGAACAGGTGGTACCCCAGAGTCCCATACTCAGAGTTACAGACTTCCATAGCCTAAGAAATCTACTCAGTCTCTGCCACAAGAGGCTTTTCTCTTCTTGGATGTTGGGCCCTTAAGGATCCTCACCCACTTCCACAGTAGCCATGGGCTTGGTCTCACACTCATACCCATCCATATGCAGGATTTTTTGTGTTTCCTGCTTCAGGGCTGCCAGATTTTATTTCCTTGGCTTCAGCTTTAGCCCCACCCTGAGCCCAGCCCATCTTAGCTCTGTGCTCAACAGTACACCTGGAGTTCCTCCTCTTGGGTTCCCACCCTGCTCTGCCCTCCCCCCATATTCTCTGTCCAGCTTTTTGAAGAGGGCAAGGACCTTATAGCAGCCCTTGCCCAACCTCCTCTGTGCCTCAGTGTCCTCCAGAACAGATTCCTTGTCCAGGATATGGAAGGCATCCCCAAGAGTTTTAAAGAAACCAAACAACACAACGAAAAACCAACCAATCAACCAAACAAACAAATCCTTTATTGGTTGTGTGTAAATGCACGGGCCATGGCATGTGTGTGGAGGTCAGAGGACAGTTTAGCAGTATCTATTCTCTCTTTCCATGTGAATCCCAGAGAATACAACTCAGACTGTCAGACTTTTGTGGCAAGCGACTTCACCAGTTGAGCCATCTTGAAGGTCTCAAGAAAGCATTCTTCTTCTCCATCTTCCCCCAGGACAGACTTTGGCAGCTATGAGTACAATTTAAAAAAAAAAAAAAAAAAAAAAAAACAAAAACATGGAAACATGTGAAAATAAATGGCTCAGTATAATCAGTGCATTCACTATAGTTCCAGCAATTCCTAATTTAGAGGCAATCTGGTTTAATCTGCACCTGACTCTCATCCTCTTCCTGTTGATCATTTCAAAGCCTTTCTCCTGCGTCAGACTTCTATCCACACATTCTTCTGTGTGTACCTCTGGTAGGCATGGCCTCCTCACACCCTGAAATTGGTACAGAGAAGGCAAGGCAGGCCACATCGTACCCTACCCCCTCTCTCATTTTCAGAACAAAGAGCCAAGCAATCGTCCAAGGGCAATGAGGACTTTCCAAGTCTCATTATGAAAAATCTGGGTCTTAGGATATTAGGCATGCCTTAACCCATATATTTGTTTGTTTTAGGAAATAGGGGCTCACTCTGTAGACACTGAACTCATAGAAATCCTTTTGCCTCAGCTTTTTGGATTCAAGAATTACAGATTTGAGTCTTTCTGTCTGTGCTGCTTGAATTCTGCTCTTGTTCAGACTCTTCCAAGTGTGTGTGTGTGAAGGGAGTTTATGCAAGCATAGGTAGACATCTGTGTGTGGTTGAGTATGTGCACAAGAGCATGTGTCTGTGTATGCATGTGTGTGAAAACCAGAGACAAATTTTTGGTGTTGTTCCTCAGGGGCAGTCCATCTTGATTTTTGAGACAAGGTCTCTCTACATAGTCAACTGTCATGAAACTAGCTGTGTAGACAAGGCTGGTCTTGCACTCACAGAGATCTGACTGCCTCTGTCTCCCAAGTGCTGGGATTAAAGACATGGGCTACCATGCCTGGTGTATGTCCTGCGTTTTTATGTGGGTTTTTGGATTGAACTCAGGTCCTCATGCCTGTTCAGCAAGCAATTCTGAGCAGTCAAGCCGTCCTCAGCCAGATCCCTCCAATGTGTTTAGTGGCTATAGCTGTAATCTTGAGAGAAAATAACAGAGGAGATTATGGTAATATTTCAAACTCACATTTAGAGATTTGTTTTTACTTCTTTGATTTTACATCTGTATCTTTTATATCTTGGTTCCTAAGAGACTCAAAAGGATTGCTTATTTGATATGTAAACATATATGTTTGATTTGTTCAGACAGCCGGTGCTGCAAATCTCCAGGTTCTGCAACCCACAGCAGATGGAAGATATTTGAAAAACAAATTACTTCTGGATTGGACTAGCGCAGCTCTTATTCTTTCCCCAACAATATAATGTAGAAATACTCCGCCTAGCATTCCCATTGTGCTCGGTATTGTGAGGAATCTAGAAATGGTTTGAGCCACACTGGAGGACACATGTAGTTTCTAAGCACAGACCACTTTATGTGAAACTTGAACACTGAGAATTTTAAGCTGGGGGCATCTGGAGTGGGAACCTGCCAATATTATTTCTTATGGTTCAATTATTTTTGTCCTTTGGATATTAGTTATAATAATGACTGTCATGCACCTTTATTGTATGACTCTGTTAAGAGTATAAATCAACCAACTGAAACATACTGTGTTTGTCTTTGTGTGTGTGTGTGTGTGATGCATTTACATGTGTGTAGATGCATGCACTTGTGAGCATGTGCAGAGGACAGCAGAAGGAACCTGGTATCCTGCTGTATCAGTCAGTCTTTGTCTTGGCAGGGTCTCTTGTTCAGCCTAGAGTTTGAATTTTTCAGTTAGGCTAGAGCCAGAAGTCCCAGGGTCTTTGTTCCCTGACCCATGCATGCACAAGCACGCACAGGATCACACCTGGCATGTATATGGGATTGTGAACACTAGTCTTCATGCTTGAGAGGCACGTTCTCTTAACCACTGAGCCATCACCTGGGCTGCTTGTCTTTTGGTAATATAAGCCATGCTGCAGTACACAGGTTTATGTGCTTACTCATATCCCCACCACCACCACTTTCCATCTCTCCCCTTCCTTACATAGCCCAGACTGGCATTGAACTTAGTCTGTCCCGGAGGATGGATGACCTTGAACTCCTGATACTCTTGCCTGCACCTACCTCCCAAGTGCTCAGATTACAGGAGTGCTCCACCATGCCCACCTTTATTTTCTGTTTTTCTCATTTGTCTTTGGGTCGGTTATTAGTGGTGGGATTTCCAGGCCAAAAGGAGAATAAACTCTTGCTAAGGCTGCCAAGATGCCCTTCCCACCGGTGATTAGGAAAGCACCTGCCACCCTGGCCTCTCCCAAGGATTATGCCAGCAAACATCTGGAGTTTTGCCAATCAGATAGTGGGCCACTGGTATCAGAGTGTACTTTTAATTTGCATTTTCTTGTTATGAGTGAGGCTGAGCATTTTCCCCCCAAGGCATCAAGGCCACATGCCTCTGTCCCCGTGTTCTGGTCCTGTTCGCAGCCCACTCTTCCTCAGCACTTCTGCCACAGTCTTCTCTGGCTTTAGATGTTCCTTATGTACAAATGATATTAATCCTTTGCCCATGGCGATGAAAACTGTAGAGACAATTCCAGTGTGTCCCCTAACTCTTACTTCCTCTGCGGTGTCTTTCTGCTTTATCTGCTGCTTCCAGATTTCACTGCACAGTTGGAAATGTTTTCCCTAGTGACAGTTTCTTGTGGCAGGTGCTCTTCCCCCACTTGCTCATCAGACCCAGGTCCTTACATACACTAGGCACACACTCTACCTCTGGCCACACCAATGACCCCTCACCCCTTGTTCTTTCTGCACAGCTTAACTTTTATACCAAAGCCTTTGATCCACCTCTCTCCTTTCCCTCTATTGCTTCGATAAATACCAGAACCGAGAACAACCTGGGTGAGGAAAGGGTTTATGTCAGCTTACGGTTACAGCCCATCTTCAAAGGGAGGCCAGAGAAGGACCTCAACCAGGAACCCGGAGGCAGGCCTGCTCAATATTCCACATTGCACCAACTACTATCAAAGAACTCATTCACAACCAAGGAAGTTCAGCAGGAACCCCAGAGAAACGCTGCTCGCTTGCTTCTTCTCAGGCACATGCTCAGCTCGCTGCTTTCTTATATAGCTTAGGACCACCTGCCCAGGAAACAGTGGGCTGTGTCTTCCTGCGTCAATTAAGACAATCAAGACAATCTTCCTCAGACACACCCACAGGCTAACCTAATCTAGGCCGTCCTTCAACTGATTCCTTTCTCAGATGACCCTAGGTTGTGTCAAGTTGACAACTGAAGCTGACAAGGACAGTATCTAAAAGTTATTCTTGTGCATGGTGTGAGAGGTGGGTGTGGCGGATCACAGGAGCATGGGATTTGGGGATTGTCCTGGGAGGCAGGTGCCCTTCCACCCCACACAAAGGCCAGCCTTGCAAAAGCCAGCTGCATAAACCTTCTTATTCATTCTCATACCACCACAGGATAAGACGCTCCTTCTGTGCGACTCTGGGGAAGTAAAGAGAGTAAACAAAAACAAAACAAAAACAAAAACAACAACAACAAAAAAACCAAACAAAAAAAAACCCCAAAACCCTCAGGCAGCCCTGCGGGGTGGTGTCTACCAGTAAAACCCACAATCTAGCACTTGCCCTTTTAGCCTACTCTGAGTGCCTCTCATGGTCGTCCCCATTTCCTCCATCGCACAACCTTAGTGGGCAGCGATTAACTACTGGAGGGGATTTTTGCATTCTCTGCCGGCCAGCAGAAGCTTCTGGTCACCCGAGGGTGCTCAGTGTCCTCTGAACCAACACTTCCTCATCCTGTGCCGGAAAGTGTCTATACGTAGCCCGGGATGCCCTTCTTTCTGCCCCCCCCCACCCCCCCGCCCTCCCACTCGCCGGTTCCTCTCTAGTGCGAATTCGAATGGCGAGAAAATGGGTGCTTGTGGTCTACCCAATTCGTGGTGGTGGTATCTGCTGGTCCCAGGTTGGAGGACCCTAGAGCCAAGCAGGCTGGCGGTCCACTGGGTGCGGGAAAAGCACCTGCGCCCAGCAGGTGCTCACCGACCGGAACGCGGATCAGCCTGGCAAGCCTTGGCTTAGCAGGTAACCCGCTGGCTGGGCCAAGCCGCAGGTAGGCGCGCGGTGGCGCCCGGGGGCGGGGCGTCCTGGGGGCGGGACCTGCCATCCCGGGGGACCAGCCCCGCCCCCGCCCCCAGGCGGAGCGGACAGCGGCCCCCCGTGGCTGGGCTGGCAGCAGTGGTCACCCGCACTGCGCCCTGCGCTCTGCGCCCTGCGCTGTCTTTACCTCAGTTCTGGGGAGCGGTGGTGTCCGGGGTCCTATCTAGCCATGGACTCGGCCTCGTCCCCGCCCAATGCTGAGAGGAAGCGCGCGGGTTGGGGCCGCCTATTAGGCGCCCGGCGGGGCAGCGCGGGACTGGCCAAGAAATGTCCCTTTTCACTGGAGCTGGCCGAAGGTGGCCCGGCAGGAGGCACGGTCTATGCGCCCATCGCGCCAACCGGAGCTCCAGGGCTTGCGCCCCCCATGTCGCCCCCTGTGTCGCCCGCCCCGGCCCCTGCAGACCTCGGCCCACGTCCGCGGGTGAGCCTTGACCCACGCGTCTCCATCTACAGTGCGCGCCGTCCGCTGCTGGCGCGCACCCACATCCAGGGCCGAGTCTACAACTTCCTCGAGCGCCCCACGGGTTGGAAGTGTTTCGTGTACCACTTCACCGTGTGAGTAACCTCCCTGCACGCACGCAGGACTCCTAGGGCTGGTGCCACTGTGACCCTCAGGGAGGCATAGAAGGGCTAATCACAGAAAGCAGAAACCAGACTGGGAGTCAGTCCCTTCAGACTCTGCTGTGGCTTAGTGAGGCATGTGGAGGGGGACACTTGGAATATGGAGTGCAGCAACCTAGGAGCTCCCTTAAGCCGTTTGAGAGAGACTTAGGAGCCCCCAGGAGTAACTGGTGTACAAGCCCATCCAGGCCATGGCGAGTGTCTCTCTCTATCTTGGGCACTCAGAACAGCAGGGACGTTTGCAGGATAGATTGGCAGGTGCACTGGTGTTGCCCAAGATGTCCACAGGGAGTGCCCACAGCTTCAATAGCCGAAGCCGATGAAAGTGGGCTGGATGCCCTGAGCCCAGCCGACATTGTCTAGAGTCCATGAACAGCACCTGCTTTAGGGAACAGGGGAAGGAGCAGAGCTGCACCTGGCCCTCATTGCTACCAGGTGGCTCTTATTCTCACAGGCTGCCGGAGAGGGGCAGGGCACTCCATTTTTCAAGGGCAGGGTCATGGAAAGTCATCTCCAGGAATGGTCTGGCTGCCCTCCCTGCTGCCTCCCCCTGGCCACCCCGACACAGCACTTCCTGGCTTCCTAGTTTCTTGGTGCCCTGCCAGGCCCGGATTCTACTCTACCGACCCCACAGCTAATTGTTTTGGGTGTTCCACTAGATGACCTCCTTGTGACCAGTCTTGCCACCTGGGCAGGGGAGGGCCTCCACGGGGTGTCCAGGGTTCTGTTTATGGCTCTGAGGCACACCAAGACCCAGGTTCACGAAAGTGAGTTCTGATGGCCTTTTGCTTTGCAAATGGAGACAGTGATCCCCCAGGGTATCCAGGGCAAGTCTCTGGACGCCCTGTCCCCACTGGCGCACTTGGTAAGTCCTTACGGCAGCCCACTCCCTCCCTGGCCTTACCTGCCAAAGTGCCAGGACCCCTGAGGTTTCACTGCTGGTCTTTCAAAGATGGAAGCACTTAGTGTGTCTGCAGCAGCAGTGGGCTTTTCTCAGGGCATGGGGAATAGTGTGAAAAGACCCCAACGCCTTAACCACTTTAGGGATGTGTAGCAAACACGGTTTGCTGTTTTCCAGCACTTGCCTGCTGGATCCTAAGATCCCTGAGATAAAAGGGGTGGGGTGCTGGAGAAGCCCCCATTGTGTTACCTTTATGTCCAGGAGCCTCATTCATCAAGGTGAGCAGCCTTCAGACACTTGCATGGAATCCTCCTGGGGATGCAGGTCATTAGAATGAGCGTCTTAAGTTCCTGACTGTGGTAGCCTGGCCCTGGTGGAGGAAGAGGGCTTGTCCGCCCCAGAGGAAGTCTGTGCTTACACTGTGCTTTCTTCCTGAATTGGATTGTTCAGCCCTCGGGAAGTTTGCTCAGCAGAGCTTGCCTTTGCCCAGCCGAGCCAGGAGCCAGGAGCCACTGGGCCCTGATAGCTTCTAGATTGGTGGTCTAAGGTCTTCTTTGTCAAGGAGAGGGAGAGAGAGGCTTGCTCCTGAGTGGTGGTTGGTGAATCTTGCCCAACCATATCCCTGGCTGCCCATGGAGTTTAGTTACAAAGAGGGAGGGGTAAGTAAGCTGGGAGGACCCTGCTGGGCACAGCATGTGGTTTGCTCAGACTCTAGGGGCAGGGGCCTCATTTCTATCACCTCCAGGAGGTGGGCAGGACCCTCTGGGTCAGGCAGTTTTCTGAGAAGAGACATGGCCAGCAGTTGGGAGCCTAACATCTTTATAAAATGCATGGTCATGCTGGTTGTCCCTGATGTTGCTCTAAGCAGCAGATGTGGTCCGGCAAACTGTCAGCTCAGCACTTGGTGAGATGGGCTCTCAAACACACAGGGACGGTTCTGTGGCCCAAAGAACAAGCCTGCTCTTGAAAAGCAGGGCATGAATTCGTGGGGGTGGAGGGGGCGTAGGGGTGAGAGCCAGTGTCTTGCAGTCTCTGGGGTATGCTTTACCACATGTGTATGGGGAAACAGACCCGGACATCCTGGCCCCTCCTTGGGGGACCCCTGCCTTGGCCCAAGTAAAGCAGCTTTTCCTGTGTCTGTGCTGACCTTCTCTGGCTGAAAGGGTCAGAACATGGTCCCCAGGTACTGCCCTCTGCTGCTTGGGTTCCCACCCCCATCACCCTAATCCTATCTTGTGGCTCTATGTGTCCCCATAGAGAGCAGCCTCCTTCCTAGCCTTACTGCTGGGCCTTGGCCAGGGTCAGGAACAGATGTTCCAAAGTATCTACTCTGATTGCCAAGATGCTTGGAGACTCTGGTTGTGACCAACAGAGGGTTAAGAGACACTACCCACCTCTCTCACTGTTGAACCTAAACTTAAATATCCTGTCTCCATCCTCTAACAGTCCCGGGGAACTCTCTGGTGGCTTTTGCTAGTACCTCAGAGAGTTGATCATGAGTGGAGCTTGCATCTGTTCCTGGTAGTCAAATGGGCTGACCTTTTCAGTTACAGGGGCTGCACTGTATTGGCTATGACTCTCATGGAGTGGCCACTGGACAATTATTTAGCACACCTAGGAAGACAGCTGTCAGGAGGATGGGGACAGAGCAGTGAGGTAGTTGCAGGGCTGTGTAGATAACCAAGTCTTTCCTCTTGGTTACTGTAAACACCTCTACCTATTCTTTAGCCCTGAATACATTTTGAGGCTTCTCCACATGCAATCTCCTCTGGAATCTGGTCCCTTGGAGTCATCTGCTAACTCTCTTGGCATCTTGACTTTCCAGATATACATAACCCTTTAACCTGTCCTCAAATCCAGCTTGGCATTTCTGTGTACACCATTGCCTCTATGCGGAGCACTTCATCTTGGTTTGCCCTTAGGTGGGTGGCCATAAACATCCTTTGTGGCAGGGCTCTCAGCTAGGTAGGAGGAGACAATCCCATGCAATTGACCTGAAGAAGTACCTCCCTACTATGGGTCATGAGGGGATGGGACCTGTGCTAGGCCAAGGTAGTACTAGAAGCTGCTGAGATAAGGAAGAAGCCTTTAGGGACCTATGGTGTAACAGTGACAGGGCATTGTCAAGCCAGCTGCTGTGCCCTCTGTTTCTCAGGGAATTTAGTGCTTAGAGCCCTCTGGTGGCAAAGTACTGTCCAGAGCTCACGCTTCCTGGGTGTGGTGTCCCCTTTGCAAACAGTGCTTACTTACAAAGCATAGTGCAGGGTGGCATCCACAGCAGGTCTGCCTAGCAGTAAGGAGAGCTGCAGCTGCCTCTATCAAGTGGCTCCTGAGTAATAAGATGTACAGTTCTGGTCATGGGCAATGTAAGGGCCCCTGCTCCTTCCACTCTCTCTCTTTAGCATCCTTATCTAGGAAATGGACCCTGATTAGCCCCATGGTCCCTCCCAGATCTGACATTCCAGGCCAGCTGTTGGCTCCTATGTACTTTGCTGTGATTCATTTCCCTCTTCATGAGGCTGACAGGCTAGGGCAGACTCCGAGACATATATTCCAGGCCCAGACGTAGTCTAAGGTGGTATGGGAATGTGTGGTTAGTCCCAATGAAAGGTTGTAGAGAAGCTTCTAGAAACTCTTCTGTGGGTTTTCCAGCACCTGCCTCTGGCAGGGAGAATGAAGGGCCGAGTGCTGGCCACAGGGGTCACTTAGATGCTCAACCTAAAGAATAGTTGCAGAGGAGAGATACAGGCCCTTTGGACCCTGTGGGTAAGCATATAGAGTAACAGGAGGGAAGGAAGTAGGCTGTGGCCCTGCAGGGCCTTAGGGTCAAAGACTAAGTGGAGCTACTTAGTAGATCACCCCTGCTAAGCTCTGCTCACCCTACCTGAGGCACTCTAGGATGCATCCTCCTTGCTCTTCCCTGTGGGAATCCTTTCTATAACCTCTCTGAGCATGCAGAGCTCCAGATTTCTGCTGGTCACAGAGAGGAGCCAGTGGTTGCTCTATCAACAGGGTGACCGCGGCCATCACAGGATCTGACTTTTCATGAGGCTTCAGAGCACTTAAAAGGGCTGCCTCTGTGAATATGTTACCTTCTATTGTGTGGCCCAGCCTTGTTCCCTGCCCCTGCCCAGAGACCTCTTGAAAGGTGGAGGGGACTGCAACAGTAGCTCTGTCAAGCCTGTCAAATATGGCTACTGGCTGTGTGCAGCTGGGAACCCTGGAACTTGGAGACAGTAGATTACCTGCCTAAGGTCACACAGTTGGCTATGCCCAAGGAGCCAGGAGCTCCTTCCCCATATACCACATGCTGATCAGAACCAAGTAAGGAATGGGTCCCTGTTTTTCTGGGATGGAAGGAGCCTGTCCTGTGGGAATGAGTTAGAGTCTGACCTGACAAATGCTAGCCGTAATACACTCTGTCAAATGTTCAGAAACTGCTTCCTCCAGGAGACTTCTCAGGCACAGATATTCTCAGTGTCTCTGCCTGTGTCCCTCTGCCTTGCCTTTTGCACATGAAAAATCCACTGGTAAAGCTGTGGGGTGTGTGTGTGTGTGTGTGTGTGTGTGTGTGTGTGTGTGTGTTAGTTAGCATGTGTCTTGATGCTCCTGAGTGTTAAGAGGCCATACAGGCAGGGCCACCTAAAGCTGTCTGGCTTCTTTCAAGGGCTTTCTTCACCTTTTACTTTACCCCACCCTCACAGCCTGGGCTGTGGCAACTGCTGCCTGGAAAACTCTAAGCCCCACAGACAGGCCAGACTGATGACATCTGCCTGTAGTATTTTTATCCAGTGACATTCCTGAGCTTGGGAAAGTGGTGGGTAGATGCAGAGGCTGCCAGAGGGCTTTTCAGTGGCCTGGGGGATAGTCCTGAGGTCCCTACCCATTACTGTTCCAAGAAAGCCAGGACTTCTGTCTGGGCCACTACCCTGGCTGAGCACAGGCAGATCTGAGGTAGACACACATGGTGCTTGCTCACTTTGTGGCTACCTCCTGGGAAATCCCCAGGTCTGGTTATAGGGTCTGAGCATAACATACCTGGATGTGGTTCCAGAAAGAATTGGGCAAAGGCAGTGTGTCCTGAAAAGGAGACCCATTTGTTAAATGAAACAAAACAACCCCCCCAAAAAAACATCCACTCCATATGTCTGTAGTAGGAGTGTGTGTGTGTGTGTGTGTGTGTGTGTGTGTGTGTGTGTGTGTGTGTGTGTATGCACTTGTGTACCTGAGTATGTACACGCCAACATGCCAGTTACCTCAGAGGCAATAAGAGGGTTTCAGATCTCTGGGAGTTAGAGTTACAGGCAGTTATGAGTTACATACTGTGGGGGGTTAAGAACTGAATCCTAGTCCTCAAGAACAACAGGTAGGTTAAACTACTGAGCCATCTCTTCAGCACCATATTATGTCTGTTTTTATGTTAGGTTCATGATGTTTTGCTTGCTCAAGCTATGAAGCATTGTTTGTTTTTAAAACAGGGTCTAATGTAATGTAAGCTGACCTCAGACTCAGACTATGCAGCCAAGGATGACCTTAGACTCTTGCTTTTCCCTTCACTACCTCCCAAGTGCTGGGATTACAGATGTGCACTAAACACCCTGCAATAGATAGTATCCCATCTGTTTTAAACCTCAGCCTTTCTGCCCCTTTCTGCCTCAGATTGAACCCAGAACCTTGTGGGTGCTATTCTGCCAGCTGAGCCACATCCCCAGCCTGAGGATGTTTCTAAGTTGTGTGTTGTGCTATCTCTAGCACTGTTCTTTTGGATGCAATTTCCTGGGCCATTTGGGTTCTTCTGTGGCCCTATACCAATCTCTGGACTTATTTTTAGTCCTGTGGAAAAAATGCCACTGACAATCTGCTAGTAGCTGCATTGAATCTGTACATTGTTTTGTGCAGTGAGGGACACTGGAACACTTTCCTTTGGAGCCCAGACATGCTATGACCATCTTCTCCATCCTCTTTAACGTCTCATTGTTGTAATGTTCACTGTAGAGATATCTGCCTTTTTAGTTACCCTCACCCATTCTTTTGTGTCTAATAGGAGCAGACTCTATCTTGATTTTAGTCTTAGCAAGTTAGTGGTCAGATATGGAGCTTGCGTTTTGTTCTGTATATCTTTGTTATATTCAATGACCAGTTCTAATGTGGTGTGTGTGTGTGTGTGTGTGAGAGAGAGAGAGAGAGAGAGAGAGAGAGAGAGAGAGAGAGAGAGAGAGAGAGAGAGAGTATGTGGTCTCCCACATAGTCTATCCTGTAGGCCACTCCCTGTGTTGGTGAGGTGTTCTGTGGCTACGAGTAGGGATCCTTTTAGTCTATAGTGTATTTCAACTCCAGCGTTTCTCCACTGACTTTTTCCTGGACTGGTTGTCCATTGATACTGTTTGTCCTTAATTGTTATTCTGTTAGATGTTTCTCCTTTGAGATCTTATGCCCTTTGCTTTATAACAGTTTCTCCTTTGAGAGCTAATGCTCTTTGTTTTATAACTGTTGGGTGCAGAAATTCACCTGTTGACTCCATCCCTTGGCCAGGCTTCCCTGTCTCTAACTATTTAGTCTTTGACTGACAGCTGACTTTCCACCTACTGCTTGCTTTTGTTTTCATTTGCCTGAGGTATGTTTCCCATCCCTGAACTTTCAGTCTCCAAGTTAGTTATTTTTATCATTGCAATGAAACAATTCCTGACAGAAGCAATTTAAGAAAGAAGAAAGGATTTATTTTGGTTTACAGCTTGAGCTAGGAAGAAACTAGAGATAACATTTGTTTCTTCAGGGCACCACATGAAGCCTTTCTTATAGGACTAATCTGCTAATGAATTCTTTTAGTTTTCTTTGCTTTTAGAGAGTTTTTATTTTTTTCTTTACTAGAGGATAGTTTTGCTAGGTATAGTATTCCTGATGGCGGTATCATCCCATTCTTTCCTGGCCTTAAAGGTTTCTTGCAGTTAGTCTAGTGAAGATTCCAATTTATGTGACCTGGCACTTCTCTCTCACTATGTTTAGAATTTTTTGGTAGTTTGATGATAATGTTCCTTGCAGAGTATTTTTTTAAATGTTTTTAACTTTATGTGTATGGATATGTTTTGCCAGCATGTATACCAGCAGAAGCCAGAAGAGATTGCTAGATCCATAGAACTGATGTTACAAACGGCTGTGCACTCTTATGAGGGTGCTGGAAATCAAACCCAGACTTTCTGAAAGAGCAGGCAGTGCTTTTAACCACTGATCAATCTTTCCAGCTTTGTAGTGCTCTTGGTTGCATCTATTAGGGGTCCTTAGAGCTTTATTGGCTTAAATGTCTGTATTTTATCCAAAACTTTTGATGTTTTTCAGTAATCATTCTGTCAACAATTTTATTTATGCCTCTTCCTTTCTCTCCTCATCCCAACACACCCACAATGTGTCTGTTTACTCACTTTCTGGCTCCTCTAGGACTTGAAGGTTTTCTTTGCTTTTCGTTGCCTATGTTTTAGTCTGATTCTCCTTTTTGTTAGACTTCTATTCAGGCTCAGAAGTTTTCCTACCTGATCTGTTCTGCATCAAGGCTCTTAATAGTATTTTTTTTATTTCATATATCTTGTTCTTTCAGCCTAGACCCCAACCCCAATCTGACCCTCTGCTAAATTGTTCATTCATATCACAAAACAAAAATTTCCTTATTCTCTTACATTGTCTTGCTATAATCTGTTTTATCTTTATTAAGTTTCCTTTTACAAAATCACTAGTTTGAAATCTTTGCCAGGCACTCTATCTTCTTTCTTTCTTTGGGATGTATTGCTAGAGAATAACTAGTCCCTTGGGCTCCTTCACTTCTGCCCAGAGGCCTTTACAATGCAGTGTTCTCCAGCAAGGAGATACTCTACTCTCAACTTTAGGTGTGCTGTGTTCCCATGGGCACCCTCCCTCTGCCTGGCCTCTATATGTAGCCCCAAGGAAGCACTTCTCATGGCTACTTCTTCCCCAATACTGAGTGCCTGCCTTGTACCTGGCCACCTCATTGTAAGGATCAGGCCTTTAGGTTTCTCCTCTATGCTTCCTGCAGGTGGACACCTTTCTCTGTGCCCTCTCTAAACTAAGTTCTTGGGCAAACTGAAAGGCTGCTCAGAGTAACTCTCCAGAGTACCCTCTCATGGAAGTTGCAATTAGGAAGCCACAGTCAGAATTCCTCAGCTGCCTAAAGCCCCAAGCCACCTCCAACTTTCTTCAGGTCTTGCCCTTATGAAGAACTCCTTCAGCAGCCCGGGGACCTCCACCTTACCTTGGACCAGAGTACATATTTTTCCATATTGATTGCAGCATCCCGAGAGAGAGAGAGAGGCCCGTATTCCTATGTTTTCCTCACAGAGGTTACCCCATCCACCTGGCAGAGAAGAGAACCTGGGGGAACCAGAGAAAGTCCATTTGTGCCTAGGCATTTCCAAGGAGTCATGTGCTTAGAGCACTTGACCTTGGCAGAGGTTTGCTTCATAACATCTCTGCCTGTTCCTTTATGAAGCACATCCATGCCTTTGGCTATTATGTCTTGACATATGGTAAAACATGAAGATGTGGTGGTTAAAGGAGCATGCTACTGGCATGTGGCCAGGCAGACAGTCAAGGCAACAGAGCCTTAAAAACCCATATTAGGAAAAATGCAGCATCTCAAACCAGATAGACTTCGTGAGAAACATCCCCATCCTTAGAGGGATAAAGCATACAATAGCCAGATGGGGCTTATTGGTCACACAGATTGCTGAGATTACTTCCCAGTGGGCCAGAGAATCAACTGTGTGGGAGATGCCACAAGCAGAGAACAGTGTGAAACTGTGGCAAGAGGGCAGTCCCAGGTTTTAAGGTGAGTCTTTAGTGTTGGAACACATCTGTAATCCTAGTGTGTGGGAGGCTGGGGCAGGAGACTTTCTACAAGTCTGAGGCCAGCCCTGGCTGCATATCAAGACATTGTCTCAAATGAAGCAAAACAAATATTTCCTATAAGGCCCAGGAGAGGAGAAATGTTAGAATACCCTTGTCTACAAGCTTGACTGGGGATGGTGTAAATAAAACATTGTAAGAAAGGAAAAAAGACCTGCTAAACTCAATTAAAAGCTTCAGATTTGTTGTTGTTGTTGATGTGTGTATGGGTTTTTGTTTGTTTGCTTGTTTGTGTTTTGAGACAAGGACTTCCTTTGTTGTTTTCTGGCTGGCCTGAAACTAGGTAGGTAAGACCAGGCTGGCCTTGAACTCACAAAGATTCAGCTGCCTCTGTTCCCTGAGTACTTGGATTAAAGATATACAATCATACTGAGAAAATGATTTTTAAAAATCTAGAAAAATAAATCTAGGAAGAAGAAGAAGAAGAAGAAGAAGAAGAAGAAGAAGGAGGAGGAGGAGGAGGAGGAGGAGGAGGAGGAGGAGGAGGAGGAGGAGGAGGAGGAGGAGGAGAAGAAGAAGAAGAAGAAGAGCCCCTATAGATTGAAACAAAGCAAGTGTACCAAGAGGCAAATATGGACTCTTCCATCTACACAGCCACCTCTTTAGGACAGATGCATGGCTCCCAGAGTCTGTGCCATGGTGTGGCATTATTTCCCTGGTTGCTCTGAGGCTGCTGTTTGTGCATTGTGGGTGGGGACTAGTGCATAGTTATCATGACAACAGCTAGAAGACACTGATCCTGAATCAACCCACATATGAGTGACAGTTATCAGTGTCTATTTATTTTCCATGGTTAGGCTTTTCTGTTTTCTGAAATGGCAGGAAACAAGGCTTGCTCAGAAGCTGTGAGCCCACATAGCCCCAAATTCCCTTAACTCCAGAAACCCAGAACTCCTAAGGAATGACTGAGCCTACAGCCACAGCAGGTACCTAGAGCAGGAGGTAGGGAAATGGCCAGTGTATGCCAGGGCCCATCACAGGACTGGAGAAGGCTTGAATGTGTGTCTTGTTGGCAATAAGCTGGAGTAGATGAGAATGCATTGCAGGAGTTCAGCTCCCTAGTTCCCCTAGTGACTAAGGGACAAGACCTTCCATCTCCTTTGGAGATGAACAGGTAGTAGCCCAGAACTCATCCAGCATGCACCTGTCCTACTTCCCTTTGAGACAGTAACCATGGGAACCAAAGCACTGAGAGGTCCTGGTTTCTTTTTGGGGGCGGGGAGTTCTTGCCAACTCCTGCTTATGCCTAAAGTTTGTCAGGGCTGATCTGCACCATCATGGGTCCTGGTGAGGTCACAGATTTGGCCTTGAGGGTCTCAGCTACCAACTTGTCCAAAATCTAGATAGGTGAGGCAGCAGCTGTTAGGGTAGAAGGGCTCCACCAGGACCCACATTGCCATCACTACTGGAGGAGTGAATGAGCTGGTACAGCCTCCTGATCAAGCTTATGGGAAATACTGGGACAAGAAAAGCATGCTTTGGTGCTAATGATTGGACTGAGATGTGTAAGTCTTGATGGAGGGGACCTGTAGGGCAGAGGACCTTGGCTATTTCTTTGATGAAGAAATCACCAAGAAATATGCAGGGGAGGAGGGAAAGGTAGAAGGACTGGGAGAGTGTGTAGCATGTGCCCTTTCTTGGGTCCTGATTAAACAAATTGCAAAACCCACTGTTTGAGATTACCTTGCTCGAGGGTATGCTCCATTCTGCAGTGGGTGTCACCTGTTGGGTCTGTGTCTCCTGGTTTCTGTCTGCTGTGTGAGCTGGCTCTGCCCAGTGAAAGGGAGGTGGCTGTGATCCTTCTGTGGCTAGCTCCCTTGCTCCCTGAAGACAGGATGTCAGGAAAATGCTGGTGAGGAGCAGATAGACTGAAGCTTATGCCCAGTGCCCTGGTGTTCCTTCATGCCAGCCCTGCCATGTTGGCAGAGAGATGGCAAGGCCAGGCTTCCCCAGGCGGGCTTGAAGGAACCTAGCCAGAATAGCCTATAGTATCTGTGGTTACAGAGTTGTTAAGTGACAATGAGCGGAGTGCTGCCTAGGACTGCCCGGAATTGGCCCTGTTCATGTGACCAGTTGGGACTCAGGAGGACTAAAGTTGGGGAGCTAGCCAGTGCTCAGGAGAAGCAGGATGCCCACCGGCCCCAGAGAGCCTGAGAGTTGTGGGGAGGCAGCAGGGATCTAGGTAGGAATACTAGGGCAAGTGTCAGGCTAGGAAAACCAGAGGGGTGTCGGTGAGCCTTGAAAGACTTAAAAGCTTAGACGTGCCCTGGCCCTGACTGAGGCCCCCAGGAATGTCGGGGGTGGGGGGTGGGGAGTGGGGATTTCAAGTATACCTCAGAGAAGCCACCTGACCTTGGCTGAGGCCACTTACATATCTAGTCTGGTCTGTGTCTATCTTGCACTTCTTGAAAAGGGAAAATGCCCAGTGTTTTTCCATCCTTCCAGACTGCAGGTCAGTGGTCCTAACTGTAGACAGCAAAGGCTGGCAGCTGCCTTCAGTGCCGACCTGAAGTTCAGAGATCCAGTGGGCAAGGACTCCCCTCCCCCTTCAGCTCCTCCTCCTCTCTTGTCTTACTTTTACTTCCTCTTCTCTCTCCTCCTCCCACCTCCTATCCCCTCCTCCCCTTCCCATCTCTCTCCTTCCTCCTTTCCATCCCCCTCTTTCTCTCCCCTTCCTTCCTCTCTCACTTCCCTCCTCCTCCCTTGCCCTTCCTCCACCCCCTTTACCTTCCTTGCTTCCTCCTCCTCCCTCTTCTCCTCCCTCCTGCCTGAGGTTTTTACTTGGTAACTAGCCAGGCCCTTCCCTGTTTCCAAGTAATGAGGCATGCATAGGTCTTTGAGGTGGTTTTTGTTCTGTAGGGTCACTCCTACAGAGTCCTTAGCTCCCTCTCTGGGGACAGACTATAATATAATGGTGCTTGGCCTAGGGACAGTGAGCTTACTGTTTAATCCACAGGTCAGGTACAGGACAGCAGGGGGTAGATGACTACCTGTTGTCACTCCCGTGCCTCTCTTTGAGCTAGGCTGCCCCGCTTTCAGACATTTCCCTCTATGCAGGTGAGAGGCTCAGGAAAGCCTGTGCTCTTGTTCTGTACCCTGGCTAGGTGATTCAGGGCTGACAAAATCAAAGTATGGCACGCCCTCCTTCCATGGCTCAGCTTGGTAGCTGTAGTCTACACTACAGCTGGGTCCTAGAGTTGCATTAACCAGATGGGTGTGGTTATTCTTTGTGGGAACCTGAAGGCCAGGGGTGTGTACAAAACCACACAGGAAATTTGGTGTCTTTGAGTCAGACCAGAATGAACACCTGGCTACCAATGACCAGCAGGAATGGCTTCTCAGCTCAGGAGCCCTGCCTGGCACTCTGACAAAAAGCTCTCTGATCCCAGGAAGGCTGTGATTCACTGAGCACCTAAACTAGCCTCTCTCTAGGTACAGTTGTGGGTTCACCCTCTTAGGTTTTGTATGTAGCACACAGTGGAGGTTTCCAGAGAAACCATAGGATCCAGATCCTCCCCATCCAAGTAGAAAGCACAAAGTAGCAGAGAGTGACCCTCAAGTGGCCTAGTCCCCATGGGAAGACAGGCTGGGCAGAAGGTAGACCCAGGCAGCAAAAGCAACATGGTTTGTCTGTGTTTTTCTGAGCAGACAGATACAATGCCCATCTTTCTGGGGGACTCTGTGGAAGGGGACCAACCATCAGTGGTACAATCGTGGAACCTGGTCTCTCAGGTGACACTGGAAAACAGGAAGTCTTCATGCATACAGAGCTGGCCTCACCTCTATTGGATTGCAGAATGCCTTCTCCTGAGAAAGTAGTAATGGCAGGGGGCAGTTGAGATGGGTGTGGCACCATCCCAGACCCTGCATACTGAGGGGGTGTGGCCTGGGAGGTCACCTTGCTTTTTGGGCTGTTTCCTCATATGTGGACAGGGCCTCTACCTCAGGGATGCTAACAGGTCATGTGATCATGTATTTGGGCATCACAAAGATTCACCTCTTGTTATGTGTGACCATTTAAAGGCCCTGGAGGCTTTTATCTCACTGTCTAACACCTCTTTGTCTCTGGCATTAGAGGGAGTTACTTCTAAGTGGACATATGACATCAGGTGGGAGAGGCCCAGATGGGAGTCCATATTTCCCTATGTGCTCATATGTGTCGAGTGGGTAGAGTTATAGTCCACAAATAATGAATGACTATTTTTATATGGTTCCTACTTCCAAGTGAAGCTTCTAGGGCTTGGAAAGTTGGAGTGTTAGACTCTCATAGGGTATAGAAAAGCTTGTTTGCCCTCATGACAGTTCGGAGCCCATGAATCAGGCTGCAGAGGATAAACAGATATGAGAAGAAGGGTAGGAACAAATGAATTTGTGCATAATGGAAAGAAGTAGGTGGGTAGATGGATGGATGGATGGATGGATGGATGGATGGATGGATGGATGGACGGACGGACGGATGGATGGACGGACAGGTGGGTGGATGGATGGATGAATGGATGGATGGGTGGATGGGTGGGTGGATGGATGGATGAATGGATGGATGGATGGATGGACAGGTGGGTGGATGGATGGATGAATGGATGGATGGGTGGATGGGTGGGTGGATGGATGGATGGATGGATGGATGGATGGATGGATGGATGGATGGATGGATGGATGAATGTGTGGGTGGATGGGTGGATGGATAAGTGGATAGATGGGTGAATGGATGGATGGGTGGGTGGGTGAAGTAGTGTATGTCCAGCTGGATAGTTGGCTAGTTAAGTTAGTAGATGGATGTATATGTATGGTAATGTGTAGGTAGTAGTCTAATGGATGGCTGAGTTCATAGGTGGTTGGCTGGATTGGTGAGTGGATGGATAGAATGGTTGGTAGGTGGGTGAATAGAAAGATGAATTAATAGGAAGGTGGGTAGATAGATGAGAGATAAGACAATGGGTAGGTGGATGGATGGATGAGTTGATGTGTGGGCATGTGGGTGGGTGGATGGATGGATGAACAGTATGGACTCTGGGTATCGTAGTAGGAAGATGGATGGAGAGGTGTGTAGATAGAGTGATAAGTGGGAAGATGGGTGGGTCAGTGGATGGGTGGATGGATAGCTGGGGTGGTAGTGTATGGAGTCAGTATAATAGCAGGTAGATGGATGGAGCAGTGGGTGGGTAGGATGATGAATTTGGGTTGGTGAGTGGATGGATGCATGGGTGGATGTCTAGGTTGGTGGGTGTTGTGGACTTGTAGTAGTAATTAGGTTTGTGGAGAGGTGGATGGATAGGATGGTGGGCAGAGGAATGAGGGATAGGAGAAAGAAGAAATGAAATGATACAGCTTATGGTACCCACTGTACATACTGGCCAAACCACCTAATGTCATGAGTAGTTGTGGCCTTGCCTGTGTCCTCAGCTGAGTTGCTGCTCTGTCAGCCATCTTGAGCCATTGCTTCCTGTTCACCCTATGCTAATGTAACCCAAGTCTGAGACCCAACAGATAGCAGAATCTTCTTAACCTGGAAAGAAACCCAGCCTTACTGTGTCTTCCAGAGACTCGGGGGAGACTCAAAGCCATCTCCCATCCTGAAGAGATTTCTAAATATGCCTCTGTGGTGGACCATGGACTGCCTAGCTGGGAGCCTCTTTGTTTGAGCTTGACCTCTGGGCCTACAAATAGGCTCTGTCCAGATTAGCGGGTGTCAGTTGACTGACTATAGTGTTCCTGTGAGGTGGAAAGGCTGGACTCTGGTGTGGGCATACATTTCAAGGGCAGGGGTGTCATGTCAGGGTTACTGTCTTTTCTGTACCATTCCCCTGACATTTACACTTGCTTGGAAATGCCTGGGGAGAGCTCCGGGCTTCTAGAAAGGCTATTCCTGGTGACCAGAAGCAGGGAGCAGCATCCTAGGCTCTCACTGGGATCCACAGGCAGCTGTTGTACCCCAAAAGCTCCTCAGAAGACCCTTTTCTTAAGAGAGAAATATGAGTTTCCAGGGTACCAGCAGACAGGTGGTCTCACAAGAGAATCCCGGCTGTGGGTGGACTAGCAGGTGAGAACCTGGCAGGCCAAGGACCGGGGCAGAGCAATAGTAACAGCAAACTCTGAAATGAGGGGAGGAACTGGCCCGTGGGTCACAGGAACACGAAGGAGCCCCTCCACTGGTGGGGTATGAGTGCTGTGAAGAGAGGGCAGAAACTGTGTCCTTGCAGTGTGGCCAGACCCAACACCTAGAATCTGTCCTAGTGAGCTGAGCAGCCCTGAAGGGTTTTAGCTGGTGAGGATTGCAGCCTACGTTGAATCTGTAGCACTGCCGGTAAGTGTGACAACTGGTCACAGGAGGGCTGGGGGCAGTGGAACCAATGCAAGGGCCACTGGGAACCTTCAGGAAATGTCTCAGCTGCCACAGAGAAAGCACAGGAGTGGTGGTGAGGTTCCAGGGGCCCAGGTTTGCATTTGACAGAAAAGTGGGGCTGGCACTTTGTCTAGGGCTCATCCTATGGTCTCAGGTGACATGATGACCCCTCTTTGTTCCTGGGACACCTGATTCCCCACCTTACTTGGCCAGGAGGTAAGACACAAGACAGGTAATACAAAAGGCCTTTGAGAAGTCCCTGCCAACCTGTACAGTAATGATGGTTTTCCGCTAAGTGTAAACTTGCCCTCTCTGTCCCAGACCAAGGTCCCTGGGTTAGCATTTTTGAGGTGTGGCAGCTCCCCAGCCAAGTGAGAATGTTCTGGCTGTCCTTGGCACAAAGACTGGGGTGGGGAGTTAGGGGGGAGAATGGGGGTTCTGCGGCTTCCCAGCTTTGGTTCCCAGGGTGGCCCCACCTCTGCTGCGCTTATCAAGGCTTCCCTGGCTGCCTGCCTGTGGCCTCAAAGTCATACCGCCCTGGGTGGGTGTCCTTGGGCAAGCCAGCCTCTTCCAGGGTGGGGGACAAATGGCTGTCATGTGTGGGGTATGCTCAAGTGCCAGGCACCTTTTGAACAGGACAGTTCTGGCTCACAGAAGTTCAGGGGTACCAGGCTCACACAGGCACCTAAGTATGCTCTCAGTATGTCTGGAGGTCAGCAGGATCCAGCCACTGCAGGGGGCCTTGGAGGTATCAAATACATCCTGGGTAGGGTGCTTCCCCAGTCCTGTTAGCAGGGCAGCAACGTTTCAGTGTGTGAGTAGCACCTGGGGCTCCTAACAAGGTGAACTGGCTGCAGCATTAACCCAAAGCCCCAATGGCAGGGTCTGTGCAGGGTACTGTGAATATTGTGGATAGGCAAGGGACTCAGGGTAAGGCCTGGACATGTGCGAGAAATGTTGGGACAATTAGGGCTAGGTTTGACACTCATGGGAAAGTGTCCCTCACTTGGGTAAATGACAGGATGCTCACCCCAAGGTCAGGTCACAAAATTCTGAATTTTGTAACATGTATTTTTGTATTTTGGATAATAAAAGCTCACCATTTAAAACAAAACAAAACAAAAATACCAAAAACAAATTTAAGAAACCTGCCATATGGGGTTCTGCCCTGCCCCCATGGTGGTGGGGAGTGTTTCCTGACATTTTAGATGAAAAACTCTGGCTGAATGAACTTTGATACTTGAGGGAGTGTTGGGGGTAGCCTGTTGAGGGGTCCCATAGGCTCTTGGCCCCAAGGTCCTATCTTTAGGAAAGTCTCTGGTTAGCATGACATGGGGAGGCAGAGCTGTGGCCCCGATGGAACCCAGCTTTTCTTTGGGGCTAGTGACCTTTGGGGATCTGGAAGCCCTGAAGGCAGTAGAACAGCCTAGGCAGGGTGGGGTAGGGAATCCACCCAAGTAGCTTACAAGCGGGGTTGGGGTTAGATGACAGGTACCATTCGAAGGCTTAAGCCCAGAGATACAGAGTTTAGTACCCCCACCTCTTACCTTCTATTTGTCATG
This sequence comes from Micromys minutus, assembly GCF_963924665.1. Classification (NCBI taxonomy): domain Eukaryota; kingdom Metazoa; phylum Chordata; class Mammalia; order Rodentia; family Muridae; genus Micromys; species Micromys minutus. Next base: position 56,479,586 of record NC_137971.1, on the reverse strand, counting down.
AGAGTCAGAAAGAGCAGTGGACACCTCCCCTCCCCCCCAAACCCGGGGCAGTGATATGATTGCTTCATGCAGAGGCTTGGAAGAAAGGAAAGTATTCTGTACCCAGACTTGTGCTGTTGTGCTCTCCTGAGTGGTCAGCCAGGGTCCCTCATCTGAGTGGAAGGCCTGAGGCCTCTGTGCAGCCAGCTGCTGCTCTCTGCCCAGCAAATAGCAGGCCAACGGAGGATCTGAGCCACAAGGGGATTTGCTCCCCACCAAGGCCCCTTGCCTCTATGTCTTGTCTTAGTGAGGGACGCAGGGCAGTGGCAGAAGCTATGGCTTTAGGACCTACTAGGTAGCCCTCTGTCTGGTGCACCTTGGGTAGCTTTTTTGCAGCCCTACCCTGACCCCACTCACTGCTCAGGAGAGTGCATTGCACAAGCACCTGTTGTGGGTGGATGGCTGCCCTGGATGTCTTGTCCAGCTGTGACTAAAGCAGGTTCCTTTCACAGGGAAGGCAGCAAAGCTCCTTCATCCCCTGTGGGTGACCTCAACAGAGCCAGGCTCAAGTCAGAGGTATTTCCCTATACCAGGGAACGGGCCTGGGCTGTGTGAGGATGAGGAGGTGGATACAGGACCCATCTCCACTAGCCTTCCTTCCAGGACAGTTCCCAGAGCCTCAGAAGAATGCAAGAAAGCCTAGAGCCTCTCACTGGTCTGCTTTGCATCTTGATGCTGTCTGGTCACACCCCTGAGTATAGGGCTGGCAGCATTCCTGAGAGTCTGTAGGGAGCTAGGCTCTTACCAGAAGGCTCCAGATCCTGACCTGCTGGCTGTAACCTGATCCTTCCCCTCCCCGGAGCTCTGTAGCTATTGGGTTGGGTCACCTCCTTGGGAATTCAGACCCTCTTGGGTAAGTGTGGAGGCTGGGTGTAAGAAAGCCTGACAGGATCTGCCCACTTATATATAACTGGCCAGAGGAGGGGGTGGCGATCAGCAGTTTATTGACTCTTTCTGGAGCCTCTTAAGGCATGTCAATTTATAGCATCACAGCTATGGTTTGCTGGAGGCCACACAGACACGCTCATGCCCAGATGTCCCATTTTATAGCTTCGAAGACTGAGATCCAGAGTAGAAACCTTCAAAGAAGAGGTGACTTTTTGTCTAGGGTTCTGCTTTGGTGGGTATGTGTCAATGTGGAGGTGTGTGACTCCCCTGCCTAGGCCAGAGAAGTCTCCTCTCTTCAGAAGTCTAGGGGCTCAGAAGCAGAATGTGGTGGTTGGGTGAGAGTGAGGGGCTGGCCAGGGTTACTGTGGACACAGCTGTAGGCTTTCTGCTGTCATCTCTAGCTGGTCCTGGAATGTGAACAGGTGGCAACTGGCACTTCAACTTGGCCTGGGAATATCTAGGCTGGGTCACCTTTCCCCAGGAGAAACTACCCTTACCGATCTAGAGCCCTTCGGTGAGCCCGGTGCCACCAACATGCTGGGGTCTGAGAATGCTGGCCAGTGTCATTTCAGGCCAGGTAGCAGAGGGGCTGGGCTCTGTGCCTGGTGATTACTTAGCCTCTGTGGAACTCAGCTATTAATGGGAACTGGCTTCATGATGGTCTAGTTAATACAGGCAGCTTCTTCACTGCCAAATGGTGACACTGTCTATTGTGATGGTAGTCCTGTATAGAGTTAGGCACCCATCCCTGGCAGAAACCAATAACAGCCCTCCCCACTGTGACCATAAAAAGTGGGAGATGAGACCCTGGCACTACTGGGTGAAGTTGCTTCTGGGGCCCCTGTCCATGGGCATTCATGGGAGGATTTAAAAGTGAATGCAGAGGCCAAGGTCCATAGACATTAAAAGCACTTGTTGCACAGCCTGTTGATTGAGTGTGATCTCTGGAACTCGTGTAAAGGAGAAAGAGAGGACCAACTCCACAAGGTTGTTCTCTGACCTCTACACACATGCTATGACATGCCTCCCTCCACATCTGTCCCACTACACATACATAATAGTAATATAATTTCAAAGGTGAGCACAGATAAAAGAGGCCTTGGGAACATAGTCCAGTGGGCACTGGGAAACATAGGCAACCCCTTGGACAGCAGAGGTGGGGTCAGCCCTCTCCACTAAGGGTCTGATTACTAGACAGGATCCACTCAACTTCACACATACTAGTCAGCCTGCTTCCTCCTCCATATTGCTCACTTCTCTCCCCCACTTCATGTATGTCTGTCTGTGTGTGTCTGCATGTCTCTATGTAGCTTTATGTAGTTCTGAATAACTCTGTGTTGCTTCCTGTGGTTTTCTGTGGCTCCGTGTGGCTATAGGTAGTTTTGTATTACTGGTTCTGTCCCTCCCCTGCCTTTGAGTGCAGCTCCCTTCCCCATAGAACCTGTTAGTCTGTTATTTGAAACCTGTAATGGTATCACTGATATGTCAGCAGACCCAATGGGATCCATTGGATCTCTCTACCTTCGTGCCACTATGATTGTCCCTATCTGAGCCTTGAGGGTAGGGGTAACAGTGACCATGACTTTGTTCTTCAAGTCTCCTTTGTCAGTGTTTGAAGCTACACATGCATTTGTGTGTGTGTGTGTGTGTGTGTGCGCGCGCGCGCATCCGCATCTACATGTCTTACTTTCTGGTTCAGGTCTGTAGGGTGCAGAGGCCCCAGACAACCCTGTGCATATGGGGTCACTACCTGTACCTGAGCAAAGACCATGGCTCAGCTGCATTGTAAACTGAGCTGGTTTCTGACCTCTATCCTCACTAGAACCTGATGAAACATTTAGAGGATGGAGTGCTGTGTTGAGACTTTCTGGCTCAACAAGCAATATGAGAGTTGGGTGGGGAACTCCTGGATGGGATGCTGCTGTGTGACTCAGGGTCCCTGTCTACGTGACCCTAACTAGGCTGTCTTTTGCCAGAGCCCTTCATCATTTAGAGTGTACAGGGACCACACACTGCCTTCTACCTCTGTTTGCCTGATTAGTGAGTGACACTTTTGGACTCAGCCTGGTGGCATTCTGTTTGTGGGAGCATTGTGTGCACTGAGCAAGGATGGCTCTATGGCTCCTAGCTCTGTCTCGGCTTCAGGGTCACCCTCCTGATGCCCAGGGCCCTCAATACCTTCCCATGGAGATGGCACAAGCAGACAGTGACTATGATGCTAGACCATGGATTGGAGTGTTTCCATTATTATTCTAATCCTGGCCTTTCAAGACGGGCACCTTCCAGGCAGAGAGGCAGACATTCTCACAGACCCTGAGCTCCCCTCTCCAGTGAGATCCAAGGCTTCTCAAGGAGCTGGCTCATGGTGCCACAGAGCCTTCAGAAGGCTCTACCTAGGGCTGAGGTGCCCTGGTATGCACAAGTACTAGACACTACATGTGGGTAGGGGTTGGGTGTCAAGCCCAGTCTTATCACAATAATGCTGGATCTGGGAGACCAAGGTGCAACGGTATAGGGACAAACTCAGGAGGCAGGGAAATCAGGGGCTACACAGAAGCTCAGTCATTACACAAGGCAGGTGTAACAACTTGAGTGGTGATCCAGGGAGGGCAGACAGCTGCCTCTTGGCCTTTGCAATATTTCTGTTTTTCTATGTTATCTGTCTAGGTATTTTTCCCACCCAAACAATAGAGCCTTGAGTCGGAATATCCTGACTCACATATTAGCTGGTGGAGGGATCCTGAAGAGTTCTCAAGACAGTGGACATTGAAGGTGTAGGTGGACATGTTTGATGAGTGTCTTGCCTTTGTGGGGCAGCTTCTGAGACCACGGAGGTACATATGGCTTACCCAGATGATTCCAGGTCTTGGAAGTATGATGAGTACTGATTCACATGCTTCATGCAGAGTTGCTCATGGGAACATCACCACAGCCTCCCTTTCACAGATGGGGAAACTGAGGCATGCATGCTCAGCTAGTATTAGCAAAAGCTGGGGTAGAAACTTAGTTGTTTAGCATTGAAGATTGTGAGTATGCACATGTATGTGTGGGTTTGCATGATTGTACATTTATGTACACTTGAAAATATTTTTAAAAAATTGTGCTAAATTATATTGAACACCAAATTTTCTGTCTTAATCAAATTAAAGTATATAATGGAGTGGCTATAGTTCCTCATCTCAGCACCTGGGTGGGGACCTCGCACCTTATCCACAGTCTCTCCTATCCTCTAGCCTAGCTAATAGGGCTCTGTCTGTGGTCTGCATTGGACACGGAGTCACACAATGTATGGCCTTTTGTGCCTGGCTTCTACTACTTAGCATAGTTTTCAAGGTTTGTCCTATTGTGATGTGTCAGGATTCATTCATTCTCTCTCTCTCCCTCCCTCCCTCCCTCTCTCTCTTTTTCTCTTTCTCCCTCTCTCTCTCCCTCCCTCTTCCCTCCCCCACCATGTGTGTGTTATATGTTTTCATGTGTGGGTATATATGGAGACCTAGCTGTCTTCTTCAACCCTATCCATCATAGATTTTAAGAGAGGATCCCTCACTGATCCTAGAGTTTACCCATTAGGCTAGGCTGTCTGACCGAGAAGTTTCAGTGGTCCACCCATCTCTACCTCCCCAGTGCTGAGATTATGATACAAGCCATGCCTGGCTTTTTACAGGAGTGCTACAGATTTCAACTTAGGTCTTTGGGCTTGTGTGGGCTTTGCCCACTGAGCACATCATTCCTATTTAAAAAATAGATTTTAATTCATTTTTAAATTATTGTATATGAGATGCATGCCTGTGTGTGTGTGTGTGTGTGTGTGTGTGTGTGTGTGTGTGTGTGTGTGTGTGTAGTCAGAAGATTGCTGGATCACTGGGCAATCAGTTCTCTCCTTCCATCTTTATATGAGATCAAGGAATCAAACTCAGATTGTCAGGTTTACATGGTGGGCACTTTTACTCACTGAACCATCTCACTATCCCCTGATATTCCTGTTTTGTGGCTTTCCATTTTATTTTTCTGGTTTTTCATCTTATAGGTTCTTGGGACATTTTCTAGGCTGTTGGGAATCACATAGTTGTGGACATGTATGTACAGGTCTTTTCATTTACTTATTTGTTTAGTAGGTTTGTATACATGTATACTATATAGTGTGTGTATGTGTGTGTGTGTGTGTGTGTGTGTGTGTGTGTGTGTGTCTGTGTGTCTGTGTGTAGGTCAGACAACAACTTGGAGCTGAAAATCATTCTCACTGCCACAGCCTTCTCTGCCAGGATGACTACACATCTCAAACCTTGAGTTCAAATAAACTCCTCCTCCTTAAGTTGCTTCTTGGAAGGTATTTAATTAGATGAGGACGCTAACTGATGCACATATCATAATTCCAATCCTGGAAAATCCTGTTTCTAAAAAAATTAGACATTTAGCTACAGATGTAGAGAAAGTTTCAAGTTCATAATTTGGCAAGACATACTGTAACAAATTTAAAAGGTTTGGGACTTTGTGATTTCTGCACATTTGATTGATAAGCTAGAGAAAGTTTTCTTTTCTGAACCAAAGAGCAGATGGCACTTGTGTCACTGCCCTTGTCAGACCCTGATGGTGGTGCAACCCCTGATGTATGAGTCTCTGAACATCTCCGTGTCAAATGGGCACTCATGGTTTTCTGTTAGTTCTTCTGATCACGAATTCCAGAGATGCTCAGCAGAAAACACTGGGAAATTTCAAGGAAGGAATTAACATTAATTCATTGCTAATGAAGCTAACTGGAGGTTCTTTGGTGCTCTTTTTTATGTGACTTATTCATGTAAGTGGTTGCACAATTTTTTCTCTCTCCATTGTGTGTGTGTGTTCACATACTTGAGGTCTGTGTATACATAAGGTGCACTCTGATTGCATTTGTTAGCTTTAATTATCAACATGATACAGCCTAGAATAACCTGGGAAGGATAGCTCAATGGAGGGATTGCTCAGATCAGTTTGGCCTGTAGACATGTCTACGGGGGATAGTCTTTATTAGATGTAGGAGGAACCAGCCCATTCTAATGACACCATTCCTTATGGAGGTGGTGTCAGCCTATATAAGAAAGGTAGTGAGTATGGTCCTGTGAGAGAGCCAGCAAGGTGCACTCCTCCGTAGTTCCTGCCTTCAGGTCCCTGCCTTGAGTTCCCGCCCTGACGTCCCTCAATGATGAACTGTGTGTGACCTGGAAGAATAAGTCAAACAAACCCTTCCCTCCTCTAAATTGCTCTCAGTCAAAGTGTTTTATCCCAGCCACAGAGATGAAACTGGAATGGTGTTGAACCAGGAGGCAATTTTCCACAAGCTGTAGTTCTTTAGCACCATCTTCCCCATTGTCTTAATTTCTCCTGAGGAACTGTGGGAGACCATTGTTTGGGTTTGAAGGTGATGCAAATGAGCTGTGGAACAGTAGGTCAGCAGAGCAGCAGGAGGCATTCATCAGCATTAGACACACTAGCACCTTGTGTCTGAACATTCATGCAGATATTTGAGAGAATCTCAATGCTGGGCCTTTGTTTGGACCTGCTTTTTAAAACTTGTGGTACATTACTACATGGTCCTTGCCTTTCCACTGTGGTCTTGATGTAGCTTATTTGACTCTCTCCTGTGGACACCTGGACTGCTTCCTCACTGACTATTAAAAATAGCACTCTGATGCAAATCCTCACAGTTCGGCAGGAACTCAGGATTGCGTCCTTGGGCATCATCTGCAGGAGACTGATAGGATCAAAGGCTTCCCACGGTTTTATGGCTCTGGAACCCAAAGTCACACTGGCCTGCAGGAAATGCCCTGACCTATCTCCACCCACCTTGTGAGACATCATTGACGTCCACTTCATCAATTTGATGAGATAAAATTAGAACCTTGAGGTTTGGAAGGGAAGACTCATAGTGCTTTTGAGGACCAGAGTTTGATCCTCAGTGAATGTGTTAAATGCTGGATGTAGTGGGAATGCAGGGATAGGGGAGGATGCTTGGTGTTCACTGGCCAGCCAGCCTCAACAATAGATGTGCTCCAGGCCCAGGAGAGACCCTGTCTCAAAGTCTGTGTACAACATTCCTGAGGATGATACTCCAGGTTGTCCTCTGGCTCCATGCACACTTGTGCAATGCACCCCACACACCTGAATATGCACACGTGTGCACACCTTTAAAATATAGAATCTTACTGAGTGTAGTGGCGGAGGCAAGATCTTTGTGAGTTCGAGGCCACACTGGTCTACATAGCAAGTTCCAGGCCACCAGGAAGCACTGAAGTTTCGAGTAACAGGTGCTAAGATCTGGTTTCTCAGCATCCTTGCATGTTTCTTGCTTTTTATTTTAAGATGAATTTTGTCTTGAGAATGTTTCAGGACAGGGTAGAGTTCTCCAGCAAATTGTATCATTTGGTCATGTGACTAAAGACCAGAAGAATGTCACCAGTAAGAAACAACTGAGACCCTGGCCTCATGCTATACCACCAAGAATTTTTCTTTTTTTCGATTTCCACTATATACTGGTTTCACATCTGCTTTCTTTCCTGCCACTCGTGAAAGCTCCATCTTTGTGTCTCATGGCCTTGGCATTTTGAGGAGTGCCAGCTGTTGTGTCCCATGCCTCCAATCTGATGGACTCTGTGATCAGATAGAAATTATGAACTTGGTCAGTCCAGGAGCTGTAGTGTGGGTCCCAGGAGTATAGCTGGATAGGGCTACTGGATTGTGCTGTCCCCTCATGGGTCACATTGACTTTGGCTGCCCCATGGAGACTGCTGTGTCAACTCTTTATCCTCAGAAACCATCTTGGGGCAGACACCCCTAGGCACACAAATCTCTGTTTGTCAGACTGACACGGGACTTCCATAGATCTCATATATTTTAGATTTGTTTTATGTGTATGAGTGTTTTGCCTGCATGCATGTCTATGTACTGCCTGTGTGTTTGGTGCCTGTAGAAACTAGAAAAGGGCATTGGATCCCCTAAAACTGGAGTTAGACAGTTGTGAGCTGCCTTGTGAGTACTAGGAATGGAATCCAGGGCTGCAAGATAGCTGTGCCTTTAACTGCTTAGCTGTTTCTCCTGTCCTCTTTGTGGCCCTTGCCTGTGAGCTTCTTTCTGGAATGTTTGCTGAGCAGGGCATCTGTTTCCCAGTTTCCTCCTGTGTCTCAGAATTGAGGTTCTCCCTAAGAACCCTCCAATATATCCCTGGATAGATTCATATCAGTGCAACATACAGATACTTACTTTATGGCAAGCACTTTGGCTGTTGTCTTTAATGTTTGTTCATTTGTTTTGTTTTGATTTGGGCTTTGTTATTTGGTTGTGGTGTGCTGAGCTATGTGTGTGTGTGCGTGTGTGTGTGTCTGTGTATGTCTCTGTCTCTCTGTCTCTCTCTCTCTCTCTCTGTGTATGTGTATGTGTGTGTGTGTATCTGTGTGTGTATGTGTGTGTGTGTGTGTGTGTATGTGTGTGTGTGTGTGTGTGTGTGTGTTTAAGGTCCAAAAGAGGGCATGGGGTCAGTGCCTCCTCTATCACTCTCCAGCTTAGTCCTTTAAGACAGAATCTGTCACCTACCCTGGGCCAGGCTGGTGGATAGCAAGGTCCTCTGATCCTCCTGCTTTTATCTCCCATAGCACTGGGTGTCAGAGACTCATGTGACCACTCCCAGATTTTGATGTGGGTGTTGGAATCTGAAGTCAGGTCCTAATGCTTACACAGCCAGAACTCCTACCCGTGAATTCATCTCTCCAGCCCTTGGGTCTTGTTTTGTTTTGAGAGAGAAGATAGGGTCTCAGGTATGCCAGGTGGGCCTCAGAATGAACTCATAGTTTATTTTGGCCTTGAACATCTGCTCTCCTTGCCTCCACTTCAGAGTCCTGGGATGACAGGGTGTACCACCAAGCCCAGCCCTGCACTGTTTATTTTTATTGTTCAAATCCAATGGCTTTGGCATCCAGGTCTCTTTTAGGTAACCCTTTGGGTCACATGGTGACACAGTTTTTGTTTGTTTGCTTGTTTTTTGTTTTGTTTTAATCTGGATCTTCTCTCTCATTCCTAGGGTTGCGGACTCCCCTGAGATTTTTCCTTGTCCCAGTCTAAAATCCAGCTCTTCTAGGAGAACTGGCTCCTTGTATTAGAATGTAGCCCCGTAAAGCCGAGCTTGCAGCCCCTACCCAGACTCAGTGGGAATGTGCTGTGTGCCTGCCGTTTCCCACTCCGTGTCTTTACTGGATGCATGGATACACATATGGCTTTATACTGGCAGCTCAGTTCCAGGCTGTCAAGACAAACTTTTTCCACTATAGCGTCTGCTTCCCACAGTGTGAATGGGTTCCTGGCATGGAGACTTGCTTGTCGGGTCCCAGCACACACATGGTAGTTCCAGGCTTGCCACTTCTCTTAGAGCATCCAGGAGGGTGGGCACCCAATGTCTGTGTGCAGCATTCTGCCATTAGCCTCAGTGTGCCCTGCGTCCTCACTGCCCATAGTAGCTCAGCTCAGAGTAGGTTTCCTGTCCCTGCCCCCTGGGGTGTGACCCTATTGGGTGCTCTGCATGGAGCTGCATTGGCATGAGGCTGGTGACTCATCCTGGTGTCCCATCCTGAGTGGGTTCAGGGCTTGCTGAATTAAGGATGTGAGTAAAGGAAGTAAGACATCCATGGCGAAGGTACTTAGAACTCTATTTCAAATTGTCCTTAGTTACTCTGTTTATTCCAGATACTAAGCCCTCATATAGAAGATCGGAAAATCTCCCATTTTGTTGACATTGCCTTTTGCCACACAGCACTTAGATTTTCATGATGTGTAATGAGTCTGCTTTTCTTGTAATGTCCCAGGCCTTTGGCGTCATATAAAAGAAATCACTGCTAAATCTAATAACATGAATCTTTTGTCCCAGGTTGTCTTCTAAGGGTTTGGTAGTTTTAGACCTTACCTGTAGGTCTTTGGTTATGCTGTGAGGTGTAAGAATCTGATTCTTTTCTTTGGCATACAGTTTGTCTCAGTTTGTCCAGCACCACCTGTCAAGGAGACATAGGCTTTGCCTCCCCAATTCAGGGATTGCAGGCATGCACCACCCTACCAGGATTTTTACATGGGTGCTCAGGGTTTGAACTTAGGTCCTCATCCTTGTGTAGCAAGTGCTTTATATCCAAAGCCATACTCTCAGCATCAAAGATTTTTATTTTAACAGCATATGTTCACTAACTTGGCATGGAGAATGGAGCTGATGAGAGCCCAAGGCTCCTATCCCAATTGTATGCTTCCTTTGTTCTGTGCTCAGGGTCAGAGTCTCTGCTGCCTAGCAAACACTATCCTCTGGCCCAAACTGGTATGCAGCAGGAAGACGGGGGTTCCTGAGCATGGGGATCAGTGACCTAGAAAGGAGACTCAGTCCTCAGCCTAAGGGAAGCCAGGTCTTATGCATAAGGCTATCTCAGACAAAAGGCAGCAAAGTAGCAGTTTCTACTTATGTACAAGGGGGTGTCATGGTGAGTTCCACATGTAATGGAGGTGTTGGCATTTTGTCTCATCTTCCTGACAGTCCCCTTTCCTTTGCTTTGGCCCATGCCTCACCCTTGTTCCATCAGCTTCTGGCTCTGGGTCTTCAAGAGACAGGGAAAAAAAAAAAAAAAAAAAAAAAAAAAAAGGCCCACTGAAGAAAAGGAGCTTGGCAGCTATTGGCTGAACCCAAGGTGGTAGGTGTAGGCAGGGGTGCTATAGGGGCCTGAGGAATGTGGCATAGGGCTGGCCTTGGGGGTTCCAAAAGACAGCCACTGCACATGCTCTCCAGTGTATCCCAACACCCCACGCCGTGGCCTCTCTGATTGGTGTCCATGGAGATGAGGTGCCCCTGCTTTTGTCCTGCCTTCTTTCCCACTTGCAGTTCTCTGGGATGCGGTTAGGTACTACATTGGATAGCAGCCACCCGCAGTGCCTGCCAGGTGCCTCTGAGCCTTATTAGCCCGTGAGACTCTCCTGACTCCTAACGTTATGAAAGGGCATCTTCTCCCACTACACTTGTTGCTGTTACCCCAATCTCTAGATGGCCAGGGCCTTGGTACATGCACTTAATTCTACCTGGGGCGCCTGTCTCCAGCTCTTCTGACAGAACTTCAACATGGCTGCCCAAATGAGACCACCCTGTTCATCACTCATGTGACCTCCCTTTTTGTCCCTGGCCCATCAGCCCATCATTTGCCCTCCCTGGCCCACTAGTGACCTTACCTTGTGTTTCCCCCATTGTGTTATTTGTCATTCCCCACCCCTGACCCCCAGTTTCCTGTGTCTGTGTTGTTTGTTGTTGCATCTGTTGAGCCAGCAGGTGCACACACAGTTGGTACTTTCTGGGTGGAGCCACATAGGATGGCAGCTGGGGTGCACTGAACGCTTGGGTTTCTTATGGGCCCTTGAAAAGAGGTGGGCCCGGGTCTGCCAAGTAGCTTTAGGCCAATGCCTTTCCTAAAGCCGAGGCATTACCAGAAGGCACTGGGAAGTGAAAACACCTAGAATGGCCTGGCCAGGTGAAGACATCCTCCGTGTGCAGGGCACTGTCTAGCTAGGTCCAGAACATACCACAGAAGTCTGAGTGCTAGGTGAATATTATTAAGTCCACTGGATATAGGGCCCTGTGGTCAGAGCCCCCATGTAGGATGAAGATACTCAGCCTGAAGGAACTCTGCCCACGGTAATTATTACTAAGTCACTGCCCCACACCTGCCCTGGGAGAACAATCACTCCCTCCTGCCACCTCTAGTAGACCTTCCTCACTTTGGAGGCTTGGTGGGCAGCTCTGTGGGGGGCTGGGCTGGCAAGCCTTTGAAAGTCCCCAGAGCCTCAGGATGGGGAGGAGGCACTGATGTATAGTACGGCCTCCGTCTCAGCTCAGTGAAGGCCAGGAGCTCCTGAAGGAGACTTGGGTTTCCCAGGAGCGGGCGCAGGTCAGAGTAGAGTGTGGTAGTGGAGGAAGAGGCTCAGGAAGTGAAGTGTGTTCTGGCCAGGCAGAGGCGGGGGAAGTGAGATGGCTTCCTGAGAGGAGCCTCCAGAGACCACTCTGGGTCTTGCCCCAGCGTGATGACGGAAACCCCAGGGTTCAATGTCTGCCATGTGTGTCAGTTGGGCCAAGGTCATTCCAGGGCAATGACACTCAGTACAATTAGCCCCTCCATAAATAGTCATGTGGGCTCCAGGGCCTTCCAAGTTTATGGTTCTGCTCCAAGGCAGTGACCCCAAGTACTGTATATGTCTAGTCTGCTGAGGGCACAAAAGGCCTTAGGCTGCTCTTGGCCTTCCTCCAGTCCTTGGGAGTTTGTGTCTGAGGGTGTCATTTGGAGCCTAGGCATTTGGCCACTGACCTTGAGGAGGTGGCCTAAGCATGTCCATTGCTGATCCCATTCCTCCTCCTCAAGGCCCCTCCTCTGCTTTAGTACCTACTATACCAGCTGCCATGTTCAGCCCTTAGAGTGAGCTGAGATTAAAGGTGGGAAGGACCTTACTTCTTCAGTCCAGTGACCTCTTGATTCCCCAGAAGCAACACTGCCAGGGCCCTAGAGGAGGAGCTGTGACTGGGTTGGGTGGCTGGTGAGAGCAGAGAGGCTGGGATGAGACAGCCGCAAGGGGTGTGGGAGGCTGGCACAGGACAGTGGCTGATGGCCAGGGAACCCAGCAGACCCTAGTGACCAATAGATCCCACCCAGCCTGGCTTGTGAATGGAGGGGCAGACAGTGGGTAGGGCTGTGGGCGTGGCCTGGTTGACTCCCTAAGGTGTCAGTGGCTGTGCAGAGTGTGGCTTGGGGTTGGACTTGGAGGACAGTGGCAGATGGGTAGCATATCTGGGATGGGTGACTAGAGAAGCTGTGTGTCTGGTACATCTCCTTTGACGTTTGTGATCCTCCATATTCTCCCATTTCAGTCCTCCACCCTTGCCCCTCACATCTCTCTCTCCCATCCCTGTAGCCCCATATGCATATCCCTCATCCTGGGTCTAGCTCACTGTTCTTTCTTGTACTCCTCCAGGGAAGCTCTGTCCATTTGGGAGGTTGCATGGTCACAGCATAAGACAGACAGGGACACTGTCCCACACAATCCTGAGGCCCTCTGTCTTGTGGTCAGTGGTGCAGACACCTGTCAAGAGCTCAGGCCTTGCCTGTGACCCAGAAGAACAGTCCCATTGATGGGGTACTGCCTGGGGCTGTGTGAATATGACACCTTGTTTTGTCATCAGAGGCTTTTCTTGGTCCAAGTCACATGGGCAACCACAGTAGAACTGGGAGGGGTGGGGGGGTTGCTGAGGCAGGATGGCAGGAGGCTGAGGTTCCTGGCTTAGGAAGAGACCTGTGGCCGCCCTGGGGCTTCCAGCCTGACTGGCTCTTAGTGAAAGGGAGAGGCCCTCAAGGAGAGAGCCACAGAGCTGAGTGGGTTTTGAACCATCAGGTCTCCTGAGCCATGAGACATGGCTGCAGAGACCCAGGATATTCCCTCTTCGTCCCAGTATGTGGTTCCAGGTCACCTCTGGCCAGAGCACTAAGATCACTCACACAATATCAGGGTCTGTCAAGTGGAAGTGACAGGTGATCGGTAGGTCTCCTCCCAGTGAATGCCAGCACGTGTACTTGGTCTTTACAGAGGCCTTTACCAGGAGGGGCAAAAGCTGCTGAGATGTGACTGTGGTCTTTTCATACCCTGAACTGACAGCTCTCCTCCCTGAGCTGCCTCCTCCTTGTCAGGAAGCCAGCCTATCCATCTACAACAGTGCAGCTCTACCCCAGTGACACAGGCTGAGGTTTTGAGTCAAGAATTAGATCTCATGACAGCATTTAGGGTTGATCTCCCCATCCTCCGGGTTCAGTTTCTCTAGGTAGAGCTAAGACTAGATCATGTGTTCCACATAGAGTAAGTATATAGTCTGCTGCCCAGGAGCTTCTGTGGGACCACTACTTTTGCTGAGATGTACCCCCACCCCAAGGGGACATCCTTACAAAGTAGCTTTGGGGAGCCAGATGGCCTGTAGCTCAATTGCACCCTGGCTGATTTGGGTCTTTGTGGCTGTTCCTCCTAGGAGTGAGCCATTGCAGGCTGCCCCGTTTAGTGTCCTTGTTTGCTCTCACTGGTGCCCTCTGCTGTCAGCATGTTTGAATGTCACTTTAACTCCTACAGAGGCAAAAATTCCAGGTCCTTCTGGAGCTTAGAGATTCCAGCAGGAAGGATATCAGGACACAGGTCAGGAGATCCACTCGCTCACCCTGACCTAAAGGAGCCCAGTGATCCACACCAGCCTAGGTCCTCTTCATCAGTCTCCGTGTCCGGGGAGCCCTCTGCTATCACCATGCCTTACAAGAGAGTATGGGAGACGGGAACTAACCTGCCTAGCTAAAAGCATTCATTGCCTGTCCCAGCCCTGTGATCCTCCTGTGTGGAGGGGATATTAGGGGTTCCCCCACATCATCTCAGTCACGCTATAGCTGATCAGAGCATGACAGTACCCACACTCTACAAAGACAGCTGTGGCTGCCTACCCCTGAAAGGGACAGTAGGTTACCCCTGGCTACCTTGTCAATAATTCTCTGGCCTTGAGTCACCCTCATAGACAAGAACTAGCTCCCCTGTGTCATGGCCACACTGTTGGAGTCACCTTAGTGAGTTAGTGAAGGTTTGTACCAGAGAAGACAGTAGAGCAGGTTTCTGCCAGGGATGCTGGCCAAGTGCCCTTTGGTGACATCTTGTGGAAACTCCATGATCTCAGAGCCCAGGGTGTCGATGCCATTATTATACTATTGATGGTACGGCTGGTGTTGGTCGCCATGAAACAAGGGGTTGATTATATGGCAGTTCCCCCTTTACTGAGCACAGACAGCTGCTCAACAGACTGGGTGTGTTCCCCCTCCTCCATGAGGGAAACTGAGGCTCAGAAGTTTTGTAATGGCTCGGTAGACAGAGATTCCTTAAGACCGCTGGAATGGGGCCCAAAAGACAGCAAGAAAGACTTGAGCTTGATGCAATGAGAGAATTTCCAGAGTAGGCCTGAGCTATGATAATGTAGATAGATATACCCAGGTGTCTGGATCGTTATGGAGATGTGTCAGCCCGGTGAGCTGCCTAAGTAGGCAGTACCCACTTTCTGAGCCAGATGAGTATTCTGAGCCAAAATTGTCCTGGGTAGAAATATCTTTAAGATACAGAGGCCATGTCCAAGTGTATGGGGAGCATGTGGCCTCCACCTCATGCTGGAGAATCATGAATGTCTTCAGCTGACAGGTCCCAAGCATGTGCCATGCAAGTCTGTCCCCACCACACATTCTAAATATAGTCACTAAGGCATCTTATCATGGAGCCCGAGGGAGCAAGGCCGGGTGTGGCCGATGGCCAAGGGACACAACACTTTAGTATACTTACTGGTCCTGGCCTCCTCAGGTCCCTAGAAGAATGGCATGCCTCTATACTCACAGACTACTGGTTGTCTCCGGAGCACTCAGCTATACAGCAGTGACAGCCCTGGGACCTGGGGTATGGGAGAGATCACTGCCCTCCACCAGGCCTACTAGCTACCTTTCTTCCAGAGCCTTTCTTTGTTTGGGAGAAGAGCCTTTCTTCCAGAGCCTTTCCCCTTCTGGCCTATGTCTTTCCTAGGGGCTTTGAGATATTTAGGAGATCTATGCTGTGTGCCCTTGTCTCACTAATTGCTGAATACTGTGGGACTTTGGGAAGAGCATAAACTCTCTGTGATCTTCTCTTTTCTATCTTGTGAATAAAAGAAACCTTTACATCCCTCCTAAGTTGACAGGAAAACATGGGTTCCTAGCTGGTTCATTTCCATCTTCCCATACCTGAGGCTTCTGGTTCATATTCTGTGGGGGCCACTGTGGCCTCCTCAGAGGACCCAGATTTATTTGCTGACTATTTCTTGAGTCTGGCCCTATGTGATGCCATCCATCTGAGGTAGCCCCAGGAGCTCTTACATATCTGAAAACTAGTAGTTCCAGGGCAGGTACCAGCTGCTCCAGGTAGGTGCTGCAGTTTCTGTTCCTCGTAGGTATCATGTATGTCTGGTCCTGCAGCCGATCCCATAAGGCTGCAAGTCTTCAGACACACACTCTCAACTAGCCCATTGCAGAGCTGGCTCTGAGACAGAGGTCAACACACTGTCCACAACAGGCTCCCCAAGCCTCAGCTGTAACCACTAGCCTAGAAGCGCCGCAGTGCTCCCAGCTTCTTCCCTCTGACTTTGGCTAATGTTTCTACTTCCGTGCTATGAGCACATTATCTGAGCATACCTTCCCCAAAATCCCTGTTCTGTCCCTCCAGTGTTCCAAAAAAAAAAAAAAAAAAAAAAAAAAAAAAAAAAAAAAAGGTGTGTGTGTGTGTGTGTGTGTTTACCAGAGGTCAACCAAAAGAGTTCCTCTTCAAGTTGCCAATCTTGGTTTTTGAGACAGTCTTTTTGTTGGCCCATAGCTTGCTAATTAGGCTAAACCAGCTGGCTACTGAGCCCTAGGGATGTGCCTGTCTCTGCCTCTCTCGTGCTGGGATTATAAGCATAGGTTCTGAGGGTCAGACTCAGGTCATCATGCTATGGACTAAGTATTCTGATGCTCTCCCCAGCCTCTGAAAAAGGTCTCAAATGATAGTGAAGATGGTTTAAACCCCTTGCCAAGGATGGTCTTCACCTGTCCAAATGCTAACCTGGGAGAGCAGGACCAAGATGATCCCTGACAGGGCATAATGGCGACAGCATTGCCTATTCTTGGGGACTCTGCTGAAGTAAATTTAGGATTCTGAGAACCAGGGTAAATCATGAGCCAAGCTGTGGAGATATGTTATTAAGGTGGGACCTAGGCTTGGGGATGTTGCTTTGCCTGACAAGTGGCTTGGGAGGGACCAAGCTTCTCTGGGTCCCACATACTGGAAGGGAATGTCTAATGCCAGGTGCTGCTCTGAGTGTTGAGGGACAAGGACAGTTGGTCCTGGGAAGGGACTCCAAATGAAAAACATATGTTCTGATTGCTAATTAGCAGTCTAGCTGAATGGAGGGTAGCCATGGAGTTCCAGTGACTCAGTAGCCTGGTGGCCTCCACCTATGCAGTCTTCAATGCAGTCTTCAGAAGGACAAAGGTGGGTGACCTAAACAATCAGGCTCTGTGCTTGGCCATGGGTATGACATGGGATGTACTGCCACCCTTGAACCTGTTACCTGGAGACAGCCACTAAGGACATTCATCTGCTCATGACCAGTGCAAATGGCTCAGCCAGCATCAGGTATGGGCTCTGCCCTGTGTCCTGCATTGACTCAATTCAGAGGCTGTGAAGAGCTTGCCTGAGCTGAAAAGGCAGAGAAGGTGGACAAACAGGTCCAATGGAAGAGGACCTGAGACTTCCTCTCAGCTTAACAGTTGTTCAGTCGGTCAACAAATACTACACACACACACACACACACACACACACACACACACACACAGTGTCTTTGGCCTGCTGCTGGGCTTTCAGATGTGTGCCAGCCAATAGGCCCCCTACTGGGGACTAAAGGTTTCTCTGTTAGAAACAGAGGTTTTCCCAGCAATCAATGGGCCGGAGGATGCCAGACATAGATACCTGGGGAGGAGGGCTATTCATTTCTCAGGACTCTAAGATGTCTGAGGTTGCTGCCCTGGTTTGAGGTTACAAGGTGCATGGAGGGGGAGATGTCAACCCTGTAACCCTGGAGTGGGTACATAGGCATGGGTATTGGGGGGGGCTCTGCAAAGCCAGGTGAATGTTCTACTTTATTGGGGTTTCTGAGTCAGATCATGGGGAGAGCGTCAATTGGTGCAGGGGGGTGAGGCCTGTCTCTCAGTAATGAGCTGAGGTTAATCTCCCGATGGATTTGCACTTGCCCGATCAGCACGTTTAGGGATTCTTGAGACAATAGGTTGGTAATCTTACCTCTTGGCTGATAAAGTCATCACTGATAGTACTTCCTCCCAGAACATTTTAATGAAATGAACTATGGTCTGAGCCAGGCCTCAAAGGGTCTAGAGCCATTGTAATTTCAGGGAGTAGGCAGTGGCTGGCACCAGGCCCCTCAGGGAGGCAGAAAGGTCTGAGGTATGTGGGCTGCATGTCTGGTTTGGGCCTACCCCAGCTTAGGTAGCACCTCTCACCCACAACTTGCAGGCCTTGTGTGGCCCAACACAGCTATGAATGTGGACCCCTACAAATCATAAAGTTACTTAAAACTTAAGATTTCATTTTGTTTGTCTGTCTCACAGTTCTGTGTGGACTTTGTAGATGACAGTGTGCCACCATGGACTCAAAAGGTTGAGAACCTGTAAGCCTGTGACACCAGTGTGTGCTTTGGCTCAACGTGCATGCTGACAGGAGCCTGAGATGGATGTCTCCTGAGATGCTCTGTCAGAGCCATACTGATACAGATGAGAATGCTTGCAGCTAACCGTTGGACTGAGCACCAGGACCCCAATGGAGGAGTTAGAGAAAGGACTGAAGGGTCTGAAGGGGTTTGCAACCTCATAGGAAGAACAATCTCAACTGGCCAGATCCCCCAGAGCTCCTAGGGACTAAACTGCCAACCAAAGAGTACAAATGGGAGGGACCCATGGCTCCAGCTGCATATGCAGCAGAGAATGGCCTTGTCTGGCATCAATAGGAGGAGAAGCCCTTGGTCCTGTAAAGGCTCGTTTCCCAGTTTATGGGAATGCCAGGGTGTTGAGGTGGGAGTGGGGGTGGTGGGAGGGGATCATCTTCACAGAAGCAGGGGGAGGGGCTGGGAGAGTGGGGAACCAAGAGAGGGGATAACATTTGACATGTAAACACATAAACTATCCAATAAAACAAAAAGAGTTCATGATCTGAGAATCACTGTTGATGGGTGGCTTGATGTTAGTTACGTGATGATTGCAAAGGACTCAAAGATGTTCTTAAAGCCTGCAGTGTGGCCTCATATAGAAAAAGCTCTTGCCTTGAGTCAGATAACCTGGGCTATCTGGTACACCCCAAAACAAGGTCAACTGTCCTCCCAGAAGGTACCCAATGGGATCTGGGTGAATGGGAGGAGGCAATTCAGATGGAGGAGGTGAGGTAGCCCAGGATATTGTGTAGAATGAGGTAGCTCTCCCATTCTGAGCATTGTGACCCATGTAGCCAGCCAAGCTCACTGTTCATGTGGCCCTGTGTGTTGGGCCTTTAGTCTCTCCACAGGTGGCCATATCTTGTCTCCCACTGAGGGACTTCTAAATATGTATAAGTGGGATGAGCCTGAGACCAACCATCACCCCCCTGTGACTCCTCTGGACTTTTTTTTTTTTACCCAGGGCTTAGATAAGGGAAAGCGTCTAGCCTCTGATACCTCTTGGATTTTCAGCGTGCACTGAAGTGTCCTTCTCCAGCAGGTAACCTGTCTTAGGCTCTACTTTGAGCAGCACGCGGAAGAGGCTGTTATGAGCAAGTGCCTGCCTTGAAGTCTTCCAACCCCTGCCAACTCTATTCAGCTGATGGTTGCTATCAACCATTCCATGTGTCGATCCTTCCTGGGATATCCTCCTGTTCCTTCTAGAAGTCCAGTATCCTGGGACATGTCTGTATCCAACCTGAAGTCAGACATCTTAAAGTCCAGGTGGACATAAGGGTGGGTATTAGCAGTGAGGGAGTAGGGTCCCTTTCTAGGCTTCCTTTACCAGATAGCATATGTGAGAGTTACTGTGAAATCTTTCTGAGTAACTTCCTGGGGAACAATAGCAAAGTCTCCTTCCTACACATGGCTTGGGGCTCATTCATCAGGATTTAGCCTGTGGGTGTTGTACGTGCAAAGGTTCATGGTACCTTAGATTTTTAGTTAAACCTAGCAAGCCTGCTGACCACTCATTGGCCTGTGGAGAGCTGTCCCCAGTGGGCCTGTGGATGTTGACAGCTTCAGTTACAGAACATGGCCAGTGTGCTTAGCCAGCTCAAGTTCTATTACCAAATCCATTTGCTCGGTTTTCTTTCTTTCTTAATTTGTATGTGTGCATGCATGCATGGGTGCCTCCATAGAGGCCAAACAAGGGCATCAGAGCCCCTGAAGCTGGAGACAAAGGCAGTTGTGACATAAGTGTTGGGAACTGAAACTGACCTTCTAGGAGAGCAGCAAGCGCTTTTGGCCATGGAGCCATCTCCCCAACCCCTGGTTTTCTTTCTTAAATCTATTTTAGTTTGGTGAGACCCAGGACTGGCCATGTCTGTGTGCTTATGCCAGCAGTGTGAAGCTCACTCACAGAATGTGTAGCTGTTCTCACCATCCACCTCCAGAACTTTCTGTCATTTCAGACTGAAACGGTTCCCAGCCCCTGGTACCCCGTCCTGCTTTCTGTCTCTGCAGATCTGATAACTCCAGGGGCCTCTGACCCTGAAATGTGTGTCATCCATGGATTATCTTAGCAAATGTCCTCAAGTTCTACCCATGTTCTACCTTTTGTGCATGACACCCCCAAGCCCCAGCCTAACAGCAGTTTCAGGGCACGTCACACTATTATATATACACATACAATGGCTTGAGGTCTCTTGAGATGTTTCAGTGCCATGTTTTGGGTTGCTGGAAACTTGATGGTGGCTAGGCTGACGGTTCCTCTCTCTGGAAGAGACCCTTTGTACCCTAATGGGATGACTCAGTGCTGTGGCCTGGGACAGTATTACTATCAGCCCTGTGCTTGAGTGGGTCTGGCTGCTCAGGGGCCTAAGCCCAACCCCAGCTTTTTATAGATTACTGCTCAAGGGCCTAGCATGTATAGAGGAGATCTCCAAGTCATAGCCCCAGTTTTCTATAGCTGGCCTGGCTGTGCTTTCACACTGTCCCTTGTGCTCCCATGCCTTCTGCTGGGAAGCCACATGAGGCTGGCTGGATGCCGTGTTCTTCTGGGTTCCCAGGGCACCTGGGCACAGAGATATTGAAGTGATGTCCGATAAAGCATTGGACGTCCCTCAGGGCTGGGCTGCGGTCACGGCTGATGAGTTTGATTTGGAGAGAGTGGAACAAGTAGGTTATTGTTCCTAAGAACCTTCTGTTTCATACCCTGCACAGTGAACCTTCTTAGGAACATGCTAGTCTGTGTCCAGGGACACAGGCATTTCCCTGGGCCTTGGTTTCCCCTGCTGCTGCTGGGGGTGGGGTGGGGAGAGCACATGGTTTGATAGCTTGACCTCTTGGTTCTGGGTTATGGAGGTGGAAGGACAGTAACTGTCCTATAGAGGCAGGAGTGGGTGGTGTAGGCATCTGGCCCATGATCTCCCCAAAGGCAGAGAGAGACCCTTGGTGCGGCCTCTCTGAGGCTCTCAGCCCCACCCATGGCAGGAACAGATAAAGAAGCAAATAAGATAATACTCACTTTTATCAGGAGTAGATAAAAAATAAACTATGCTATATAACCCTTTCTCGGGCAGCACAGTGTGTTCAAATATTTGAAGAACTGTTTAGCTTTCGGAATACTTGAAGCTAAAAGGCAGCCAGCACATGGGGGCAGATTGCCACCATTGTCCCCAACTTCAAGGTTCCTAGGCAGGTCAGCATGGGCTGTCTTTGGTGGGTGCGTTGCCTAGCTCCCGCCAGCCTTCTGGAGTACTAGGTGGCTTTCTGTCTGCACTGGGGAATTATCTGCTCTGCACAGGATTGGTCTGTGTATTCATGGCCTTCTCTGCTGCCATGTGGGAGTTGTTGGAGAGGAGGGGGCCTTCCACACAGCCTCCTTGTTTTGATACCTTCCTTTCAGGCTGTTGGAATTTTCCACTCGAAGGCTGCAGCCGCCGCCGCCGCTGCCTTCCTGGGGCCCCCCATCCTCTGGCAGACATGGGCAGAGTGGCTTATGACAACCATTCCTTTCTGTGGTCTATTTGAAGATCTTTGTACCCTTGCTACACACAAGCTCTCTAGTCCTCAGGTGCTGGAGCTATTATATTCCATCTTGGAGCTAAGGCTCTGGAGTGCTTGAAAGGCCAAGTTGTCACCCAAACGGTAAAAAATATCAGAAGTCCATTAAGAGCTATTATTGTCATTTCTGTGATTCAAGCTGAGTTACCTCGGGAGCTCCAGAAACCTTAATGTCCCCTCTGAAATAGGAGCTGGATTCCAGCATAGTGATACTGTAACCTATCAGATTCTTGTGGGACGGGTGCTACTGTCTGTCAAATCCCAGCCAGGTGACAGGACCTGGCCACATTGTGCCCTGGGTGGCATTGGGCCTTAAGGTGCTCAGTGCAGCAGGAGGTTTTCATCATATCTTTGCAAGTGTGGTCATAGCAGGAGCTTGGGGACTTTTCAAAGACCTTGGGGGAAAAGTCACCCCTCACTTCTAGGTGCTGAGATGCTGAGGGGTGTGCACTGGGCTACAACCCACAGTTCCATGAGGGGGTGGCCCTATGCTGCTACTGTGCCAATAGGGAATCTGAAATGGGGGCTGCTTGGCTGTCACTGCGGATGGGGCAGCCAGAAAAGGCTGTGTTTCTTCATGCTGGTTCATCTCTGGCTCCATGTGTAACCAATGGTCTGGGGTAGGGAATCCACTCTCTATTGCCTAGAGATGGGCCCAACCTTACTTCCCTGCCTACTGCAAATCAAAACAACACTCACCCTGGATTAGTGAGGCCCCACTCTGTGAAGAGTCAGTCTGAGGAGAGAGCAGAGCCTAGCCCATGAGGAACTGAGTCTCAAAGGACCACAACAAACTCAGGAGATAGCTGGGGACACATGGCTAAGAGTCAGACCTCTCTAGCAGGCCTGGATGGATGTCTAATCTATGGATGGGCAGCAGAGGGGCTCTCACCTAACCCAGTGTTTGCTGTGTCCACACAAGACCATAGCTTCCTGAGGACCTGATGTGGCTTGTTCAGCTTACAGGAGCTTCCATAGATCAGTGTCATGCAGGCACAGTCTAGAGACAGTCGTGGGCAAACAATCACTGGTCAGGAGGAACACTACCGGGGGACCAAGGAGGACCTGCATGTCCTGTCATGCTGTTCTGGAAGAGTCTTCAGGTCCATGTGGAGAGCGAACACGAGGAAACAATTCTGCATAGCAGTACCGGGTGCCAGGGTTAGGGGCTGCCTGTTGCCAGAGCCCTAGGCCTGTGAGGAATGCACGGTGGTAGAGAAAACTTCAATCTGTGGAGTGGCAAGGGCTGGAGGTTCTGCTGGGGTCAAGTCAAATAGGTGCTCTATATGAGAATCCTGGTGTGGGTGATTGCCAGGGATCAGTGCCAAATGGGGATGTTGCTTACCATGATGTGAGGTTACCATAGGTGTGAGTGGGGTAGGAGTTTGGGATTAAATGGAGGTATGTATGTGTTGGGGTATGAAGACTTCTGTACACCAGGCTCTATATTAGGCACCTGTTCTAAAGATGCTCACTGACTAGGAATGACTGTAGGCACTAGGGCTTGGCAGAGATATTTGGCCATAAGTGTTGTGATTAAGGTGTCATGGAGGGGGCAAGGTAGGTACTGGAGCAACCTCTGCATATGATATGGGACCACTCTGTAGGAACCTGAGTCTCCCCTCTGGACAGGGCAGTGATATCAGATTCTAAATACCAGTAAGAGGGGGAAAGGAGCCAGGACTAAATGCACTGGTGTACCACACTAGACATGATGTGGAGGAGCCAGAGGTGGTGGAGTTGGTGCCTGGGCTGGAGTGAGGAGAAGGAAGCTGAGGAGGCTGGGATGTGCTCTGCATCAGGGGGAAAATGGATATGACAAATAAAGTGTCTGTCATGGGGGAGGCATAGTAAGCTGTGACTGCAGGCTTTGAACTGGCAAAGCAAACAGCCAGGAGGGGGCAGTAAGGATAGTCAGTGGGGCCTTTGCCTCTGTCAGTGTTCCAGGCCTCTAGTAGTGGCTGCAGAGGCCAGGAATGGCTTAAATCAGGAAGGAGGCTGAGGCTGAGGCTGAGGCTGAGGCTGAGGCTGAGGCTGAGGCTGGGGCTGGTGGTCTGGGCCTTAAATACTGAGAAAACCTGATATGGGATTGGTGGAAAGTGTGTGGGTTTCTTGTTGAGGGCAGGGGTCTGTGCTGCAGCCCTGATGTCTTTGTGTATGCCTTCTCTCTCTGCCCCCTTCGTGGCCCTGGGTCAATGTGTCAGATCCCCACTTCTATTTTGATCCCCAAGAACATGCCATGAGGGCATGTAGAGTCTCTGAAGCTCCCCAGAGAATCTCCCTATCTAACGCCCTGCTCCCCAGTGGGAACAACTTTGAAGGCCACCTTGGATGGTGACAGCCAGTGATGGAGATCTTAGTAGAAGGGAAAGTTATCTCCTCAGTGCCCTTGGAATCAGAGCAGGCAGCAACTGTGCCCTCAGTGTAAAAGCTGTGCTTACTGGGTGTCCTCAGGGCACAGGGTGTCCAGGCTGTACTTGGCCTTCCTTTCTTGGATCTCCCCACTGGCTGAGGGAATCTACCCACTGCACTCCTAGGGATGAAGGCTCCCAGTTTGTAAAAATAGCACTTTTTGAACTTCAGTTGTATACTAAGGTTCTTGGATATACTGGGGGTTGGACCATTGAGCCTCCTAGGAAACACTAACCCATTGTCCCCCTCCCCAAAGCCATGGCCACTAGGCTGTGTACCATTCCTTTGTATTTGCTGGTCTTGAGATGACACAGTGTGGCATTTCAAGGTCAGTGTATACTGAGATACCAATCCGGGGTCAATCTTCACATGGTAATTGGCTTACATCCTATAGACCCCATGTTTGGGTGCATTAACTAAGGGATACCTGGGGTTACCAGCACTGAAGATCTTGCATGTGGGGTGTTGGGTGAGAGGGAGGTGGCAGGGAAGCTGGATCAGGCATTGACCATATATGTCCCCTGTCTCACAGCTTCCTCATTGTTCTGGTCTGCCTCATCTTCAGTGTCCTGTCCACTATTGAGCAGTATGCCGCTCTGGCCACCGGGACCCTCTTCTGGATGGTATGTAGGCACCCAGGGCCATCAGTAAATGTCACCACTGCAAGTAGAAGAGGTGGAGAGGGCTGGGTAGGGTAGAATCACCCACCCCTGGTATCCACCACTGTGTTACTGGGGTATCAGACAGGGCAATTCCCCTGCATCCATGCCTGCCAGGTCCCTGGGCTGTGTGTTGAAGATGCAGGAAGAACAGAAAGGGCCCCTTTGTGTAGGGAACTTCTGACCCAGACCCAGAGAAAGGACAGGAGGATATGGGTACAGTGGCACTGAGAGGTGGGGGATAGTACCTAGGGCTACGTGATTCGTGTGTGTGCTATTACTGACTCATGGGCTGTACCAGAGCCTCAGCCCAGATTTTAACTCCATCACTGGGCTGGGTCTTTTCATCAGCTCCGGAGACTCTCATGTATCATTTCTGGCAGGAATATCATGGCAGTCCTAGTGGACACCACAGCTATCTTGGTACACGGTTTGGGCCTCCCTCTCTGCAGGCCAGACCCTGAACATCTCACCCATGTGCCCTGTATCAGCATAGAGAAACGTGGAAAATTTAAGGAATGAAATTTCCAAATACCAGTATCCAGATACACTCTGTGAGGAGCTTGGGGACTGTTCCATGTGAGTCATGTACTATGAGAGGCTTAGAGACTGTCTTTTAGGATTCCGTACTCTGTGAAGGGCATGGGGACTGTCCTGGGTAACTCTAAAGTCTGTGAAGAGCCAACTGCATCTTCAGAGTACCCTGTTGTGTGTGAACCCACATGCTTTGAGGGGCTGAGGTACTGTTGATCAGGTAGATATGAGCACCTGAAGCAGGGCCAGGGCTAGATATTGATTGCAACTGAGGCACACCCTGTTCTGGCAAGGCAATCAAGAGTCTGGAGCCAGTTGCCACAAGGGTATCACCATTCTCTATTGAGTCAGACATGGGGCCATGGGGCCTGTAGTGGCAATGCTGATTGAGGTATGATACTTCTGGGAAGATGGGTGGAGGCCAGCACAGCTGGGAATATGGGGACAAGATGGTGACAGGCGGTAAAGCCCAGAAAGGTGCAGCCTAGTTAGTGTCTTTCTGCTTGGGTGTATTTGTGTTTTCCTCCTGTGATGGGATGTTCCTGAGCCTTACATGGAGCAAGGACCACACATAGCTGCCCTTGACCTTCTGCACAGTGGGTCTTAGGTGTTTCTCAGTTCTATCTATATCCAGCCTCTGTCAGCTGGACAGCTTGACCTGCTACAGTGATGGCCTCTCAACCACACCCATTTTTTAAAATGTGTCAACTTTATCTTTCCTTTATGGCTTTTAGATACTGAGCCACAGGAGATATCCTTCTCCTGGGTTATCGAGGTCACTGGTTCCGGCCTGAATGTGATGTCTTCTTCCCCAGGTTCGAGTATTCATGTGTGATACTGCCCATGGCTTTGGGAATCTCCAGAAAAGCGTGAGGCAGGCACTGTTTTGCTCCATCCCTGCCACTCATCCCAGTGCCTCCTTACCCTCCATAGGATATGTGTCTTCACCATAGACCACATCGAACATGAGGCTTGCCTGGTGGTACCTAGTTCTCCACAGGCCACTGGAGGGTTCATCTGGCCTGCCTCCCATAGCCTACAGTGAACTCAGCAGCTTATTTCAGTTTGCCCCTAGAAATCTTCTTGTTCCCCACTCCTAGCCCAACAGTCAATGCACCCAATCCAGGGCACACTTGGTACTAAGTATTAACTATGTTGGAGATACCCACATGGCTGTGGTGCCAGAAAGCAGTGTGCCTTCCTCTGGGCTTGGGAGTGTCACTGTGGCTTAGGCACATATGGTTTAGGCAGCCACTAACAGTCACAAGCTGTGATTGGAAGTTGTGATCACTAGAGGGCGACTTCTCTTCTGAAATTTTCTGGGACTTTTCAATGTGGGTCTTAGCCTGTGATGTCCCCATTCTTCCCAGCGATGTCAGTTTCTGTACCTATGGTCATTGGGCTTCAAGTTGGGGTCAGGGCCTCAGATTTTCCTGAAAGCAACATCTATCCAGTATGCCTATTCCCTAGTTGGTTCCATGTGGCTGGCAAGATGCTATCAAATCTTAGGTGGCACCTCTCTGTGATATGTTAGATGACCAGCTGCACTTTCCTAGATGACACCCCTTAGTCCCAGAGTATAATTTTTCAAGACCTGTCTGATGGAGCTCTTAGATATGGTTGGATAATTTCACATGGCCCTTGTATCCTTTTATAGAGACAAGGTGGGTGAAAGGGCTCTGGGTTCCTTAATTTTATGTGTGATGATATCCCTTCAGGTTCCTGTCAGAATAGTTCCCTTGCTCACTACAGATGTGACTGTCACACAGATGAGTCAAACTCTCTGGCTATGTTATGAAGGACACACCACTTGGTTACTGCTGAGGGGAATGGCCCAGGTTCCTTCACAAAGAACTAGGTTTCTTTGGTCTTTTGTCTGGAGAGCCTGGGCCAACATGGTTTCTATGCTGGGAAGGGCCTGGATGTCAGAACATTCTCCTGGGAGGTCTCCCAAGTACATATCTATATATACATTTATGTGAATGTATTCATGCATGCATGCACCCATGTATTCTAATGGACACATTCCTACGTACAGCTGTGTCTTCAGGCAAGTATGTGTTTTGTCTGAGCATGTGTGAGAGTGTGAGTGGACATTTACTTGTGTGTGTGTGTGTGTGCATTGTATTGTGTATCCCATTTCTAATCTGGTAGCTCCAGACTTGGGGTGGTTACCCCTACCCCAGTAACTTTTGGTTTAGGCTCCCTTTCCTGGTGGCCTCTGCTGCCTCCCTCAGGCCAGGCTCTTTCTGGGGCCTGTTTGCCATCTGGTGGCTCCTTTTGGAATTGCGTAGATAGATTCATCAACCCTAAAGCAAAGGTGGGTGTGGGGGTGTGGGTGGGACCTTATGTTCATTCCCCACCCCCTTTCCCTCAGTGTGAGCTGGTCCCCACTCCCAAGACAGCCCCTCCCCAGTCTGTTCTGCTTCCCAGAAGTGGCTCTTTGTCTACCACTGTGAGGGCAGTGACCTCATTACCTCTTTTGTCCCCTTCTCATTCCCTGGACCCTCCCTGCCCCACAACAGCTAAGAAGAGATTTTATAGAACAAAAACCTGAGTGTCCCAGATGCTCCCTGGGTGGTTTGTGATAATCCCCAACTTCTCCCTCATGGTCTTCAGAGTGTTACACATTTAAGCACCCCCCAACCTCCAACCCCCCCTCCCCATCTCTCACTTCCAACTGCCTCAGGACCTTTGCACAAGAGCTGTGCCCAGCAGGGTTGCTTCTCTACTATTAGGACTGACCCCTGGTCATCTCTGCACACTCCCTTCTGGAACTCCCCTCTGGTCTTTTCTGGGCAACCTGGATGTGATGATGGGGTTCTCTGAGTAGGCTCACATCTCTTTCTCACATTTCCACTGTGCCAAGGGAAGCTCAACATCTCAGCTGCTCAGAATGTATATATGGAGTAAAATACATAACCCACTTCTTTTTAAGTCTTGTTCCCAGGAATGCCCATAAGGATACAAGGATACCTCTGAACCTCAGTTTCTCCATTTGTGAAGTATAGGGATGAGAGTTGGCTTCAGTCTTAACCTCCCCACTTGGCTTTACCACATTATTTTTAACTCTCTCTCTCTCTCTCTCTCTCTCTCTCTCTCTCTCTCTCTCTCTCTGTCTTTGCCCCCGCCCCCCCCCCCGTGTGTATGTACGTGTACACAATGCCCACAGAATCCAGAAGATGGTGTGACAGATCCCCTGGAGATGAAGTTACAAACAATTGTGTATGTGAACTGCCCAACATGCATGTCCAACCAAATTTAGAACCTCTGCCAGAGTAGCAAGGGCTCTTAACTGTTGAACTATTTAGTTGAACTAAAGTCTGTCCCCCACTTTGCCATTTTCTTTCTTTCTTTCTTTCTTTCTTTCTTTCTGTCTTTTTGTATGTGAGTACACTGTCACTGTCTGCAGACACACCAGAAGAAGGCATCAGATCTCATTACAGATGGTCATGAGCCACCATGTGGTTGCTGGGAATTGAACTCAGGTCCTCTGGAAGAGCAGTCAGTGCTCTTAACTACTGAGCCATCTCTCCAGCCCCTTTGCATATTCTTAAGCTATGTCCTCACATGCTAGCCTTTAGAGGCCATAGCTTCTAGGATTTGAGCTGATTGTGTCTAGTGGCTTATGACCACAGATGGTGCTGTGAACAGTGGATGTGAGACAGGAGTGTGTCCAGCCTGGACGTATGGACCAGTAAAGAAGTGTGTGACTCAAAGGGTTTTGTATATGGGATGGTGATATCTTCTTAGAGGACACGATGCTTGGTAAAAGGGTTAGGTAAGAGGGAGTTGTGTGCTGTTGCAGATGGCCTATGGACTGTCATGGCTTCTGAAGAGTGGATATGTCCTAAGCCCAGGCAGATATCAGGGTTATGGATTCCAAGCCTCTGGGGTGAGAATGGCTGATGGAGCCTCTCAGGCTGAGGGGCACGGTGTAGAATGTAGCTGCTACATGCTGTGGCTGGGAGTTCAGTAAAAAGCAAATACTTTTATTTCAGCCTTGGGGCTAAGGACCGGGCAGCCTCTGACTGGCTGTGGAAACACCAGGTGGCGCTCTTGTTTCGCACATTCCGGCAGCCCTTGGGCTGGGCCCAGAGTGCTGAGCGCGGGAGCCCAAACCACAGCCCGCGGTGCCCCACGGGGGCCCAGGGCAAGGGAGCTCTGCGAGGAATTCTGGGAGCACATTGGGTAAATGGTGAAAAAGAAGTCACGCGAGGCTGTATTCCCCAACCCCAGCGCCGATACTCCTGCCTCAGCGCCTGGCTTTCGTGGTGCCAGAGCCGTGTTATCTCAGCCAGGGCCAAGGAAGCCAGGCGGCCTCCGAGGGATTAAGCATTCTGCTGAGCCAGGCATATTCTGTGGGTCTGAAAAGCTGTTCTTGGAGAAATCTGGGCCCTGCCAGGCCAGGGTCTGGCTAGAACTTTGATCAGCAGTGTTGTAGGTGTGCTTGGCCTTGAAACTTGTTTGTGGCCCCAAGGAGTACATCCCCCCTCCCCAATCCGGTCTCTGAATTCAGAGCAAGCTGCACGTACATCTGTAGACGTGGCGCACATGTGTGTGCACGCCGTGTACGTGCAAGTCTGCTGGATGTGCATGCTCGCCGCCAAACCCACCCACCCCTCCTTGCAATAGGAGACCCTGGCCAGGCCCAGGTGCAGGGCTGTTTTTTGTCTCTCAAACCCCAGCTTGTTTTCAAATCCCACACAAAGACAGCTGCATTGAAAAAGTACTAGCACAAACTCCAGCTCCAAGAGCCCCATGGCCCGCATACCAGGGAACTGTCCCGCCATGCCTGCGGTTAAAACCCGTGAGCCGCGCGGCCGGAGGCCTGGGGGATGAGGTCATCTCTCCAGTTTCCTCCCTTACTGTGAGGCTCCCTGGCCCCGCAGGGGCGACCCACCTCCCTGCAGCTGGACCCTTCCTGGCCCGCCCTAGCTTTCTGTAACTCTCTTGGCAAGCCTCAGTTTCCCAGGGGCAAAATGAGATCCGGTGGGCTCTCTGAGTTCTTGAAACAGCCCTTGCTGGGTCCCACTTTCAAGTGGAACAGGGTCAGCTCCCCAGGTCCCAGACCCTCGTTCACACTGGCAGGGCCTCACTTGTTCTTGCATTCATTTTCACACCCTTTCCTGCCAGTGGAGACTTTATTGGCGTTAAATTCAGCGCCGAGCTTCATGTCTTGGTGCTTAGTCTAGGGTTTGCTTTGGTTTAGTTTGTTCTCACTGTCTATCTGTTGTAGAGCTTGCTCTTAGCTCTCGGGTTTTTGCTGCTTGGAGTCGCAGCGGGTGTCCTGTTTTTCCACCAGCCACACCTCAGGTTGTACCTGGTGCACTGTAGGTGCTTGTACTGCATTTGGCCATGTGTCCCCACTGCCTGTTCTGTCTGGGATCTCTTGTGGTGGCATTAATACCATGCCTGTCAGCTGCACTCCTGAGAGTCAGTATGCTCACTCTGTCCCTGTCCCTGAAGGAGAGTTTGCAGCAGAGGGAAGAAGACTTCTGCAGGCTGGGTCACTGCCGCTGCTGCACAAGGTCAGGAGACCAGCAGGCAGCTTGAGTTTTCCACCGCCAAGCCCAAGGTCTGACTTCCTGTGGGGCCCCAGCTCCCTGCTTGGAGCGATCTAGTCCTCAGGGCTCTCTAGAGATGCCATACAGCTAAACATGTACCCAGTAGTGTTACCAGCTCTCTCCTGGGCTCTTGGGTCCTCTGAGCAGACATTGTGTCCCTCCCAGGACCTGAACTTACTATTCCTATGTCCTCAGTACACATGGTTCCTGTTGTCTCAGAAAAGATAGTCCCTACAAGATACTCAGCCTTTTTTTCTTTTCTTTTCTTTTCTTTTCTTTTCTTTTCTTTTCTTTCCTTTTCTCTTCTCTTCTCTTCTCTCCTCCTCCTCTTCTTTTTTGATTGAGTTGTTTTCTCCTACATTCACTGGAGGAAGAGAGTATCTTGTGAAACTCCAACTGTGTTTCAGGCTGGGTGCTAATGGGACAAGGGCTTCAAGTTCACACCCAGAACTCACACCTCAGGGTCCCGTAGACAAGGAGGCCACATGCCATCTGCATGTAGCCCCTGGAGGGCTGTTGGGGATAATGGGACAGACATGAACATGGGCTCAGCTGTTTGCAGCCTGGAGGGCATCCAGAGGCTCAGGAGGTTTGGGGAACTCTCCAGGACTGCTGGTGCCTCTCTCCAGGGAGACAGCTGCTCTGTGGTTTAGTCTAGGTGGGAGGATGTCACCCCTAGTTCAGGAGTGGGTGGGTGACATCGGTGAATGGGTGGGGCTGGACTGCTTCTAAGGACCACAAGGCCTCCGAGCTGTGCAAAAAAGTTACACTGGTTGGGCTCAGCTTATATGTCCTGCTAGATTTCTAGAAATACCTGCTATGTTGGGATACAGCAAAGCTCCTTGCCTCCTAACTGCCTTTTCTACAGAAATGGATTCTCCTCCCCAGTGCCTTTCACATGCTATTATGGTGGCCATGAACTGGGGCAGGAATGGTGGGTGGACCCCAATATCTTCTCCATTTCAGCTGCTAGAGAATGCAGGGGTTGATGGGAGTGCTGGAAGCCTGTCAGCCGGTAGGGGCCAAGAAGGGCGTGGCAGCACATAGTCGGCAGGCTTGTGGACTCCTCTATGGTTTTGTTTGTCTTTCAAACCAGAATAGAGACTGTGTGCCCCTTGAAACCTACAGCATGTGCTTTATGGCCATTGAGAAAGTTGTCCAATCCCCCATTCTGTTCAGAAGAACTTGCAGAATAGTGGTTGCTGGTTTGCTTCATTATTATTATTATTTTCTGTTGTTGTTTTGAGACAATGCCTTGTTTAGTTCAGACTGGCTCCAAACTCAAAGAGATCTACCTGCCTCTGCCTCCTGAGTGCTGAGATTAGAGGCGAGTGCCACCACTCCTGGAGATTTTGAATGGCCTTTAACTCCTGACCCTCCTGGTTTCTAATGATGCGTGTGCACTAAACGGTACTTAAGGTGGTGACTACACAGCTGTGCTGCACTGTCCCACACTAGTCTTTGTGGCCCGGGATGGCTTGTGGCTATTTTGGTTTCATGATGTCTTTCTTCTGTATTTCCATGTTGACACACAAGACAGTTAGTCGTTCCTACTTCATGCCACTTCAGATAGCTGCCTGGGGCCACTAGATGGTTTTCTCTATTTCATTGTGTCACCTTTTTCTCCCTATAAATACATCATGTGGGGTTTTCCAAAGTCACTGGGACTATGCTCCTGTCCCCTATCTTTAGAAAGCCAGTGTATGTCCCTAGGAGAAGACTCTCTCCCTCGTAATTTGGCTTTAATGGTCAACTCAACACAACCCAGGATCACCTGGAAAGAGAGTCCCAGTGAGAGATGCTCTGCATTGGGCTGATCTGTGGGTGTATCTGTGGATGATCGTCTTAATTAATTGATGTGGGAAGACCCAGCCACTGTGGGAGACAGGGCCTCCTAGTCTGAATAACAGTGGAGAACTGAAGCAAGCGAGCACACATACATTCGTTGCTCTCTGCTCTTCACTCTGGACGTGATGTGACCAGCTGTCTAAAGTTTCCGCTTGGTCTTCTTCACAACAATGGATCATAACTTGAAATTGTAAGCTAAAATACAGCCTTTCTCTTCCTCTCCTAAGTTGCTTTTATTTTTTGAAACTAGGCTGAATGGGTCACATCTGGGGAAGTGGAAATGGCAGGTCAGGCCTTCTCTACCACAGTGGACACATTTTAGGAGCCATGGATCCTAGGTCCTGAGGTTTATGGGGTTTAAACTGACCATCACCCTGCCCTGGAGGCAGCAGCTTCCTTTTACAAGGCCAGCACACTGTAAGAGCAGGAAGGCCAGCACCATCAGTTGCCACCAGATTTCCTGGACCTCCTAGACCTTAGTGTAGAGGATCCTGAAGGACATAGCTCTGGTGTCTGCATCCTCTATAAAACCAGCACGGAGCTGTGTGCAGTGGCAAGAATCATCATGTAGCACATTTGTTC
Organism: Micromys minutus; assembly: GCF_963924665.1. NCBI lineage: Eukaryota > Metazoa > Chordata > Mammalia > Rodentia > Muridae > Micromys > Micromys minutus. Next base: position 56,446,188 of record NC_137971.1, on the reverse strand, counting down.
AGAACCAGATGAAATCCTGAGAAGTCTGGGACAGGACAGGACAGTAAGACATGGTGGGGACCTTCTGGAAGGACACAGTCTATTTCCTTGCTGTGTGGCATGTAAGGATCAGTCAGAGGCTCCCAGGCAGGATGGTGAATGCAAGCAGGGCCTGTCTTTGGGTGGCTGTATAAGTGGAAAACCATGGCCTATGATCCCTGTTGTTCTTCCTTCAGGGCTCTTCTCCACACCCTTTTCTGGTGACTCTGAGCCAAAGAGTGTGTTTGGCAGCAGATCCTCATGGTCTCAAGAAGACCCCTTGGATAGCCAGAGAGAGGCCCTGGTTTGAGGGTTCCACATGTGCTGAGTAATAACCGCTTGTCTCCACGACCTTCCCTAACTCAGCTTACCCAGCAGACCATGTGTGAGTTACGGATGGAGGGCCTGTCCCACGACTGGGTAGTTGCTGGGTCTTAGTGACAAGGCCCAGGCTCTGTATAGGAACCTGGGAAGAAGCCGATGTTATACTAGCTCTCACTGTTTCCTCGTAGGCATGTGGTCAGTTTCTACTCATAATTACTGCATCTTGTTGTGTGTGGGGACAGTATCATTGGGAGGGACACCCCCCTACCAGTTCTACAGTTCTGTTTTGGTCCCCAGATCTACCTTCCTTGGAGCTTACCATTCCTGTGCCACCCAGTTAGGAGATCTGCAAGGGGAAACTGGAACAGTATCAGGATACTGCTCTCTCTCTCTCTCTCTCTCTCTCTCTCTCTCTCTCTCTCTCTGTGTGTGTGTGTGTGCATGACTCATGTGTAGTGTGTATGTAGCTTCCTGGCCCCCTCTCAAGGCCTCCAGGTATCTGGGTGGTCTTATACTCCCCCTCTCCACCCCTACTCCCCCTCCCCTTTTCTAACAATTGTGCTGACTCAGCTCCAGGTTGGTAAGTAGTGATAAATCAGCTTGGGTGGCCAAGTGTGGGGCTCCCAGTGCTTCTTTGGGGTCTCAGCTTATGACAGGGTTATGTGGGGCTCCCGTGTCAGTAGAAAAGGTTTTTCTGTGACAGGATCCTCCTGTCCTTCTAAAGGAGGACAATCATTTCGGGAGCCGAGGACCCTAAGGCAGGCAGGTTCCTAGCAGACTCCAGGATCTAGGGGTATGTGTGTTAGGGGAGTGTCCTCAGGCCCTCTGTTTTCAGGGAACTTGGTCTAGTTGGGGCACAAGGAAGCCCCTACTTCTGAGAGCAGTGAATTCCCTTCTCTGCCTTCTCCACCATTTTTTCTTCAGGCCTAGGACAAAAGTCAGACCTGGGGTGGGAGCTGTCTGCTGGAGAGTGGTTCTTCACTTGGGTTTAGTGGGATTAGAGTGTGCCGACCAGGGACAGGTGTTCCCTTTATGTTCTGCCAGAGGCTGGACAGAGCCTCCTCAGTGAGTGCTACATGCGGTGGGGGTCTCCAGTTCAGAGTAGCTGGGGGTGGCGGTGGCCGGGTTTTGTTAGGTCCTTGTTTTTACATCTGACCCTAGCCAGCTGGAGCACCTCGCTTTAAGTGCAGGCTAACAGCTGACATAATATAGTGGGGTGATCTGAGTAGGCTGCCCTGGTACCCCCTCTGCAGTGGGGTATCCAGGGGCTGCTTGAGGGCTGTGTTGGGGGTAAGAGGATGAGCCGCAGGGCCTCATGGCTGAGGGGCACAGCTTGGTGGAGTCCGCCAGCTGTCTGCCTGGATGAGCGGGCTGCCTGCATGGCGCGGGGCTGGGGGCCTGAGTGTCCCCCAGGGCATCACACTCAGACGGGCTCCCATCACGTTCTTGGCCTCCCAGGGTCACTCAGAACGAAAACCAGAGGCCCAGGCTGTGTGCTATTGAAGCATGTCATTGTGTGACTTCGCAGGTGGGAGGGAGGGAGGGGGCTGGGGGCAGCCTCTCAGGGTCGAGAGGCACACTTGAGCACCCAGGCCCCTTGGCCCCTTGCTTTTTTTGAGCTGACCGGTGAAGGAAGGCTCCAGCAGCAGCTTCCAGTAGACTGTCTGTCTCCTGGTGACAAGGCTGCATGGTGACTGGGGTCTCTGGGTGGAGCAAGTGGAGTTTTTGGACTGGGGACTGGGGGCTGGGGCCCGGGGCCTGGGGGCTGGGGCTGGGGCTGGGCTATGGCAGCCTCTTCAATAGCTGTGGGAGGTGCTCTGACCCAGAGGCCATCTCAGTGTGTCTGGACTGCTGGGCTTGAGAAATGGAGTATGTCCTCAAGTACCTTCAGGGTCGTGGCAACCAGGGGCCATGCTCTCCTCCCCCATGTGGGTGATGCTTGGGAAAGCACACCCTGGCCTCTGGTGTCAGGGCTTTGTGCTCTTGGGTATTTATAACACAGAATCTTCTCTGGAGATGTGGCTCAGGGGGCTGAGTGCAGGTGGACCCAGCACTTGTGGTCTGCAAAACAGGCTGGGAACTGTGAGTCATAACAATGGCTTCCACACTTGCTCAGGAGAGTTAAATAGCAGCAGGTTGGGAGAAAAGGCAGCCTAGTGCAGCTGGGACACCGAGTTGTGCTATGCACATTCAGGGGGCATGCACATATACACACATACACGCACAGGCACAGATGTGTGTGGAGGTGCACGTGTGCCTGACCTGTGTGCACCTTTCTTATCTGCACATACTTTGGAGTCATGCACATTTGCAGCTTGAACACTGTGCTTGGATCTGAGCTTGCTGGGAGTGGGACACCCCCGCCCGCCCTGGAGGCCCGTTCCATTTGCACATTTAATTCAGGAACTATCAGCAGCCTGGCTGAGAACTAAGTGTTACATGTGGACTAGAGTAAGAGCTGGTCAGTGTCTGAGGACTGTGGGGCTCTCTGGGTGCTTCTTTCATGTTAAATTTATTTTCTCTCCCTCCCTTCCTTCCTTTCTTCCTCACTCCATCCCTCCCCCCCCTCTTTCCTTTCTTAATCTGATTCTATCCCCTAGCTCCCTATGAGGCTGAAAATCTGGAGCTGATCCCCTGCCCCCACCTCATCAGTGCTGGGATTACAGTCCTACTCTGCCACATCCAGTTTATGTGCGGTTGGAAATTAAACCCAGGGCTTCCTACAACCGAGCCACACTCTCAGCTGTTATTTTGTATTCTTTACCAGGGCCCTGTCTCTTCCTGCTTACGGATGAGGCTTGATCCCTGCTCCTTGCTTAATATTGACAACACAAAGTTCCCTGGACACAGCAGTTGCTCCCAAAGCCTAGAGATGAACCCAGGCCTGACCTTAGACATTTGTAGCATCCTTAGATGTTTGCATACACCATCTTCCATACTGTGGCTTGCCTTCTCATTCATTTAACATGTGACTTAAAAACAAACAAACAAACAAAAAATACAATGTATGGGACTGGGAGTGTGACCCAGTTCTAGAGAACTTGCCTAGTGTGCACAAGGCCCCAAATTTTATCCCTAGTACTCCAAGAAAAAGAAATTTTCAATCTTATGAAGTCAAATTTCTTTCTTCCTTTGTTTTAATTCATACTCAAGACTCACATATAAATGTGACATAAATATTTTCTTGTTGTGATTCTATAGTTTTAGATTTGTGATACGATGTGTGTGTTTGTGTTTGTGTGTACATGTACATGTGATGGGGGTGCTAGCCCATTCTGGTGTTTGTGGAGCCAGAGGTAGACAGATGTTAGGACCCTTATCTATTGTTCTCTATTTTTTTGTTTCTCAGTGCATGTGGAGCTCACTGATATAGCTAAACAGTCTAGTCAGAGGCCCCCAGGATGCACCAGTCTGTTAGTGCTGGGGTCACAGTTCACATGCAGCCATGCCTGGCTGTTTACATGGGTGCTGGGGACCTGAACTTAGCTCGTTACGCTTGCACAGGCAATGTATCCCCAGAGTCCTTTCCATGTCCTTGTGCTGAATGTAGTTGGCAGTCTGTACTTCTTCATATGGAAGCTGAATTAGTCGAGTACCATTTTCTGGAATGGATATTCTTTCCTTCCTGAGTCTCCTGCCATTCCTTTTAAAGTCCAGTGTGCCACAAGAATGTAAGTCTGCTAGACTGTTCTGAGTCACTGACCTGTTGTTCTGAGATGCTAAACTGTACTTACTAGCATTAAGGTAGGGCTGCAGAAACAGTCATTCATGCAGTTCACTTCTATTTTTTAAGTGCTTTGGCTATTTCTGGGTCTTTTGCATGTCCCTATAACTGTTAGGAATAGCTTGCTCATTTTTTATAAAGAAGCAGAGCAGAGTTTTATTGGGGACACAACCCTGGAGGTCAGCTTGGGGGAAATTAGCATCTTAGTAACACACAAGCACATTTTGATCCTTAATTTCTTTATTTATTAAATTTTAAATTTATTTATTTAGTGTGTGTTCATGCACATGCCCTAGCATGTGTATGGTGGTCATAGGCTTGATGGCACGTGCCTTTACCAACTGAGCCATCTCCCTGGGCCTCAACCGTGATTTCTGACAGAGAGACCTTACAGGTCTCTGTGTCCAGGTGTATTGAATGCCCATTTTTCAAGGCACCTGAGTTGTTCAATTTTTTCTCAAATTTATTTTATGTGTGTGGGTGCTTCACCTACAAGTATGTCTGTGCACCACACACATGCCTGGTGCCTGCAGAGGTCAGAAAAGGGCATTGGGTCCTCTGGAACTGAAGTTACAGATGCTTATAAGTCACTATGTGGGTGCTGGGTATTGAACCAGGGTCCTCTGGAAGAACAGCCACACCTGTTTGCATTTCTGATAGCCATGCTGAGGCAAGTCGGGTTTTTTTTTTTTTTTTTTTTTTTTTTTTTTGTCTCTTTCCTTGTATTTAGCAAGCTTCATTCTGATGCCATCTGTGTCAACTACTTCCCATGAGAAAGTTGTAAGTAAAATTTAAATGGCATGGCATGGTCCTGTTAATTTTGATTCTTTTTAAAAGGGGAATTATTTATTTATTTTATGCATACGTGTGCACTGTCCTAAAGATCACTACCTACATGCGTCACACAGGCACACACCTGAACCAGGCTTGACTCAGGGGTCTAGAGAAGGCTTTCACTGATTCTGACAGGTTTACATTCTCAGTCAGAACCTAATTCGGCTGTGCCGAGGCAATAAGAGACAGGGCAGGACACAGGTGCGCACAACCTGTCGTGTAACTGACTGCATCCTTACATTCACTCAGATGATCACGGGTCAAACAAAAGAAATTCCCGAGTAACCAAAATGTTTCTGTAACTGCTTGCATTCCCCCTTTCTCTTTTTAGACTTGTAGATGTAGTTGGGGTACCCCAAGGGGACACATTTACAATCTGCCAATGGCCAGGCTTTGGAAGAAATCTTTGGAGTTTGCCAATACCTTGGGGAATTTTTTTTTTTTTTATATAGGGTTTGCAGGTATATGAAGGAGGAGCTGGGTACAATGACACCCTTGAAGAGTGTGTCATTCCATCACTCTTTGACTCTGTGTGTGTGTGTGTGTGTGTGTGTGTGTGTGTCAGGGAGAGAGAGAGAGAGAGAGAGAGTTTGATTGTATGCAAAAGTGCATTGCACACATATAAGAGCACTGGGATCTGGACATAGGCTGATAGACTTGGGATGTACATACATGTGCACACATATCCAGAGAAGGGAGGGGGAGAGGGAGAGGGAGAGCTGGCCCACCTTATGTGAAGGTGCCACTTTCAACTTGGGGCAAAGTGAGGACACATTTGGAAGGAACAAAGGAACTCTGTTCCCTGCCCATACCCCAACTCCTGTGAGCTGTTCTGGCTCACACACCAGCACTTTGGAGGATGTCTGGTGACAGGTACTGGATGCCCAGAAAGAACCAGGTGTCCTAATTGCAGGGCTGTCTCCAGGCTAGGTGCCAGAGTCCCTCTCCTAAGGAAGGGCTGATTCCAGTGGCCATATTCATTTTGAACCCCTTGGTCTTCCACATTGTAGTGGCCATCACAGGCCCAGGCATCTTGTCAGGCTACGATGAGCCTGTGGTGTCAGTTCACAGGGACAATAGGTTGCTTGGTTGTTGAGACGTCTCCAGAATGGGTGTCCGTGGACTAGGCACCTGGTGGTCATTTCTGGTTGGCCGGCTCTGTTCATCAGTCTGACTCAACATCTTTTCCACCCTTGCCTGCTTTTGAGAGTACTTCAGAGTTCTGGTTTTCCACCTGAAACATTGAAATGATGTATGTATGACCCTTGGGGGGTCAGAAAGACAAGATGGAGGCAACATGCTTACTTGTCCAAGGACCTTCCTGGGGTCCTGGGATACTTCCAGTAACCAAGCCACATGGCCGCCAGGAGGGTGGGCCTCCATCCCAGCACCTGGGGACAAACAAGAGGCCCTGTGAGCACTTCTGCACTCCAGATGCCTGGGGCCTGATAGGCCTTAGGATGTCTTATGGGGCATGGCTGTAAGTAGTTGCATATGGTGCCTTATACCCACGTGACCCTGTGTATCCTACCATGTGGAATGTGGGACCATGTGGGACTGGTGGCCTGACGCCCAGTGTATGCTCTGCAGAGTCGCAGGGACCCTGGTGTAACGAAGCAGAACCCTAGGATGGTGACTGGAAAATGTGGGAGCCCACAGATAATAGGGAAGGCAGTGGGCATGCCTGGGAGGGTCAGACCCTAGACGTGAGCCAATAGGAGCCATGGGTCCTGATACCTTCAGCAATGTTAGAGTAGGGCCATTCAGTGTACCAAGGGTCAGAGGTCTCAGGCTGGAACACAGCTGGCAGTGAGGCCAACTTTACCCTGGATCCTGGCTAGCTCTAGATTTTGGCATCCAAGAAGCTCTGTTCTACTATAGGGCAGACTTCTGGCCCAGCTTGACCTCAGCAGGGGAGGAACCACAACACATGTAGTAGTTTTTTTGTTTTTTGGTTTTTGGTTTTTTTTTTTTTTTTTTTTTTTGCATTTTGTGGGTTCTCCATTCTTGCTATCACCTAGTGGTCTTCATTTCGATGTCACTGAAGGATTATCTAGAAGGGTATAGGAGAGGCTGAAGAAGCAGATATCAGAGACCTGGAACTCTCTCTGTCCATCACTGCATAATGCATGCTCAGCTGGGGACAAGAATACAAACAGATATGAGGTGATATTAATCCCCTTCAGTCCTCTGCACCCATGTCCTGGGTGCCAGGCCCAGAGTATGACTATGCCCCAGCTGCCCTTGAGAGTTTGTGACAAGTGCAGAGGCCAGAAAGGCGAGCCTGACATAAAAGTCACTTGGCTGTCTCCTCCAAGGAAAATGGCTGATGGAGTCACAGCTAAGCTAGATTCACAGAGGCTGAGGGAGGGTGCTGGGAGAAGGTTGGTGGCCATACTGGATATAGTGATGACAGTGCTCACAAGTTGTGGCAGATGAGTGTCTACAGCCAAGCTAATGTGGGGGGTGGTGGGGTTCCTTATCTCCAGGACCTTAGCTTGCCTCTCTCTTTAAGCACTTAAACTTTTAAACATTTGAAAGAATTTTATTACTTACTATTATTGTGTGTACCCATCTACATATATATGCAGGAATGAGTGTCATGACTTACAGAGGTCAGAAGAAGACTTCATAGAGTTGTTTTTCTCCTTCCACCTTTCAATGGAATTCAAGGACCCAACTCAGGGTCCCAGGCCTGTGGGACAAACGTCTCTACCCACTGAACCATCCTGCTGGCTCCTATTTCAGCTTTTTAAAAGTAACCAGCAACCTACCCATCTCCTAGGCTTCTCTTGTATAGTTTCTGTTTTCTTGTCTTTAATTTTAGCTTTGTAGCATTTAAGTTGTGTGCAGAAAAACTCTCTCTTGTGAGATGTCCGGTTCAGTGAGTTCTGGCAAATTCCTAGGCCAAGTTGAGTTCCTTCACACGCTCTGTACGCCCTGTACCACAGCCCATCCCCGCACCTGCACCTGGAAACTGTCCTGTCCCCCTGAGAATGAGACTCAGCAGCATGAAGCCTGGGATCTGGCTCCCATCACTTTGCAGACTCACTTGAGGCCCGTCTGCTTCTGGTCTGTGTTCTGGTTGATTCTTCTTTCATTTGGAAAGGATAAAATGTACTGCAGCTTGTTTACCCGTCCACAGGCTGATGGACATCTGAGCCGTCTCTAGGGCTTGCTTATTATGATTAAAGCTGCCATAAGTACTGCATGCACACAGGCTCTGGAATTGTTGCTCGTCTCTGGTGCTTGCTGGTAATTCCCTCCTTGTCCCTGAGTGGAGAAGGTACTGCCTGCTCAGAAGCTGCCAAGTCTTTTGGCAAGATGGCTGCTCCTGACTTTGCTATCACCATCCTAGGTGCCAGCTAGTAACTGTGGGTTCTCACTAGCACTTAGAATTGTCTGCTTTGGGTGCTGGACAGATGGCTCAGTGGTTAAGAGCACTGGATGCTCTTGCAGAGGACTGTGGGTTTTTTGTTGGTTTGTTTGTTTTAATGATTATATGTCTCCTTTGTGCTGAGGGAGAAGATGGAGTCCATGACTCTGTCTTTCATGGGATCTGTGTTGCTCAAGTCTTTTCCTCCCCTGAGCTCGTCTTTAATTTTTCTTAGCAGGGTTGTTTAAAAATCAGTTTTTAATTTTGATGAACCCACTTCTTCAGGGTGTTTTACACACACCCCTTTCCTGTAAGGTTCATGTGTTTTGTCCTGTCTAAGAAATATTTGCCTAATGTGAGCTCACAAAGCCTTTCTCCTGTTTTCTGTATAAACCTTATCGTTTCATGTTTCTTGTTTAGATTTGTAATTCCTTCCAAGTTTAATCTTACGCACGGTGACAGGTACGAATTGGGACTAAGTCTCCTTTGCATGTGGTTACCCTCATGTCCCTGTGACTTATTTTTTTTTTTTATGAGATGACTTTGGCACCTTTGATGAAAATCAGTTGGCCGTGTACTGGCTCCTATTTCTGGACTTTGTAAACTGTTCTGCCGGCAGAACCTTGATTGCTGTGACTTCTACTCTAAGCCTTGAAATCAGGCCTTGTTAATCCTCCAATTTGGTTCATTTTCAAAGTGTGGTGCTTTGCTGGGCCCTTCACAATCTTGGGAAAATCAGAGAATCTAGTAATCGTCAGTTTTAAACAACAGTCCCAAACCAAAACCAATACCCAGCCCTGTTGGCATTTTGACTGGCATTGTGGGGGGAGGGGTAAAGAAACATGGGTTTCCTGTGCATCTGAACTGTTCTGTGCTTTTTTCTCTCTACCTGGTTAAGTATCTTCAGTACAGGTCATGGGTGCCATGCAGACTCTGGGATCCCAGTCTGTTAGATTGCTTCTTTGTCCTTCATGGTTTTGACGTTCCTGACAGGACACTGCTTTCCTTACTGTATTTTTGGGGTGGTTGTTTCTTAGGTTATAGGACAGCAATTGTTTCTTTTATTGACCTTACTTATGACTAGGAGAAAGGGAATATACTACACACTTGTTTTGTTCACTTGTAGGTTCTTTAGGGTTCTCTGTGGAGATGTCTGGTCTTCCTAAATAAAACAGTTTACACCTTTTCTTTTGGCCCACGTTCCTTTTATTTCTTGGTTTTGCCTCATGGCATCATCCAGGGACCTTGCTCCAGACATTCAGTTTTGGCAGAGAGGGGTCAAGTGGTCCTTAGGTCCTGGGTCTTATAGCACTGAGACTGATGGGTGTGAGGTGGCTGGTGATGATAATCGGGTGTGTTCTTTGTTTTTTACTAGTCTCCAGGGCTTGGGGACTGTATCAGTTACTGTTGGGCGGTACCCAATGCCTTTCCTGTTGAGATAGTTGAGCCTTTTCCTCTCTTAGACTATGTGATGTGCTCATTGATCTGTAAAGAACAAAACAACCCCCCCCCCATTTGTCACACAAAGTTATGTCCATCACAGTGCCTATAAACATACATCCTGCTGGACCAGATCACTGAGATTCTAGGTCAAGTATTTACATCCGTGCTCACGTAGGAGCAGGCCTAATTGTTCTGCCATGTGCTCTGCTTTGGTGCCCAAGGCTGAGTAGGTGAGGGAGGTACTCCCTGATCCTTCATTCAGGTTTGTATAAAATGTCTTGGATTTCTCCTTTCCACATGGGACAGACTCATTAATTCATTTAATCTGCATTTTTCCTAGCAGAAAAGGTTTGTTTGTTTGTTGACATAAATTAGTAAACACTGGAATTCTGAGTTTTGAATTGCTTCTTGGCTAAATTTTGGCCATCTACATTCTTGAATGCATTCAATCCCCAAAGAGCAGGAGCCTCAACCTAAGTTTCAAGACCATCTTGAAGCTGGGTATGGTAGCACATGGTTCTTAGGAGACTGAGTCAGGAAGACAGCCATGGGTTCCAGGCCAAGCTGAGCTATATACAGACTGAGAGGCTAGCCAGGGCTTTATATAACAAGATCCCATCTTAAAAGTGTGTGTGTGTGTGTGTGTGTGTGTGTGTGTGTGTGTGTGTGTGTGGCATCCTTTTTAGGGTCTCTAAGAGCTCTAAGAAGATTCAGGCTTAACTGTGGCCTTAGAGCTGTTCCATTCCTATCCACATGCTCTCTGCTGCCTACTATCCAAGAGTCTTGCAGGTACCCTACACAGCCCTGTTTGGCAGGACACAGAGGCAGGGGCAGAGAGTGGATCTGTGCTGGGCTTTCAAGGAAGTAGCCCCTTCCCCAAGGAATGAAACTTCAGGAGATGAAAAGATGGTCACTTTCACATCTTCCAGGCATTGTGCAAACATATGCCCTAAAGTAGCATACCTCTCCTGAAGTTGTTGACTTACCATCTCCTAAAACAGAAAATCCATGCACAATCTCCTCAGTCCCTTAAAACATTCATGACAGGAATAAGAAATACTGTTTAAATTCTTCCCTCATTAGGATGTCTAAATTTGCACAGTGACTGTGTCATGGAGCAATCAATGAACAATGAATAGGCAAGGTGCAAACATTGTGTCCTCAACACATGCTCACACAACCACAGCACAACCTGTGATCAGGTGACCCACTCATCCCCATACCCTGTGGGTCTCAGACCTGCCTGGCTAGGTTCAGTTCCTAGACCTCCACAGAATAAGTCAGACAGAGTCCAGGCAGTGGCTCAACTGGCTTGCCTAGGTCTACAGCTATGGAGAAAGGTACTTACCCTGAGGGTCTTGGCTTCACTAAACCCTTAGTCCTGTTGGAATGCTTGTTTGGGGTGGTTTTAAAAGTGTGGGCTCCCTGTGCATTAAAATGCATCCAAGAACCAGCTAAGACATCCATCTTTGGATGTCTCTCCATGGGTATTGACAGCCATTGACAGAAAAGTCAGGATCTAAGAGTAAAGCCCCACACAACTGGGCTAGAGATAGGCATAACTTTCCTGAAAAAGGTAGAGGTGCTTTAAATGTATGCAAATATGATTATGGGTTTCAGGGCCCCTGACCCCAAATCAGCACAAAATTCAGATTGTACAACTGGGGCTGATTCTATATGCAAAGGCCTCTGTGTTCTCAGGGCTCTTTGCACAGTGGGACTGGATACGGATTAATAGCTTACCTTCTGTCTAGACAGAGCCCCACACCTGAGGCCTTGCTGCTGCCTCAGCCCTGCTAGCTAGCCTCCAGTGACTTGAGTTTGTTCTTCAAAGCCCACATTTCACTGTAGTGTGAGAAAGCAGTGGGCTAATATGCCTACAAGAAGAAAGATGATCTGGTCTCATTTCTGGCCTGATGGAAGAGACATCTCTAGGGATCCTGGTCCAGCTTCTGAAATGGTCTAAGTGACAGCTTGCATTTGTTTAGGAGCCACTCTTTCTGGCATGCAAGTCAAAGATAAGAGATTAGCACGTTGGTCCCTTCCATCTGTGAGAAGAACCCATTCCCAGATTCTTCTCTGGAAGATGACAATCCTTGATGTTCTGTTACAAAAACATTGTAAAAAAACATCTGCCCCCACACCCACTTGGCTTCCCCACTCCCATTGTTTTTGGATTTTTACTGTCCCCTTGCTGTAAAGTTGTCAATCATGTTGGGTGAGGAACACACTGCATGCTATTGTTGCTTCATCTTAAATTACATCTGCAAAGACCCTGTTTCTAAATATGGTCACATACTGACGTCCTGAGGGTGGGATGTTGACAGGAATTTCTGTTGATAGCATTTACCTGATAACGCTCACCCACCAGAGGATGAGGAACCAGGCAGTCTGTGAACTTGGCCCACTCTGCCTGTATATCTATACAAATCAGGGTTTATGAGCACATAGCATAAATTCTTGTGGATGTACTGTCTTTTGTTGCTTCCACTTCAGGATGGAGGCCATGAGAGCTGCAGAGCCTTAGGCATCAATTACCTGGGCTTTGACAAGATGCTTTAAGCTGTGCCTTTCTCTAAGGACTTGGCTCCACAGAGCCACAGAGCCCTTGGTGGAGGTAAAAACAAAAAACAAAAAACAAAAAAAAAAAACAAAAAAAAAAACAAAAACAAAAAAAAAAAAAAAAAAAAACCAGAGCCATACACAGATTGCTGCCTCACCAGAGAAAAGTCTCAAGAAATCAGTGCTACGGAAAGTGTTTTTAGATAAGAGCTGTATTTAAGGGTCGAGTAGAATGGAAGAGAACAGTAAAATGTCCTGTTCCATGAGATAAGGAGGGAGGGCAGTGCTGACCAACTCAGCAGCTCCCAGGAAAGAGGGTCAAGGCATGAAACCATATGACAAGTAAGGATGGAAAGAATGTAGTCAGATGTATTCAATTTTATACTAAATGTTAATGTCCTAAATTTATCTTCCAAAAGGAGATATACGAAATCTCACAAAAGGTAGAGGAATGATATATAGGGTTTTATTTGTTTATAAAGAATTAATTTGGGGGTGATAAGGATATAACACAAGGTCCTGTGAATGTTAGACAAGCATATCACTGGTGATTATATAGCCCCACTATGATTAAAAACATTTAAAATAGATGTATTCAGTACATTTAGTAAAGAAAACACAATGAACAGTTGAAAAAATAGCCAAAAATATGCAAAGTAATTGCACACAAAAATAGAGAATAAAACCTGCAGGCCACAGCAGGCCACTTTGCAAACACTGAAGCCTGAGTTTGTGTGGATGAAGCCTAATTATAATTATGAAGACATCATACAACATAGTATCAGTGAAATATTACATGGTTATGTGGAAAGAGGGGTAACCATAGTGACTACGAGGGATTATCTCTTTCCATTGTTACGATTAAACACCCTGACAAAGGTAACTTAGTGGAAAAAGGGTTTATCCTGCTTCACAGTTCTAGGCTATAGTCTATTGAGATAGGCAAGTCAAGGCAGCAGGAGCTTGACGCATCTGATCACACTGCGTCACATCAGAAGAAGCAAACAATGAATAAGTACTTGCTATTGCCCAGCTCACTTTCCCTACCCAGACAACCTAGGTTTCTCCACATCAACAGACATAATCAAAAGAGGCCCCACGTGCATACTCTGAGCCCAGACTCCAAGATGATGCTAGATTTTGTCAAGCTGACAATTAACCCTAAGTATCACAGGTGTCATATGGCAGTTCTTCGAGAATAGGCTTTGAGTAGACTCAGGACCAGAAAACACAGCAGGTAAGAGGTTCACAATCTAACAGGAATCAGAAATAACTGTTGCTGTTATCCCTAGTCATGCTACCCTCACAAAAACCACCTACAATTCTAGCATCTTCAGACAGCCCCGGAGCACAGCTTCCAGGCCTGCACACAGCTCTGGGGTTGGCACCTGTCTGCTTATCGCAGTGGCAACAGTGTGGGGAAAGCCAGCTCCACCCGTTGGGTGGCTTCCTCACAGCTTCACTTTAGAGATGAACATTCCAGAAAGTGGGGGGTGGTAGTGGTGGGGGCTATAAGAGCAGTAGTGGAACACTTACGTAGTGTATGAAGGGGCCTGGGTTTGATCTGGGGGGGGGGATGGAGGGAGGGAAAGAGAAAGAGAGGGAGGGAGAAAGAGAGAGAGAGACAGAGACACAGAGAGAGACAGAGAGAGAGAAGAAAAAAGCCGAAGTGAATATTCCAGGAGACAGGAGCCAAGAGACTGGGATATGTGGGGAGGATATACCAACCTTTGCTTTGCTCTTTTGACCTTAAGACCCAGATTCCAGGGCAGGAGTGGCAAGGTGTGTGGGGACCAGGATTTCAAGCTATAATTGTGATTTAGGAGCCTGATAATGAGTATTCTCTCTCTTTGCACCCATGGAAGTTTTCTGAAGCCAATCACCTGTAGAGCTCCTATTAAAAGAAAGAACAAATGTGCCTTACGCTATTGAGACACTTGTGGATGTTCTGTGATCTGAACTTACTGCAAGGACTGGGGACTTGGCTCAGCTGCTAGTGCTTGCCTGGCATACATGAAGCCCTGGGTTCAATCTCCAGTGTATAAACTGTGCACAGGTGTGCACACCTATGATTGTAGCATTTGGAAGATGAAGGCAGAGAAGAGTCCTGGAAGGTCAAGGTAATTCTTGGCTACATAGAGTTCGAGGCCAGACTACTTGAGACCCTGTCTCAGAAATAGCAACAGCAACAATAACAAAAGTTAGTTAATTAAAAGGGGGAAGAAAAAAGAATGAATAAAACTGGAAACATAGAAAAAAATGGTTAAAAGATTCGGGGGTGGGGAGTCTTACAGGGATAGAGAGCCTCTCTCCTAAATAGCTGGGGAAACTCAGCAGGGTGAGGGAAGACAGGGCAGCTGTGGACAGCTATGTGGAGCTGACTTCTCTTAATGGAAAGACACTATCCATCCTGACCCCAGTGAGGCTCAGACTGCTCCCCTTTCCTCAGTGTTGCAGATGCTTCATTTCCATGTCTGCCTGTCACAATGAACCTCAATCGTCGGTGTTTTCAAGCCCCACATAGTCTGAAATCCGTTAAATATAAAATCCATTGCCTCTTGTCCTGTGCAAGCACACACTTATAGAGCACCCCAGCTGCCTTCTCTCTGCCAGAGACTAGCTCACAAGTACCCTGGAGGCGGCTAGGGGATGGCATGAATTTGCTTGGTTTGAATCTGCTGATGAGGCAGTTCTGGACAGGGATTTCCTGGTCTGTGCGCATATCCTGGCGCCATCTGCCCTGCCCCCACCAGGCATTGGGAGGCCACTGAACCCCCATGTTCGCCTCCTGACCTCTAGAACACCCAGGCAGGGAGGAAGGGAGTGGGCAGGGTACAAAGACCCCCACCTTACTGGCTTGCAGCAAGCTGGGTCCCAGAGCTGGAGGCAGCTCATTAAACCACCTGAACCGCATGTAACTCTAGTCAGTACCACACAGCACTGCACCAGCAATACATGTAAATTAAAGTGACCACAGGGCCTGCTCTCCTCCCACTGTGGGTGGGCAGCCTTTATTCCAAGGTTGAGGCCTGAAAGCCTCCAATCTGAGGAGGATTTTTCCTAATGATAATGGGCTAGCCCACTGGTATGAGCCAAGACTCTTTGCCTTATCCTCACTCGGCCCCATCTGTCTCCTGTTTAGATCTAGTCTCCTAGGTGATTAGTAGAGCACTGGGGATCTGGTTGGGGCAGAAGGTCTTGAGCCCTGACCTGCTGGCACAGTGTGCTCAAGAGGTACCTCCTGGGCAATCTGATTATTCCTTTATTGTTTCCTAAGATTGTTGGACGTCCCAGCTTGTTAGGAAGCTCTCAGAGACAGTCTGCCGGGATGTCCAACATCCTGTTGGGGTGGCCTCTATACCTGTAACATAATAATGTGAGGGCTAGGGATGATACCAGGGTACCCTACATGGTTGAGCCTTGGCCAGAAGGTGGGCACTAAGCCATAAAGGAAAAGGAGATATGGGCCTTGGTACCCTTTGGGAGTCTTACAAGGGCATCTTGGATGTAGAACATGGATTAGGAGAAACCCCTAGTCTCAAGGCACCCCCTGTGGTTTTGGTTCCCTGAAAGCTTCTCCAGATAGCAATGGACACTGGGCCTGATGCCACATGCTGAAGTGGGGTCCATGATGGGAGGGCCAGGCGACAGCTGTTGCCCACTTTCAGAGCCTGGCTACCCGGTGGATGGGAACGCTTGTCCCCATGGTGACTGAGCAAGCCTCATTGCCTCTTCTGCCCAGTGTGGAAAATGGCTGCCTGGACAGCTGGCAGTTGGGGCCAGTTCTCAGGGGAAAGTAATCCTGTGCCTCCTAGTGTTGCCCCCAGATCGGGTCTACCCTAATAGGTGTGGACACAGCAGCTGCCGATCTGTGGCTAGTGCCATTGGGAACTGGCTACTGAAGAAGGTCTGTGTAGGACTCTGCTGCCCACTCCCAGGACCAGGGCTTCTGCCTCTAGCTCTGTCTTATGGCTCACTAGCTTTCATGGTAGCTGGCTTGAGGAAACGCCTGCTTCTGGCTGTGTTGTGCTGTGTGCCCCCAGGACCCCACCAATTTACTGTCACTGCTGGGAGAGCTTCCCTGGTGCAGAAGGGACCTACATCTTCTGTTGTCAAAGCAAACTGACCAACTCCAGGCCACCTTAGGTATCCAGGGGCTCAGGTGAGGTGGGGGGGGGCAATTCCCAATCAAAGTTGTGAGCTGTGGTTAAAGCATCCAACAGGACTTTACCACTCAGCAGAGCATGTGCACTCGACTGTGGCTTCTGAGGAACCCATGACTCCCAGGACATTTGGAGAAGAGTGGACTGTTTTACAAAGGGTCATGTCTTTATAGGATCCTGGTTCTGACTACTGCCATTGGGTCCTAACTCTGTGCCTCCTTAGAGTCTCTAAAGGCTTTGTGTCACCTGGAACTAGGTAGTGGCCTGTGGGGGCTGGCAATCCCTGGAGTGGGCAGTGAGCATGGCCTGAGAGCTCCAGCTGTGCCCAGCACATGTCACTGGGGGGCCCATGGGCTCTCAGCACAGCCCGGCGGCTGGGAGCAGCTGGCCACAGGCAGGACCTGAACAAAGGGTGCTTTGAGCAGCTTGCATGCCGGCACCGAGCCTCCGGCCAGCTGCCCCTCCCAAGAGTGCAAGGCTGGCCCTCTCTATGGCTTATTGGGGCCCATGTAGAGTCAGAACAGCTGGCCCCAAAGTCTGCTGGCTGGCTGTATGCTGAGAGGGCACTGTCCTCCCACAGGAAGCCCCCTGGCTCAGGAAATGGCCATCTTACAGGTTTCCTAGCTTTAAGAGGATGGAAGGATCCTAGCCCTAGCTTCCAAAGGCACCTCTATGCTGATTGGTAGCCTACAGGGGGCCTAGAGGTATCTTAAGTCTCTAGAAACTCCCCTGTCCAGTGTTTGGAGGACCTTAGGAAGACCAGCCAGACCTTTGTCCCCATGACCTGGCTTTGGCCGGCCCTCTTGCAGGGCCCCTATTTACATGGGCCAACCCTTCATCTGAAGTAGTTAATCTTCCAGTCAGATTTCAAATTATTCTTACATTAAAAAGATAATAAAACAGTAACATCAGAGACACTGAATACTTATGATAAGCATCTCTGAGCTCCCTTGATTGTTAAACAAAAAGAAACAGAGGGGAAAAAAACAAAACAAAACAAGTGTCTTTCATCTGAGGATCCGAGGTACTCTGCCCTGGCCTGGCTTTGCTGTAGGCTACAGGTAAACAATTATAGTAAAACCCCACCCTCCCAGAAATGGAATTCACCCGCTGATAAAGAGCAACAATACACAAGACACCCACAGCCTTCAAGGTTGGGCCTAGGAGGCGGTAAGCCTTTCCCCTTTGGTTCACCAAAGTTTTACTTTGATAAAGCACCTCCCTCACTTTGATCGTGACCCTTCAGGCTTAAATGTGAGTAGATCTCTGCTTTGCTGTGGTACTAGCCAGCACCTGATGCACATGTGTAGTGGGTGTTCCTGGCCAGTCAGCAATTCTGTCATGCCAAGCTTTTGTTTTCTGCATCCCCTGCAGCTCACTTGGGTCCAGTTTTGGGGGTACAGGGTCCACCTATCAAATGAGAAAAGTTTCAGTTCCCACTGAAGTTTTCAGAGACAGCGTGTCTCTTCCCACATGTCCCTGTCAGGATCTAGAGCGCAGGATACCACCGAGCCCATGCATCAATGTGTTCCAGCATCGTGGTGATGAGATGAGACTACAAAGGACCTAAGTCCTTGGGTGCTTCCTGCCTTTGCTCCACCGCTGTCTCCCTTATCTTTACAACGGAAGCTATGGCAAGGGTCCATTTGGTCCTTTGCAGGCCATAGATCCTGTGAGCCTTGTGACTCTATGTTGTCTTCCCCTTGCTATCTTTTTCTTGTTTTATTACATCGATTTCCTTATTTCGCAGATATGTGTGCATATCTCGGCATGACAACTTGCAGCAATCAGTTTTGTTCTTCTATCGAGTGAGTTTGGAGATCAAACTTGAGTCAACAGGTTTAACTTTACTTGCTGAACCATCTTGCCCCCACTCCCCTTCCTAAAATATGCATGAGGTAATCTCAGCCATGCCCGAGAGCAGCTCATTCACAATACTGTGTAGCAGTCCTCACCATGTACCCTGAGAACTTTCCGTCTTCACAGATGACTCTGGTCTTGCTAAACACTCACCACCATCCCCCAATGCCCTGCCACCTCATCTTGCTTTGTGTCCCCGTGGCTTTGGTAACTTGGGGACCTGCAGTTATAGGACAAGTGGGATCTTTCAGGACTTTTCTTTCAACAGAAGGTTCCCAAGGTCTGTCCATGCTGTATTGTGCTGGAGCATACTTCCTTCTGAAGGAATATTATGTGCCCTCCAGTATCTGGAGCCAGTTTTCTCTGTCCTTTTGGTGGACATTGTCTTTGGCTATTGCGTACTTTGCCAAAGTAAACACAGTGGACAGATAGCTTCTCAAAGCCCTCCCTCTCTTCTGGGCATGCAGTAGAATTACTGAGCCAGTGGAAGATCTTTTTTTTTTTTCTAGAACAATAAATAGTCTTTCTGTTTTTATTGATGTATTTCTGGGTGATACTGGGATTAACTCAGGGCCTTAGGCACACCAGGCAAGTGCTCTACCAACTCTACTTTATCTTCCCAGACCAACAATTATATTTTTTCTGGGTTATTACTTTTTTTTAAGATAGAACCTTGTTTAGAGCAGAATTGAGTGGGTGGTAACTCCATGCTTTATGACTTGGGGAACCACTGAACCATGCTCCTAGGATCATGGGTCTGGTGTCTCCCTCAGGCAGCCATGTATGATAGCTCTGCCTCTCTGCCTCCTTGGGCACTGCAGTCATTGCCTGTGTTTTGCTAGAGGGACACAGCAGCATCTGTTTTGATTTGTATTTCCACAGCTAGTGACATGGGATATCTGTTACTGTGGACATTCTTTCTCAGTTGTGTGTCTTCTCCAAATATCGGCCTCTTCAGGTCCTCTGCCTTTCTAAAATATTTGTTGTTGTTGCTTTTGGTATTTTTATTTTAAAATAGGGTCTCATTAATCTAGGCTGGCTTCAAATTTTTCACATAGCCCGGGATGACCCTGAACATCTGATCTTCCTGTCTCTATCCTCCTAGTGCTGGGAGTCCAGGTATACAGTACCATACCTAGTTTATACAGAGCTGAGAATGTAACCCAGGGCTTCATGCATGCTAGGCAAGCACATGGTCAACTGAGCCTCAGCTCTAGCAGCTTTGTTTTTTAAAATGGTTTTAAATTATGTGACTCACTTCTCTGAGATACAACTCTCAATGCTCATTGCACAGGAAATAAGCAGAGTGTGGCAGAGGGTACATCATATGGGTTGGGACCAGCACATGGGCAAAGTGGCAGGCTACATGATGCTTCATCCTGCTGTGAGATCCTCTGCCTTGGGCCCAAGTCAGTCTGTTCCTCCCATAAATCCTTGGGCAGGCATTCTTCTATCTCATGGGCTTGCCTCCCTGTGTTTGAAAAGAGGCACTGTGGTCCTGTCTTGGTGGGTACAGGAAAAGATGCATGCTCTATGCTTTCTGTTTTATCCCTGACACAGGAGTCACAGCCACAAAGTCCTCTGCAGCCAGGATTCAGCCTAACTCTAGTCCAAAGAACAATGGTCAGGGTGGGAGGGGCCACTGTGTTCTCTTGCCTTTTGTCTCAGCCCAAGCTCATTGGCCCAAGGACAGCCCTTTCTTTTATATCTCTGGGACAGAGCTCAGGGCCACACTCCATCAATGTCCCCTGACCTTGAGTCTTTGGTTCTGGCAGCATGTGGATTCCTCTGGGAGGCCCTTTGGGGAGTTGGACAATACTGGGTACATTGGGCTGGTACTTTTATTGGTGGGGGAGCATTCTAGCTTTTTAGGTGGCTGTTACAAGGTCTGGGTGTGCTGGGATGACCTAAATAGGCAAGGGGTTGGATGGTGGGGGATAAGAGAGTACATCCCACACAGCAAGTCTCTGAGGAAATGGGGAACCCAGAAGATGTGATATGCCAGTGTCTAGGGAAGCTTTTGGGTGCACTGGGCCATGAGATCGTTTGGGTGGTAGCCTATAACCTTTGACCTCAAGTAGACAGCAGGAGCAGGCATGGGGGTGGGGGTAAAAGGTATTTATGTGTTCTGTTGAGAAGTTTGAGGCCTCGCATTCAACACTGGGATTGTACTTGGATTGTGTCTATAAAACAGGTGAGCTTAGGCCTGGCCCTGCCTGAGCAGGGGGTGACTGTACTAGAACCACAGCTGGCATCAACCCTGTCGTCTGTTCTACAAGGGCTAAGCTAGCCCCCACTAACCCTGCTATGGACTAGGGTGTTGTTACCTGAATCAAACTGTCCCCACTGTATGTCTCCTACAGACTCATACTACTGCTAAATGCTAATCCCTCACTGGAGTCCAAGTGTGACCTTTGATCTAAAGGCTACCCCTCCTATCTCCAGCATACGTGCAAAAGCTGCTGATAACCATTTTATCTCTGTCTAAACACTGGATCTGGCTTTGTCGTACCTAGGACAGGGTTGTTTTTCTCAGCCCCTTTCCTAGCAGCCCCTGAGGCCTACTGATTAACTCAGCCCTGCCTGCCCTGGACATAAGTAGCCAGACATTTTCAGGGGATGAAGGGGCTCAAGTCCACTGAATCTCAGGCTTCACACTGTGTCCACATGCTGAATAGGATTTGGAGATTTGCGTAAGGAGGTCTTGCTGTTTCACACAGCCAGTCCCAAAATGCATTTCCCTCCAAGTTCTAGGTCAGGGGGCACCTGTAGTCATCAGAATCCATTGCTAAGGAGATATTTGAGTAATGACAAACATCTGCAAATGAGAAAAATGCACTAGATGATCAGCCAGCTAAGTGATGTATGGCCGTGGAGTTGGAACAAAGGCCTTCTGCCTGGGCTAGCACTGTAACTAAATATTGGGGCTTCTCATGGTCAGGCATGCTGTCTCCCATGAAGTCATATCCTGTGGTGGGGATTAGGAGTATGTTTTTCATGTTGGCCACAGTCCTTTGGACAACAGCCCTACAGGCCCAGGTTCTCAAGAAGCAAAAATGAATCAATATTCCTGCAACCCAGCTGCTCAGATTGTTTGTTTCTTCATTCATTCATTCATTCATTCATTCATTCATTCATTCATTCAACAGTGACTGGAATGAATGAGATTATGACTCCTCCCTGGTATTCTCTCTCTCTCTCTCTCTCTCTCTCTCTCTCTCTCTCTCTCTCTCTCTCTCTCTCTCTCTCACGCACGCGCACACACACACACATTCCCAATGAGTCCACTTCATAGGCCAAATACTTTTCTCACAAGGACAGATCTATGTTCTCCCAAGCTCATGCCTTTCATCAGTCACTGCTTGTGCCTGAAACACAAGCTAGGTGGTTTACTATTTTGTCTTAATTAAAAGCATTTACATACGATGGGTAGTATTCAGCCCCCACTCTGGTGGACTCTCCAGCAGCAGACAGGTGGGGGCAGGGCCAGCCAGTGTCACCCGTCAAAGAGGAAGTTCCCTCCAGGGCCAGGCTCCTGAGGGAGGCAGGCAGGGAGCCAGCTGGAAGCAGGCCTGAGTAGCACAATGCTTTGTGGCTTCTCGGGTTTGTGGCTTTACACAGTCCCCTAACATATGTGGGAGTGGTTTCACCTCCTCACCCCAGGCCTTCCCCAAGGGCCTCTTACCAATGAAGGCTGGCGGGGAGCTGAGGAACAGGTCTGGGACAGGGCTGGAGACCTCAAGGGACACAATGGGCTGTAGTTCACATGGATGCATGTTTATTTCAAACCCTCCCATCACCCACTTACAATGACCTACTCACATTTTCATGCCACAGCAGGCCAAGGACCAGACCTGAACTGCGCAGGGATGGAGGAAGCAGGAAGGGGATTCTCACTCATGACAGCCAGTCTCTGACAATAACCCTATGGCAAGATCTGGGAGAGAACTGAGGCTGGCAGCAGAGTATGGGTACCCCAAACCAGGCCTTCTGACATCACTATTCCATGGCAAGCCAGCCAATGCCTCACCCTCCAGATGCTGTACATGTGACAGGTCTTTGGGTGTTTTATTGAAGAGGCAGATTGTGGAGGTCGGGGAAGGAGAGGCTATTCACCAATCAAAGGCAAGTCTGCAGGCTCACTTTGACTTCTCCCTTGGTGATTGCCAGACCTCCAGCAACTGTCCTTTCAGTTTGTGTCAAGGTCGTGTGAATACAAAGCAGTACAGTTGCTCTTACCCAGTGCTGTGACAGACTGGGAAGGCCTCAAGACTGCTACTAGCTGAATTATAAATCATGGTCAGAGGCTGAGTCGGGTGATAGGAGCCCTCGGTCTAGCTGTTGTTTTTATCGAGAGAGCTATTAGCTCCACTTTGTTTTTTAACTTGGTTCACACACCAGTCACCTGCATTTATTTATTTACCTTTCTATCATCTACTAAACGAACCATCGATACACACACTCATTCATCTATCCATCTGTCTGTCCATCCATTTGTCTGTTCATCCATCCACCTTCTCACTCATCCATCTATCTACCTATCCATCTACTCTTCCATTGATCCATCTATCCATCCAATCACGTACCTATTCATTTGTCTGTCCATTCATCTATTTCCTCTTCTATCCACCCACCTTTGTGTCAATCTGTCCATCCACTGCAGTAACCTGGATGATAGCCTGGGTTTCTCTAGCTTGTAAAGCCCTTCCTTTCAGCACACTCTGACTTCAAAGTGAAGCCGGATACATTGGGAGAGGCCTGGTTGGTATGAACTAGGAGAGCTGTTCCACACCCAATGCTGCCCATGCCCTTGCTTTATTCCTTCTACTACCTCTGGATGGATTGGGGAGAATTTTGTACCCAGACTTCAGTAAAGACCACAGATGGTGGGTATGGTGTCTCAAGTGTGAGGCAGAGCTATGAGCTATGAGCCAAGCACAGAACTTGAGCTCTGTGGGTTCCATGAAGCTGGACAACATATATGTCAGCACTGTGTTGCCAGACCCAGTTATATACCCCGACCCTGGTGTAGTCTTTCCTAGTGAATAGCAGCTGACCAGTGTCTACTCTTTGTGTCCCTGGGCTCAGTGTGTTGACCTCTCTAGACAGGTGTTATACTCACAGTACCTATGAGTTACCACAGGATACCTGAGACTGCTAGTCTTGGTTGTCTCTCAGCAGAGGCTTGTGGCACGGTAACCTGAAGTTGGTGCTTCAGCATGAGTGGTGGTAGCCTCTGATCCAAGTTTGTTGCCTTCTTTCTCAGGAGATTGTCCTTGTGGTGTTCTTTGGGACAGAGTATGTGGTCCGCCTCTGGTCTGCAGGCTGCCGCAGCAAGTACGTGGGCATCTGGGGCCGGCTACGTTTTGCCCGGAAGCCCATTTCCATCATTGGTGAGTCCTGCCTACCCATCTTGCAGATACTCCACTCCACACTCATGGGTCTGAAAGGACATCCCCATTACAGTCATCCCCAGAGAGTCCCCATGAGCTGAGACCCCCTAGATTATTTCTGTGCCCTTGGTTGTTGGGTTCCATCTTGCTTTTGTGGCACAATCTCAGGTATGGGTGGGGGTACACCCTCCCCAGATTCCTGGATACCAAAAGTAATGACCTCCTCTTCTTCCCACAGACCTCATTGTGGTTGTAGCCTCTATGGTTGTCCTCTGTGTGGGTTCCAAAGGGCAAGTGTTCGCTACATCAGCTATCAGGTATGTTGGCTTGTCCACTTCTTCCTGTGAGAAAGGACTCACCACAGAACCCTCTCTTCCTAAGCTGTAGTCTTTCCTTCCCTCTACCTGTTTCTTAAATGGTGTGTGGGGCAGGGGTAGGGTGATTACAGTTCACAGTATTGAGACAGTGGGCAACCCTAGGTTCAAGGTTGACCCCAGTACTTCCTAGTTTCTAAGACTCAGATGATAGCCTGACTGTGTGGTTGCCATGTGGGTGACCCTAGGCCTCCCCAAAGAAGGCCATATAGAAGGGCTCCTGGAGACAGGGGTCACAGGTACCAGTAAGAAGCAAGATGGCTCCAATACAAAGTGCCATGTGTGTATCTTCTCTACCCATTGGAGGTTTGGTGGGGAGCAGAACATAGGAAGCAAATGCTCGTGACTACCATGGCCCTCTTGACCCATTCCTTCTTGCTTCTTAGGGGTATCCGCTTCCTTCAGATCCTGCGGATGCTGCATGTTGATCGCCAGGGTGGTACCTGGAGGCTCCTGGGCTCTGTAGTCTTCATTCACCGGCAGGTGAGTAGGCCTGGTATGGGCAGAACAGAAACTGGCCAGGCTATAGCAGGAGGGCTGGAGACTTATAAAATCAGGATACAAAGGTGGTGATAACGTAACACTTGGACCCTAGCTGAGTGGGCCAGGGCTAGGCAGGTACCAAGACGTGTGTCTGAGGACAGGGTCCAGGATCCCAGAGCCTTTCCAGCCTGAACCTATTTCACATTCATGGTGCCAGAATACTTGGTTTGTCAACACTATAGAGATGCTTTACTTGGACTTGGGGAAAAGACCATTGGGTCTTGTAGAAAATGTAAGATGAATGACAGGTTTATGAAGCTCCGAAATTAAACATAGGAAATCAAGGGTGGTACCTCAGATACCTTCCAGAGGGAACTCTTTGTCTGACAGACTGCTGGGGATGGCTGGCTCTAAGTACCCATATCTTGTCGTGGGTACAAGGGAGATTGCATGGACCCAAGTGGCTGATTCAAGGTAATAGCTGAGACTTCTTCACTGCCACTTTCAAGAATTGCAAAAATGAGTTTACTCTGGTTAGGTGATTTCTGGGTGTATAATATGCTACACTCAACACAGTACGCTCTAACAACAAATTCTGAAACTTTCTACCAAGGGACTCCTCTTACCACACTCATGTAGACCACAGGGTATGTGACCATGGATGATGTGTTATCTATCCCTAGGAGCTGATCACCACCCTGTACATTGGCTTTCTGGGTCTTATCTTCTCCTCCTACTTTGTCTACCTGGCTGAGAAAGATGCAGTGAACGAATCTGGCCGCATCGAGTTT
The DNA here is from genome assembly GCF_963924665.1 of Micromys minutus. Classification (NCBI taxonomy): domain Eukaryota; kingdom Metazoa; phylum Chordata; class Mammalia; order Rodentia; family Muridae; genus Micromys; species Micromys minutus. Next base: position 56,420,843 of record NC_137971.1, on the reverse strand, counting down.
GGCAGCTACGCAGATGCTCTATGGTGGGGGGTGGTAAGTTGGAGTCTTTACCTGAGGTCTCAGGTGGGAGATACATGGACTTGGGCAGTGGGATTAGAATAGTGAACCCAACTTGCTCAAAATTTTTGCTTTTTCCTCTGAGACTACTAACCATAGTTTTTAAAACTTTGAACCACAAAATGTGCACTTAAAGCATATAGAATGGGCCCCCTGTATACCACAGTGAGTGCTCTCTGGTATCTGTCTTGAAATATGAACATTATCATCTTTCAACTTCTGTATTGGAAGGGAAGGCTGATGGGACAGGAGATTGCAAACTGGGACTTTGTATCTCAACCTTGTGGTGATCCTTACCCTGGAGGGATCCTGGACTGAGAGTGCAGGAAGGGGTCAAGTGTATATTTTGCATGTTTGTGGTGTCTGTGTTGACCCAGAGAGCACACCTGTGCCAGAAATCAAGACATGCAATGCCATAATACCATTACAACCCTTGCCAGCTAAGAGAAAGACACAGGGACTTTTGGATATGAGGTCTGGAAAGGCTTTTGTTGCCCCAGGCATCAGTAGTGTGAGTGACAGCTGGGCCCTAAGGTCATGAAGATGGTCATAAACCTCATGTGTTAGGGCAACTCCTCTCATGCTAGGGTTGAATGTCCCAAGGTATGATGATATTGTGTACAGGGCAGTGATGTGTGTGTATGTGTGTGTGTGTGTGTGTGTGTGTGTGTGTGTGTGTGTGCTTGTGTGTGTGTGTCCTCAGATGTCAGCTAGCAGGCAGAGGAGGGAGAGGTGTTTCCAGTGAGGGATGGTACTGAAGAAATCCTTATATACTCCATGAACTAGAAACCATTGCTCATCACACAAAAGCCTCTGGGATAGCTGCTACATGGCCTTCATGTCCTCCTCTGGAAGTGGGCTTTGTTCAACCATGAGCTTTGGGACCCCCTGAGCTGCAGGAAACACAAGAATGTAACAGGAACATGCAATTCAGAGAACTAATGGTTCACCCTCTATTCCAACTCTCTCTTCCCCTCAGCTTCGAGGGCAATAGACTGTCTAAATGTTTTATCCCATCATACCAGGAGGAGCTGCTATGGCTGGACTTCAACACCATCTCAACCAGCATTCTCAATCTGTTGACTTTGGGACTCACTAGGCTAGTGAAAAGGGTGGGTGGACTGTGACAGCCAATCGAAAGGGACAGCACAGACTCTGGGATCCTGATTCAGATGGTAATGGCTGCATCGGGCCCTGGCCTAAATACTTCCCCCACCCTTAAATACCCTAAGAAGGAATGAGCATCTCTGAGGCCTGTTTACTGTCAGAGCTTCTAGACTGGGGTTGAGACATGAGGCTGAATACACACATATTCCTACAATTCCCAGGTACCCCTAGGAAGCAGGGCACAGAGCAAGACCTCTTAACATTGGCTGAATCAGGCCATTTCCTGAAAGTTTCCAGAATTCCAAATAGCTTTGAGAGGTAAGGAAACACTGAGAAGCTTCCAGATTGGGACAGGCCCCAGGTTCAGCCGCTGCCCACCCACCCTTCTTGGGGCCAATGTTTCCAGACACCTTAGTATAGTAGAACCAGACAGGATTGGTAGGGAAACTCAATGGGAAAGTTAGGAAGCTTGACTGTAGAAAGAAGACACATCCCAAGGAGGTAGCAGGGCCTGCACGGGGGTTGGGGAGCAGGCTACTCCAAACCAGATTTCTCTGGTGGGAGATGGGCAATGCTGGCTGAGGTACAGCAGGAAGTAAATGGATGACTACCAACAGTGTGACTGATAAGTGATACCCAGCCTTAGCAGTGCCCAGCCTAGATGCTGTCTGCCTACATTCCCAGCCTCCTGCAGGAGCTGTTTCCCAGCCCCCCAGCTCCCCAGCCCCTGGCCCCCCAGCCCTCAGCAGAAAGGCGCCCCCACTCCCACACCTGTGCAAACATCCGCCCGCCGGCCGGGAACACGGCCCCTTTGTGCCCAGCTTGGCACCAGTACTCTGGCCTACTCCATCAGCTGCAGCCCAGGCCTCGGCCACAGCACACCCTGGCCTAGCCATTGTTCCCATGAGGCCCTGTGCCCTTGGCTGCCCAAGGGCCCCCCAGTACCCCTGTCTCTGCAGCTGTCTAGTAGGAGCAGCCCAAGGCTGTGTTCCTGGCACCTCTAGGGTAATCAGAACTTGAGTGCCGAAGGGCAGGGCGGACAGGCTCAGAGCTCTGTAGCCCTGAGCCAATGAACAGTCATCTCCTTTGTCTCCCTCATTCCACAGGGGAAGTATGGCCCCACTTGACTCTGCCCCTGGGCTCCTCGTCTGTTTAATGTGGGGGTTATGTGCACACCCTCAGGTGAGAGCATTTTTTAAACACCAGACCCCTCTTCTGTCTGCTGTTCCTTTCCCAGACCAGGCCTCAAGCCCCGTACTCTATCTAAAAGAATGTTGTCTGGACCCTGAGAGCTGGACTAGCTTCCCCTAAGGTACACTGACATGGGCATTGGGCACAGAGGCGTGTCTGCACAGGTAGGAATGTTTCTCACCATGTTAGCCTGCAGAGCCCTTGATGAAGCTGATGGTCCTCCCCTGTCTAGTGCTTATTCACTGAGCAAGTAAAGCAGATTGTGGTGAGGGGCAGGAAAGCCTGTCCACTGCCAATAGGTGGATTCAGTATGTCCTGTTCTGCTCTGAACACCAGAGTCTGAAACTGAGGCGTGGGCAGGGCCACACTCACTTCGTAGGCTCTGGGAAGGGCCTTTTATTATTAAGTCTGGTTTCTGGTAGCCCTAGGATCCTATGTCGCTCCTATGTGTTTCACATGGACCTACATCATCAGATTAGGGTCCACCCAGCAGACCCAGAAGGAAGGTTGTAATTCCGAATAAAACCATAGTCTGGGTTGGGGTTGGGTAAGCCATATGGGGAACACAGATAAGTCCAGAATGTAGGTATCCAGACAGCATTTTGTGGGGTGGCTCCATCTTTATAGACTGATTTCCTCCAGCTGGAGAGCAAACCTAAAAGACTGTATCCCCTTCCTCCAGAGGGGACACCCACATGGGTGTGAGATCCCTGGAACCCAGGACCCCCTAATATTATATCCAAGTATGGCTGTGAAGCATTTGAGGAGCCCCTCAAACTTTCCTTTACCCTCGAAACAGAATGCATTTGTTTGGATTACGGTTTGAGTGCAGGAAAACGGCTTTTCTGCAAACACGGGCTCCTCTGTTTAATGCCTGGGGGTCTCTGAAAACAGGCGGCTGCTGGGCTCTGTTTACCCTGAGTGGCTAAATACAGAACTTCAAGTGAACAGGCTGGAACCCCACCCTGTATTTCAGTCTCTTAAAAAAACCCAGTCTGACGGCTCTTCATTCCTCACCTGGAGGCTCTGGAAAGTTCCCACCTCCCAGGCTGGACTGCATCCTGCAGAGTCAGGCTAGAAAGGCCTTAGAGTGAGGAGATCTCTTAGATAGTCACATGCACGCCCCACAGAACTGTTCGTGGGAGGCATTATTCTTCTGGATTGATCTGACTATGGAGAAGCCAAGGCCGGAGCAGCAGCCAGGGCTGGTAGCACTAAGTCCTTTCCTCTTCTGTGTAGGTTCTATGAGAATTATGCAGCAAAGGCTGAAGGCATGCCAGGCCCCTTGCTAGTAAGCTCTTCCCAAGGAGGAGTAATCCTTAGAGTTGCACCTTACAACATGACGAGTCTCTATGAAGCATGTCCATCTTTTTGTGTCTGCTGTTCAGTAAGCAGTGCCTAGATTTCTTATACAGATTTAGCAGGTTAGGTGATGGTGATACACGGGTTGAGCTTATGCCATTGAGTAGTTGCCTGTGCAAGACTCAGGAATAGAGCTTCCCAGAAACCCTTTCACCGGGAGGAAGCAAACAGCATCAGGAAGTAGGGAAACATGAGGTACGAGGATGACAAGTATGACACAGTGTGAGGCCAAGAACCCAAGATGGACTCACCTCCCACATCCACCAAGCATCAGCTGTGGAGCTCTGGGCACGCCACCTAGCCTCTTTGGGCACATCTAGTTAAAGGATATAGCTGAGTTAAGTCAGTGAACATGCAGAAAGTGAGCTCCAGGAATGGTTATGGTTGGAGATTCTCAGCCAGGCCACCTCTAGACTCAAAAGGAGGAGACTAGGGACCACTAGTTCTGAAAAATCCTTCCCAGTCACTTATTCCTTGATACAGGGGCCTGTTCAAGGAGGATGAGAGGGGCCATGACCCATACAGAGCCTGCCTGACAAGTTCTGTCACTTGGACAGCAATCTATGAACTCAAGTGTGTATGGCTCAGGTGACCTATTGTTGGTGGGGTCCTTGAAAGGTCCCCTCTGTTCGTTGGCCCAAGACACTTGCAGATCTGGCCATTGGGGACAAGCTCTAAACAGCTGTATAAAATGACCCATTCCTGAGTTGCTGAGTCTGTGACTTGGGGAAAAACAACTTGTCAAGGACAAACCACCTGGGAGAGAGGACTTGTGAACTAGATTAGGAGCTCTCTGGTGGGCCAGAAGAAAGAAAAGGGTCCTGGTAGTTAGGTGCCCTCCAACAAAGGGCTGGCCAGCACTCAAGACCACTGCACTGGGCCTTTCCTCCTACTGACCCAAGGAGTGGAGGGCCAGCTAAGCCTTTAGGGAAAAGGCATGGCCTCAGGGTTTTTTTTTTTTTTTTAAACCTATGTAGGAGTTTCCTCTCTATTCACCTATCTTCCCAGATTGCCATCTAGGCTATTCTCCCTCCACCTTTGTAGATGTTTTCCTTCCTTCCTATTTTTCCTCCTACCTTCCCTTTCTCTCCCCCATTTTCCTCCCCCCACTGCCCCATTTTTGGCTTTCATATAGCCGAGGCTAGGCTCAAATAAGCCACATATCCCAGATGATCTTGAACTCTTGCTGGCTCCAGCCCAGGTCTGCTTTCACAACCTGTCATGGGCCTGGCTCCCTAGAGAAGACAGCTGCGGGCCAGCTCTCACATGTGGGATGCACGCCCTCTGGGAAGACACTACTAGTAAGGAGCTTCAGCTCCCTTGAGCCCTCTCGTTCAGCAGCCTGCTGGCAGCTATGCCCTCATTCTCTGGAGCGGTTTGTCTTCAACTTATATTCTATGAGTGGTTTCAGGTGTGTGTGCATAAAAGATGTCTGGACAGCATGTGCCTTGGCTTTCAGTCCTGGGTATAACCTCTAGAACCCTTTGTGAACTTATGCAATGTGTACTTGCACCCTCAAGGTGCCTCAGCTCAGTCAGTGGTGCGTGTTTCCTCGTGTGTATAAGAGTGTGAACGAGTGTCCTTGTCTCCATGTGAGGCATGTTTATAACTGTTATGCCCACATAGGTAGAACAGGGTGGTCCCTTTAAAGGGTGCAGCCATGAATGGTTTGCTATGCCTTCAGTTCGTGTAGGGTGTGGATTCCTTTATGGGGAGGATTTCATGGGGAAGATTTCATGTGGGCAGCTGTGGGGAAACACCAGGATTCAGCCAATATAGCATGGTGCAGCATTGCAGGAGTGACCAGTGGTGGCCTGGGCTCAGCTGTGGCCTGCTATGTTGTTTGCCATTCAGGAAAATCTGACCTGTTGCTTCATGACCTGTTAACATACTGGCCAGAGTGACAAACTTGGCACTGTGGGGTTGCTCTTGCTGTCCTTGTCCTCTGCTCCCCTACTGTAGTTGGTCAGAGTGCTTGCCTATGCCATGAGCTGTATCTCTGGCCGCTCATATAATGTACTAACTTCGGACTCCCATGCCTCTTTTGCTTTCCCCTCCCTCTTTGGTGGCCACTGGGGAACAGTTGTGGTCCACAGCAGTCCATCTGAAAATGGAGTGGGTAGTGATGGCAGTGGGCTGGGGGTGGGATGGGGATCTTGTGGCTTCCTCTCTGAGCCTCACTTCAGTTAGATGGTGTTCCCCAGGCCCCATCCTTGTTGACTCTATTGGGCAGAGGCTCACTTAGAGGTTCTCATATAGGTCTTGACTGGGTGTTACCTGGCCCCCAAGGGGAGACACTCTAGGTGTCTAGAGTGATCAGTCTACAAAGACCTTGAATGGGCAGGCTCACCCATCACACTGACCTGCCTTAACTGAAGGGCTGATCTGGACAGTGTGTTGTGGCCCTGATGGCTGTGTGTTAGCGAATGTAACCACACTGTTCTCCTAGCAGGCCCAAGGCAGCCTCATGGTGTGACATAGCAATTAGGCACAGCCAGGGTGCCCCCCCCCCCCCGTGTCCCTCATCAGAGGCCCCAGTAGCAAACCTTAGATGTCAGCAGGGGGTTACTGGAGGGCAGCCCCTCACTTCCATGGTCCCACTGCATACCCTGGACGCTGCTCTCCCACCAAGAAGAAGGCTAGAGCCTTGTCTTATTCTCTCTGAAAAGGAAAAATAAAACATCTGGATCGCTGGGCTAGTGGCAGGAAGTAGCATGTCAGCCCCATCCTAGGGCTTTGTGGGCCTCTGGCCTCAGTGGGAACTTCCGGCCTCCTGGGGTCTAGTATACTGCAACTTTGGTGGTCAGGAGAAGGGATCCTTGGAATGGGGCAGGAAGTCTGGCCCCTGTGGGTGGGCTCTGAGCTCTTTGCATGTCCTAAACACCCTAAGCTGTCTGCAGCCCTAGGGCTGTACCATCTGTGATAATCAGAGTTGAGGGACTTAGGAGACTCAGAAACTTGAAGTGACTCACTATATTACTGTTCCTGGTACCTTCTCAGAACTATGCCTCATTATCCTGGTGGGCAGGGTTTTAAGTTGGTCTCTCTTGTCACCAAGCCACTGTGTTGGGGGCTGGCAGTTATCCTTTCTGAGGCTCTCAACCCACTAGCCACTGACTGCAGTCCTTCTTTTTTGCAGGTCACAGTCACTACCATTGGCTATGGGGATAAGGTACCCCAGACATGGGTTGGGAAGACCATCGCCTCCTGTTTCTCTGTCTTCGCCATATCCTTCTTTGCACTTCCAGCGGTGGGTACCCATTAAGATCCCTCTCCTTTGTTTCTAACTCACCCTTGCCCCAACTCCTGGGCATTCCTTGAAGTAGAGTAAGGAAACCTTGGCACTTCACAGAAGTGGCAAGGTACAGGGGAGCAGAATCTGAATGTCTGCTCTGCAACCATGAGTGAGTCTGCCTTTTGACCTTTCCAACCATTACAAACCTATGTCTACACATGTGTGCTAAGTGGGACATACACTGGTTACTTGTGTATATCATTATAGATATGTCTTATACGTGTTGTGTTTATATACTGTATACACGTGTTACATATATAAGTGCCTGTATTACATTTGAATAGCATGTTTACCATATGTGTTGTTTATGTGTATATGTGTGTGTATTTGTGATTTCATGTGTGTCATGTATATACCTATATTTGCACATGTTCTATGTTCATATACTATTTATGTTTTATGAGTCTGCAATACAAGGGAGATGATGTGTGTTTGAATGTCTGTTATATACACATGTATAACACATAGATATGGGTCATGACACACAGTGTGTGTACCTTCCATGGTCCCCAGCTGCTGAGGCAGTACTCCATCTCTGCTCCTACTGCCCCTGGCCACCCTGGCTACAGTAGCTGTGGGCTTCTTGCTGAGGACAGCCTCAAACTCCCACTCCCCTAGGCTTATAGTCCCTCTGCTCCAGGGGCACAGGCAGATGGCTAAATTACCCGGTTTCCCACAGGTGATGCCAAGAAATGTGTAGAGTCTCAGGTCTCTTCTAGAACTAAGCTTCATGTTGAATCAGCCCTGAGAAATGGATTCTGCCTCCTCAGCTGGCAAGGCCGGATGGGCTGAACCTAGAGACTACCCTCATGTGGCATCTGCTGTCTCAAACCCACCTTCTGGTGGTGCCTGCATGGCCACAGCCCCAGGCATTGTGCATGGTCTCCAGATGTTTTTACTTCTTGCTCTTCCTTGGGACCCTTGTCCTCTGGACACAGGCATTGTCCAGCATGGCTGGTGTAACGATGGACACCTTATGTCCCTTACCAGGGCATCCTTGGCTCTGGGTTTGCACTGAAGGTCCAGCAGAAGCAGAGGCAGAAGCACTTCAACCGGCAGATTCCAGCTGCAGCCTCACTCATCCAGGTATGTGCTGTGTCTGGCGGGCTGTCAGTGCTATGTACTTATATCTGTCTGGGCAATGGAACCACTCCTAATCATGTCCACTGCTTGAGAGGCATGGATCCTTTTTCGTGGCTCCTCCCATGGTGAGATAGCTCCTTTGGAAAGTACTCACTATTAGGACGATAGGGTGGGCACAGGAATGCAGGACCCTCACTCCTCATGCTGTTCCTATTGAGGGCCATACTTGCAGGCTAGGGCAAGGTCTGACATGCCACTTAGCCAGTCCATACTCTGCTGCTCAGCCTCAGTTTCCTGAATTCTCTGATCTGGCCAGAACCCTGGGTGAAGGGCAGCCCTTCCCAAAGGTTTTAGCTCTTGTGGTCTTATCTAAACTTCTGGCACAGACCTGGGCCCCAGCTTGTTCCTCTGATGCCCTTCCAGAACCATCTGCTTGGGCAAGATCACAGCAGCCATGCGGCCTGCAGTTGTGTGCTTTCTCAGGCCTGGCTTGGCCCCACAGCTTCTCATTTTGGGAAAACCTTAAATCAGATCCACTACCCACCTTGGCCACATTAACATAGCCAGGCAGTTATTTAGTTCCTCAGCTGAGCACAGAGGCCACTGCTCAGGAGCCACATGGACTGTGGACAAGACTTCTTCAGAAGCCATGTCCTTAGTGGAAGGTGTGCCAGGGCTCCTGCTGGGGGCAGTTGGAAACACAGGCAACATGGGGTATGCTAGAAGGAGCTGCAGGCTGCATGAGGTGTGGAGCTACCTACATAGGGCATATATGGAACATAAAGCCATTGGAAGGGACTCCAGGCTACCCCAGGTCACAGGCATCCCTGCCTGGATTTTGTGTCTATGCTAGGCTGCTATCATAGTGTGGGGCTGTCACTCAGAAGCCTTGCCATCAGAGAGAACTTTCAACTAATTTTCCTTTCTCATGCCCATAGGGCCTATAGTGACAAAGCTACAATGATATGTCCCCATAAGAGGCTTTGGTGTCTGTTCCTTCTCCTCTCTTGCTCACTCGGCTCCTTCAGGCCCCTTTAATGTATTTTCCAGGTCATCATGCTTTGATGACTATGGGGAGAGGGTTTCCCTCTAGAATGTTGGCCAAGAGCTTCATCTGTAGTCATCAGAGATTCCTCATAGCCACAGTCTAGCACTTGAAATCCTGGGAGGCCTTACTGCCCACTGGTCCCTGGGCTCTACTCCTCCACACCCTGCTGGTGCTCACAAAGGTTTGGGCAGCTCCTTTCCACTGTACTTCTCTGAGTAAAGTTTGGTTATCTGGTTAGTTGAGCATCTCTATATGAATGGGGCTTGCTCAAGGCCCTCTTTAGGAACAGCTCAGGCAACAGCCTTGGCAGCATCTGAACTATGAGTGATAGTTGAAGCACGAGGCAGTCTCCTTCCTGGCTCTAGAGGGACAAGTCTTGTTGTCAGGGAAGGAGCCTTGAAACAAGCTGGGCCTGGGGCTCAGGGAGGAATTGAAGCTTCTTTGAGAGGTACCACTAAGTGGCTGGACCAATGACTCCCCCCACCCCTGTGCCTGGTTTCAGACTGCATGGAGGTGCTATGCTGCTGAGAACCCTGACTCATCCACTTGGAAGATCTATGTCCGGAAGCCTGCTCGGAGCCACACTCTGCTCTCCCCCAGCCCCAAGCCTAAAAAGTCTGTCATGGTAAGCAGTCTTACTGGCCATCTGGATGGGAACTACACATTAGCAGGTCAGGAAGCTGTAGAGGCGGTGCATGAGACCCTGGCATTGTATTTAGGGCGCTGCTCATTGGGTGCCAACATCATTCTAAAGTCAGAGGACATCTATTCCATGCCTGATCCCTGTTGACTTCATTTCCTCCACTCTTAGAGCCATATTAGACTGCCAAGACCAGGATGTGATTGGTCTAAAGATAGTGCTTCTGGGATAGGAGGGGCCAGCCCCATTGGCTATGGGAAGGAAGCTCTTGAGAGGATACCAGGTAAAGCAGACAGAACAAGAATGTATTGGAGCTCTAGCTCACTAAGAGTTAAGTTCCAGCAGTTGTGGACAAAAATCCTGCCATTTACCTGGAGAAGTGAGAAAAAGGTTAGGGCTCTTCCATTTCCACCCAGCTTCTTTGAAAAGACAAACTTTCCAGCATCCAACTGTTATTAAACACTTGAACTTGCTCTTCCTTCTCTATGGCTTCACACAACCTTCTCCCCCACTTTCTCTGGGAGACCTCTTTAAAGAGGCTTCAGTGCCTGCAGTATATCTCCCACCACGTACTTTGTTGTCTTGGCCTTCAGATCTGGTGTAAGCTTGCATATGTAAGCTTGCATATGTACGATCTACTGGGTTTTTGTTTATTTGTTTTTGTTTGCCTGCCTTTCTTATAGAGGGCCACACTGAACCAAGCAATACCCTGAACCCGCCAGCAGCACCAGCACACTGAAACCCCCAATTCACCAATGTCTGCCCGTACTGGAGTTCAACCCCACTGACCCAAGTTCCCTCAAGGGTACACATTTCAAACTTGGATTCAGGACTCCATGAGTGCTCTGGGGTTGGTTAAAGATCTGGCAGACTGCTCAGGAACTGCCACTCCTCATGTGGACTTTTTAGGTAAAGAAAAAGAAGTTCAAGCTGGATAAGGATAATGGGATGAATCCTGGAGAGAAGATGTTCAATGTCCCTCACATCACTTATGATCCCCCAGAGGATCGGAGACCAGACCATTTCTCCATTGATGGCTATGACAGTTCAGGTAAGCAAGTTTTTATGTGTGCAGGGGGAGGACATTCAGTGCTGACCCTGCAAGAGGGTCAACCTGGCTGTGGGGAGCTTCCATGCCACCTGTTCCCAGTCCTCCCCTAGCACTCTGTCCATAAGGCCCTATAGCACATACACAGTCACTTGCCTACCTTGGAAGCCCAAGCATAGCTGGAGGTTTCTGCTGTTGAAGGATGGAAGATAGAGTAGACCTAGAAGCTTCTGGAGGCTTTGCAGCCATGTTCCCCTAGTCTTTCCCAGGTGGTAATCACTACACAGTCTGTTGAGAGGATGCCTACAACTGGCTTAGAATGTTGAGGGTCAGCATGGCCTGACCTGGCCACAAGAGGGAAGGTGAAATATGTGTTCTATTCACTGGGCTTCTGTTGTTAGCCCCCAAGGTCTTTGTTTGAAAAATGGCTGTGGTGACCTCTTGAGGTTCTATGCAAATGCTGTGCCATTTTATCTGGCGGACTAGAGTATCCATGAATTGAGGTAGTCTAGGAACCACCTGCCCAAAGTCAGGGAGGAGAGGCCTTGCAAATATCCCTAAAGTTCCTGCCTAAGATGCAGTCTTGGGTTGAGGGGACACCTGGTTGAAAGCACAAAAATGATAGTTATACCATTTCTTTCTTGGTATTTGAAGTCAGGGAGAGCCCTTTTCCAGGTAGAGAGGTGGAAGCTTGAGCCAAAGGCTCCTGTGTTCGGCTCATCCCCTCCACTGACCCCACCCTGACTGCTTGCTCGCTCCAGCAATGATAGACAACCCAAGGCCTAGTGCTGGCTTCTATGGTTCTGGTTTCTGCCATCAGAATCTTGCCTTTCATTCAGAACTGTTCATCTTGCCTTCAAGAGTCTTGGGCTCTACTGGAAGGCATCATTTGAGTGTGCTGTTAGGGATTGGACATCCCATTTCAGTATCTGGGACACCAAGAGTCATGCCCAGCCTCATGTGTCATGTGGCCAGGTCTTGTGCCTGGCAGGAGGAAGCACTGATGTTGGATGCTTGGTAGAGTGGGAACTAAGGATTGAGACCATCAGTGTGTGTGCAGCAGTGTCTCCTGAGTCCACACTCTGTCCCTCCACTCTGCTGTCATTTAGACATGTCTCTCCCTTCTCAGACTGCTTCCCATTGCCAGGGACCTGCCAGAATATTTTGTGACTAAGTAGAATCTTCCAGGATCCACTAGAAACTTCTAGCTCATTTGGCAGTTGTAAAGACAGTTGCAGGTATAGCAGAGGGTGACCAACAGTATTGTTTCTCATCTTTCTTCTGACCAGTGTCAAGGCCCTAGTCTACCAAGTTCAGCTTGTCCGGGGGCAGCTGATCTGTGTCCTGTGTCATTGTTCCCACCACCACATCTTGGCAGGAGGGTGGGAAGTACTCAAGAAAGGGGCCAGGGCTGTTCTATGCTCTTGAAGGCTATCCTAGGCATTCCGTCTGTCAGGACCCAGCCTGGGCCCCATTTTACTGAGCGCCAAGCTGCTGCGTCCTCATCAGATGGCATGGGGATTTGGCTCAGGGCTGGCCACATCTCCATGAGCCCCTGGGACATACTCCCCGCCTGCCCACTGGAGCGGGCACAAAGGGCAATTGTGCCAACAAATGCCCAGTGCCCCTGCAGCTCTGCTTCAGGGGTAGGACCATTGTCTCAATGCAAATAGGGGCTTTCTGCTAATGCTAATGGGCAGGTTGGGCGTGAGCAGAGGCGGCAGGGATGCAGCCCTGTGCCTGCCCAGGAGAAGCATCACTCGATGTTTTCTGAATACGGGGCAGCAGTGTCCCTGCCGTCCATTCAGCCTGCTTAGTGTTATGAAGTCCGCAGTGATGTCTGTGGCATGTTAATGAGGTGCATGAGCAGAGAAAGCAGCATTGCTTATGGAATGCTCCCACACGGTGCCGTTTCTTTCTGTTAATGAGATAAGTCAGCCTAGTCCAGAGCCACCGGATTTTAGAGACTGAGCTACTGGTCTGGCCCCTCTAAGGACCTGGGGCAACCCCTACTCCACAGGTTACCCGATACACCCAAGTCTCCTTACCCAAGAGGCTCTTGGGAATCTTGAGCACTCTGGCATGGAGATGAGGTGCTAATCCCGGGTGGGGAGGGAGGGATGCCATCACTGGGAAAGCCTCAGAGTGCCTGCTCCCACGAGGCAGATCCCAAGCAGTCACACTGACTTCTAGTGCCAGGTCAAACCAGGACTTGGACCTCATCTGTGTGTGAGAACTATGAAGCCATCATCTTGTCCTTGCAGAGGACACTCACCTGTTCATGGTGTGCAAAAATCCACCTGTATACTGTCCTTTTAGTGTATAGTGGGTTGAAGTGAGAGGCAGCACTGGTCCCAACTAAAGATGCCTATCAGAGGCCCAGGATCATGCAGAGACCTCCCAAGGGCACACATGCAGAGGGCACTCTACTAAGTTCTCTTAAGAGATGTGTGCAGGTGTATTGAACTGATAGAAGCAAGTAAGGGAATGGATCTTTTTGTGGTAGCATCGGGGCACAGGCTACCCTGCAGTAAAAATGGGTCTGTGTCCTGTATAAAGAAACATTGTGGAAAACAGAAAAGACTCTACTCCTCCCCCAAAGGCCCACCATTCTTGCCAGGATCTCGTGCCTTTAGTGGGAACAAAAGCAATGCTAACAGCTTAGAGAGGTTTCAGGGACCCATCTAAGCCAGAGAAGCATTTTTCTCTCACTCTTGGAGAACTCAAGCCACATGCTGTTCAACTTACTAGCATCCAAGAGGGATTGATATCCAGTTTCAAGAAAGAAGTGCAGATCAAGGCCTAGGGCCCTAGTTGATGGACGAGCCATTGTTCAAGTTCAGGTCCGAAGAACCTGACCCTGGCAACTTACTGCTCTTGTCCATAGGAATCTTGAGGACTCACTATAGGCTTAGTGGGCATCTCAACACTAGCAACCACTGCTCAAAGATGGAGTAGGTACATTATATACAGATATACCACTGTGGGTGAGGCTTGATTGTTCCCACATATGCAGTAGGTTTGCTAATGTGTGTGTCAGGCAGCATCTCTGACTTCCAGTTCACAAATCTGTCACAGAAGTGCTTGCTAAATACGCTCTACTCCAATCCAGGCTGGGTGTAAATTTCTATGGCCACCATAGGAGTATATTTCAAATGTATTGCTGATTGTTGTCTCATATGGACTCATCTCTTGAGACCTATGACATCCGGTTGTATTCTAGGTACTGTCAAATTCCCATTTACACACACACACACACAGATACACATGTGTACACACATACTCCCATACACTTTTGTACATACACACGTACCCTCATGTACACACACACACACACACACACACACACACGTGCGCACGCACCTCCTGGAAGGTGTTGCCCAGTGTTCTGATATTTTTTTTTTCACACTGTTCTTCTCATTAGTTGTTCACATTGCCACCAGTGTGAACCTCTAAGGCTTGCTTGCAGACTTAACTGCGCTTCCTTCTTCCTGAGGTTTAGGCTTCCTCAAGGGACGGTCTTGGTAAGCATTCAGCTGCAGCTGGGTTGCATCTTTTAATTGCATACTCATTCCTAGATGATGGTTCAGTTGGGGAGAAAGATACATAGAGACACCTCTTTGTGCATGACCTTTTCACTCCTGGTGACTCTGAAAATTCTCCTTTGAGTTTAGTATTACCTAAACTATAATGTATTATCATAGTGGATTTTAAAAGAAATCACAGTTTGTGCTATTGGCTCTTGAATCTACTCTTTTGTAGCCTCTATAGGGTCTAGTTCTACATTGGGAGCTAGGGGGTGTGGTTCTCAGTTACCACTTCTTGCCCCACGAAGATTCCAGACTCATCTTCTTTCTTTAGGTACCATCAGATTCCACATGTGACTACTCAGCTAGGCTGAGTTTCAGCTGAATGTGTTCTGCTCAGCTGCACCTGCTCTGTTACTGCCCTCAGGACTGGTTCCAGAGCCACTTTTATCAGGTGATCCCAGAGGTAAATGCAAGGCAGGTGATCTGTTTCTACAAGCTTGTCCAGGGACTTGCAGGGAGTCGATTTTTAGGACAGAGGGTCTACTTGTTGCTAGACACAGATGCTTCCTCTCTGTGTCAGGTCCAGAGCTCATCTGTAGCAGACTTAGAAACTCATTTCTAAGTACTGTGGGCTGTGTTGACTATAGTGAGGTCCTGGAATCTGTAATAGGCACTCGAGTTACTATGAAGCAGGTGGTTTATAGATTAGCCCTGGGGAACTCCAAGTGTGAAGCCAGTGCCAGCTGCAGAGGTAGGAGCAGCTCTTCTGTGACTTCTCACCATGCTGCATCAGAGCCACCAGGGTGGAAGAACCAGGCCTGACTATAGAATAATAGGAGGCCTACTGCTCCTGTGCCACTGCACCCATGTTCTGAGCCACAGAAGTGTACAGCCCAGGACTTAATGGAAACTTCTAACAATCCCCTCAGTTGACTCACAGCAGCCTCGGTGTCCTGAGAAAGGTGTTCAGGACACTTGGGTTAGAGAGCCTCCCTCACAGATGGGAAGTAGGCTCTGGTGAGGTCAGTAGGAAGGTTGGTCATAGCTTCTTGGGTTAAGTTCTAAATCAGGTTCTTATCAGCACCATACCTGGTCTCTCGTTTCTTTCCCCAGTGTCCTGATGACAAAGTGGGTACACCCCCACTTTGATGACTGTCATCTCTGGGTTGGGTCTACATTGACTGCTCAGTTTTAATCCTGCTTTTATCTACTTACTGTGACATGAGCATTAATGCCTGTCATTTTAAATTCTTTTGAAACTGGTTTGTGTTGTTTCTAGGCAAATATTTATGCCAATAATTTTGTGGTGTTCACCTGCTACACAGACTCTGAAAACTAGTTTGAATCTGATGGGAAAGTGACCTACGAGCTTTACATTTTTTGTTAGAAATCTATTCAGTGCTTTATTCTTTTGAACAATGCTGCTTCTGTCATTTAAACTTATTCTCTTGAAGAAGAAATAAAGTCCTCAGTTGGTGACTATTTAGAAAAATGATGAAAATAATTGACATCAAACCCTACAATGTAAAGCATCTAAATTATTGGTGACTAATTATTGTTTAAATTATAGAATGGGGCATATGTACATAAATGCTGGTGCCTGCATAGAGGCTATAGGTATCAGGTTCCCTGAAGCTGGAGTTACAGGAGTTGTAAGCTACCCAGTGTAGATGCTAAGAACCAAACTGGAGTCCTCTGCATGAACAATATACTCTCCTAACTACTAAGCCATCTTCCCAGCTCCATGAGTTGATATTTCTAAAAACAACTTACAACTAAAACCAGGAAAATAATATGTATAAAAGGAGAAGAAAAAAATTAATCTATAAGTAGTTTTGTGGATTTTAATGTCTCTATTATTAGAGATGATATTGTTAGACAGAGAAATGTAGAGCTGAACAATACCTTGAATCAAGTTGACTTAATTAATGCTGGTAAAGAATAGCAAAATAAATATGGCTGCCAGCTATACAAAGAGCACATTCCAGGACAGACCATATTCTGAGCTGTGAAAAAAAAACTTCATAAACTTAAAGTTACTCAAGTCATATGTTCTTGTACCACAAAAGAATTAAATTAAAAATCAATTAAGAAAATGGCAAAATCTGAAATATATGGAAAATAAAGACATGTCTCTGAATAACACAGGGTCAGAGAAGAAATCCAAGAGAAAGCAAGTGTTTTAAATCAGATGAAAGTGAAAACACAACATGCTCTAGTTTATAGGGTATGGCTATAGCAGTTCTTAGAGGACCATATAGCACCACTTCAGAGAAGACCTCATACTGGGAACTAAAGCAGCTAAAGACACCAAAATAAGTAGACTAAAGGAAAACAAGAATTTGTGAAGGGAGTGGGAAACTAAAGACAGAAAAAATAATAATGAAACCAATGTTGATTTTTTTTTAAAGAACAGGAAAATCAATACGTGACTAACCAGATAGACCAAAGAGCAAGAAGGATGTCGCAACTTGTCAGTGTCAGAAGTAAGATACTCAGCTCTGTACAAATGACAGGATTTAAAACCACAACACTATCATGTAAGCTCTTTGTTACTAAAGTTTACAATGTAGGGGAAATACAACCCAGTTATTATCTGTCTGTCTGTCTGTCTATCTATCTATCTATCTACCTATCTATCTACACACACACACACACACACACACACACACACACACACACACACACACACACACACACCATGTTGTTTCCTGGTGAACCTTACCATATGTTTAAGAAAAAGCAAAATCTAGATAGTTTCTTTTAATGAAGGGAATTATTTTAAGTTTTGAGACCAACATTAACCTGATAGGAAACCCAGCCAAAAACATTATAAAAAAGAAAACAGTAGGTAAATATCACTTGGGAATACAAATTCAAAAGTTTTAAACAAAAAAAAAAAAAAAAAAATCAAGCTGGGTTCGGGAATGCAAAGTTACTTTGAATTTAATTAGTAAATTAAAATGAAACATATTACTAAATGATGAAAGAAAGCCATATTTATCTTGACAAAGTACTTGACAAAAATCTAGCGAAGATTAATTACAAAGTAATCAAAAATAGAAGCTTCCTCGGGCTGAAACAGGTTATTAACAAAAACCTGCAATTAACATATTCAATGAACAAATACCTGCTTTCTCCATAAGTCAGGAATACAAACACCTGGTGTTCTGTTTTCTATTCAACCTTAAGTTGGAGATGTTTGCCTTTGGAATAGGTAAGAAACAACAAGTTGGAAAAGAAATGAAACTGGCAGTATTTGTAGATTTCCTGGTTGTCTGTATAGAAAAT
This sequence comes from Micromys minutus, assembly GCF_963924665.1. Classification (NCBI taxonomy): domain Eukaryota; kingdom Metazoa; phylum Chordata; class Mammalia; order Rodentia; family Muridae; genus Micromys; species Micromys minutus. The sequence continues at coordinate 56,403,191 of NC_137971.1, read as the reverse complement.
CTGATATGTCAGATTGGCCACTGGAATCTACAGATTCAGTTCAGTTGCAGAAACATGGTAGATCTGCAAAAGCCAATCCTACTTTTAAAGTCTACTACAAATAATGTGAAATTAAGAACCTTTAAATACTACTCTGAGTAGCACTAAACATGTGAAACCTATAAATGTATCTGACAAAAGAGCATCTCCTTTGGAACCTATATAATTATGCTGATGAAACTTCAAGAAAAATAAATATGGATACATATTAGGTTCACAAATTATGAGGTTTAATATTGATTTCTAAGTTCAGTATAAATCCAGTCAAGAACAGCATGCAGATAGCCTAGAATAACAAAGCAACGTTGAACATGGTCAAGGTTTGAGGATTAACACCAAATGTATAATGTCACCATAAAAAGCTAATAGTGGGGAGACTTGGGATCAGGTGGACCATCATATTTATTGACAGGTGCTTTCTAATCCACATGTGAAGGTTATGCTTTGTTTCGTTCTGTGGGGAGGAGACAAGACGGAAAAGCTGGATAGCCATTTTAAACACTGAATTTTTATCCTCACCTCCACAAAACCACGTCAAAATGGTCATAGAACTGAATTCAAACGCTAAAGCTTATAGGACACAATAATATAGTTAAGGATATCTTTGACACAGCATCAAAAGCATGTGAACAATAGAAATAAATTGGTCAACCAGGCTTCTCAAGCATGCTTTTTGAAAGACACAATGAAAAAGACAGATATTGAAAGAAAGTATTATGTGTTTTTGTGTGCATTACATGTGCATGTGGAGCTGTGTGTGCCCATGAACTAATATGCAAAGGACAAACAATTTCTGTCTCTTTTTAAAATGACTCTCTACCTTCTTTTGTTCAAGAAGTCTCTCACTGTATTGGAAGTTCAGTGTTTCAGCCAAACTGGCAGGTCACTAAGGTCCCAGGATCTGCCCAACCAATGCTAGAATTACCGTTATGTGCAACTATGCCATTTTTTAAAAGTGTAGATGCTGGGGATTTGAACACCAGTTTCCATGTTTGCACATCAAGCATTGTTGCCCACTGTGCCACTTTCCCAAACCTCAAAGCATTTTAAAATCAGATACCTGAAACCTAATTAAGAATTTATATTTAGATTATGTGATGGACACTTTAAACTAAAAACTAAGAAAAATAACACATTACAAATGTGTAAATTGTTTAAACCAACATTTCATAGCAAGGAAGACATAGAGTGAATCATTAAGACAATGCCCAGCATCATTAGTTATAGGAGAAGTGCACAAAGGTGGATTCTACTTCATCACTACTAATTGCCTAAAATTAAGGAGACTGACCAGGTATTAGTGAGGACAGAAAAGAACTCAACCAGTTATATGTCATGTTGTGGTCAGAGTGATTCAGGAACACTGAAAAACAGTTTAATGGTTTCTCCCCCCACCAACCTCTCCTTTTGGAAACATTCCAAATCCAGTCAACATTTGAATAGAGTTTTTTTCCCCAAAGTTGTTCTGTGTCTATATAATGGAATACTACTCAGAAGTACAAAGGAATGAACTATTGATACACCTAACATGGATGAATGACCAAGTAATTACAGTGAGTGAAAGAAGCCAGACATAGAGTTCATACTGTCGTCTTCTGTTACCACAGCACTCTAGAAAATGAAGTCTAACCTAGAGTGACAGAAAGGTCAATAATTACTGAGGGGTGGAGCAGTGGTAGGGGAAGTCCAAAAGGGCAAGAGGAAGCTCCCGGGAGCACTGGATATGCTCATTACCTTAATTGTGGCAGCGATTTCAACACATGTCAAAAGTTACCAAATCCTAGAATTTAAACACATGCCTTTTATTATATGCCAGCTGTACCTCAGCAAAGCTGGTAATAGAATATATAAAATTTGCACAGAAAAAAAATTCACCAAAAATAAAATTTATGTGGTAACCTGGGGAAACAGTTGCCACCCATATTGTAGGCACAGACTGAGTTATTTTCATCCAGTGTTTCAAAGCTCTTTATATTGAGAAGATAGAGACAAAAAAAAAAAAAAAAAAAAAAAAAAGAAAAGAAAAGAAAAAGAAAAGAAAAAAGAAAAAGAAAAAGAAAATAGGAAATGCTACTGAATCCAGGGTAAAAAAAATGCCAGACCTGTTCACTTATGATAGAATGCAAATACAAGCAAGGGTTGTTTCTTTGTTTATTAAGTAAGACACCAATAATACTCCATGAGTGAGCATATAGGGGAACAGCCTTAGTCATTGATTGGAAGAAAAAATTGATGTAATCTCAGTGGATATCTAAAGTAAAATTGTACACAATTTTCAACTCTTCTATAAATTAATTATGTACAATTGAAAGGTGTTTTTGTCTGGAGATACTGATGGCTATGATTACTAAGTAGCAAAACAAAGCAAATTGCTAATATATCTATCTATGAAGATCTGCTTATTTGATGGAGATCTATCAGTCATTAAAACTATGAGAATGGCTTTTTTTCTGCAGTATAAAGGACAGCCCTAATATCTAATCCCACAAGTTACAAAATCTCTTAGCTCAGCAGAGTATGACAGGTCCCACCATGCCTTTGTGAATGCAGTGTCATGCAAGTTCAAGATCTGTCTGTGTTATAGAACAGTTGAAAACATTAGAATTATGGTCTCTTTAAAAGTTAAGAAGTAGCTGAAAATATGGCTCAGTGAGTAAAGATACCTGCTGCCAAGCCTGATGATAGGAGTTTGATAGGATCTACATATTGGAAAAAGAACTAATTCCTACATGTTCTCTTTTGGCCTCTACACACATGCTGTGATGTGCACCCACTCCCCCACCCTGTGTGCACATGTGCTCACATGCTCACGCACATACAATAAGTGTAAAATCTTTAAAATTTGCACAGAACGAAATTGCAAAACCATCTGGACCTAATACAAAGTCGTAATTGCTTTTAGTCTTTTCTGTGGTAATGTATTCTAAATTAGTTTAGTGCATGTTTTAAGGGATAATTTATTCATTGCTATGTAATTTTCTGAAGCATTTCAACTGTGTTGACACTTGGTAGTGACTACTTTTCTCTCAGTAGTTTATGCTCTTTTCTATAAATTTTTCTTGCCTGTGCTTTTATAGTTTTGCTTTTTCTTACTCAAGTTCATAAGAAATTTAGCTATTCTATTATTAAAATATTATGTTTATTATCTTATCAGAAAATTACCTTTGTCTATATTTGTTTTCTTCTTAGTCATCTTGGGCTATAGTATCTATTAATTCCATCTTTCTAATTATCTCTAATTTATGTGTTTTCTTTTTAAACTTAATTAAGGGTAATATTTAGTTCAATTATTTAAAGTCCCTTTACCAAGAGACATTTTAAGAGCTATAAATTTTCCTCTGATCACAGCTTTAGTTGTGATATGTAGGGATTAGTATGAAATATGACCCATTTCATTGCCTTTTTTTGATAATTTTTGTGTTTTGTTTTTTCTCTTTAATCTAGAGTTCTTTTTAAATGTTTGCTTAATTTTTAAGCAATAATTTTTTATCACTGTTATTTATTTCTGGTTTAATAGGCTTACAGTGAAAGGATGCAGTCTATGAATGCTCCAGTTTTCTTAAAAGAGCTCCATTGCAGCATCAAAGTCTAAAAATAAGACAATTACTTTTGTAATTTGTAACTTGGGATGTGACCTGTTCCACCTACCTAAGTTAAAAACATACCTTCTTTATTTGATGGGCTCATATTTGTTTGTATAAACAGATAAAATTAATGACAATGGATTATACATCCATCCATATATACTTATTTATTTAATTAATTGGGTTTCTTTTTTTCCCTCTACTAACTTCACCCCAACTCAGTACATCTAAGTATTTTGAAATAATGAAATAAAATAATTCCTTTAATTTCTTTAAAAAGCTATGCTCTTTAAAAACATAAGCAAATTCATAGTGTTCAGAGTACTACTTATAGCCATGCTTCTTGAGGCCACAGCCCTTTAACACCATTTCTTATTATGTGACCCTGCTCCATCTACTTTTATGCCTCTATTATACATCAGTGAAATCAAGTTTCTAACTGTGGGGCAAGCTCACTAGAAATACATGCTTTCTGCCAATACTGATGACCAATTCCCTGCATCCATCTGTTAGGAGGAAAAAATGGTTACTGTAAGTTGTTCTCTGATGTGCGTGCGTGTGTGTGTGTGTGTGTGTGTGTGTGTGTGTGTGTGTGTGTGTGTATGCTTGCACACACACAGTAGCACATGTGTATCCATACACATATGCACATGTGCACATATGCATGTGTGCACACACATGTACACACAAAAATAAAGTAAGTAAAATATAATTTTAAAACAATGGTAAGAAAACTCTATCTGCCTATTGCAAGGTTTACCACAGTGAACAAATGTGAGGATGTTGGTTTCTACCCTGAATACAATGAAAACTCTGATGTATGTCTCCTCTTCCATTTATTCCTTATACCACAAATCTTGGGCAGAGGAATATTTTTTCTCTTAAAAATTGTATTACTTACTTATACTTACATACACACGTACTTATATATACATATGTACATATGTACACACATACATATATAATATTTTTCTTTGTTTCTCTGTTGCCTAGATTGATAAAGAATGATTTTATTCTCTTAACATTTTCCTGATGTTTATATACTACACAGTGAAATAAAACATACATATCATGAAGAAGCCTTATTGTTGTTTGGAAACACATTGAACCCACATCATGCAGGCTTTTCTGCACCTTACTTTTCTTACAGTCCTGCTACTACAGCTTCCTTTGAGCTTCAGAAACAATTCTATTTATCTCTCACTTCTGTTTAAATTCAAGATTAGATTCTCTCCTTCATTTACCCCTTGTATGCCTGTACCATGATATTCTTAGTTGTTTGAAATAAACTTTGCTTTAGGTTCGAGGTAGTTTTCTAAAAGTCTTGCTTAAACTCACTTCCCAGTGTACAGGCTTTTGTTTCTAAGCAATGAATTTATAAACTTTGTTTGCTAGGGTTGTCAAAAACAAATGCTGAATCAAGAGGCTTCTCAAAGAGCAGGGGCCCATAAGACTGAGATTGGGGTGCCAGCAGGTTGCTTTTCTCTTAAAACCTCTCTCCTTGACTCCCAGATGGCCTCTGTATATCGTGCCTTCAGTCTTCTGTCTATACAGCCACATTTTGGGACTCTCTCTGTGTCCTAATTTCCCCTTCTTTATAGACACACCAGTAAAATTGGACTCAATTTAACTGTCTGTTTAAAGGTCCAATCTCCTGTTACAATTCTGAAATAATGGAAGTGAGGGCTTCAACTTAGAAAATTGGTGGAGATGGAGTTCAATCCATTACACAAGGATGGGTGCATTGTTCAATTGCATGCATGTTGCCAGGTTGCTTTCCTCAAGTGCTGTCTGACCTCGCATTTCCACAGGCAGGGTTCCCCTTTCCCGGCATCCCTGCCAGCCATTATTGGCAGAGCAATTTTCCATCTTGTTAGCCAAGTGGGGCAGGGATACTCTACTGCAAAACCATTGACATTTGGCAGGAGATAATTCTTTGTCAACGAAGAGTGTCCCATATACTGTAGAATGTTTAACAGAGCCCCTGGCTTCTGCCAGGATGCCAACACCAGCATTCCTTCAGTTGGGACAACCAAAAATAAAATAAAATAACCACAACTCTCTACATATTATCAAATTTAACCCTCCTGAGTTAGGGCAAAATTGGCCCAAGTCAAGAATCACTGGAATACTGTGATATCTCATAGATGTTTCTTTAAACATAAGAAAACTATTTTATTTGGAAGTAACAGTGAACTACAGCAAAACTGCAGGAATGCTATATAAGAATCTTCATATCCTTCATTAAGATTTGAGGTATACTTATGAACATTCCAGGCTCACTTGCTTTTTCATTTCAATTTTTTTATATGTATACTTGCACACTGTGTTCCTCTGCAAAACTTGAAAGGGAATTGCACACTTTATAGCGCCTCACCCCTAGACATTTTGCCGTGTATTTCCTAACAATTTATTTCCTAACTGTACTACAGTTTAAGGAGGATGACAACATCACATTTTCTCCCTTTGAAAGCGATATAACAGACATCAACTTTGGCAATTAAACATCTATACAGTCACTGAAATAACCCAAAGCCTATGTTCTACTTTTGTCAGTGACACAACAAAGTCCTTTGGTGCAGCTGTCCCCCATTGCAGGGCCCAGTCCATGCTTTATGTTGCCCTTGGTTGTGCATCTTTAGTTACTGTGAACCTGGGTATTTATAGTCTTTCTTAGTCTTTTTTTTTATATCAAAGTCACTTTTTGAGGGATTTTTTTGATATTTCTTTATAATTAGATCCAGATTGTGTATTCCATCTGAAATATTCCACAAATGATATGTCTTTCTTAGGGTGCCAAGTCTCATGATATATATCTCATAATATATATACAGATATATGATCTCATAATATATATATGATGGTCCTTAATGATGGTGATGTTTTGATCACTCCATTAAGGCACTGTCTGCCTTTCCACCATGTAGTCGCTATTATTTATCTTGAGGTAGATGAACTTTCTGTGGGTATACTATGAGCACTTGAAAGTATCTTGGTTTGTCCTGATTAAGATGCTTTCTGAAACTAGCCTTTATTATGCTAGCTTCAAAATGATTTTCCATCTATAGTACCCCACCCAAAAAGTTCTGAGAAAAAACTATCTACCTAGAACATTGTTGTTAGATTTCAGGCCTGATGAGATTTATAAATGGTGTTGAATACTTTTCTCATGTGTTTATTGGTCAGTTAAGTATCTTCTTTACTGAGGTATGTATTTAGATTCTTAACACAGTTGTAGTTGTGGGAAGGGGATGGCACACACAAACCACAATACACACATGGAGAACAGAGGAAAACTTGTGGGAGTTTATTTTCTCCCTCTACAACATGAGTCTTGGGGATCAAACTCAAGTCATTAAACTCAGCAGAAAGTTTCTCTTGCTGGCTTCCTTTTGCACACTTCTAAAATTCAAGCTTAGAGTTTAATTTTAGACATTCACATGCATTTGTAATAAATAATGCAAAGAGATCATATATAGTCTGAAAAACTCATATAGTGTTTCCTAGTAGTAACAAAACTGTAGTGTAATTTAAGGAGGATGGCAATAGTGGTTCAATGACACAGAATATTATTCATTATCACAAAGATCTCTGTTTGCCCTTTTATAGCCACACCCTCTTCCCTTCCACCATCCCTTAATTCCAAGTAATCACTAATCTGTTCTTGATTCTATAGATTTGCCTTTTGAGTTGCTGTATAAATAGAATCAAACACATCTTTTGAAATTTGACCATTTTTAGCATTTACCATAATTCTTTAGAAGTTTATCCAAGTTGTTTTATATATCAGTAGTTAATTCAGACTTTTTGCTTATTTCATGGTATGGATAAACCACATTTTAAACCACCCACTCACAGACATCTAGGTTATTCCTAATTTGGAATCACTATAGATCATTTAATATTAACATTATTTTTTATTTTACCAATTCTAGTAGACATGCAGTAATTTTTTTGTTTTTGGTTTTTTTGAGAGAGGGTTTTGTTTTTTGTGTGTAGCAGAGTGCTGGGACTTAAGGCATATGCCACCATGCCTGTCACAGTAATTTCTTATTGTGGCTTAAATTTGTATTTTGCCAATGGATAATAATAATGAATCATTTTTCCACATTCTGTGAACTATTTATTAAATTATTTACTAATTTTCAAGTGAACTTTTGTTTACATTAACTTTTAAGAAGTTCTTCTTGTGTTCTGAATACAGTTCTTAAGTCAAGTATATGATTTCTCTGTCTTTTACTCCCTCTATAGCTATCTATCTCATCCTATTGATATGGTCTTTACTGGAGGTATTTTAAATTTTTTATTATTTATTTTTGTGTCTGTATGTATGTTCACCTGTGTTGGTGTACTTTTGTATGTATGAAAGTGATATCAGATTATTCCTTTGTTGCTCTTATACCTTATTCTTTGGGGCAGTGTCTTTGAATTAAACTCAGAACATCATTGGCTAGTCTCAAAAGTTAATTTCCTATAGGGATCTAATATCTGTTTTCTGAAAATGGCATTATAGGTATGTTTATTTGCCTATGTGACACACGTTCACGTGGGATCTAGAGATCTGAACTTGGATCTTCTTGCTTGTCTTTAACCTTTGAATCATCTCTGTACACTCTTATGTTTTATTTTGATGAATTTTCAATTTATCCTTTTTTGTGAAACATAATATGGATTATTTACCTGCATGTATGTCTGTGCACCATGTGTGTGCCTGGTATCTGCAGAGGTCAGAAGCTATCAGATCCCTAAAACTGGAGTTACAGATATTTGTAAATCACCACAATGGGTGCTAGGAATAAAACTCTGTCCTCTGGAATAGTAGTCAATGCTCTTAACTGCTGAGTCACCTCTCTAGTCATATGGAATATACCTTTTGATATTAGAGCTAGGAAAAAAATGTTCACTTCTAGTTACTGAATTATATATATTATATTATATCTAATGGCTTTATTGAGAAACAACTAAAACACTGTACAATTTATCATTTAGATAATGCAATTTAATAGTTTTATGTAGCCTAAAGTTTGTATGACTATCATTACCATCAGTCTAGGATATTTTCATCACATCACAAAGAAAACAAATATTTTTTAAGTTTCATTTTCTAACTGCTCCCACACTATTCTGCCACCCTAAGCTTCAGATAATTGCTAATATACTTTCTGTCTCTATAAACTAGCGTTTTCTAGGTGGTTTATAGAAATGGAATAATAATATGTGGTCCTTCGAGGCTGACTTATCACTTAAGATGTACCCATGAATCATCCATTCATCCACGTTGCAGTACATATCAAAACTTCATTTCCTCTTAAGGCTGTTTTATAGTATGTATACACCATATTTTGGTGATCCATTCATTAGCTGGCAAACATTTTGGTAGTCTCAACCTTTTCATTATAGTGTGGAAATAAATGTTTGTTTAAAAGTTTTGTATAAAAATAGTTTTTCATGTCTCTTAACACGAATAAACACATAGGAGCAGAAAGCTGAGCCTAATAGTAACTCTTTCATAGACTGAAATCTTAAATGCCAATATTATAATAAGAGGAAGTGAATTTTGTACATAATTAAGTCTCTGTGAATGGGATTATTTTATAAGAAAACCTAGAAGGGTTGTTTGTGAGTGTTGGTGTGTTCAGGCCATGACAGGTATCTGTAAAACAGAGAATAACTCTGTGGAGTCAGTTCTCTTCTTCAACCAGTTTGAGTCCCAAGGATTAAACCTGGGTTGTCAGGCTTAGTTTATGATGGTGACTATGTGGCCCATTCTATACTCAAATTCATTAAACCTCCCAAGACCTGCTATAAGCATGTGCCACCATACCTGGATCTTTAGTTCTGATATATCAGATTTTTATATTAAAGTTGTTTTCTTAATTTAAGGAATATTATAATTTATGAAGGAATGCTATAATTTATCTGCTTTAATTTAATAACATTTTCCTGGACCTTAATAGTTTTATTTTTGAGTGGTTTGTATATATTTTGCTCTTTTTTGAATCTTGTTTAAACTGAGTGGAGAGTCACAGTTTGTCCCTCAGCACACACATACATACACGGTGCGGGGGGAGGGCGGGAGAGAGAGAGTCATTTTTTGGTTACATATAAATTTATGGTAACACCCAGTCTTATTGTAGCTAGCAGATCAATGAGGTTATGTTCATTGTTCTTCTTTACTTTTCTGTCCTTTAAAGTGAGTCAACTTTATATATCTATATTTAAATTCATTGAATGTTTTTCTCTGCTCCCAGCTTATCTTGCTGTTTGGCCCTGCAAGTAAGGTTTTCATTTATGTTATTGTAATTTGTACTAACTGAACTTTATAATACATCTGTTTATTAACATTTTCATTTAATGAGTTATTGTCATTTTTTACTTTTAGTTTTTAAAACAGGTCTTATTTTTAGCTCTCTGAGAATATACTCTGAAATCTTGACCTACTAAAACTAGTATTTAGGGTTCCTCAAAGATCATTTCTATTTACAGTTCTTTAATCTCTCTTATCCTTTCCTCCCTCTCTCCACTTAGGATGATGTGTTGATTATAGGAACACTACATTTGAATTTTGTCCCATTTGCGTGGGCAATTGCTTGTTTCTGCCATGCCTGTGCCAATTTTGCTTCTATGGTGTTTGCATTTCCCTGCAGTGTGTGTATCTGATTTATCTTCAAGTTTGCTCTTTAGAAACTGACTGTCTTTGTTTTTAAAGCTTGGTTTAATTGATCAGCTTAAGCCACCATTAGTCAGAGGCCTTGTTTTAAGTATCTCAATCTGGTAAATCTTCCAAGTTTTCCTGAAAGGGTTTTGCCTTGTGATTTCCATTCAACATTTGAGCTCTTTACAACTGTCCTTTGTTTTACCATCTTGTCTGTACAGTGTCTCACAGTCAGCAGTGTAGATAAGGAGAGTACTTCTGGTCTTTTTTGAGAGTACAGGCCATCTTCCATATCTCTAAGAATTTACTGATGTTTTGACAGGCATCAACCAGTGCTAGCACATCAGATTACTATAATAGTGGCTTTATCCATATATGTCTTGAGGTCACTATTTTTTGACATAGAGAATGAGGTTTGTGATAAGAATTCAAACTAGGTTAGGCTTCTTTATCAGAAGAAAAGCTGCTAGTCCTGGTTGCTACTGTATTCATCTGGATATGGGAAAGACAGCTTCAGGTTAAATTGCCACAAACCTTGCAATTTCTATGGAGATTTACCAGATTTTACCTTTGTAGCTTTTTATAAAAAATAATTGGGACTAAATTGAGTCCTCACAAATGAAATAAGTACTGTTTCTGCTCTACAACCCTATTATTTTTCTTGAGTAAAAACTTTTCAATTTATTATGTGAATTTAATTTACATTGTTGAAATTGTTGTTTTTGATAGTTTTGTTAAGTTTTACCATTGCATTTAAAGGCTGTATTTGTATGTTTCTTTCTTTAGAGAAATGATAATTTGCTAGTTGTTCATGTAGAGTGGGGGTTCTCAGCCCTCATCATGCTGTGCTGCTTTAACATAGATTTTCATGTTGTGGTGCTCCCCAATCATAAAAGCATTTTTGTTGCTACTTCATAACTGTAATTTTGTTACTGTTATGAATCATAATGTAAATATTTGATGGCTTTGTGAAAGGAGTCATGATACAAAATTTGAAAATCAATGTTTTAGAGAGGTGGAAGTTTGCCATTATCCAGACTGCTCATGAACTCCTAGGCTCTCATTCTTACTAAATCTTTTCCCCCAATACCAGGAACTATGGCTACTCTGCTAAAACTTTATACTGTGTTTAAGCTAAGTTTCTTTTCTCATGGTATTTTAGAAGCTACCCACATGTTAATTATTAAAATATTGAAAATATCAACATATATCCAAAAGCCAAAATGATACAAAAGGATCTACTGAGTGAAGCCTTTTCCTCCCATATCCCTTCTATAGTCATAACCCCCAACTCTTGTAAGTAACAAAATTTAATGTTTTCTAGTTTAGAGTTTATCTGTGGCTATTCCAAATACATATAATTATATTACCATTCCAAGTTATTTATTTAAAAAGAAATATATTACCCATTCATGGATAGTTCTTATTCTTTTGTATTCCTATCAACTAATGTCTATGTAGATGATTTCTAGATAGAATCTCTACTCATTACTTTATGGTCTTCAGCTCTGCAGCATCACCACCAATTAAAATTAGAGGTGTACATCCCTCTCTGTGTGTTAAGCATTTACTGTGCATACAACTTTGCTGAACTATTTCATTAGCTCTATTCATAAATTTTATAAGACATTCTACATATAAATGTATATAATAAATAAATAACTTTACTCCTTTCATTGCAGCTTTGACATTATTTGATAATTTTTGCAAATACCTTTAGTTCACCACTTCCAAACTATGGGAAATGCATATTTCATTGCCTTTCCAACTGGGGAAGTTTCCAGTCTTTTGCCACTGTTCATTATGTTTTGGTGGTGACTTTTCTATGAATTTCTATGATCACATTTTCCAATGTCATCTTAATTTCTAACTTTCTGAATGTTTTTATTTTGTCATTGAATTTCACCAAATTCTTCTATATTAACTGATATGGTCATATGGTTATTTATGGTAAAAGATAATTCCTGGTGTTTGATTCAGCTGAGGTTTTTGGTTTGTTTTGTTTTTTTACTTTATGACAGGATGAAAGTAGTAGATCCTCATTATAAACTGTACTTTGAATTTTAGTCTCTTCTTAATTGAGAAAAGTCATATACAACACTAAGTTTCAGGTTCAAGTCAGCCATGAAATTATGATGGCAAACAATAAATAGCCACAGAATACCTTATTCCCAAACTGTGGTGCTTGGTAGGGTAAGTATGCTAAATGCTGTCTCAAATTGTATTTCCAGTCAGGTTATAACCCCACTGAAATTTGAGAACTATTTATAATATGTTAATAAATATTCTTCTAATCACTACTTGTTTATTCCAGATATAATTTCTCTTAGGTCATAATGAATCATAATTTTATAGGCTGCTGCATTTGGTTTAGTGGTACATTGTCAAGGACATTGGCATCTATATATGGTAGCCTTATCTAGTTTTCTTCTTTTGGGGCATATTTTATTCTTTAGAATCAAGGTAATTCTAGCCTTACAGAATTTATTGTAAAAGTTCTTCCTTTTCTGTTGGTTGTTTGGTTTTTTAAAAGATTTGATCTTACATTTTGATTTAAAGAAGTCATATAGTACTAAGTATTTTCTCTTTTGAGAGAAAATATTTTGTAAAATTGATTTTAAAAAATTTTTATGAGTATGGATATTTTGCATGTATGTCTGTGTATGTGAATATGAGCATTGAGAACTCAACATGGGTTCTCTAAAATAGCAGATAATGCTCCTTAACTACTGAGCAACCTCTCCAACCTTGCTTAGTATTTTCTTCACAAGGAAGTTCTATCATGGCTTCAAATCCTTTACTTTTATGTCTATTTATAACTGCTTCATCTTTACAAGTCAATATTGATAACTTGTATCTTCTGTTTTTTGGGGTTTTTTTTTTTTTGTTTGTTTATTTGTTTAAGACAGAATTTCTTCATGTAGCAGTAGCTACACTGATATTTGCCCCGTAGAACAGGCCAGACTTGAAGTTTCAGTGATCCACCCCCATTTACTGTCTGAGTACTGGGATTAAATGTGTGTGCTACCACCACTTAGCTACTTATGTTTTCTAAGAGTTTATCTATTTTCTCTTCATTATTTGACTTGTTGACATTATAATATTCTTTTTGTAACTCCTTTTATTTAGGAATATAAGTAATAATGTTATCATTACTTCAGAACTTTGTAACAAGAACTTTGAACTCTTTCTTCTTTTTTTATTCTAGCTAAAGGTTTCAAAGTAATCTGACTTGTGTTTTGTTGCCCTATATTTATTTTTGAGTATTATTTTATTTTTCTGCTAACACTGACTGACCTTAGCTTGTTCTTTTTATGTAGCCCCATAAAGTGAGAAATTAGATTGTGGATCTTTCTTTGCTCATTTTTTCATGAGAAATTATTTCCTTACCTGTTATATTTTGCTATAGTGTGTCTTAAATTAGCTCTTTTTAATGCATTTTCTAGTATTTCTTGAAAGTTCTTTAGCTCAGTGGCTAAAGTGTATGCTGTTTTATTTACAATTATCTGTAAATGTTTTAGTATATCATATTCTGGATTCACTAAATTGTGGTTGAAAAAGAACTTTCATTTCATGAATACATTTATATTCTTATAATCGTTTAAAACATGATCTATTGTAGAGTTTCTCATGTATACTTGTGAAGATGATATATTCTGTTTTCAAGTGTACATATTCTGTTTATGTATGCAGTTTATAGTGTTACTTAAAATTTGTCTCTAGTAATCTTTATGGTTGCTGTAGATATTATTTTTCTTATAAAATAAAATTTACTATGTATATTTAAAGTATACAGTATAACATAAAACATTACTCATTTAGTATAAATTTTGAGAACAAAACATATGTGCTACACATCTGTAATCCTAGATGTGTAATTGCAGATAGATCATGAGTTTGAGGCTAGTTTAAAGCTTGCCAGAACTACATAGTAAGGTCTAATTATAGTACTTGCAATGTATATTAGACCTTTAGAGCTTCTCATTTTCTGTGATCTGCTACCTTTTACCTATGCCTAATACATCAATTGTGCTAACCATGTATATATTTAAATACCACTTTTCAGTTCTTTAGAGTCTACACATTAATGACATGAGATAGGTTTCATTTTTTCTTTGGCTTATTTCTCTTACTTTGTGGAAAATGACATCAATTCCATTTTGCATGCCAAATATTGTTTTATCTGTCCATTTGCAATAGACACTTATATTTTGTCTATATCTGGTCTATAACATGAAAGTACAAATAACTACATGATTTTTTTCAGCATATAATCAAAATAGAAATTGCTATGTCATTTGGTAGTTCTCTTTTTAATTTAGATAGGAAGCTGGATTTTGCATTCTATAATGGGTACACCAAAACATAGCCCACCAACAAAGTAGAGGTGCAACATTTGTACATTATTATTATGTGTTGGAGCACATATTTTATGTTCAGGCATGTGTGCGCCATGGCATATGTATGAAAGACAGAGGACAGCTTTCAGGAGTTAGTTCTCTCATTCCACTGTTGATTTGAAGGACTTAACTCAGGTCAATAGGTGTGGTGGTTTGAATTAAAATGGCCTATATAGGCTCAGAGGGTGTGGCCTTGTGGGAGAAAGTGTGTCACTGGGGGCAGGATTTGAGGTTTCAGAAGCTCAAGCCAGGCCAATGTCATTCTTCTTTTCTGCTGCCTGCTAATCCAAATGTAAAACTCTCAGCTGCTTCTTTAGCCTAGTCTGTCAGCATGCTTCTGCCATGATGGCTATAGACTAAAACTCTGAACTGTAAGCCAGCTCCATTTAATTGTTTTTCTTTATAAGAGTCTCTTCACAGCAACAGAATCCCTAAGGCAACAAGCTTAATAGAAAGTACTTTATGTCTAATATACGTATACATATGTATATGTAAGTAAATATGTATACATATATGTAAATAGTTTCTTCCAATGCATAAATTATCTTTTAATTTTGCTGACTTTTTCCTTTATTGTGAAGCTTTTAAGACTTGGTTATATTCCTGTGTTAAAAATCCAAAACATCCATGCCAAGATGCTTTCCCCACATATTCTAGGTCTTACTTTGGCCTTAATTTTACATTGAGTTTTTAAAAATCTTTTTTGAGTTCATTTATTTGTGTTTGAGCTTATATTGAGACAAATTCTTATATACCCCAGGCTAGCATTATATTGTTATATGGAGAAGAATGGATGATTTTTTTCCCTCTACTTGTAAGTGCTGGTATTAAAATTATGAGCCACAACATCTGGGTTTTTAATTTATATTTAGCGATTTTGACTTGATGATGGTTTTCCCAGTACCACTTATTGAAGATATAATCCATTACCCATTGTCTCCTCTTTACACTCTTGTCAAAACCTAGTTGAATTCATGTATTTGAATTTATTCTTGGGTTCTCTTTTCTGTTCTACTCATCAGTATCTCTATTTTATACCAATAACATATTGACATTCATTTTCATGGTTGCTTTGCCTATTTGGATTTGTGTGTGTGTGTGTGTGTGTGTGTGTGTGTGCTATTTCACATGAAATGCGTGGCCTATATAGCTGGGGCTTGCTGGACTGAACTTGCTATGTAAACTATGTTGGCCTTAAGCTCATAGAAATCTGCCTGTCTCTGCCTCCTAAGAACAAAAGGTGTGTGCAAGCATATCCAGCTAAGTGAATTTTTGGTGTGAATACTAATTAGATTTTTTAAAAAATCAACTGGAGAAATATAGTTTCTTATATACTGCATCATTACTGGACTCACGAACTATTAAATCTTTTCTGTAATCTTAAATATTTTTCACACATAGGATTAATAAATGGGCAAATATTTTTACTTATTTCCACCATGCATAGCTTTTATTTCTTTTTATATTGACTCATTTTATATTTTTCTTATAGCTAGAATATTAGTAGCAAGAACAAACATCCGTGCCTTGTACTCAATTTCAGAGTGAAAATTTTCATTTTCTACATTTGTTTTTAAATGAAATTTTCATAAAACAAATTTCAAAAATTTGTTAAATGAGAATTTTATATAAAGTGCGCACGCACACACACACACACAATTTAACCACTGTAGAATACCATGAACAAATCATACGTGGTTTTGATGTGTACTCTTGATGTAGTATTGACTTTAGATGGCTAATTATTGAATATTAGTACATCATTTTAATAGCTGTATTAGCCTTTGGTTTTATTTTTTGTGGTGTTTCAAGGTTATATATCATAGTGATTCTAGCTTCATAAAAGTTGCTAGAATATATTCTTTTCTAAGTCTTTGAGATAATTTTATTAAAATATTTGTTAGCATTCAGCAACAATTATTTTTATCTTGGCTTGTCTTTGCTGGATGTTTGTTAAATTATGATGTGATATTAAGGTTATTTGTCTTTTTGAACTATTCCTTCATGAGTCATTTCTGAGTTGTTGGATTTTCTAGGAAGTATCCATTCTTCTAAGACATCTAAGTTATAATAATATGCATAATACTCTATATGCTTTTAGTTTTTCAAAGAATTCACTTTAATTTTTGATCTTGTGTATTTTTCTTCTGATCTTGATCTCCTTCTGCAAATTGAGTGGTTCTTTTCATAGTTCATGAGGTATTTGTTTTAGGCACTAATTATTTGCTATAATTCTTAATGTATATACAGAATATGTTGCTATCATTCTCTTATAAGTACCTTTCTTATATTTCATAGGTTTTTGTATGTGGGTATTCATGTTTTGCAGAGTAACACTTATTTTTTAAATTAAAATCTTTCATTTGTTTTTTCATGGAAAAGGCCTTTAAAGTAGAATCTACAATATCATCAACTAACTAGAAGTTGTCAGTAACCAACTATCTTGTCTACAATTTCTTCTTCTATTCTGCTAGACTTTTATTTGGTTTTGAATTGCATTTTTCCATGAAGTAAGATACATTTTACCTAAAAGTTAGCATCTTGAACTCTTCAGTAGTGAATGTGTAATCACTACCTTGCGTGCTATCTCCAAAACTTAGAGATGTAAAATTCTCTAGTAAAAAATAATGTTCTATTCTCTCCCTCTTTGAAGAAAACTGCATTCTCTGTGTCAGTAATTTTAACATCAAATAACCCACACAGGAAGAATATTTGCCTTTTTTGCCATATGGTTCAATATACACGTTCTGCAGTTTCATATACATTATAACATGCTTCTGATTTTTTGTTTGAAATATTAATTAATGTTTATTGATCATACATAATAAGGGGACTCTATAGTATTAGAATGTTTGACCTAATTGTCTCTATCTCCCCCATCACATCTCCTAATTTTTAATAATCATTTTTCTATATACATGTGCATATTTTAATAGCCTAAAGATATAAGAGAAAATGTGCAAAACTTGTTTCTCAGTGCCTAGCTTATTTCCATTTATATTGATGTGACAGAAAGATTATTTTTCTTTATAACTGAATAATTATGCATTGTGCACATAAAGCTTTTTATGTTCATTTGTTGAAAGACATTGACAATTGTATAATATAGTTGTAGAAGTCTTTTTATGTTATTAAAATTTTATGACTTATTTACATAACAGCTACTCTTGTGGCCGTGGGGTGGAATTCTTTATTTTCTCAATAATGGCCACACTAATTAATAACTCTCCCAATTTTTTGTTCTTGCATCTTTAAATTGTTGATTTATTTATTTTAATATTGTTTATGAGACAAGGTCTCAATATTGTACTTTATCTGACATTAAATTGAGGGTTCTTCTGTCTTAGCCACCTTAATTTCTTAAATTACCTGCCTATGATACTCATCAGGTTTGTTTTGTTGTTTCTTGTAAGCTATTCTATGTTGGGTTAGATGGTATCCTATATCTTAACTTATGTTTTCTTCATGGCTAGGACTATTGATTATATTTCCATGAACTTTTGATCACTTGTATTTCTTTTTCTTTTGAGAATTGTCATCTAGATAATTTACCAAGCTTAACTTGGATTATATTTTAAGTGTTTTAATTCTTTTTAAAAAATTTTTTGAACAACTTTATTTTAAAAAATGATAAATGAAAAACTTTCAAGCATTTTTACATAAAACTATACGAATACATTTTTGTCAGTGCTTGACTTTTTTTCCCAAAGGTTTGGTAGTGTGCATTAAGGTCTTACTAGTTACAATGAGCAAAAAGTACATGTAAAACAGGATGTAATCCGGAATTAGTCAAAATTTTCTTGGTGTGTAAGGATTGAGCATAATTTTTTTTCCCTTGAACCTCACGCAGTCTGTGAGTTGTTTCTGGGGTGTTCAGAGCTTTCTGGAGTTAGTATCCTATTATCAATGACTGCTTATTATGTCTGTTCTTTTGTGACTGGGTTATCTCACTCAGGATGATATTCTCTAGATGCAACCATTTTCTTAAGAATTTTGTTAACTCATTGTTTCTGATAGCTGAGTAGTACTCCATTTTGTAAATGTACCACAATTTTTGTATCCATTCATCTTCTGAAGGACATCTGGGTTCTTTCCAGCTTCTGGCTATTATAAATAGGGCTGCTATGAACATTGTGGTGCATGTATCTTTGTTGTATATTGGAGTGTCTCTGGGGTATATGCCCAGAAGTGGAATAGCTGCGTCTTCAGGTAGTACTATGTTCAATTTTCTGAGGTATCGCCAGACTTATTTCCAGAGTGGTTGTATCAGTTTACAACCCCACCAACAGTGAAGAAGTGTTCCTCTTTCTCCACAACCTCACCAGCATCTGCTGTCATCTGAGTTTTGGATCTTGGCCAATCTGACTGGTGTGAGGTAGAATCTCAGGGTTGTTTTGATTTGCATTTCCCTGATGGCTAAGGATTTTGAACACTTCCTTAGCTGTTTCATTTGATATTCCTCAGTTGAGAACTTTTTGTTTAGCTCTGTACCCCATTTTTTAATAGGATTGTTCGATTCTCTGGTGTCTAGTTTTTTTGATTTCTTTGTATACCTTGGATATTAGGCCTCTATCTGATGTGGGGTTGGTAAAGATCTTTTCCCACTCTGTTGGCTGCCATTTTGTTTTCTTCACAGTGTCCTTAGCCTTACAGAAATTTTGCAATCTCATTAAGTCCAATTTGTCAATCTTTGACCTTAGAGCTTGAGCCATTGGTGTTTTATTCAGGAAATTTTCTCCTGTGCCTATGTATTCTAAGGATTTCCCTACTTTCTCTTCTAATAGTTTCAGTGTACCTGGTTTAATGTGGAGATCTTTGATCCACTTACACTTGAGCTTTGTACAAGGAGATAAGAAAGGGTATATTTTCATTCTTCTGCATGCTGAGTGCCAGTTGAACAAACACCATTTGTTGAAGAGGCTGTCCTTTTTCCATTGAATGTTTACAGCTCCTTTGTCAAATATCAAGAGACCATTTATGTGACGGCTCATTTCTGGATCTTTTATTCTATTCGATTGATCCACATTCCTATCTCTGTATCAGTATCATGCAGTGTTTAGCACAGTTGCTTTGTAATATAGCTTGAGGAAGGAGATAGTAATTCCCGCAGATATTTGCTTGTTGTTGAGGATGGATTTTGCTATTCTAGGTCTTTTGTTATTCCAGACGAAATTGCACATTGCTTCTTCCAACTCAATGAAGAACTGGATTGGAATTTTGATGGGGATTGCATTGAATCTGTAGATTGCTTTTGGTAAGATGGCCAGTTTTAAAATGTTGATCCTTCCAATCTATGAGCATGGGAGATCTTTCCATTTTCTGAGATCTTCCTCAATTTCCATTTTTAGAGGTTTGAAGTTCTTGTCATACAGATCCTTCACTTGCTTAGTTAGAGTCACACCAAGGTGTTTCATAGTTTTTGTCACTACTGTGAAGGGTATCTTTCCCCTAATTTCTTTCTCCACATGATTGTCCTTTGAATATAGGAAGGCTACTGATTTGTTTGAGTTAATTTTATATCCAGCCACTTTCCTGAACTTGTTTATCAGCTGTAGAAGTTCTCTGGTGGAATTTTTGGAGTCACTTACATTAACTATCATGTCATCTGCAACAGTGATGTTTTTAATTTTTCCTTTCCAATTTGTATCTCTTTTATTTCCTTTTGCTGTCCAATTGCTCCAGCCAGGACTTCCAGTACTTTGTTGAATAGGTAGGGGGAAAGTGGGCAGCCTTTTTGAGTCCCTGATTTTAGTAGAACTGCTTTAAGTTTCCCCTGTTAAGTGTGATGTTGACTGTTGGTTTACTGTATATTGCTTTTTTTATGTTTAGGTATGGTCCTTGGATTCTTGTTCTTTCCAAGGCTTTTAACATGAAGTGGTGTTGAATTCTAGAAAATCCTTAATTTTTTATTTCTTCTTTGAATCTGCTATCGTTTAATAGAGCATTGTTTAGTTTCCATGTGTATATGGGCTTTTTGTTTTCTTTGTTGTTATTAAAGACCAGCCTTAGACCATGGTGATCTGAAAGGATGCATGGGAGTATTTCAATCTTCTTATATCGATTGAGGCTTGTTCTGTGTCCAATTATGTGGTCAATTTTTGAGAATGTGCTGTGAGGTGCTGAGAAGGTGTATTCTTTTGTTTTAGGATGATATGTTCTTTAGATTTCTATTAATTCCAGTTGGTTTATAGTTTCTGCTAGTTTTACAGTGTCCTTGTTCAGTTTCTGTTTCCATGATCTGTCCATTGGTGAGAGTGTGGTATTAAAATCTCCCACTATTATTGTGTGGGGTGAAATGTATTTTTTGAGCTTTAGTAGGGTTTCTTTTATGAATATGGTTGCTTTTGTATTTGGAGCATATATGTGAAGGATCGAGAGTTCCCCCTGACAGATTTCCCCTGTAATGAGTAAAGTGTCCTTCCTTATCTTTTTTGATAACTTTTGGTTGGAAATTTACTTTATTCGATATTAGAATAGCCACTCCAGCTTGCTTCTTTGGGCCATTTGCTTGGAAGTTTTTTTCCCAACCTTTTACTCTGAGATAGTGTCTGTCTTTGCCTATAAGATGAGTTTCCTGTCTGCAGCAAAATGCTGGGTTTTGTTTATGTATCCAGTCTGATAGCCTATCTTTTTTTATCGGGGAGTTGAGTACATTTATGTTAATAGATATTAAAGAATAGTGGTTGCTGTTTCCTGCTACTATTACTTTTATAGGTTGAATTGCACCTGTGTCTCTTTCTCCTTTTGGTTTTCTTGCTTAGGAGTTTCTTGCTTTTACTAGGATGTAGTTCCCCTCATTTTATTGGGTTTTCAAGTGTTTTAATTCTTATGTAGTTTGTATATCAGCTCTCTTTCAGCTGGCATATACTTTCTAACATTTTACTTTAAAGTTCATAAACATTAAAGATACCAAATAAGGTGAGATAGATCCTCTGCAATACACTATATGAGAGGGCGTTTGAAAGGTCAACTCTGTGCTATACTTTGAATCCTAGCATATTCAAGGCATAATGTTGATGATGAGCTGCAAGTGTTATTTATCTATCTATTGCAAAATTTGTAAGAAATATGAACAGAATGGAGTCATAAAGCCCTAGTATCACTTGTGGATACTGGACTTAGTTGTTGCCTATAAGGCAGCTGGTAATGAACTGGAAAAAATGAGATAAGGAGAAGCCCTCAGTCTGAATCAAGGTGATGGACAAGATGGAGAGACTGGTAAGATCAACATCCACTGAATGTTGAGGTTGAACAGAGGGTTCTGGGCAATCTCATGCTTTAGATATCCAGGAATAGTGGTTGGTACTGCTATTCACCCACAGGAATACAGAGTAGACATTGATAAGCTTCTTGGAAGGAGTCCAAGCATTTTTAGTAGGAAACACTGGGAAAAGGGAAACAAGAGAATTTAAGGGGCAGTACAGAGAGTGTAAGTTAACTGAACAGTCTCCATGGAGTCTGGAAAATGGGGCAGAAATGAACCCTTTAAACTGTAACAATATAACTCTTCTGGCCCACAATTAAGGCTCAAAAAGTTTCTCATGTTTTTTAGTCAAGGTCTTTTTGAGTACTCTAGGCTACAAAGAAATTTCTAGACTAGGCTTTAAACTCTCAATCTCATTTCTTGGTCCTTACAAGCTCCAAGATGCAGGCGTGTGAAACCAGCCTTTTTCTCCAGTCCGATGGCTCTGTCTGGATAATTGTTGCCTATTTTGTGCAAAACTTTTCTATTTAATGTAAATTTCTTAATGTCAATTTTCTCGCTTCCTTGAATTTGGGACTCTTATCCAGAAAATCATTGCCTATGACTAAGATCTTGTAATAGCCCCTCATGTTTTCATCTAGTAACTTCAGATTTAGATTTTCATGATTTTTTATCCCTGTCCCATTTTGAGTTGATTTTTATACAAGATAAAACAAGTTAAATTTCAGTGTTTTGCATATGCATATCTGTTTTCCAGAGAAGTCTTTTGAATGTACACGTTTAAAACTGACAAAGAATTAGTTTGCTGTTGATGTATAGGCTTTCTCTTTCCTGAAATGTGAACACTCTTTCATTGGTCTGTATCTGAATGTACAGCAACCATGTTCTGGTTCTGAAAACTGGACAATAGAGCAAGCACTCAGCCAGGTGATATCTCTAATTTGTTTTGTTTTAATGAGAGGGCTTGTTTGGGAGGGTTGCTTCCATATAAACTTTAAAACATTGATTTTCCTTTCCTTTTTTAAATTTTGTTTTTTAAAGATATCTATGTACGTATACTGGAAATCACTCTACAGTCCAATATGTCCTGCCTCTCCCTTCCAAGTACTGAAATTAAAGATGTGCTCCACCATGCCCCAAATCTACCTTTTGAAATTATGTGGAGATTGTCATTTGCACTTTGTAAGATTGCACAAAATATACATTGTGCATTATGGGTGTTTAAAAATGTTTAGTTTGTCCTTCTAAGAAGAACTGAAGCGTCCACTCTTTGGTCTTCCTTCTTCTTGAGCTTCACATGGTCTGTGAATTGTACCTTGGGTATTCTGAGCTTTTAAGTTAATATCCATTTATCAGTGAGTGTATACATTGTGTGTAATTTTGTGTCTGGGTCACCTCGCTTAGCCATTCTGACTGTTGTGAAGTAGAATCTTAGGGTTGTTTTGATGTGCATTTCCCCAACAACTAAGGATGTTGAACATACCTTTGAGTGCTTCTTTGCCATAAGATATTTGATTCTCTGGAGTTCAACTTCAAAAATTCTATGTATATATCTGTTCTGTTGGTTGTCGTTTTGTCCTATTTGACAATGTCCTTTGCCTTACAGCCCCTTTGCAATTTTATGAGATCCCATTTGTCATTGTTATTCAGGAAATTGCCCCCTGTGCTTTTGAGGCTCTTCCCCATATTCTCTCCTATTAATTTCAGTGCATCTTGTTTAATGTGGCAGTCCTTGGTCCACTTGGAATTGAGCTTAGTTCAAGGAGAGAAGAATAAATCAATTTGCACTCTTCTACTTGCTGACATCCAGTTGAACTAGCACCATTTGTTGAAAATCCCTTTTTCCAATGTATAGTTCTAGCAACTTTGTCAAAGAAACATCAAGTGATCACAGCTGTGTAGGTTCATTCTGGGTCTTCAATGCCATTACATTGATCTCTCTGCCTGTCACTGTACCAATACCATGTAGTTTTTATCACAAATTCTCTGTAACACAGCTTGAAGTTGGAGGTTATGATTTCCCCCAGAGGTATTCTATTGTTGAAAATAGTTTTTGCTATTTTTTTGGTATTCCAAATGAATTTGCAAATTGTTCTTTCCAACTCTATGAAGAATAGACTTGAAATATTGACAGAGATCGCATTCAAGTTGTAGATTGCTTTTGGCGACATGGCCATTTTTACTGTATTAATCCTGCCAATCCATGAACTGGTAAATCTTTCCATCTTCTGAGATCTACTTTAATTTTGTTATTCGGAAATCTGAACTTCTTGTCCTACAGATCTTTCACTTGCTTGGTTAAAATCATACCAAGGTATTTTATTCTATTTGTAACTATTGTGAAACATGTTATTTCCCAAATTTCTTTTTCAGCTTGTTCATCCTTTGAATAGAGGAAGGCTACTGCTTCGTTCCAGTTAATTTTATATCCAGCTTCTTTGCTGAGGTGGTTTGTCAGGTTTAGGAGTACTCTGGTGGAACTTGTGGGCTCATGTATATATACTAGCATATCCGCGGAAAAATATTTTGGCTTCTTGCTTTCAAACTTGTATCTTTTGACCTTATTTTGTGTTCTAATTACTCTAGATAGGATTTTGAGTTCTACATTGAATAGGTCTGGAGAGAGTGGACAAACTTCTCTGGTCCTTGATTTTACCCAAATTGCTTTAAGTTTCTATTTAGTTTTATGTTGAATACTGATTTGTTGTACATTGCTTTTGCTATATTGATTTATGGGCATTGAATTCCTGATCTTTCCATGACCTTTACCATGAAGGGGTGATTTTGTCAAATGCTTTCTCCGGCTCTAATGAGATGATCATGTGATTTTTCTATAATGGATTACGTTGAAACATCCCTGGGATTAAGAATATTGGTCATGATGGATGATTGTTTTGATGTATCCTTGGATTTGTTTTGTGAGAATTTTACTGAGTGTTTTTGCATAAGGCGTTATAAGTCTTTGTTGGGTCTGAGGGTGGTTTAGGTATAAGTGTCATTGTGGTTTCATATAAGAAATAGGGTAGGATTCCTTCTGTTTCTATTTTGTTAAATAGTTTGAAGAGTATTTGATATTGGGTCTTCTTTGAAGGTCTGATAAAATTCTGCACTATATCTACCTGGTCATGGGCTTTTGAAGGGGAGTTGGAAGATTTTAATGGCTGCTTCTATATCTTTTGGGTTTATGGGACTCTTTAGATGGCTTATCTGATCCTGATTTAACTTTGGAACCTGGTATCTGTCTAGAAAATTGTTCATTTTTACTCAGATGTTCCAGTTTTTGTTTTTAATAGCCATTTGTAGTAGGACCAGTTTCCGTTGTCTACCTTTTCACTTCTGATATTGGATACTGTATATGTGCAATCTGGATAGTCTGGCTAAGAGTTGATCCATCTTACTAATATCCTCAAAGAACGGGCTTCTGGTTTTGTTGGTTCTTTTCATAGTTCTTTTTATGTCTACTTGGTTGATTTCGGGCCTGAGTTTG
Organism: Micromys minutus; assembly: GCF_963924665.1. Taxonomy (NCBI): domain Eukaryota; kingdom Metazoa; phylum Chordata; class Mammalia; order Rodentia; family Muridae; genus Micromys; species Micromys minutus. The sequence continues at coordinate 56,377,822 of NC_137971.1, read as the reverse complement.
ATTATTTTCTGGCATCTACTCCTCTTGTATTTGCTTCTATTTTGTTCCAGAGCTTTCATGTTTCCTGTCAAACTATTAGTGTACGCTTTCTCCAGATTCTTTTTGGAGGCAATATGAGTTATAAGATTTCCTCTTAGCACTACTTTTATTGTGTCCCATAAGCTTGGATATTGCAGACCTTCATTTTCATTAAATTCTTTCATTTCTTTCTTGAAGAAATTATCATTGAGCTGAGCATTGTTCAACTGTTGTTGTCTGTTGTTTTTGTTGTCATTGAAGACCAGCCTTAGTCCATGGTGACCAGATATGATTGTTTCAATCTTCTTTTATCTGTTGAGGCCTGTTTTGTAACTGATTATCCAGTTAGTTTTGGAGAAGGTACCATAAGGTGCTGAGAAGATATATTCTTTTGTTTTAGAATGAAATATTCTATAGATGTCTGTTAAGTCCATTTGGTTCATAACTCCTGTTAGTGTCACTGTACCTGTTCAGTTTGTTTCCATGACCCATTGATATAAGTGGGGTGTCAAAGTCTCCGACTGTTATTGTGTGTGGTGCAATGTAATGCTTAGAGATTTAGTAATGTTGATGAATTAATAGTTCATCCTGGAAGATTTTTTACTTTGATGAGTATGAAGTGTCTTTATCTTTTTTGATATTTTTAATATCAATTTTCATTGATAATAGAATGTCTACTACACCTTGTTTCTTAAGACTATTTGCTTGGGATTTTTTCTAGCCTCTTACTTTAACATAGTATTTTTCTTTCACTGACAAAGAATTTTCTTTATGAAGCAAAATGTTGGAACATGTTTATATATACAGTCTGTTTGTCTCCATCTTTTTATTGGGGAATGTAGTCCATTGATTTTAAGAGATACTAAGAAAAATTAATTGTTGCTTCCTGTGATTTTTGTTAGGGTTAGAATTGTTTTTGTGGACATCTTCTTTTGGGATTGTTGAACAATTACTTTCTGCTTTTTTTAGGGTGGAATTTCCCTCCTTGCATTGAAGTTTTCCATCTATTATCCTTTTTAGGTCTGAGTTTGTGGAGAGATGTCGTGTAAATTTGTTCTTGTCAAGGACTATCTTGATTTCTATGTCTGTTAGTTGAGAATTTATCTGGGTGTAGTAGTCTAGGCTAGCATTTGTGTATCACACCTGTCCAGGATTTTCTGGCTTTTAGATTCTCTGTTGAAGAGTCTGGTGTAATTCTAATAAGTCTCCCTTCATATGTTATTTGACTTTTTCCCTTCCTGCTTTTAATATTCTCTTTTTTTGTGTGTGTGTATTTAGTATTTTGATCAGTATATGACAGGAGTTTCCTTTCTGGTCCAGCCTAATTGCAGTTCTGTAGGCTTCTTGTATGTTCATGGACATCTCTTTCTTTAGGTTAGGGAAGTTTTCTTGTATAAATTCGTTGGAGATATTTACTGGAGCTTTAAATTGGCAATCTTCATTCTCTTCTATAGGTACTATTCTTAGGTTTGGCCCTCTTGTGTGCTGAATTTCCTGGATGTTTTGGGTTAGGAGCATTTTGCATTTTCTTTGACTGTTGTGTTCATGTTTTTTATGGTATCCTCTCAATCTGAGATTCTCTCCTCTGTATCTTGTATTGTTGGTGATGTTTGCCTTTGACTCCTGATTCCTTTCCTAAGGTTTCAATCTTCAAGGTTGTCTCCCTTTGTTAAATTTGTTTTTATTTCCATTTTTAGATTCTAGATGGTTTTGTTATATATATACCAAGGATCATTTCAGAGCTGTCTTTTAATATATTCCTTTGGACTATAGGAATATCTTTAAGCTGCTACTATTCATTTCACAATGGTAACATTGATAAAAACCTTTTAAGTCAAAAAATGTGAGTTCCTTAGCATTTTTTGTGCTCTATTTCAAGATCATGATCATGTCAAGTTCTGTGTACTCACCCCTAAGGTTGGATTTCTCTATTTTTTTCTAAATAGCATCAGAATGTTTATTATGGATACACTGGGTATGTAGATTGATCTGTGTAGTATTTATATATAGCCATCAAATTTGTGAATGGTACTTCAGTAATAATTGGTAGTTTAAATTGTATAAGCTTCCTCCATCTTAATATAATTGATGAGTGTTTTTTAACTCCGAGGTATTTTAACAGTGCTACTGAGATATAATTCATAATTTATATTGACACTCGCAGCAACATGATTATAAATATATATATATATATATATATATATATATATATATATATATATATATACTTTGAAACTACTGCAGTAGTTCACAGTTTTTATATTGGAGTTTCTAAGATACATTCATAAGGTTATAAATATAAATTATTGAATGTTTAGTTCACAATGCTGAACTTGTTCTTATAACTGTAATTTGAATTTCTTGAACCAGTATTTTCCTTAAGACCCAAGGCTAAATTACTAACCAATCTTATATTCAATTTTTAGAGCATATCATTTTTAGATCACACATAGTGAGAACATGAAGTATTTTAGTCTTTCTTACCTACACAGCTTGACCTGAGTTTATCCATACTGTCCCAAAGTAAATGACTTCCTTTTTAATATTTTTGTCTGTTATATTTTATTCATTCTATCCATTTTTGATAAACCATTTCCATATTCTAATGTGGACAATGTCTCTTATATGCAAACATGAAACTAGTTTTTATTTATTATTGCTGCCATTATTATTCAGTGTATATTTGATTATGCATGTATGCCACAGCTCATATGTAGTGGCCATTTGACAAATTTGGAGCTTTGGTACACTTTTTCTGTTTGTTCTGAAGACTGAACTACAGTTGTTAGACCATTAAGGCAAACGCTTTCAATGTCTTTTTATTAAATTCAGTTGTGCATTAAAGCCAGTGAACTTGCTTAACTGTTATATTAGTGTGCTCCTTGTGTAAAACAAATGCTGGCAATCTTAACAACTTGGAACTCTACTTGAGCCACTAAACTAAGGTATAAGATGCCTCAAATTTGTTTTATGTATGCCTATTCATAATCCCATTTTTATATTTATATTACATTTACAACTTGTTAGGCCAATTTACATTCACCCAAACATCCTCACAACCTGTTTGATAATTCCTAAGAGATTTGACGTAGTATCTCATGGTTGATCTGAGTTGTATTTCCCACATATTGATACTCCCCACTTCTTGTATACTTTCTAATACTTTGTATGTCTATGGTAAATGTTTAACTCTGTCCTTCATCAGTCATATTTAGGTAAATTTTGTTATCATTTGCTACTGGAATATTTGTTACTTTTATACTTTGGATAGTAACACATTAGATTTACTATGAAAATATTTTAGTTTTTAGTTTTTTTTTTTCTTTTTTGTCATATTGAACTTGTGATAGCAATTTAGCATTCAGTTCTGGGCATTTGATATTCTATCTCAAAATTCAAATTATGATCAATGTTACAATTAGTTTATTCTACAACCTTTAGTTTAAAAATGAATCTTTAACATGATTCAGTTTATGATGTTCCATATAGATCCAATTTCAATTTTTAAAAAATATGCATATTTTACAAACCATATTTTCATTGAGTATACTATTCACTGTTTATTCTTTATTCCTTTGTGAAAAGGTAAACTGACCCTGTTTTTGTGAGATCTGCACTGTTTATCATTGGTCTGTGTCCTTATGAGAAAAGAAGTTAAATCAAGTTATATGATATTTCCAGCTATTTCTGTGTCATAAATGCTCAGCTTTTCAACTTTCTTAATGATTACATTTTGTAGAATTTCTCTTCTCTAAAGAAGGCATATAACCAAAGTAATAAGATTACCTCATATCTATACATTGCTTTGGGCTATATGAATATGTTGGACATCTTTTGATCCACAAACAGGTAACATGTCTACATTTATTCCTGTCATTTTCAATTTTCGTATTTGTTTTTAATATACAGATATTTTGCTGCATTGGTTAAACTTATTGCTATATATAATGAAATTCAGTCTTTTGATGCCTATACCTTTGGTGTTATATTTATGAAATGAATGCCATGTAAATTTTCTTTCTATTTTCATCAAAATTTACACTTACATTTATATTCTTCATCCACTTCAGCTTAACTTCATATAGTATAAGTTTAAAATGCTAGAGTCATTTTCCTATATCTCAATACAGTTTGCGCAACATATTTGTTCAAACAACACTCCTTTCTCTGATAAATGGTCAAGATACTCTTGTCCAAACTCAATAGATTCAAAATTCTGAATATATTGATTTTTGATTTGGGGCAATATTTTCTTAAGAGATTTCTCAGTGGTCCTTTTGGGTAGTTCACTAATAACATAAAGATTTTTCTTATGTAACTTTTTATATTGAACTTTTATCTGGAAACTCAATTTCTTGAGCAATAACATACTTCTATAATCATATCATTTATAAACATCTTAGTTTTTCTTTCCTGATTTGTATCCCTCACTCCCCATGTTCAATTCCTCTAGTTAGAACATACATCATTATCTTGAATTCAATTGGAACCAAGTGTATAAATGTTAAATTTCTTATTTGTATGTCTGTGTGTCAGGCACTTGCATATGCCCTTATAGTCACCTGCTTATTATAGGTCAATGTGAAGTCAGTTCCTTCCTTCTACTATGATGCTACCAAGGATTTAGTTTAGATCATCGGACTTGGCAGCAAGTCCCTTGTATCTAGTAGCCATATTACCTACTCTGTAGACATCATTGTTTCTATATTCACTTTTAAATTCACTGTAAGCTTTTTAAGTATTGCTTTAAAACATTTCTTTAACACTTAACTCGTTGATGGTTTAATCATCAAATGGTACATTTTACAATTTATTTCCTATACCTGTTAAGTGTTGCTCATTTGCTGAATATGTCAATACACCCTTGTAAAATAAGACTAAATGTAAATGTTAAATTAGTTTGTAAATTTTTAATGTGCTACTGGAATGAAAGCGATGACTTTGGATTTTTCAGCATGTAAAATTTAGAACTATCTATCTTCAATGATTAAGGAGTTTGGAAGTGATTTAATTTTTCTAATCTGTAAGCTGCACTGGCCTATTATTCTGTCCCCTTGGACATATATGAATTAATTTTTCCATTCCATTCATGATTTGTTGTATGTAATTTTATATCCAGCCTCTTTGCTTAACTTATAGTTCAGCAGTAAAATTTTTTGAGTCTTTTATGTATATTATATCACCCCCAAATAGTGATATCTTGACTTCTTCCTTTCTGATCTGTACCCCTAAATTCTAGATAGAGCAATTAGACAAAAGGTTTATCCGATCCACATATAATTTGGTTCCTGTTATCTGTCTAGAATATTGTCCATTTCATCCAGATTTTCCAGTTTTGTTGAGGATAGGCTTTAACAGAAGGATCTGATGATTTTTAAAATCCCTCAATTCCTGTTATGTTTCCCTTCTCATTTCTGATTCTGTTAATCTGCATACTGCCTCTGGGGCCTTTAGTTACATTGACTAAGGGTTTATCTTGTCATTGTATTCTTTAACACTGGGTATGCTGGGCCTTCATTTTCATTGAATTCTATAATGTCTTAAATTTATTTCTTCATTTCTTTTCCTGGATTGTGTTATCATTAAATACTTGTTCAGCTTCCATGGGAATTTGGGCTTTCCATTGAGTTTGTTGACTGAAGCTCAGCCTTAGTCTGTGATGATCTGATCGAATGCATTAGGAAGAATTATTTCAATGTTATTTTATCTTTTGAGGCTATTCATTTGTCCAATGATATGGCGAGTTTCAGAGGTTCACAAGATGCTGAGTAGGTAGATATTTTTGGGGAGAAGTACTCTGTAGATATCCATTAAATCAATTTGGATCAAATGTTCTCTTTTCATGTTCATGGTTTCCAATTTTAATTGAACAATCTGCTTTTGAGCCTGTCTTATAATTTTCTTTTCATGGTACTCTTCAGCTCCAGGATTAATTTGCATTGCTTTCCATAGCTTTAGTTAAACTCATTTGTTCATGTATTGTTTCTAAGATTGTCCTCTCCAAGTTCTTGTGTAGCTGTTTGACTATTCCTAACTCATTTAAAATCGTTACTCAATTAATATGCCCGTTTTTTGTTCTTTTGGAGTCAGTTACTGGAACAGACTTTTATTTGATGATAGCTTTGTCCTTTGTATGTGTTTGTGTGTGTGTGTGAATAGACATGTGTTCTAAGTCAGAGGACAACCTCTACTTTTTAACTAGGAGTGCCACCCACCTCTATTGAGAGAATATCTCCTTGGGTCACCAAACAGGCCAGACTGGCAAATTACTAAACTGTTTAGACTAAATTCTAAAGAGACTACAAGCATCCAACAATATACATGACATTTTTACAGGAGTTCTTGGGATCACCCTCAGACCTTTATGGTTCAAAGGCAAGCATTTTACCAAATGCATTACCAAATGGATGTCTTCAAAGCATGCTGATTATATTGGGACAGTGTTCTGCATGCATCTATCAGATTTACAGTTTGGCTTGAATGATCTTAGACCTATTTTAAGTGCAAGAATCAAGACATGGTTCGATGCAGTGGTTCCTACTGTAGTAAGAGCAAAACCGTATGCTCACTTTAGGGCTTATCAGTTAAGAAATCAACAAAAAGTTTAAGTTTAGTAAGGCAGCAAATCTGTGGATACCATGGTGCTGCCTCAAATGAAACTATTTCAATAGTACTGTTGAATATCATTTTAAACGTATAGACATAAAACTTATTCACTGATATTCTTTTGCACTGTTACTTTGCTCAATATACTATAAACAATCTTATGAGTAATCTTGTTTTTCTACATATGTGATCAGATGCTTATTACTTCCCTTCCAATTTGCCTGCATTGTATTTGTCCAGATAAATCATTTGATCCAGCTAAACCACTCACAATTATGTTGAATAGAAGCGGCAGATGTTTGACATGGTGTTTTTATTCTTAATATCAAAAAATGCAAAATAATTTAGTTCACTGCAAGGTTTGTTTAAGGTCCGTATTATCTTAAGAATTTTTTGTTCTTTCCTTTTACAATGTGTTCTTTACTTGATGTCTGTGATCCATTTTCATTTATTCTTACTTATTGAGCGCAAAATCTGTATCTAGATTTTCAGATCTTCCATGTGGCTACTCATTATCACCATTTGATGGGAAGAAACACATCTCCAAGTTGTCTCCATTATTACAGATTAGTTGAGTGAACTTAAGAGTGTTCTATTTTGACATGTTTTTTCTTTCATCTTTACTTATCTATTCTTTTATATGTATTATAGTTTCCGGATCCTTGAAGCTTTATAGCAATGCATTAAAATGGGTCAATCTTAAACTATCCTTTTTCCTTATTGCCCACTTACCAATACTGATGAAACATTCATGTTTGCTTAAGGTTGCATTTAATATAGGGATCAGCATGGGTTATTAAATAGCTGGAAATATTTAATTTTTCAATATATTGAAAATATATTGTACATATTTCTAACTATTTGATTTAGTGGTGCCAATCCAATAATGAACTTTGTTCCAAATTGAACGCATTTAACTTTTGGCATACAGGAAAGTAACTGAGTTTTGTATATTAACTTTGTCATGTAACCTTGATGTAGTTGCAGATTTTGTATATGTATTCTTTCGTGTTTTCTAGAATAATCCTGCCTAAAACAAAAATGGAGCTCCTCTCAAAATAAATATTTCCTTCATTTTGGTCCATTACTTAGGATTTTTCCTAATTTTTGAAAACTGAGTAGGTGTCATTCTTGCCCTGTTTTCTTGTCAATTATGTTTGGTATACACTTTTGGTAAATATTTACAAGTTAATGATCTTCATGTAGTTTACTCATTTTTTTTTACCTTGAGTTGACAGGAAATTTTGTCAGATGTATGTGTCCAGTGATATAACCATGTAACTTTTTCTTGCTAATATCACTTACCTGAATTTTTAATATTCCACATATTTTGTATGTGCTTGTTTTATGTCTAGTGAAATAATCATGTAACTTCTCTTTTGCTTCTTGTGTCTTGTGATTGCTTCCCAGAGTTTTTTTTTTCATCTTCCAACAGTTTTGTGTTTGTTGTGTTTCTTTTGTATTGTGAGTTGGTAAAAAAATTTTATATTTCTGTGTCTATTGAAATAATCATATAATTTCTTTTTTGCTTCTTGTGTCTTGTGATTTAAGTTTTTAATGTTCCAAGGTTGTTGGGTATTCTTTTTTGTTAATCATGTTGATTAAAAGAAATTGTCACATGCATGCTTGTCTCCGGTGATATAATCATGTAACTTCTTTTAGCTTTTTGTGATTACTTACCTGAGTTTTATAATTTTCCAGAGGTTTTGTGTTTTTTGTTTTATATTAGGAGTTGGTAAGGAATGTCAGGTTTCTGTGTCTGTAGATGGTATAGTCATGTAACTTCTTCCCTTTTGTGTCTTGTGATCACTTACCTGAGTTATTTAATTTTCCAAGTTTTGTGTTTGTTTTGTTTCTGTTTTGTTTTATGAGTTGGTAAGGAATGTTGTCAGGTTTCTGAGTATGTAGACATAGTCATGTAACGGCTTCACTTTTTGTGTCTTATGATCACTTACCTGAGGTTTTAAGGTTCCAAATGTTTTGTATTTGATTTGTTTCTGTTTTGTATTATGAGTTGGTAAAGAATGTTGTCAGATTTCTGTTTAGTGAAATAATCATGTATCTTTTTTTGCTTCTTGGGTCCGATGATAACTTAGATCTAAGTTTTTAATGTTTCGAAGTTGTTTTGATAAGCATTTTTGTCAGATTATGCTTTTGTCCAATGATATAATCGTGTAACTTCTTTTTGCTTCTTGTGATTACTTACCTGGTTTTTTTTTAAATTAATTTTTCAGGTTTTATATTTGTTGTTTTTGTTTTGTATTATGAATTGGTGAGGAATGTTGTCAGGTTTCTGTGTCTGTTGACATAGTCATGTAACGGCTTTGCTTTTTTTGTCTTATGATCACTTACCTGAGTTTGTAAGGTTCCAAATGTTTTCTGTTTGTTTTGTATTATGAGTTGGTAAAGAATGTTGTTAGATTTCTGTTTAGTGAAATAATCATGTATCTTCTTTTGCTTCTTGGGGTGATGATCACTTAGATCTAAATTTTTAATGTTTTGAAGTTGTTTTGATAAGCATTTTTGTCAGATTATGCTTTTGTCCAATGATATAATCGTGTAACTTCTTTTTCCTTCTCGTGATTACTTACCTGAAGTTTTTTCTAAATTTTCCAGGTTTTGTATGTTTTGTTTCTGTTTTGTATTATGAATTGGTGAGGAATGTTGTCAGGTTTCTGTAGACATAGTCATGTAACGGCTTCGCTTTTTGTGTCTTATGATCACTTACCTGAGTTTGTAAGGTTCCAAATGTTTTCTATTTGTTTCTGTTTTGTATTATGAGTTGGTAAAGAATGTTGTCAGATTTCTGTTTAGTGAAATAATTATGTATCTTTTTTTGCTTCTTGGGTCTGATGATCACTTAGATCTAAGTTTTTAATGTTTCGAAGTTGTTTTGATATGCATTTTTGTCAGATTATGCTTTTGTTCAGTGATATAATTGTGTAACTTCTTTTTGTTTCTTGTGATTACTTACCTGAAGTTTTAAAATTAATTTTCCAGTGGTTTTGTATTTGTTTTCTGTTTTGTATTATGAATTGGTGAGGAATGCTGTCAGGTTTCTGTGTCTGTAGACATAGTCATGTAATGGCTTTGCTTTTTGTGTCTTATGGTTACTTACCTGAGTTTTTAAGGTTCCAAATGTTTTTGTATTTGTTTCTGTTTTGTATTGTGAGTTTGTAAAGAATGTTGTCAGATTTCTGTTTAGTGAAGTAATCATGTATCCTTTTTTGCTTCTTGGGTCTTATGGTCACTTAGATCTAAGTTTTTAATGTTTTGAAGTTGTTCTGATAAACATTTTTTATCAGATCATGCTTTTGTTCAGTGATATAATAGTGTAACTTCTTTTGCTTCTTGCAATTACTTACCTGAGGGTTTTTTTAAATTTCCAATGGTTTTGTTTCTGGGTTTTTGTTGTTTTTTTTAACTCATGAGTTGTTAAAGAATGTTGTCAGGTTTCTGTGTCTTGAGAAACAATCATGTAACTTCTTTGCTTTTTGCTTCCTATGATTACTTACCTGAGTTTTCTTTTTAATTTTCCAGTGGGGTTTCATATTTGTTTTGTTTTTTAATGAGTTGGTAAAGAATGTTGTCATGTTTCTGTGTCTAAAGAAATGATCATGTAACTTACTGATTTTTGTGTCTTGTAATCACTTACCTGAGTTTTTAATGTTCCGAAGGTCGTGTGTTTGTTTTGTTTGTTTTGTATTATGAATTGGTAAAGAATGTCAGATTTCTGTTTAGTGAAATAATCATATAACTTCTCTTTTGCTTCTTCTGTCTTGTGATCACTTACCTGAGTTTTTAATGTTCCAAAGGTCTTGTGTGTTTGTTTTGTTTCTGGTTTGCATTATGAGTTGGTAAAGACTTGTCAAATTTCTGTTTCGTGAAATAATCATGTAACTTCTTTTTTTGCTTCTTCTGTCTTGTGATTACTTACCTGAGATTTTAATGATCTAGAATTGCTACATTTTGTCTTTTATCTTGACTTGATAAGAACTTTTGTCAGATGCATTGTGTCCAATGATATAATTATGCAACTTCTTTTTGCTTCTTGTGATCATTTACCTGAGTTTTTGTTGTTCCAGATGTTTTGTTTTGTGTGTGCTTGTTTTTTTTTTTTTTGTTTTTTTTTTTTTTGTTTTTTTTTTTTCTGTTTTGTACTATGAGTTGGTAAAGAATGTTATCAGATTTCTGTCTAGGGAAATAATTGTGTAACTTCTTTGCATTTTGTGTCTTGTGACCATTTATCTCAGTTTTTAATATTCTAGAGGGGTTTGTGTTTGGTTGTTGTTTCTGGTTTGTATTTTTAGTTGATAAACAATTGTGTCCTGTGGTCACTTTCCTGAGTTTTTTATGTTCCTGAGTTGTTTGGGTTTCTTTTTCTTTTTTTAATCATGAGATAATTTTGTCAGATGTACTTTTGTGTTCAGTGATATGTAACTTCTTTTGCCTTGTGAACACTTACCTGAGTTTTTAATGCTCCAGAAGTTTTCTTGTTTATTTTTATTGTGAGTTAGTGAATGATGTTGTCAGATTTTTGGTATATAGTGATATAACCATATAACATTTTTCTTCTTGTGTCTTGTGATCATTAACCTGGGTTTTTAATGTACAATGTTGTTGTTGGTTTTTTAGTTTATTATGAGTTGGTAACTGTATTCAGTGATATAGTCATGTAACTTCTTTTTGCTTCTTGTGTTTACTTACCTCAGATTTTAATGCTCTGGAGGGCCTTTTTAAAATTGGTATAGAATTTTTTCAGATGCATTTTCATGTTCAATAATATTATCATGTAACTCCTTTTTGCTTCTTGTGATTACTTACCTGAGTTTAAGTGTTCCAAAGGGCTTTTAAAACACAAGTTAGTAAAGAATTTTGTCAGATGAATTATTATATCCAGTGATATAATCAGGCCAGATGACATTTTTTTTCCTTCTTGTGATTACTTACCTGAGTTGTTAATGTTCCAGGGGTGTTTTTGTTTTAATCATGAGTTACTAAAGAATTTTGTCAGATTCACTTGTATCCAGTGATATAATCATATAATTTCTTTTTAATTCTTGTGATACTTACCTGAGGTTTAATGTTTCAGAGTTGTTGTTTTGTCAGATGTATATTTCTGTCTGGTGATATAATAATGTAACTACCTTCTTCCTTATGATTACTTACCTTAGTTTTTAATGTCCCATAGCAATTAACAGTTTTTGATATTCTTTGATTTGGCATATTAATGTTGTGTAGTATATTGTTTTACATGTATACCATGAGTTACTGGCGTTTAGCTTGTTTGGAATATGTTGTCTGCTATGGAAATTAGGGCCTCAACAAATGGGTTAAGCAATATTTTCTACCTTCTAAAAAACACTATAGAAACATTGGTATATGTTCTTCCATTAAATCTTTGTCAGAATTCACCAATAAATCCAACCATGCATGGTGCTTTCTGTTTAAGTTGCCTTAAATATTCTTTGTAATGTGTGACATATTTTCATAGATGTTAGTCCATTTCATTCATTTTCATCCTCTATAAATTTAACACCCCATCTTTTATTTCTGATATTAGTGATGTATACCTTGTCTTTCTTCTTTAAGTAGCCTGATTAGAGGATTTCTCAATTTTACCTAATGCAATAAACATTTTGTTCAATTTATTTCCTACTCTAATTTTTATTATTCTACTTTCTTTTTCTCCTTTTTAACCCACTGTTTTTGTTCTAATTTCTTAAGCATAGAGTAATTTATTGTCAATGATATGAAACTGCTTCAAACAATGTTTTCACTGCATCACAAACTTGATGTTATCACATTAACACTTTTTCTTCAGAGTTCTTTGAATCATGTGTTTACTTTGACATGCTTAATAACCAGGTCTCAGGACTTATTGTTCCCCTATTTCCCCCTACTACTTTGAAAATTAATTACATTCTGAGAGCACTCCATCATTCCATTTATGTTCTTTCAACTTTGTTAGGGTGTGTAATACAGCCTCAAAACTAATCTGGTTTGGTTGTATAGATTCAAACATAAGAGTAACATTTATTCTGATGTTGAAAATATCTATAGATGTATTATATGGTTAGGTAATGGTAAGGATTATTTCGGTCATGTCTGGATTATTTTCAGACTAAAAGCACTTAATTTTCACAGGAATATAAAAGTAACTCCTGTGTTTAGGTATCACTTTTACTGAACCTAAATCTCTTGACTGAACTTCACAACTGTTCTTCAATATTTCTCTCCCTTCTTGTGTGGTATAGGATGACTAGAATGAACTGGTCTAGTGTTTTGGACATTTCTATTTCACAAGAAATCTAGAGTTGATTGGGATTGCTTTAGGTCAGTTAGACTATGATAATCCCTAGCTAGTTAGGACCTAGTAAACTGACTTCCCCTGAAGGTAAACTATTTTGAGAAAAATACTACTGTTTATTTTCAAAATGGCTCTTTACTTCCTCCCAATATTGTTAAGTTTCAAGGGAATTTTTCTCTACTACTAGCTGTCAGAATCTGATCATGCTCCTGGGAGATGTAATTCATGAAAACTTTAAGGCTCTTCTCAAAGCTTAGTGCCTTTGACTTTTTAGTTTACACATCTATCTACATCTAAATTCCCAGCAGTTAAATCACAAATTAGTTTTTTCTACCCAAGCTGATTCAAAGTGATGTGTATTTTAATGTTCTGATTCTCAGTGTCTTCCTTTCTTTCTCCTTCCCTCTCCCATTTCCTCTCATCTCTCTCATTTTGGAGGCCATGTTACTCTTTTCGTTTCTGATGCAGAAATGGAATTGCCTTTTCAGTCAATTCACCATTTTACTTGTTAAGACACTGTAATTTCTAAGCTTTTTATGTGTTGAAATGTATATATTTTCCAGATGTTTTCTGAATAATTTTGATGAGATTTACACTGAACATTCTAACTTTATAGCATTCTAGTTTGAGTTTATATCAACATATTTTTAATATTGTTCCTTTCATTTACGTTCAGTTCATTATGACAGAGAGGTAATAAGGAGGGTAGAATTCTTTCAGCTATTACAAATTAATTCAAGATCCTATACAACTCTATCCTCTTCAAGTCTGTACGGTTTCAAATTGTGTATTTATGATATGAATATACCCAATAACATGATATATATGCTAGATGTATATACCATGTTCTTTTATCACAAGAAATAATAAACATTAAAAACTTAGATATTATATATTAATACTGACTTTTATGTTTTATATAGCTACCTGGTTTTCAAATTCTGTGCTTGTTTGTGTGGTTTTCAGTTACTTTCTAGTACCTTTTTATTTGAACCTGTATTACTTTCTCTACACACTTGCTGATAACAAATACATCAATTGTATTGAGAATCACTACATAATAAGCCATCTTCTTCTTCTTCTTCTTCTTCTTCTTTTTTTGTTCTTTTCATAGTGTACTCTGTCTTTCAATAATTGATGGTGTATTTTTCTGTGACTCATAGTTTCTGGGTCATTTTGCTTATACTCCCTGGACATAGAGATTTTTGTCTTTAATCGAATTTGGGAAGCTTGTGGCCACTATTACGTCAATTATTTTTCCTGTCCCTTCTTTCACCTACTTTTTGGGATTTCCAACATAGATATTAGTAATATTAGTAGTTTATCACAGAAGTCTCTTTTTTCCCTCTTTATCATAGAATTCTTGAGATGCTCACTTTTTCCCCTAATGCTCAGACTTGATCCTTAAGTGCATTCATTTTTATATCCATTCAGATCAGCTGATGAAACCCTCTAATAGGTTTTTTAATTTATTAATACTTTACAGTTTTAGCATTTGTTTAGTTCCATTTTTTAATTTATATCTTATTCTTTATATTCTCTGTTCTCTTGGTTTTCTTTAGTTCTTTATTGCTTTCTATCATTCAGCATAATTTGGACTCTTTTTATTTTATTATTACTGAGATTACTGTATATGCCATTGTGTATTTCTAGGTTAGGGGCTAATTTTGTGTGGTTATATCCTTGCACCTTTATTGGGAATCTGGAGCTCAAATTCAGGTCACCAGGCTTAAGCAGCAAGTTCCTTTACCAACTGAAAGGTTCCCTATGATAACTATTGATATTACATTCTTTTCTGCCTACAAATTTTTAAATGTTATATAACTGGGTTTAAGCTATTTTTTATTCCTAAGCTATTTTCTATGAAGTTATATGTGGTCTCTGAAGTTCTGTTTCTTTATTTATGCTCAGTTCATTATGACAAGAGAGGTATAAAAGGAGGGCAGGATTCTTCCAGCTTTTGCAAATGAACTGAACTGGAATTTTCCTTCAGTATTTAATCCTGCCTTTCCTTTCACTTGTAGCTTGACTTAAGAATAGAAATCTTAGGTACTGGTTTGTAGTGTTGTCAGGGCTTTTCTTTCTTTACTCTCCAGCTCTGTACATGTTTTGTAAGCTATTAGTACATACTAGCATTTTAAATGTTCTAAACTTTCAGAGAAGCTCTCTGTAGATAATCTTCTGAGGCTTTTCAGTGGGCTGCTGTGTGTTTCAACCACTGATCATTGCTCAGATCACTATAACTGCTGTGAATTTCTTACAATGTTTGCAAAAAGTATTGCCTACTATTTTTCACACTGAGAAAATTCACAATTAGGATTTGGAAAAATAATGTGTCACTTTACATCAGTCTTTCAGGCTACCTACAAACAATATGAAACAAAAAATAATATTTTAGAACAAGATCTGCACTGCAACCTCCAGAAACAAGGGCCAGGGTCCATACTACCATCATCAACACTGCCACCAAACCAGGCTGAATAGAGGACAAGATAAAATGTCACAAGTTTCTTGTCATTTTTGCAGAAACTTGTTCTTTCTTTCTACCATATGGGTTTGTTCCAGAGGTTAAATTAAGGTTGCTGTCTTGGCAACAAGCAAGTATATCCACTGAGCTGTCTTGCTGGCCCCCTACCATTTTTTAATTGGCTGCTTCTTTTTGTGATATTCACTAGGTTGCTGTAAATTACAGACTGCTCCCCAGAAGTAATCACCGACATTAATTCTGAGTTTCTATAAAAATATTTCTGTTGAGAGGGCACCTTATTTTTGTTGATACTACTTAGCATCCTTGTTCCTTTGACAGAGCATCTTAAGCCTCTTTTGGCCTTTTGGACCTACAGGCATACAATGGTTGGCAGATTCTGCTCTCACGGGTAATTTCTATGTATTCAGACTCCTGAAGGAATAGATCATACATTGTCTTATTTTGCTGTTATTGTTGTTGGAATTGCTTGTTCTGATTTTTATAATAAGTGAGGAGATTTGAAGTCCAAGAAGGAAAAGTAGAATGTTGTTATTCTCCAAACATTCCTGGAAGTCTTTAAAATTATGCTTTTTCATGTATGGATTTTCCCACTCCTGGTCCCTATAGCTTCTTACCCTGTTAATGTCACCATGTTTGTTTGGGGATTTGTTTGTTTTAATGGGTCTCTTTCACTCTTCACTAGCCTACCAAGTCTCCCTGGCTTTCCTTTGCTACATTCTATACATAGCAGTCACATAAATCCCTTTGATGAAAAATGCATCATGCTACTTTCATTCTTAAATGCTTTACCCCTTCCTATCATATTTTCTTGGTCTAGATTCATGGACAAAGAATAACAAGAAAGTTGTGCTAGCCACTTCTCAAGAAAGTGTTCTAGTAAGCAGCTGGAAATCAGTCTGCAATATTCCTTAAAGATCTCCTAGTAATGTGGAGCTGGAGTATTGATTGCCACTGAAGGCATATTTTAGAGGTTTCTTTCCAATGCCTTTGGCCCACCCTGCATGTAGTTAAACAGAGCCCTGAAGTCATAGCTGGTATTTATAGTATTAAGAAGCCTTTGGTATGAAGACTACACAAATGCTAAAAGTTGTACGTGTGAGGACCCATACTGCCTATGTGTCCTCAAAACCAGGGATGTTGTCTTTTTTTCTATGTTCTTTGTATGTGCCATACAGCAGGGCTTCCAGTTTGGTTTAATGAGCTGCTTGAGCAGTACATCAAGTTCTTCACTTTCAAGCCATTTAACTTTAGACATATGCCCTTCTGCTCTCTATAATAGGCTAGTTCCTAAGTAAGCAGCACCTTCATTTCTACATGATTAACAATTATTTTTGGAAATTCCTAAAAGATAAACTAGATTGCTTCTTGGGTCTAGCTTGAAGCATGGAGCTGAGGCACACATAGGCAGACTGCACCAGTGCTGCTACACCTTTATGTGATGTTCATGTTAAGGAAGTCAAAGAAGAGCCCCTCAGTCCCTGCCAGGGGCTCTTTCCCTTCCCTTCTTCTACTCATACTCCTCCTGCAGCAGGCAGGGGTGAGGGAGCCAGTTTGAGTTGATTACTTTTGACATCAGTTGTTAACATAATTTTGACATTAAGCTTTTCCCTAGCTCTGGGGTGATTCTGACTATGTCCAGGCTCTGGCTTGAGAAACCATGGGGAGCCTCTGGGGCCCCAGATCTGGCCTCGCTGGAGGCAGCCTGGGAAGAGACCTGTGTTTCTCAAGCACACGCCCTCCAGGCCTGGGGGTGGGGCCCCAGCAGATGTCTGGATTTGGTAGCCAGGGCCTGGAGCCGGATGCTGAGAATGAGGCCTGCAACTCATTTCCCCATTAAACACTCTGAGAACATCTGCACCAGTTTCCAAGGTTTCTCCTTAATTGCTTTGATTATTGTGTGAAGTTAAGAACTGGCACATTTCCGTGATGTTGTGATGAAGGTGAAAAGATCGCTCTTAATTAGATTAAAAACATTTTTTTCTTCCTGTGTAATTTTTCCTTGAAAAATCAAGGCTACTTTTTTGTTTTCTTCATTCAAAGACCTCCAGAATCTTTCCTCCCCACCTCTCCAGAGGTTTCTGGGGAATGTCCTGTGAGCTCAACTTTTGGAGAAGATAGTGTTTAACTCAGATTCCATTGTATATTAAAGTTTCCTGGGGCCGATCTTGCTGCCTGGAACCTTCTCTTGCAAATGTGTCTTGGGAGACCTGGACAGTGACTTCCTGCAGCATGGAAAGCTGGATGGACTAATTTAGTTCTGCAGGCAGCTGTGCTAAGCTTCCTGGGCTCACTTTGGGCTGGCTCTGTCATTGCCTGTCCTCTTTAGCACCTTACTATTCAGACCCCACCCTTGGGCCCACAGAACCATTTCCATTTACTCTGAGATTTATGTGTTAGGCCTGTTATCTCCATTATGAGAAAATGCATTCAGGGCAAAGTCTCCAGTACTGTGAACTCTGTAGTTGTACAAAGCCTAGCATTGTTCCTAGGTTTCTTGGGATCCCATAGGTCATCTTCAACTGTCATGTCACTGTCCATTTCAAGTTAAATGTATCCCTCAGTCTTTGCTTGAACACAAAATACAACATGTTCCATAATGTGCTGTAAACATAGGATATAGAGAGAAACTCTCTAAAGATAAGTTTGCATTATAACAGTAGAAATTCAGTGGACAGCTGTACGAAGCACCTTTCCCAGAGTTTCCTGGCCAGTGCAGAGCTGAAGCTGGGGCCTCAGGCCAGAAATTTCTAGCTAAACTTCTTCCTCCTTGTCTTCTATCCTACAAAGCCTAACAAGGCTGTCTTGGGGTGTTTACTGTTTGTTGTTTTGTTTTGTGTGCTATGTTTCATAACCTAGACTTACCCCTCAGACCTATCTCCTCAGGCTACATAAACTTTACCCCTAGCTACATAAACTCCTGAGTGCTCTTAGTAACAGACAGCAGAACCAAACTCAACCTAGATAAGGATAAATGGGACATTTTTCTAGTTGACGAGTCTGAACTCAGCTGTTCCATACACAGCTGCAGTGATGCTCTTTCTCGCCTTCCCCTTCTACCATGTCCCTTTTTTGTTCTTTTTCCCTCACTCTCTGCCTATAGATACATGCACAGCTATACTCATCTGTGTCCTTAAGCAGCCATTTTCCAGTGAGTGTAAGATACTGCCAGTTTACATGTACCAGGAGAAAGATGCCACAGACTTTTTCCAAGTGATTTCTGCTACAGGCTCAGGCTAGACTCTCATTGCTCCCAATCAAAGTACAAGACATTTCTATATGTGCAACGTTGTTTCTGAAGCTGTGGTTTAGCCACAAAGCTCCCGCTGGAAATAGCCAATGGATTCCTAAATCTTATACACTGAAGAGTAGGAAATGAGGACCCCTCTAAGAAAGATTCAGTGAACTATTTCCAGAAGCCAGGCCTGGTGGCAGAGTTTGCAAAAACAACAGGTGTCCACTCAAGCAAGGTATTTTCCTAAGCGGAACTGGGTACCAGCTGTGAATATACATTTACACTGCACTCTTGCCTTGTTCCTGGCAGCTGTTGTGGGAATGGCTTTTACACTTTCTGTCCTTGTCTCCTAGTTCTCCCCTCTGAGTGAAGACACAGGTGGTGGTGGGTCTGGTCTGGCTCAGGGTCTGTGAACAGAGCATGGGCAGCTGGCACAGGCTGTGGGGCTGCAGCTCAGCAATGACATGGAGGACCTGGCTGCAGCTGTCCAGATGCCCTAGGGAGGGTTTTTTCCTTCATGGTGCAGGATCCGCAGGGCTTTGGCAAATCCACCAAGACAGGGAAATTGATTGAGGTATATGGGGAGGACATAGGCAGCTTGTTTATTCCATTGGAATGAGCTGGCTCAGGGGACTTGCCTGTGCCAGGCACCGGAGGTGACATGGGAGAAGAAGGCAAGGTTCCTGCGCTGAGGGCCAAGCACACTTAAGCCCCATAGCAATTGAGGGGGCAATCTTGGGGAGCTTATGGTGGAAGGTGGTTAAAGTTACATCTGGGAGATCAGGCAGGATTATAATCAGTTAGGAGGAGGAGGGCAGGGGTGAGCAGCTGGGTGAAGTTACTGACACCAACAAGTCTCAGTAGAGGGGAGTGGGCAACAGGGTGGCCTGGGGTCTTGCAGAGAGTTGGACTTGGAGTGCTCAAATGATGACCAGGTATACAGAGGGAGTGTCTGGGAGCTCAGTTCAGGAGTAATGAAGCTAGGAAAGGGGAGATCTTGGAGAGCTTGGGAAGAAAGAGCTTTGTGTCATTGGGTCTCTTGGGAATCTTTAAGGATAGACTGGAGAAGGTAGGTATCTACACTTAGATACATTGTGCTAATTCCTGCATGATGAGGGCAAGGCAGATACAGGAGGCTTACATGAATTAATGTTTTTCTAACTTCTAAATGTATCATTCATTCAAATAGAAAATACATATACTGAAAGGAAGGAAATGAAAATCATTTGAAGTCCTTTAATCCTTTTGATCTATTTCCTTCCAGTCTTTTTTCCCCCAATACTTAAGTAAAATGCAAATCACCCTAATGGGTAGGCTCTTTGGCTGAGAAGGAAGATGCTTCGTACAGTCTGGTTTTGGTTCTCTTGAGAGAGGGTGAAACTTGGCAGCGGGTAGCCCCAGCTGGGGCAGTTGCCATGCCTGAGGCTACATTCGCCATTCCAGACCTCCCATTTTCCTAGAAAACAAAATTGTTTTGTTCTGCCCTGCACACTTAGGTCCAGATTCTGGCTCTGACAAGACAGAAGCAGCCAAGGAATGAAAGCATCAAATACTGGGATCGTTTTAGGAAAATGTGACTTCACTGTCACTAGGAAACAGTACTTTCCTCCAAGACCAGGTACTCCGACA
The DNA here is from genome assembly GCF_963924665.1 of Micromys minutus. Classification (NCBI taxonomy): domain Eukaryota; kingdom Metazoa; phylum Chordata; class Mammalia; order Rodentia; family Muridae; genus Micromys; species Micromys minutus. The sequence continues at coordinate 56,357,539 of NC_137971.1, read as the reverse complement.
CTGGTTGGTTCAGCAGAGAACATCTGTCTAGTGTCTTCTACGTAGGGCCTAAGTGTTAGATGACCCTTATCATATTCCCCATAGTCTCACAGTCTGATCTGCAGTAATGCTATCTTTTCACATCTTTATGGAAGACCAACTGTAGGCTCTTCAGAGATGGGGGTGACCAATGTAACTTCTTAGAACACAATACTTGCCCCCAAGCTCTTGCCTAAGAGGAGCACCACCAGTGTACATAAGTTTCAACTCTACCCTACCAACTCCCTTCCAGAATCTTTGAGATGTCTGACCTGGCTGTGAGTACTGAGCCACATGCAAAGGTGACAGTCTTGACTAGTGTTTCCCTATGGAAGGGGAGGCATACCTACAATCTCTGAAACATGCCTAGCAGACAACAGTCTCTCCTTCTGACTTGGAAAAACAACTGTGCTGAGCCCCTCTCTGACCCTCACAGCAGGGGCCCCATGAACCCTTCCCAGGATTAAACAGAAGAGTCCACATTCCTCTCTGGCAGGTGCAGGCCCCGCCCGCTGTGGACAGCCAACTGATGTGCACATTTTAATTTTCTAATACCAGGGCTTAGCCTTTCTCAGGGGTTGAGGGGCTCACCCTGGGCCCTCAGGCTTGGAGATGGCACTTGACATTCTGGGTGTGTAGAACACAGCCCCCTCTTCCAGTCACCTCTCTGCTGCTCCTTTCTTGTGTATATGAGTGATGCAAGCAATGAAATATGTATTTGTGTTCTTTTCTTTCTTTTTTTCCAAAAGAACATTTGAATCCTGGATGAAGTTTTAGCTGTGACTTGACAAGTGTATAATATAACCCAGTTCACTTGAATCTCAGCCCTGAGTTTCTAGAATGGGAACAGTAACATACTCCCACCACGTCCCAGACCTGTGGGCCTCTTCATGTGTACACATTCCTCAAGGTTTACAGGTCTTTCCCTGGTCTCTCTGAGGATGTCACAGGCACAGAGCCCTTTACTTGAGCCCTTCTTCCAGCTATGACTAAGTAATGTCTGTATAGTTTCCTGCTGGAAATCTGCCGCTGGCCCCCATAGGCCATGAGCTTCTGAGTTTATTTACATTTCCCTGATTGCTAGTCAGGCACAACACCTTTCCATAAGCTCATCAAGCTTTTGAATTCTTGTCTCATTTTGAGGGGGGGCTGTGAGGGTGTCTTGCTTATTTTTCGGTTAGGTCATTTTTTCATTGCTAAAAATTTAAACCTAAGGTCTTATACTTAGTAGAAAAACACTTTACCACTGAGCCCTCACTTTGCTCTGAGATTTATCTTGACCCACTGTTGTTCAGGCAAGGTCTTAAACTTAACAGTTCTCCTTCCTCAGCTTTTTCTAGCCCTCACTTTGCTCTGAGATTTATCTTGACCCACTGTTGTTCAGGCAAGGTCTTAAACTTAACAGTTCTCCTTCCTCAGCTTCCCAGATAGCTAGAATCACAAAGACCTGCACCACCAGGCTTACCTATTTTTTTTTCTTATTGATCTACCTAACTTTTTATGTTTTATTATTTTTGAATCACTTTTTACTATTTAAAATGTATTTAGATATTTATGTTTTGACTCTAAATGTGGATAAATTGTTATTTTCATTTTTGGTTATTGCTTATCCAGGCCTGTGGTCCCTCTGGTTGGTTCTACTTCACCTAAGCCCCCAAACTGCCGAGAATGAATTTTCAGTGTATGCTATGAGAAAATTAAGAGCCTATTTGAATGTCCTTGTCTTTGAAGTCCATCTCATAATAAATAAGCCTTTAATACACTGCAAGTGTCTATGTGTAAGCCTATTTTCTGACATCCAGTCCTGCCCCACTAGCCAGTTATGTCTCTCCTTGAATCAGCCCCACACTGTATTGATGACTGCTATGTAGAAGTACTTGTGTTTGGTAAGCATATCAGCCACCCTGGTCTTAAAAAATATTTTCCTGATCTTTTAAACTTCCAAATAAATTTTAGAATCCACTTGTCAGTGTATTCACCACAAACATTAGGATTTTCATTAAAATTTAGGAAGGTTTTTTTCCCCCAGGATTTTTTGAGTGTTTTGTCAATACAATAAAGGCAGTCTTTTGTTTGTCGGTATCTGTTTAAAGTCTTGTACTTTTTTCATAGTTTTTATCCATCTTTTATGCACTTAAGATTATTTTCTATTATTCTGCTTCTTTTCTCTTTTATTTTGTGTATGTTTTATTTGCATATATATTACATATACTTGTAAAAGAAATAGTTTTGCAATGTACCTTTCGCCTCAGTATCTTACATAACTATGTTACTTGGATGAAAACTAAAATAAGTTTAATTTGATACAACACTGTAGAGCTATAGTTTAGTCATTCTCCCAGCTTAACTACTTCATGCTCCAAGAGCCTGTCCAGTATCTACCATCACACTCATTCAGCAAGTTCTTAGTGCCCTGTGACCTACAGCAGCTTCTCAGTACTGTCACTGGAGTTGATGCTTTTGAAGAATACTCATTAAATGTCAGTGCTACTCTGGGTCTGTCTAAGGTTTTCTCAAAATTAGAATAGGGTTACTAGTTTGGTAAATGTCATTAAGGCAAGGTGCTTGTCTCATTTTCTTCCATCAACATGGTGTTAACTTCACATGATTAAATAGCTCACTGGAACTGACTTACTATTTCATCTTTATTATTCCTATTCATTAAAAGCAAGTCACCAGGACTAGCCGACACTCAGGGAATGAGGAATTTCATTCTATCTCATGCAAAAGAGTGTTTAAGACAGGGAATATGTTAAAAATCACTAGAGCAATTAAAATTTATTTGGGGACTAAGGATGTAGCTTAGTGGCAAAATGCTTGTCTAGCATGCACAAAGCCCTGGATTCAATCAATGTCACTGGGAGGAAAAACCTATGGGTAGGGGAGACTTTGAAGTCTGTACTTAAGATTTTACCTACTAATTTTAGCTTCACCCATGATCTTTCTTGAAGCAAGCATTTTGATGGTACACTTCTGGTTAACACATTCCTTCTACGCTTACAGGAATCACTCTGTAAGAACAGTCTTCATCTCTTTTCCAGTTGTCTATAAATACGGACTTGGCAATTATCTTTCTGAGGTATAACTGAATATTACTGTTTTGTCGCTGAACTTTTTCTAGCTTTAGACACTTGTACACAAGCCCTTTTGACATGCTTTCCACTTATTTCCTTTTAGGTTCACCTTGTAGTTTCCCTGTACTAGCCCCCAGAAGCTCCATTTTTCTACAGAGCCATATTTGCTTTTACTGGCGACCAAACTATTAGAAAATATGATCTGGGCACTGTGTGTGTTCTTTGCCACAAAAAGGTCTCTGTTTACATCTCCTTTAAGCAGGTAGAACAAGGAAATATGTATGTCCATAACTGGTCTATATACACCCATATTTCGTTGTTTGTATCTATATGCACCTAGCCTTGAGTTTATATAGTTTATACTGTTTCTAACTACCCTTACTTTGTCCTCAGCTCCCATTTTTTACTACAGATACTGGTTTATATAATCCTTGATATGTACCCCTGTACAAAACGAAAGTACCTACAAGAATATTGTGTTTATGACAGTATTTTTCTTTCGTTTTTAGTTTTTCTTTAGTCCAAACATTATTTTTTAAAGCAACTTTGGCCAGTTTCTCACCCCTCCCCCTTTTAGTGCTGTATCATATATTTGCAATACACAGTCTACTTACCATGGTCCATTATCTGTCCCAGGGACCTCCAATATTCTGGATGCTTGCTGGGTCTTATTCCACTACACAGGTGGAACAGATACACCACAATTTCTTTATTCATTTAGCTGTTGACATCTTGGTATTACTTGTTTGTTGCAACTGGAGGTAAATTGCTATATATATTTCTGTGCAGATTTGTGTGAACTTAAATATTCCATACACTGAGTCATAGACCATTTGTGTATTTATAAAACTGTAAAGATAGTTCTTCAGAGTAGTTGGGCCACTTTGCATTCTGGCACCTGAGGGTTGCTGTTACAAGGTTTTAATTTTATGTTTTATCCATCTTCATGATAATTTTCAGGATTATATCACTGCAGCTTTAATGTTGTAGTTCCATAAAGACCATGGCCTTTGGCTGGGCATAATTTCACATGCTTATTTGTAATCCACCTTTTCTTTTCTGTAATTCACTTGTTAAGATGGCTTGCTTGCTTCACTGCTGTCAACTTATGGCCATTCTTTATATGCTCTGGACACAAGTCCTTAATTCAGTAAGTGATGTGCAGCAAATCTGTGATTTGTCCCATTGTCTTCACAAAGCAAAGCATTTTTAACAGCCAGTAAGCCTGTTTCTCCTTGCTTCTGTTGCTACTTAGCAAAATGCACTTGTTGCAGGAATAACTCAATTGTTTTTAATTATAATAAAGTTGATCCTGCCCCCTCCTTTTGGATTAAGTTTTTGGTGTATCTCAATTCACTTTCAAATCTAAAGTCCTAGAAATTATATATATATATATATATATTCACACACACACATATATATATAGTATTCATAAATTTCCATTTCATGACTGCTAAACATCCATTGCATTACATATAAATGTTAGATGTGTTAAAATTTATACACACATACAGATGTATGCCCACATTTGTATGTTTATATTGGAAATAAATGTAAAAGACTGCTGTAGTCGATGTGGGAAAACTATTTCATAAAGTAAATGTATCACTATAAAAAAACAAGACAGTCTTTATGGTAAAAACAACACAGTGTTAAAAGGCCAAACTTAGACTAAGAAAGATATTTATGCTTTGAGTAACACAAGGTTATTATCTCTAATGAATTAAAAGTTCCTTTCAAATGCCAAGCAAAGGATATGAATGGGCAATTCTGCAAGAAGAAGCCAGAAATAGTCAGTGAAGATGGAAATAAGAAAATTATTCCCTTCCCCAGGCCCAGAACCATTGTAGAAGGGGGTGGGGGACTCTAAGAGCCAGAGATAGAAGGGGACACAAAAATACAAAGGGAAACAAAATAACTTCTGGACATGACAGAACAGCTGCATGGTTGCCTACACAAGATCATGCCAGTCAACATTATACTACTGAGTAGAAGAAGTTCACGAACCCCAAAAAGTACTTGATAAGCTATGGACAATTAATGGCTCTTGGGGAAGAAGAGTCAGTTTTTCTTTAACATTCTAACTCCTGGTCGGTCAATCTTACTCCAGTGTCCAGCCCCACCCCCAGAAGTAAATCAATAGCACAAATTGAAGTTGATGACTATTAAATTTTGAAACAAGAGGATATAAAATTGGGTAGTTAGAAGATTGGTAGGATGGATCTGGGGGTAAAGAATAATGAATATGATCAAAGTTCATTGACCATATTCTTAAAGAACTAATAACAATTTTGAAAATGAGAAAAACCTCAGATTTTATCCATGCTTAAAGGGCCAAGCAACAAAACTGGGGGGGCTACAACTTGATAGAGGAACAATCAAAGGTACTTATTAAGATTCCCACAGACACGCCATCTCACCTGCCCAGCGTGTCAGAACTTTTAATAAAGATGGATATTACATTACTGTCTGATCATCATAAAACTACAATACCAAATGTCCATAAAGTATGAGTAAGTTAATTGTGGTAGACCTAAACTATGGGCTCATGCACTGCTAAAATGATCATAACTGCATACCTCAGAATAAGAAAAACTGACAAGAACAGAAGTCTGTCCAAGTTTATAACATCACATTTGTGCTACCCATGTTGAGAAAAGCCAGGCAAGAACCAGGTCCTGGCCGGCAGGTGACTCCCATAATGGAGGACCACTGTGAATTTTTCAATATTCCACTCATCAAAAGTACTTAATACCTCTACATTAAACACTTTAAAGAAGTGAGTTGAGAGCAAACACTGGTAAGCTGGAAACACTGAAAACTGATCTCAATCGATCTCCTGAGTGAGCTATTGGGACAGTTTGGAGGCCTCCCTCAAAGAGCACCTGGTTAATATGGCATCACGGCCAGAACAAAGAATTCCGCTTGTGATTCCTGCTAGACAGAGGTAGTAGCACCCTTTGTTGCCTGGCCACTGATCTGTCAGTGTCTGTGTGAATAGCACAGTGCTGGGGATCAGAGCTTGCATTTGTTCTTGGCACAAATGTTTTGTGTGAAGCTGGTGAAAGGCCCAGAACCTAACTTAGGGCAGGACCTCACTCAGTTCTGGAACTCAGCCCCAGAGCAGTTACCACACTGGGGAGAATGTACTAACCTTTATGATTTAATCTGGGAGGCTGAGGCCCCAGGAACTTGGGAACCAATCTGAATGCCCATTCACTATTCCACTCAGTATAAACCAACCTGATGGGTAAGGCTAAAATTTCTAAGCTCTGTCTTCACCCTTCACCTCTTGAGAGCTCACAGGTTTATCCCACAAAAATAGCAGGTTGCAGTGGGCATTTGAGTGTACTTCTGTCCAGTTCTGGAGTCCAGTTAATGATCAAGTTTCTACTGAAGCCTAATGTGCTGTCCCCACACCTTCTTTACAGTAAGAAAGAGCCCTACACTGCTGGAAGTAAGTACGCCCCATTTCTTGAGAACAAACAGCTTTGCTGAGGACCTGGACCTGGAAGGGGAGACCCTGCTGACCCCCATCACCCATGTGTCACAGTGAGTGTCCATTTGCCCACAAAGGCTGGGGCTCAAGGGAATTGACCTGGCATGGGGCAAAGCCCATCCTCTTCCTGGGATGCAGTCTATTTACCCAGTACCCAGAACTCACTGCCTATCCTTAAAAACCTGGGGACCCTGGTTGCCGGGGCTGGCCTCAGGGCTCAGGCAGGAGAGAAGAGCAGGGGCTTTCCCACCCAATCTGGAAACATGATCCTCTTGTTTTGACTTATGGAAAACCAGACTGATCATTTTCCACTTGTTTGCATGCTTGGAGCGTCTGAGAAAATTGGGTTTTTTTTCCCCCTCCCCTAAGCCCTTCCCCCACTCCTTCAAGAGAGTCAACTTTATTTTTTAGCATTTCTCCATGGAACTTTGGCCAAAGCCACGGAGCAGATGCCGGGTGCTGCCTGCCAGTTGCCAGTACTGTCCTCAGGGGCTCCTTCAGGTGGAGGAAATGGCTGATTTTCTACGCCTTCCAGTTTGCCTTCCCCGAGGCACAGCTGGCCTGGGACACATGCCCACCCTCTCCCCCATTTGGGCCCCCATCATGGCATCACCAGGCCAATCCCCAGTACCCAGCCATGCTGTGATTTCTCTGTAACATGTGACTCAAATGTCCCTGCCAAAGCCCAGTAGAGGCAATAATGTGGTAGAGGCTGTTCACTCAGACCCCTTCTGACCACTAACCCACTGAGTACTCCCCTGGAAAAAGATCTTTATGTCAGGATGTTAATGACATACTCCTAGCTCTCCTAGGATTCACATACTGGGACTCTTTGACTCTTTCTACTAAAATTCATGTCCTTAGCCTTTTGTGCATGGTCATAATGCTTCTGGCCTATGCCTAGATTTCAGGCTTGACTTTGCAATGACTGAAGAAACTGGGACTCATAGTGCTGAGGACTTCTTAAGTAATCAGATAGCCGACTTGAGGCCACCCTGGGAGAAGGCGCTCTTGTCAGAGGAATGATTATGATCAATCAAGCCATGCCCACTATCTTCCCAGGCCACCCAAACTCACAAGGAGGTTAGCAGTATCTCGTGTTTTGTAAGATGTAGAGAGTGGGTTCAGAGGGAGTCAGAATGTGAGAAGCAGAGGTCACTCTCCCTCTTAAGACAGCCTTACAGGCTAGCTAAATTAGCAGGCAGGATCAGAGGCAGAAGCAGGAGTCCAGACAGGCTAGGCAGGTATGGGCTGGCGTCAGTAGGTAGAAAAATAGCTTACACTGTGGTTAAGTCTCTCCCTCAAGTCCAGGGCACGAGACAACTCAAAGTGTAAACACTGGGGTCTTGTGGCTGGTGTAGTATGCGATACACCAGTGCCTGCTTAGGAGTAGGGATAGTAAGTAGCACCATGGCAACCATAACAGGCCCCAGGGAATTGCCTAAGCCTTCTTATCCTCCTGATCACTCACCCCTCATTGGTACCTATTCCATTTTATTCTTCTGGCCATGGAGCAACCTCCAGACACAAAGGCAACTGCATCAAGACAGAGTAGCACTCTCAACAAACCATCTATCCAGATGGACAAACATGTTTCAAATCTCCTGGCTACTGTGAATTTCCTAAAGGAAAGCCCCAATGGGTCCCAAAGCAAGGGTGGAAACTGGAGATACATGCCCATAGTTCAGTCCATAGCTGCCCTATGGGGCAAAAGGCCACCTGTGCTGGTATTAGTATACTCAAAACTCCTGGAGCCAAAAGCAGCCCTAAGCAAGAAGACAGCAATGCTCAGAGTACTAAGGCCAATGCTGATCTCAACTCTGAGGTAACAGAGCCTCAGAGACAGGACTGATTCTTTTCTTGGCTGCTATAGGCCTAGTGTGTCACCTTCTTTTAAGGTACCACAGCTCTTCTCAAGCCAACACTGAAAAGTGAACAGTCTTTATCCAGTCAAGTCTCTACCCAAGAATACATCAAGACGCTTTGTAGGCCAATTTTTTCCAAATGCAGCAGCTGGGAATGAACTAACCCTAGGAAGGTGGAAAGGTAGGAAAGAAGGATCCCATGGTGATGCTGAGTTTAAAAAAAAAAAAAGAAAAACCTAAGGTAAAAACTGAGAAATATCACAGGCTTAAGCAAGAAAAAAAATATGATATGTTCATAGCAGAGTTGGGGTCAAGTGTTGAAGCATCAAAGAATCCAGACACCCACATGCGTAGAAGTCTAGTGCCATCCTTGCTGGAAGTCCTAGGAAAGTACACAGGCCAACCACAGGCCTGGTATGTGTCTGGGTCTTAGAACCCTATGTGCTCCCAGGATTACTGGCCTTACCAAGACCCCTCCCCATTCTAGGTACTGTGTAAGGGGCCCACATGCCCACACCAGGGCTGCATTCCTTTGCCTCTTGCACAGTCAGCCTGTTGATTGATGTCTGTAATTAAGCTAGGCTCCAGCAGCTCACTGATGCAGCATGGTTCCTGTGGGCAACTGGCCCTATGAAGCTACACTGAAAAAAGAGGCACACACCCTGATACGTGTCTACCAGGGACAGGGATGTGTACTAGGGTCTTGCAGGGGGCAGAGTGGGTGGGAAGCAGTTGCAGAAAAACAGATCCATTTTTCTTCAGCATTTTACTGATGTTAAATGTATTACCATGCTGGGCCAGTTCCAGAATTCAAATTAAAAGCATAAATAAAGACACATTTTGTTTCCATCTCAAGCTCTCCCCGCCCAGGGGCCCTAGGGAGGTGAGGTCACTATAGCCTTGATTATGGGAAGGTCCCTGGGGCTGGGTGAAGCTCCTCTTTTCAGAGCCTGTTGGCCACTGATAGTTTGGGGACAGAGAGGCCAAGGTGCAGACCTACTGCAAACCAGAGAGCTGCTGGTAAACAGGGAAGGCTGCTGAGAAGACAATATAGTTTCTCTGACCCCAGCTCAATAGACATGCACCAGTAGCTCCTCTTGTAAGCCTCGGGCCTCATCCAGCTTTGGGCAGCTGTGCCTCCACCTTACATACATATTTCAGTCAGATGCTCTCTTTCTGGTTCTCCTCCTGAGCCCTGTACTCCTCAAGCTCCCTCAACATGAATCCTCTACCCAAAGCCTTGCTCCAGGCTTCTGAGTATGCAGTAGAGACCTACTTCCACAAGAGATGGGGGTATCTTTACAGCTAATAGGATAAGTCTCCAAGATTCTGCTTACTGGGGTTAACTGGCGAGGGCACGTGTATATTCCATTGGCCAAAATGCCCTGGTCGGTCCTGTAGCCATCAGAGTTGAATGCATCTTTCTAGTGTCTACAGGGTCCTCCTTTTCCCCAAGGATTCCTGGGGAAAAGGTTCCCTGATTCTAGCCTGGGTCAGGCAGGGAGCAGAGTGTTCATGGCTGCTCATGGGCACTCCTTCTCTAGCACTTCCCAAAATCCCAGGATGAAATGTCAAGACTGCCAGCCCTACCGACACAGAAAGCACATCCTTAGCCTTGCCTGAGATGAAGCAAGGTCTCCAGGTACCTGTCATAGATGTTGAGACATAGGACCCAGGACATGAGCGCTTAGAACTCAAAGCTAAAAAAAGTATGTCTGGGTTTAGCCTCAGTGAGCTTCTTCTACAGCCACTTTACCCCACCCTCTAGCAATCAAACTTGTCTGCAACCTTTGCCCCATCTGTTACACAAGGATATCCAAGATGAACATCTCCAAAGGCCAAGCCTACCATAAGCACAGCAGCCTACAGCTCAGCCTGGCTCTGCCATGCGGTTTCCCTGAAGGTTTCTTCCAAGAGGTGGTTCCTGAGCCCTCTGACTTTTTTGCTGTGACATTTTCAACTGGAAGTCTCAACATTTATGCACTAACCAGGCTATCATCCCACTCTGGAATGGCACTCAGGGGCTACCCAGTTCACCAACATGAGTGGGAAAAAGTCTAGAGGACAGAGGGAAAGTAAGAATACAGGCTAGGGCATTGCAAGAATCCCACCAGGTGCCCACAAGCAACTCCCGGGCGAGCATGTGCTTGCCGGGCCTCTTGTGACATGACAGCTTCAAAAATCTCTGAGCAAAACCAGCCCCGTGTGCGTTAATTAGAATTTCCATGTCTTCAACTTTCTCCTGGACCCTGCAGAATCTCACGCCAAGATGTTGGAGTTTCTCTTTTCCAGGGAGGCCCGCTGTGGCCTGGCTTTCATCCACATCACTACTAATGTCTCCTGAATTCTGCGTTTGTCAGCGAGGCTGGAGCCAGCCTATGCCTTCTGGAAAGGGGGCCATTAGTGGACAGGGGGATAGCTCTTCTGATGGGACAGCTTTCCCTGGGATGTTCAGGGCCTGGAGACAATCAGGGCCTGCTGTGGCACCTCAGTGAGCACCCATTTCTCTTACTTGGCTTCTCAACCTACAAATGATGATGGGAGAAGACAGAGGGGCCATGTTGGGGGCAGTGTCCAGGAGGAAAGGGAAGAGGACTTGTCAAGAACAGATGAGACCAGTTTGTCTTTCCAGACTAGTGTCCTGTCTTCTGTGAATCTCCAGACCACCTCTGTCTGCACAAGGTGCCAAAGAAGCCCCAAGGGAGCCCTCCCAGGAGGGCTGTGCAAGGCTGTATGAATCACAGGATCCCTGTCAGAGCCCCACAAGGCCCCGGCCAGGCTCAAACCCGTCTCTGAAATGCACGGGGGATTAAATGTTCTCCTAATTAAATTAAAAGCAAGGCGGAGTGGCTCAGTGGGAAAGAGCGGGACCAGGAATCGAATGCCCTCAATCTGGCTCCCAGCCCGCACTGGCCCAGCTACAGGCAGCCCCCAGTGTCCCCTAACCTTCCCTAGTTTCACTTCCTCTACCTAAGCACATGAAAAGGGATGCAGCAACCTCCTAGAATTGTTTTTTGAGGGAGAGGCCAGGGAGAGTAGTGTACCAGTACATACTACATTGGTGATGCCATAAATGAAAAGTACTCTGAATATCAGAGAAAGCCTTCAAACATATCTCCCATGTGCTTTGCCTAGAGCTGAGAGTGGAAACTGAACTATAGGGGCGGCTGGTGGTCTGGTCAGGATTCTGGAATAATATATCCTTTTAAGCTAGGTGGTGGCCAAGTAGCAAGCCCAGTCCCTCTGTGTACTTAGGTTGTGTCCCTAGTAAAGCTCAGAAAATACTGTCTTCTGCAGGGCATTGTGTTATGAACTTACATATAGTAGAAAGGGAACACACTGAAAGAGTAAAGTGTACAGATTTCCAGTGCAAACTTAATACATTCTCCCTACCTGAGAGCCAAGTAGAAAAAGAATCCCTAGGAAGTCCTCTGGATCCCATTTCCTATCACTGACAAGCCGAGAACAACCGTAAGCTCAGCTTCTAGTGGCAACAGCCATCTTGCCTGTGTTTGAAATCTGCATGGCTCGATCACACAGCACGCATCCATGGATGGGGCACTTTCACTCACTGTGATGTCTGAGAACCCCCAGTGAGGTTGAAGAAAACAGTAGTCTCAAGAGCCTTTTGCTCTCTGGCACTCTGCTCTGTGTGGCCTGAGATTTGCTCACCCATCCTACTAGCCATAACCATTGGGCAGGTCATGGTAGTGAGTTACTAAGAATATTCTACACATGTGTATAGCTATCACTGTTAATTGTATGTGCTGGATCACCAAGAGACTGGATTTTTTCCCATGGCAGTCACCCCACCTTTACCCCTGCTTGGTAGCATGTGAATATTCCACTTTTTTCACATCTTCACACATACTTGGAATTCTTCACTGTTTCCCTTTTAGCCATCTTGGTTTCTAGTGGCATCAAATGGTATCTTTAATTTGCAGTAAGCTAAGTCCCATTCTAGATTCTCATATCTATCATTTTCTGTAAGGTATCTGTATCTTAAACTGAGAGCTGTTTTTCAGGCACAATTTTATCTATGTCCTGGGTGTTCTAAGTGAGTCATTTGTCAGATATACATATACATGTATTGTAAATGCTGCCCCCCCTTGCAGGCTGTCTTGCCCTCTCTTGGTGTCTTTTGATGAACAGAAGGTCTTAATTTTAACATGGTCCAGTTAATCAAACATTTCCTCTCTGGATAGTGCTATTTATATCCTACTTAAGAAACTTTGACTACTCGAAGGTCATAAAGATATTCTGGTTTGTTCTAAAGCTTTAAAAGCTCACCTTTCACATGTAGATCTGCAGTCCATCTGGAATTGATTTCTGTGTCCTTTGTGAAGTCAAGGTCAAGATAAGCTTTTCCCTCCACTTGGACAACCAGTCTGATACAACACCATCCTTTTCCCAGTGCCCTGCCATATCAGCATCACTATAAATCAGCTCACTGTTGGCATATGGTTTGTTTCTGGACTCTCCTCTGTTTAACTGGTCAGCTTTTAGGTTGTTCTCTTTGGCCAGTGCTACCCTTTCATTATCATTGCTGTTTACCGGTAGAACCTGAGAGCTGGGGTATGCAGGCTCCCACAGTTCTTCCTCATGGCTGACTCTGCTGGCTCCGTAAGGCCTTTGCTTCAACATATATACACATCAGTTTCTATGGAAATGTCTGTGATGGGTATGGGAGAAGCTGTACCCTATGAGGGTTCTGAGAAATAATGGCCTGGTGGCCACCAGCTATTTTGGTCACCTTTCTTTTCTCTTACTGCATCTGAGGTTTTCAGCATATGCTGATGGTTTGGAGTGGGCTCACGATGGCTAAGAATAGTGTCTTCCAGGAAACCCTGGGAAGCTTGCATTTGCTGTGGGCTCACAATGGCTATGGTTCCTGTCTTTCAGGAAACCCTAGCAGGCTTGAGTCAGCCAGCCCTGCTCACAGGACCCTGGAACCGTTTTTTTTTTGTTTTTTTTTTTTTTTTTTTTTCTTTTTTCTCCCCACCCCTAGAACAGTTTTCTTAATGTCGATAAGCTACGGTTCTCCTTGTGTATTAACACATTAGGAATGTATCCTGTGTTGATATATAAATTTCAGCAAATGGGGACAGGTATCCAGCCATATACCTGATTTGGGGAACTACTTGAGAAATGTTAGGACAGTATAAATTGTCCCTTTGTGACTGGAAATCCCATAAGGTTGTTGTTTGTTTGACCTGAAGCTTTAAAATCTGCCAGGTAATGATTGTCCATGGGAGACAAATGGGTCCAGCTGCATCCCAAGTGCTGTCATAAACAAAATAAAATTAGAGTCTTAAGAGTACCAAGCTCTGGGATGATCTGGAGTGCTGTAGCACCAGGGGAAAGCTACAGGTCCTGACTAGAGCCAGAAGGAGCTAGAAAAGGGGCTCATGAGCTGGTTTGACTCCTGTTAAGAGTTACAGGCAGGGAACTAGCAACCATAATTCGGCTGAGGAAGTCAAACATGGGATCAGAGGACTGTGCCTTTGATCATTTGGTCCGGTCATCATTGAGCTGACTTGCTAACTCAAGCAACCCACTTACGGACAGACTAAGGAGAGGGGTAAGTTTTGTAAACCTGCCTTCCTTTGGCCCTGCAAGTGATAGGAAGCAGGCTCTCTATTGGAGAGATAAACCCAAATGGAGCTGCAGGATTCACAGACTGGCTTTTGGTGCTAAGAATGAGGTAGCCTGTGGTGCTAGAGTTGGTGATAATATAATTAGCTGATACACATATCATGTAAGCTAAAGAACTCTAAGTGGGTCAGTCTTAAGCTTCACAGAAGCTCAAGATCTTTTCCTCTTTCTAAGTCTCCCTCTTGCATCTTTTGGAGGTAGGCAGACTTTTATTTCCCTCAGGTTTGTATATGGAGTTTGTTTGTTTGCTTGTTTTTAGAGACAGGGTTTCTCTGTATAGCCTTGGCTGTCCTGGAACTCACTCTGTAGAGCAGGCTGGCCTCAGAAATTTGCCTGCCTCTGCCTCCTGGCAGATTAAAGGCTAGAACTAAAGGCATGTGCCACTACCACCCAGCTTGGATTTGTTAAATTAAATTAAAACTTTGGTGATCTGTAATGCTGAAATGGTCTTTTTCAGAAAACAAAGACTTACCCTATGAACTCTACCAACTGGATGTGGGGCCTCCAGGTGCAGGTGCTTGTGGGGTTGGGGGCATGGGTGACCTTCAGTGCAGTAATGCTTGACAAAAGTCTCCAGGCTTGACTGAACTCAGCATGCTATATGCAGAAGGGGACGGGTAAAGCAGTCCACCCCAGAGACTCAGGGCTTCACTTAAGATATTCTTCCCTCTAGGGATGTTACTTAGCAGTTAGAGAGCTTGCTTATCATTTATGAAGCCCTGGGTTTGACCCTCACCACTGCATAAACTAGGTCTAGTTATAAACATTTGTAGTCAGCACTCAGGAACTGCAGGCTGGAAGATCAGAAGTTCAAAGATCCTCAGTTACAGAGAGTTTGAGAACACCTGAGCTACGTGAGATCTGTCTCAAACAAACAGATATTCTTCTCTAAGGTTCCCCCATACTCCACGCTACCAGGCTTTTCTTTACCAGACTATCTCATCAATCGACAATGGCCCCATCACAGTATCTCAGTAGACCACGTGGCCTGGGTTTGGGAAACAACATTCCTAGAAATGTCATACAGTGGAAAGACAAGAGAGTGGGAGTCAACCAGAGATAAGAGACTATAAGTCCACGTAATGGCATGACCAGAGCCACAAAGCAGGCCCAATTCTTACCCCTATGTTGTTTTTCTGGTGGGATCTATCTCCTCTTTGTATCAGGTTGTCAGTCTAGATCAAATGGCTACATTACTGCTAGCTCTCGGGGGCATTTTCTTAAGTATCACATGCAAAACCTACTACTGGAACAGGAATATCTTCCAAGGTGATGAGGACAAGTCTACTGCAGGCTCTGCCAGGAAGAAGAAGTTGGTAGTGTCCAGGTATGATGCAGATACTTAAATATGAGATCTGGGATTGGCCAAGGAAAGAGAGTAAAGCTGGCCAGTAAAGCCATAATAACATTTCACAAAACACCCGGAAAACCATAGTGGAAAACACTATTTTTGGCCAAGCAAGAGGATCAGAGTAGGCCTTAGAGCCATAGGCAGAAGAGACAGTCAACTGTGATTAGACAAGCTGAGCACCTTGTGGCATCTGGAACCAGGTAAAAAAGCAATGCCCAGATGGCAAAGCCTCAATCACCTTCAGAATTGACCTTGGTAGAAACAGTCCTGCCTTCCAGGAGACGATGGCATTGAAAACAGTCTCATTTGAAATCAAAGAGAAATGTCGGACAGAAGCTCAGCACAGCCTTTGAACTAAGCCTCTACCCAGACATCAGGACTTTCTGTGCACAGAACCAAAATGTCCACCATAGTTACTCACAGATTCTGATAGCTGCAGAAAGGTCTCCACATGTTCCCTCCTGACTGGACAAGCACAAATCCCAGTAACTTAGACTTAGTTACAAACCAGCCAGTCTACTTTGTCACTGCTGATCATTACTGTGACTCATTATCAACACCATGTCAGCATTTATAAATGTACAACTCCTGGGGATGCAGGATCCTGGGGATTGGAAGGTGGCTTAGGTAGGGCTAGAGATCCCTGATATGTTGGAAAGATCTAGCAGTGAAGGGTTACAGCAGTCTCTGCATTCCCAGACCCAAGAACATTACAGGCAGAATTAAGCTAGGATTTCCTGGAAGCAAGCACAGGAAGGTGTGAAAGCTTAGTCCTAGAGGCTGCTAGACAGAGTAAAAGGGAATAGTCTTTGACTGGAGTGAGGACATAGGGGAAAACTCCTTTTCTACCTTTAAGCTGTTTAGGGCTTGCCGTGTGACCTTCATTTTCACTGTTGGCTGTTCGATGAAGACATGAGTTAGGTCTCCCCACTGGTGGGAAGGGAGGAGTGGAAGCTGGTTTGTGGGGCCACCCAGGGTGGGTTCAGGAAGGGAAGGAATGTGATTGAGGCTGGGTGGGGCTAGGGAGAACACAGCCAGTTGTTGGTTTTTCTTGGGGCCCAGAAAGATTTGAATGGACACGAAAGCCCCTCTCTCCTAGCCCCAGCGCACACACTAGCATCTTTCTTCATTAGATGGCTGTTGGAGCTGGAGACCAAGGGTACCCTCTGGAAATCTGAATTCCATTCACTTTTGGCAAAGAGCAGCTTCCTGCTTAGGAAAGGTGTGTGCATGTGTGTACTCACAACCACAGAAACAGGGAGCGGGGAGAGACATGTGGGTGGATGGCTGTTTGAAAAGATAGTAAGATGGCTCTAGTGTCTCCAGGCACTGGATGGCACTTGCAAGGCTTGTCTCAAGGATTAGGCAAATATCTCCAGGGAATGAATTAGAAACGTGCAGTCTGTGTTGCCTTTGAAATAAGCTCTGGCTTAAAACCATCACAGGGAAACATGCCTTTGAATTGGAAAGCCAGAACTTTTTTGCAAAATAATTCAAAAAGTTTGTTGAACCTTAAACCTTTCCTGATGACTCCTTCCTTCTGAACTTCACTCGTTAAAAGTTGCTATGATCCCAGCCCCATGCCAGACCAGCTTCCTGGAAACTCTCGCCAACTGTTGGCCTTTGGAAAGGCTTGTCACCCTAATAGCTGCATTAAAAAAAAAAAAAAAAAAAAAAAAAAAAAAAAAGCACTGGGCACCTTGGCTGCAGGATCTGAAAAGTCCTTTGTGTTAGCTCCAGCTGCAGAGTTTTTCCAGGCCTCCCTTCTGGGGCTGACTGGAGCTGTTTCTCTCCGTTTCCTCTTATACTGGCGGGTACTCGGCTGGCCTCTTCCCGCCCAACTTCTCTGTCAGAGCCCAGGTGGACAACAGGGATGCCAAGGGCAGACTCCATAGACAAACCTAGCATGGGCATGTCCCAAGTGGGCAGGTCTAGGGGTGTGCTCACAGTTTCTTCTTCCCCAACCACCAGGACTCAGTGAGGGCCCCTCTTAGGTCAACAGAGTCAAACTAGATCTAGAGCAGACCTGTTTCAATACTGAAGATAACTCTGTCTTCTCCAATGCAGAGTTTTGGCATTATGAAATGTGATGTAGAATGGGATCTAAGTTAAATTTAAAAATAAATTTGTTCAGAAAACATTCAATTAGGTCAATAGAGACACAAATGAACGGAAAGACGAACTGTTGTCATTCTTCATTCATCAAATTAGAGATGACCTGAAAGGGAGGAAAGTTACATAAAACTTCAATATTTTACGAGGCCCAATCGAACACACCGTTCTCATTCCCTTCTCTCAGAATCACTCAAAGTTCGGTAATGAGGAGACCTGTGTGTCCACCTCACTTCACATGGGGTTCAGGGCCAGCAGAGGGTTGCTGGCTGTCTCGGAGCCTGCCCAGCGCCTGCCCTGACTCTGGCTCTGCCTTTGCCTTTCAAAACCTTCTTTGTGCTAGAGCAGCCTCTGCTCCAGAATGACATGAACCAGAGACTCCCAGCTCCACACAGGCATGCTGTCTACACAGCATGTATACTGTGGCTGCCTGCAGCCACTCCCAATCTGGAATTACACCTGCTATGCTCAAACAAGACTTTTATAAAGTATTAGTAATGTTGTGCTAAAAAAGCAAACATCACAGTAAAATGCACTGCACATCAGAGCAAACCTTTTATACTAGTATTGCTTTTTTTTTTTTAAATCACAAATACATTACACATCTTTGTGTGCACATGCACAAACCAAATGGCGATAAATTAGGGTACAGAAAGGAATAAAAAAGACAAAACCAAGGGTCTCCTACCTCAACCCTAGTTTTCAAGTTTCCTTTCTTGAATGTTTTCAGTCCTGCTAGGTCTTCCCAGGGACTTTATATAAGCAATGATACATGTCTCTGTGTAGCACATATTCTTGTGTACTTGTACGTGTGCCTTGTGAGCAGGTAGGTGCCATAGTCTAGCCGCTGTCTGCACAGGACTGGCTTGTTCTGATATGTTGGAAGGGAGTAGCAGTTTTACTTACAGATACACATTCAAGTGAGCAGGTGACAGTGCTGTTTTTCTCATGGCTGGGACTCCAGTATGTTGTAAGGGGGTTGTGGCCTTTGCTCTGGGCCAGGCTTTTTCTAGACAGAACGTGCTCACTGTTCTGCTCAGGTTGTTAGCTGGTATATTCCTGGAATTAGCCCCATTTCTAGTCAATACATGAACTCAACAGTGCCTGGCAAAGTCACGTAGATGGTGGTGCAGGCTTAGGAATGCCAAACTAGATGTTAAAAAGCCACCTTCCTATAGGTACCTTTAAGAAATAGGTGGGAAGGATAGTTTATGAAGAGAGTGTGCACTGCTCCTATACAATGCAGAAATCTGGAAGCACACAGTGGCCAGGATCTATGACACATGTCCCACAGGCCATGCCAAGTGAAACCTTGCAGGTTTAGCATGGGCACTGTGCACCAATAGACATGAATTCAAAGATAGAGCTTTACTCAGACAAGCAGCAAACATCCTTTCTACTAACAGCTGCAGAGCCTCTGATTAGGCCATGATTTATGGAACAAGTCCCCTATTGATGAATGTATAGAGCAGCTAAAAATAGTGATTATCCATTCAAGTGTATTCACTTGTGAACCGACCACTTATGAAATTAGTTCCCTCTGAAATTGCTCTCCCCATTGAACATGGTTGTCCCTCCCCATCCATGATATTCCTACTGGCATCTCTGTTGACTGAGATCCTTCTTGGCTGCTCTTGTCCACCAAACAACATTAAGCACACACAAAGAAAATCACTTATGAAGAGAAACTATAAATCTTATAGAAGAATTCATCAAGTTGGAAAGAGATTTGCCAATGAATTTCTCCATGGAAAGTCAGACAGACCAGTTATTGAAAAGAAGACCTACGCTAATTCTAGATAAGTATCTCACGGGAAGGTTAGTGAGGTCATGGAAGATTTAGGACAGCTCCTCTCAAAACTGGCCAGGCCCTGCCATCCTCTCTTTGCAAGATGGTACTGCTTTACAAAATGAATTAAAACTGTTTTCAATCTGTTATTTTAAATAAGTATCTATCTGCAGACATTACTGTTATTACATATGACCAAATCTTTTCTTAAAAGATAACCTTCCAATCATCTGTTTATCACAGTATTGATTTTTACTTGAAATGGATTTACTTTAAGATGTCTCTTCAGCCTATTTCAAATGGTATCAGGTATTAGATAATGCCTAATAGACACTGTGCCATCTATATTATTGTAAATGTCACCCAAACATGCCTGTTTTCCTAGAGCTCAACAATAAGAGTATATATGGGCCTGCTAATTTGAAAGACTTAAAACATAGTATGCTACCACTTTGGTTTTCTTTTATCTAGGGGGGTCCATGGGTATGGGGTCGAGAGAACACGTGTGCTATTCATGTGCTCACTCACATGTAGAGGCCAGAAGACATCAGGTACCCTGACCTATCACTACCTGATTCCTTTGAGACAGCATCTCTCAACCTGGATCTGAGCTGGCAGCCCGCAAGGCTCGCCAATCCTCCTAGACATTCCAGGCACGCATGCAGTCACACCCACCTTTTGACATGGATGCTGAGATCCTAACTCGGGTCCTCACATTTGTATGCCAAGCCCTCTTACTGACTGAGCCATCTCCCCCCATGAGGGTTTTATCTTTTTAAAATATTTAAAACATTTGGTTTGGGTCATAATTTTGAAAGCTTAACCCCCCCCCCCCCCCCGTTTTGAAGGCCATCTCCTTATAGCCTTTAGATTTTTTGAATTATTTCATTTAAAATGCCCACAAGCACATATATTAAAAATACTTTTTCTCACTGTTTCTTGGCTATTTCAGCTTTTTTTTTTTTTTTTAAAACAAAGTCAGCTCTTCCAGTCTTTGGCTACTTGGGGGTTTTGTATCAGATCTGAAAATAAACTCATTGTGAGACTGTTTAAATGAAGTCTTCCATGTTTTCTATCATCTTTTATTTCATGCTTTACATTTATATTATTTGTTTATCTGGACTTGGAGTAGTTAAAGGGTTGATCTATTTTCCACAGTTAAGGTTCACAGACTGGCCTATGAGCTAAGCATGTCTATGACTGTGACTGACACACAGCCTTAACTCCTGACTTAGTCCTCCCTAGCTAATCATGTCAGGGACCATGACAACTTGATTCTTAGAGGTGCACTTATAAGGCATCCAAAGGGTATGTTATGGCTGGACACAGAAGCCATGTAGGTACATATCTAATCATGCTTTAAGGCCATCATAAGAAAATTTTATCACATTATATGAGAACAAGAGGATAATGTGTAATTCAAGACAAGGTTTAGAGGTTTGTTTGTTTGTTTAAAAGAACTAAAATAGGGTTTTGGGTATGAATACAGTTCAGTCCACTTACCTAGCATGTGGGAGGCCCTGTAGGGTTATCCCCCAAAACTGCCCTTCCACTCCCCAAAAAAACCTTTAAAAAATATCATAATCTTAACATACAACCCAGTTGTGTGTAACCTTCCTTATTGTGCTGATATTTTCCACTGACTTCATCAGTTTAGATTAAGGAAGACTCCCCTTGATAAATAGAAAAATTCCATTCATAAGTAAAAGTAATTGTTCCAAGAGCTCAAATAAACTGTAAAGTCTCTATATTGTTTAACTCTTTACCCATCCACCCATCTTTCCCTTACATGTTTTAATTCACATCTTGGTATTTTTTAAGAGTGCTACTGATTTAAGTGGGATGTAACTTTTTAAGCACTCTATTCTTAGATTATCATAGGTTGACATACACCTATAAGCAATAGGAAAGAGATTCCCTATACTCTGTCCAGTTTCCCCTAGCAACATCTCTAGAACTACAGGACCACATCTAGCTTAAGAGTACAATGCCACTACAGAATGTTTCTGTGGCCGCAAAGGCCCCTATGTATCTTATGCTTTCTAGCCCTACTTTGCTGATCCCCTGGCAACCACTAGCCTGTACTTCACTGAAATTTATTTGTCTGTATGCTTACTTTGCATCAAGGTCCCATTATATACCCTGGCTAGAATGAAACTCAGAGATTCACCTGCCTCTGTCCCCTGAATGCTGGGGTTAAAGGCATGTACTACCACACATGCCATTATAGGAATGTTACATGAAGCCAAGTAGCATGCCATCTTTGAAAAAAAAGATACGCTCCCTCTGCTTACTTCTGAGGCTCATCCAGGTTTGCATCCTGCTATGACCTTAAATCAGGTCTACTTTTCTTTTAAACTGCCAGACCTCTTTTGCTAATATGTAAGAGTTTTGCATTGGCCATCATAGGTTTGTTAGGTGTATGCTCTTTTACTATATATCATTGTCAGATTAACACATCATTGGAATTTTTACTCCATAGAGACTTTAGAAAATGACTTAAGAATGTGATCATAAAAGGGGGGGAAGCCCTCAAAAATAAAAGAGAAAAAAGAAAGGTCCTAAGAGAAAATCCTTCTCCAATTCTATTCCCAGTGTTAGGGGGATTGCAAGGAAGGTGTTTTTAGATTAGGGGAGGTGGGAGGCTAGAAATAAGCCTTTAGCTTTGATAGAAGATAGATGCAGAGCTAGCACTTAGGAGGCAGAAGCAGAATGTTCTCTCTTATGTGAGTTCCAGGACAACCATTCTCCTCTGTTTTGTCTCTCTCCAAGTCTGGGACCCCTAGTTTTAAACTCGCTGTTCACCCCCCATGTGAAAGGAGACTCTTGGGGCTAAGCCAACTCAGGCAGAGATTGGTGATTTCTATGAGCACTCTAGGGAACAATGGAACCAGGTGACCTTAATATCCTCAGACTCTCTGGATAGGAAGTGAAGCTTTGGTGGGCTCCACCAGGCTGCCCATGAAACCTAGAAATAACATCATCTTCCCTAGGACATTTCTCGAGATTTTTAGCTGTGCCCTACAAATAAATGTGTACACAAATGATGGACATGCACATACAGTGTATTTAGCTCCAAAAGGCAGTTTTGATCTCCCATGCCTCTAAGAGCTGGTTCTAGACTGAGCAATGCTGTTACATGACAGACTCCTAGAGCTGAAAAAAACTAGAAAACTCAGTGCAGTGGCCAGTACACAAGTAGAGGAAAGCCTTCTCTTTTGAGTACTAGGCCTTCACTAGAGCCTCCCCCATTCACCCAGAAAGAGTCCTGGGCACAAGAGTAACATGAGAGTCCTAGTTTTATCATCTGGGTATTTCAAAAGAACCACCACTCTACTGTTTAAGGAAAAAACATGCTCGCTCTGAGCACAGTGTCAGTCTAAAGAATAATCCTGAGCTAATAGTACTTAGAGTTTGCAGGCATTATGCTGAGTGCTTTATCCACATCACTTCACTAATCCTCATAGCAGTTTCTGACATATGAATACTATCTATCATTTCTGATTTAGAGATAAACTGAAACTAAAGTGGTCAAGTCTAGGGCCCAGGTCACAAAGCCAGGGAGTAGTCAATCTGCCGAAGGTGCCCCAGCTCCTATAACATTCTCTTGGTGTCATCTTTAAACATGTTAAGCTCTCCTCTGACTTTCACCTTCACAAGCTGGGGCTGATTTCTTAGGCTGAAATGTGCCTAAGTTATTTCTCAGCTTCTGACTGAGTCAGGGAGAACTGCACCCCCATCCCTCATTTTTAATGTATAACCACATGTTTGTGGTAACAAGTTTGCCGACTTTCTCTGTCGATTCCATTCAAGGTCCATGAGGGCAGACACTGACCACTTCTATTCAGTGTTTTATATTCCATGCGTAATCTACTTGGAGCGTATCAGGAACCTTCGGTGAATGTTTGATGAAGAAATAAATGAACACATAAATGACTGAGGTTTCACATGCAATCAACTAAGTTCTACTAGGACCTAAGCTGGGCCTGGGAAGGCTGCTTTGAGCCCTGTTTGTGCCTGCAGCATCTTGAAGGGGCATCAGAGCTTCAAAGCTCCCCAGCAGGGTTCTATCCATAGGGCCTGGGGTCCCAGAGTCCACCAGAAGCTATCTCATCACCATTCTCTACAATGCTCTCCTTTCTGCCTGCCGTTCTGGAAATGTAGGCACCAATAAAATACACAGATTTTTGTTGATTCTCTTAGAAGAGTTTGACATGAAAAGAACTATCTTGATTTTTGTAGATCAAGAACTTGTGGATCTATAACTCCAGTTCCAGGAGCTCTGGTGCCCTTTCCTGGCCTCTGTGGGTTCCATGTATGCATGCGATACATAGACATACATGTAGGCAAACACTGACACATATAAAATAAAAAATAAAGAAAACAAACTTGTAGATCAAGACTTGGGGGGCAGCAGCTATTTCTAGGTTTTATCAGTAACCTCTGGCAACTAGGTATATACAGGACACCCACTCTGTTGTTTAAGTAAAGAAAGCACTATTGCCTTAGAGCTGGTAGATCTCGGGCCACATGTTTGTGTGTATACACTCTCAGCGCTGGGAAGGACTAGCTAGGCTCTTCTGTTGCTGCTAACTCTGAAGCACAGCAATAGGCCAGTCTTAGGAATGAATCAGCACCAAGACTGAAAGTTCCCACTGAAGGCTTCTTCTACACAATGGGTAATGGGGCTGGAAATGAAGGATGGAACACGGGTCCCCAACTCTCCAGAACTGTCAGTGTGAAGGACTGGCAAGACCAGACACATAGAGGCCATCAGATCTGCCACACTACTGTCTACAAATGCTAGTTCCTGAGGCTCTGGGTGCTTGCCAAGTGGCTGTGCTTTTCTTAGGAATGGGTAACTGGTGGGGAGGAGAGGGAGGAGGAATTGTATTCGATTCCATCAACGAAGGTTTTCCTATTGAAACATGACTTGTTAAAGCAGAGGCTTAGCTCAGAGTAAACATTTCACAGTGCTAAGGAGAAGTGGAGATTTATGAGCTAGAGCAAGCCTCAGGCATCAGTAGAAACCTTCCTGCTATCCAGCGGCATACACACTGCCCTGGAGTACCAGCATTTCAGATGCTGTTCCCATAGCTAGCCCTTCATCTTGCTGCAGGGAACACCTCTAATAACTTTCCTGACTCTCTCAGTGTGGATCAGAAGCCTCTAAGACCCTGACCCTTGTTCTCTCTCTGGGTTCTTGTAGATCCATGAGGCCTTCAGGGCTAGCCTTTTGTTCCATGGCCCAAATGTGGTGATTCTCTCTGGCCATCATTCAGAGTTGCCTCTTCTAAACCATGGTCAAGGACATACACTGATATTTTCCTAGTAAGACAAAGCTTAATGACTGCCTTAGCTTCTCTGAATTGAGAAGAATGTTCTTGTCAACCTGTTTTTCCTTGCCTGGGCATAACCATAATGGTGCCCATGCCTCTGGTTCAAAGCAAAAGACTCATTAACTGGCACAACCACTTCAAACCTCTCACATCAGCTCTTATGGGAATGGCTTCCCTTGAAGAATGGGGCGCACCGTGGGACTTAGGAAGATACATCTAGTTCTTAATCAGCCCCTGTCTATTATTGACTTTGCCCACTTCTGCCACTGTGGTCTCTCTTCTGAAGTGGCCTATGGTGAGATAAGGGCCTAGGCCAGCCACAGACAAGATATTGAGAGGTAGAGGGATAGATGTAGTAAACTCCCAGCACCATATTTTTTTCGTGTATGGATAAGAAGCAAATAGTGTTTGTAGCTTTCTGACCAACCTCCCCCTTCTCTTCCACCTTTTCACTTCTAGGTATTAGAAAAGCAACAGATCTACCCTGTCTATGTCCCTTAAGTAACTTTGGCAGAAATAAGTAACAAACCCCCCCCATACTTGATGATAGCCTTTTGGGAGTTGGGAGCTGACTGAGTACTTACTTTGGCTGGAAGAGGTGGGTAGAAGGCCTCAGCTAAGTCACAGTCCCATGTCAAAGCTCAGTATGTCTTCACCAGGGCCTCCCACGATTCAGCCTGCTACAAAAGCCACATAGAAACTTAAATAGGTTTCTCAAAGACTTTTTTTCATAATCATAGAGTGTGCCAGGGTTGACAGTAACGCAGGAAGCATGAGCCTATGCCCTGTCTTGCTGCCTCACTTCTGATATTTTCGATGCTTTTGTTACATCTCACTGTGTCTAGTCCTGCCCTCTAAGCCTGCTCCAGGCTAGCTGTGTGACCAGACCCTGGACATCACTGAAACCATACAGCATTCTCTTTGGCCCATCCTGTGAGCTCTAGGTTAAAGGGAGAACACGCTCACTATGGCTTATCAACAATGCCAGGACACCCCAACCCAGCTGTCAAATGGTGATGTCTATGCATAAAGCGTCTACACTGTTAGGTTTTCTCTATTATTTTTAAACAATACCCCTACTTCCCCATAGCCATCTCACATAAAGCCCCAGAACAGTTCACCTCTTAGTATGCTGCCGGAGAGATCAGCTGTGGGTACTAGCACTTTCCTCATCAGTACATCTGCTCTCAGGCCCAGTTTGAGGCTACAAAGATCAGATATGTTATGCCATGTATGGGACTCTATAGGACGGTAAACTCAAGTGGTAAGCTAAAAACATCTATGTCATCAGTTTCATATTTAGCCCAGGACCAGTAATTGCCTATAAGCCTGTACCCCAACCACTGTCAAGTAAGCAGCCCTGCAAATCCCCCCAAAATTATAAAAAGGGACTCTGAGGCATGATACACTTTAGACAGAGGCCTTTGTGTGTGTATACCTGGTGACCAGCTAGAGGCAGAAATACCTCAGTCCAGGTCCATAAGGCCTCATAGACACCTAGTCTCAGAATACACCTGGTACTTCATAAAAAAAGACCTAAGGTTGCTTTGACTCAGAGGGAGACCTGACAGTCTAACTCTTGAGGGACAGGATTAGATACCCTGAGTAGTGTAGAGTATTTAGCCTACAAATTGTGCAAGGAGATCTGAGAGCCAGAAGCTGCCAAGAGCCCATGTTAGTCAAGGGGGTACCCTGGCTTAGCATAAGTATGACTTCTATTTCTGGGCTTCCTGCCCCCTCTCTCAGCCTGGGAAGTGTTGAAGTCCCAGGCCTCACTGTACTTTTTTTGAGGACTTGAAACAGTCTAGGATAGCCTGGGCTATGTTGGGTTGCTACTTAGGCTGGGGAGTGCACTCCACAAAAGGCCTGGGGGATAGATAAACAGCTGATGGAGAAAAGGCAGGCATTTTCTCTTTACATTTCTTGGGTCCCCACACAAACTGTGATACTAACTAGATCTTAGGGCACATCAAGATAGTGTTCTGTTAGGGTAAGAAATGCTAAGATTTCAAACCAGTAGTCAACACGTCATGAGGAGACTGAAGACAGGGAGTTCCTCAAGTGGTTGGCCATGCCCCAAAGCCAATGAGCCTAGCCCTTCATGGCACCAAGAGGCTGAAAATCAGACACTGGTTCCTGAAGGTTCCTGGTTACTCAAAAGCCAGATTGGGAATCATGTGGATATCCTCAGTAAGATGGAAAATCCCCAGCCCAGCAGGCTAAGCCAAGCTGTTGCTTTTTTCTCCCACTCACTGGGGGTCAGCAAGAAATGATTCCAGTTTCCCTGTGATGTCTCCACAAATGAGGACAGGGTCAGCGCCCCTCTGCACTCTGCAAGGCACAAGCTTGGTTAGGCTCTGTTTGAGAAGTTGATGCTTCTGACTCCACAGTATAGTAGAGTCAGGCCAAGGAATAAGACAGGAGTGGGAAGGCAGAGAACAAGGTAGATTCCCCTGGTTCTTTTCAGTGTTCTGGGGGAGGCTGAAGGAAGGTCTCCTCTAAATGTATTCACACGGGCTAGAACTGGAAGGTAGGCACTGTAAAAAGCCACTGTTTAGACATACCTAAAAGCTAAAAGCTAGAATCCAATCTGAGAAGCCTGACTCTGAGTTCCCTCAGGGCTGTCATACCATACTCCCTCCTTATTCCCAACAGCCAGATAGCCTGCTCCCCAAAACACAGGTGCTGGAAGCAGGGAAGCAAAATATAAGGCCAAATATAAAGCAAGGAGCTGAATGCATAGGGAGAGTCTCTCCATACAGGTGCCTCACTAGGCTTATGCCTAAGGCTTCAAACTCTAAACTGGAGTGTAAGGTAATTTCTGGATGGTTTTGAGAGGCAGGTACTTCCTCCTCCGCTGGCTTTTGTGCTTGAGAAGAGGGTGGAATGCTGGCCTGCCTTCATGGGAAGCCTTTTAAGCCCTCCACTCTCCCTTTTATGTGCAAACTGTTTAACTGGCTGACTTTGATGCAGCAGGCTAAGCCCAGCAGCAGCTTTGAAGTTAACCCAGCAAATGGAGGGTTCTACCAGCTCTGCACTAATCTCTCATCTGCACCCTGCAACTCAGTACCACCCTCAGGTATTCCCTCTAGAATTTAAGGCCT
Source organism: Micromys minutus (assembly GCF_963924665.1). Lineage (NCBI taxonomy): Eukaryota > Metazoa > Chordata > Mammalia > Rodentia > Muridae > Micromys > Micromys minutus. The sequence goes on along the minus strand of NC_137971.1, from coordinate 56,329,733 downwards.
TTCAGGTGGCTTTGGGAAGAAGTGCCCATGGGAAGAAGTCCACCCATAGGAAGAAGGGAATGAGGAGGAGAGTACCATGTAGGGCTGATGGCCCTGAAGACTTCAACTACAGCCTTGTCCTTGACATCCTCTGGAGAGATCTGGGCAGTACCTTTCCTTGCCCTCTGCTCAGTACCTCAGCATTTAGGTCTCTATGGGAAGAACAGAGTGAATGACATATCGAGAACTTAAACATTTGTTGTAGTGGCTATTTTCTGGATTCTTGAAGTTTAGATGGTTTTAGAAACAGAATCAAGAGGAGACATAAGGTCTGCTGAGGAAAGTCAGGGCAGGAGTAGCTAGAGGCATCTGTCCTTTGCATTTGGATCAGGCCCATTTGTTTATAACAAGTTAGTGGCAGGACATTTGGTACTAAAGTATTCCAGGCAGGAAAGGGAGGTGGTGTCTTATGGTAGCCTGTGGCCCTTAAACACACCTAAGATGGTATTTATAAGTACCCACACCTCTATATCCAGGCAATTCTCAGGGATGGCCTTGGGCTGCCTTTCTCAACAGTGATAGCTGTGACTTCCTTTAGAATATAACTACTTAGAAGACTTGTTCCCAAGAAGGGGGCTAGGAAAGCAGGAGCTGTCTCTCTACCCCTACCCAGACTGCTTCTATGGAAGCGTGAATCCAAGAGCATTCTCTGCCAATGTGAAGACAGGAGGTGGCTCTTTTTACAGACATGGAGTTTTGGTTTCTCTAGCAGCAGGACTCTTGTCTTAGCCTCAAATATTCCTTCTCAAATAATTTCTTCTTGCTATACCCTTTCTTGTGGTGCTCTTGCGAATACTGAATCCAATCCATAGTACATGAAGTCCACAATGCCTAAAGGTAGTTAAGGAACTCTGAAGCTGCTAGCATAGCTGCCTGGCACGGGGCACATGGCTGACTGAGAGGGCTACCTGGAATCACAGAGAACTGGGGTGACACCAGAAGGCAGAGTCCTTGGACGTCAGGCACAGCCATGGATCTAAGTAGGTCTCAGCATCTATTATAAGGTAGATGGCCCACAGGCTAAGAGAAGGTGAAACGGGGAAATAAGACAGTCTTGGGCCCTGGCTGGGAACAGGATGAATATGTGTGTGTGTGTGTGTGTGTGTGTGTGTGTGTGTGTAATTGGTTGTGTACATTTGTGGCAGTACATGTATGTATGGAATGCCGTTTCTCAGATGTCCTCGGTGGTTAAGGATAGAGTGTGACCCTAGCACCTTCAGGTACAAGGATTAAGGAGAACATTGATCTCTCACCACAAGGAGGGGGTGCTTCCCTCCCACTCTTGGGAGCTTGTTTTTAACAGTCTGAGCCATTTTCCCCATCTAGGTTTTGCCATACAATTCCAGCTCTTTTATGCTGACCTGAAAGGTTCATTTGAGAATTAAGGAATATTAGCAAACCCCACTAACCTCTGGGCAAAGGGCAGAGAATGAAGCCTTGATCTGGCACCTGAATGAGGGAGGTACCAGGGCCTCTACTCTAACGTACATCATTCCTAGACACATGAGGTAAAGGCAGAGCAGACATGCAGTAGAGTGTGTGCTGGCCTCTGGCCTCTGAAACTCCGGGAGGGACACTTGGGGCCCAGCTGTGTTTAAAAATTAGCAAGTAGAAGATATAGAGGATTCACAGTTAACCATTTTTTGATGAATCTGTGAAGGATGTTTGAACAGCTAATCAGGAACAATGACAAGAAAGAGACATCTTCCACCAAAGGGCTATTGCCCCCTTGCACCTTGAACCCTGGACCTGCTCTGTTTGGTTTGGGCCTCTAGGTTGGAGCAGTAAAGCTCAGAAACTGCTAACTCTGGAGCCTCCCAAAATCTCCCTGCCCACTGCACACCCCTCCCCCAGTCTCTAGTGTTCGTTGGCAGCTTTTCATCTCAGCCTAGTCAAGGCCATTTTTTTAAGCTTGCCTGGCTTTGCATTAAAATGGGTAGAAGGATTTTCCATCTTTCCAAGATTATGAAATACTTTAGCAAGGACGAGGCCTCCTGAGGGAGGTGACCCTCCCTGCACATTCTGTGGAAAAGTGTTCTTTTGCTACTCGTGATTCTAGGAACACAGAGAGAAAACAGAGTCACTGAGAAATAAGGCCTTCTCTCTAGTCAGATGTCATAGTCACCCTGGCAGGAGGCACATTCTAGGCAGGACTAGAACACTGACTCCACGTGAGCTCTGCAAGAATGGGTTCCTCTTTTCTGTCTATCCCATGCCACCCTGCTGGCTCTGTTACCAGTATTGCTGCCTTTCTTTCACTACCCCCCCAGGTTCCATCCCCTCAGCACCAGGAGCTCCTGGCCTGACAAAAACTAACTTTCCAATGACTGGACCCACCACATCTGTCACTTCATACTCCACTCCCCCAATTCATGTTCCCTCCTCCACCAAAAGTTCTTCCAGTACTAAGCCTGAAACCCTAGAATCATTTCCAACACCTTCTCTCATAGCTGATCCAACTAGTCCATTACCAAGCCAGGCTACTTACCCCCTTTGCCCATTCACTCCTTTTATATTGCCACTGCCCTAGTAGGCCACAACACCTTCTGATAACCTCCATTCCCTTCCTATTCATTATCCACTCAGAAAGAAAGAGCCTTTTAAAATTTGGATTCCATTTAGTTCTCTGAGGGGAATAGGATCTAAACGAAATAGGAACTTAGACCCTTTGCAGCTCTCAGGGGTCTCAAAACAAACCCAAGACCATCACAGGAAGCAAGGCCTGCAGCTCTGTACCCAGGTTTAGAAAGCTAGCTTCTTTCGCTCTTGTGTGCCCTCCTCCACAGTGCCTTCCTGGTTTTTTTGGTGCTTCACTAAGATCCCAGATGAGTTCTGGCTGGTTCCTGATAGTCCGTTTTCTATATCCCCAGCCCTCAAAGAGTATTTATTGCCTTCAGTGTATAACAACACACAAGCACCATAGAAAAGGCATGGCCTGACTCCTGACTCCTGTAAAATCCCTCCTCCTTGAGCCAGTTGTGCGATGCATGGTAGACTTTCAACAAGTATGTGTGGAATGGCTGAGTCGATAAAATGGAGCAATAATCACATCCCTGCCTCCCACACATAATCCACTTCCTGGAAAGGCTCTGTACCATGCAGACACTATATACTGATTAAAAGTCAGCTATGGTGTGACCTTAGGATAACTGAGCATTCAAGCTGCCTATGCCTGTGCTGTGTTTCCTTCCATCACACTAGATTTCTGGCTCCCAATGAGAACAGGACCCAGAGTGCTTTGTAAGCAAGACTCTGCAGAGTAAAGAAACATTGATCCTTTGGTGTATGTTAGGAGGTTGAGGGGATTAGAACTTCTAATTGGCCAAGCTGAGGAATGGTTTCTTAATCCATAAAGCCATATGCTTTAAAACCTAACTTCCTGCCAGATAGCCCTCAGTCAGGGGTGGGATGAAGTCAGTCCCCTGCTCACTCTTCATCCCATCCCCTGCTCAATTTATGTGTTCTCTCTCTCCCTCCCCCCACCCCCCATGCACAGAGGAAGGAAAGGGTGGGTATTGGGGTCTGTTTGTTGATTAATTCAAACCAAACCATCTTTATGCTCCAGTGAGACCCTCTTCTGGGAGGATCACATGGCAAAGTCACTTGTATGGATATGAGATTGAGCACTAGGTCAGATACATATCTCCTGTAACTGCCTCTGGAAGGCAGCAGGCCTCAGCCATCACCTAACTTCTGCTCACACAGAACCTTAGGGCTTAGTCAACCTGGACAGCAGACTGAGTAGTGGGTCTGGATTTGAGCTAAGGGCAAACTAGTGTGCCTGGCCCTGCCCCTTCTCTATTTCCAGAGCATAATTGCCACAATTAGCATTATTAGGAGAAAGGCCAATTAGATCAGTTTCTTCTCCTGGCTAAGGCTACAACTGCTAGGGAGGGTGAGCTCAAGGCTCTTCAAGGAGCTGGGATTCTTCCATAAAGGAGGCCACATTTAAATTGCAAACAAGGGTCTCAATTCCTAGGAAAAGCTCAGGGAAGCTTTCCATTCCCTGTGGGAGAGGCTAGGAGAGCTCTGTACTCTAATCTCTCAGGCCTTCCTGAGGACTCTGATCAGGACCCAGGAGTCTGGATTCTGGCCACTGACCCAGACTTTCTGGGGCCAGGCAGCATAGAGGATCATGGCAAAGGCTGATATCAGAGGCAAGCATAGGGAAAGGAAACCCAGTATTAGAGGCCACCCACTTACTCTCCCAAGCAGCCTTCTCTGAGGCAAACCCTCTTCTCTTCCTAAGTGTACTGTAAACTTCTGGATCCGTTGTTCACAAGAGCCACTTACCGGTCTGTACTAACTGGCAGTGGTGAGAAGACCCTACCCATCCTCTTTCCAGGCCGTCTCCGAGCTGCTAAGGCTACAGGTGCTGATGCTATTCACAACTTAGGAACTGCAGCTAGAAGACTGTTGGCATTGGGGTTAGAGATCTCTCAGTGGCTAAGAATGCTTGCTGCTCTTGTGGAAAGGCCCTAAGTTTATTTCTCAGCACCCATGTGGCAGCTTACAACCCTCAGAAACTCCTGTTCCCAGGGGATGCGATCTGTTCTCTGTCCTCCCCAGCATATACATAGTATGCATGCACACATGCAGACAGGACACTCACAGACATAACAATAAGTAGGGTTTTGTTTGATTGTCTCGGTTTTAGATTGTTGTAAAGATTTTAATGGAATCCCATGCATTGTAAGGATAGGATTGCCTGTCAAAATATATGTGTATACGAATGAGCAGAGATGAGAGTGTTTCTATTATAGACACAGGCCAGAGTCTTCCTCGCAGGGGCCATAAGGGCATAGATTTAGTGCCCGGCAGGGTAAAAGCCAGGGTCCGCTGTGTTTAAAGACCTGTGTTTAAACCAGAAAGGCTTTCCAGCTCCTTGGAACTAGTCTAAGGCAGGCCTGGCAGGGGTGCCCCTCACCCCCAACCCAAGGGCTATGTGGTAACCTTGGGAGGCAGGTTTTGTTTTCACAACTATGAGGGAATTACTTCTTTTAGGCTGCCAAACACACTATAACACAGAATACCCCCCACCCCCATCCTTCACCAAATGATACCAAGGTGGCAGTTGGGAAACCCTCAGCACTTACTCTCTCACTGAATTCTGAAAGTGGAAGAACGCATTCCTGGCCCGCTCTTTCCTTTCATTCAACAAATCAATGAAGCCACTCACCAGAAATGCCTGCAAAGTACTAACCCTACAGAGAAGACAACACATGCTTACACAGGAACTCCCTTCTAATGAAGGAGACAGGCAGCTAACTTAAGTGGACATGCCCAAAGAACAAGAATACCACAGTGTAGTCCATGTTTCAGAGACTGAGGTAGCAATTAGCTGAGGAGACTAATTGATATGGCAGGCCAGAAAAGGATTTCCAGTGAGATAGGAGAATTGCAGGGGAAAAATCCAGGTAGAGTGACTAAACTTAAGACCCTGAAGTGGGAGGAATATTTTGCTGATATAACCAAAAAAAAAAAAAAAAAGAAAGAAAACAAAGAAACAAAAAAAGAATGTTGGTAGTGGGCTGGGGAGAAGACTCAATGGCTACAATACTCACTGGGAATCATGATTGCTGGAAATCATAAGAACCTGAGTTCAGATCCCCAGCACATACATAAAATCCAAGTATGACAGCGCATGCCAATAATCCCAGTCCTGGGATTAGAGGTTACAGAAGTGATTGGGGGGGAGGGGCTCACCAGCCAGCCAGTTAAGACAAAATGGTGAGCTCCTGGTTCAGTGAAATCCTGTCTTCGAAAAAGAAAGTAGAAAGTGATCAAGGAAGACACCCAGCGTCAACCTCCGAACTCCACCCAGGCATGCATCTAGAACACACGTGCACAAATGCATAAGTCACATAAACAGACAGAGAATGCTGCTGAGGCCAGAGCTCAGCAAGAGAAGAAGAAATGGTCAGAGTACAGGACAAGCCAGCCTTGTAAAAAGCTGATGTTCCTAGAAATAGGAGTCTATGAAGGGTATCTGGCAGGCGGGTGATGGGCGCTCATTCACTCCTTCATACTTGGCTCATGGGTCCTGGTGCATAGTACACAGAGTAAATCACAGCCGTCAGCCCATAAAAGTTACCATGGAAGGGTCTGTTTAAAAGTACCACTCTGCTCCTTCCGTGATTTTGCATTCTCTCTCCATCCTGTGACACCCCCCCCCCCAACTCCCTTCTACTCAGACAGCTGCTGCTCTGGAGTTCTGGAGTAATTTATTTATATCATCGTGCGTACGGATGGTATGCCCTGTTAGTGCAGGTCTGGGAGGTGTGTAATTTTAATTTAAACACAGAGGCAGGGACTGAAACCCTCTTTCAGTTTGCTGTCTGTGTCACTCGGCACCGTTTCTATGTGTCTCCATCTTGTGAAGTGTACATCTAGTCCCCTGCTTCTAACCACAGCAACCAGAGCCAAATGCCCACCACCCCACCACCCCCGGGGCCATGCTGCGCTGAGCAGGCACACACAGCCTCTCCTTGTTCTGGGGGAGAACTGCTCCAGCATGTTTACTCAGGAGGGAAACTGTTGTGCCGCAGGTATAAAATATTTTATTTGAGGAAAAAATGCTGGCCAGCTTTCCAGAATGTCTGTGTCGGTCTCCCCTCTCACCTGCGGCAGGCGGGGAGGCTTGCTCCCTACCTTCTGCCAACACTTGGCATTATCCTACTTTCTAAGGCTTCTCAGAAGAAAAATAAATGTCACTTTGGTTTGCACTTCTCTGGTGACTTAAGTTTGTCATATCTTCACTGGTAGCCCTCCTACAGGTTTCTTGTCTTACCTTCCTCTGATTTTCTTTCTAGTCCTTTTAGCCGCTGTCCCTGGGTTTGGTGTTTTAATTATGTTGTGATTTGTCATGGGCAGAATTGTGCATGTGAAGGGATAAAAAGGCAAATCATGTCTTTCAATTACGGAAATAGTGGCACTGGCCATGGTGGCTTCATAAAAATCCTTAATTTGCTTCATTTATTCAAGTTCATAAGTTTTAATGCTGAGATCTGCCCTGCTAAAATTAAGTCTTCCATGCTACCCTAGAAAAGATTCTCCATAGTTTTTCTTACTAAATAAATATCAACTACCTTTTACTTCAAAATTGGAGCTCTCTTTTTCTTCGGACTCAGAAATTCACAGGATGTTAGTTTTACTTGTTTTTTAACATCTTCCAAGCAGGCTCCACTGATATGCAGTGCCACTTTGATCACATGTCACCTTTCCCAGACTCAGGGCTGAGCTCTCTGAGCTCTGTTCTGGGTCTCTGTCACTCCTCCCTTCTGGCTGCTAAGTCATGGAGTGTTTTTCAAAGTTTACTTGGCATCTGTACATCTTTTTCTTCCACATACATATTTGAGGAAGAAATGTTAAGCCCTCTGCAATGTCTAACTGCAATCTAACTAGATTTATAGATTTGCAAAATAGTGAGATTTCTAATGCTAAATTTTCCCATCCAAGAAAACAGATGTCTCTGCACATCCAAATACATTCCTTTATCTCCAATGGGAATTTATAGTTTTCCCATAAACATCTTTTTAAAAAAAATGTTTAGACCAGACAACCTTGTTGCTATTCTAATTTGTACCTGAGTGTACTTCTTACATCTTTTAAATCACTATTGTTATAAAGAAATGTGGGGGCTTTTTAATTTGTTTGTATACTGTATATACTAAAAACTTTTGCCAAATATTTCTTAGCTGCAAAACCTTATCCTTCAGATAGCTCGGCAGTTTTCAAACAAGACCCTCTCAGGAAAGGTCACAGAAGGTCTGAGGAAAAAGTTATTTCCATAATACTTAGACCTTGTCTGCCTTCTTTATTTTGACTCTCACAAAGACTAAGTTTTCCAAAGATATGACCTCACTGGAATATGTGCTCATGCAGCTCTATGTGTAAGCACATAATTTTAATGTCTAAGTCTGTAACTACCAATAAATATAATCCATCTTAATTAAATCTGGGGAAGGGGGCTCAATAATTTGTAAGAGCACAAAGGTTGCAACATCAAAATGTTTGTAAACCCAAGTACATATAATACTATTATTTGTAAGTACTTAGTTTCATTTTTCCTGCCACAGCAGCCTCACATCTCCATTTCTTTTCCTTATAATAGGGGGTGACTAGGATAATAATACCCATGGCCTGCTACTTATCTTACCAAGAATAATACAGTTTCTCCCTTAACTTTATTGAAAAGCTAAATTTGGGTATATGCTGTATCAAGTTAGGGAAGTTCTCTCCTAGTTTTGGCTTCATAAGTAATGTCCTTCCAGCCCCCTCAAACACATACATAGGCGTCAAACTTCATCATATAAATGTTTTGCTTCTGTTGAGAAAACCATATAATTTTGCTCCCACAGTCTCTTAATACTGTGAATCACATGGGTAGAGTTTCTGATATTAGATTATCTTTACATTCCAATAAGAATTCCCACTTGTTTAAGAACTGTTGCTTAAAATTCTGTTGGATTCAGTTAGTCAATATTGTACATAGACCTTCACCTCTGTCCACCAGGGAAGTGCCTCATAATTTTCTTTATTTGTGCTCTTATTTGAATCTGGACATGCTACGATTCACAATTTTAAAAGATCCTTCTAGCTGGAACATAAATCCTGAAACAGATCCACTTTTTTTCTTCAGTATGTTTGGTTACACATTAAGATAGAACCAGAATCAAGCAATCCAATCCTTTAAATTTTTCTCCTAGTGAGTATCTGGAAAACAGGTGCAGAAATGGCTCATTTGAGACACCGTAGAAATCTGGTTAATCCTGCCTGTCTGCTTTCCTTCTTTTGCCTGAGGATGACTGTGTATTAGGCCCATGGCTGGGTGGGGTCAAGCACTAGGGAAGAGAAGAGAAAAGGTTCCATTTTGGTAGTTACTAACAAAGGATACACTGTATGCAAAAAGATTGTTAAATGCATTCCATTTGTGAAATCTTTTATACTTTTTAATCATATAAGACTATTTTCACCTCAACGAATTACTAACTCCCTTTTATGCCCAGCAGAAAGCACACATTCCCATTTTACAGAAAATGGAATGTGGCCAGCCAAGAAGAACAAAATGGAGGGCTAAGATTTAAGCCTTGGTTCTTTAAGTCAACTCTGACCCACATATGACAAAGATGTCTATATCCCATTTCTCAAACTGGGATTCCTACTTGTTAAAAACTAGATTCTTTATACTGCAGTCCTGATCCCTAGCTCAGACCACATTGTGCTCACACTCAAAACCAATTTTAATTCCTACTGAACTCCCCCAGTCGAGCCCTGAATATAGCTAGAAAACCTTCAGTCAGTCCAGTCCTCAACAGGGCGTGAGCCTCTTGGATTTCAACTCAAAACCACAGGAAGGAATCAAATTCCAACTGAAAATCTGGAGGTAACTCCCAATTCTGCTATTCCCCAATTCGGACCAGATTCTGTCCCTGCAGGACCCTGCAGGTCTCAACATGTGGGTCTCGACCCCTTTGCGCTTGAGCAACCCTTTCATAGGGACCAATTAAGATCATGGAAAAGCATAGATATTTATGTAATGACTCAAAACAGTAGCAAAATTGCAGTTATGAAGTAGCAATGAAATTAATTTTATGGTTGAGGTCACCACAACATGAGTAAGTGTATGAAAGGGTCATAGCACTAGGAAGGTTCAGAACCCACTGCAACCACTGAGGCCCTCCACCCCAGATCCCAATCCTGAACCACGGTGTACTTCACACGTGCATTCTGACCCGACTCCAATCATGACTCTGTTCTGAACTTGGGAGCACTGTAGATCCACAAATACACACACCCAACTCAGATCGAGAGTCAGATCTCAATTCGGTTCAAAACTCCGGAATAAGCAACCTTCCCCAGACTCAGTTCCGCGATACCCTTCCTCCCAACGTGCGTTAGCATTCCAAACGGATCCCCTCACCCCCAGCATTAAAATAGCTACCACATAGCAACACGTACTCCACTCCCGAACCGTGGTACTGGTCACACCAGGCTGCAACGCTCAGGTGCCTCCAGAATCGATTCGGTCCCAGCTCGAGTGCATTGTGACTCAGCCCGGGGCCTAGAACCCCATGGCCTGAGCCGGTAGCCTAGGCCACTCGCCTTTGGACTCGACTGATCTCAGTGGGCCTCCAGACCACCCCTGCTTTTGTGAGCCCGGACCGTGAAGATGGAGCAGTGATCGGAGACATGGCTAAAAGAGAGAGAAAGAGAGAGAGAGAGAGAACCGAGCCGCGGCAGCTAGACGCGGAGCGAGCCCTAGCCGCTAGACGCGGAGCGAGCCCTGGCCGCGAAACGATTACGGAGCCGCTGCCGCAAAACGAAGATGGAGCCCCAGCCACAAAAGGGCCACATGAAATCACCTCTGCCTCTGGCCATGCGTGCCAGCCGCGTGGAGGCTATCAACATGGCCACACGGACCTACGACTTGGGCCGTGCTGAGGAAACTGCTCAGATACGAAAAGCGCGCTGAGAGAAAACCATACCAAGGAGAACCATGCAGAGAAAAAAGAAGCGCCGTGAACCAAGCTGAGGGAAAAAAAAAAGCTCTCCAAATGGAATCAAACTTTAGGGGGAGGGGGAGAAGCGTGTGAAAGAAAACCGAGAGGACCTGGCTGGCTAAAGAATGCTGAGAATCAAAGCCGGGAGCGCCAAGGCAGCCGACCGCGCTCGAGTGATCCGTGCTGAAATGATCCACATTTAAATGACCCAATTGCTGAGGCAGATCGGACCGTAGCGAGGGCCACCATACTGAAACATGACCTCACCGTGTAGGTCTATGCTCTGGAGAAACAATGAGGAGGATCGCGTTGAACAAAGCACGCTGATGATAGCTGGTCGGAACTGAAGCGCACCGCACTCAAATGATTCGAGCAGAGACAGATCCAAAAGAATTGTGGACAAATACGCTGAGGCTGATGGCTGATGGCTGGCTGATATAACCTCACCGTTAAAAAGCAGGCAGAGGACGATCACGCTGAGATAAACCACGCTGAGATGAGCCACACGGTAAAGATCATGCTGAGAAAAGCACACTAAGGTGTACTGGACCGGAACCACGCCGAGGAGAAGCACGCCGAAGTAATCCAAAATGAGACCGACCACACCCTGTCTGACGGAACCAAAATGCACCCTCAGACCACGCGGAGAGGTACCACAAGAAAGCTGCGCAGACGTGCTGAGGCAACTATTCTTCCCAGCGACTGTGGCTAGGACACCCACCAAGACCGTGGTGACGTGGCAGTCACGACACAGTTGATTGGACAGATGCTGAATGATGAGTGGGGAGATCTTCCTCATGATAGGTTGGACACAGAAAACTTTGTGCTGACCATTTTTATTGGTCAAGAGGAAACAGCCTGATGTCTCCAGGACTTGGATTGGGTGAGTTTGTCCAGGCTTGCATGGCCTATCCTGCTGGGTCCACCACCCCTTAAGGTCTAAGGAGTGTGGCTACCTGCCTCCCATATCCCTTCCTGGCTGAGCCGGGGGCTCATGTCTCTGAATAAATATCAGACCAAACCCAATGCAGTCCAGGGCAGATCCCTGAGGCAGCCAATGTATCTGAATGGTTTCATGGCCTAAGATGAGGGAGCTTCTGGCATTGGTCTGATCTTAAAATGCGAAAAAGCAGTCCATCCTCTCTGTCCCCCTGGAACCTGACTGAGGCCACCGTGTTTGTTATTTTTTTGTTATCAAGTAAGGAAAATTTTGCGACTATCCTATTTTTGAAAAGGAGGGGGCCCTGGGTCTAACCATGTAACAACCTAGGTAATGGTAGTCCAGGCACTCTACCCAACCTCCAGATTCTCTTGGTTCAAGGTCCTGCCACTAGAGTGTCCAGGATCCACTCTGCCCACTGATTAATGCAACCATTTGGCTAAGGATCTATGCACCACCCATGTGTCAGCCACTGAGCTAGAGCCTAGAGAAACCAGACAAACTAAAGCCAAACTGCCAGACTTGGGGGACACTTCACTTGCCCAGACTTCCTAAGCAACCCTGGGGTCAATGCAGACTTCTTGTACAAATTGTAGTTTTAGTGTGTGGAACTCTGGGTGTACTGTCCAAACCACTCCAACCCAGAATTGACTTCAAACAGGATTTGGGGGAAGGGGAGGGAGAGCTAGTCCTGTGAGCAGGCCAGGGTGTGGTCATCTAAAGCACGCAAGGAGGCCATACATCTTAAATGCTTTTGCTGAAAATATATGTCTACAAAAACAGCCAGAAATCTCTCTTGCTAAAGATGACTGAGTTGGGGGATAAAGGAGGAGGAGGTGAGTCCCATACCCCCCGCCCCACCCCCCCCCACTTCTTTTTCTTTTTTCCTCCTGTTGTTTTTTAGCTGGGGAAAAAAGAGAATGGTGTCATTTCCAACATCAGACAGTTCCTTTTTACCCTCAGAAGCTGCTTCTAGCTTGGTACCCCACCTCCTGCCAGGCCACACATCTGCTTTGCTGGTCTCCTTTGGGCCCATCTAGAACATGCTGCATATGATTCAAGGCGCCAGTCCTACCATCATACCTAATGGGAGATTTTCTTTTTTGCCTTTCCCAAAGCAGATGTGCAACTAATGCCATCCCTCAAGGACCTGTCACCATCTTTAAATTCATATTAGCTTTGAACTTGCATCTTGGAAGTGAAGCCTGAGATCTTTTGCCACAAATGGCCCCTTCCACCTCCCTGTCTCCCCAGGATAGGAGAACCAGCCACCTTTTTCATGCTTCCTGTTTCCTGACATTGCCAACCTTCCAAGTGACCTCTAAGAGGGGAAGCAGGTCCACGTGGTAAACATGGTTATCTGCTCCCCTTGGCTGAGATCAGGGTCCTCTACTTTCAAAACCCTCTGTGTCTTGTTTCCCATCTGTCTGCTGGAGATGCTGCTTCTGACCCCATGGAGCTGCTAAGCCAGGCACCAGGAGAATATAAGGAGGCCATGGGACTCTGATTTGAAACCCTGCTCTTTCTTACTCTAAGCACCTTCCCAGCTTAGCTCTGAGGCCTAAGCCTTTGCCTCCTCTGGCCTAGAAAGCCAGGCATTTTCCTTGGATACTGTTCCTGCAGGCCTATTTTCTTGCAGGGAAGGTAAAAGGAGTAGAACCCCAGTTCTTTAGCGAGCACCCACAAGTTTCACCAAAACACAACTTCTTGTAAGAAATGTAGGCACATTTTCAAAAATATTATGGATATTCTTTTTGTTTGGTTGATTGGTTGGCTTTGTTTTTTTAAGACAGGATCTCTCTGTTTTTTTTTAACCTTGGTGGTCCTGGAACTTGCTCTGTAGACCAGGTTGGATTCTAACTCTTAGAGATATTCCTGCCTTTGCCTTCCAACTGCTGGAATTAAAGGCCTGTGCCACCTAAGCCTGGCTGTTATGGATGCACTTAATCCAAACCAAATGGCTAGATCTCTGCTGCCTTACAAAGGCATCACTTGTGGTTTTCCAAAGGTCTGTTTTATTCAAATATGTGAGTGATCTCAGAAGCTACCTGAAGCAAGGTCACTTAGAGGAGTGAACACCATCCCGGGAGTCCTGAGCTTGATAGGATTCTATCTTGATAGTGGTTTGTTTGTTTGGTTTGCTGTTATCGTTGTTTTGTTTTATTCTCCATGACAGTGTTTTTTTTATGTGCCCTTGGCTTTCCTGGAATTAGCTCTGTAGACCAAGCTGGACTCATACTCACAGAAATCCTCCTGTCTCTTCCTCTTGGGTGCTGGGATTAAAGGTTGTACTCCACGACCACCCCGCCCAGCTAAGAGCAGATTTTTATCAAGAAAATTGAGTTTATTTGATGGTATACTTAAAGTCTGAGCTCAAGACACACCCAACAGCAAGTAGTAGATTCTCCAGTGTCGGTTATCACTTTGTAGATTCTGGGTCCTCAGTTCTGTCCCTAATCCATTTCCTTTTGATGACATCTGGTATACACCTCACTGTGCTTACAAAAGATCTCCATAGGTCAATCTTTGAAGCCATTTAGGCCATAAAAACTGTCCTTGTCCTTTAAGTCATAGGCTCAAGCCACAAGACCTATGTATCTTACACCACCCCCTTCCTGCTAATGGGGTGCTGTCAAACTAGCTCTGCCTGTCAAGCTTAATATACCTGCTGTAAGCTGTACCCCAACCCTGCCTCTCTATTTTTTTTCAGGGAGACTAGAGAGGATAGAGTTTGACCAGACAGTATTTGTTGTCTCATTGAGAGACAAGACATATACAAGACATACAGGTGTTTCTAGAGAGACATGGGAAAACTGGGTAGAGTCCAGACTGGTTGGAGGGAGGTGGGGATTGCAAGGCAGGCTGAAGAAGAATTGAGACAGTCTAAGGCTCCAAAGAATTTGGGGGAAAGGCAGCAGTCATGGCCCTGAGGGTTGTACCAAAATCCCTTCCCAGGCCCAGGCCAGCCTAGATGCTCTGTGATCATGGGTATCTCCAGGTATAGTGTCCACACTTGATTACTTTCCAGGGGCTGAGGACTGTGGGGATGAGTATGCTGAGGCAGAGAGCACAGCACCTGGTGCTCTGTTCTTGGGCTTCCATGTGACAGAGGCAGGTCTTGTCCTCCTGTATCTGGTTTATGTCATCTGGACATAGTGGGGGCTGAACTTAACGTTCCTTGTGTTCCCTCCAACTCCAACATTTGGGGTTCAAAAGGTTCCCTCACAGGCCTCTGCTCCTGAGAACACGCACGCATACACGCACGCACACACAGCTGAAGAGAATTAGGCTGCAAACGGCCACTCGGCTTTTCTCTTGATTCCAAGGTATTTAGAGTGGGGGTGGGGGATTAGGGGGAGGAAGTTGCTGAGCTAATTCTTCTGCATTTGCCAACACAGAAGTGCAGATGGGGCCCAGAGCCCCATGGGGTCCCAAGGGAAACACCAGATCTCTTCCACACAGGCAAGGAAGGAGAAAGAAAGGCTGTAGTGGGAGCCCCTCATCCAAGCAGCAACTCAGCAGGCCCCGGCCAAGGGGTTCTGTGGGCCTCATTTCTCCCCACCCCCCTCCCCAGAGTCTAAGGATAGAACTAGCTTCAGGCTCAGCCAGGTTACCAAGTTACTGCTTTTCTCCAAAGTGGAGAGGCCCAGGGCCACGTGGCTGCCTGGTTAGGCCATCTTTCAGGAAAAGGCATTGCTGTATGCTGTGATCCAAACTGAACAGAAACCCCAGGTTATCTCTGAGTGACCAGTTGCAAAGCTAGGAAAGCCATTCTTAAAGTTAGCCCTTGTCCACAGACTCCACAGCCCCTCACCATGTCCCTGTTAATGCTCAAACATGTACAAGTGGACAACACACAAACACACACACACACTCTCTCTCTGTTTCTCTCTGTCTCTCTGTTTCTCTCTCCCTCTCTCTTTCTCTCTGTCTGTCTCTCTGTCTCTGTCTCCCTGTCTCTCTCTGTCTGTGTCTTTGTCTCTGTCTATCTCTCTCTGTCTCTCTGTCTCTCTGTCTCTGTCTCTCTCTGTCTGTCTCTCTGTCTCTGTCTATCTCTGTCTCTCTGTTTCTCTCTCTCCCTCTCCTTCCCTCCCTCCCTCCCTCTGTCTATCTCTCTCTGTCTCTCTGTCTCTCTGTCTCTGTCTATCTCTGTCTCTCTGTTTCTCTCTCTCCCTCTCTTTCTCTCTCTCCCTCTCCTTCCCTCCCTCCCTCCCTCCCTCTCTCTGTCTCTCTGTCTCTGTCTATCTCTGTCTCTCTGTTCCTCCCTCCCTCTCTCTGTCTCTCTGTCTCTGTCTATCTCTGTCTCTCTGTTCCTCTCTCCCTCTTTCTCTCTCTCTCTCTCTCTCTCTCTCTCTCTCCCCCCAGACCTAGGTGAGCTCTCTGTAATTGTCTATGTAGTGAGTCTTTAGCAAACTCTATAACCCATGCTTTTGCTGTAGAACCTTCCTCTTCCCATGACCTCTGTGTCTCTTGAGCCTGTACTCCATCTGGATCTCCCCACCAGTCTGTGTCTTTTCGGACCTACTGAAACCTCCCCAAACCCATCAGTCCTTGAAGTTCACAGATCTGCTTTGCTCCTGCAGATGCTGGCTAGTGTCCCTATGACCCCTGTCCCCATGTTCTGCATCCCTCCCACAGTGAGCAGGTTCTGGGCATTCTCTGCCCTGTAGGCCAAGGTTGGAGGTAAGGGACAATGAGCAATCTTTAGGAGCTCCCTAGAGGGAATCTCTTCTAGAAAGATTTCTCCAGCTGTTGGATAGAAAAACTGAAAGGTGTGCTGGGCAGGTTCTGTGGGAGATTTGTCTTTTTGCAGTGGGAAAGGAAGGTGTTTAGAGGAAGGTGGTATCCATGAAAGTGAGAAGGACCAGGCTAGGGGCATCTTCTTGAAGAGATGTGATTAGACTTTGTAGCTAAGGTTGGGCCTTCAGACAAGTGGTGGTGCTGTGGCAGTGGGCAAGTGTGCAAAAAAGTAAGGGTCAATGTCAATGCTGCATCTTAAGACAGGCACAGCCTGAGGCTGGAGAGATGGCTCCAGGAATTAGGAGCACTGGCTACTCTTTCAGAAGTGGGTTGAGTTTCTAGTACCTACATAATACTTTATAACTATTTGTAACTCCAGTTCCAGGGTGTCTGACACCCTCTTTGTCCCCATGTATCAAGCATGGATGTGATACACAGACATAAATGCATATAAAATACCAATATACATAAAATACAATAAAAGTTTTTAAAGAGCCATGGGGGGGTGGCTAGAGGGATGACTCATTGGTTAAGACCATGGACTCTTCCTCTCAAGGATCTGAGTTCGAATCCCAGCTCCCATATCAGGCAGCTCACAACCAGCCCCGGGGGAATCAAACCCCTCTGGCCTCTGAGGGCCTGTGCACTTACCCACACACAGATAGACACACATACACATAACTAAAAATAATAAAATAAACTTAAAAAAACCTCATAGGCAGAGAGTTAACCTCATACGCAAAACCTGCTACTGTGGTGACAGTTCATAGTTCTAGGGTACCCCCTGGATATAGCTTGTCAATGTCTCCATCCCTACATTTGCTACAGCAGGTCAGAGATGAGGTACAAGCTCAAGGAAGTACAGCTTGCCAGACCTGTATCCTGCCACTTAGGGTAGCTCGGGTCCAAGTCAGTCTTAGGACCCTGAGGAACTCTGGGGTGGACTGCTAGAGAACATGCCCTTAGGTGATTATGCTACATTAGAACTGGTGCTGACCTCTGCACAGGAAGCTTCGGTCACTGCATTTGGGGTAATCAATAACTGAAGGCCAGGTGGTGGTTGGGGGGAGGCCTGGCATTCAGGCAGTCTCTGTGAGTGGCAGCATGGGGTGTGGGCACTTCTCATGGGGAGGGCAGCTGTCCTGTATATGTTTGGACATTGTACAGCCAAGCCTTGATTAGGCAAACCCAGCTCTCCCTGAGCCCCTGCTGCGACATGGGTTAATGCCGCAGCTGTCTCCCTGGCACCTGCCTAGGGCCTGGTTACGTGCCAGGCACTGGGGATGGGAAAACGAAGGGAGCTGGGCCCTACCAGGCCCACCATCAAAGGAGCCTTTTCTGCCACCATCTTCCAGGAGCAGTGGTCTCCCAGGATGCATCTCAAGCTTGGATCATTTCTATCCTGCTCAGGCCTGTCAAGTTCACACCCCACTCGGCAGGAAAAGGCCCCCATCCTGCCCTCTTGAGTGTTACTACTGCTGGGGTTACCCCAAAGCTCTCTCTGAAGTCCCCAGAAATGTGTCAACCAGAAGTACCACCCCCCCCCACTCTATTTAACTGGTCTTTCCGTGGTCTTTGCAGTGAGCATAGATGTTCACTCTCTCTGTTAGCCCCCAGCCCCCACCGTGTGCTCTTAGAAAGCAAGACTGCTGAAGTGACTAGGCCTCTGGTAAGCATCAAGTGCAGAGTGACTGGTCCCAAAGGGCCAGGGAGAGCCTGGTGAACATGTTTCCCTTGGCCAGGCAGGCTCAGAGGGCGGATGTCATTTGGACAAAAAAAGATAAGAATGGAAAGAAAGGGAGGCCTGACAATGGCCATGGTGCTTTTACAATGTGTCTGTGGGGGTCTTTGACACCTCCCCTCCCCCATACACTCACATACTTTCAAGAGTTAGGAGCTGGGAAGATGGCTCAGTTCATAAAGTGCTTGTCATTCAAGCATGGGGACCTAAGTTAAGATCCCCAACACCCACATGAAAGCCAAACATAGCAGCACAACTACAGTCCCAGCACTGAGGAGGTGGGGGCAGACACATCCCAGGAGTTTACTAAGGAGCCTAGCTAGCTGAATTAATGAGCTCCGTGTTCCATGAAAGGCTCTGTCTCAGAAAATAGAGAGCACTTGTGGAAGACAGGCCCGGTCTTGACATGTACATGCACATACTTGCACATACTTGCACATACTCTCCTCCCCCCTCAGTGATTCAATTCTGACAACTAGAACATGAATCAGGGGACAGTCTGATTATCAAGGCCAGCTCATAAAAAGGTCTAACAACTTTCTCCTCATTCTCCCTCACTAGTGTAACTGACTCTTACGGAAGCCAGCTGTCATGTTATAAGAACACCCAAGCAAACTGTGGCCCGATACCAAGGAGAAAGTGTGTGCATAAGTGTCACAAAGAGCCAGAGGCAGGGATCATGTTCTGATTCAGGTCTTCGGGTAATTTCAGAAACTCCAACCAGTGTCTACTTCTTCACTGCAACTTCACAAGCCAGCACTGTCCAGACAGGTCACCAAAGATCCATGACCCACTGACCCTTATCCCTGTGTGCATCAGACTGTGACTCTGTGGGGTAACTTATGAGTCAGCAATAGCTGACCCAGCCATCTCTACTCGTCTCAGCTCAACTGTTGTTGGAGCTCACCTGTCCATAAACTCCCACAAATGGTAGACAGCTCCCAGGAAAGTAGTACCTAGACACCAGCAAGTGTTCTGAACTCAGACAGCACAACTCCATGGCCTCATACATACATCATGCTTCTTCTTTGATGACGGTTGCCTGTCCTCTAGAACAGTCATGTCCCCTGCTCAGGAACTCCAAGACCAGTCCCAGCCTGGACCCAAGTGAGATCCAGACACTGAGTTAGCGTGCAGGTCTGGGGTGTCTGCTGTGCTTTCAGACAGGAGTGATGTAGGGGCAGTAGGCTTATGGTAGGGAGAAGTTAGCTTATGGCCATATAAAAGGTGACTTCCACTCACAGGAAATCTCCAAGTTTAGTTCCTTGGGATATGTTAGAACTAAGGATGCCTGTAAGCACTAGGAAAGGGGTTCCTAATAGTCACCTTTGTCCCCCCATTTGTTTACTCTGCCCAGGAAAATTGAGTTAGCCATAGAATAAAGGGAGCAGGAAAAAAAATCCCTAAAAGTAGAGGCAAGGATATATAGGATTAGTAGGGAATGCCACTAAAGCCCCCTCCCCAAACCCCTCTTTTCCTGAACCTGCCCAGTAAACAGGCTTTGTCTGTCTTTGAGCATTGCTAGAGTTATGTGTGTTGGGTTAAATGCCTTTAGAGCCCATGGGTAAAGAATGCAATGATGCAGACCTGTCCATCAGTCCAGCCAGGAATAGAGCTACTTCCATGTTCAGTGTTACTCTTCAACCCTGCCATGACTGTGAACCCCCTTTCTCACAAGGAAGCCCTTACCATCAAAGACTCATCCTCAGCCAATTCCTGACAGTTGACTTGCAGGTCCAACTTGAAGCCCCTGCAAGACCATCTGTTATCTAGAAGACCAAAGATAGACCCACTTCAAATAAGTCAGACAGGTAGAAGGCCCTGGAAATGTTTGTAGTCAGAACCAGGGACCAGCTCAGTTCTTCCCTCTCTGGCATGCAGTTTTACATGAGAGATACAGCCCATGCTTAGTGGCAGATTCAGCTATAAGGGTGCCCACATATGGCCTCCAAAACACGGAGCCCTCATATGTCATTCCCAGAATCTGATTTGGGACCAGAGGACTATGTGTTGGCTAATGAAGTTCAAAGGGGTAACTTCTAACCTTTCACATTGCCAGACCTCCAGGGCTAGGCCTCTGCTCTGAAGATGCCTTCTGCAGACAGCCAAGATGAGGGGCCCCTGCTGAGTACTCTGCTGGATACTCTTCTAGATCACAAGACATTCTATTCAATAACTACTGGTTAGAGGCCTTTGAGATCTATTGTTCCTCAGTAGGAAGACAAAGCCCCTTGATTTAATCTCTAGATACCAGAACTAGGGGGTAGACAGGATTCTGACCCATCCCTGCCTGCCTGATGTTCATGCCTAGCCTGCAGCATGGCTAAGGGGGACTTGAAAAAATAGTGACCTGGCATCTCTGGAGTCTCGTGCTACTGGTGTTCTGCCCATCTACCTGCTACTTGTTCTCTTTTGAATTCCTTCAAGGTTCCCAGGACCCCCAGGAGAAGCCTAGGCAATCATTTTTAGAGACCTCTATTGTGGGCACTGTGTGAAAGGGTGAGTCGGGAAGCCTAGACCCAGGGCCTTGAATTTTGGCTTTTGATCCAGGACTAAAAGCCTCAGGGCAGGAGATGGAGGAAAACCTATCCTTCACACCAGGGAAGCAGGGAACCCAATTCTTATGGAAGGCCCCATCACTCTGTCCCCTCCCCAAGCCAAAGCCTTTCTTGGGACACATCAATAGCAGCCAATATTTTAAAGACATGACAGGTTCGGAGCCTGGTGACGGCTGGGCTGCTTGAGAGCATGGCTGGATTTACGTCCTCAGCAAAGAACCCGGTCACCTTTCCCTACCCTAGTGCAATCTTTTTTTGGAAGCCCTGCTGGAAAATCTGAATCTTGTGAGCCATCAGCTGTTTATAATCAGAGAAGCATATGTTTAAAAGAGCTGAGGGGCCTTATAAACGCCGTGTGCAAATTACCTTTGGGGCTGCCTGCCCCACCGCCCCTCCCCGAGGCTGCCATCGCTGGCGAAGGCTCAGTGTGCTGCGCAGAATTAGCTGTAACCCCATTGTGGCATGGGGTCTGTTTAGCTTTAGTCACGTCAGCTTGGCCCTGGAGCGTGGGAGCCTACATCCCTGCTGCACGGCTTCCCGCCCCCAGCCCAGCCCAGCCCCAGCTGCTAAGCACTGCTGGCTCCAGGCTCCTGAGTTCTCCCTGAGAAACAGCAAACTTGAGAGCTGAGGAGCAAGATGTGGGTGGAGGCTCAGCCCCCACAACCCCCCCCCCCCCAGAGTCCAAGGGGCCTCTTAGACGCCTGAATCCAGGAGCACCTGGAACTAGGAGCTGCTCACACTCAGGGCCTGTCCAGTCACGGGGCTCTAGTACTGTGGGACTGGTTTGGGTTTTTTTAAATGTTTATTTGTTTGTTTGTGTTTCTTGGCTTTCCTTTTTGTTTTGTTTTGAACAGCTTTATTAAAAAAGAATTCACATACCATACAATTCACCTACTTGAAGTACTTGAAGTTTATTGAGGGTTGTGCAACTCTCCCTTTGTCTAGTTCTAGAACATTCTCCCGGTCCCTTATCTATCATCTCCTATTCCCCACCCTACTCCCTAGGCCAAGATATATACAGCTCAACTTAACATTTCTATAGTTTGGCATGCTCTGGATACTTTCTATAACTACAATCATATGTCTTACGTTCTCTTGGGTCTGGCTTCTTTCAACCAGCATCATGTTTGTGAGGTCCACTCGTGTTGTGGTAAGTGTCGATGCTTGCTTCCTTTTTATGGCCACATAATATCTCATTGTATGGGAAGAGTACATTTATCCCCTGATGAACGCCTGGTCTATCTCCACCGTTTAGTTGTTCTAAATAATACGACCATCAACATCTGGGCATTTTGTGAGTGTTTTTTCATTTGGGTATCCACTGAGGGGTACAGCTGCTGAGGGGTACAGCTGCTGGGTCCTAGGACACATCCTGTTGAACCTTTTGAGAAACCACCAGTTTCGTCTCTTACATTCTACCAATAGTGTCTAAGGTTCCTGTGCCCACCGTCCTCACTAACATTTGCTTTCTGATTTTTACTTTGCTATCGGGTATGAAGTTGGCCTGGCACTTCCTAGAGGGTTAATGGCAGTGAGCATCTTTTACAGAAAGACATTTGTATGCCACCTTTGGAGAAATGCTCATTCTGATCGACCGTTCACTTCATTGCTGTTGTTGTTATATTTTTCTTCCTAATCTACATGCTAGATTTTATATTTTAGACAATTCTAGACAAAAGTCCCTTATCAGATTTATTTCCTTCCGTTTTGTGGGCTGTCTCTTCGCTTTCTTGTTTTGTATTTTATTTTAATTTTTGTTTTGTTTTGTTCTTTTGAGTGGGTCTCATGTAGCCCAGGCTGGCCTCCAATTTGATTAACTTGAACTTCTGACCCTCCTGCCTCCAACTCCCAGGTGCTAGAATTACAGAAATATATCTGGAGGGGTGTTCCCCCATTTCCTTTTAAAAAGTTTTAAATTTATATTTATTTATTCTTTGAACGAGTGTATTTGTGTGTGTGTGTAAGGCTATAGCACATGTGGAGGTCAGAGGACCTCTTGGGGTATTCAGTTCTCTCCTTCTGCCCTGTCAGGCTTAGTGACACAAGCCCCACCTCTTTATCAGCTGAACCCTCCCATTGGCTCCTTTTTAGTTCCTTTTTAGTGTCCTTTGACTGATGAAACTTTTAGCTGTGATGAAATCCAATTTATCTCCACCCCACCACCATATTGCTTGTGTTTGGTATTAGATCTAAGTCACACTGAGAAACTACCAGCATATAGCCAAGGTCAGAAAAATTTACCCCTCTACTTTCTTTTAAGATTGTTAAAGTTTTTCCTTTAAAAAAAAAGTTGATTCATTTTTTGTCTCTAGTGTGAGGGGATCAACTTAATTTTTTTTTCATGTGACTACCCAGCGGTTCCAACACCATTTGTTGAACAAAGTGTCTCCTTTCTCCTATTGACTGCTCTTGAGAGCCTTTCGGACTCTCAGGGAAATGAAGGTCAATGTGCAAATTTATCACCATCGATCTGTCTTTATGGCAATACCACATTGGTTTTACTTCTGTAGCTATGTCTAGAGCTTGAAATCAAAAAGTGTGACTTTTCCAGTTTTGCTCTCCCCTGTTGAAGTTGCCTAGGTCTATAGAATTCCCAAGCACTTGTCATTTTTTAAGAGGAAGCTGTTGGGACTCTGAGACTTGTTTGAACCTGAGTTTAAGTTGGAGTGCGTTTCCTTTAATGGTGATATAGGTATCTTTGCAGTTTTTGTCCAAGCATCCCTGGCTATCTTTGGTAATTCTTTTGTTGGTCCCGTGAGGCTTCAGTTTGGTGACCAGTAGCTTTCATTCCTCCACACAACCTAAGCCCTGCCAGGTCTCTGAGTCCATCTCCCAGGCTAGCTACTTTAGACCACATTTCTAGCCCTTTTATGCCTGCCACCCTTCTGCATAGTCTCTGTCTCAGTGTACAGCTTGCTGCCCTGACCAGGTTTTCCACATCCTGCAGACCTGCCAAGAAAGCACTCTCCTCTCCCTTCTTCATAAGCTTCCTCAAGTCACACCAGCAACTTGAATCATCCTCCTATCCCCATGCTTCTCCCAGTTCCTTGGTGCCCTTTGCCTAGTATATTACCCTGGACAGGAGGACCCCTAAAGCAGGGATAATTCCACTAAGAACAGTGAAGTTCACCTCCCCTACAGTCCAGCTCAGGGCCCAGAAATCTAGATTAGAATTCATCTGCCTCCCAGATAACCATAGTATCACGTATCTCCACCATAGATAAACAGTCCTTTAATACCAAGCCAGGCATCTTGGGGCCTCAGTGCCAGAGAAGCAGGACTTTGGCAGCATACAAAAGGAATTTGATTTTTTTCAAATTTCTTTTCAATTCAAGGTCTCAAATCCAGTCTACAGACTTATGGTGGGGGCAAGGTCCTGGCCCCACTTCTGAAGAGGGTGTCATTGAGGATGAGGCAGAAGTAGCTCATGGTCCGTGCTTGCCTGGAGCCATGGCAGGTGGCAAGTGGTGAGGGCTGCTCCCCAGAGCTGTCCCCATGGGCAAAGCAGGGTCATGTCATTTGGACCAAATTGGATCACAGTCATCTGATATGACCCTGTCACACTGGGTCTCCTTCCCCACACAGAGGAAATACTGCCTGTGTTTCCTGCCCCCAAAGAAACAAGAAGGGGATCAAGACCCAAAGAGGTGACAGTTTTGTTGTCCCTTAGGAGTATGGGAGAGGGCCTTGTGCTTGCATATTTTTTTTAATGGTACTGGGATTTGAACCCAGGGCCTTGTGCAGTATACAAAATCACTGCTGCTGAGCTGCAGACCCTGCCTTGTGCTCACATTTCATTTAAGCCCTGAACATTTGCTTGCTTCCTTCATTGAACCTTATGCTTTTGAAGATTTTCTGTGTTTCTAGCCCTCTGCTAGGTGTGGAACTGTTGCTATGGAATGAGCTGACACTCATGACCTCTGCCCTGGGGAAGGCAGAGTCCGGCAGGGCAGTGTAGCCTCAGGGAGAGCTTTATATCCCCCACCCTCTTTGAGACTAGATGAGGCTAGAGCAAGAATTCCAACTGCAGGATATTGTGCTCACTGTAGCCCCTGGAAGACTGTGGGAGACTCAGAACGGAACTGTAGAAAACAATGAACAATATTCGAGAGTGCAGACGGGAGACCCCTCCCTGCTCCTGTCCCTAGCCACCCTGTACTCCAGGATGGACTGGAGGCCCATAAACTCTGCTGTCTCAGCTTTGATCTCCAACTCATCAGATGACGTGGTTTGGGAACCCTTAGAGGCTTCTACTGATCCTGGAATGTAAAGATAAAGCCAACTGAGAGGCCCCTACCTCCCCTAACCACCCCCCACCTCCCCACTTCCCACTCCCCCACCCTGTCTCCACTCAGCCTGCAGTTGGAGTCTCCTCTGGATACCCCAGCCTGGTTCTCCCACCCCACCCCACCCCCGCCCTGAACAGCTATACCCAAAAGCCAAGACACCAGGCACATGACTCTCAGGGCCTCCTGGAGTGTAGTGTTCATGTTACCCACTTTATTTCCTGTGTGGCCTCTGAACTGTACATCTGAGGAATCGGAAAGATGGAAGGACCCAGGTTCTTCTTTCTTACCCTTATCCTTCACCCCTCCCCCTTCATTAGAGAGAAGTTGGCTCCCTGAAGTTCATCTGGGTAGTGAGAAGAGTGAATTCAAATCCACTGATGAGAGGCTAACCTTTGCAGCTGCAATGCAGCATGAAGCACCCAGGAGGTCATGAGCTGATGGCTCTCAGTGAAATTAGCACCTTTGTGAGAGCATCATGTATTGACAATATTTAAATTAAGAATTAATGAGCCTATGAAATAAGACCCCCCCCAAAGAATGGCCAGGAGTCTACCTGAGTTGCAGCCTCCATAGGCTGAGTGGATTGCAGCCCCCACTGCACTTGGTGGCCAGGGCCAGCCAGACCTGCATTCCACTCCTCCCCTCCCCCGGCCGCCTTCTGGATGAGTTCCCTGAGTCACATTGTTCTCTGAGCTCTGTCCGCCTTCTGGGCTCTTCCTCGGCTGCTCACTGTAAAACCTCTCCATCATCTTTTCCGCTGTGGTTTTATTGTTTCATTTTATTATTCCAACTATATTAAGTTGGGAAGAGCTGCAGGAATTATTTCTGCCTACCCTTACCAGACTCCAAAGCAAGCCTTGGCCATGGAGATAGTGATAAATCACCCTGGTTTCCTACTTTCTCCAGTTCAACTTCTCTGGCTACAGACTGGTCTGGAGATCATTCACTCTGTTGCCCCAGAACAGGTCCCCAGTTCCCCCCACTCCCACCCAGAGAAAGAAGGAAAAAAAAGGGGGGAAGAGAAAGAAAAAAAAAAAAAAAAAAACAGCCCAGATCTCCAAGATCACATGCTTCTCCTGGAAGCTGTGCTGCAGGCTCTGTGGGCCCCTGGCTGAGTTGGGGCTCCAAAAGAAGCCAAGGCCCGGGTGAAGGCCGGGGAGGAATCTGGGTTCTTTTGGCTGCTGGTGAGATTATCCATTAAATCCATATTCCTCACTGTAGAGTTCACGGATTCAGAGAATATGCCGCATTCGAGCCGTCTAACGTTACTACAATATTGCTTCCAGATGAGCAAACACCGGCTTGCAGCCCAGCCCTGAGATACGTGATGGCCAGATCAGGGGCTCAGCACCAAGCCTTTGTTCTGTGCTCGCCTGCTACCCACTCCCCACCAGCTCACTCAGGAACCTCCAGACAGCCTGCCACTCAGAAAAGTGTGAACTGCCTTGGGGCACCAAAGTTTGTGGCCCCAACCCTCAAGCAGCCTCTGGGTACAAGGCCAGGACTCTTTTTTGCACTATCTTGCCACGGTCTGTTCTGAACAGGGTAGAGGCTTGCATACGTGGAGTAAAGGAACTGAAGACACATTTTTTTTGTCCACCTGTCAGGAGCTGAGTTCTGTAGAAGCATTCCAGGCCTCCACCTTGTAGAGGGGTGGTCTTCGTGTCCTTTTTTGGCACCATCACTTCACAAAAAAGGACAAATCCCTGGCAGAGGAAACAATGCTCACAAAAGCACAGAGTGAGTATTCAGCCATCACCAGCTTCAGGAAAACTGGTAGCACATGGCTTTGAGGCCAACATTGAGTAGCAGGCGGGGGTGGGGGGCACCAGGAGCTGCCAAGTGGGTCACTGTCTTTTGGATGACCAATTCCTTCCTTATGCAAGGACATGGTTTGGACAAGGGTAACTTTTCTTGCAAGACCTTAAGACTCATTTCTGGGTCCTCTACAGCATGTGCTTCCTTCCATCTTGTCAGCATCACCCCACTAAGGTCAGGCGTAGGGCCCTAGGGGAGATGGTAGGTATCATGCACACAGCTCACAAGTGCCAGCAGTTCTGCATACTCTGCTGTTGGCACTAGTAAAAAGTATAAAGGTTGGGAATTAGCAGTAACACTGCTGAGAGTCACTGAGCAAGAATACCCTTGAACAGAATATCTCCTCTCTCTCTCTCTCTCTCTCTCTCTCTCTCTCTCTCTCTCTCTCTCTCTCACACACACACACACACACACACACACACACCCCTCCATCTTCCTACAAGTCCTCTATATAAGCACTTTATGACCCAGCCCAGGATCCCCCAGACAGACACAGCAAAGAAATGGCTAGCCAGAGTGTGCTCTGGAACCTTTCTCAGGGTCCTTCCTGTCCACTAAGCTCAGGGGAGTCCAGACTGGAGAGATCTATGGATCCTGGCATGGATGCTTGGCAGGAGAGGATCAGGCAGAGGAACAGAAAAAGGCAGGAAGTAGAAGAGGAGGCAGGCTGAGAATGAGCAGGAGAGATGGGTGTAGGCTTTGAAGATTA
This sequence comes from Micromys minutus, assembly GCF_963924665.1. NCBI lineage: Eukaryota > Metazoa > Chordata > Mammalia > Rodentia > Muridae > Micromys > Micromys minutus. The sequence continues at coordinate 56,302,397 of NC_137971.1, read as the reverse complement.
CTCAGATACCCGAGAGCAGCTAGATGGGTGATGGGGCAAGGTCAGAGGGAATTCCTGCAATTCCAGCAAGGTGCAGCCATGTGTGTGGGTCTGGACCTATGACACACCATGGTCAAACTAAAGAGAATCTCTCTCGAGGGTTAGGGTCACCAGCCCAGCCCATATGGGAGACTCTTGAGATACTACATCTCATTCTCTGTCCCTCTGACCACCTTCCCTTCCACCTAGCCATTTCCTTCAAGATCAACTAGCTATAGTAGCCTATATCCCCCCCCCCCCCCCCCCGGAAACAGAGCCTTAGCCTGAATGCCTCCAAGCTTCCTGGATTGGGAAGCAGCAATAAAGCAATAGTTCCAGTGTCTAAGTGGGCAGGAACACCCTGGGCAAGAACCATACCAATACAAACCATAAAACTGCTCCCCCCAACCCCCCGCCACCATGCCTCAGCCAGGCCTCCCTAGCTAACCTGCTCTGTGAAGGATGATGACCAAGAGATGTGATACAGCTCAGATACCTGAGATAAAGCGAGGTTTCCTTGACAACCTCAAGGCTACAGCTTTAGGATTCATCCCTGTGCCCCACAGAAGCACATTTCAGCCACACCACAGAGCACCCTGCCTCTGCCCTCTCCTACATTAATGGTTCCCACACAGTTACAGGGACACTCCTGTCCTTTGAGCACTGACCAGGCCACCTCATTTATCTTAGAACCCAGGGCTACATTAGTAGCTGTTTGTATTATACTACTGTATAGCAATCTGTATTATATAAGTTTACTGTTCACTTTTGACCTTAACTATCTCCTAAGTGATGTGATCCTCTCTGTGCCAGACTCAGTGGCTCTGACACGAGGGAAAGAAATTAGGACCAAGACACAAAGCTCAAGGCTAGGCAATGCATGGTGGTGATAGATTGGGGACAGGTGGCGAGAAAATTGCTATCCTGATCTGCATAGCAAGTTCCAGATTAATAAGGGCTACAAATCAGGACTCTATTTCACAAGCACTTAAAATAATGTAAGTAAGTTCTAAAGAGCCTCGGTCTCTTCACCCTAGGTCGATCTAAAAACCTGGGAGGCAGCTTCAGGTGGTAGAATCTGTAGCTAGTTTGCAGAGTCACAGCAACAAAGCTGACCTCTAATCAGACACTGAGGTCCCCTAGCTCTTCAGGACAGAACGTCCCTCCCCCATCACCAGTCCAGTTTGTGCCCCAGGGCTCAGCTTCAGGTATCCAGGGCTCTTGAGTAATAGCCAGGCAGACAAACAACTTCAGTGCTGCAAGCTGGTGAAATTCTACAGTCTGTGTCCCAGTACACCTTATCTCAAAGGCTTCCTAGTCGCCCAGCCCTGCGGCTTCAGGATTCCAGACTCCTGGCTGGGATAGGGGAACACTGGAAGGCCCTCTGTGGAAGGGGACCTATAGAAGCCAGTTGCCTCTGAGACGTGGTGTGGAACTGGGTGGCTCACACAGGGCCATGGGGTCCTGATATTTCTAGTGTAGAACAACCAATCTATTTCCGTGTTTTGAGGGAGCCATGAGCAGCCTGGAGCAAGCACTACGTGCGTCCTGCATATTGGGCAACTGAGGGCGTGGCCCCTGGCTATGGGCCAGATGCACAGTCCAAGCTCAACAAATCCCCACTGAGCAAGTCCAGGAATCCTGATGTCAGGTGTGGAGCTATTTGGCGGGCCCCTGATTAGCTGGCCAATTACCAAATGACAAACTGAAGATTTCCACCAAATATGAAGCCTCCCTAGCTGCCCTTCCTTCTCTCTCTGCTTGTTCAGTGTGGCAAGGGTGGGGCTTCAAGGACCCTGGTTATTGTTGTAAAGAATCTTGTGTTTCCTTCTCACTTCCAGCAGAAAGGTTACATGGATCTCTACAAGGCATGGTAGATTGTGACCAGCAGTGACTAGTGCTGTTTAGGGGATAAGGAGTCAAATGGTCCCACAGTACGTGAGTGGACAGAAATGTCCCCATGTGTTTAATTACAACCCACCCTGCATTTGCTGTACACTCAGCCTCTCTTCAAATCTTTATCCAGCCATGGGAAGCCACAAAGCAAGGAAAAAACTAGTGACTTAAGGTAACCAAACAGAACTCTCCATTCCTGCCTCTGAGCCCTTTTCTATCAAGGCAACTAAATGACTATTTTTACACCAGGGCTGACATTAGGACAGGTAAGAGAGGACAGACTTAGGAAGTTATTGCTTCCCCCAGGACTATTATTTCCTAGCCTGGCCCTGCTTTCAGGAACATTTTTAAGCCCACATTGTTGGCTCTCTAACTTTGTTTAAACACACGATCTTGTAAGAGTAGAAGAGAAGAGGCACGGGGCAGCCAGGAGTACAATGAACAGCTGTGGGAACAAAGGAGAGCCAGGAAATGGAGGCAGAAAGTGAAAAAGCCACCCTCCATGGGCTGACCTGTGAACCTATCTGGATCTCAGGGAAAAATGCCCTTTAGTGCTCATTTGTCCCAAGTCCCCAAGGGTTTCTTCCCTTAAAGACAGAGCACCTGAGTTCTTTAAAACTGTGTGTGTGTGTGTGTGTGTGTGTGTGTGTGTGTGTGTGTGTGTGTGTGTGTACCACAGCATGTATATGTGGGTTTTGGAAATCAGGCTTGGGTCATCAGGTTGGTTGGCAAGTGCTTTACCCGTCTGAGCCCTCTCACTGGCCCGACATCCCAGTTCTTTAAGGATCATGGGGAAAGAACTCAACTTGGCTGTGTTGTCTTGCTTCTAAGGCTGGGAAGGGCTCGTTTGCTGAGAAAGTAAGTCTCATTTTATTCTGATGACAGGGCATCGCCTCGAGGTCCCATAGCTCAAGGTCTGTGGGACTGCTCCCTCCAAGCACTAGGCTGACATGCAACATGCCCCATCCTGGTCTCCCTTCTCAGATGAACTCCCAGATGACAGGGCTGACATGCCCCATTGTGGCTTAAACCCTTCAAGGACTCTCCCTGTCCTCAGGGAGGAGTTAGGAGCTCTGCTCCAGCCAAACATGTCTTCATCTTGCCTTCCTTCCTCCAGCTTCCTCTGTACCCTCCCCCTCAACCCCGTGTTACCCTAGCATGCTCTGACCTCACTGGCACTGCCTGAGACCTGATGGCCCCATACTCAGAGAGCCTTCTATAGCTCTGGCCCTGACCACACCTCTTCATCCTGTTTGTTTCTGTGTTATTTTTCTTGACTTTTCACCCATGGCTAGACCTGGGTCCCTCAGGATCCAGGACCACATCCACTGTTCTGATTCTTCTATGCCATCCCTCCTGAGTTCAGCTCTCAGGATACGAGTGAGCAGAGGAAGGGACTCAGATCTTTAGATTACAGGAATTGGCCCTGGAGGCTGTAAGGGTAACAGAAATGAGAATACTGGTCTCACTCCTTATGGCTTCTGGGAGGGCTGTTCAGCCTGGGCCATCTGGGAACCTACTGCATGGTTTCCCATAAGCACAAGGCCTACCCATTTGCCTCCACACCTGGCAAGCAGCCCCAGGGATAGGCACATCTGTAAGAAAAAAATAAACAGTTGAGGAAACTATGGGAAACACTATGTTGAGGAAACACTATGTGATTTGTGTCCACCTGGGTACTGAGTTACACAGAGCATCTACCCTAGCATCCAGGTTCTCATTTTCCCATGAGTGACAGAAGAGAGGGCTGGGTAGACATTCCATGGGAGCCTAGGTTCAACTCTCATACATACACCTGAATTTCCAGAGTCTGAGAAATACAGGTTCCTGAGCCTGACACACACACACACACACACACACACACACACACACACACACACTGTGCTTCTAAATCTTTAGGGTGGAAGCTATTCTCATGTTCCACTCACAGACACTGAGTTTGGCTCTCACGAGTTTAAACCAGGAAGTCAGAATCTTCTGTTCCAAAACCAAACCAAAACAACAACATCAACAACAACAAAAAAGCAAAATAAAAAACCTTTTTCCTTTTTGTCATTCCAGAGGCAAATATGGTTTGCTGATGGGTGAGCCTTCAGGCAGCCCATTAGCATCTATAAGAGTCAGGTGTCCTGGTAAAAAGCTTTGAGGTCAATTGTATCTTGGGTTTGGGGTAACAGTCTCCAACATGACTGTGACCTTTTGGAGACATCTCAATTTTCCATAGTTTCCATTATGGAAAGACAGAAATAAATACAACCATATCAGGTGTGTAACTAGACTGATGATGGGACCCCAGGGCCTGGCACTTTGTGCATCTTGTTAAAGGTAGGACAGTTCTGTGATATGCATAATATGCTAAACCTCAGACCTCCAAAACTAGTTCCCAACTGCCTGTGTCCCTTAGGGCTTGGGTTCTACAGGAAATAGAGAGTATGATTCCCAACTTGCTAGAGGGTTACCAGGGAAAGCTCTAGTATGTTAGAGAGTCTTTGACATGGATTGGGGAAAAGAAAACAGTTTAAAGATGCAGGACAAGCCACATTCCCCTTTGCACATGTTATCTTCAAAATCAGTGATGTCTCCAAGGCATGTGTGTGCTGGCGGTGTTCCTGTCAGGCCTATTTGCATACACAGGCACACTCTCCCTAGCTCAACTGCCTTCCAGAACCACATTGGGGTCAAGCCTCCTTTAAGCTAAGCCCACACTGGACTTGTGTGGGAACAGATGAAGGCCAAGAGGAGGCCATTGGCCTTGAGAAAACTCCCAAAGCAAAGGCAGCCCCCGAAGGTCACCAGGCTGCCTCTGCAAAAGGAATGGGCTAGGTTGGCCAGAACCTACATGTTGTTAACCTCTACATGCCTGGAGCCCAGAGCCACAGACCTTTCTTTGAAAAGCTTCCATTGGAGGTGTCAACTTGAGGGCCAGTGTTTCCCCAGCCACAGAAAATATACAGTAGTACTTCCCTGATCCCACACATTGGTTACCGTGTCTTTATAAGGCTCTCACAGCCAGAGGCATCCTGGGGAAATGGTTGCTGTGGGGAGGGTTTACCAAGAGAGTGTCCATTGCCCAGCTAGGGTATTGAGAGGAGTCCAGAGAACAGGAGCTGCTGCAGGCAGGGAAGCTTCCATTTGGAAGAGCCCATTGAGGGAAGGGGCACTATAAGAGAAGAGGAGCAGTAGCCAAGAGAAATAAGTTAACAGGTTTCCATTTTTCCTTTTATTCTTCTCTTCCTGATATCCCTGGAACTCTATATACCACCCAATGGCAACAGAGATGACAGTTTTCCCATTGACTATTGAGACAAGAAAGGGACATGGAAACTCCAGGGCCTCCCAAGGAACATTGGCCTGATTAGGGGGTACCTATAGACCTCTAGCAAGTACCTGCATCCTTGAGTGATCCTTAGTAATCTTGTCTATAAAAATGAATATGAGGATGAGGATACCCTCCTAGCAGAAGACTTGCTAGGTGAGGTTCATTGGTCAGACCCCATGGTGACACTCCCATAACTAGTTCATGACTCTGGAGTGATCAAAAAACAATAGCATTTGAAGTAAACACTGGGACTTAAAGAAGTGATGCTGTTCCCAACCCTAGTAGTCCAAAGGGACATCTGTCTGTTGTTCAAGTTCTCATTGATTTATAGAACAGGCTGACAGGCCTGGGCTGGAATGGATGGCAAAGGACAACCTTGTGCCCAATAAGGGTTTTTAGCCATCTCACAAGTGGTGTGCTAGGCCATTTATTTGTGACCTAGTGGTCGAAGCAAGTTTGGGGTGGGTGGGTAACTGACACCTTCACCAATTTCAAGTGCGAAGACCTCTGTTCTCTGATGGGTAGGAAATGTGGATCTGACTCTTGTGTCTGACACAGAGCCCACCTTCTAAAAGTCTCCCTTCCCCCCCTGCACATGACCCCTTGGGACTGCCTAGGGCCCCATCCTCTTGATAGAAAATCACATCTGGCCCCAGATGCTCTGATAAGATCACCAGGGGGTGGAGGCCACAGCAAGGAGACCAGGAAGGAGAGCCAGAAAGAAAAACACACACACATCCAGGCCCACATGATATACAGTCCTCCTGCCGGCTCTGAATTGCTTTATGGTGTCACCTTTCAGCATGGAACCACTTATTCTGTCAGAGTAGAGAGCCTTCTACTCTGCCAGGTGACAGCCCTAAATTGTGAGGAGCGACAGCCGTCCTGCTTGGATTGGGTTTCTTCACAATGGAGCAGGGCCAGTGGCTAGGGTCCCATTGCTGGCTCTGGGGCCAGGCCTTCCCTGTGAAGATAATACCATTTGAGGAAGGGCTGGTAAGAGGGTAAAGAGGAGGTGGGAAAGGGGGAGGTCAGGCTATCTGGGGGTTTATCTGCACCCTGGTCAGGAACCTCATCTCTACGGGCACCCATCTCAAAAACTGCACCCTACCGAAGGAGAGACACTTAGGGGTGCATACTTATGATCCCAGACAGATGACAGTCATATGCTGTTAAGCTCTGTACCTACTGGCTATCTCTTGTCATACCCCTAGTACTTGTCTGGGAGTACACAGAGAAGAGGTGTGTACCAAAGTCTTCTATTTAGGGGAAAGAGTCACCTCTATTTGTTTATGATGGTCTTTGGGATTATCATCTTGGGGCTTGGGGAGGGTTATATTCGTGTATGTATGTGTACATGTGTGTAGAGGCCACAGGTCAACAACCTTAGGCATCATTCCTCAAGAGGCATCTTCCTTGGATTTTTTTTTTTGTTTGTTTTTGTTTTTGTTTTTTTGTTTTTTTTTTTTTTTTTTTTTTTTTTTTTTTTTTGAGATAAGGTCTCTCTAGTCTGAAGCTTGCCAATTAGAAGAGGTTAACAGGCTAACAAGCCCCAAAAATATTCCTGTCTCTGTCCAACTTACCCTCAACCCCAGCTCCAGGATCACAAGCATGTACCACAAGCTCTTTTCGTGACACGCATTCTGAAGATCTGCACTCAAGTCCTCATGCCATTGCTCATCACTTGGCTCAAGCACCATTTGTCTCCCTGACAGCAGTATAGAGCTTGCTTCATACCTTGCCATATCCTCCTTGGTCCTGTGTGACGTAAAACAAGACTCTCCAAGGCCTCCGTATTCTGAGCTGTACAGTGGAAGTGTAGCGAACTCTGTGGCAGAGTAATGATGAAGTGATCCAGTAAGCTATACCAGGTACCAAGGATAATGTTGGCCCCTGGGTACCCTGTACTAAGCTGCAGTCTCCAACAAGTTCTTGGTGTGCTAAGGAAGAATAGTCAGAGGTGCCCCCCCCCCACAAGCACACGCCAGAACTAGGCTTGGTTCTAACTTGGGCAGGGTGGGGATAAGTCACCGGGATGAAGACAAGGGCTCTGGGGGTATGTGTAGATACACCTTTAGAGAAGCAGAGTTGGTCCCCACGTAATCAGATGAACCATAAACATCTAAGAGAGTAAGTGGCCCTCATCAGGAATACTCCATGGTGTATGTACTTCAGGCTCTGGCTTCCTAACTATGGTGCAGCAATTCTTGCCTCCTATATCAGAAGAGGCTAATGCCACAGTGGAGTCCCCCAGCAATTGTCTACTCAGGCCCCCATCTTCCCTCTAAACTTTGAAGTAGAGCCTAACTGTGGCTGGAGGACCCTGGGTCTCAGAGTCTGCCCTTTTATCCAGAATTGCTTACACCCCCTTCCCAGGTGTGCCGTTTCCCAAGGCTAAACGCCTGACTTGTTAGCAGTGCCAAGAACCCCAGCCCAAAGGTTCTAAACTCACAGTTCAGGGTGACCCCAGGAAGGCACCAGGGAGGCCATTTGGGCTTGAGGGGGAAAAACACCAACTTGTATGAACACTGCTTCCCCAGGCTTCCCACACTCAGAGTAGGGTCACCTGCCCAGGAGTTATCCTGGGCTCCGAGAGCCCTTGGGGCCCAGCAGGTCAAGTGTGTTCTGACTTAGAAAGGCAGGAGGCCAGCTCCTCACTTCTCAGATTCTGCTGAGCTCACTGAAACCCTAACCTTCGGGCTTCCCCACTAATTTGTGATAAGGCCGAGCCAAGAAAAACAGCAGCTAAAGACCCCAGATTTCTCTGCAAATTCCAAAGTGCTTGGTTCATTCCAGCGGGGAAGGGGCCCAAGGCAGCCGTGCGTGCAGAGCCACCTCTGCGTGGGTGTGGGGCTTGGGATGGCCTCGAAGGAGCCTGCTAAGGAGGACCACCTGCCGCTCTGGGGAGATTGCTTCCAGCTGGCCCCAACAAGGACAAGGCCAAGGGTGGGTTAAGGCGGTGGCTTGAAGAAGCTGAGATGGCTCTCAGGATATGTGCTGATGTGGCAAGCTTAGGCAGAAGTGAGTAGAGAAATGTCCACCCAGGCTCCTGACTCAAGGACCCCTAGATCCCTGGATAGATTAGGTAACCTACTGGCACCTCAGATAAGGAGTGAAATGTTGTTTATTTGGAGGTGATGTATGTGTACGTGTGTTGCTAGGAATTAAACTGGGGGTCTTATATGTACTGGGCAAGCATCCTACCACTGAACTCTGTCCCAGATGTGTTTGAGTAAAGGGCACACCCTTCCTGGAGGCAAGCCTAGAGCTAGTGACAGATTTTCAAAGAAGCCCAGAAGCAGCTAGGGAGATGAGAGCTTCTCTGGCAAGGCAGAAGACACTAAGGACAAGGAAGTGGCCCACTCCAAGATCTGGCAGCTCTCACCCCACCCCCTCTGCTGATATGAGAGGGAGGTGTCTTGGAGTCCAGAGGGGCTTTGGGTGGGACTGTGGTGACAAGCTAATGGAGCAGGGCCAGAGAAAGGGGTAAGGCCATTTCCCAGCAGGGAAGAATATAAGTTTGATTTTTCCCCTCCCAAATCATGTTATTTCTGTATTGTCCCAAGTAGAAGCTGGCTGGGAAATGGGGGTTTTAAAGCCATTGAGGGCCTGTGCTTAGCTTGCCCTGGTGGCTGTTGTTTCTCTGCTTACTGGACAGCTATCTTTACAATGGGCAGAGAGGCCAAAGCAAAACACCCCAGGCACTTCTACAGAGGTGGGCAGAGTGTTGAGAACCACAAACCCTCCAGGACCCTGGGTAATATCAGATTCTGCCCCTGACTTACATACCGAGAAAAGAGAGTCTAAAACTCAAGAAACCCAGAGCCATGAGACCTGTTCACCTTGAGAGAAATAAGGACCCAAGATGTAAGTTACATCCAGTGGCTTCATGGTGGGGAATCTTGGGCCTCAATGGCCTCCTCCATCCTTCCACAATCCTCCTAGGTATCTCATTAGCTGGACCCAAGTGGGAAGCCATGGGGAAGGAGCCTAGGCATGCAACCAGATCAAGTCAGTCTTCTTCAAGCATGAGCAGCAGATGAATGCCATAGGACCTGGAGGAGGCAGAGGTGACATCCAAGGTTCAAGACCATATATGTAAAATCCAGAGACATGGATGGGCTTTGTGTGGTCCGTGAGGAGCAGGAATGTTTGAGTAATCTTCTGTGGATGCTACAGGGCATATAGTGTAAGTTAAGGGGGTGCTTGACTCCAGGAACATTGCACCAATCCCTCTAGCCTACTGACCCTGTACACAGAAACAAATTTGAACCTCACCGTGCCTAAGACCCACGTGTCATCCCCAGCCTCATTGTCACTTCATCCTCTTCTTACTCTGCCTACAAACTCTGTCCCTTGCCTTCTTCCATCTTCTTCATGTTCCAGGACCTGTGGGTATTCCTTCTGCTTAGGACATGTAATGGTGGTATCCTCTCCTCATGCAGATGCCTGTCCCTTCGCCAAGAGCATCTTTGGGAGGCTGCTGACCTCTTCCTTCCACCCTGGGTATGATTGTAGCCTCTTCAGTTTCTTCCTGGCCTCCCCCATTCCATACTTTGGCCCTAGCAGCTGCTGGACCCCCTCCCACAAATTCTGTTTACCATAAGCTCTAGCTGTTATGGCTACAAGTAGTTTAGGGGGTTTATTGGGCCAAAGTGGACTACAAAGGCATTTGTATTATTCCCCCTACACACCTTAAGACAGTTCAACTGGGCCTTGGGCCTTGGAAAGGGGCAGCCTCCCTCAGAATTCCGTAGCCATCTTATTCTTGTGGTCTTACTTAAAATGCTGATGTGGTTCTAGGGGTGCCCCTAAATAGTTTCCTGGGGAAAGGGCATCACTCAGGGTCTGCTACCAAACCCAGCAAATCGTAAGGTTCTGTTTCTCCTTTCCCATCTCAGGAACTGGACAACCATTCTGAGATGCCAGATACTTTTTGAACCAGGGTATTATTTAGCCCAGACTTGAACTACTGTGTAGCCAAAAATAACCTTGAACTCCCGATTCTCCTGCCTCTTCCATCTCCCAAGGACTGGGATTGTAAGTGTGCAACAATACATCCAGTTTTATGTGATACTGAGAATGGAACCCAGGGCTTCAAGCATGACGGGCAAGCTATACTCAAAGGTCAGGAGGATTCTCTATAGCATCAATATCTAGCCGACTTGAGGACCTCCTTCAGGCATCTCATCTAGCAGATTGGAGTAATGGCTGTTCTGCCCTCTAAGAGTGCCCTGCTGACCTTTGTGTGCTTCTGGGCCTCCCCCTATGTCATCCCTAATGATTACTATTTCATTCCTAATGTCTAGACCTATAGTCAACTGAGCCAATTAGTGAAAGCCCTCAGCTGGCTCCTGGCTGCCCCTGAGCACTGAGCCTCTATAGGGCCTGTACTCACTCACACTGTTGATTCTTGAGCTCAACAGGTGGACTCCCAGCTTCATTTCTCTCATTGCCTCGTTCCTTCTCTACCCATGCCAAGGCCAGAAGGCAGGCTGTACGCGGGCGTTACAGGGCATCATGGCAGGGTGCAAGCAAAGGAGCCCGAGGCACCGGGTGCTTCCGACGAGGCCTGAGGGCCGTCTGACCTTTCCGGCCATGGGGCAGCGGTTGCGTGAGCAGGAACAATCACCCCAGTGTGCAAGGCACAAGCAGCCTTTTCTTCCTCAGCAGGCCGGCGCACACAGCTCCCAGCCTGGCTTCCCTTGAACAAACATATTTATTGTGGCCGCCACTGAGGGCCTCGCCTTGCAGCCGGAGCCTCGGGGGCCTCTGTCCCACCCACTGGGGCCCAGGGAGGGGACCCCTGCCCTGGCGGTCCCCTGGTCAGACCCTCTTCCCTTTGGACCCTGGTCCCACTGTGCTGAGGCAGGGGTGGCTCCCATCACAGCAGGCTCTGGAGCTTAGGGGTCCTGCTAGGAGCTTGTGACCACCCACAGGCAACAGGCCAGCCAGTTTCCCTGGTGGGGCACAAACACAAAACCACCAGGAGCCTCAGTTTCCTCTTCCATAAAATGGGGGCTGGGGGCACGATCCATCCTCAAACATTTCCAGAGTCACAGCCCAGCATCCAGGAACTCAAAAGGGGCAGCTACAACTGTCTTCTCTCAGACTTCTCTCAGTCTCAGCTTTTCCTCCCACGTCCAAAGTAAAAGAGTTCCCGCTGGCAGGGCTCACTGACCCCAGGTCTCTCAGCTCATCTCAGTACAAGGAATCCTGCATTCTTCCTTCTGATGCAACTCCCAACCCTGATTTTTCTACATATCCTCTATCATACCAACCCCCTGCCGTAGCACAACACGAAAGACCCAACTGAGCACGAAATTCCCCGTGAGGATTAAACCCTGGTTATAAAAGTACGGTAGTTTAGGGTAGATTCCAAAGGATAATGGGGCACCCCAAACTTCCAACCAGCAGTTCCTAAGAGGAGAGAAGGCCATCTTGCTGGGAGAGGTGCTATAGGAGGGGCCAAACCAGACCCAGGCATCCCTGTAGGGAAGTAGGTGTGCATTCGTTTATCTCACTCTCCCACCTGAAGCTGAACCCCCCAGCCAGCCGAAAACAAAAGTATAGTTTCTGCAGGACAGGAGGGAGACTTCCGGGCCTATTGTTTGCTCTCATTTCCTACCTCGGGGTCTTTGTGTGTACACACACACACACACACACACACACACACACACACACACACCTCTTTCCTCTGGTTGAGTCCTGTTTTGTCTTTGGTCCCTGGAGCAGCTATTCCTGAGGTTCTCCAAAGAGGAGTCACGTGTCCTAAATCAAGGCTGCCTAGGCTTCTAGCAGGCCTGGCACTGCTTTGCCTGGTGGCTATAGATGCCAGTAAATTGCCTACCGTAGCTCTGTCTCCAGGAACTGGAAGACTAAGGTCTAGGGGAAGGGTTCTGCTCTGCTTCAGGGCCTTCAGGTATAAGAGGAGCTGCTAAGCCTTTGAAGAGAGTTCAAATGCTGCAGGGAATGAATAGACAGTCATACCAGGCCCCAAAGTGAGTCTGGATGGCTAAGATGCAGGGAAGACCCTGGTTCAAGTTCACTAACTGCTATATATGGAGATGAGACTAAGTAAATAGAGGCTGGGTCTTTAGTGACTGTGCCCTTAATGGAGACAGCATCAGCAGGCGGGGTGAATGGGATGGGCCTGAGTCGTGCTTTTGTGGGACTGGGTGGCTGGAGAGTGTGGTACCCCTGAGACTAAGACCTTAAGACTTGAGGGAAAAAAAAATCTAGGAAGAGTGTCCTGAATTCTCCCATCTGGTATCCACTGGGTAGTGATTCTAGAAATGACCATGTGGTTAGGAGCAAGCGTGAAGGTGTACTGTTTCTTTGCATCTTGGAATAAGTTTCCTGCCTCACGTTCCTCTGCTGTAAAATAAGAATTATGACCTTTACTTGGGCCTGGCAGTGGTAACCGAAACTCCAGACCGAGACACCGAAAATGATGGCCAGTGCAGACTTCTAAGGTATCTCTGTGTGGCTAAGAGCAGCCATGTGGCCAAGCCTGTGACATGCCTGCCCTGGGCCCAGTGGAAATGAGTGCCTTGAATGACATGCTAACACATGTCACATGTGCCATGGAAGCCTCCACTTGTCATCATGCAAGCTGTGGCTGTCTGTACACATCTGGCTTGAATTCTACTTCTCAAGAAAATGTGTTAAATCTGACAGTGCACCCAGAAGGGCACAACGGGACTGAATGTAAGAGGGCAGGAAGCAGAACAATGAATTGGTGATTCCGTGGTAAAATTCCTGCCTGCCATGCAGAAGGCCTTGGTTCCATTTCCAGCCAACACATGACTCAGTTTTAGCTGGGCATGGAGGCATGTATTTTTAATCACAGTATGTAAAATGTTGAGGCAGTGGATCTCTATGAGTTTGATGCTAACCTGGTCTACATAGGAAGTTCTTTGTTATCCAAGGCTACATAGTGAGACCCTGTCTCAAATACAAAACAAAACAAACAACAACAGCAAAAAACTCACAAGAAGTAGTCTGCAAAATTGCTGCCCCTGAGATGGTCACCTCCATGTCTTTCTGTAAAGATAAGGCCCTTACTCTGTGGTCCTAAGGAGAGGACCTAGTGTCTGTACAGAGAAGATGCCCGGAGCCTGTGAAGTAAGAAGCCTCCAATCTAGGACTATGACATCCTTGTGAGCCTTAATCATGCCAGGTAAGACCGTGAAGTGAGAACTTGGTCAAGATGACTCCCAGGACTTGACCACAAGCAGGGAGTCTAGAAAGTGCCAGGTCAGCTTTAGGCTGCCCCTGAGTTGCCTATTCATGACAATGTCTCAGTCTCCCGGCCTACCCCTTCTGAAGGCTATGCTGAATATGCCAGCCTGATTTCCCAGGACACAGAAATGTGGTGGAACATCCTGTCAGCAGGGTCTAGAGAGGACCTCAAAGGAAAAGGCAGCAGGGCCCACCTAAGAGAAGGGGGGCCAAGAAGGACACTTTGAGAGAGTAGATTCCAGGAGGGGCAAATGCTAGGTCTTAAGCCTCTCTTGACTTGTCAGGAAGGACAAAAAGAAGGGGAGTCAGGGTGAGGAAAGTAGCAGTATTTGGGGGATGGAGGGTCAGTTCCTGTCTAGTCACTATTCTGTCCCAGAAACCTGCTTTCCTGGAGCAAGTGCTCTCAGCAGGGTGAGCAGGCCCCGCCTCTCAGGCACACCACTGGCTGCCTGAGAACGGGAAGGAGTTAATTCCCGACCTCGTGGGCTGGCAAACTCTGACTCACAGAGCAATAAAATTCCTGTGTTTTAAAAATCAGTATATTAGCTTAATTTTATAGATTTCAGAAGTGCTACTTGAAAATAAAAGTCTCCTAATTATATTTATGATCCCAACGTGAATCTATTTGACTCCGCTCACGGCGAAGAGCCTTTGTGTAAAATGCCGGGAAGGCTTCATGCGGACTCGGCCCTAACAGGCTGTAAAACACTGGCTGGTGGGTCCAAGCCCAGCAGGGATCTGAGGTCGTGGCAAAGTCCCTGGTAACACCGCAGCACATGGGACTCCTGGGTGTCAGTGAGTAGGAGCCATGGTTCAAATGGCCATGGGAGGGGCTGTCACAGTCTTGACATGTACTATACATTCAGAATGTGCAGGAGGCATAAGCAGGAGACACAAAGGGTTTGGCACCCATGTCACCCAGAGGAGGGGCATCTCTGGCATGGAACCAATACTATATCCAACTCCTACCCTGGGCTGGGGCTCAGGAGCTCCAGTGGGAATCCACATCCTAGCCCAGCCTTGACCAAGTTCTCTAAGAGCCCAAGCTGTGGCCAAGGCAAGAAATTAAAAGTATAAACAAAAGGAAAAAGAAATACTCCTCTGGTAGAGAGGGAAGGGTAGGGGAGGCCAAAGTGGGCCCCCACCAACTGGAGGCTGGGTTTGGTTGGTCTATTGGTCTATTGGTCCTTGATAGTGGAGTGGATTGCTGTGTTGTTAGGAAGCCAAGATAATCTGGGAAGGCTGTCTGAGGAGGTGACCTTTGCCTTAACTATGCAGAAAGATGGGAGGACCCTACTATGAGAAGGGCCAGCAGCCTCTGGCAGGTTGGTAAGTATACTACAGGGCGATGTACACCGCGGAGGTGGGCAGATAAAGCACTGTAGCTGTCTTGGTGTACCTCACCCCAACCTGCCAACAGCAGAATGTGTTGAGGGGGGTGTACAAAGACGCAAAGCCAGGTTTGTTGGTCCCTCCAGGGTGCAGGAGTCTGGCAGGGTGTCATTTAGCCAGGCAAGGGGCTTGTGGATCCTTGGTGTTGGGGGCTGGGAGATGCCGGCTAGGCCCAGGCTCTGGGGTGGGCCAGGCTGCCCTCTCAGCAGGCCACATGCTATAGTGCCAGCTGTACAGACACTGTGAGGATTGTCCTCCTGCCCGGCCCGGGACCTCCATGTGCCGGCTATCCAAAGGAATTTGAGCAGGCTGAGAGGGGGCCGTAATTAGACGCTAGCTCCGACACCCTGTTGTTACAGGTGCAGTGTGGGTGCCAAAGGCCAGGTGGGAGGCACAGCATAGCCTGTCACTCACCAGATGAGGCTCCAGGGACCCCTGGTATGAGTGGGAGATGGAAACCCATAGATGATAACCTGACCCTGTGTCTGTCCCCCAAACTCCATCCCCATGGGACTTTGAACAAGCACTGGCTTTTCTGGTGGGTCCTCTATGAGGGGTGTAGATGGTATTAGCTGGACCTTTTGAAGTGGCCTCACCCTGTACCTCCTGGGCTAGCACCCCATATTTCTCCAGTATCAGGCATCCATAGTCAAAGCAGGAACCCATTCCAGGGTATCATGGTTCCCTTAGTGCCTGTCTAATGGCTTTCTGGCCTCCAAATGAGGCACAGATGTAATGAAGTAATGTAAAGACAGTGGTGGGTTCAAGACCACTGTTGGCTGATGATACCAAATGATAAGCTATACAGGTATATCAACGATGGGACACATATAAGGTAGCCAGGGTTTTTATTATACAAAGGAAGGCCTCTGACAAGGCAACTTTGCTCTGGTCACATGTGGCCATTTTCCCTCTAAAGGGGCTTAAGCCTGCCTCTCAGACTGGGGAGCTGGTGACCTAGGCTTTCTACCAGGAACTGGTTCATATTCAGCCAGGCCCAACATCAGCCCCATAGCGTTCACCCTGAGACCACAGGTCGGTAGGAATAGAGCCCATAGGTGCCAGCTTTGACTCCCCCTTTGCTTTGAAGTCATAAAATGCCACCAGCTGCTCTCTCTTTTCTTTGTGAGACAGGCTTTCCCAGGCTGCTCCTCTGGGGACAGTGCCAAGAATAAGGTTGGAAGATGTGAAGAGTATACCTTCATCTCTCAGCCCAATTCAAGGAAACCTGAACAAATTCAGTCAAATTTACTTTTAATTATGTACGTTTCACAACTACCTTTGACACAAAGTGACGTTTTCTGGCTTTTAAAACACACTCAGATAAGGAAACAGAGTCTGTTTAAGGAACAGTGCTAAATAAACAATGGTACAGGTGTTCAAAGATATCAAATGAGTAGCAGATATGGCAAGGAACCCAGCAGTGGAAGGGGGCAGGACATGTGGACTTGGAAGGCCTTCCAACAGTCCCTAGAATTGATGAATAGACATAGTACTCCTGGGGGCCATGACTTTGCTGGAGGATCATTTAAGGCTACCTATACATTCCCTGTGTCAGTAGACACAAGACCCAACAAGCTGGTAGCTTCAAACTCTACAGAATTACCATCCTTCAGTCTTGGAGATCAAGTGTGGGGAGAGCTGAGTCCTACTGCAGACGTTCCACATTTTTGGACCATGGGCTCTGCAAGAATAGAGATGTCAATGAACATGTCCTTGACTTGCCTTCCTTATCTTCTACCCACTCTGTGGTCACATCTTTGCTTCACCAATTTCTGTATAAGGACTTTTATGGTCACATAAGGCATCCAATAGTCCATGCTGATTTCACCACCCCAAAAATCAACAAAATATATTCTGCTTTGATACATGATACAAGTTCCAAGTGTTAAAGCATGGACATTTTTGGGGACCAGTAGGCTGCTACCCACCACAGAACCCAGTTCCCTGTATTCCCTATACCCACAGCTTGGACTCATGGACCACTGAGGCTACCATGCCTTTTATAAGGCTTGAAGGACACCACAGTGGTCAAAGACCTATATAAGGAGCTGTAGAATCAGGTGGAGGGTGGGTCTCTGTACCTCGGGAGAATGGAGACAGTAGGCTAAAAAGAATGAGAAACTGAGTTTTAACTTGTTTTGTCTTTGAGAAACTAGGGGCCCTGGTAGATCTGCTGATGAAGATCTCTCTCTCACTGGGATGGCGATGAGCAAGATATAGTTGGTCCTAGTCATAGCTTCTTCCTCATCTTCGTCTTCCTGTATATTCTTGTCAAGGTTCCATGTGTCTTCACAGGGCTGCACCTGAGTGGATTATGTACTTACTCCCGTGTGATCCTGCATCAAGCCTTCTGTCCATCCCCTGCCCCATTCTAGCTCTGAAGGCTTGTTCAGTGCTAGTTCTAGGCTTGAGATCCCTTTGGGTCTCTGTTCTTTAGACACAAGCTCCATCTGTTACTAAGGGAACATTCTAGAAGGTTCTGTTGCTTGCTTACCTACCCTATCTCTGGAAGTAGAGAAGTGCCTACTTTAGAGGAGCCATGTTCAGCCACCAGAGCAGCTGGACTTTTTTCCATATAGCCATGGGTATATGGATAGTTGGGGGCTGAGAGCCCTTCTCAGGGCCCCTTGGCTGGGAGTTTTTCTAGATACCCCTCTTGAGAAAGTCCAGTTTCTTCACCCAGTCATGCCAAGCAAAATCAAGGAGATCATGAACCACAGAGCTTTTGAGGTCCTAGCAGCACCACCCTTCTTATCCCTATCCCCCTGCCCTGGTGCTGCCACTCTTGGCCTCTTAGTTACCTGCTGGAATTCTTGGCACTGGAGTTGAGAATGAGTGTTGACTGTTTAACCTGTTCAAGGCACTTGCTGGGACAATGCCAGATTTTTCCACATTAAAAGTTAGAAGGAAGAAAAAAATAAGTTCTGAAAGAAATAGCCCTTTCCCTGTCTGTTCTGCCCCTGTGATAGGCCTTTTTCATCCAAAATAGCTGTCCCTCTTCTCTTGACCAGCATAAGTGTCTTGGAGGACATTCCTAGAACTAGTTCTCAGAAGATAGGCAGGTCATCCTGGCTTGGGCTAGCCTGTACCTTAGCTCAGGAGTGACCAACTTATCAGGGAAGCAGGAGGTTGTAGCAGATAGCCTTTGACTTGAGCTGGTCCAGTGTGCACATTCTCTGTATGCCTGGACACTCACAGCCCCCTGTGCCCCTGCACTGTGATAAGGACCATGGTGACTGACCATTCAGCTGTGCCGCTTCCATACAGATCTTTCTGAATACATTTGGGCCTGGGCTCCCCTTGGCCCTTTCTCAGGGTGGTTTGCACTGTGCAGCTGAATCAATGCAAAGCAGAAATGCGTGGCAGGGGAGTGTTTACCGGTAGAGTTTCTGAAGCCAAGGATGCTCAATGTTTGTCTAGGCTCCGTCCCACTGGGTCCTTCTGAGCTGGGCAAACAAGAGCCTTGGAGCACAAGGGGCCCTCACCTCCCCAGAGTGCTGAGTCCAGCACACCGGACTTCGGTGCAAACAGCCAGCTGGGGCTCTTCTACAGCACTAAATAAACACAGGTCACACAAAGCAAATGTGCCCTAGAGACCCCCATGAGTACGCAGACTCAGAAAGCTCTGCGTGAGTCCTTTGCTGTAGTCCACAATTACTGGGAAGGGCAATGTAGACATTTTCCTTCCCCAGGTGGCTGCCAGGAGTTGAGGTACTTGATTTTTCTCATTCCTAGGATCCAGGAAAGTTAGTCTTTTGCTGCCCTTCCCCCTAAACATTTTAGATTCTCTGAGTTCTTTGTGGAGAAGGCTGGCCTGGGCGTCCCTTAGTGTGGGTCAAAATGAAGGCAAGTCTCATTGGGGGGATACCTAAGCCAGGGTCATAGCTATTGTGCTGTAGCAAAGAGCAGTGTCTTAGCAATTATGGGCAATTGAAGTGATTCATGGGCCTCTAGTGATGTAGGGACTATTTTTATCTGTAGGGGTCTTGCAAGCCAGGGACCCTGTGCTGCTCCAGTGCAGGAAGTCTGTGGGGGTTGGTCTGCTCTCTGTTGCTTCAGAGCCGTTGTTCATCCGGACCCAGCTCAGGCCGCAAGGAAGAGTTCCCACCCCCTTCTTACTGTTCAGGGTTAGAAGGAACCACGGCTTTTACCCAGACTCAAAGCCTGAAATATGTTTGAGACCTGGACTTGCTGTCACTGTGCCTACTTCCTACCCAAATCACCCTTCACTCTGGAGCCTGTGTTCTGTTGGCTCACCCAGCCCAACCCCCACCAGGAGATCAGCCTGGCCTGACTCCCCTTTTCCTGAACTTCCTGAGTCTGTACAGATGGACCATAGTGCTCTGTGTCTGCCAGTGGTGTCCAATATCTGTCCTTCCATATCCACCCGAACAATCTCTCCAAATGCCCATCCAGTACTCTCCTGGAGAGCTTATGTCCACTGACCAGATATGAGGTTCATATGTTCCCTCTTGGCCATACATCTATCTGCAAGCCCACATCTAGTATACTATGATGCTTCCCACTTTAATTCAGCCTATCCTTTTAAAGATAGCCTTCATTATTATTTTAATAACCATCACAGATGTTCCTTTCCTTACCGCGGAGTCATATCCTGATAAATCAATCATAAGTTGAAATTATTGTAAGTCAAAAGAGCATTGCAGTAGCTGGGGAATTACAACTCAGTCAGTAATGTGCTCACCTTGCAAACATAGCACCCGAGTTCTAGCCCAGGAACCTAAGTTTTAAAAAGTAGGCATGGCAACATGTTTGTGATCCCAGCACTAGGGAGGCAGAAACAGGCAGATCCTTGGGCTCTTTGGCCAGCCAGCTGAGCTTAGCCTGCTTAGCGAACTCCCAGCTCAGAGACTCTTTCCAAAAACAAGGTGGATGGTACTTGCAGAATAATACCTGAGGTTGTCCTCTGGATTACATGCTTACACCCTCCCCAGACACATATAGGTGTATGTACTTTCCCTCTCTCCCTCCCTCCCTCCCTCCTTCCCTCCCTCCCTCTCTCCCTCCTTCCCTCCCTCCCTCCCTCCCTCCTTCCCTCCCTCCTTCCCTCCCTCCCTCCTTCCCTCCCTCCCTCCCTCCCTCCTTCCCTCCCTCCCTCCCTCCCTCCCTCCCTCCCTCCCTCCCTCCTTCCCTCCCTCCCTCCTTCCCTCCTTCCCTCCCTCCTTCCCTCCTTCCCTTCCTCCCTCCCTCCCTCTCTCCCTCCCTCCCTCCCTCTCTCCCTCCTTCCTTCCCTCCCTCCCTCCCTCTCTCTCTCTCTTTCTCTCTCTCTCTGTCTGTCTGTCCCCCCAGGGCAGGGGTTGTAAGTTTGGTATCTCCCTCTCTTACTGGATACAGCAGTACAGCTTCCTGGCACCCTGTGGAATCACGTGCTCACCCTGACTCCTTGGGTGTGGCTATGGGAGGTAATTTTACTGCTGCCCATCATCATAAAAGCGGACCAAAAATAAGTGTAAACACCAAGACTAGGTTGAAATTCAGCACATGAGATGCAGTTTCTGCTGAATACACACCAACTTTGCGGCACGGTAACGTTTAAAAATCATAAAACACTGACCGTCAGTCTGTCGTCCTCGGACTGCAACACAGAACCGTGGAATGGTGGGCAGTCTGTTGCTGTATCGGCTTTGAAGACCCAGTGCTACCCCCAGGCTCCTCATATGCCTCTAGATGTGTCTGTGAGCACGTGCACTCCCTGGGGTTTTGCTTATGTGAGTGCATGGCTTGATAGACTATACTGCAAGCTCAGTGAAAAATTCAGAAAGATGCCAGCAAGGTGGCTAAAAATGATAGAGATAGCAAGCAACTCTGGGAGATTTTGTGGTGTCATACAATTACTTTTAAGCTCTCTTTCCACCTGGGAAGGAAGCTTGGACCAACTGTCCCAGCCACGGTTCAGGAGGACCCAGGTGAGGCCTCCACATATATCTGGTTTGGGGCAGGCCTGGCCGAGCCTGAACTCTGAGCTCAGTATCAGTCACTCTGTCTCTGGCTCTTCCATACATGGCTATATTCGGAATCATTTGCTTACCCTGCCCTGTAACACATATCTGCTGTAAATCCAGAGCATGAGCCCCAGGGCTAGGCTGAAAGAAACTGAACTCTAGACCTGGCAGGAATCAAGGAGCCTAGCTATGTCTCATTAGTATTACTCGGGGCCTCAAGGAGGAGCCCCCTTCCCCAGTATGCCCAGCTCTTGGGCCCCTGCTGCCACTAAATGCTTCCCCTTACCCACTTCAATTTTCTGGACACCAAAGAGTATTTTTGGTGGAAGATTGGAATGGAAAGATATGACTGTCCCTAAACCCAACACTCAGATGATGTTGCATTATTGTGGAACCAAAAAGGAGCCTCTCCAGGGAAATTGGCCAGAAGTGGTAGCTTGTGCCCCACCCACTTAGGACACCTCATGTCTCTATCTTGTCACAAGGAGGAGGCTAGGTGGGTGTTGGGAAGACAGCACAGAACACGAGGGAAGAAGGTTCCAGCTAGGCAGACACTGAATGAACCAAGCAGGCCAGCATCTCCCAAAGCACACGAGCCCTTAGATTCTTCTAGGCCAATGGAAGTGAGGGATGCACCATTTACCACAGCTTTGGTGAGTGTAGGTGTGTCTATTGTGAAAAAGAGGAATCTGAGAGCAGACAGCCTACACCGAGGCAGAGCCAGTATACAAGGGTTTAGCAGTTTCTCTGTTTGATTCCCTCACTCATTAATGGTTCCTGACACCCCCACCCCACCCAACATTCCAGGCACCGTACTAGATCCTGGAGATGCAAAAGAAAAAAGAAATGAACAAAAGATACAAGATCCTCATCTGATTAATTGAGGGTCTTGAAGAGAAGCCTAAAGAGAGGATATTCTGGCCAGGATGCCACAGTCATGAAGATGACTCAAAGAAGAGCCAGCACATCCCCTCAGCAGGCTGTGCACTATTCCTGTGATGGGCTTTCTTGAGTGTGCCACTTGGACGTATTTCTCAGTATTTCCTCTCATATCAAGACCCTCAGTATGTGTGCTGGTTAGTTTAAGTGCCAGCTTGTCTCAAGCCTGAATCCTCTTAGAAGAAAGTCTCACTTAAGGAATTACGGAGAGCAGATTGGCCTGTGGGCATATCTGCGGGAGATCATCTTGATTGTTAACTGACTCAGCCCATAATGAGCTCCACCATTCCCTAGGCATGGGGCCCTGAACTAGATGAACCAGTACAACCCTAACTGAGGGAAGCAAGCGGGCAAGATTGTGTTTTTCTCTCTGCTCCTGACTGTGTGTGTGATGTGATTTGCCATTTGAGCCCTTGTCTTGATGTCCCTGAAATAATGAACTGGGCTAAAATCCTTAGCCACATTAACTGCTCCACTCTTGGAATCCTGAGCCACATTGATCCCCCTCCCCCATTACCCCTGGGTTGTTTTTCCGGCCAGAGTATCTGTCACAGCCACAGAAGTGGAAGTAGAACATTCTGCGATCATTCCCAGGCACAGTTTTGTGCCATTGGAATCAGGAATCCTTTCCTTTCTGAATTGACTTTGGGTCATGCCCCTGCCTTTTCCAGGATGGTACATGAAGTTGTGCTTCTGTTCAGCTCCATTCTGAAGGTAACAGGAGTATGGTAGGAGCACCTTATTTGTCTGGTGGTCTGCTAACCATCCTATCCCAAGACTTACTGCTATGGTGGGGATTGAGGTTCTAAAGCCTAGAAGAGCACCAATTTCTATAATGTTTCATCCCTTTAGTATGGTGTAAAGGGTCATACCCATTATTCCTCCCTGTCAACTTTGGAGTTCAGTTTACTTGGGAAATAGAATTTTCTCCAGATTACATTGTTTAACATTCCACGTGAGAATTCTGAAATCTATACTATTCCACCAACTCACCCAAGAGCAAGGAGTCTCTTTGTAGGGTATTGAACCAAATGCTTGTTACCCCACTGCAGTCTGAAGGCCTCCCCCAGAGAGTTCACTTCTTTGACTCCAGGAGAATATGTCCTTTCTCATGCTCTACTGGAATTTATCGATTGCTGGCATAAAGCAGCATTGTACAGTAAGCAGTGCCTATCACATCAGCCAGCCCTAGCAGATGGACTGCCAGTTTTCTCAGAGGGCAGCAAAAATGCAGTTTTTACCTCTCTCCCCAATTCATCACAACAACCTTCTTTCTGTTTCATGACCTTGAATATCTCCAGGGCCACCCTTAACATAAGTGCCCTGGCCACTTCTGCTCATAGTGAAATTCCTGTGATGTCTATTTGATGAATTACTTGCTCTGGGGCTTTTTTTGTTTACAACCTTTGCTGAGTTAAGAAAGTCCCTTTTCTATTCCTGTTCCCTAAAGATTGCCTTTTTAACTATATGGAAAAAAAGAGATGAACTGGGTGTGGTGGTGCATGCCCTTAATTTCAGCATTCAGGAGACAGAGGCAGGAGAATCTCTTAAGTTCAAGGCCAGCCTGTTCTATAAAGTGAGTTCCAGGACACACAGGGCTACACAAAGAAACACTG
This sequence comes from Micromys minutus, assembly GCF_963924665.1. Lineage (NCBI taxonomy): Eukaryota > Metazoa > Chordata > Mammalia > Rodentia > Muridae > Micromys > Micromys minutus. The sequence goes on along the minus strand of NC_137971.1, from coordinate 56,279,007 downwards.
TCTCAAAACAAAACAAAAAAAAAAAGGATGGAATAAATAAAACATGCTTATCAGATGATTTTGGTACTAATGGAAGAATCGTGTACTTTTCCCCTTGATCTGAGAATCATACCAGTAGACTCTGCCATTGAACCATCTTTGCATTCCTGGCTCACATCCTCATCCTGTGGTCTATTCTTCTTCACTTATTTAACACACATTCTTGGGTTTGACTAGCTGTTTCTTTAGGACTTTTGCCTCTCCATAAGTGGTGTGGGATTGCATCTCCATTTTCTGACATTTTTCCTTGCACGGATTTGAAACCACACCCATTAACTGGGCAGCATAACTCTTGTTCTGTTTTCTGGAGCCATGTAGATATTTTATAAAGATTTGGAAGAGGTCAACTACAAAACCAGACATGCTTTAGTGACATTTATATTTCCTTCTTTTGTGTGTGTGTCAAGGGAGGAGTCACTAAGCATTGACCACAGGGTCTCCTGCTTGCGAGGCACTTTCTTCCTCACTGGGCTCTCCACCCAGCTCTATCTTGAATTTCTTAAATACCTATTGTCTAGTCCTGATTTTGATATAGTTTTAAGTGCTCATCCAGTTTCATTGGTGTTTTCGAGCTTACTCACACACAGGTATCCACCAGACTTTATTTTCACTGTTTTTCCAGCTTTCATTCATAAATCTTTGCCACGGGTTGCAAACTGAGAAAGTGCCACTTATTTTTGTGTGGCCCAAACCGATAGTTCTTTACATTTTAAACAATTGAAAAACCAAGGAAACCAAAAGTCGAATAGGAAAAGGACAGTGGGAAAGCATAAAATTTGAAAACACTCATCCACATGGTAAACTGTGCGGGTACACAGCTGTGGCAGCCGTGGCATTCATTGTTCACAGCTGTTCCCATGCTGAAGCGCACAGCCAAGCAGGTGTCTGCCCAGCAGATGGAACTGCACTGCTGTTCACATTCCATATACCCTGTCATCCAAGACTCAGTCAATCCAGCATTGTTGGTGTTTCTCACCCCACCTAACTTCTCAGCTGTCCCTTCCCTGTCATCCCCATCTTGGGCTGTGCCATATGTATCAGGCTTCTAGCCAACTTGGTCCAGGCCCAACCGTGTTTTTCTCTAGGCGCTCTGCTACCCACTCTGTAGACCATGCTCACCAAACTCCATGCTCCAGGGTAAAAAAACTCAGTAATAAAAAAATGACTTATCGATCCAGGCATGGTAGCGCACACCTTTGATCCCAACACTTGAGGGGCAGAGGCAAGCAGATCTCTCTGTGTGTGTTCAAGGCCAGCCTGTTCTACACAAAGAGTTCCAGGAAAGCCGGAACTGCATAGTGAGACCCTGTCTCAAAAAGAAGAGGAAGAGGAGGTGGTGGAGGAGAAAGGAAGGAAGGAAAGAGAAAGAAAGAAAGAAAGAAAGAAAGAAAGAAAGAAAGAAAGAAAGAAAGAAAAAGAAAAAGAAAAGAAAGGAGGGAGGGAGGGAGGGAGGGAGGGAGGGAGAGAGGGAGAGAGAGAGAGAGAGAGAGAGAGAGAGAGAGAGAGAAAGAGAGAAAGAAAGGAAAGAAAGGAGAAAGGGAGGGAGAAAGGGAGGGAGAAAGGGAAGGAAGGACAAAAGAAAGAAAAGAAAAGAAAGACTTATAGGTTCCCAAACTGCAGAATCTTATTCCTACCTGACTTTGCCTATCCATGGAGATACTTGAGCTAATGGTGATGCTGTTGGCAATAATACACATTACACAAAGTAGGGTAACAGGGGCTAGGGTAGTGAGGAGCCTTCAGAGTCCAAGTGTTAGGGCAGGCCGAACTCAGCCCAGGGCTGACTCTCCGTGTCTTCATTCAGCATGATTTCAAGACAAGAGTTCCATGGTTGAAATGCCCAGGGGGCACCTTCCCATGAGGAGTTAGTGTAGCCACCTTCAGGCCCCAGCATCTCTTGCCCAATGAGGTTCCTCTTTGCTTCAGGTACTGGGTTACAGGGGTGCTCTGGAGACCTCAGCACCTAGTGGGTTGTTGATGATCTAGTTTGGCTTATCTCCATCTCCTAGTTGATTATATCCATGATGGACACCTACCTGCCCATGCCACAGGCAAGAGGGAATGATCGGAAGACCCCTCTTCCTCCACCAGTCTCTTATCTCTCCCTATTATTGTATTTGATTCATTTGAAGTGAAGCATATTGTAGGGCAGTTTTGTAATTATAAGATCATTACAAAGTCAGTACAGAGTCCTCTCCAGTGTCTTTGTCAGGCACATAACGTCTCAGTGTCTATTCATTACTGATGACTAGCAGTATCCACCAGTACCCACAATGCCTCACACAGTTCACTCTATTTGCATCTTCAATATCCACTCATATCCCTTTCCTGGCCCAAGACCCACCCAGGATTCCATATAGCCTCAGCTCCTACCTCCTGAGGTTCCTCTAGGCCAGAACTATTTCTTTCTATCTTTGATGTAACTATGGGTTCTGCAAGGGTTCTGAGATGTCTAAGGTAAGCTGTGTCACATTTTTCTTAGTATTGATACTACAGGTTAGGAAAGGATATCCATACTGTCCTTCTAAAAGCCACCAGGGCCTGGCCTTATAGAGCTCTGGAGACACCCCAAGACATGGACCACACTGTTGACCCCTGTGGGCCCTAGTAGGGACCATTCATGAAGGGACCCCCTGAGAATGAAGTCTGGCCTCCTCCTGGATCAAAGCCATGGGTCTTGTTCCCCTGGGATGGGGAAGCTGAGCAGGCAGACAGGGTAGCAGGCTATCGCCCCAGGCAGGCGTGGGAATCCACACATGGCCCCTTCTCAAAGGCGGGTGCTGTCCCTGGGCCCCGGCAGGGTCCTGGAGCCTCTCTCATTGGGCACATCCGCGCCCAGCCTGGCCCATGGTGGAAATGCAAATCTAATTAGTCTGGCATTGAGCCCGTCTTAAAAGCATTAACAGAGCCTTAAACTGTGCTGTCGGATGGGGGTGAAGAAACGCCTTAGAGAGAAATTACCGGATGGTGACAAAGCCCCAATTTATTAGTCTTCTCCAATGGGGACTGTGCAAAGGACATTAATTACTTTAATGGGACTTATTTTGCTTCGTTGCCCAAAGTAATTGGTTTATTAACCTCTCCTTCCCTTTAGGGAAGGAGGGAGGGGTTGGGGGACCGGGTGGTGGCCCCAGGAGGGCCCTGCCCACTGTGTTGCCTCTGCCCAGCAGGCCAGCTCTGCACCCTGAAGCACTCTGTCCCTGCTGGTTCTGACTGAAGTAGTATCAATACCCCAGTGCACGCCAAGTTCTGGGACACAGCTCTGAGAAAACAGAGCCCTCAAAAAAAAAAAAAAAAAAAAAAAAAAAAAAAAAAAAATACACTGTCCCTAAGGCTGCCAGCTCATGGGTATCCCAGGTATCTGAGGAGAAAGGTATATCTCTAGGGAAGTAGACCTATAGAACAGGCTTCCTACAAAAGGGTCAGGTAGGGCAGGATAAAGGACACAAGAAAGAAAATAAATATCCAGGCCAGGTTGGGGAATCACAGTGGACAGTGCTCAAAGACCAAAGGGAAGGTCCTGGGGTGGGGGTGAGGGATAGGCAGAGCTGTCTTAAGCAGGTAAGGCAGTTGGTCCTAGGGAACCAACTTCCTTGTGCTTCCCAGATGGGACTAGATAAACATTTAGTTTCAAAGCAATATCTCTGGCCTGAGCAAACCATCTTGAACACACATCATGGAAAAGCTGCTTATCCACACGGACAGGACACCCTGGAAGACAGCTCAGCCCAAGCTCTGAGAACAGTGTTGAGTTTGCAGAACTTCATAATCTACCCATAAGGAAGGGTAGAGATTAGTTCTGGGCAGGAGGCCAATTCTTCCTTCATGGACTAGGCCTGAGGGAGGCCCAGAAATAGGCGGGAAAGAGCCTGGTGGGGGGAGGGCAGCAGTTCCTCTTCACCCCAGCTCTTGGCTAAACAGAGAAAAAAGTTTCCCCCACCTTTGGAAGCATAGGTTGGACTGGTGTGAACCCCTACTTCACCCTGGCGAAGCCCAGGGCCTGGGGCCACATGTGGATCCTAGAAGGTAGATGCTGTATTTGATACAGCAATTGGATAGGGAAACATGGTGGGGTGGAATAATGCTAAGGGGACTTCATGTGTTGTGTGGTCATGAGCCCCCTCAGAAAGGTCCCCAGGGGTTTCCACAGATGAGCCTCCTCAACATCCTGATAGACTGTTTTTTACCTGCCCTTCATTTAAGCCCATGCCCTGGCCAGGCATATACATGGAGAAAAGGTTCTCAGACTCTCAGAGAAGGGTCGTTACCTGCAGGTATAAGAGCCCCAGAAAGCCCGAGACATAAGGTCTTGGAGGCCAGCAGAGCTTACAGTAGAGACCCTCCCTCCCTCCCCAACACTAAGCGGATTTCATCAGTGCTCAATAGTGGGGTTAGCCCTCTACCCCTCCCTTTCTGAGGATTCTGTTTGAAAGGAACAGGCTAGGCCTACCTTGACCTTGCCAAGATCTTGAGGGCTATAATCAGGTCAGGGAATTAGAAGTCAGTGGACCAATATCCCTGCCTCTTGACAGACTTTTGGGCCTTAACCTTTAGGAGAGCTTCCATCTTTGCAGATATCACCTTGTCTTTGATTCTTCTAACCTTGAATGAAGGGTAGGTAGCTCTTGGCCCACTGAATTGTGTGACAAGATATTTAGGAGCGATAGGGCTTGGCCCAGCCCTCTGAAATGAAAGGTTTTAGACCAGGTTAAGACCATGCTCCCATACAATTCTTAGCACTCTGTTTGTACCTGGGCTTTAGGAGGAAGGGGATTCTGTCTCAGGCAAACTTACAGAGCTTGGTCTAGAGCTTGGTTAATTCCTTTGTCTGGTTTCGAGGCCCATTCCTTCAGCACTAGCCAAAAGATCCTACATACTACAGTTTCCACTGTAGAATCAGGACCCACCAGCTAAGTCTAGAAAAGGTTACAGACTCTGTGGGACAGGGACTGGGGGACATGAGTGGGAAACTTATGAAATGAGGATTGTTAAGAGGATCTGACCCTAGGGTGTGAGGCATAGGAGCAGCTAGGGATAGGACTGAGTGCTCTGCCCTGCTGGGAAAGCGTGAACCCCGAGAGCTGCTACTCTTCCTCTCCTAGGCTGTATGACCTGAAGCCAATAACTAAGTCTCTCTGGCCTCTGGCCTTATTTGTACAAGAGGAAAGATTTGAGATGTTAAATGTGTTTAAAAGAATAAGAACAGGGATGCCTGGGAAGCTTGCTGCAAAATATACATATATATTTTTATATACATAATATACAAATATATACATATATATATGTATATATATATATATATATATATATTGCAAAAGGTTAAGATAAAGGGGAGGAACCTAAGTAAGAAGCCAATAAAGATGATAGGTGCCTAGGATATCTTGCTAGAAGCCTGGGTCAGGGTAGAAGCTGTAGGCTCCCCACCTGAGACCTGCTGGGTCTAGGATTCGAGTTCAGTCCAGGGGAAAATGGGATTTAAACATGTCAGGGACCTCAGCGCAAGGTCCCTGGGGAGTTGGTCACCAGGTGAGCTTGTGGGTGACCTGGCAGGTTATGGAGTCTGTGTAAAAAGCATTAGGACACAAAGCAAAATGTGCCAGAGAGACAAACCACCATAGACACGCTGTGGCAGATTTACCCAGGATCTTCTGTTCACCCAGAAAGGCTAAGTTAGAGGGGCCAAGTTTGTTAGTTCTACACAGCTTTGGGGGTTTTATGCTCTGGGGTCCTAGCACTCTAGGCTGTTAAGTCCCTCTCCAAGAGCCCCAGAAAGCTACCTCCTGGATGCCCCTAGTTTAACTCCTGTCTTTCCCCCTCCTACTTGTAACCCAAGTGGCTGCAGAGGCCCTGGTTGGGCCCAGGTTGCTGTGTAGTTCACAAGGAAATATGCACAAATCACTTCTCTAGACATAGCCCATGTAATTCTTCTTAGACATTAGGAGTTTCTCTCCCTTGTTTTAATCAACAAGTCCCCAATAAGCCATTTCAGCGAGGCCATTACCAACGGCCCCTAATCTCCCGGGGCTGCTGAGCGAAATGGGATCTCTAGGCTCTTTCGCTGAAAACGCTTTTCTTGTTTTCTTTCTCCAATGTGCTGGAAACTAGCCAACTCGCCAGTTCCATTAACTTAATGAGGGCTGACAGTCTGCAGCAAACGTCCTCATAATCTCCCCAGGACTGAAACAGGGTCCTCTCCAGTGCTTGTTCATACCCCAACCTTCCTGGCTTCTCCCCAGGATTAAAGTGGGTCCTCTCCAGTGCCTGCCCATACCCCATTCTTTGCTGGCCCCTCACTTCTGTGTACCAGTTCCTCCTGGTACAAACCCAGACAAAGACATGTCTCTCTTTACTGTTTCTACTCAGCAGTTCCCCACAGGTTTCCCTGGACTTTCAGGACATCAGTGATCTTGGGGTACCCTGTTACCTCAGTGGGTCCAGAGTCACTGTGTGATTCTCAGAGTTAACTGTGTCTTGTCCTTGGTGTCCCTTCCCCTCAGCATGCTTCTTTGTCAACATGAAAACTTTATTCTTTGTTGTTGTTTTGTTTTGTTTTGTTTTCTGGGCTCATTCACTCCCAAAGATCAAAGAATTTACTGGAACCCACTGAGGGCCAGACAAGCAATGGGCCTAGGACTTTTCCTATCTGGCAGGAATCTTCCCTCTTTGCCCTGGCCTATAGAAGCAACAAGTACTACCTTTGGGAGAGGGCCCAGACCTGGAATGGTAGTCTCTACTAGCAAAAAACAGGAAGGGCTGAGCTGATATCCAAAGCAGACATCCATCCTATCCCAGTACCCCTTCCCCTGGTGTAAAACACAAGCTTCATTGGTGCCAAGACCTGTGGGGTGGGACAAAGATTCACCTGCATGCGCAATGGTCCAGATTCTCAGCCAGGTCTGCATCTTCCCATCAACCACCCTTTCTGTTCTTTGTTCATTGTGGCTCTGAGACAAGGACTTTCTATGGGGCCTTGGTTTGTCTGGAACTCACCATGTAGACGAGGCCAGCCTGGTTCCTCCTGCCTCAGACTCCCAAGTGCTGAGACCATCATGCCTGACCAAATCCTGCTTTCACAGGTCACACATCTCCTCCCAAACCAGGCTGCTGTTCTGAGATATGTGTTTGTCCTGGGTAGACACTCCTTAAGTATCACCCTTATTCTTCAACATTCAATGAACAGTAAGTGGGGACAAGATTGGTGATGCCATGTGACTATGTATCTGTGAAAGCTACCACACAGGGGTCAGCCTCTGAACTGAACATGCAGACTGTCTGCAAAAAGAGCCTTTGAGAAAGACTCCCCAGGTCAGCATGAGGACAGGATGTGCTTACAAAACCAAGACATGGTGCTTGGCATGACCACGCTATCTGACATTGGTTTCTGGATAACTTACATATAACACAGTTTATATTACCTACCCCTTAGTCACTTGGTAACTGTCTCCTCATCAGGTCTGCCATCTAGGTGTCCAAAGGCTCACCTTTAATTTTACTTAATAGTAAAATATAATACAAAATAGTAAAAATAATACACCAGTCATGATGCTAAACATTTAGATATGCTGGAGAGGCCTTAAAATATGTCCTTTGAATAAAAAGAATGAAGTTTCTACAAGGAAAGAAAACAGTTGCATGCTAGGGTGCCAAGACCCACAGGAAGAACAAATCTGTAAAATTGTAAAGAAGGAAAAGGAAGTCACTGCAAATTGTGTTGTCTCTCCTCTAGCTACACGGCTCAGAACTGCCCTTGGCTTTGGCCATCTGCTTGGCATCTTGGAGCGTGTTCCTCAACTCCTATATCCATAGAAGTGTTTAGTTCATGTTCACCTCACAGGACAGACCACTAGTGTGTCAGGCAGGGGCCCCATGCACGTGGCCAGGCCCTGTTTTTCTCTGCAGACTCAGCTAGGAGAAATTATTGGGGGCATTTTTTTTTACAAACCGGACCACTCCTGGCTGTTCTATTTTCTCTAGATTCTGCCTTTCATCCTCTTGACTTATCTGCCACAGGTAGCTTGTTCTGAGCCTAGGTGTTCTGACTGGTTCAGCTCCTTAGAAAGCTCTTACACACTACCCTCTCCTCACTCTTACTAGTTCTTTTCTGGTGTCCCCCAAAGACAATGCTGGTGGTGTGGGATGGAGCTTACTTGGGGTTTTCTACTGGTCTTAGAGTTATTATGGAAGGTAGGTCCTGGTATACTCAGCCCTTTTATCCCCAGCGTATACAGACTGGCCTCAAATTCACTGTGTACTTGAAGATAACCTTAAACTTCTGATCTTCAAGTCCCTACCTCCTCAGTAGTGAAATTACTGCATAAACCTGGATTATGTTAGGGATAAAACCCAGGGATTTGGTGCATGCTAAGCAAGAACTTGTCAGAGCCACATCCCTGGCTGCTCGGACTTCTTTTATAAGAATACTAATCCCATTCATCAGAGCTCTGCCATCAGGACCTAATCCCTTCCCAGAGACTCCACTTCTCAATGCCACTACACCAGGATTGCACCGTCCATGCATGAGACTTACAGACAGATTTCAGCATAACCACCCAGATCAGAGCATTCAGACTTAGCTCCCTCAAGTTCATGTCCTTTTCACATGCTCACACAGTCACTAAGTCCCCAGAGCCCTCAAGATCTTATCTTATTCCAGTACTAATACATGAGTTTAGAGTGTCCAAAATGAGTGAGCCTTGGATCAGACTCATCCGGTGGCAGTTTGGTGTCCAAATTACTGTAGCAGGGCTAACCTGAAGAACACATCCCCTTCCAAAGGAAGAAATGAACAAGAAGGAAAGAGGTCTCAAGGACATTCAAATTCCAACAGGACACATAGCACTAATATGTAAGGGCTGAGAATTATTGGTCTTTGTCCCGTGTTCTCAGTCCACTAAGCCAAAAACTCCACATAGCAGCGACACTATGGCTTGACTGGATATAGCCCATATGTCATCCAAGCTGGAGATTAATGCCTGTGAATCTGCCATTCTGACTTTTGGGGACAAGCCTCCCCACCATGGCTGGACTAGGAATTTCTCTGAGGCTCTGCCTCAGCCCTGTAGTGCTTTGGGTATAAAAGGTCTTTGGGTTCTTTGTCTCTGCTTAGTTCTAAATCTGAGTGGAGACAAATCTGTCCTCAGCTCCTATACCCGGTAGACATGGCCCCATGAAGGCCACCAAGACTTGCCACTCACTTGCCACTTGCCTCCAGTGAGGAGGGATGGTCACTGAAGCCCCAGTGGGAATCTTAGAGCCACTGCACTAGAACTTGGAAGGCAGAGGGTTGAGATGTACATGATAAGGTAACCCTGCACTCCCTGAATTGCCTCTTGGTCTCTATGACACCTGACGGCCAGCATCAACTGTGTTCTGACCTCCAACCTTTCCGCTTTCTCATGAACATGCCTCTTTTCATTGTTTTCTATCTGCCTGGTTGGTTTAAAAGAGAGTCTTACTGAGTTTCTTGCTGTGTGGCCCTGCCTGGTCTGACACTAGCCCAGGCTGAAATGAACTCTGTCTAAGCAGTCATCCTGTCCGGCCTTCTGAGTGCCAGGGTTAGAGTAGTGTGCCACCATGCCTGGACTCATTTCATTCTTTTCTACCTCCTGGTAGCTGAGTATTACCCAGACGAGTACGGTTTTCTCTCCTTGTGACAGTCACTGGCTTGTGATTCACCTTGTACTAGAAGCAATCAAGAGAAGGTAGCACCATCAATACTTTCCTGAGGGATAGCCTCTGCAAAATTGCCTTGTTTGCTTCTCAGAAGTGCCATCCTGTACTGAGCACTGGGGTCCTGGGACACAATGCCACCAGGCTCTTTGCTATTTCACTACTCTGTTTGAACATTTCATTATTCCCTCACCAGCATATCTTTCCTGCCTCTGTTCCCACCAGCATCTTAACTGCAGGTCTTTGCCCATGCCTAAGAAGACTGAGGCTGTCTCTAAAGCTCCGGTCTTCTGAACCATCCTCAGTCTCTCTTCCTGGGCTTCACAGGCCCCTGTCTGATCCTCCTTCCAACACTGACACAGTATCTTTCATCAGTCCCCTTTCTCGGAGTCAAGTTTGGTACTAGCTCTAATTGTGACCAAAAAAAAAAAAAAAAAAAAAAAAAAAAAGCCTTAGACTAGGTGATTTACAAATAATGAAGATTTACTGTACATAATTCTAAAGACAGAGAAGTCCAGAATCTAGACTCTGACAGATTTAGTATCTAGTGAGGGAGGACTATGTCTGCCTCATAGATAGTGTCTTCTGTGTGTCCTGTGGCAGATGGCAGAAGGGCAAAAAGAGATAACTAAACCCCCTCAGGCTTCTTGTATAAGATCATTAACCCTATTCATGTGGGTGCCCCTCTCGTGACCTAATGTCCTCCCAAAGGCCCCACCACAGTCTCCTTGAAGAGATAGGGTTTTTAGTGTATGCAGACACTCAGACCCAAGAGATGTGACTCTGGGGAAATAGAATCACCCTCCTCTTTCAGCTCTGGGACAGTTGAAATGGGTGACCTTTGCATTGCAGCCACCTGCCCCTGAGACCCTGCAGAATGTTAGTGCCAAACAAGAATGTCTGCTAGGGCTGGCCTGGGCGGGGGCCTAGCAACGGGTGGCTCACATGGATGGCTAATACGGAAATAATTTGACAAAGACATAAGAACCATCCATTGAACACTCTACATGATGAGACATCACTTAGACCTGACAAAAGAGTCAAAGTTCTTGGTTTTTTGATAAAGGACTGTGGGCTACCCTGAGAATGTGGGTATCACCGGGTGTAGCAGGGAGCTACAGTAAAGATTACAGTGGGAGTGTGGGGGAAATTACAGAAGCTGTGCTTTGTCTCTTGGAAGCATCCCCTGTGATCCACAATCTGGGGATTGGGAAGAAGGGGTGAGGATAGGTTGCTGTGCCCATAGGGAGGGACTGAGACAACTTCAGGGCACACTGAAGTTCCTGCATTACTGGGACACCCTGAAAAGGGAGTTCTTTCCACCTTTCAGAGCCTCCCTATCTCTCCAGCTGAGCTCTCTGCAGAGATCTGCAGTGTAGCCACTCCTGCTACAATGCCCACCTCAACGCACACGTCAGCATGGTCACACTCTGTGTAGCCATCACCACTAGCTAACCGTAGAGCGTGTTTCATCACCCTCAAAAGCCACCTGCACCCATCAGCAGTCACTCCGTGTCCTCCTTGCCTAAAGAACCACCAATCTCAAATGTCCACAATGTGCTATTCTGAGCATTTCACAGAACTGGGACTCTCTGGCCTGGGGTCAATCGTGGCTGACTTCTTTTTACCTAACACAATGCCTTGTAGGTTTATTTGTTTTGTGATATGTGTCAAAATGTCACCACTCTTAGTTTGTGTGACTGAATGATACACAATTGCATGGACAAACGGTGCTTGAGTTTTTGTCTGCCTGCTGACGGTTTTTAGATCTACTCTGAATAACGCTGCTATGACACATCTGTGTTCTTTTATGAATTTGTATATTCATTTCTGAGAATTCATATATAGATCTGTGGTTATAAGGGGTTAATTTATTTTAGGATTCCCTCCCCTAACCCCAGCCTACTTCCACCACAGCAGAAGCACATTTGGTTGGTCAGTGTATGGCCATCACTTTAAAAATGTGACATCATCTCTGAGTTAGGGGAGTCACATGGCTGGTGAGCAATGGCCTGTCTGGCTTTGCACCCATAGGAAACTCTGATACTCAGACCCTGAAAATGGAGTGTGTGTCCCAACACTGTCTATAGGCCTGAGGCCTAGCACTAGCCACACCCTTGTCGGGGGGACATGGATGTTCACACTAAGGAGAACTTTATGGCAGCTCATGTAACTGTGTTAATTGCAGACAGCCACATAAGAGGCTCTCAGCAATGGAGTGATACCGAGACAGGGCTTAGTAACCTTTGCTCAAGTTTATCTACTTGTTTGTTTGAGACAGTGTCCCATTCTCTGGCCTCAGGCTCACAGCAGTTCTGCCCCAGCTTCCAGAGTGAGGATGATGGGTGCAACCATGACCAGCTCTTCTTTTTTAACTGAATCACCTAACTTAAAAGATACATGATTGTGTGTGTGTGTGTGTGTGTGTGTGTGTGTGTGTGTGTGTGTGTGTGTGTAAACAAAAACCAAGGGATGAAGGATTCAGGTTGGTGGTTACTACACCCAAGACTGGAGGTTCTCAAGACCACAATTACGGTTGAGAGGGGACCCTTCCCAGTGAAATACCTATGGAATCCCATATTTCACCCACTTTCAGGCCTCTGGGGGGAGATGGGGGGTGGAAAGAGGCCAGAGTCATATCTCCTCGGGCCAGGCCTGGAATGATGGGTTTCAGGCAGCCTCTAGTTTGTCAATCCAGCTTTACTGGAATTTTTCTCTGATGGCTCATGTTCCCTGGAGTCCATAAGGAAACCTTTGCCTAGCCCAAGGCTGTGCAGACACTCTGTGGCCTTTCACAGCCTTCTAGCTTCCTGTTCACGGCCTGACAAGCTAGCTTTGCAGCTGGGGTGAGGGAGGAATCACAGTGTCTGTCTCTTCTTATGGTGTCTAAGCACATGTACCCAGAACATTGGTTCCCTGTTGAAACAGCTTCAGTGATAAAGCCAGTGGCCACATATGTTATGTGTTCATAACAACTAAGGTCTTTCCCTACTCCATTGCCCTGCCAACCTTGAAGTTTTACCAAAATTTTTCTTTATGCTGTGGATGTGTCAAAAGTTTGTTTGAATGGTTGGTTGAAACATTTATCAAAAGATGGCCCTACTGAAAAGGAGTTGGAGATGCCTAATATCCCTTGGCTTAATGCTGATGAAGGGATTTTAAAGCTCAGGAAAATTGCAGTGCTAGAGTGTCTACACTGTGTAAAACCTAATCCTCCATGATGGGAAGGCCCAGAAGACACACCCTTCACAAATCCTGTAAGACGAAAACTGGTGAGAGCACATTTGAAGAGTTTTGTTCTTTCCCTTTTCCTTGTGCCAGACCTTAGGGTTGGAGATCTGCTGCTCAGTTGGATGAATTAAATGCAATGGGTTTAATTGGGCCCAGTGGTAGCAAGGGCCAGGTGGCAGCACCGAATTACCAAACACAAGTTGATCATAGTTATTGTAATGGACAGTGTAGACAAAACAAGGTTCATAATGACCTAACCTGTAATGGCCAGCACAGGAGATGTGAATCTTATAATGGCATGACTTGTATGGACCTTTGGTACTGGCTAATCAGTCATGGTGTTTCCAGGCATGAAATAGATAGGAAGCCAACTACATTTCTGTTTGCTCTATATGCACAGAAAAAAACCTCAAACAAATGGGAGAGAGGCTACATTGGATTGTGGCAAAAGTCAATCTCTGCCAGTGAATCAATTTCCAGACTTGAGTCAGTTTGCAGACTCAGAACCCCTTGAATAAAGGGGTGGTCAAGTTCCTCCTGGGGAAGGACACCAAGTTCCCTTGATAAGACATCTAAAAGTTTTGTTGTTAGCCTTTCTCCAGTTCTTCCCAAGAGGGACCTATGACATTTTTACCAGGGTAACTATACACTAGAAGAGCTAAGAGTTCTACATCTTGTTCCTAAGACAGCTAGGAGAGGACTAACTTCCAAGAATCTAGAAGGAAGGTCTCAACACCCCCTCTCCATACACACAGTGGCACACCTATTCCAACAAGCTAACAACTAATAATGCCACTCCCTGTCCCAAGAATATTCAAACCACCACAAGGGTTTTTTAAAATTTTTAATGTTTATGAGTGTATGTGTGCATGTATGTCTGTACATTTTGTACATGCAGTACCCTTGAGACCAGAGGAAGGCTTCAGAGCCCCTGGGACTGGATTTACAGATGATTGTGAACTTCTGTGTAGATGCTAAGAATCAAACCCAGGCCAGGCAGTGGTGGTACTCAGAAGGCAGAAGGTAGATGGATCCCTGTAAGCTCCAGGCCAGCCTGGTCTACAGAGAAAGTTCCAGTGCTACACAGAGAAATCCTGTCTCAGGTGGGGGAGAGGAGGAAGAGGCTGGGGGATGGAATCAAACCAGGATCCTCTGGAAGAGCAAGCCAGCGCCTCTTATCAAGAAGCCCTCAGCCCAGCCCCACAGATAAGAAGAATGTGTTACAGCCTCCATAAATTCAAGTCAGCATCGGCTTCTCAGGGTTTAGTGCTTGTCTGCCTAGAAGTCTCACCTGTAAACAATGTAGATACTTCTGTTAGCTTTGGCACCGTTACAGTTAGTGTCTTTATTTTGTGGTCTAATTACTTTTTGCTAGCAGATTGAAAGATAACAGCTTATTAGCTTTCAACCTTTAGTGAAACCAGACTCGCCCCTCTTCCAATCCTCATGTCTTGGCCTCCAGATTTCTGGGATCACATACATAAACTACCATGTCTATGCCCAGCAAGGTCAGGGTTCTTCTAAATTAATTTCTTAATTCTTTTTTGTTTGTTTGTTTGGTAGAGTTTTGTTGTTTAGTTTTGTTATTTTTGTTTTGTTTTGTTTTCAGATAGGGTTTCTCTATGTAGCTCTGGCTGTCCTTGAACTCACTATATAGTGCAGGTTGGACTTGAACTCACAGTGATCTACCTGCTTTACCTCCCAAGTGCTTTATTTTAACTTTTGATAACATTATATTTGTGGGCGGCAGGGGTAGGAGGTACCTGCCACAACATAAATGAGGAGGTCAGAAGACAAGCTGTAGGAGTCAGTTTCTTCTTCCAACATATGGATTCTGGGGATTGAACTCAGGTCACCAGGCTTAGAGGCAAGCCTTTTTAGCCATTGAGCCCTTTTGCGAGCCCAATCCTCCCCCCTCCCGTCTCTCTCTCATTTTCTCATCTTAATGCACAGGCTGGGACTTTACAGACTCATTAGAAAATGTGGGACACACCATCTCAGGAACAAAGCAGTACCTCCATGACGTGGTGTGTGCTCAGTGTTTAGGATTTGTTGTTTGTTTCAATTTTCATTTTTTTTTTTGTCCCTTTTTAAAATTGTGTTTCCTACTTTGCTAGGAGTTATGTTTTTAATTAGGACTAGGGCCTTGAACTTTATCAAGTGCTTTTCTGCATCTTTTGAGTTGATTATATGTTTTTCCTTCTTCTGTTGATGTGGTGAGGTCTGTTGATTGATTTTCAAATGTTAAGCCAGCCTTGCATAACTGGATTAAGCTATGCTGATCCTGCATCGTGACATGAGCCCTGGATCTTACTTGCTGCTGGATTTTAGAGGCTATGTCCACATCCAGGACAGACATTGTCCTTGAGTTTTCTTTCAGGAATATACTTGTCAGATTTGAGCATCAAGGCCAGACCACCTCAGAAAAGCCCTGTAAAAAGCTTTGTATATAGCTGGGAGCTTCTTCCTTACATGTTGGGCAGAACCCACTGGTGAAGTCATCTAGACCAACTTCTCTGTAGAAAGATCGTTAAAATTCCAAGTTTAATTCCATTAACATTGGGCAGTTTGTATTTATTTCTTCTTTTCTTAAAACATGTTTGGATGAGTTCATCTATTTTATCTCCAGTGTCTGTATTTTGTTCACATTACTCTCTGAATAGATATTTTTTTAATGTCTCTAACTCCACAGTGGTGGTGTTTTTTTTTTTTTAAACCCCCAACATTGGTGATTTGTAATTCCCCTCACCGTGTCCCATCTATCTAGCTAAAATTTTATCAGTTTTATTAGTCTCTTTGGAAAGCCAAATGTGAACTTTGTTGATTTTCTTTAATGAAACATTCATTTTTTTATTTCACCAACTTACACCCTTATCTTTGTTATATCTTTCCTTTTACTTACTTTGGGTCTAAGTTGTGTGTGTATGTGTGAGTGTGTGTGTATGTGTGTGTGAGAGAGAAAATGTGTGTGTGAGTGTGTGTATGTGTGTGTATATGTGAGTGTGTATGTGTGAGTGTGTATGTGTGTGAATGTGTATGTGCGTGTGAGTATATGTGTATTGAATGTGTGTGTATATGTGTGTGTGTGTGTGAGAGAGAGAGACAGAGAGAGCATGTGTATGAGAGAGAGAGACTGTGTGAGTATGTGTGTGTGTGAAAGAGAGAGAGTGTGTGTATGTGTGTGTGTGTGTGTGTGTGTGTGAGTGTGTAAGTGTATGTGTGTTTATCTTGAGCTAACTCTCGGCCTCTCCTCTATCACAGTTTATACCGTGCATTATCTTCCCCTCAATGTCCATATTTTAATATACCTCCAACATTTACTAAACTATAATTTTGAAGATACAATTTTTAAATTTATATTATGTTTATTTTTATGTGTATGTGGGGGTGCATTGCCATGACCCATGTGTGGAAGTCAGGGAACAACTTTTGAGAGTTGGTTTTCTCCTTCTACCAGGGAGTCCTGGGGATCAAAGCCCATCTTCAGGCTAGAACACAAGCGCCCTTACCCACTGAGCAATCTCGCCATTTTTAAAATAACCATTTTGCTAAATAGCATGGGTTGGCCTTAAACTTGTGATCTTTAAGACTTGGCCTCCTGTGTTGCTGAGATTATAGGTATACACTCCACATTAAATTTAGCTATAATGTTTGTTACAGTTTTTATTATTCAGTTAAAACTATTTTCTAATTTATGTAACATTTTTTTCTCTTTGACCTTAAGTTACTTAAATCATTTAATTTTCAAAACAGTTTGGGATTTCTTAGTAATATTTTTGATTTGTAGTTTAATTTTATTGTGGTCAAGGACTATGCTAAACATCATTTAATTTATTTAAAATTTGTTAAAACTTGCTTTTAAAACCTAGCACTTGGAATCTTTGTAGATACTTGTATGTGCTGGCCTACAGTAGTATGGTTTTTGTTCCTATCAGGGTAGATTGACACACAGATTGTTCATATTGGGCTCTGCCGATGCTTTGGTATTCATTGCCAAGGAGGTGTGTTCAAATCTCACTCTCTTATCATGGTGGTGGACTTGCTTTTACCACTTTGTTTTCCCAGTGTGCTTTATAATTTTAAGGTTATATTTGTAGGTACATTTGGATTTGGAATTGACCTCTTCCTGCTGAATTGACATTTTTTTCATATAGGTGTGGGTGGAGCCCTGGACAACCTTGAGTGCCCTTCTTTAGGTTCAGACCACTTTTTTTTTTTCCTTTTTGTAACAGGGTATCTCACTGGCCTGCCCCAGGAGGCCTTTTGTCTTCACTCTTCTACCCAGAGCATTACAAACACATGCGACTATGCCTGGATCTCTTTCTAATGTGGGTTGTAGGAACAGGAACTCAGGTCCTGCTGCTTGTAAGACAGGCACTTTAACAGCTAGCCCAGAGCTGATACTCTGTAACCCTGATATATCTAGTCTACTGTGCCTGGTGCTAGTTTGCAGCTAGTTTAGAGAGTTAGGCCAGGCTACCTTTTTCTCTGCCCTTTCCTTTTTTCTTTGTTTATGCTTTTAGTGAATCCATATCGTTATTTCTAATCCTGACTGACAATCATAATCTATTTAATAGAATATCAATTCACTTAAACTCACATTCTCTGGTATCTTATTCTTCTTGTTTATTTATTTTGTTTTTTTTTTTTTTTTGTTTTTTTTTTTACTATTTTTCTTTTATCTTGTCTTACTACATGGCCTCTTTTATCAAACCACCTATTGCATTCTTAATTTCCACTACTGTGTTGCCCTTTCTCTCTCTCTCTCTCTCTCTCTCTCTCTCTCTCTCTCTCTCTCTCTCTCTCTCTCCTTCTTCTTCTTCATTTATTTATTTGTATGTTTGTTTATTTATTTATTGTCATCTCTATTTTTGAGAGGAAGACTTTGAATAAGGCTGAAACAGCATCTCTAGTAACCCAGGCTGGCCAAGGGTGACCTGGAACCTCCTGATCCTCCTGACTCCACCTCCCAAATGGTGGATTTCTAGGCATGTGCCACCATGCCTGACTTTTATAGAATTTTGTTTTCAGTATTTGGAGATAACTTTTCTCGTCTGGTGAAATCCTCATCTTTTCATCTATTTTCTCGACTCTATTCATCACAGTTATCTGAACATTCTCATCTAGAAAGTCTGATGCAAACCACAGCCATCTACCAATGACTCTATAGGTCAGACTCAGGCTGCTCTGCTGGGTGCACTGCTGGGGGCAGAGCACTCACTTGGTGGCTGAGCAGTGTCAGCCTCACATGCCTGAAGCTGTCAGCTGTCATCCGAACCCTTCACCTCTCTTCCTTCACTCAGCTTTTCTAGCAGGCTAGCTCGGGCTTGTCTGAGAGGAAAGTGAAGTCTGCAAGTCTCTTGAGGCCAGAGCCCAGAACACAGTATCTCGGCTTCCACCATGATGGAACGAGGCAGGAACAAGGAGGGATGTTCAGAGATCCTTAAAAGCCTCTGCTTCATACTCCTCCCTAAAGCAAAAGCCTTTCACCCTCCAAACACATTCTGAGGTCTCACAACTACAAACACCACCACATATCCCAATCTCCTGTCATCTGGCCCCCTCCAGTCCTAAAATCAGTGTCAAATGTTCTACAAGGTTGATGTTACAATGTCCCACCTCTGATTTCTAATTAATAACTTTCTTTCTTTCTTTTCTTTTCTTTCTTCTTCCCTCCTTCCTTTCTCTCTTTTCCTCAGTGCTAGGGATTAGAGCCAGGGCCTAGTTCATGCTAAGCAAGATTTCTACCACTGATCTATGTTCCCAGCACAATTCCAATTTTTGAAACAGGGTCTCATTCTGTGGCCTGCAACTCACTCTTATAGTCCAGACAGGCCTCCAACTCAGAGTGAGCTTGCCTCTGATTCCTGGGTTTAAAGGTACATACCAACACATCCAGCTCCCTGCCTTTTTTAAAAAACTTTTTAAAGTTTTTTTATTTATTTTATATTATTATTTATTTTATTTATTATAAAAATTATTTTATTGTTTTATTTATTCTATTGTATGTATATGGGTGTTTTGCTTACAAGTATATGTGTGTAGCATGTGTGTGTCTAATGTCCTTGGAGTTCAGAAAAGGGTGTTGGATCTCCTGAAACTGGAATTCAAGGTTATAAGGTGCCATGTGGGTGCCGGGGACTGAACCCAGTACCTTTGAGAGTACAAGCAGCAAGTTCTCTTAACTGCCGAACTGTCTCTTCAGGTATAATGCCATTAACTTGTTCAGGCTGGCATTGAAATCACTCTGTTCCCCAGGCAAGGCCTGAATTTGCAATTCTCCTGCCTCAGCCCTCTAAATATCCGGGAGTCTAAGTCCAACTTCTAATTTCTTTATCAGCTACCTATTACTGAACAGCAAACCATAACCAAATGTTGTGGTTTAATAGTTATTTGTCTTGCTAACAACTCCATGGGTCAGGAGCTTGGACTCAGCTCTGCTGGAAGGTGGTTCTGTGGTTGTGCTTGGGCTGACTCAGACAGATGCAGTCATCAGTAACTTGCTTAGGGCCCAGTGGTCCAAGATGGCTCAGTCACATTCCTACAATCAGTGCTGACTGAAGGCTGGGCACCTCCACTGTCCCCCTTCAACCACTCCAGCTACACTCACAACACCTGTGGGTTCCACCCATGGAGAGCTCCCCAGAGCTCTATAGCCACATTAGGTCACAAGGTCAGCTCAAATTCAAGCAACAGGAAAACAACTGTCTCCTTAGGGGAGGGCCTCTAGCAGTTAAGATTGCAAAATGCACCACACCTGCAGATCTCTATCTAGGATCTATTTTTTCCCTTATTTTTCAACTTTTATGTATGGACAAAAACAAAAACAAAAAAAAAAAAAAAAAAAAAAAAAAAAAAAAAAAAAACCCAGAAATTCCAAAATATCTTTCTACAGATTTTCCTCTAATATGAAAAAGAAATCTGGGCTAGTTTACCCTTGAGACAATGTGAGGTTTCCCAGCCTCTGTCAACCTCTGGCTATTTCCTGGGGCCCCATCCTAGGAAGGGTCTGAATCCTAAGCCTCCTGTCCTCCGTGGCAAGAGCCTGCTGGCTTCTGTTTTATTTTTACTCCCTCCCCCAGCCCCCGGGCCCCAAGCAGCCACTATTGCTCTGTGAGAACCACAGCTATTTCCAAGGGGGACTTGTGTGAGAAAAGATACCCTGATAGCCTTTGTTCTCCGGAATCTTGTCACTTGTCTCCTGGTGGCTCTGGAGCCTAGGCTCAACTGTTTTCTTCACAGGCCAGGAAGCCCCACCATCCATCTGGTGTAGACATTTCCCACACTTCTCTGAGAAGGAAGCACGGCCTGGAGGGTAGGCTCGGGGGCCCCTTCCAGCCTAGCTTTCCCAAAGGCTCACAGCAGTACTCTGTTGCCAGTGCGGTTTAGTCTGGCTGGTCAAATTTGAGCTTCACAGACAGGAGATTCCCCCAGTCTCTCCATTGCCCTGATGCCTTCCAGTCTGTTTCTGTGCACACAGATGTCTGATTGCAGACCTGCTTTCTTCAGTGATGTTTCTAAAAAATAAAAATGAAAAATAAAACCTTATTTCTAGAAGGAGATTTAGAGGCAAACCAACGAAGAATCCCAGCCGTCTCAGGAAACAGGATACTCATTAACATGGCTGTGGTGCTCCTTCCTTCAAGCACATTCCCAGACTCTGTTGATAGAGTTGCAACCCTTGCAAAATTAGGGTACAGACAGCCACCCCACTTCTGAGATAAAAGCAGGAAAGGAGGTGGCAGGCACCCCCTTCCCCTGTAGAAACTCCTTGTTTCTGGCTTCTCTAGAGACAAGTGCTGGATAAAATGTTCTTGTTTCTGGAGAGGCCATCCATGTTTGGCAGGGGTACCTTTAACATGAATTGCGGGGTTACCGACATGAAAGCTGCTCACACTCTGCCCCCTCCTTCACAGGCTGCGGGATCACCATCGGGCCACCATCAAGGTCATCAGGCGCATGCAGTACTTTGTAGCCAAGAAGAAATTCCAGGTGAGGCCAAGCCCAGTGCCATTGACCCCCAAAAGACTAAATTAATAGTATGTCTTCATCGTTAGATGCCAACATGCTGTGACTGTACCCCTTAGACCATCACTACTCTCCAAGACAACAGGCTCCTCCAAGAACACTGTACTCAGCCCTGGCCCAAGGACCCTTTATGGCTCTACATTGTTAGATGTTATCACAAGGCTGTGACAGTGACACCCTGGCAATATCACCTGGACAGGAAGTGACATCTGTCTTCAGCTAGCATGGAGCTTTCTTTGGCCTGCTTAGTGAACAGAAGCTCCTGAGCTGGCAGAACTGGGACTCTGGGGTCCCTTTTGTAGGTATTTTCCTGAGTCCCCAAAGATAGCAGGTTATGCTTCTTCTCTACTCTGGGACAGTTGTGAGCAGAAGTCATGGGGAGGACAAATCCTTATTCCTCACTTTGAGAACATGTCAGTAGAAGCAGCCCGTGTTGGAGGGCATTCTCTTACTGGAAAGCCCTTGTCACTGGGCAGAGAAGGTTGGGGCAACCCACCTTAGTATATCCTGCCCAAGGACATTCATAGTGGTGGCCCTGTGCCCTGTTATAGAGTACACCTACCACACCAGGCCATGAGATTTACACAGGTTCCCACTGTTTCCTCAGCACAACCCCCACCTCAGCCCTGGAGCAGCCCAAACTTCTAGACTCGGCAAGAGGTAGGGGCTAAGGCATGGTTCCTATCCCAAGTTGTCACCATTGTACTGAGAGGAGCCTTGGGTAACACGAGTCTTGCTCACTGAAGTCCTCAACTCCTCAATTGTTCTAAACCTAAGAATGGCCACAGGCCCTCCTGCTAAGCTCCTGATACTAATGAGAACAGCATGTGGCTCCTCACCCTAGCTACTCACTGCCACCCTGGAGGGACCCTATGCCCATCCAGCAGTACTATGGTGGCATTCTGCTGTATACTTGTTGGCCTGCATCCCTGGTGCTGTCACAACACAAGTAGACCAAGTTACTCCCAAGCTCCCACAAACCTAGGGACTTCATGTTGTCAAAAGGAGTAAAGATCACACTCAGCAGGAGCCAGAGCCAGGAAGTACCTGGAAATAGATTAGAAGGGTCCAAAGGCCCCACAGAGACAGCACTTAAATCTGTTTCTCCCTCTACCTGGAAGCCATGTGACCTACAGTCTCACTGCTGAGACACCAAGAGGGATAGAGAGATGAGTTCCTGTAGAACCAGCTCTTCCCAGCTTGGCAAGGAGCCACAGGAACCCCATGGGGAGTCACATCTTGACAAGACAATCTCTCAGGGAGAAGTAGGGCTAGGGTGTGACACTCTTACTAGGAAGAGGCATGGCTTAAGTTGTTAGTGTTTAAAGGGTCATGAGGAATCGCTAGCTGATGGCAGTCCCCAGGCTGAGAAGTAGGGTCTGTAGGTGATGGAGGAGGTCCCATGTGGAACAATATAGGAAGTGCTAAGTTGAATGGATTTATGGTGTGTAGGCTCATAGCTTCCTGGGGTTCACTTCTAGACTCTGGGTGCCCAGGGGTTACCCTTATGGTCCCTTTAAGTCAGGTCATTTTAGTGGACTGTGCAGACCCAGTTTCTATGTCACAAACAAAGGACCTGCCTTTTGACATGGTTGGAGGCAGAGGAAGAAGAGACCCAGAGCCCTGTACTTTCTTTCAGGCCTCAGGACATTAGCCAATGTCCCAAGAGTGACTCAGGAAACTGCCAGAACAGGCCAAACAGCTCCTATCTTCCAGCTCTCTGTTTCTCACCTATACACTTAGCCCAGGTGACAGAGGCCTTGTGGGGTACAGAGGCTTCTAAGTAGAGAAAAGTAAGGGCCCTACAATGAGCCGTCTTTATTACTGGGGACACATGGACAGGTAGTGGCAGGCCTCCAGGAAAGAGTGAGGTAGTTGAAGAGGGAGCCCCTGTGGGCTTCCAGGCCACCCTGGTGACCCAGCTTTCTTGCCTTCTCTCCACCCACCCTACTGTCCTAACTATAGGCATGCCTGCCTACCTCGCTGGCCGATAAAGTCCTTGCTTGGCCAGTTGCCCTTGTGTCTGGCCTAAAGAGTCAGAGCCTCTTAGCCCTGAAAGTTTGTCTTGAGTACCCATATCCACAGCCAATCATTCCAGTCAGGCAGCATTATCTGGCTTATCTCTGGCTCCTGCTGCCACCAGGGGACATTGGCCCAGGGAAAATGCTAAGATGGTCTCTTAAACACTACTCCTAGGCAAATATTTGACAGAGGATCCTCAATCCCCAACCAGATCCTGTAGGGGAGCTTAGTGGCTCCAAGACAAGTCTCAGCAGGCCTGAAGTGCTACTGCCCATGGGTGGTTAGTTGATAGGGTATCTCTGACCCTTCTGGGTTTGTTTGTTTTGTTTTGTGTTCTTAGATTTTTGAGACCAGGTTTCTCTGTGTAGCCTTGGCTGTCCTGGAACTTACTCTGCCGACCATGCTGGCCTTGAATTCAGAGATCCACTTGCCTCTGCCTTCAGAGTGTGGAGATTAAAAGCCTGCACAACCACTGGCCATCTCTCTGATCCTTTTTGACTATTCCCTGCTTACAGCCCCCTGCCTTCCTTCGGGCTGGCATACTCACATCTCCCCACAACACATTCAATCACACATATGTTTGCAGAGGCTGGCAGAGGTACCCATGTTCACTTGGGCACAGTGGCTCTCAGACTCTCTGGCCATCCACAGACCAACATAAGGATCTGCCCTGCTTCTAATCCAGGCCTGCACTGACTCAAACTATAGTTTCTACCTCCCTTGTTCATTTATTTCATATGTCACCAGTCATACCTAGAGGTGCCACATACCTTATAAAACATTTTCTCGCACAAGTCTCTTCCCTATTACTTAGGGTCACTTTCAGTGTGCAGTAAGGAGGGACTCAGGCCCTGAACTCAAGTCATGTCCACCTCTAACTGGCAAGGTACTACATCAGGATTCCTTGACATTTCTCATCTTCGATCTTACTTTATCCTTGGTCCTTCTTAGAAGTAGCAGCATAGATTTCAGCAACCCATTTTCCAGGAAAGAGGAACAAGCTTTGGTGTCCTGTTTTACAGAGGACAAAAACAAGGCTCAGAAACTCATCTTGGAGAAGGGAGGTTCAGGGCTTATATCTCCATCCTACAGAAGATAGTAAGACGGGAGACATTATCAAGTGTAGTTCTTAGTAGAATTTCATAGCAACGTATGTACAGGACCAAGGTTCTGCCTAAGTGTTATCCCAAGCTTGGACTCAATAGTCTCTGGGTGTGTAGGCCACAGAAGATGTGGTGACCCTGGTGCTTAGAGTGGCCCTGAGCATGGCAGGGGTCCTTCCTTCATGGGCTCTCTTATGGAAAGTCTGTATGGCATTGCGAGATATCTAGAATACACGTTGTTCAACCTCCTCTCCCAGAAAAGCAGCAGGTATGTCAACAGTCAGTCTAGGGCCCAGATGAACTGTGGATATGCAGCACCATGTCTCTATCCCACTGGGGCAACTCTTCCTGAGGAGGTTTGGAACCGGGATGGCCAGTAGGAACTGTCTAGTCCTACCAGTGAACTGACAGAAGGGAAAGAAAGTCTTAGATAGGCCTTTGGGGGTCAAGCCTGCTACTATGTATGTTCTGAGCCATTTCTCCCTGTCACCATGCCCCAGCCCATCACTGTCTGCATTTAGAATTGAGCATATAGCATTCAAGAGAAAGTGATACGTGTCTTTCTGCCCTGCAGCAAGCACGGAAGCCCTACGATGTACGAGATGTCATCGAGCAGTACTCCCAGGGCCACCTCAACCTTATGGTGCGCATTAAAGAACTACAGAGAAGGTGGGCACAGAAACTGGTTTGGAGAATGATCCCAGGAAACCCTGCCCCAGCTTCACAGAGAAAGAAAGAGTTTTTAGTGACACCCACCTCCAGGTTACCCCTCCATCTATGGATCTTATCTATGGATCTTCCTGCTACTGGGGTGGAGCTAAGAATACTGACCATTCAGAGTCAACATGGTCTTGAATTCTATTTCCATCAAAGTCCCTGGGGTCCAGCACAGGTTTGGATCTAGGAGGCTAGCTTTATGGGCTAGCCTGCAACGCTAGCTTTGTATATCATGGAGTATAGATGGGAGAGTGTGACTGTCCCTTCTATAGACAAGGTCAAAGGTTCAAGACCTCCCTGATTTAACTCTACCTACCTCATCCAGAGAGAAAGCCTAAGTAGCCCAGATTCTGCTCCTCATTTTTAAACTTCCTGCCTGGCCCTCTTAGGAGCATGAGCCCATAGGGTCTTGAGTGCCTCTTGGTGGGTCTTGGAGTAGAGGTAACAGATACCACTGGAATGGGTGTCATGCTGTCCTCCTGGACATAATGGCCTGTCTCTGTGGTGCTATGAGCATTGTGTGAGCTTGTGTTCCTCTTTTTCTCTCCAGGCTGGATCAGTCCATCGGGAAGCCATCTTTGTTCATCCCTATCTCAGGTGGGTGGCCATACTGGTACAGAGCAACCCACAGGGTATTCTCTTACTTGTTCCTGTCTGTCTCTCATCTTTCTTACAATCAGCTTCTGGGGCCTCGTGTATAGAAACCAGAAGGTATAGACCCCAGGCTAGGCATAATGGCTGTAGGCTATATTAAGGGATGTTTTGGTGATGGCAGAGCCCACTTTATCCCTCTAGATGATAGATTTATAAAGCCTCATGGTCAAACTCTACATGTGGTAGTAAGAACCAAGGGCCCATTTTCCTGTGGTAGAAGAACCTGGGATGGAACATGGGCCAGACAATCAGCCAGCCCAAAGATTCAGGGGCCAAGATGGATGGGCTCCTTCCTGGCTCAGGTGCTCAGGAATGTACATTGGCATGGTATAAGCTAGTTCTTGGCTTGGTGGGAATCCTCAGGTCCTCTGGACAAGGGTCTAAGCCACACCAGGGAAGGACAAAGCAAGACACAATACTAGTGACAATGCTAGAGAGTCAAACAGAACTGTGGGGCATGATTTAATGTTGGGGATCACTGAAGCAGCAGGCACCCTGACCTGGTAATGTGACCAAGCCCAATAAGTATCACAAATCAATTGAGTCACCCCCTGGACAGAGAGTGTCTTGCCCCACCTAGAAGACACTCAGGAGTTCCAAAGCCAGGAGGAGCAAGTCTGGAGCCTGGATACACTCTGTCATTATAGTGTCTCCTCTCCCTCCAACCCTTGGTGTCACAGCCACAAGAAAATTTTAAAGGACATCTTGTATTTTCAAGCATTTGCCCCACCTCCAGCTACTATCTCCCCCATCTCTTGCTCCCTAGGCTCCTGAGCCCACACCCACGGCCTATACCCCTAATTTTGTGCTTTTCCCCATAGAGAAGAGCAAAGACCGTGGCAGCAACACTATCGGTGCCCGTCTGAACAGGGTGGAAGACAAGGTAGGTCCTGCATCAACTCTGTCAGCTCTAATCGCCACCCTTAGCCAGGGCTGTACCCAAGTGCCCTACTTAGCTCCACGCCCCTCTGATCTCCTCCATGGAGTTCTTGAGAAGCACTATGCATGGTTGTTGAACAATGCACTCCACAGTTGTGTTCCTGCAAAGTCAGAAACCTGCCCACCTATTAGCTCCTTCTCCCTGGTGTCCCATGGTCTGTGGCTCTGCTCCTGCCCTGGGAAGGAAGGAGTGAGATTGCGAAGCCAGACACACTAAAGCCTTAAACATGACCTGGCTTTTTCCCTCTACTCCTTACCCTTAGCACTCTCAGAGCCTCTTGGCTATGTTTTAGCCAGGAGGTGGCTGCAGCCAGGTTCACACCAGCCTCCCCATAAGCAATCTGTCTAAGGTCCTTGCTTTGGGCAGGCAAAACCTTCAGAAGACTCAGAACCTGGCTAGGGTGAATTCCTGGATGATGTCAGCCTCTACTTATCCTGGACCTGACTGGTAGGGAAGATCCAGCTCAAGTTAGTGTGTGAGGCTATACTGGCTCTGCCTGACCAGGCTATTTTTAGTATCCACTACTGTAGGCTCCCACATGCAGTAGAGCGCATGCCCTGTAGAGTGTTCCTTGTACTCTGGCTGCCCGGGATCTTATGTTCCAAAATGTTAGAGCTGACATTAGCTAGACAATTAGGCTACTCCATTACCCCACAGCTTCTGTGCCTACCACCCTACCTTTCCTGAGCCACTGGAGGCTCCGACCCATAGGGGGACCTTTCTTGGGCACATGGTACAACCCACTGTTACTCTTTGAAATCTCTGCAGTTTGAGGTGTGCTGTTATCTTTCCAGGCAACTTGAGTCTGTATACATAGATATTATCTGAACATAAATAGGAGCCTAAAAATAGTGGAATTTCAGTCAAATGGTGAGTGTGGTTGCATCTGGCTCTGACTCTCAACATGGGCTGCAGCTGGGCAGGTAGGCAAGGATAGTCTCGCCCACATAGGATAAGGCTTTGAAGCCTCCCTACTCTTTGCTGGCATAAATGTCCCCAGCCTGGAACAACCCTGGAACCCTGTGGAAAGGGTATGGTCTGGGCTTCAGATACTCTCTGAAACCCTGAAGTGTGTATGTCCAACACTGAGTCTCACTACAGGGCCTGGTCTAACCTGTGGTGTCCCAGGTCTGAGCAGGAAGGTACTATGGCCCTTGCTCAGCAGGCCACCCAGCTAGAACAGAAATTATACATGTCTGCCAGAATGGAAAAAATACTTGGAGTATTCAGTTCACAAGGCCTAGGCTCAGTAATGGCTTAGGAGCCTTACTTGCCTATAGGATCAAGGAATACCCTTGACTTTCCCTCTGCTTTGCACATGGGCCCATTGGACCAGTGACAGACCTCCTGGTTTGAGTCACCTACACCTCTTAAGATAGCCCCAACTCTTTCCTGTTCAAGGCCACCTTTGCTGACCACTGTTACTGCTGGTAGGAATCAAGGATATCCCCTAACTCCAAGATGGTACCAGCCATATCCTAGGTATGTGAGCCTTCTCAGCCCAGAAATTTAAAGGCAGCCTTCTGTCTCCAATCTCAGATAATCTCTCCACCACAAATTCCTACCTCACTCTAACTGTTTCAGATTTCTCTTTCTGCCCATTACCTATAGGACTGGCTACCCCTCAAGCCCAGATCAGAAACCTGGTGTCAAAGTGACAGAAGATGATAAGCAAAGCTCCTAAAATCAGTGTTCTCTTTTCAGACTCAATAAATGACTGCCTAGCAGCAAACTAGTGTTTAAGAGCTAGGTCACAGCTCTATATGACCAAGGTGGAACCTGTACTGGCCCAGGGGCAGGAGCAGAGGCAGAAGTATGTGCCAGTACTTCATTAGATCAGGACAACAAATAACGTGGTTTTCCAGAACCCATGGTCTCTGGGAGCAAAGTTTAGGAACAAAGCTAGGCCGATCCTCAGAGGTCCTGGTGACCTTGACCTTGTCTAGGCTCTAAGCCAGGTTGTCAAGAATGCTGGGTCCTGTAGCAAACACCTAATGTGCACCACTCTTCATTTTCACTCCCTACCTCAAGATGGTTAAGATGGAGACGTGGGTCCTCTGCCAAGGCCATGGTCAGACTGAACCAAGGCTCTAGCCTGGACCCCCACTGTACATCAAGAGGCTGTCAAGATGCACTGACCCAAACGACCCATGGCAGCCTGCCCAGTCCCTCCCTTGTCCGGGACCACTGCCCCCTGTGGGGACAGACCCTGGGAAAGAGCTTTGCTGAGCCCAGAGGGCACGATGGCATGGCCGGGCCCCACATTATCACAGTTATCAATGTAACCATCGGGACCAGAAACAACCCAAGCGCAATCCTGCTGACCTTGGGAAGTAGGGGACAGGAAATCCCTGGGAGCCCAGCAGTCCCAGAGCAGAGCCAGTGCCAGCCAGCCTGGCTGAGCTCAGCCAGAGCCCCTGGGATTCCCTGCTGATAGCCCCTCCCTCTCACCCCTCCAGGCCAGCTACAGACTGGCCAAAGTCAAGTTTCTAGTGCCCAGCAACTTGCCTAGCTCAGCTTAGTCCCTCAGCAGTGAAGTGTGTCCCACCATAGGCCACCCACATCACAGGAACTGAACACCACTCACAAACAGCTGGACCCCACTGGAGGAGAAAATCAAGCTAAGGACCAAAGAAGTATGGGGTGTCTACTTATAAGGGATTCTTAGGGGAAGCCAGCTGGTTCCTGACCAGGAGTTTCCTGAGGTTCCAGGCCAGGGACCCCATACCAGGGAGAACATGCCCATGGGTTCCCTTCATGTAGCCTATATACACTTTCAGCTTTTGCCATAGATTATGGATTGTTTTGTTCTAGAAATCAAGCAATCTCCTGTCATATAGTGAGTTATACAAAGAGCCATTCCTTATGGCAGTCACAGATGTGGGTAAGAGAAAAACATTTCAGAAATGTGATAGTCCTTTAGAAATGAAGCAAGAATCAACTCTTGAGAGCCAAGGCTGGGTAAGGGCTGTAATCTTGTCCACTGGCTATAATAGACAGGACTAATGACAATTCAAGATGGTGCAAGCCACCTTGTAATTCTAGTAATAGGAACCTCAGAGTTCTGGTTCCTGCCCCCCTCTTCTGTTGCCTGGCCTGCCTAGGCTTCCCTAGGGTCCCCTGGCTCTCTGCAGAACCCACACCCACCTCTTCCCCATGGTGTTCTTCGCTCTTCTTGGACCTGGACCTGCTGCAGTGTTTATTTTACAAGCCAAGCTCACACTGCCCTGCTGATATGCAGAGCACAGTGGGGCCAAGAGACTGACTTTCTTGTTTTCTGCAGGAAATGTTTGTGGCTCAAAGCTGGACACAGGGGAGCTCTGGTTTCCAGACCCTGTTCACAGGGCATCTGGGGGCAGGGAACACGGGTGGAGAGGAGAGGCCCCAGCACCCAGTACTTCTGCCTACTTCTGTCCTAGAAGCCAGGCCATACATACTTATTTCCTGCTTGAGGATACCACCCAGCCTCCACCATCTGCCTTCCGGGATCCTCTTCTACCTATAAGTAAGGCCTACAAGCTGCTCCCTGAGACCTTGCCATCCCAGGCCATTCCCTGGGCCCTGCTCTATCCTTGCTCTCTAGCTGAATATTCTGAGCTCAGCCAGAGCCCCTGGGATTCCCTGCTGATAGCCCCTCCCTCTCACCCCTCCAGGCCAGCTTCATGTTCTCAGGCTGTGGCATTAGTTATGTAGATATCACTACAGACTTCCCCACCCCATCTCTCACATCCCACAGAAGTCTTAAATGCTGCCTAAATCCAGTTGGTCCTCCTCTGCCATCTCACAGATTAAGTGGTGGGGTGTTCCCACCCGTCCACACCCTGGAATACTTTCTTCGAGACTTTCTCTCTTGAAGGTTTATTAGAACTTCAAGGTGAAACCATCCAGACTGCAGTCTCCTCTGGGAGAACCATTTTTAACGACTGATTACAGGGATCTGAGGTTCATGAACTACTAGGGCTCTTTATTTCTTCTTGTGTCAGTTTTGATAAGCAACAGAGCTGAAAAGTCTGTATCTTTTATCTTGGTTTTCAATTTTGTTGGCTTTTCCTTGGTGACGATGGCACCAGCACCATTCCCCACGGCGACCAAGCCCGCCATGACTTCTCCAGTCTTATTGTTATTTTCATCAAACTTTTGGCTTTGTGGATCTTCCTGCCTATGGGTTTTATCTTGCTTATTCACTTCTGTTTATCTCTCTTTCCTTATAATCACTCGGCATTAATATGTTTTTCTCTCTCTAACTTCTTTAAATTAAATAGTTATTCATCTCCAGATTTTCTAGAATTTTTTTGGCCTGTGAAACATGAGAGCTATTTGTAGCATTTATACTGTAATGTTTTTCTGTAACACTGAAAAGGCACATGCCACTTTTGTTGACCCAGCGTCTCACTATGTAGCTTAGTTGAGCCTCAAAATTGTCCTGCCTTAGCCTCCTTAGTCACAGGGGTGACAGACACAGCGCTGTCCTGGCCTCCCTGCATTCGATAGGCCGGTGTTTTACTTTCACTTTCATCTGCTTATGGTGTGTTTTTCTAATCTCCATCATCTCTTGTTTATTCCATGGCAGCATAACTATGTGGTTTTCATCATTGTTATTATTGTGGTAGGACTTTCTAGTAACTTTGATTCACTGTCAGAGAAAGTGGCCCTGGGATATCAACCCCTTGGAATGTTTTGAAAGATGTTTTATAGCAAAGCATGCGCTCAGCCTTTGTAACGCGCCTTGAGTACTTGAAGCATGTTCTGCAGTCTCTGGATGCAGGGCTGTGTTTACAAGCGCTAGAACAAGCTCGTTCATTGTTTTGTTCAAATCTTCTATATCCTCGCTGGAATCTCTTTATCTATTTGATCTATCGTTTCCAAGAAGTCATAGGGTAAATTTCTGTTTAGCTTTCTAGGAAAACTGCTAGACTCTTTTCTAAAGTTGTGTTTTTGTTTTATTTTGTTTTTTTACCCTTGTTTTCCCAACAGCAGTGTGTAAACGGCCCACTTTCTCTCTCAGCCTTGCAACTAGGCGGTATGCTTGGGCTTTTCTGTTTCAGCCCTGTTAGTGAGTATGTAATGGTATCTCATTGTGGTTTTGATTTGCATTTCCCTAATGACTAATGATGTTGAGCAAC
The DNA here is from genome assembly GCF_963924665.1 of Micromys minutus. NCBI lineage: Eukaryota > Metazoa > Chordata > Mammalia > Rodentia > Muridae > Micromys > Micromys minutus. The sequence continues at coordinate 56,247,481 of NC_137971.1, read as the reverse complement.
TTTTCATGTGCTTATTAGCCATTCATAGTCTTCTCTGGTGAAATGTTTATTCAACTCTCTTGCCCGTTTTCCAATTAGGTACTCTGCTCTATTGTGGAGTGGCAGGAGTTTTTAATATGTTCTGGGTACAAGTCCTCCATCAGACGTATGACTTGCAAATACTTTCTCCTAATCTCCGGCTGTCTTTTCATTTTCTGAATTGTCTTTTAAATCTCAGAAGTTTTTAATTTTAATGAAGTCCAATTTGTCTTTTGTATGGTTCATGCTTTTGACGGTCTTAGATCCCTTTAGCCCTATCTGAGGTCATGAACATTTTCTTTATTTTATTTTTTTCCTTCTAGAAATTGTATAGAATGAGCTTTTGTATTAAGGCCTAGATTTTGAGGCAATTTGAGGGTATTCAGTGAGATGAAATCTTATGTTTTTGTTTACTTGGCTTTGTGTCCATGTATGCTTGTATATGTTTAGGCACACATGTGTGCAGGTGTGTATGTGTCTAGAGGCCAGAGCAACATCTCAACTGTTGCTTTTCAGTAGCCAGCCATTTTTTGAGAAAAGTTCTCAGATTAACCTGCAGCTCACCAAGTATGCTAGGCTGGCTGGTGAGTAAATTTCAGGGATCCACTAGTCTTTTCTTCCCCAACTCTAGGATTACAAATATGTACCAGCATGCCTGGCTTTTTTATATGAGACCTGGGAACTAAACTCTGGTCCTTAAGCTTGCACAACAAGCACCCTAACAACTGAGCTATCTCCCTAGCCTCTTAAAGGTATATAGCTCAGAGGCCAAGCATGATGGACAAGCACTTGGGAGGCAGAGACAAACTTATATCTGTACATTCAAGGCCAGCCTGATCTACATGGTGACTTCTAGATCAGTAGGGGCCACATAGTGAGACCTTGTCTCAAAAAATGAAAATAAAAACGAACAAAGAAGATGTAGCCGAAGCCCAAGCTGACCTCTGACCTCTGACTAGTGTCTAATGGTCTTCAATATCTGCCACCAGCAAGGACCACACAAACAGCTGCTTTTTCACCTACAGATATTCAGTCGCATAGCACCATTTGTCAAAAAGAACTTTTATTTGATTAAGCAGCAAAGGCATCTTTCTCGGGAACTAATTAACCAAGCCAAGCATGGTGGTGCACACTTTTAATCCCTGTGCTTGGGAAACTGATGCATAAGGGTCAGGAGTTCAAAGGCAGACTCAACTGTATACCAACTTTAAAGTCAGACTAGGCTACCAAGAAAGAAAGAGAGAGAGAGAGAGAGAGAGAGAGAGAGAGAGAGAGAGAGAGAGAGAGAGAGATTTACCATAAATGTATAGGTTTCTTTATGAACCTTCAGTTTCATTCTGCTGATCCATATGCTTGCCCCACACTCTCTTGGTTACTAGATCTTTACAGTAAGTTTTGAAATTGAGTAGTGAAAGTACTCTGATTTTTTTTTTCTCTCTCTCCTGGCCTGGTCTGAGACCTAGAAGTTTTCATATGAATTTTTGGATGAACTTGTAATTTTTTATTTTTAAAAGAGAAATTGGGGGGGAGAGAAAAGGCAGGTAGGCAGGGTGGTGGGCTTCTGGGGTTTTCTATTGAATCTATGGATCTATTTGGATAAATAGACACCTTAGACCATGAACATGCTATCTCTGTGTGTGTGTTTTTTACTTTTGGTTCTTGGGGTGGAAGGTTATGACAGGGTTTTTTATCCTCTGTACCCCAGGCTTGCCTGAAACTATATACCATGGCATTAAAAATCCACCTGCCTCAGCTAAAGTCTGGGATTAGAAACTTTGATAAATTTTTTGTAGTTTGGGGTGTATAAATTCTGTGTGTGGTTTTGTTGTTGTTGTTGACTTTAATTCTGTTTTATTCACCATGCAAGTGCTAGTGGGATTAGGTTTTTTTGTTTTGTTGTTGTTGTTTTCTGAATTTTACTTTGGGATTCTATGTTACTGGAGTTAGAAAGTCAGTCTTTGGCTGACCTGGGAAAGTCCAAACTTGCTATTCTTAGTCTTGGTGTTTTGTTCTTGCTGTTGATTCTGTTAGATTTTCCACTCCTGCTACAGATAATGAAGGCAAACTTACTTCTCCCCCCCCCAAGTCCAAATGCCTTTCATTTCCTTCCTTCCCTCCTTCCTGCTCTTACCGCCTTCCCACCACCCTTGACTTAGCTTGAATGTCAGTAATATGTAGGAATGACTGGAGACTCTCCTGGGAGAAGGCCTCCAGTCACCTGCCATTAACATCGATGATGGCTTTGGAGTTCTCACCAATACTTCTTGTCAATTCAGGATATGTTCCCCTATGCCCAGTGCTGACCAAAAGTAAATGTGCATTTTTCCCAGCTGCTCTTTCTGAGTCTATCAAAGTGACTATGTGGTATTTAACCCCTTATTCTATTAATATAGTATGATATAGTTACTGATTTTGGGGTGCTAAGTCAACCTCACATTCCTGGGGTTACACCCCATTTGGTCACAATAGCTGAATGATTTATTTTTTATTTTGTAGAACTCAGGTTGGTATACTGTGGCAAAAATATTTGCCTTTATGTATACAAAGATATATATACACATACAATCAGAGGGGGAGATGGGGGTTAAGGCAGAGTCCTTGTATATATCACAGGCTAGCGTGGAACTTGCTGTGTAACCCAAGCTGGCCTCAAATTTGCTATGATCCTCCTGATTCTGCCCCCTGCATACTGAGACTCCAGGGTCACCATGCCTGGCTTGTATCTATAGTCATAAAGGATATTGTACTTTGGGGGGAGGTTGTGCTTTTTAAATTTTTCCTGTGTGCATGGTGTGTGTGTGTGTGTGTGTGTGGTGCATGTGTGGGTTTGACAAATACGATCAGCAGTTTTATCTACTTCTTTCTCACACCCGCTGCCTTGTCTGAGGTGCCTGATTTCATTCCCTCTCCTGTTGCTACACATATGGGCATACATCCAGCCTTGCCTTTCAGTCCTGGGCTCGGAGATTTTCCAGACCACTCAGATGATAAGAGTTTGAGCTCTAATCAGAGCTGTAACTAGCTTGAGGATAGAACTTCCCAGGGCAAAAACTGTTCCCTTCCTCTTAACAGTTAAAGCCATCTTTACAGTCTTCTCAGGGAGTGGGCTAATTTTGTTTTCTTTCCCACTGAGCTATTTGAAGGTCTGAGCTTACTGACAGTTTCTGCCTTGAGACTCCCAGGTTCTAATGCCCAGAGTCACTAGTAAGATTGTAGAACCTAAAGCTCATGGCACATGGTTCCCTCCATGTCCTCAGCCTTTAGTCTTCTACTGTCTGGTCAGCTTCTGGCTGCTAAACATTGATATTTTATTTTTCAGTAGTTGATCTAAAAAGTAATATGATGAAATTAAAAATCACAGTCATTCATTTCATTTAATTCCAGAGACCCCAAACACTATGATTTCAATATAATCAATACAGAAACTATTAAAACAATTGCTTGTCTTCCCTCAGTCTGAGTCCTCTGAAGCCAGATGAATTTTGTACACATGGCCCATCTCAATTTGAAAGCTGGGTTTTCATGAGAGCTTCTGGGATTGTATTAAGACTTCATAAAATTTACAACTTGGAAAGGACATTTGGGGTGGTTGTCTTTGTTTTTAAGACTAGGTTTTGTTCTGCAATCCAGGCTGGCCTAGAACTGACTGTGTAGCCTAAGCTAGCTAGCCTGTAACCTACTGTATAACTAAGACTGGCTTTACAACCAGTGATTCCCCTGCTTCATCCTCTCAAATGCTAAGATTATGGTCACTGAGGCACCATACCCAGTCTGAGAAAAGATTCTTTAAATGTTCTTAAAACTCAGTTAAGGCTCTATGTGTAATTAAATTTAAATTTATTAAAATTGGGTCATTAAAACCCAGTTCTTCTGAAGATATGGGTTAGGGGCTAAGCTGTCGGATGTGCTGTTTCATATGACTTAACCAGGGACACCAGAAGCTCTGTGAACACCAGCAAGAGAGTGGGGAGGCCAAGTAGAGGGGGCACAGAAGGGAAGAGGGATAAGAGGCAGCATCTTCACCTCTGAACCCCCATCTACTCAGGAAAGCATCCTTGTAGCACTTCCGTGTGCTCCCTCTCCCAAGCCTCCTTCCCAGTCCACGGCCCACCCTCTCCAAGTCCCAGAGGACCATATCCATTCTCCAGGCTGATTTGCCAGACGCCATTAAGAGCCTTGCTACCTGCACGTGCTAGTTACATTAGAACATGGGGCAGCCTAGGACACACCACAGCCCTGCCTCCCCCTCCTGAGTTCTCCTTCTTACTTGTCCCCCAGCCCCACTCCAACACCCCTCTTTGCCTTACTGCTGGGTTAGTCTTGAGTGACAGGGCCGTAAACAGGCAAAGGCATGGGGCTCCAGACGATCAAAGGGCTCCCTTCAGAAGCCCAAATGCATTCGTTTGCTATTCTGGGAACTGGTTATTTTAAGGTTCGTGTATTTTTTCTTTCCTGAGGAGCCGTCTTAGTGGATGGTGGAGTCCTGAGGTGCTGGTCCTTTAGTCAAACCACACAAGCCCTGTTTTGTCTAGGGTTTCAAAGATAAACCTATAATGAAAGCACCATTTGACACAGTGCCCCACCATCCCGGTCCTGGGCGGGAGTGGGCATGGCTTCTAGAGAGTCCTGTGCCCAGCTAAGACTCTGAGGGAGGCCACTCACAAACAGAACCTGAAGTCACAGTGCTGGGCCATAGGAGCTAGGCCTGTGTCCTGTAAGCCACTCCTTTCTGCCTTCAGGCTACCCCGGAGTTTGAAAAGGGTCCTTGCAAAAGATCCCAGTAAGGTTATGGGGAAGTGTCTGCAGCTAACTTCTCCCAGAAGGAAGTCAACATGTAAGAAAATGACCACAGCCACAATGGGTAGCATAGTGTGAGTCACAGGCTTCCTGTCTTTTTCAGTGGAGCAGGTTCCCTTCAGTCACAGGCTCAGGAGAAAGGCTTAGGGAAGTCTGTGAGAACTGGATACCCACGTACCTTTTCAACCTCCAACTTGAGAAGTACTAGGTCCAGCAGGGGGCTGGGTGTACAAGGGCACTGCTGACTGTTAGGTTGCAACCTTAACAAGCTATGGGAGAAGAGGAACTGGTCCTACTGGATTCTTCCTGACACCATTCTACGGTACCGTGGCCAGCTGGACAGAGTATGTGTCTCTGGAGGGATGTTGCTAATATACCCAAGGCAGACCTGGGGGGCATAACTGGAGGCCTCATGACCCTTCTCTTCCCAGATGACTGTGGTATAGCAAACCATAAGCAGAATATTAGGGCAGTAGATGGCTCTCGTTTTACTCATGCAGGAGAGTCAGATGCCTAGTGGCCTCCGGATGCTTCTCCCTGGACTGACATTGGAAGGAAAGCTATGTCTGACTCATAGTGTTGCCTCGGAAACAAGGTAGCTGCAATCTCCAGCTGGTTTCCTTGCCCTGGTCCTCTAACCATCTGATTGCAGTCTGCCATGGTTCCAGGACTATCCTACCTTGTGTCCTAGACACTCTCTGCCCCCGCTTTTCCCAGACCTACAGAATAGCCCACCAGTAACAGTCAGCATAAAGATGACCTTTGTATACCCTGCCTATCTTGTGAGCCAGTCTCAGACCCATTTTAGCCCATGACAGACAGTCTTTTTCAAGGGACTAGGAACCTTCTCTCTCATCTATATGACAAGGACATCATCTGGACCTCAAAAAACTGCAGATAGATATGGGCCATGGATGGCTCTCTCTGTCTTTAGCAACCCCCACTGTCCTCTCTGAGCCTAAGTTTTCTTATTCAAAGACAAAGTGGCCAAAGCAGAGAGGATACTCTGTATCAGCTACCATGAATTTGGAGAAGTTAAGAGAAAAGTGTGTGTCCCTCAGGGTCTTCTGTCTGGCCTGACTTGGGGGTCATTCACCTGTGGGAGAACCACACTGGTTTGCTGTACATAATCTCAGTGCTCATCTCCAGCCCCCATTAGGCTGGCCTAGCCCCTGAGCCCTGTGCCAAGGGTCATCTTAGTTCCTTTACTTGGACTCTGCCCAGGTGTGCTGCATCTGTGTTCAGTCCACTGTGCACACAGGCACTCCACAAACCCTGCACCACTGTTGCCTGCCTGCGTCACGCAGGCCAGAACCTGGGCCTCCTTTAATACCCTTGGAGCCAGTATCTAGGCTGCAAGCTCTGCCTGTTGAGATTCAGCACTGATAGAGGATCCTCAGCCTGGCCAGAGGCCCATTCTATGCAAGGGCCTTGTGACATGGGCAATACTGTGTGAATATTCTAGAGCCAAGAGGCCCAGGTATGACTAGCTGCTGACTGGCCACTGAGCTCACAGTGTCAGTAGAAGGGTATGGAGAGCAACTAGCTTTGCCCCTACCTCTTATGTATCCCTGAGCAATCTTCCCAAATCTGGGTCTCAGTTTCCCCCACTGCAACAGTAACCAGCTCTCAGCAGCCCCCACCCCAGCATCACCCTTTCCCGGTGCACTCCTTTCTCTTGGGATGGTTCTCTCCCTGTCTGTGTGGGAGACACTTCCCCGCCCTACACCAGCTCTCCTGAGTGACTATTTATAGGCCTCAAATATTGGCTGGAAAGGAAATTTACATTTTTTGAAAATTTAGCTCAAGCCCATGTCAACTTCTGTGGGTGCGACTGCTTCTGAGAGGCAGGGAGAAGGGCAGGCAGCAGACAGAGGCACATGTGTCAGCCTGCAGCAGGCAAGGGCCCCGGGCCTCAACGGGGCTGTTGGGTGATTCATAATCAGTAGCTTCGGTAAAGGGAGGCAGTGGGTACCATCCACAGGGGATTGGGTGTGAGGGTGGTGTGAGCCTGTGTCCGTGTGGCTAGCCCTGCCTGGCCTCCTTGGCCAACCTCAGAAAAACATGTATGTTGGCCAAAATGAGCCTCTTTTTAAACTTGTCACCCTGTGGGCCAGGGCCTAGCTTTCCCCAGCTCTGCATATTAAGCAGTAGTTTGGTCACCACCAAAAATAGATCTTCCAACCTAAAGCCATCCCTCCCTCCTTAGGAAAAGAGCAGCCTAGAAAGGGGCAGCCAGCCGTGCCTGGCCCTGGCCTTGGCCCTGGTAGCTCCGGAAACCATGAGCTGGTTAAGGCAGGCAGTGGACAGGGCAGGGATAGCAGGCATGAGGCACACTTCAGGGCACCCCTCAGGGTACACAGAGACCATTGGGGACATCTGGCACAGCCAGGGCCATGCCTGGATGGTATCACACTGGGACTCTCTTGATGGGGAAACCCTTCTCCGTCCCATTGTGGCGTGTAGCTTACATAACCCCTTCCGAATGGCAGGTGTGTCCAGTAGGTCCTTGCCAGTGAAACCTGCTAACACAGCAAGCACCTTCTCCATGCTCACCCACTGAAGGCCTGGGGTGCAGGTGGGGCCTTGCCTGGCCTGGAGGGCCTCATCTACAAAATGGCTGACTCTGCCTTTCAGCTGGGGCCGCAAGCACCAGGAATCGCTGCGCGCACGGAGGCCTGTTTGCTTTGCTGAGGGAACGGCCTTTCCTTGCCTAGGTTCCAAGGGCTCCAGAAGCAGATGGAAATTTTTGCGGATTAAATGCCGGGCTGAGGCACGCTGGGCTGTTTGGGTTGGCAGCATGCTGCCTCCCCGCCCGCTCCTCATCCGCTGCTTCCCGTCCTCGGCGTATCCATTCATGCCTCCGCTCCTGGGTCTCCCTCCTCCACTGCTCTGTATCCCTTCCCTCTCCTATGGCCTCGAGGGATAACTATGCTGGCCCAGAACAGGGAAGGCCAGACACTCTGCAGCAGCTCCAGCAGGGACCTTAAGCTGCTGAAGGTCCTCTTCACCTCCAGATCTTCATCTGTGAAATAGCAGCCTGAGTTTGAGTCAGGTGAGGCAGTGTGACTGTGTGGTCCAGTACCCAGAAGGCATCAGGACAAGAGGCTGTCACACTGACTACTGTGCTCCCAAGTAAACAAAAGGCCCAAGCTGATATGGGGAGTGCCGGACCTGGTTCCCTCCTCAGAAGCCTCTTCCAGGAAGATCTGTAGTTTTGCAACGGGGTTTGGAGGGTAGGCAGGTCTGTCAGGGAACCAGAGGGCAAGGGACATGGCTGTCCTACGAAGGGCTCTGGGGACAAAAGGTACAGAGCACGCCTGTCATGTTGCCCCACAGAAAACAATGGGTTAAGAGGACCAGATGGTGGAGCAAATGATGAGGGTGGCTGTGCACCATGGAGCCATTGAAGGTGTCCCTCTGAGGGGTCTGAGAGCACCATCCTAATCCCACCTTCAGCAGGCCCATTTTAACATGTTACTATGAGCTGCCCCACCTCTGCCTACCATCTCACCCCACAGCCAAGGACACAGTTGGTTAGTGTGCACAGCGCCCCCTCTGTTCCCAGGAAGCCAGGAGCCGCAAGTCAGGTCTGGAACATAAAGAGACATCTGTGTGGGCAGTGAGGTGGCCAGCTGCCTGCTGCCTGCACAGAGATGCTATATCCAGCCTGGTGGACGCCCCATCAGACCACCAGCACCCACCCCCAAGGGGTGGGGCTTCTGAGGAAGGTGTGAGGTCCTGGCCTAGGGCCTAGGTAGCCTATGTCACCGGGTCACTCTTGGCTGCTTGTGTGGGAGTAGTGAGAGGCCCAAAGCTCCAGACAGGGGTCAGCCTACCAGCACCATGTAGGACATGTCTGAGTGTGTTCAGCAAGCCACACAGACTTGGTTAACACGTCTGTGACATCCCCTCTAGCTACAACAAGCTACCTCCAACAACCAAGGTGGAAATATACTGTCAGATCATGTGGAGTACTTCCCCAAAGCCCACAAAACCTTCTAAAATGCAGCCTTTCCAGCCAAGACAGAAGGACAGAAGGCCCAGGGAAGCAAGCAGGAAACCTCTGTGTACTGCATGAACTCACTCAGTTGGCCAGTCATCTCGTGCCCACTGATACCAGTTCCATACCCAGGGCTACCACTTAGAGTAGAGTGGGCTGGCTCTTGTCCTTGGAACACACAGTCCATTGGCAGAGGAGGGGACACTCCTAGTGACCTGTAATTACATATTTCCCATGGTGTAGAGGTACTGAAGCAGGGTTTCCCTGGGGCAGGAAGTCAGGAGGCAGAAGCCAAAAAGAAGAGGACCAGGTAGAAGGCCAGATAGGGCCGGGATGTAGCCTGTACCAAGGCCCTAAGGCATAAAGGCTGTGCCCATCTAAGTTAAGGAAAAAGCAATATAGAACCTAGCCAACAAGGTGCAGACTGGCCAGCTAGGTCCCTCCCAGAGAGTTCTTGGGGGAGACCCCAGAGAACTATGAGAGGCTGTGATGGGGTTAGGTGGACCAGTCCCTGGACCAGTCCCACAATCTGCTGGCCCCTTCAGAGACTGGATAGGTAGATAGACGACAGAGAGCATCAAGGGTCCCAAACCTGGGAGGTAGGTGGCTGGACCTCCAATGTCTGGAGCTCATGTGGAAAGGAATGAAGGGAGTCAGTGCAAGGTAGAAAGGCAAGAAAGGTACAAAGTCATAGCTAAGGCCTAAGAAACAGGCTTTACCTGCTCCTCAGAGGGAAAGGAAGAAGAGGCTGGCCTTGCCTCAGGCTGGTGCTCCCAAGTCCAATCCAGAGCTGAACTCAGGGCTTACTCCAAGGAAGGAGTGAACCAGGTTTATGAGAATCTAAAGGGAACAGACACCAGGCATCAGATTTTCTGAGCAAAAGGCTCTGAGACTCACTGTTCCTAGAAGAATGACAAAGTCTAACAGGGTGATGAATGATGCAGGATCATCTCCCATCAGTGTCTGGACCATAGAAGGAAGGCCAGGTAACCAATGGCCTCCACAGCTCTTCTGTTCCCCCCACCCTTTTTTTCAACCCCACTCTTCATGGTGGGTAGAGACTCAGAAAAGTATATGAAACACATATAAGGCATGACCCCCACGGCCTCAGATGTAAGGCCAGTGGAGAGAAGAGAGAAGGAGCCAGGACTCATTCCAGTGAGGAGTAGCCACCCTCTCCTTTATACCTACCTATAACCCTGCATACATCCACAGACCCCATGGTGCCCACAGTCAATATGCATACTTCCATGGCTGGAGGAGAGAAAAATGTGACCCAGATCTGGTGCCAATTCATAATCCTCTGCCATAAGAACAGCTGAGGGCATAAGCAGCCCTTCTCCCCCGTGCCTTTATTCCCCTCCTTTCCTCCTTGCTACTTGGGTGTGATGAGGACAAGGGATGTGTGCTACCTACAAATAGGACACGATGGCCAAGTTCACAGAACAGGTCCTGTTCTCTTCCTGTGCTTCAGGTGCTCCTGTGGTCTTCTGTTCCTGACAAGGCCTCTAGGTGACCCACACTTTCCATCTTCCTCAGTTTTCCTCTGTGTTAATCTCTCCTCTTGTCGTGACAAAGTTCTCAACAGAAGCAGCTTAAGGGAATAGTTTCTTTTGGCTCACAGTTTAAGGAGATAAAGTCTAACCGAGCTGCAAGAGTCTGAGGCAGCTAGTTACAGTGCATCTACAGTTAGGGTGCAGAGAGGTGAATGCCGGTGCTTGGTTCACTGTCTCATTTTTATTGAGTCCAAGATTCCATCCCATGGGAATCCCATCCACATCCAGGGAGGGTCTGCCCTAAAACATTCTAGAGACACTGTCACAGATATGCAAAGAGGTGTTTCCAAATCCCATCAAACTGACCATCAGAATTAACTAGCATGTACTTTTTGCCCTCACGTTGGAATCCTGGACCTGAATCATCCTGGGCACTGTGACCAGTTGTCACCCAGCTAAAAAGCAAGTGCAGAAGTAACAGCGACTTGCAGGTACCAGCAAGCACTCATTCCTCAGTTTAACCTGGCTCCCCACCTGAAGATAAAAAAAGGAAAACCTGACATAACCTTTCTACCCTCTACCCACTGGGGTTCACCAGGGTTTAGTAATGGTTTCCAGAACTCACTATCTTGACCCTAATTCTTTAGGCTTCAAATATTCAATTGTTACAATAACTTTACCACTACAGCCTCTGAACCCACCCAATGCCCATGGCCACACTACAGGAGAAAATTTTTCTGCTATATAGTGGCAGTGTACCCATCTTCTATCAGTTGGTAAGGAAGCTCATGAGCCTCTAGTCCTGGCCTCTCTCCAGCTTCCTTTCTCAGTGACAGACAGGGTGGGCAGGGAAGGGAAGCTAGATAGAGGTTCAGGGCAATGAGCCTCTGCTGTCTCGGGTCCTAGAGCTATGACAGACCATCCAGTCCTTCTGTAATGTTTTGAGTGCCTCCATAAACACAAAGGTTGTGCTCTCCTCATCCCAAGAAATGATACCCATGAAGCCATATCTTTCTGGCTCAGCATGGTCTTTTGTATCTTGCACTGAAATGCAAACCTGTTAAGATACAGGTGATGATTCAAGTACTACCTAAAGTCATTATTTCGTCATCACAGAAGACCAGCATAGCCATGGTGGCCACGGCCTGGGAGAGGCTTTTCTAATGATGAGTAGCCAGGCCAAGTCCAAGTTGACTCTTAGGTCCCTGTTCCTCCCCCAAAAACTTGATGGAACAGTGGCCCATCTCTGACTCTGAACTAAAAGGGCAAGATAGTGGGACCCAGCCTCCCTCTACCCCCATCCTCTCCTGGGTATTCCCAGCACCTCTGCTTCTCCAGCTTTTGAACTAGCACCTGGCAAGGCCTCCTCTATCCTGGCTTGCTCATTAATGTATATACTAACAAAAGGCAATGTCTCTACTCAGCCTGCTCTGGCGTCCTCTCTGCCAGCCCCTTAGGATGCGTGCACCCCACCTCAGAGCTGGATCCTGCAATCATTTCCCACTAAAGCACAAGCTGGGAAGCCAGGGAGGTGCCATGGGCTTTGCAGGAAGAGCAAAACTGTAGGCCCTTCTTCCCTGTAGTGGCTGCTGAGGTCCTTCCTTGCCTTCACATGAGCCCCCATTGCTGTGCATGCCGCCACCTGACAGATGTGGCGGTGACAAAACGATGGGGCCGGGAAATGTTGGCCCTTCGGTGCTGATGAAGGCAGCCTTTATCCCAGCCGTAAATGGTTTCTGTGTGGAGTGGAACTGCGCCTGTCCCAGGCCTAACCCCTCAAGGGCCGGAGAGGCGAAATTGGATCCGTGGGGAGAGATTTTACAGCATAGGGGCTGGTGGCAAGTGGTGGCAGACCGTCCCCACGGGGCCACAATGGGGCATTGTTTCCAGCCTCACCTGGGCTGTCTCCAGCATCCCAGGATTTACGAGGTTCAGCCGCAGCCTCAGGCCGGCTGCTCTGGGCCGACTGGGGGTTGGGGGTTGCAGTGAGGAAAAGGACAGTGCCCATCCCCCATTCCCCTAGTGACAGCCAGCCAGGGACAGGCCATAACGTGTCTGCAGACCACAGCGGGCCACTCCATGAATGGGCCCTCTTTCTCCCGTAGCCCCACAGCACCCAAGAGGGCTGGGAAGCAGAAGACTGAGCCAGTTCCTACAGCCCACCTTCTCAGGGCTCCTTTCTTACAGAGGTCTGGGCCAGGCAGCCTCCTCGACCCCCAAGGATTTCCCTAGCACCCATATCCATACAGGCAGAACCCCTCCCAAGCTGCCTATCATGGTCCATCCTAACTCAGGAGTCTGTAGGACCTCCTATAAACATCCTTCTCTCCTAGTCTGTTCTCTGTCATTATGAGGGATACACATGGATCTTGGCCTTGGTAGCCTGGCCCAGCTCTTTTCTCCACATGCAGCTTCCTGTGTGCCTACAGAAATTTCTTACAGCCTCTCAGCCTTGCTCATGCTGTTCCTTCCTCCCAGAAGGCCTCCTTCACCCAGCCTTCAGCCTTCAGCCCCCAGCCCTAGGGCCCCATTCTAAGAAGACGACTGGTCTCTCTTTTAGGGAACCCTGTGGATGCACCTCCCATTTTGCACAGTCTGGGCTGTTAGAGATCAGGGATGACCTGCAGGATGCCCTGGGGCAAACAGAACTCTAGCCAAACATCTTAGTACTTCTTGCCCCTCAGTCCTGGGATAGCACTAAGTCTGAGTTAAGATATGTCTCCTGCCTGAAAGCAACCTGTTCTCCACCTCAATGTCCCCACCGGCAGTCCCCAGCCTTGGCCAATATGCACTGTGAGCAGAGGGGCCAGCCACCATGCCTGATTTTCCCGCTCTCCTGATCTTCTTAGATCCCCTCTTTATAGTTTAATAGAGGACACTGAGGGAGGTCCATCCCCCTGCCTGCCACCCAGCTCATAGCCCACAACCCAACCTGGGAACACACCCTGGGAATTACCACCAGTCTAAAAGCCATTCTCCCAAAATTCTTCCTCAAGGTACCTGGCTATCTGCATGGGTTTCTTCAGTAGGATCACCCTAAAAATAGCCGCACAGAGGTTTGTGGCAGCCATGGACCTTTTTAGACCAATTCATTGGTAAGGACAAAATTACGCTGAATTCCCTGAAAAAACGGGGCCACTCTCCTCATTAACATAATTGCAAACAGAATGAATCTTTCTTGATTTCATGTAAACAACGGATTGAAATGGTTGTAATCCTTGCAGGTATCAAATTAAGTTCTTACTTTATGGTCTGGACATTAATTACCCTTGCAGTGAGATAAATGTGAAAACTGTGTATTTTTGACAAGAAAATGAAGCAGCTATTGAGGAAAGTGTAACTTAATCGTTGCAGAGAAAACTGTTTGTAAATTGGCCACGTCGTTTGAACTCTCGCCTCTATGCTGTGGGCAGGGTTGACTTGTGTGTGCCCGTTTGCCTAATTTGTGACCGAAGAAGGGGTCAAAGATGCCAGAAACAAGGCAGGAAAGGGAGGGGTGTTACGAGAAGGTACCATGTGCAACGGTATGAGGGGCGGCAAACTGGATGCAAACAGCATGTACCTGACAGAATACGTTACAGAGGAGACAGAAGCAAAGGCCCTGAAAGAGGTGGGACAGAAAGCCTGCACCTCTGCATCCAAGTGAGAGAGAAAGGGCTATACAAGGGACCCTGCTCTTAATGATGGCAGTGGAGCTCTGCCTGGGGAGGGTGTCTGTCCCTACTGGGCCCAGAGGACTGTACTCTTTAGAATGGAATTGTATGGGGTACATCTATACATCTGAAGGCATTGTGTGTATTTCGGGACCTGCAAGGATGGTGTTTGTTTATACATATGAGGGTGTGACGTGTCTGGGTGGGTATTTGCATATGAAAGTGTGTCTCTGGTATGTTTACATGTATGAGGTGTTGGGTGTTTCTCTGTGTGAGTGTTGTATGGTATGTTGCATGTATGTAGGTAAAGGTTTGAACTTAGGACCTGTGGTGTGTGTAAAAACCCACTCAGGATGGCTTGTGGTGTGCTGGATTCTGATGTCCTAAGTTCTCTCTCGTTTTAACCTTATAACCTCCGCCTCAGTGTTCTCAAGAATAGAACATGAAGGCTACAGTCAGATGCCTCATTCATTTTTGCCAAGCAGAAGTGAGCACCTATTTGAGAGAGTGCTCAGGCCAGGGGCAGCAGCCATGAGGAGTATGTTTCCTGTCTCTTTGTCCTGAACCTAAAGAGTCTCACACCGGGTGATAAGTTCTTGTGTCCATCTGTGTCCCTCCCCCCCTTTGAAGGTGAAGAGTTGGAGCCCAGATAGGTTAGGTCAGCTATCCCAGAGAGGCCTAAGTCTAAAGCCAGCAGAACCATCCAGTCCAGGAATGGGATCCTCAGGGTATCCTTCCAAAAGACACTGCTACCTCCCCACTCACCTCAGACTCTGTTATGTTGAGACTTACAGGCTCTCTACCAGCCTCCACTAGCCTTCTGCCTTTGGAATGTCTGTCTATTTACAGCAAGCAGGGGGTTCCTTCTTTTTCTTTGAGAAAGAATCTGGTGGTTTTCTGGAGAAGAGCCGGTAACAGGGGAGGCCTTACAGAAGGCCATGGGGCTCCCAGTGTGTGGCAAAATGCTTTATGAAAGAGAAACTTATGGGAAGATTTTGTTTTTAGCTAATGTTTAAGAGGGAGTATTATAATGGGGGTGGGAGCAATGATAATAGAAGCCTGAGACAGCTGGTCGGTCCCATTGCATCTCAAGTCAGGAATCAAGGAGATATAAATGCTGGCGTTCATCTCACTTTTTTTTTTTATTTAGTCTGGGACCCCAGCCCATGGATGGTGCTGCCCACATTTAGGGTTGATCTTCCTCGATAACTTAAACCTCTCTGGAATGTCTCCCTAGTCATGGCTTAAAGTATGTCTCCTAGGTGGTCCAAATATAGCCATGTCAGCAATAAAAAAAGAAGCATCCAGGACATGGCTTACCCAAAAAGGGGTCAGTGCTCACAGAGCAGGATCTGGGACCCTCCACCAGGCATCCAAGGGAGTTCAAAACCCACTGTCTCAATTGATAATGTATAAGGACTGCCTAGAAATAAGGACCAGTTACAGCCCTTGGCCTTTGCTTCCTGCCATCCCTTAAACCCATACCTGCCTGGGAGTCACTCTGCCACTAATTCTCTATGGATGCTTCTCAGGATATCAATACAAAGCCAGTATAAGCCAGACTGAACATGGAAGTGCCCATAGGACAGGCCGAGAAGATAAGTCTCAGGTTCTCACACGATAGAACCGTAACCAGAAAGTAGACAGACCAGGGTTCCTGATCAAAGCGTACAACAGCCATGAAGGGTGGCCAGCTGCCCATCAGTGTGACCTCCTATAAGACTAGAGCCTGGGAAAAGTCACCTGTGTAAAGCAGCTGTGCCAACCAGCTGTGTTCCCCGACGGAACACACCAGCAGCCCAGCCTTGGCCAGAACACTGCCCCATAACTATCCCCAGTCAAGATGCAGAGTTCTCAAATGAGTGCGGGTTTCCTGAGGGGCCAAGGCAATGTGGGCACATACAGAGTATCCTGGGCAGGGCTTCCCTGGTTGGGAGTGAGAAAAGAACTGGAAACCTTTAAAGATGGGGAAGAAGAAGAGATATGATGATGTCTAGAGTGTAAAATAAAATATGAGGCTTCCTCTGTGCTACAGTGTCCTGCAGAATCAGAGAACACATCTATAGGTCTCTAGGGTTTGGGGGTATTCATATGAATCCATGGTACCCCACCTTGTTCCTACAGGTTCTGGCAAGCTGTGGGGGCATAGGACTTAAGACATGCCCGCCAGGCTTCAGGGACACAGGATTAGTCCTGTGCCCCTCTACCAGCCCCCTTCCTGCTGCCTGCCCCAGCCTGCCCATCTAAGCCTGTCCCCTGAGTGCCCGGAGCTACTACTTGCCCAGACTTGCCCACAAACTCCTGGGGCCCTCTTTGCTCCCAGCATTCCCTGCTCCTCTCCCAGCCTTTCTCCTCTCCACTCATCTCCCATTCAGTCCCAGAATCTCCCACCTGCTACCCGTGAGAACCTCCGAATCGGCTCTCATATACATGGGGTATTCAGAGGCCCGCTGCAGCCATTGGCTGCAGTACCTCGGATCACCTACCCCCATCTGTCCCACTCAAACCTGCCTACAGCCTCAAGGGAAAGACAGGGCTTTGAGAGGTCAAGACCAAGGAGAATGATGAACCACTCAAGGCTGGGACAAGTGTGCCCTGAATAGAGACAGAACCTGAATCCATCTGCATCCTAAATAGGAGTACTATAGCTGTCATTCATTCTTTGTGGTGGCTGCTGGCTGATAAGTAGGTACAAGGGACAAAAATGTTTACAGGGACAAGAATAACCACCACTCAGCAGAGACAAGTGCCAGCTTTCTGTTGGCTATGCAAATGCTCTGAACACATTGACAGGCACAGATCTCCAAGAACCTCACATTTTCAATAACCTCGGTATCATTTTACAGAAGGGAATCTGAGGCACTAATCATTTTACACCCTGTCACCTGTAGATCCTGCTTATGCTTGAACTGGGACTTTAACTTTCTCCCTAAACATCAATGTTGTTGGAACCACATGGGTTTGTGCTGTTGCTTCTCTGTCCCAGGAGTTTGGGGGACAAGTCTGGGCAAGTTTGGTGCTTGTAGCTGACTAATGCAAGGTGAACAGTTCCCACAGACTGTGGGCTCCTAGGGTCACAGACAGCTGCTGGGACTTCGGCACTAACAGGAACAGCCCCTCATTATTATTCCTCCTAACTGCTTTCATCTTTCTGGGCCACTCTGCTGTCTCAGGAGCCAGCCAAGGGGCCTCGAGTGGTTATGTGGATGCAGCCATGCTAAGTATGTGGCTGTGCTCTGGCCTTCGGCTTCCTACCTTCATCTCACCCAGTACCATTTCCAGAACTGTTCCCGGATTGGCTAACTGCAGCAGGCATGCTGGCACCATTCGGGCACATTTGCCCAGACAGCCTGAGTTGAGATCAGCCCCTGCTTTGACAAGCTATTAACAGCAGATGGACATGCCCACTGGTCTCAGAAGGTCAGGCTGAGCCGGATTGATAGCCTGGGCTGACAGCTGGAAGCAGGCCTTTGTCTCTAAAGGAGAATGAGTTCACAGATGCTAGGGGCTGTCAGAGTCTCCTCCAGCCTCAGCCTGGCTGGCAGAGCAGAGGGGCCCTCTCTGTTGACTAGGCTGAACCAGACAGCACGCCATGATGGAGAAGAGCCATCTTTAGTATATAAAGACTCCAAATCTATGGTAACCTACAATGAGAAGGCCCAAGATTGAAGAAATACATCTCATCCCATCTACCTACTGAAAAAAAGGGCCAGAAAAATAGTTCATGGGCTTGATCCAGCCTAACACCTGTCTTTGTAAGTAAAGTTCTATTAGGACAGAACCGCTCCCACATACAGATATGCAAGCTGTAGCAGTTGACATGTTTCAATGACAGGTTTGACAGTTCTCAACTTATAGCTTGGCTGTCTGAGAATGTGAACATGATGCATGTTAGTGAAAGCTATACTCTGTGTAAGTGTCTGTGTGTCTGTGCATGTGCACATCTGTGTGTTGCATTATGTGTGTGCTTATGTGTAAATGCATGTACATGTATATATGTGTGCTTATATGTGCATACTGTATGCATATGTATATTGTGTGAGCATGGATATGTATGTGCATTGTGTAAACACATGTGTGTACATGGTCATTGTACTTTAGATTTTGAAGTTGGATCGTTTCCTGAGCTACGGTTAATCAATTCTATCTTTGGATGCCAGGCAGCTTCAGGGGTAGTTTCTCTTAAGTCTTCTGCCTTCCAGGGTGAACCTCAGACCCTCAAAAATATGCTGCAACTAAGCTCTGATGCCATGGGTCTGGCGGGTTTGGTGCATTTCCAGCATACTCAGACTTTTCAGACTGGACCCTCACCATCAGAGTAAGAACACTGGGCTTACACCACAACTTCACATTTTTGCTCTGACTGCAAAGAAACAAAAGCCACTGTGACGAAGACTTTGAGGCTGCAGGGGACAGTGAGCCTATCCTGTTTCCCATATTGCAATGATGAAATATGTCCAAGGTACAGATCATCCTTTCCCTAACTCAGTGACCCCTTTCCAGGACTCTGTCCCCAAGCAGAGTTGCTTAAAGAGTTGTATGCAAGCAAGTTAACGGCAATCTTGTTAATCACAGAGAGGGGTCAGAAAGAGACTCCAAGTCTTCATTGGCCAATGGTTCATTGTGTTACACCTAGTATGCTTGTAAGTATCCTTCAGTGACCGTGGAAAATGCTCTGGTCCAGAATTTTGGCAAAGAAGGCAAGTCCCACATTGACCTATGTGTATATACTGTGGCACTTTGTAAATGGTGCCCAACTGCACATGCCATTACTTCTGTTTTACAAAATCTCCATCATGAGTATCTTACTTTATAAACAACAAATGTGGAATGAAGAGGAAGACGCAAAGCAAGGTAGCATTGGAGGCTCCTGCTGAGGCCCACTCAACCTTTAGGTCTAGCCACATTCGAATTTATTACTGCTCTCTGGATTGTCCAGGACTACCTCAGGCTACTGTCAAAAGTGGAAGCTCTCTGTTAGCAGCATGAGAAAGGGTGAATGGCTCTCAGCAGCAGACCAGCTAGACAGGTAGCCTATGACCTTCTTGTCTCTCCACATTTGTTGTACCAAATGGCCTTATACCAGATGAACTAGCCACTTCACCCATTGGCCATCACTGCTATCAGCATCTAAGAGCACATACCCTGGCCCACTCTGAGCTTGTCCTTCTTGATCTAATCAGCCCTTAGCTCATGTGTTCCCCTGCCCTCTCCCTAAGTGGTATCCTCTTATTTCCTCATCAGAGTCCCTGATATACCACCTTGATTGTGCTAAGACTCAGATCACCTTTTGGGGTTCTCTTTGGCTGTACCTGTCTGAAGCAGAGCCTGTATCTGATACCCTCATTCTCTTATATCTTAGAGTTGATATTTTTCTAGCATCAGGGTGTAAACCCAGCCTGGGTGATGGCCCTAACCCTCAGGCCTCCAGTCACTAACCAACCTGTCACTGTTAGATGTGCGGGGGGGGGGGGGACCTATGATGGCAAAACAAGGGAGATGCCAGAGCAAGGCAGGGTCCCAAGTTGAACACAGTCCTTTCTGCAGGCCGCTCCCACCCAGCCCCACAGCCCTGCCCTCACACACAGCCAATGCGGAGACTCTCGGCTCCTCCCCAAGGCGCCAGAGTTTCCTTGTCACAAAATGAAGTAAATGGGACGATTAAGGGGGGCCACTTCTAAATTGCTGCTTTAACCCATTTGGAAGTCTGCTAATTATTCTCTTGAGGAAAGAAATGCAGGTTCATTATTTTAATGAGCTTTGGGCAAAATATTTCATCGAGTTTGACAAGCCGCTGCGACTCCTTCAGAAAGGGGCTCGTCTCTGAAAGGCCTCTCACCCTACTTAGAGCTAATTGGCCTGGGGTCTTCCGCCCCGGTGCTGTGTGTATGCTATTTTAATTCATTTATGAAAAGCCCCCGCTTTGATGTCCAGGACCAGATAAGGACGGGAGAGGACGGCCAGCTAACGAAGAGGCCTGTGCACCCGGCCAGCCGTGCGGGGCCTCCTCGGCCGCTCCACTCTGGGCCCGAGGCCAAGGCGATGTCATGAAATAACTGTACAAACAGTCCTGCCTAAAAAATATGCTTTTGTTTCACTAATAAATCTCTCCTTGGAACATTCCCCGCAGGCCCAGGGCTCTCCTCGGCCTAGCAGCCAGCCTTCCCGCTCAATGCGTGTCCCCAGATCCACCCCAGGGACACACGCATACATGTGCATACATACAGGCCCAGTGGCAGGCATGACACAGGCCAGGGAGTGCTCGGCCCTTCCCTCCCTCACCCCGCTTCTGAGCCTCCTACTCTGGGCCATGCCCCAGCCCCCTTCTACCTCCAGCTGCCCCTCCTCCCCCTCACTTCCTCCCACTCTCTCCAGAATTCTCTCTCCTCTCCCCATCTATCACACTCTCTCCACAGCCCACCATTCCTGCCCACCCCATTCCTGGCCTCCTGAGACCCTCTTAAGGAAAGCACAGCCTAAAGCCAGCAAAACCATGGTACCTCCCATCTCTGAAGCTCTCTGCCTCACCTTGCCTACTCTTCCTCAGTGTGATTTTTCTTCTGTCTGGAGGCTTAAGGGATGAATGTAGGCAATGCTGGCTGGAGCACAGAGGGACCTGGATGGTGACCCTAAAGTGACAGACTAGCCAGCTTGCCTCAGCCACCATTCTGGCTGAGATGTCACACTCAGTCCCTTCTCCATAGAGTGAGATCTGCTGGCAGTGTGGGAAGCTCAAGCTTAGGTACTCCTGGGGCCTGGCATCTCTCCAAGCTTCCCCACCCCCTCCTGGCTCTCTGCCCTTATCTCAGGAGCATCCCTTCACCATGGCCCTCCTACTAGCCACCACCCACTAGGATTCCCCCTCCCCCCCTCACCTGGCCCTGATCTAGTTCCACATCCTGAGGCCCCCATCTGTCCTTCATTCCATGCCCCTGCCTCAGTGCAGCCCCTAGCAGTGGCTAGAACAAGTTACAGAAAAGAGGGCTGAGTCTGGAGCCCCCATGAGTCCCTTGGCATCTCAATTCCCTCATCTAGAAGAAGATAAGAACACTTCCTCCAGGCTCATGGGCTACATTACCTGGAACCTTCCCTGCTGAGCACCTGGCCCAGTGCCCGGCACGTGGCAAGTGGAAGCACCTGCTTCCGCCTCCTCTTATGGGCACCACTGCGGGCACTGTCAGGCATCGGTTCTCCCCGCCCACTGCCAAGTACCACACTGAGGCTAGAGGCTGTCTGCTTGAGCATTGAGGGAGAATCCCAGGCTGCCCACGGTCCACTCCTTCCTTCCCACAGTCCCCGTTGAAGGCTCTGCTATGTCCCAGACAGCAGACAGTGTTAGAGGTGCCACAGGGACAGGACTGAGCTCCTGGCATTTCAGAGCAGCCCCTGGTGGAAAATACACCACGTAATTACAGACTGGGAAAATTACCATGCAGAGACAGAGCAGGGCACTGTGCCGGGAGGAGCCAGGGTGGTCAGGGAAGACCTCTGAGGGAGGGGCACCCAAAAATAGTGTGCTGAGGTGCTATTAATAGGCCTCAATGCAAAACCAAACAGAGAAAAAAAGCAAAAGAGGACACCAATCTTCACAGGTAACTGTTATCCATGTTGAAAGTGGAGGAGGATGGATGGTTGACAGACAGATACATTCATAAATACATGATAGATAAATGGATACTTAGATGATAATAATGAAGATAGAGTACTGATGTTGACTATGTGAGGAAACAGGCTGATGGATAGATGGATGGATGGGGGATGGATGGATGATGAATGGATAGATAGGTGGATTGGTGAGTGAATGGATGGATAGATGGATAGGTAGATGGATGAATGGGTGGGTAGGTGGGTGAATGGATAGATGGATGTGTGAGGGGGTGGTTAACTGAGTGAGGAGACAGACAGAAGGATGAATGAATGGATGAGTGGGTGGGTAGATGGATAAATAGATGAATGGATCAGTGAACAGATGAGTTGGTGGAGGAATGAGTGGATATATGGGATTAATGGTAAAGGGGATGGATAAACACATGGAAGGATAAATGAATAGGTGGGTGAGTGGGTGGATGAGTTAATGAATGAGTACATGTATGCATAAATACAAAGATGGATGAAGGAATGAAGAACAGGGCAGGTGGACAGATGAACAGATGGATATATGAGTATATGAATAGAGAGACACATACCACCAAGAACTATCTGAAACTCTGTTTCATAACTTTTGAATCAATTGTTTTTTTAAAAGGAAGTTAGAAGTGAAGTGGAAGAAATGCTGAGTTCACATAAACATATCTTCACCCATAGAAAAATGTCATTCCTGAGTCATAAGGAGGAAAACTGTAAGATATGGGAAATGGGACTCACTGTGGGGTTGCAGTCTTAGCCTTCCATGATAGTAGCTCTACTGTGGCCAAGGCTTGTCCTGCACTCAGCTCTGAGGCCCAGTTTCTCATCCCCATCTGTCTTGATTCTATGCAAGGCTGGAGGCAGACTTCATCACAATGTACTGAATAGATGTATTCCCTTCATCGTTGTGGGTTTTAGTATGTGCATGTATATATCTGTCTGATTGTGCATATATGTACATGTTCATGGGGTGATTCATGTGTATTTATGGGTATGCATGCATATATGCATGTGTTTATGAAGGCCATATGACAGCTTGGATATAATTCCTTGAGAGTTTAGTTTTTGAGACAGAGTCTCTTATTGGTCTGGAATACACCAAAAAGGCTAGGCTAGCTAGTCATCAAACCATAGGGATCTGCCTGTCACCTCCTAGCCAGTGCTGGAGTAACAGGCACACAAATCGTAGGAATAAAAATCAGGGCCTCGTGCTTTCACAGCAAACACTTGACACATAATCATCTCCCCAACCTTTACTTTGGCTTTGACTTAACTCCTAATGTGACAGAGTTCTTCCTCAATAACTCCTTCCAAAAGATCCCTTAGTTCTTGCCTGCTGCCCACTGACCACTCCCTTCCCTCTTTGGGCTAACTATTTCCATTGCTTGGGTGTATATACTGATGTCTCCTTTCTCAAACTCCTTTTGTCCACATTCCCTCATATGTCTTTTTTTCTCTTGCTTTAATTAGCATTTATTTTCTCCAAAGACATCCTGATCAACAACTCTTAGTTTGGTGTACAGCTGCTTGGATCTCAAACCTCCTACTTGTTGCCTTGTTTTCCTGAGGAAATTTCAAGTACCTTTTTAATAAGTAGATGAAAGACCACTGTTTTGTACTCTGGGTCTTGAAACCCAGCATTTCATTGCAATGCCCTGTTAACAACTTAGCTGGGTATAGAATTTCAAATAGGAATGGATTTTCCTTCAGAACTTTGAATACCCGGTTCTGTGGTCTTGTAGCGTCTAATATTGGTGGTTAGAAGTCTTATTCACATACCTTCTACCCTGTCTCTTCTTTCCTTTTTCCTGGATGTTTTCAGTAGCTATACTCTTATCTTGGGTGTCTGAATTTCCTCGCCAAAGTATTCGGTGAGTAACTTTAATCACAGGTTGCTCTAAATATTTGGGGAATCCACAAGTTATGGAAAATTCCTTTTATTATTTATGATCATTTTCTTCACACATTATTTCTGGCGTGTCTCTTTAGACATCCTTTTGATTGGGTTAAAGACATTTCCAATAAGCCTTTCATGCCCTTTCTAATTTCCTTTCTATTTTTCTGGTATTCGGTTTATATGATGCTACAAGCATTTAACCTATAGCTGTCTTTTTAGCCCTCACTTTATTTTTCACTTGTCTCCTCTTCTTGACAGCCCTGATTTTGACATCCTGTAGTACGTCCTGCCCTATAACATTCACCATGGCCTACAGGGCCAAGCAGCTCCTAGATCCTTCTGGAAATACCAAATATGACTTATATATTAACAGACCTTCTATGGCTGCTTAGCCCACCTGTCCTTACCCTCTTCTAGTGTTACAACATGTTTTCTTGGGGCCTGTGTGGAGGCAGACCCTCCTAACATTTAGGATTTCAACAGTGATGGGAATGCCAGTCCTTAGACTGAGGCACCCCTACATCAGACCAGTAAGGCTGGTCCCAAAAGACTGCCTCATTGTCAGAAAAATTAGGATAGAGATGGGTGTGTTTATATAAGGCCCTGCCCCAGTGGATGAACTCTGCCTAACCTAGCAAGGATCTGGCACAGAGAATACACTGCTTTGGATGTTGCTCTGCTTTTAACTTATTGAGGGAGGAGTTGTCTTAAGTTCTATGGTTTGTTAAGTTGCCATTTGAGGTCCAGTCATAAGCAATAGTCAGTTTTGCTGAGTAACAAACACCAGATTTCCTGTTGTTTATATGTGTTCAGGTATGTACTGCCTGCTATGGGTAGGCTGGACGTGGTTGAGCAGCTGTTGGGCTGGGTCTCCAATTGCCTTGGGCCAATGGGGAAGCAAGAACACATACATTATCAAGTTAACCTCCAGTAGCTTTTGTAACCTCCTTTCTCCAGATATAACTACAGCAGGCTCCTTGGGTAAGCTTAGCTTTGCTGTGTTCCTGACAAGTAGTAGACTTTAATCAGGAGAAGTTTTCTGAGTCTCGGTGTTCTCATCTGAAGATAGATGTGGGATACTGCCTAAGTCCCCACTTGGCAACATTTCTGAGGACAGGTGGGATGACACTCGGATGTATCCTATGAGTCTAGAGTTGGGAGCCCTAGATATTACCACTCTGCCAGTTAGATGGCCTTGAAACCCAGGCTGCTCAGAGCCCAGCAGTGGCTTAGGCCCAGCCCAGTACCCCAACTCAACACTATGAGAGCCCCACCTTTGCATTATACTGGTGTCACCTGCACTGTGTCTGGCCCTTAGCTGGCCCATCATAACCCCTCTAAGCCACTACCTCCTTCAGAAAGCATCCAGGCACCCTGCCCCTTACACCAGACCCCAGCCTCTAAAAATGGTCTTCATGTTCTCACATACACACTCTGTTTCCAGGGCTAGAAATGTGTGTGAATGGTAATTTCATGTATTGACTCAAACAATTGACGAGCCACAAAAATTACAGCTTCAAGTGTAGCTAGATCCAGAAGCAAACACCATAGCTTCCATGACTTGTCTCTGGCCTCTGTGGTCTCTGTGTGGTTGCCAATGACTCTCAGTCCCAGATTCACAACCTTGAAGGTCTCAACTACAACTTCCCTTTATTCCCAGAAAAAAAAAAAAATACCACCAGCAGACACTCACTGGCCAGCCTGAACCACAAGCCTAGTACCTACTATGATTGGCAGACAACTGTACTCTGCACCTGCCTCAGTCTGAAGTCCTATACCCAGTCTGAAGCTTGGGGAATCTAAGAAAAAGGGTCACCCAAAAGAAGAGGTTCTGCTAGCTCTGGACTGAAGGACTGGCAGTGGCAATGGTGGGTACTGGAAAGGATGCTGACACTCCTGCCGCCATTCCACATAGAAGCAGTAGTTGTAGCCAGGCACAGTTCCACTGCTGTAATAATACAACCCAAACATGACAGCCTATGAAGAACAGCTACCTCCCATCATAAGCATTTGAAGTCCAAGGTGCAGCTTCCTCTCTCCCTCCCTTCTCCTAGTGGCAGGACTCTTTTCCCTTACAGTGTGCCCACCTAGATAGTAGGTATGGGGAGATATGATCAAATCTCTGTTTGCCCTGCTCAGCCTTCCTGTGCTTCCCACCATGGACTCTGCCAGGGCCAGAAGGGCATTTCCGGCAGTCAGGAACGGCATGTACAGAGAGAGACAGAGTTCTTCCCTATCCCAAGGGGCACCCCGGCTTCCACTCTCCCCCCACATTCCTGTCTCCATGCAGCAGCCAGAAGGATGTCTAAAACATAAACCAGACCCACAGCACTCCCGCTCATGGCCTGCCGGCCTCCCCCCTCCCTGGAAGGCAATTCCATTGCAGCCCCACCCCTGGCCAGTCTCCCCAGCAGCACCTTCCTGAAGCTCCTCTCATCCCTGGGCCCCTGTGGGAACAGCAACTCTGACGTCAAGCTGCAACAGCTTTACAAAGGCACTTTGACCCCTTCCTGGTCTGCTGTCCCTGCAATGCCTTGGGTTCCTGATCCCAGCATCAGTCCTTCTAACCCACAATCCCTGTGCTCTGCTAGGGGGATTCTGCTTCCCCACTGGAGCAGAAGCCATTCCTGTTATAGTCCTGTGCCTGCACAGAACCTGACATATAAAACAAGCCAGAGAAACTTTGTAAGCTCTCATCTTCCCCTATTACAGCAGAGTCATCTGACTAGGATGATGACCAGACCTGGGAATGGGCAGTAAGCTATAATACCTACCTGTGAGTCAGCTCCTGCCTACAGTTACTTGTGAAGAGTAGGCACAAAGAAGAGGTCTGTGTCATGTCCAAATACATAGTGGTAGCAGTGGTCAATTTGACTCCTGGTGGCCTAAGTCATGTGTCTGTACACATCTCCATTCAAGGAATACTGGATCTCATGTTTGTAATACCTTTTTCCCCAACAAACCTGACCTCCTGTTAAACTAGCTCTCTCAGAAACACCCTTATCCAATTCCCCTGACTTACCCACTTCCACAGTCCCATGCCCAGTCACCTAACCCTGAAGATACCCCATCCCTGTCTCCATAGTCCCATTTGATCTAGACCCATCACCACATGAGTGTGTGCTCTTTTGATAGGAACAGGAGCTTAAGAGACAAGAGAAAGCACAGAGAGAGAACTTGCATCTTGGGTGGTCTTGATCTATTTTTAGATGTTAGTAGGCTGTCACTCTAAGACCAGTGACTGCATCATCCCTACAATTTGATCTTGTCATTGTTGCAAAATCACACAACACAGTAAAAAAGAATGGGGGCAGGCATCTGGTGGGGAGAACTGGATGAGTGGATTGATGGATAAAATAGATAGATTAGATAAATAGAGAGGGGGAGAGAGAGAAAGGAAGGAAGGAATAAAGGAAGTAAGGAAGACAGATGTATGGATAAATGAATGGAAAATGGGTAACAGATAATGGAAGATTGAATGGATGGACGATGGCCATATAGATGGATAATGGATGGATGGATGGATGGATGGATGGATGGATGGATGGATGGCGATGGGTCAATAGACAGATGGGGATGTGTATAGATGGATAAATTATGGTGGATACCTGAATAGGTAATGAGTTGATAAGTGGATAGATAGCAATGATAGATGAATGCATAAAGAAATGAGTACTTGACAAAAGTAGAAGGATGAATGGGTAGCTGGAGATATGTGAGTAGGTGGTAATGGATGGACAAAAGGATAAATAGGTGGTAAATGGGTGAGTGAAAGGGTAATAGGTGAATGGATAGACAGATCTGTGAATAGATGGCAAATGTATAGAGAGTTTGTAAGACAGAAAGAAGTAGGAGTCACTACATTGAAAGGACAGAAGGAATGAGTTTGGAGGAGTAATGATAACTTCAAGCAAGGGTTCTACTCTCTGAAACACATGGGCCCCAAGTCCTCACTAATGACACCCTTTCTTTGTTCCATCAGCCTCTGGTTATCATTTTACTACCCTGCCAAGGCCTAGGCCATGGACCATTTCCCTTCTAAGCTCCTCCTTGAGTTTGAGAAGATGCTGATAAAGCTAACTACTCTCTCTCTCTCAGTTTCCCTAGCTCACCGCTTCTTGGGCCTAGTATGGTGTTTGGTGAGCAAGGGCCCATGCAAAACTCCAGTGGGGCCTATTCAGTGCCAGCTAACTATAAACCCAGGTCTTTCTCACCTTAGCCTCATGAACCTTAGGAAGGCAGATGTCATAGCAACTCTTTCCCTCACACCTTTCAGGCCCTGGAGAAGATCCTGTTGGTGCTATCTGTACCAACTCCTTCTTATCCCACATTAATCAATTTTCTGTGTCTATAACAGAATACCTGATGGGGAAAAATAACTCAAAAGGAAGAAAAGGGTTTTATGGCTTGTGGTTTGGGAGGATACAGTGTACAATGGTTTGGTGCTGTGGTTTGTGGGCTGCAATAAGACACAGAATCATGGTGGTAATAGCCTCTGGTAGAGGCAAGGTTATTCCCCTGAAGCAGTCAGAAAACAGAGAACAAAGACAAGAAGGGGCTAGGAACAAGATATAGCCTCCAAGGACGCACTCCCTTCAGCTGGGTCCTACCTCATCAGTTCCCAGTACCTCTCCACAGCCCATTCAAATTAGGGTCTGTCTATGAGTTCATCTGTCTACAAGCCCATTACTTCCTTCAAACCCCACATCTTCAACACATGAAGCTTTGGAAGACATCTTAGACCCAAACCATACTGAGGTACCAAAGCCTGCTGTACCTTAAACCTGGATGGCCAACCATTTCCAGGACCCTGGTCACAGGCTACTCAAGAGATGGGAATCCAGTTAGCATATTCTTTAGAAGCCTGTACCTTGTACAACTAGAACCCTAGGTTCAAGGATAAGATGCCTCTGGATTTGGGTAAGGCAGCCTGAGAATCCTACAGGTGATTCTGAATTCAGTGGCCCTTGAGCAGGAGCCTTGCTTTCTATAGACCACGCCCCCAGGTCTAGCTCAGGTTCTCACTCTTGTTCCCCCTCTAGAGCGTCTAGTAGTATGAACTGGGTTGCCAACACCCAAATGATGAATGCGAGGCGTGGGACACCTATGCTAGATGCACCTTGGTGACCCAATTACCAGCTGGCAAGCAGAAAGCCCAAAGGCTCCTATACTGATAGCACCTAAGAAGTACTAGATGAAGCTCTTCTGCCCCTCCCTTCACATACCCCAAGTTCCTGGCTTCAATCCCCTACCCCACCCCAGACAAACTGTGCAAGGGTCCCCCAGGCTATGTCCAACAGCTGCCTGTGCCTCTGAGTCACCACACTTGCTAGGGTGAAGGGGGCAGGCAACTTGGGGAGCAGGCTAACTGGATGCAATTTTTGGTAGGTAGGTTCTGGAGAACCCTAACATATACACAGTACTGGGTAATAGGGCCATAAGATAGACATGAATATCTGGTGTCAGAATTTTCAGGAAGTTGAGCTCCTAATAGAAAGAGTAAGAACTAGGAACCCTTGGCCCACCACTAGCCTGTGTTGGGTTATGAGGTTCAAAACCACAGAATATAGAAAGCTCCCAGGAGGAAGTCCTGGGCAGTCTGAAGACTCAGGTGGGAAGGGAGATCTCCAAAGGCAGAGGTTACAAAGTAGAGGAACGCTAAGTGCTGGAGACAGTGTAAGGAGACAGAACCTCCTATCTCCAGACAGACCATGTCTGGAGAGTGTCTCCATGGTTCATGACAAAATGAAGGCTGCATTTACTCACTGGCTCTCTGTGCATCTGCCCCTGGTTGGGAACCAGCTTCATGGATCCTCACAATGGTTAAAAAATGACCGCAGACTGCCTGTCATGGTGAAGGGACAAGAAACCTCATCATAGTAAAATGTAGCCCTATGGAGTCAAGTTTTTGACTTGAGGAGTGGCTATGATGGATTAAGAAGCAAGAAGGTTGTCTGTTGTCTATTTCTGGAACATCCCAGCATGTTCCCTTCTCAGTACTGTCATCCTGCCTTGACTTGCCCTGAGGTGCTGTTTTTCACTGACACACACACCTCCGGCCTGTGACCTCAGAAGCTGCTTGCTCACAAGACTTCCGTTTTCAGGCTTCTGCATCACTGTCTGACATATGTGGTTGTGGTACATCATTACTGCTCATCTCCTGGAAAACCTAATGGTCACCTGGGGGACGTCAGTACTTTATTGAAGGTTATGTGCCTTCCTCAACATTTCAACATTCCTCGGGTAATGTTTGCTTGTTTCCATGAATGAACAGATGCATGTCTGCCTACTACATCTAAACCTTGGGAAGTGGCAGCTTTCTGCCCCTGGAAGTCCCTCCTAATACCTTATTTCTTATCCCCACAAGACACTGAAGCCCAAGTTTGACAGACATGCCCAGTGGCACCAAGAATATTCCAGAATCAGTTCCTCACTCATCCTGGTCTGGCCTAATTCATAGCAGAAGTCCATGGCTCCAGTCCTGCACAGGCTCCTGCACACACCCTTCCAAGGGTTAAGGCAAAGCTCTCTGCACCGCACGTTTGCTGAGATGAACGGTCTCAGCAGTGGCCCGTTCGCCAGCATTTTTGTGGTCACAGTCAGATGTTTTTAACCACATTGGATGGAACCCATGACGGGTCTTTCCGCAGTTTTAGCCAGATTCTGAACAGTACCTTAAAGCCCTGTCACATTCCAGAATGAGGGCTGCGATAGTGCCCAGCTCCCCCAGTTTTACACAAATATAGTTGCCCCCAGGTACCCAGGGAAGAAGCTGACCACAGTGGTGGTAGGCAGGAAAGCTGGGCCAGGACTCTGCATCTGTACTGAGAAAGCAGGGCTAGCCTTGTTGACTGGCACCTGGGATGCCGCCTTTGGGAGATTCTGATGCAGTCCTCAGCCAGGAAGGCTCCACGGATGGTTGAGGCACATGGTATCTTGAGATACTAACAGGGCCAGCTCCATTCCACAAAAGCTTGGAGCCACCCTGAGCCAAGTGAACTGTGGTTATAGACCCAACCAGGGCCCCTTCCCTTGCCGGGCTTCTCCTGGGGCTCAGCCCTTCCTCCCTGGCGGGGCCAATCACTAGACTTAAAGAAACACCCAATCCTGAGGATACAAGTGGCATTCCAAGGAGGGATGCTAGACTCAGAATCTAACATGCTTCAGAAACCTCTCTAAGTTAGGGATATGGCACCGTCAGTAAATGCTTTTTCCACACAAGCCTGCGTGAAAGTCTCAATACAATCTCCAGGACCTAAGTTAAAAATGTAAAAACAAAACAGTCAGGAATGGAGGTGGCACAAGTCTGTATTCTAGGCATTAGGAAACAAAGACAAGCAGCCCCTGGAGCTTGCTGCAGAGCCAGCTAGACTAATCAGTGAGCTCCAAGCCAGCAAGAGACGGGGGTTTCAACAAACAAGGTGGGTGGCGCCTGAAGAGAGATACTCAAAGTCGACCTTTGGTCTCTACTCACAGCACACAAATCTATAGGCACACACACTCTTCTCTAAAGCTCTCCCTCCCCATTGGGCACTCACCAGCTTTGTAGAAATTGTGTCCATTTGCATTTTAAAGACCTTGAAAAAGGACCCCTAAGGACCTAAGCAGTGTCTAAACATCTTCCATCCCCCCAGGACTTTCTTTCAGAATATGCAGATATCTAAAACCCACCTGCCCTGCAGGGAATTGCAAGACCGTCTAAAACAACATCCACCAACAACTCTGCGCCCCCACCACCTATTCACACCATTAAACCTCAGCATCTCCCAGTTAGTGTGAATGAAGACTGCCTGCCTCCCTTGCCATCCTCAGGGTCTGTCTGTTCAGGAACAGTGCCCTAGGGACATCTGTGAAAACATTTGTTTGTTTCAGGGCTCTGGGGCTGTACCAACCAAACCTCTTGCTCGGAATCAAGCTGTATTTTGTGGTCCTGTGGACCCAGTTTGGCCAGTGTAGAGTGCCCAAAAGCCCTCAGAAAAGACAAAGAAAGAGGCCTTTCAGACTAGAAAACAGAAGCAGGGTACTTTGACATATGTCACCATGTGCCTGGGCCACTTGGCTTGGCTACCCAAGCAAGGGGCCAAGAGAGTCCCCCCTTTGTTCCTTCTTCACAAATGCCATGTATCCACTCCACACATGTGCACACAACTCAGAGGCTCTTGCCTTTGGAATGCAGTCCACCCCACCTCCAGTTCTTCCCTAAGCAGTTCAGCTGCTAAGCCCTGAACTCTCCCACCTGTCGGGTCCTTAGCACCAGCTGCCCAGAACTCCTGGACCCAGGCACAGCTGGATGACTACCCCTCTGAGCTGGCTGGGCCTGCTGTCAGCTGCCAGTAAAGCCCTCCAACCTTCCCAACAGGTGTCCCCACAACTGCTGGGGGGATTGCTTAGCTAGGCAGTTATTCCCCTGTCCCAGGCCTGCAGGATGATGTCAGATGGGTAGGCCACTCACCACTTTGGAAGAAGGTAGCATGAGGGATCCAACAGGCCCCACAGCAGTTATTGGCACTAGAGGACCCCCACACACACACCAGTCATACTCAGCTAAAGCTGAGTTAGGCCAGATCTTCCTGTCCCTTTCAAAGACCAACCGGACATTGACCAGAGAAATTCGGCCCTGAAGGGTCTGGGGTGTCTTTACCTGGCATTCATTCAGCCTTTTACCTCTGTCTAACCAACATTGCTCAAGCACCTTCATGTCCTAGGTTCCCCCACAACAGAGTTGATCTGGGTGGTACTGTCATTGGAATTATTGAAGAAGACTGGCTAATCAAGAGTCGGGTAGGAAGCTATCTCAGAAGTACCGGCCATGAGGCTGGCCACATGCTGGGCTGTAGACAAGGAAGGCATCCAGCATGTAGGAGGTACAATCCCTACTGTCTAATCACTGAGGTGTCTGTAGTCTCCAAATGGACGTAGAGGCCCTTATGAATCACGTTAGAATCAGGAGCCTAGAGTGTTCCTGACCTAGAACCTTCCATGCATTTCTGAAAGAACCCCTACCTGATCTTAACTGTGTCTGTTGCACATCACACTTGATGATAGGAATTTGTTCTAAAGAACGTGTCATTGGACAATTACGTCACTGTGTGAACTCCATAGTATGCTCCTACTCAACCAAGACACCTAGTGACACTAGGTAATAGAAGCTAGTATCTAAACAGCCACCACACATCAGAAACATCCCTTGGAGGCATGACCATAGGCTGTTAAGATCTTTCTGCTCATGTATTTTAATATTTATGTTTAGACATCATTTGGATCTAGACTTTTCTCGTGTTTCTGTACCCAGCTCTTGCCTCTGGTTTTGAGTTAAATGGTTTCTATCTTAGCCTGGGCCCTAAAGCACATTGTGTAGGTATAATCTGCTTTTTAAAAACATCCTAAAAAAACCACTGTAAAATCTGGTCCAATAACGTTCTAGAGGTGAGTAGGTGTTGGAATCATGATCTTCCCAGCAACCTTGTGTGTATTATTAATATTTTTTATTTCAGAAACCATGTTTACCAGGATAATTTTTTAATCCTGAAATTTATCTATCATTTAAAAATTTTAATTTCATTGCTATAAAATTTCTACCAGTAGTGGGTTTGATGGTGATCTCAGCACTGGGAAAGTGAGGCAGGAGGATCAGTAACTCAAGACTAGGCTGGGCTGCCGAACAAGACCTTGGCTCAAAAACAAACAGTGTTTCATAACCAGCAGCAAATAGACACCTCTGTATCTGTAGTTGTTACAGCCTTTGAGTTTCCAATTTGCTGTTATCTTACTTGCTTAATGTTTATTTCATTGACCGCTCAAACAGCTAGCATTTGCTTTCCTCAATGATTCTGCTGTCAGGATTTTTCTCCATTTTGCTAGTATTCTTCAGTGTCTTGATAACTTATTTCGGTGTTCTTTCTTGGTATTTGTTGTTATGCTGTTTTCTTTTAGATGCCAGAGTAACACCTGGGAACACTTGCTTCCAGCCCCTCTGGTTCTCTAACAGTGCTGCGACCATTCCTCTAAATGTCCCTTTGGCTGTATCACACCTTCTGCAGTCATTCTGAGCCCAGTTGCAGGTACATCTGCAAACTGATGGACCTCTGTTTCATTTCCTTTTTAAGCACAGGATTGTTTAGGGAGTTACCTTTGAACCTCCAGTGTGTCTGTTGGTGGCTACTTTCCAATTTTATATCAACGTTTAGGTCTTTTTTTTTTTTTTTTTTTTTTTGGAAGATTATGGAATTTTCCTTGGACGCCCAGGACTGCCTCTGTGACCTTCTGGTGTATACTGGAGGCATTGGACTCTGTCAGGAGTTCATCTTGTCATGAGTCACCCACCTCCTGACTTCCTTTTTGAGCTTATTTACTTGTTTGCCTTCCCCTGTAGTGCTGGTTTCTCAGGTATGGGTGTGAAAATTCTCAGGAGTGTGGTGGATTCCTTGATTTATTGGTTTCTTTGATTTTCTTCTTCCCCTTCAAGCTCCAGACACCCTGTCCTTTCCCTGATCTGCTCCAGGATGCTTCCCCTCCCCACCCCCATGAGGTCTGCACACTCAGTCTTCTACTCCCTTGAACTTCTCTGCAATGCCTGGGGTTTCTTAGCTCCCTGTCCATCAATACTCACATGTTTACAGTCATTCTGCACCTGGATATCTCTGGGGCCTCTTTCAGCCATCATAGGGGCGGCGGGTCCTTAGGCTCTGGGCTCCAGTTATACCTGACCTTTGCATCTCTCTAAGGACATCAGAACAATTCCTGCTCAACCAGTCTATCTGAGTTCTCCTCCTGGATGGGGCTCTTGCCCTCTAGGTAGCACAGATACTGTGACCTCTCCTTATCTGAATCAAGACTGAGAGCTCTTTCCTTCGGCACCATTGTGGCTACAGGGTGAGCTCTCTATGCAAATTCTACCTCCTCATTCCTTAGCTGTGTCATAGGTGCAGAGGGGACAATATTGCAAAGACCTGAGTAGGGCATGAACACAGCAAATAAGAAGATGGGAAGCCTGCTGAGGCCTACATGGCCATAGCTATCATTACAAGGGTCCCTACATGTAGGGGCAGTGGGTATAAGAGATGGGTGCTAGAGCAGAGCCCAGAGAGGGAGGAACCATGGGCTGCTAGCTTAGAAGTAGAGGAAGAGCCATGAGCCAAGGAGTCCATTCTAGATGCTGAAAGGGCCAGAAAACACTTGCCCCAGACCCCTCAGAAAATAGTCAGCCCTGCAATTATTAAACTGCAGACCTCCCAGACAGGAAAATCAAGGTATATGCCCCTAAGGCCTTAGTGACTTTGTTAAGGAAACAAAAGAATGGGACAATGACAGGAGCCTGGGTCACAGTAGAGGACTAGAGCACTCAGACGCACCAAGCAGCTGCTAGTCACCGCAGCAGGAATCAAATATGCACTTAGATATATTAGTGCTATAAAGACAGCTATGGGAGTATCAGATGGGTTGCAAAAGCAGGAGGAAGTTAGCAGAAGTGTCTAAAGAACCACCCCCGCCCATGATCTATATGCCAAAAGATCCAGGCAAATGGACTAAGTACAAAGATGAAACAAGCCCTCTAGGCAGAGTATGTAGCATATGTAAAGGCCCTGGCACAGGAAGGAAGGGGCCTAGCTTGAACTGAGAGGAAGTCGAAGGCTGAATGGGGCTAGGGAAGGCAGAACACTAGGCAGCTTAACCTTAGCACACGGATGCCAGAAGGCAGGGAAATGTAGGTGTTAGGGATGCATATATAGGATCCTTCTGAAATTTAAGGCCATGCGATCATTAAACCAAAACGCTAAGCCAAAAGAAAAAATTATAGAGACTTTAAAGGAACTTGATTTCAAATACTCAGAGCAAGATCAAAATAAATCTCAAAAAATAGGATTAAAAATGAAAGATTAAGATAATTAATCAAGAAGCATAAACACTCAATAAGTAAATATATTTTTAAAAAAAGAAAAAGAAAAAGTCAAAGGCAACTTTTAGCTTCAGAGAAAACAAAAGGTTATAATTACAGAAAACTCATGAACAAGGAAGGCTCAGGACAGTAAAGCTCTTGCCACACAA
Organism: Micromys minutus; assembly: GCF_963924665.1. NCBI lineage: Eukaryota > Metazoa > Chordata > Mammalia > Rodentia > Muridae > Micromys > Micromys minutus. The sequence continues at coordinate 56,211,946 of NC_137971.1, read as the reverse complement.
TCATAAGGACTTGAGTTCAACCCTAGAACCAATGTTAAAAGTAAAAATGAGGCATGTTTGCACATACCTATAATCCCAGTACTAGGGAGTCAGAGACAGGGCTCCTTTGGGCTCAATAACCATGTAGCCTAGACTAATCAATAAATTTCAAGTCCAGTAAGAGATCCTGTCTCAAAAAAAAAAAAAAAAAAAAAAAAAAAAAAAAAGGTAGACAGTACTTAAAGGGATGACACTTGAAGTTGATCTCTGGACTAGGAGCATGCTTGCATGTGCGCACGCGCGCGCTCGTGCGGGGACACACACACACACACACACACACACACACACACACACACACACTTATTCAATAGCTAGAAGTTCCAGGGAAAGCATAGGATGTGGGGCTAAAGAGAGAGCTCAGTAGCTGTCTTGCAGATGAGCCAGGTTCAATTGCCAGCACCCATGTGGAAGATCTCAGATGCCTAAACTCCAGCTCTAGAGAATCCAATGCCCCTCTGTACCCCACAGAGTACACATCCATAGTCTCTGGCACACATGCATATGCAAAAAAAAAGTAAATAGAAGGAAGACCCTCCTAAGTCCTTCCAAAGATACTGGGACAAAGTGAATACCATAGAATCATCTTAGAGACAGAAAGTAAGGAACTAATCCATGGACCTCTCAATATTTACAAATTTCAGAAGAGAAAATTTTATGCCCAGCCAAAGTATCTGCAAAGGGAAAGGAGACACTTGGTAATTCATAAGATTTGCTTTTCATGTATTTTCTTAGAAGTTTCTCTAAAAAAAATGTAGATCCTTTGAATAGCAAGGTCAGGCAAGGCAGAGGGGGCTGCCCAAGAGAACAGTGAGAGAGAAGCCTGTAATTGAGAGAAGTATATATTTCTTAGATGGTGCGTGCAGTTGCACACACGTATACACCTGGCACACAGAACCATGCCTGCATAAACAATCACACACATATACACTCAGAATGCAGACCCACACAAATGTACTCTTTCTCACAAGCAGGCTCCTTCACATGTGCATATGATTCTCTCCCAGTAAAGCTTATTCCCCAGCTGACAAGATGGCTTAACAGGTAAAGGCACTCAACCACCAAGTCTGAAAACCTGAATTTATCCCCCGGAACCTAGATGGTAGAAGAAGAGACTATGCTCACACAAACTAGCTTCTAACCTCCACACACATTCACATACACAGGAAAATAAGGAAAGAGTTGGCAGGATAGCTCCATAGTTAAAAGCATCTACTACTCAGACAGAGTTCAATTCCCTATGTCAGATGACCCACAATACCTGTAACTTCAGCTCAAGGGGAGTATAATGTCATTGGCCTCTGCAAGTACACTCACATGCACAAAGACATATGGACACATAAAAGAATAATAAAATCTTTTAAAGATGATTAAATAAATGTTTAAATAAAACAACTAAGGCAAACCCAAAGGCAACCATTAACTACAGAGAAAACAGAAAACTGTTATCACAGAAGGACTCTGTAAACATAGCGTTTACACAGCGGTCTTTTAAAGCTACATGTTTCTTTGAATTTCAAGTGCTAAACATTTGTCTAGCCTAGCACTGTGGTCTAATTACAGAAGGAACGTTGAGGATGAAGTTGTGGAACAAAATCTTGATGGCTCATCTTCCATGACTATCACTAGATAATGCCTAAAACTGCAAGAGTGGGAAACAGCCAAAAAAATCTGACAAGAAAAGTACAAAAAGATAAATATTACAGGAAAACTAATAAATAGGAGGTCAGTAGGGGGTAGTGCAGGAAAGAGGGTCCTATAGAAGGGAGGCAAGGATGGAGGTTGAAAGGGGCGCAGTGCTCTGCTTGGCCACATGGCTGGGAGCTGAAGCAGAGCAGATGAGGTGGCCACATGGTTGTGCGTCTACTCAACTGTGAACTGAGAAGTTAGGCTATGAGGTTCAGAGGAGCTGAAAGTGGTGCTAAAGGGGTATTGTTGTGAAAGAAACCCTAAAAGGGGATGTGCTTGAGGTCACTTGACAAGAGGCTACAGAGAGCAGTGATCATGAATGATGAGAGGACCGAGCTGATGCAAAAGCTAGAAGGTGGGCAGAAAAAGCCCAGGAGCTCTTTGCATCCCAGAAGTCTCGGGGAGGCTTCAAGGGAGGGACAGGACAGCAAGGGCTGAGCGCCCACTGGGTTCCCTCTCAATGCCACATTCATTTGGCCCAAATGGGACATGACAAGAGCCAGGCTGCTTGTCTGCAGGGTCTCCTGAGCTAAGTGAAGAACAGATGAACAAAGCCCGAGGGACTGGACAGGGAGCCTGAGGTCAGCAGGTCAAGTCTGCCTTCAAAGGCTGGTCTGCAAAGAAGGCAGTCGTGTGCTCAGTTCATATGCCCGTAGATATCTTTATGCTCAGAACCTTAGTCATGAAGGGATGAAAGTCCTGAGATATGCACAGGGAAGGAGGGAGGCTCCCTTCCCAAGTTGGGGCCTGGCTGGATTTAGATTAGACACAGGCTGGACTCTCCCCCTTATACCCCAACCCTCAGTGGCCTGACTCAGCTGCCCAGTTGCCAGAGGGTGGCCAAGGGAGGCCCTTCCAGACTCAAACCTTCTCGGTCCTTGCCTGCTCTGCTCAGCATCCTTCCAGGAAAATGGGCGGGTTTCCTGTGGAAGAGCCCCGGTGCCAGGAGAGTGAGCCCTGAAGGGTGACAGGGCACCTACAGCTCCACTACCCTCTCTGCCAGGCACCCCTCCCGTGTGCCTGACTCCACCCATGGACGCTCGCTTCTTCGGGTTAGATGTCCTCCGTTGTTCTTGGCAGATATTTCCTGAATGTCTGCTATGTACTCTGGGAACATGGGGAGTGGGGAGAGGCAGGGGGGTGCAGTATGTGGCCCTGCCCTTGAGGAAGTCATGTACAGTGAGCCATGGACCGTAAACAGGCAATAAATTGTCTTCTGTGAGGCTGTCAGGAGAGGAGGAGGAAGCACCCAAAGCAGTCATTCACACTCCAGAATGAATGAGCGCCTCTGGAGCTCCGCTCAATAACAGACCAGACCAGGGTGGCCTCCTATTTCCAAGGACTGGGACAAGGGTGGGGAGGATTGTAGAGAGGGGGTAGGGCAACTCCCTCCTTTACCATAGCTGCTTCACCAACACCCTGAGTTTCCTAGCTGCATCCCTGAGACTCCTGGTAGTCCCCACAATAACACCCTACCCCCACCTTACCCTGGTCTCTACCCCTTCTGCCCCCTGTACCCTCTCCACAAGGCCTCACCCTCCCCATCATCCTGGAAACGATTTTGTTGTCTACAGAGATTATGTGTAACTGACTGTGAGTTATAAGTCTCCGGAGCGAGCGAGCAGCCTGTTACCTAACCAGGCCTGGCTCGTGCCAATGTCTTGAGTAATTATTGGGGAGGGGGGCCTCAGCCCGCAGCCGAACCTCTCCAAGGGAATGCTATTGTTTTTCACGTCAGCTGTGCCTTGGACAGAAAACTGTAGGAATGAGATGGGGTGGAGGGTGGCTTAACTCTTTGGGCTCTGTCTGCCCTAGCTTCTCGGGGCTGCCTGGCAGAGAGCAGGCCCTGTCGGGGGTCAGAACCCCAGGCCGAGCCGGCAACCGTCACTTGGCAGAGCCTGTGGAAACCACCGTGCAGCTCTGTGCAGACAGTTGTGGAAACTTGGGCGGGCTGTCAGTTCGCCCAGCCAGCATCCCAGCCCTTTCTCCCGCTCCTGCCCCTGCTTCCTCAGGGCTCACCTGCAGGCCTACAGCTGTCATAGGAAATGCCCTGCTTGTTTGGGGCCCATTCGGGCTCAAAAAGGACCAGGAATGGGGCAGCAGGCACCACTAGGGTCCTCAGCCTCCCCCAGCTCAGCTGGATCCCTGCCTGCTCTAGAGGAACCCACAATCCCTTCCTACTGGTAGTCTCAGCTCACTGGCATCACACACATACAGTCAGACCCACTGAGGTAGGGCTCAGTGTTCTTGTGGGAAGCCTTAAGGCCAGGGAGGAAGAGGCAGGGTGGGTACCACCAAGCAGTGAGTGGCATGGGAGCTACATCCTAAGGAGTCTGGACCTTGTGGTCACTCAGACCAGCCATAGGGCTTAAAACACAACTCAGAGGTAACTTACATGTGGATATGTCAAGCTAGGAGTAGAATGTTCTGGGTCCTAGGGAGCAGGCAGAGCATCTGCCACACTGGTTGAGCTTTAGCTAAGATAATGACAGCAGTGTCTCAGTCAAGAGCTTCCATGTCCCTAAAGCAGCAGTCAGACCAGGAATCGCTTCTGCTCTGTCTGCTTCTCTGTCTGTGGCACCCCTATGGCTGCTCCCAGGGTTGCTGTCACCTCTTCAGTAGCAGGAAGAAGGAAAATACCTGAAGGACAACCTCCCTCCCCACACAGCCTGGTTACCTGAGAGGCCCCTTGTTAGCTTTTCTTCTGTCCAATGACCAGAAGGCAATGTGCCACTGCAAGGACCCCCTGGTGAATAAGTGGCTAATTCAAGGTTCTTTTGCTAAAGGAGGAAGTGGCTCTGACTTTGTCTGAAAGCAAACTCATGTGTTTCAGAGGGAAAGAATTCTGATAAGAACTGGGTGTTGGAAAAAAAGCAAGGAGTTCATAGACCCCTGGGGGCTCAGTCTGAGTCTTAAGAGACAGGCTCACAGCAGGCCTGATCCCTGGGATAAAGAGAAGACTGACAGGCAATCTGTGGAGCTCAGCTTAGGATAGGTCAAAGTTAAGAGCTTCTTAGATGCCTAAGTGCTGAGGTCAGACACTAGCAACTTTGTGACCCAGTGAGCGTTGAGGGTACAGGCTGGCATTAAGGTCGTATAGAGGCATTAAAGCTTGGCATGGTGAGGCCAGAAGCCAAGAGGCACCCAGCAACAAAGGAATTAGGGCAGGACTCAGAAGACCTAGGAGGAGGAAGAGGAGGAAGTGGCCTGCCTGGAGGAAAGAGATCCGGGAAATGTGCATCCTTGGAATCTGAGGATGAAAAGGGGAAAACCCAAAGGCAAGTCTTAACTCCAGGGAAGACAGAAAACTGGAATCACAGAAGACCTTGTGACTCAACTAATATTCACTTCTTCTTCCTCTAAACCCACAAAAAACCATGGCAGTAGAATCACCAAAGAGGGAAATTGCTGGTATAAGTAAGCAAGTAAAGACATCAGAAGAGCATAAGAGACCCCACAGGTTTGGAAAAGTAGATGTAGCTCTACCAGCAGAGACAACCATAGAAATAAGAACTTGAGCCAAGCTTTTCAGGCAGAGAGATCTTCCAGTTGGGATCCTGGAAGAACTTTATACCATCCTGAGGGCAGAGCCATGAAGAGAAAATGCCTACTAAAGCTCAGTCTGAGTGGCACTCCATCATTATCCCCTAGTCCATGACCCCAAGTACTTGCTGACCCCCACCCAACCAGGCTACACCGTGGAGAAGCTGACTCTGTCAGCTCTGATTGTGAGGATACTAGGAACAGCTGTGGGTGGAGCTGAACACTTTAAGGCTGAAAAGCCAACTTCTAGAATATCCCACTGGGTTCCATTATTGTTTCAGAACAGAAATAAAACAGACATCCTAAGTCTCCTGAGAGAAGAATATAGGTCATACACAGAAAATGGAGAATCAAAACACCAGGAAGTGAGCACATGCTAGTACAGTACACTAACTTCCAACTTTGAGGTTGGGGGTGGGCAATTTCTAATCCAGAATCCTAAGTATAACAGAAGAATAAAGATATTTGCCAAAATGCACACTCAAAAAAATTTTTATCTGCCACATAACCTTTTCTCAGAAAATGGCTGGGGGAGGTGCTCCTGAAAAATGAGAGGTAAAGAACACAGATGCTGGGGACCAAGGAGAATATAATACCTAGAAACTGGAAAGAAACCAGCCCTGCAAGGGTTCCAACAGAAAGAGGAGGGGGAGGAGGAAGGAAGGGAGGGGTGCTGATTCATTATCAGTATTCCCAACAGGATCAATAGAAAAATGTTATAATTCTTGCAGAAAGTTAAAGAATGTATTGGTGACAGATGTAGAAAAGTGCTGGGGGTGTGGTGCAGTGGTAAAGTGCTTGCCTAATATGTACAAAACCTGGGATTGATCCCCAGCAATGAAAAAACAATAGTTGAACAAAGATTTTAAAATATTAATTCTTTGGGGCTGAAGATATGGCTCAGATGTGAAGTATGCTCGCTGCTCTTGTAGAGGACCTGAGTTGAATTCCCAGCATCTACATCAGGCACTTACAACACTTCTAACCCAGGTCCAGGGGATCCAATACCTTCTTCTGACATCCATAGGCCTCCATGGCAATACATTTAGCATATACACATATATACATAAATAAAAACAAACCCTTTCAAAATATTTTAAAGTTAACAAGGGATAAGCAAGCTATCTTAGCTGGCAAAGGCATTTGCTACCAAACTTGACAACCTAAATTTGGTCTCTAGGACCTATATGATAGAAGGAGAGAACCAACTCCCACAAGTCATCTGCTTAGGTGCACATATATGTGCATGTGTGTGCACAAACACAAAATGCCTTTCTATAAAAGATAGAACAAAAGAAAAATAAAACTAAGCCTAACTCAAAGGCAACCATTAACTACAGAGAAAACAGAAACCCATTATCACGGAAGGACCCCGTGAACATAGCATTTGCACAGCAGTCTTTTGAAGCTACGTGTTTCTTTGGAACACAAGTGCTAAACATTTGTCTAGCCTCGGACTGTGGTGTAACTACGGAAGGAATGCTGAGGACAAAGTTATGGGACAAAGTCTTAATGGCTCATCTTCCAGGATTGTCACTAGATAATGCCTAAGACTGCAAGAGTGGGAAACAGAGAGTCAAGAAATATGACAAGAAAAATAGCTAAGAAAGTTGAAGACTTCCCTCTGGGGACTGTTGGGGACTGGAGATGTAACCCCCAGAGAGAGGGCTGTTCAGAGATAGAAGAGCTTCTGACACGCTTACATAATGTTGATGAGAAGCTTCTAAAACTGCAGGAACGTGGGTACCAGAAAATAGAGAATTCTGCTGATGGCCTGATGAGGAAGAAGAGAGGGTCCAACAGTCTGAGCTGTGACTCAGAAGGAGAAGATGAGGGCGTGCTAGGGGCTGGGGTGACAAGAGATAAAGGGCAAACCAGCCTGGAGCTTGCTCCTGTGCGCAGTATCTAGGTCAGTTAAACTGTGTCTGGGGGACTAAATAGGTCTGTGGTCATATGTGATGGGCAGTAGTAGGAAAAGAGAGTTTGCTGACAGGTATCCCATCCTTTAACCAAAAGTGACAAAGGGACCCAGATCTCTCCCAAAGTAGGCCTCCCAAATATGAAGGTTACTTTGGATGGTCTCCAAGACTCCAAGAACTGGGCTAGTAATAACCTAAAAAACAGGGGGACTGGGGCTTCCTGGGGCCTGTGAACTACGCCCAGCTTGTCAGCATGTGTCCCCTTACCCAACCCCTGGTGTCCCGAGTGACTTCTTCCTCCAAGCCCGAAGCACAGGAAGGGCGGGCTGGGAACTGCAGGATAGGCCTGAGTCCCTCATCAGCTGAAGGGGTCAGCCCAGGCCAGGTGGGCCCAGGGCCAACAAGAACCTCATTCCTAGGTTGAGCCTTCCCTACCTTGTGGCTCACCTTCTAAGAATTATAGATCTTCCTGGGAGGGGGGTCCACAACCTGTTTTCCCTCAGCCTTGAGTCCCAGAGAGCACTCCACATGCAATTACAGGCATGGCATGATCAAGACAAAAATATAGTGGGGCACATGAGATGTCTAGTTCTCTCTAGGAATGAGGCAGTCAGGGTGAATTTACAAGGTGAATCTCAAAGTCTACCAGGTGCTTTTCTGCATAGGGTGGTTATGATGTCCCCCCTACAGTTCAACCACCACCCTGCCCACCAGCTTCTCCCAAGAGCACAGGAGAGTCACTACAAGATAGTATGCATATAGCCACAGTGACAGCAGCTTTTAGGAAGATCCTTCTTCAGGATCACTAGCCCTACCTGGCTCAGCATCCCTCAGTGCCCAGCATCAGGGTAAAGGCTCCTAGAAGCAGGGTAAATGGCCTGTCTTTGGCTGTGGGATGAGGTTGGAGGTTGCAGGTCAGAGCAATCTCCAAGGTGATAAGAGGCTATTGCCAGAGTTGGGGGCTGGGGCATGACTGTGATGTGGACCCTGGACTACAGTGAAGATAAGAGTTCCTGTGGGTGCAGGGAGAGATGGTACCTATCGTCTACACTACACATAAGTCCCCCACCCCCACCCTATCACACACACACACCCCCGCCAGTGCAGATCCCTCTTATCTCTGCTTAGGACAGGCTGCTTAGGGAAAGACTGTCACCAGAAAGAGGAAGAAGATGGCATCAGTGCCCACCACCTCCTCCAGAGATAGGATATCTGTTAGAGGCACCTCCTCCAGGGCCCTGAGAAGCTAGGAAGACTGGCTAGGTGAGCAATGCCTTGGTCTTGCCACTATAGTCAAGGCCTATACCTTGACTAAGAAGCTAAACCTCAGAGAAGATAGCAGTGCCAGGGTCAAGCCCAGTGATGCCTGCCACTCAGAGGTTGGGGCAGGACTTAAGAAGAGATGACCACTACAGCATGAGTTACCCAAATCCATGGCTATCTGGACCAGTGGCCTAGGGCCTTAACTATACCCACTAAGGTTTCCACTGAGGTTACAGAATGCCAGAGAGTAACCCAGAGTAAAAAAGCAGGTTCACTCCCCTTACATCCAATACTTCTGGTATCTTAGTACCCCCATGACGCAGTGCCTGTCATGGATGTTGGGGGTGGACAATCAGCCTGAGCCTGAGCTGGGGATCAGTCATGCTACTGTAACCATGGCAGGGTGGCCTGAGGTACTGGAAGCAGTACAAAATGGCCGATAACAGGTAGTAGACTGGATATGTTCACTGTCAGTGTCCATTCTGATGAGCCTGGGGACATAGGGAAAAGAACCTGCCAAGTATGTCCAGATGGGCTGGAGCACTGGGGCCTGGCTTGAGGCCCCAATGACTTCCTGCTGGTCCAACTCTTCTCACTCACTTCCTGAAGAGCCTGTCAGAAACCAGAGGCAACCAGGGCCTATTTCACACACTCTGGTCAGGCAAGTGAGGACCAGCACTGAGCACCTGATGAGTGACCTCAGAGCCTTGCATCCATGTGACAGATCATGGGGAAGGAGTCACAATGAGGAGGCAGCCCAGACACAAGAGCTGAGCACAGGGGACAGAAACTGAGGAGAGAGTGACAGGTAGCATGGTATTGTGGCCAGTATAAAGCAGAGCATCATTGCTGCATATGGAGAGATGAAAGCCAGAAGAGCTGGCAACCCTTTTGTTCCCAGTCACTGGAGGTCCAGAAAAGGGACATGGAATCCCAGCTCCCTTTATTCATATGATACCCTCTAAGCCTTGGAGATCTGCTTCTTCACTGCCAGCCCCATTGGAGCCCAACCTCAAGATACTTGTTTCTCAATTAGGCTCTTCCAACCCATATAGGAAAGGCTGAGTCCACCCACGAGATAATAAAATTTCTGTCCCAAGACTGTGTATGTGGAGGTAGTTGAAAGGAGTAAGGATGAGAGCTAAGAGTTCCGAGGCACAACGGACAAGAAGAAACAGGATGGGAAGCTTTGTCTTGTCCCTAAGGAAGTAGGGCACTCCCATGCTCCAGCCAGGTCTCTACTCCAAGCAGAATACCAGGCCTGACCCAGCTGCCAGGGGGGAGACAATGCCAGGCGGGAGTCAATACGTTGAGTAGTTCGGAACATCCCATATCTGTGTCTCCACAAGTTTCTGGTTCCAAGAGGGACACAAGATTCTAGTTTCTAGACCTAGCCACCCAGCCCCCATCTGCAGCCCTAGGCCCAGCCTCCGGCCTGACTCCAGCCTTAGGGCTCCTGACTTGAGAAAATCCTGTCTCAGAGTAGAAGCAGGAAGTAGGCAAGGGAGTGGGCCCCATCCCGTTCTGCAGGCTGGACTGGGGGCTGCCTGCCCACCTGGGTCAGCCACAGCTTGGATGACTGACTGGCTGAGTCATGGGGCCCCTTCAATGTCCAGACTGGGACAGCGTCCGAACAGCAGTGAGGCAGGATGTTCAGGCCCCAGGAGGGCAGGCACAGTTTCGAAGGCTTGGGACACCAGCTGGATATTGCTCACCTTTACCTCAAAACTTCCTGCCTAGCTTTCTGCTGCCAACAGGGCCTCTGCCTTCCAGAAGCAACTCCCAGTTTCCTGGCTTCCAGCACACAGCCACGCTCAGCTGCACAGAGCCTGTGCCTAGCACCATACCCACAGCCACAGGTGTGTGCATACACATGGCTCTTCATCAGTTCCTCTACCAAGCCCTACTCATCCTGTGGGTCTGTGTTAAGAGTCTACTGTGAGCTGGATATGTGTAAAGCAAGAAGCCTCCTCTTCTTGTCTGTCCTAGAGAGACAGAAAACTTGGGCTAACCCAAGAACTCTGAGATCTCAGTGGTAAATGGGGAGAAGGCCACCCAGAGTGCATAGGTATGAAAGGCTGGGGAAAGGGAAAGACGTTCGAGAGTGGCACTGAGTCCTTGAGGGAGGGAGAAGGCTGCTTAAAGTTCAGCAGGTACAGAGGGCCTGGAGGGTCTCAGAAGGTCCCAGAAGGACAGGAAGCCTATGTCTAGTAGAAGCCAGCTGATAGGAGTCAGTCAAAAGTCATTGTAGGCTAGGAGTTATAGGAGGCATGAAGGCCAACAGTGAGGGAAGGGTTGGCGCTCCTAAGATGAAATGGCCACAGCCATCACTATGGCGTGGCAATTGAGAATGAGGCACAGTGATTCTTACCAGGCAGGAGGGCAAAGGAGGACCTAGACTGGAAATCTTGAAGACCATTATATTGAGAAGAAGGTCAAAGTCTGGGTAGGTCTAATGGGCCATGAGATACAGGAGGTATCTCAGAGTCAAAGTGGGGGATAAGGGAAAGGAGACCAGTAAGTAAACCGGAAAGAATAGTTTGTAAGGAGCCAGTGACCGGATACCAGGAAGCTATGCCCTGGAGGTATATCCTGGGGAGACCAGGTCATAGGTAGAAAACCTGTAGCAGGGCCAGATGCTTAAGGGCCACTGGGGGTGAGGGACAGTGGGAGCCAGAGGCAAGTGAGGGGACCACTAGGGGTATCACCTTGCTCTTGATACTAGGATATCATTCTTCAGTACAAGTGTCTACTTCAGGCATGCTCTAGGTATAGGGCATTCATGGGCTAGGGTTGTTCCCTGAATACTCTTGTCCAGCATTGGGGCCTGGGTTGGAGTACTGCAGGTCCCTTCGGGAAGGTTCACTGCATGTACAGCCACCCAAAGAAGCAAGTGCCCTTGACATGTTCTAACCGGCGGCCTCAAAGCCTGAGTTGAGCAAAAACAAGCAAGTGGACCGCCACACCTGGATCATATTACTGCTGATGTCAAAACTGCCACGGAGGGATACAGTGTCTGAGGCTGGAGCTAGGCAGGGTAAACACCCTGTCGCTGGCCAGGCACCTGGTGCAGGAGGCCCCAAGGAGAAGGAGGGAAGCAGCATTGAATGCCTTTATTTTACAGACTAGGTTACGGTAGAGCATGCGGATCCACACAATCTTGTTGAGACCAGCATGAAAGCCCAGGTGACACAAAGGGACATGGGAGACCAGGCTCCCAATACTCCTGATTGTATCTGGGATACGACAAGGAAGGAATCTATGCCTATCAAGCCTTGAATGCACTCAAGTAGCTGTGAGGCATGCACAGCTGTTGCCAGGGTCTATCTCAAGGGCAGGCCTGGGCTAAGTGAGGTTGTAAAAAACAAACCCACATACTTAAGGCTGTAGATGCAGCTGATATTGGGGGCCAGGGAAGCGCTTCTTTACTAGAAGGACATAGAGTGGCAGTGTTTAGACCAGGAGCAGGCTAGAGCCCCTGAATGCCGAGAAGCCCATGAGACGCACCAGGGACCAGGGAAAATCTTGGACAGAAGCAAAAACTGGGGCTTTGTGACAAGATGGCACTTGGAAATGTTCAAGAAAGAAGCCTCTGGAGGAGGATATAAGATGAGCTAAGACAGACTATCCACAGAGAGTAAGCTCTCAGCAGAACCCAGGCAAAGCAGTCCCTCCTCGTCAGTGTGACAACAGGGATGGAACCAGACCATAGTCAGAGTCCCATTAAGGTTGCTCACCATGAAGCAAGGGAGATAAAGGAGAGAGAAAGCTAGAGCCAAGAGGTTGAACATCTCTTTCCCTGACCTGGCTACTGGGGGATGAGAGAAAATGTGTGTCATGTGAACAGGATAGCTGGCTGGATGAGTGTATGTATGTGAAGGGCTAGGCTGAGAACAGATGACCAGTGCTCATATCAGCAAGAGCAGCAGGCAGAGGTGGGCATGAACAAAGGGCAAACAGAACAAGCTGCAGGTCTAGGAGGCCAGGGACATGAAAAAGGAGGTGAAGCTCCAGGAACAGCAGCCACAGACTCGCTTGCGTTTGCTTGGGACACAGGGTGTGGTGCAGGCCCAGGTGGGCAGCCCTGATCAACTGCCTGTACCCCACGTGACCCCTGTCCACCTGCCACCATTGCCCACCTAGTTTGGCCGAAGGCTCTGGCTTCTGGTACAACGTGTTCTGTCTGGAGTTCTCAAGCTTCCGGGACTCCATCAGGAGAGAATCCAATGCAGGTGGGGCCTGAGCCTGATGCCAGCATAAACAGGGCCTCTCAGCTTCCAGAGCCCTTTTCCAGCCTGTCTAGATGAATGTCCAGCATGAGCAGCTGTTGCAGAATTTGCTCATGGGAGGACTAAGCAGACAGAGCCGCAGCTTTCTAGCCACCCTGACATGAAGCTGCCTCTGCAAACAGGACCCTTTGAGGGTGACAAGAACTGGCTGTTCCCATTCTGAGCCTAGGTCTCCCCAACCGCCACTGGCAGGCAGAAGACCCCATTATTGTCAGAAGCTAGGGTCTCTGGGGTCCTAAGCCTGTTATTGCTCTGCTCTGGGACCTTAGTCCCGAAGCTGACATCAGTTTACACAGAGCAGGGAAACTCTGGAGTGGGCAGTTCCAAGCAACAGGACTACTTAGGAGGGAGGGGATGACCCAACGTCCTGTATCTTGGGGCCACATGATGTTAGCCCAGGGACATCAAACATGCATCTGTGTGAGGCAGCACAGTCTGAGGACAGGGTGAGGGCTAAGTCACATGAACACCAAGGGTGACTTCAGTGGCAGCAGAAGAAGCAGAAGAGAGGCCCAGCGACCTGAGCCCATGTGGGGGAGGTGACCAAGGCTCCCAACTCAAGCTAGAGAGTCAAGAGCAAAGTCATCAGGATTGTCTGGGAGGGAGGTATTGCTGTCACTACTCTACAAGATTCCACCACAGAACCACCATCTGCAGTTCTGTAAAGGACACTCCTGGCCTCCCATACCAAAGCCCCTGGGATTAAAGCTATTTGGAACCCTAGCTCGTGGTCACAGGCATGTGATCACGGTGCTTGGGAGACTGAGGCAGGAGGATCACAAGTGTCAGGCTGGCTTGGTGTACGTAGTGAAACCCAGGATAGGAAGGGAGCTGTTTACAGTGAACCCTAGAAAACCAAATGTGCTGAGAAACCTTGGTATGTAGAAAAGACACCCCCACTATGTGAAGAATCAACCACTACAGGGAACCCCAAATCAACCTCACACACATAAAAGATTCAAGGGTGAAATTCAAACCTAAAAAGCACAAAAATTCATGTTGGACTAAAGAAGAGTGATCCAAGCACACCCTGACTTAGAATCCATGAAGGAACAAAAAAAAATGAAATAAACAAATTCAAGAGAAAACACTTGTGATCAATAACCCTTCACATACAAAGAGCCTTTACAAATCAATGAACATGAAAGGTCTTGCCAGCTAACCCCATTGGCCTTTGCCCAGGGCTTTCTAGGAAGCAGGGCTCTTGGGGGCTTCTACCCCCTCATCCAAGAGAAAATCCAGAGATTAATTAACTCACTCCACAAATATTTGTACTAGATCACATGAGTTTACTGAGCACCTACTGTGTGTCAGACATTAAAAGACTTATCAGGGACTCAAGAAGAATGGCACACTTGAGACCTGACCTCTGGAGCCTCAAGTTTGAAGATGAAACAATTAAAAAGTAAATTAAACTCAGGAAGCTTGTGGGGGGGGGCAGTGGTCACATAGTGCAATCAGGGAGTGGGATAAGCAGAAGCTTTTACTAAAGCAGTGGGCATTTGAGTTGAAAGTCCACAAAGGAGTGTAGAGTGGAATTTCAGGCGGTGAGTGCAAACGTCCTCAGGTAAACATAGGACATGTTCAGGATCTGTGTGAGAAAGGGAGGGGGCTGCAGAGGGATATGACATTCATTAGTGTAATGGAAAAGCTGAGAGAAGACATGGGTCTAAACACAAAGGTCAGCCAATGTTTCCCAGAGCAAAGCTGGATTTACATGAATACTTATGTGGGTATGCATACATGTGGATGTGTGTGTGTGTGTGTGTGTGTGTGTGTGTGTGTGTGTGTGTGTGTAGGGCTAAGAAAGAGAGGGGCAGACACAAGGAAACAACTGTAGGGGACCAGGTAAAAAAAATCACGTGAAGCACAAGTATGTGCAGAGCTGTTCAGGTGCGGGTCTACATGGCAAAGCATGTCCAAAATACATAGGAAGTAAGCTAAGTATCCTAGACAAAGCCCAGGGACAGAAGCAGTTCTCTTGTTCTTGAGGAGTGAATGGTGGATAGTGGATGTTCCTGCTACATCTCATTCTTGGGGTGCTCTTTTTCTAGTGCTATGCTCCATCTGGTATGGCTGATGAATTCACTCTAATGTTGCTGGTTATGAAGAATATTCATTTGTTGGCATAAATAACTTGTCTGGTGAGCTGGTGGCGGCGGGTGTTTATCTGCATAAACAAGACCAGAAGTCATTATTTCTTGACTTTTTGTTCCCTTAGAGACAGTGTCTCTTTATAGAACCCTGGGTGGCCTGAAACTCACGATGCAGATCAGGCTGGCCTCAAATTTACAAATATTCAATCAACCCTGCTCTTCATTGGGTATCAAATATTTTCAATTTGGCCCCTGAAAGTAACCCATGAATGCCCACAAGTCACCAAAGGCCATCCTCTCATGACCCTACAGAGGGCCCTGAGTTGACCAACAAGGATCCCCAGCCTGAATACACTCCAGGGCCTTGTACCCTGAACTCACCCTGGTGTCCCCACCCCAGGCTAAGCTGGTTTGGAGGGTTACTGACCAAGGATCAAGGCTGGGCAGGTTCTGCAAAAAATAAATAAATAAATAAATAAATCTAAAAAGACTCTTCAAGATGTTCTTTTGAAAACAAGTTCATAACCACATCAAACAGGAATCCCTGTCGCTTTGCGTCTGATCACCAGCCTCCGCAGACTCTCTAACTAGCTGTTATTCTAATTGCCTTTTTCTCTTCTGAGGCCCACAGAAGTCATCTATGGTTTCTCCCTTGGTGAGCAGAGATGGGGCACAGCAAGGCTTTTGTATGCCTTGCCCTGTTAATCACTATCAAATTGTAAATAGTGATGAGATTCGAGATCTGTCCCTGTGGCTCTTGGAGAACACCATCCCAGAGCCCCAGCAGATACTCCCCTCTCTGAAGGTGGTGGCACCTCTCTGGACACCTGCTGTGACGTGGCTCCGTGCCTCTACCTACTCAGCACTGGGCACCAATACTCACAAGCTCTCTAGCTGTATTCAAAGCACCAAAGGGGGAAGGTAGAGCCAGGTGGCTTCAAGAACAATTGCTGAAGTTGACTCGGCTCTTTGAAGCTGAGCTCTGGGCTGAAAGTCACCATACTCCAGGCCAGTACCCTTCCTGCAGTGTCCCAGCAGAACCAAATGACAGCTTAGGCATGAAGGGCCTCTTTATATGCTACTCTGGGACCCTAAGTAGCTAGGGAAAGAGGCAGAGCACAGAAGAACAAGCTGAGACCACCTCATGCCCTGCCTTCAAGGCAAGAAGCATGACCTTGGCAGGCAAGCTCCTTAGGCTCCTTGTACAACACATCCAGTGGACAGCAGCATGCTCCACTTCCCAGCTAGGGACACAGAAGTATGTGTAGCCATGTCTCTGCATCAAGCAGTCCCATCTCACAGGGCAACCCCTGACCCCTAGGCTTTGCTAGACAGATTAGCCAGCAAGAACCATGGCCAGCTACCAAGATCCAAGCTAGAGCATGAATGAAGCACATGACATCTCACTGGCCCACAGGCTCTTCTGTTGCCAGGTTGGTATCTGATGGCTCTTCATTGGGTATCAAACATTTTTAATATGGTCCCTGAAAGTGACCTATGAATGTCCCCCAAAGACAATCCTCTCATGATCCTACAGAAGGTCCTGAGCTCACCAGCAAGAATTCCCAGCTTGAACACATTTCAGACCTTATACCTTGAACCCAAGCCCGGACGTCCCCACCCCAGGCCAAGTTGGGCTTAGGCAATCTGGTCTGAACCAGGCCAGAAAAACTTCAGAACTCAGCCACAACTTATTGCTTCTCACCCATGATAGCCAGGGCGAGCAAGAAGACCCTATTTATGAGCAGGTAGACAATCCAGGAGGATCCTGTGGATGGCCAAGAGGACCCAGAAAAGTCCCACACATGATCATGAAATCCAGGCATACTCTCAAAGCGACCAGAGAATAGAGGAGTGGGTGCATTTAAAGGAGCCCTTGCACTATTTTCTGTCCTCTAGGCCTGTCTTCCCTGTCAAGATGACAGTGGCACAGTAGGTCCCAGACTCTAGACCCTCTTAAGACTCTATATCCTGCCCCTAGCAGATTGGCCAGTAGGACACCCTTGAACCCATAGAAGCTCCTCAAAACTCCAATTGACACAAACAGCAGCCATGAGGTCATTGTGAGCTTGGGGTCTGTCTAGGGAAGCTTCAGGGACACCCTTGATTGGCACACACAGGCTTGATGGGCCCCATGGCAGCTGTCCCACAGGAGCTTTCAAACAGCCCCAACCCTGCCCCAAGAACCCTGCTTAAGGACTCTGCCCACTAGCAAATGTGAGGTGTCCACAGGTGTTCAATTGTGGGTTAGTAAACATTCATGAAACCATCTATCTCCATGAGCCAACTGGTGCTTTTCCCCTGCCTACTCAAACTGGATCTGTGTATTTAAATCTGCAAGAAGCTAGACCAAAGACTAGCCTCAGACAACCCTTCTTTGGTACAGGGCTCACAGAGGCCTTAGACATGTCATGAACCCTGACTTCACCTGCCAGGAACAACCTAGCTTCAGCTCCTACCCACTGTACTCCTAAACTCTGAGCTTCAGTTTCCCCATGTGAGCCTTCCAGCCTGGATAATTCTATTGGGCCTTTCAACCTACAAACAAGTATTGAGACAGAGAAACCAGCACTGAAAGCATCAGAAGCCTGCCTGAGAAACAGACTTCACTCACTGAACACCCTTGTCCAGGAAGATGGGATCTAGCCCCTAGCTGCCTTTTGTCCTCAGGGCCCAAGTCACCCAGGTTTTGAGGCCAGAGGTCAGCAGTTGGCTGAGTCATCTCATGGTTTTCCCTGAAGCAGCTTTGAAGGTATGACCGTATGAAGTCAACTATCTGGACCTCTGGCTCATCCCTGCATGACGCGTGTTTCCTTTACTCCAGGTCCCAATGTGGACATGAGAGAGACCCCTGCTTTGCTGACTGATGTAGCATACTGACATAGGAACTACCCCATATGCTCAGCAGCTGAAGTCCTCTCTCTCCCAACCCCTGCTCCATTGCTTATGCTGGGTTGGTTGCTGTATCCCCCACCACAAATCCTCCAATTGTCCCTGGAACAGCCCCTGCTTCCTAGGGAATTGTGCTAAGGGGCTCCGGCCTCCCTAGATGGTGGGTGTTCTCTTCTAGAAGAGAAAAGGAAGTAGCAGAGCATTTTAGGCCCCCAGGGCTGGGCTCCAGCCCCTCACACAATGGATCCTTCTTTCTAAGGAGTTCTCCAATACTCTTCATTGTCTCCTACAAGCACAGCCTCTGTACCAAAGGAGGGTTGTCTGAGGCCTCTGTCAAGTCCTATTCTGCATTGTTTATCCCAGGTTCTGCTCTGCCTCTATCTCCCCCTCCAGTTTCTTAGCTACCTGCCTAGTGCTTAGAGCAAAACAAACCCTTTACAGGCATGGGGTAAAGACCACGTGATCAAGAAATCCACTCAGTCACTGCCCTGACCCATTGGGACCTAGAAAGATGTTGTCCTAAATTAGTACTTTTGAGTTACCTTTGAGTGTGGACATGGTTCTGTGACCCACCCAGTCTCTGCCTGCTCAACCCTGGGCTGTCCCAATCTCTCTAGGTGCCAGCCCCTCCCACAAAGGTCCTTCTGTGTAAGGCTCCAATCCCAACCGAGCTGAGCAGACAGCTTGGGCCTCTGAGGTCTCACTCATTATGTGCCTCCTCCACTTGGCCACAGGAAACCAGAAGCTATTCTAGAAGCTCCAGAAGGCTTGTCCAGAGTCTTAAAGACCAAAAGGCCTGGGGGGGAGGTGCTAAGAGGCTCCTAGCCACTAGGTCTACCTAGAAACAAGATAACTGCTAAGCACCCCCAAGATTATGCATACATGGACACACACAAGAACTCAATGCTGTACTGCACACCCTGTATCCCAATAACAAACATACACATGAGGGTGTTCAAGAGCCTCTGGGCATGGTGCACACATTCAGTTCATCCCACAACTGTAAGAACATGTGACATACTCTCTTTCAGGCCTTGCATGCCCAGGCCCTAAGGTGGCCTGCACTAGACTGTCCCTATTACCAGGTTCATCTCTGCTTCTGTTCCTACAGGTGACACAACTGGACCAGAGACTAGTGATCATCACAGACATGCTCCACCAGCTGCTATCCCTGCAACAAGATAGCCCAATCTGCAACAGCAAGTCACAAGTTGTAGCCATCGATGAAGGGGACTCCATCAACCCTGAACTCTTCCTGCCCACCAACAGCCTGCCCACCTATGAACAGCTGACTGTGCCCCAGACAGGCCCTGATGAAGGCTCCTGAAGGAGCTGAGCAGGGAGGTCTGGGGTAACCCCCCACAGGTCTGCCCCACCTCCCTCTCAACAGGGGCACCCACCTGATTCTTACCCCCTTGAAAGCCTGATATGACAGCCTAGCTCCCTAAGGCCCCAAAACCCATGGGACAAGCCACTGGCCTGTATCTGGAGCTCACCAAGACCCCTCTGCCCAGTCAGTGGGAACTAGAAGTTGGCTGGGCATGGGGTTTCTCTCAGGTCCCTATCAAGATGGTAATATTATTCTCTGATGGCTGGGATATAGGAATGGGGAATATTTGTGTTGACCAGGATACAACTCAGGCAAAAGGAAGCCCATCATCCAAGTGATGCCAAGTAGCGTCCTAAAGGGAGACAGAAAGAATCTGGAAGAGTCTGGGGTTTCCACCCTCAGCTCTAAATCTAGAGCCCAGCAGGGAGCAGGTAGGGCAGGATAGTCCCAGTTCACACTACAGGTTATATCCCAGTGAGGGCTCAGCAGGCCAAAGCCTGACTCTTTCACTCTCTAGTGGTATTGACCACATCGGGATAAGAGAGGAATTTCCAGCTTCCCCCAAAGGATATCCCAAGCAGGGGAGTATTCACTGTCCACCCTAACCAGGTATGGACTGACAATTTCTTCTCTAAACTAAAGAGCAGGGCCCTCAAGCCCTATGAGCCCTACATGCAGCCTGACTCCTTCTTGCTGGTCAGAGGTGCCAGACAGATATGTTCTCAGACTCCAGCCAGCAGCTGAGCCACAGTGAGATTAGAGGCATCACCGTTTTTCCCAGGATTGGTTCCTTGGGCATCACACCTCACAGAAATCGAGATAATTTCTGGTGATTCAGACTCTGTGTTTTAATGAATTTTATAGTTATGATTTTGATTAAGAGACTTTTCCAAATAAAGTTGGAACATCCCAGGTTGATCTTGGCACAATGCTTACTTCTGAGAGTGTCTGAGGGATCTTTAGAATAACTTAGTATTCATCCTCCACCCTCTGCCCTCCTCTACCTTCCTATCACCTGCTGCTCCCCACAGACAACCTCAGTCCTTTTGTGAACAAGACCCTGGGACCCAAGTGCCCACGTGGCCATGGAGTAAGTATGATTGGTTGGCCTGTGCAGAGAAGGTTCGGGGTCTAAGGACTCACAGGGACCATGATACGGGTCAAAGGTTGAGCCAGTCTGGGCTTGGGGCATCCCTGGGGCTTCCACTCCAGGTATCCCTGTCCACTTGATGTGATCAGGATGTAGTTACCAACTGATTCCAGAAGAGCCCTAGGTGTAGCTGAGCCTGGGTCAGGACCTGACTTAGCTGGAACACACTGATACATTCCCAGAAAGTCACCCTCAGACATGTGCCAGGGCCTCTCAGCTGTCCTTCCCAGCCAAGATGGCTCTCACTGGTGCCCCAGGAGGCCATTCATGGGTGCATCTTTTCCAGAACCAGCTCCCAGAGCCCTAAGACTTTTACTTCTGAAATAGAAGTATACAAATAAGTGCTGGGGCTCCTGGACTCCCTTCAAAGCCTCAGTTTCCCTGTTGGAATTATGATGTTCCTCTGGCTGTCCAGTCAGTCCTCCAGGCTGGAGGCCTGTTCTAAGTACTGCCCTGCTCACCTGACCCTGTGGCTGTCACTTCCTTGTGATGCATCCACTGTGAACGGAAACAGTGCACTGTGAGCAGGGATTTGCCCAGCCATAGTCCACTGTCTCTACTGATCCCATTCTGTCCTCCTTCCAAGGCCTACCCCATATGCCTGGCCATCAGAGCCGGAGGCATCTGTGATTTGAAGGATGGAGGTGCCCTGGTCTTTGGAGGCAGCAGGTAGCAATCAGTAGAATCAAAGAACCAAGTGTGAGGATGTTGTTGAAGTCCCCTGTAGGAGGGGGAAGTCCCTAAGGCTCTCTTACCTGAACCTCTCAGGGATCCAAAGGTCCTAGCGACCCCCACCACAAGGTCTTGGTGTCTAGTCTAACAAGCACTGGCCAGCTTTTGGAGGAAAGGATGGAAGGGCAGCTGAGGCCTCAGGCTTCCCGGCCTCAACCCCCCTCAGGGGGGTTCTGTACAACAATTGCTGGAAGGCAGAAGCTGTTGTTTCCTTGTTGGGTAAATATTTGTGGAAGCCCCAGGCTGTGGCTGGCTGTAGCCAGGGCCCTTAGTATTGCCCAGGCAGGCTACAGCCCACTGGGAGCTGAGGGCCTTCCATCTGGGCAAGACACAGTCCCTGCACCCTGCTGGCCTCAGTGCTGTCATGGACTGTGTAGAGTAGCCAAGTGCTGTTCTCCCGCAAGGACCATTGCAGCCCTCTCGGGTGTGAAATGCAATTTACCTGAAATAAAGCCCAATTATGGAATTACCTAATTAAAGCCGGGGAGAAGGCTGGGCCTGGCAGGCTGGACGCTCAATGCCCGCCCGATGCCCACGGTCTGAAGGAACAGATGGTGCCCTGGCCTGCCGAGCTGGCCACATTCCTTCACTCTGTCCCCCTATAAGTGACCTAGACAGCACACGACCATCTGGTGTGTGACACGTCCTGCAGGCCCTGGACAATGGCCCAGCAGACCTCTCCATGAGAGGGCCGTCGCCCAGGCAACGGTGGCATGTGCGGGAAGGCCCATTCGCAGCCCCTCCCGAGGCCCTTTCTTCGGGCCCTTTGTGGGCCTCTCCTTGGCTCTCTAGCGGCTGGACTGACAATACCCATAAGTATTTGTCCCCAGAGCTGTGCCTTTGTCCCCTTATCAAGGCCCTGGTGTCCAGTGGGTGCTAGGAGCATTTGCCTGAGGACCAGCAGGGCTCCTGTTTCATGGGACTACCTCTGCCACTGCTCTTGCTCCCTTTCCTGCCTGCCTGCGGTTCTTGAGCACTGAGCTTGGCCCTGCCCAGACCTGAACTTCTCCCATCTCTGAGCCTGCATACAGAGAGGAGAGACTTCTGCCATTCAGCTGTGATCTTTCACCAGCTATTTGCCCTCTGTCTGTGACATAGAACAGTAAAAGTGTCCTATCACAAATAGCTGATGGAGATGAGACACCTAAGCCAAAGAAGGTATAGCCATATACTTAAGGCAGTTGAAGAAATTCCCTAGGTGGGGAAGGCTGGCTCTTCCTCCCTCTTGCACTCCTGCCTGGCCTTCTAGTTCTATACTCCTTCCCTGGTCCTCCAGTATCCAGCCACACCCCCTTTCTGGCCACACCCCTCAGCATCAAGTCCCACCTCTTCTCAGCCCTGCCTTCTTGGAGCAGAGCAAGTCTCCCAAAGACAGGAAGGCAGCTGGGTAGTCTCTCCCGGGAACACCCTAACTCAACACTACAAAGGCAACCCACTGCTCCTAGAATTTCAGCAGCTATGCTTACCTGAATATCCCTCCCTCCCTTGCATCCAACACCCCTCATACACACATACATATACACATACATACATGCATGCATATATGCATACATACATACACACACACACATAAAAGGTATAAGAGTGGGACAGAGGAAACAGCTGGCCCAGGAATGTCCCAATGCCAACTGAGCTCAAGCAAAACTAGTTAAATCATGGGATAAAATAAAGGCATTGACTGGCCTCCAAGGCATCTGGATCTGGCAGAGAAACTTGCCTTCTAGCCTGCCCTAGGACACTGCTGTCCCAGCTTTACTCACTCGGCCTCCTGAGTGCAGGTTTGTTAAAAGTTCTTGGTGTTGACCAGAGATGTGTTCCTAAAAAATGGTCTTCTCTAATGGAGGGTCCAGGAAAGTTGAAGAATGAATCCTACTACCCTTATCCCTAGCCTCTGGATCCAGGTCCCCTCCCATCAAAGTTCAGATGCTGGTTGAGTATAGGAGATGAAGTTCACTAGGACATGAGATTCTTTCCTGGCCAGTCTGTCTATGGCCTGGGCCTGGTCTATGGCCTACTCTCCTCTCAGTGCCCTTATGAGGAGCTCCAAGGTGCCAGGGAACAGCAAAGTTCTCCTCATATCCCCTTCTACAGTTCCCATGACATCAGGGAGCCATCTCCATCACTCTTCGGATCCCTCCAACCCCCCACATCTGTGGCACCAGAGAACAGGTTCTTCTTAACTCCCAGAGCTCAGCCCAGCCCCCAGTCATCTGCTTCCAGGCCTGGGTTCAAACAAGCCCGGACAGTAGCTTCTTAACCCAAAAGAACCCAAGCCACCAGGCTGATGTTCTTATTGCTTCTGAGATGTGGGCCAGAGCGTAGGGAAGGGAGACCACAGTGACCCTCCCAACACAATGGATCCAGTCTTACCCATAGCCTCACCTTCCTGTCAAGCCATAATAGTGAATAGCAGCTGGGCATCCTTCAGGAACAAGAAGAAAGCACTGAAAAGAACAGACGCCTGGGACAGAAGGGCCTTCAAGCAATAAGGCCTCTCCTCCTGGAATATGAGGAAACCAAGGCCCAGCACCTGTTAAAAAAAAAAAAAAAAAAAAAAAAAAAACAGCAGACACTGGCAACCATGTTAGACAGGGAGGTGTATTTTGTGGTCTACAGACTTATAGCTGGGAATGAGAGACATTGAAGACATTCTGTGCCAACCTCTCCCCATGTCCACCAAAAAAAAAAAAAAAAAAAAAAAAAAAAAAAAAGTTCAGACATAAAACTATTGAAGAGAGTCAATAATAAGCATTTAATAAAGATGCTGAAGTGTAGATCCTCACAGTCCGTAGGAAAGGAATGGGGAAGGACACAGTTTTCTTTAACAGGCTGGCCATTGGGAGTTTGATCAGGTTCCAGTGAATAGATATGGGCAACACAAATTGGACAGGGCCATTTTGTTTTGTTTTGTTCTTTTCTTTTGGGGGAGGTGTGCAAGGGTGGGAAGGAAGGTGGGCCTGGGAGGAATGGGAAGTGAGTGTAGTCGGAGTGTGTTGTAGGAAATTCCCAAATAATTAATTGAAAGTATATTGGGGGAGAAAGGAAGTACCATGGCAGAGAAGTTTGATGCTTAGCCTAGAAGCCTCTAGACATGAAGAGATGACCCGACTGAGGCAGAGCTGCCTTCTAGGGTCTTGGATGTCAGGGACCAGGCTGAAGCAAAGTTCTCAGGTGACTTGAGCAGAGCATCTCTGCCAGCCCACACAAGCTGGAAGTCCCTACGTACCATGCCTCACTGAGGCAGCCCCAGCCCTTCAGTTGAAACCAGTGCTCACCCACCACATAGAGGGTCACTTGGATCCTCAAAATGCTACTTATATACTGAACTAATGAGACTCTCCAAACCCCACAGAATTTTTTCTGGTTGTTTCCTAAGACTTTATCCTCCCCTACCATCAAGCACACATGCATAGCCTGCTCTATTCAGGAAGCTGATACCTTCTTCCAAACCTTCAATAGCTGAGAACCAGTGTGTGAGGGCTTACAGGAAAAGAAACTGAGGCACCTGTGAGCTTTGCGTGGTGATGGGGGCTAGTCACAGCCTCTGGATCACAAATGTCTTTTTGCTATTTTCAGGGACAAGAAAGATCCACCAGGTATATGGGAAGAGGGGTGTCCTGAAGGCCCATTGTCCCATCTGGCCTGGCCAGAGAGTTGGATAGGAGAGTCAAAGGAGTGAGTGACTCAAGCAAAACCACCCAAAACAGTGGCTACACCCTTTAATAGAGGAGAAGGACAGGTGCAACCCAGAAAGTGGGGAGGAGAGAGATTATGGTCAAGGGCTTTTGTCACACATCCCCCCATTTCCCAGCCACCATAACTCTCACTGGATGCTGTTGTGGTCATTCTCCATTCAGTAGGTAGAACAAGGCCATGTTTAAGGACATAAACTGAGTATCTGGAAGAGCTCTCCTGGGTCTCTGTAACCCATCCAGAAACCTCTGCCCTTTAACCAAGATGGAGGTCAGGAGCTGACTGGTTAAGCAGGTGGCTTTCATATGCTGGTAGCCTCCTGGACATAGGAGACTACCTCCACACACAGTGTCTCTTGCTGCTCTGAAAGCTGGCAGGCTACCTCTGATACCTGAAGTCAGCTCTGAATAACAAGATAGCTTGCCAACCCACACAACACCCCTCACCTCAGGGGCTCTGCCCCCAGCTCTGCCTTACATACATATCTGTGAAATCAAAACAGGGATTCCTTTGGCTAATCCACTTGGCTCATTTAGCACAGAGTTCAAGAGAAGGTCCTAGGAGACTGGAGGAAGCCATGCTTCCCTCCCATACACCACCCAGAACACCAATAGCTCCCTCAAAGTGTATAGAAAGCAATCCTCTAGAGCTGGAGCAGTAGAAAGCCAATAAAAGCTAGTCCCACCCCGTCATCTCCAGATACAAATCCCTCTAACCTCCACTCAGCCACCAGCCTGGGAACTGTCCTCAAAACACTCTACCAGCCCTGTGTCCTGAATACATCCGAGGGCTTCAGTTATGCAGCACCCAGCTGGCCCAGCTTCCAGAGAGCCCTGCCAAGGCCTGGCACCCTTGCCCCGAGTAGTCCCTCTTGCTGCCAGGAGCAGAGAGGCCTCAGGTCACCACCAGCAGATTGCTTTCTTGCAGCACTCTGGGCCCTGTTCCCCAGAGATCCAGCCTTATGAGCCATAAAGTCCCAGGGTCTCCAGAATCCACCTGCAGACATACCAGCTCTAGGAAACTGAATCCTAGTGGCAGATGACAGCCGAAGGTGGCAGGGCAGAATGCCCATTCAGGCTTCAGAAGAGCCAGCCTGCCAACATGGCAACTGTTCCCCCCCCAACCCCCGTAGGCCCAGTATCATCAAAGCCTAATGAAATGCTGGAGCCCCACACCAGGAGCAGAGAGGAGTAGGATGTACCCCACCCCGAGGCCCAGGACAACAGGGAGCATGGGTAAGGTAGGCAGCTACCTCCAGAGCTTCCCTGCCCTGCCCCTGCCTTGTGCTGTGATCTGGAACTAAGGCCCAGTTCCTCTGGAGCAGAGCTGGAGAGAACCGCTCTGTTCAATTTAACATCCTCCCTAAGTGAACAGATGGATGGAGACCTAGCCTAAAGGCCATCTACCAGTTGAGCAGGAAGCCGGAGGCTAACATATACAGGAGATGAACACAGACTGAAGCTCCTGAAGCACTACCCACCAGCTGAGGTGGGCCTGGATGCTGAGATCAGTGCCTTTTCCCTATTATCTGCTGGACTGCCTCACTACGCTAGACTCTGCCCCCAAGTCCCAAGCTCCTAGACAGCCTCTCCTGAGGAGAGGAAAAACTGGACTGGCTGCCTCTCCACTGAGTGCCTCTATGAGGCTGGTCATCCTCCAGCCGTACCTGCTCTAGGTATCCTGAAAAGAGAGCCCTGTGGGTGAGAGGTAGGAGGCAGGGATTAGAAACCCGGCACCCTGTTCTCTACCTACTGTAGCTCTGACTTGCCCAGTGCCACCACCTCAGACAAAATTGCCCCTTCCTTCCTTCTCTATTTGCCAAACTCCTGACCGTCCTACAAAATTGAATGCAAAGCCTTCCAAAGTGGCTCTGGACTATTTGGCTTTCAGCAGATATCGTCCCATACAGATAAAGTAGTATCCTTGGAATAGATGACAGGGGACAGTTGACAAGGAGAACCCTTGGAGATTAAGGAATGTTGACATGCAAGAAACCAGCTCAAACTGGACCCAAGAACTCCTGAGGACAACTACCAGAGGGCTGTGGTCACTCATAGCCTTGAGCACACCAGACTGTTTTCTGGGGACCTGAGGCCTGGCTGGTCAGAGTAGGAGGTGCCTAGTATGGACAAAGGAACTGGCTTTTCCTGTTCTCCACCAGCCCTACTGCCAGGACCATAGCTGTACACATAGCAAAGCCCCCATACCCCTCCCACAGAGGGTCCCCTGTGTGCTCACGCCCCAGGGCCCCAGACACCAACTGCACCCAGGATCCTTGTTCTGCAAACTCTGAACCCAGCAGGCAGCTAGTTCATGGTTATTATTTTGTGTGTCATTTTTCAGATGTAAGCACACATATACGTTCCTGATGCACAATATGTGCGCATTTGTGGAAGCTGGAATTCAACCCTGAATGCCATTCCTTGGTCTGTCCACTTTTAATTTCTTTTGCAGACAGGGTCTCACATGGGCCTGGAGTCTACCAAGTAGGCTAGGCTAGAGACTGAAGACGGGTCTTCATGCTCTCAAGACAAAGACTTAATGACTGAGCTATCTCCCCAGATCTTTGTCATCATCATCTTTATTAATTATTCTACTACAAGGCCATGTCCAGGCAAATATATAATTTACTTCATTACTCCCCTCCCCCATACTCCGCTATTCTCCCTTATGGCCTCCCTCCCATTGTTTCTGGAGTTTCTGGTTCTAATTTCCTACTATTGGTGCATACGTGACTTTATGTCATCTCTGAAGTCTAGGACCCACAAAGGACACTTGCAACATTTGTCTTTCTGGGACTGACATAGCTCACTTGATGTGATTGGCTCCTATTGAATCCACTTTCTTTCCAACCACCTCACTTCATTCTTTTCTGTAACTGGGGGGAAAAAAATCCCATTGTGTGTATAAACTACCTTCTCCGTGCACAGTCGTCTTGTCTTGCATACCTAGGCTGCCCCCAGACCTCAGCCATTGTGTGCAATACCATGATGAGCAGCAACGTGCAGGTCTCTTGGTGATGTGTTGACTTAGAGGCCTTTGAGTAAATAACCAGGAGTGTATAGCTGGGTCATATGGAAAATCCGATGTTAGTTTTCTGACAAACCTTCATACTGATCTCCAGAGTGGCTGGACTAGTTTCATTCCTGCCGGCAGAGTAGTGCGCACAAGAACTCTTTTCTACAGCCTGGCCAGTGTTTGTTATTGCTCTTGATGGCTGCCATTCAGACTGGGGGGAAATGGAACCCCAGTGTAGCTGGAGTGTGCCCACACACAGGATACCCCAAGATGTCGTTCTTCATGTGCCGTCCACCTTGTCTTTCATTGGCCTAAAGCTAGGATGGCTGGGGCCTGTCTTCAGCTGTCCAGTGCAGGATTACAAGCCTGGGCTAGCTTTAAAAAAAAAAAAAAAAAAAAAAAAAAGGGTTCTGGGGATTGAACTCATCTCTTTATGCAAACGGAGTCATCTCCCCAACCCTTGAGTGTGTGTCTTATTTGCACTTCCCTGGTGACTGGTGAAAGTAAACAGTGCTCTGTGTGCTATTAGCCATTTGTTTCTCATCTCTTCAGCACTAAGTGTTCATTCTACCAGCCTGTTTCATTGAGTGGGTTCTGCTTTCACGCTAAGCTTCTTGAGTTTGTTATACATTCTAGATATCAACCCCCAGAAATAGAAGAGTCTTAAACCTTGTTGGTCACGGTATGCCTGGGGGTGTCCCACAGAGGAACACTACCCCTGATGCTTGTCAGGACCTGCTGACTGGGCCTACCCTGACCATCTCACCTGTGTTGATCAGGCCTGAAGCTATTCACCCCTTCATCTTAGTGCCAGGTACCACTCTACCCACTCCCCAACCCCAGGCAGCTCTCCCAGCTTCTGAGGCTGCAGGGTTTCTCCAGCCTGTGCACACAGACTGAAAGGTCTGGATGGAAGTTTTATTGCTCCAGGTCCACCTTCTTTTCTCCACCTTGCATCTATCACGCCTCAGCATTCCACCTGTCCCCCTCCATCTCTTCAATACCAAGATTATAAATGTGTGCCACTATGCTAGCTTCCTCCTGTACCTAAGTTCAAGAAACAGAGACAGAACTCACATCTTCATGCAAACTAAGCCATTTCCCCATCCCCTCGGTGAGTTTTCTTTGCATTTCTGAACAAGTCTTCAGATGTTTATTGGCCCAGGAGGAGGGATGGGCCCAGACAACGAGCCACATCACTGATAAGAGAACCACAACCTCTTGGCATACCTATGGCTCAATGGCAGGCTATGCCAAGAACTACCACATGCCCATATACCCTCACTTCTCTGAACACCCTGTCTAATCTCTGAGGAGATGAGTTGAGAGCCAGTTCTGACTACAGTGCCAGTGAAATCTTCCATCTGGTCTAGGTTTGTCCTTCCAACACTGACAATCCTGAATCACAGCTCGTTCTTGGTGATCAACCAGGCCCTTTCTGCTTTCTCTCTGGCATCACTACCATTCCCCACGGTGGAATCTGAGGTCCCATGCCTTCCCTGCTCATCCCAGGACGGGCCAAAACCCCTTTTCCTCTTGTTGGCCCCCTGCTTGAAAAACCTCAACACCTCTAGACTAAGCCACACATAGTCCTCACCTGGAATCAGCACTCACAACACTCATTCGTCCGCCTTGGGAAACTGAGGCCCACATGCAACCTCACACTGCTCCCTAGTCCTGTAAAAGTAATGGGATATACTATGGAGACTCCATTTAAGGATCTCTAGTGTCTGAGACACACTGTAGAAAGTGCAGGGTCCTGGTAAGGCCTGTAAGAGGCACAAGCCCCTGCCACAGACCCGGGATCCTGAGGGCTTACTGTCCTGGTCTGTACTCTGAGGCATCCCAGATCACCTAGCAACACCAGCACTCAGGCCTCCTTGATGCTGAAGGCAGAAGTCTGGCCCTATGGCTAGAGGCTCAGAGAATGATTGATCCCTAGCTACCCTGTGTGTTCCCAGGACCTCAAGTCCCAAGTCAGTCCCTGTAAGGCTTGTGCAGGTATTGGGGCATCTGTCACCTGAGGAACTCGCAAGACTGTGCTGGGCTGAGGAGCCAGCCTGGCCTATGCTGGAGGCCGCGGTGCAACGCCGGGTGCAGGCGCCGCACCGGGGTCACGGGCCTCGGGGTGCCGGGTCCGGCCTGGGCCACCGGGGGCCACGGTGGGGGCGCGGGCCGGGGTCGGGGGTCCGGCGAGCTTTAATGCGCAGACAAAGCCTCATTTGCAGGTCAATGCCGCGGCACACTCGCCTCTCCCCTCGCCCGGCGCCCTTTGTCCGGCCGCGCCCGCTCCTCGCGCCAGATGGCCGCGGAAATGCTAATTTTGGGCGCCCCCCGCCCCCCGCGTTTAATTGCGCCTCCGCAGATGGGCCGCGAGTGTGCCGGCCATGTAGATGAGCGCGGCCAGGCCAGGACGCGGGACTAAGAGGCTGCGGGACTGCGGGAGTGGGGGAGGGGACGGGGGGAGGGGGAGGGAAAGGAGAAGGGTGGGGAAAAGAAGGGGAGAGAAGCTGGGGGAAGGTGTGGAGGGGTTGGTGGGGGATGGGAGGGAATGAGAGTGGGGGAGGGGCGCCGCCCCACCCCCCCAGCGAGCCGCCGGGCACGGGCGAGCACCCAGCGGGCCGGGCGCGGGAAGCGGGCTTTTCTCTTTTCATTTCTCCAAAATGGGATCTTAAGTGACTCTGAATGAAAACAAATTGGCCCGCTTTCTTCTCCAAACAGACTGCGCGCGGGGCGGTGGGGGAGGCGGGCGGTGGGGACACGGGACCCCCTGCCGGGCAGGCCCTAGGCCTGCGCCCTTCCGCCCAGGCCTGGCTGCCACGGCTGCAGATGTGGGTCTCCCATAAGTGGGGCCCCCAGGGCCCCACCTTGCAATTAAGCAGAAATTCACCTCCGCCTCCCCCACTGTTTTCCAGGCTGGTTGGGGTAGAAGGAGATGGGGTGTCAGCCTCACCTCCTGTAGCCTTACCAAGGTGAGCAACAGTGGAACTGGGCTAGGTTGTCCGAACGGAATAGATTGCACTTATGGATGGAGAGGAGGGTACAGGGATGGATGGCGCATGAGTGGAAAGCTGACTAGCCAGATGGATGAGTGGGTGGATGTTTAGGTAGCGAGTAGATGAATTAATGGACAAATGCATGATAGAATAGGTTAGCATTGAGTAAAATAAATGGGTAAAACAGATAGATGAATAGATAGATGGATGGATGGATAGATGGATGGATAGATGGGTGGGTGGATAGATGGATAAGAGGGTAAATAGATGGGTGGATGGTGGGTAAGTGAAAGCGACTGGCAAGTCCCCTTGTGGTGTGACCATTTGCTAGCATGATGGTGTCAAACCAGCCTCAGAACACCATACAACCATGATCTTCCATGAGTTAGAGAGCTCCCCTCTCTTTCTCTGGACATGTCATTTAGTCCTTTCCTAGACAATGTTTCTGTTACCTGTTCAAGAGGAGATGGATCCTAATTATTGTACTGGCCCACTCTGAAGTCAGTTGACATGGGAGGTCTGGCTCAACTGCACCCAGAATTCAGTTTGTCTTCCAAGGCCCTTCTTGCCTGGCCTGGGGTCAGGCTGGGCTGCAGCTCTGCCCGTCCTACTGCAGCATGGGCTGGCTAAATCCTGTCCTGCCTCCACACACCTCCTCCTGCACCTCCTCCATGGTATCCTTTGAACATCCTGGACCTGATGCTGTTCCCTGGACTGTGGTCAGGGACCTCCTTTGTCATACTTACCTCCCTTGGCTCCTGCCTTAAGAAGTAGCCTACGCCCAAGGACTCTGCTGACCCTCACTGTTAATCCTCAAAGCTCCTGCCAACCATGACACTAGGCAAGTAGGAGGTACCTCATAGGAAATGCACAGTCAAGAGCTATCGTAGACATTTTCAAGGCTAGAAATGGAAGTTGTTTCCTGTTAATGTAGAATTCACAGACCTCCTGGGACCTTCTTTCCAGCTCCTGCAGTCCCTTCAACAACCAGAGGTGCCAACTTCTTTCCAGGGGCCTACTCAATAAAGCCAGATCCCATGCCTGCTTGGAGTCTTTAGTGAATCTCTGGGGTGGGGGGGAGGACAGCCGGGCTGGGCCTTGATGGGCACTTGCTGTAACTGCAATGCAAATGGAAAGGTGGAGCTTCTGGGGAGTGTTCTCTTCCTCATCATAGTCTCCACAGAAGCTTCTAAACCTGCCCCCTGGAAGCTGACCTTTTTCTAACACCTTTCAGGGTAGTAGGCCATCTCCAGTTTTGTTTGTTTGTTTGTTTGTGTGTACATATGTTAGGAGTGTGTATAAATGCCTACTGTGGCCAGAAGTTGTTGTCAGGTACCTTCCTCTATCACACTCCACCTTGTCTTTTACATATATTTACTTAAAAGGAAAAAAAATCAGGAAAAGTTCAAAACTAGAGCACTGCCCTCTTAAAAGTTTTCAGATATTAGGAATCAAACCTTTTTTTTTTTCCAGTTGTTTGCTTGTTTGGGTGGTTGTTGTTGCTTCTGCTGCTGCTCTATCACAAAGCAATGTTGCTACCACAGAGGATTTGAAGTCACCAACACAAACTCATGAGATGAAGGGAACTACTGGAAACCAGAGGAGAGAAGAAGCAGGGGAGGACACGAAACCGTGAGCAGGTGCTTTGGTTGTCCCAGGTGGCTCTGACTGAGGAAGGACTCTGAGCTTAGATTGGAGGTGGATATCTGGTCAACCATCTTGGCTTCCAGGGGAGAGAAGGAAACCTGTAAGAGCAGAGGGACATTGCTGCAGCCTCCAAAGCAAGTCTCTATTTCGCATTCCTGGGAGGATGTGTTCCCAGACTTCAGCATGGTCTCTGGAGTCTGTGGTAACTTGACAAGGCAGGAAACTTTAGTGCCTACAATAGGGACAGCCCAAGACTCTAGCAACCATTATGGACACTATTTCTTTGAAAGATCATTGCTACCACATCTTAGGTTTAAGGTTACTCAGATGTACACCACCGCCGTAGTACTGCTGTGGCAGTTCTCATGCCGTATCATGGGGAGCGGCTGGCATTTCAAGGATTTCAGTTGCACCAATAGAAGAAGCTCGTGCATGCCGAGATGACAGGCTGAGCAATCATGGCTCTCTGTTTCCTCGGCAGCATCACTCTGTGACTTCCTTCAGCATAATCTAGATGCTGGGACTAGCCTCTGCTTTAACCTTTGGGCCTGAGCTCCACCTGACTTTTAGAGGCAAAGGCCTCATAGAATTTGAAGCTCACTAATTGCCTAGTCTATGTAACCAATGAGCTCCATGCAGCTGCCTGTCTCCACAGGCCCCAGGGCAGCAAGCACATCCCAGCAGTTCTGCTGATTCTTGGATTCTAGCAGGCCACCGGCTATGTACAGGATCGAGTTGCATTTCACATGTTCTATTTGTAACCCTCTCATGTTCTGGGCCACTTAAACATCTCATTGTGTTTAAAGATCTCCAATTTAAGCAGGTGCAGAGGCTGTGGGGATATACACCTGGAATTCCAGCGTTGAGGAGGCTGAGGCAAGAGGATCTTAAGCTAGGACCCTAGCCTACATAGTGAGTTCCAGGTCAGTTTTCACAACATACTAAGACCTACCATTAAACACAACAAGGAACCCAACATTTCAGAGGTTAACGCAAGAGAATTGAGAGCTGGGAAGTCTGGCCTTCCTGAGACCCTGTCTCCCAAAAGACAGAAGAAGAAAAAGGAGGAGGAGGAGGAGGAGGAGGAGTGGGGGGGGGAGAAGGAGGAGGAGAAAGAGGAGGAGGAGGAGGAGAAGGAGAAGGAGAAGAAGAAGAAGAAGAAGAAGAAGAAGAAGAAGAAGAAGGAAGAAGAAGAAGAAGAAGAAGAAGAAGAAGAAGAAGAAGAAGAAGAAGAAGAAGAAGAAGAAGAAGAAGAAGAAGAAGAAGATTCATAATTCCCACAGCACAGCTTCCCTGGGGAACTTGCAAATATCTTAACCCTTCAGTAGAAACCAAGCTTTAAACGTTGAGTTTATACAACGTTTAAATCTTTATTTTCAGTATAGTGTTCAAGAAACATCATGAGGTGTCCCACACTTTCTTATTTTAAAAAAAAAGGAGGTGTCATAGGGGCAGTGCACTCCTGGAATCCCATTGTTCAGAAGCTGGAGCCAAGAGGATCAAGGAGTGTGGCCAGCCTTGGATACACAGCAAGTTTGAGGCCAGCCCGTGCTACATAGAAAGCAAAAGAGGAGTCTTTGTTAGATGGTTTGGCTGGCCAGCTGAGTAGGTAGAACAAGCAAAGGTGGGCTGGGATGTCCTCTGGATTCTAGAACTTGTCTCTGCATTTTGGGCTTGTGTTATTTTCAATTTACAGCAGGTTTTTTCATGTGTGACTCTATCAAAAATCAGTGAGCCATCCCTGTGTGTGCACACATATGTACATTCTAATGCTTAACTAAATACATGATTTTTACCTCAAATGTGAATATGGTTCCTCTCAATACAAGAGTGTAGAGGTCCCCAGACATCAGGCCATGGCAGAGGCAAAGCTCCACCAAGAGAAATAGTGTCTCTCTGTATTTGCTTCCATTCCCCCATCCCCACAATGGGCACATAGTTTTACAATCAGAGAAATGCATTTTTATTTTAAAAAATATATAAGAAACATTACTGACTTGCCAGCCACATGACCTGGATTTGTAGCAATAATACTTCAAACTGACCCAGGCCTCTGGCCAATGGGGATGCCTAGGCCCCCCGCACATGGGGGAGTCAAATGGCAGGACCACTTTACAAGAAATCTTCCTCAGAATGCCTTCCTGGGGTGCCCAAGTAACTAGACCCCACTGGACAGAGGCCAGAGCAGACCACTTAATACCAAATTCCACTCGGGCCCACTCTCGGTTCCAGCAAAATTCCAAAGTATATTGTTGTTATTGTTATTATTTTGCAATTATGTGACATTTTTTAAATGCCTGGAGTGTTTGTTCAGCCATTTTCATTAGCTCCTTCTCACTGTGCTGAAGAAGCAGGTCAGCATTTGGCTTGCCACAAAGCAATATGGTCAAGGTTCAGAGAGGTCAACCTCCCCACCTGGGTCACACAGCAGCAATGTGACTGATAAAAGAACAGAAGTATAAAGCCCAGCCTGGCCATCCTGTTGGGCTGTGGAGGCTATCTGACTTATCACCCTTGCTAGGCTCTTCCTTGGATTTAAGAAGGTTTTCTACTTGAGAGGATATATTTGAGAAGAAAAAGAGGGAGAAGGAGGGGGGGTGTAAAGAAAAGGAGTTTGAGGCAAGTACAAGGGTCTAGTGTGGAAGGATTGGCCCTGGAAAAGCACAGGACTAGCAGAATGGCATTTAAGGGCCCCAGTGAAGAGTCAGCCTGCTCTGTCTGCCAACTCTTCCTCCCTCACCTCTGGGTAAGGGCCAGCTTCCAAGGTGCCTCCATTTCCAGTGAGGATGGAGACTCACATCACTGCCTCTAGACCCACCCTCTGGGGAGGAGAGGCTTGAGGAAACACCGGGGTCTCTTATGGTAGCCCTAACTCTTCTCTCTGACTGGAGTCTGTGAGGGCAAGGGAGATCAGGGCATAGCTGCCCAGAGAAAAAGCCCATAAAGGCACAGGAAGATGCATGCAGTGTATAGCTAAGGACAGAGGCCCTGAGAGGGGCTGGCTCCCCAGCCTCTCACTCTTCCTCTCTGAATCCGGACATGGGACAGGAGATGTGAACTGCTTAAG
Source organism: Micromys minutus (assembly GCF_963924665.1). Classification (NCBI taxonomy): domain Eukaryota; kingdom Metazoa; phylum Chordata; class Mammalia; order Rodentia; family Muridae; genus Micromys; species Micromys minutus. Next base: position 56,176,586 of record NC_137971.1, on the reverse strand, counting down.
CCCCTGGCTGTGGTGTTTCCTGTGAAAACCCAGCCTCCATCCCAACAGCCCACAAAGGAGATTCCTGCTCAAAGAAACAACCTTGGCCTCTAGACCTTGGACAAGAGCGGCTGCTGACTGCCCCTAGCCTAGAGACCTTTTTTGCAATTTTGTTAAGGTAGCTCTAGCCAATGTCCTTTAGAAGTCTCACACCAGCACATGGGACACATGTTATATAGGGGATCATGACAGTGTTCCCCACCATGCCATCCACACAGATCGAGACAGGCCATGTACAGTCTCTGTGTCTAATTGCTAATAAATGCTAGCAGAGTCTGGCCTGAGGACTAGAGAGATTTATTACCTTGAAGAACCAGGTAATCGATGAAGGACCAAGCCTTGCCTTGGCTGTGAGCATGGGCCGGTTCTCCCCAGCTGGAGTCAGTTGATCAGTTGCTTGTGTCCTAGTGAAAGGGGGCCTCCCCTTCTATCGACCTTTTCACTCATACATGTTCAATTTTGCTTTATGTCAAAGTGTTCTTCGATGTGAACTGTTCTGGGAAGTTCCACATGTTTCTTCATGTCCTCTGGTCCAAAGTTAGTCCCTAGGTTTCAGAAAACACCATCTTGTATTAGATGAAGAGGGAAGGAGGAGGAGGAAGAAGAAGAGGAGGAAAGGAAGGAAGGAAGAAAGAGAAGAGGAAAGGAAAGGAGAGAGAGAGAGAGAGAGAGAGAGAGAGAGAGAGAGAGAACACAAAACAAAAGCACCAGAAACAAAAGGGAGAGAGCTGGCTGCCTCTTCTGCAGAATCTTCCTGGAGGAGACAATTCATTTGGAGTGAACTGTTTCCTTTGTGCAGGGATTCGGGGAAACATGCTGGTCGGGTTGGTCATAGATGTAAAGCCCGGTCTTTTCCTTTGATTCAAATATTTAAATTCCCAAATATATATTCTGTGACAATTGAGTGGCAGCTGACCTCACTTATTTTCATAGAAAAAATTCAGAAGGCATGGGCCGCAGTTAATCTAGGCCCCCGCCTGTTCACAGGGCACAGTCAGTCGCAGGTGGGGGGCATAATCCTTTTATTCAGACATTTGGCTTAAAAGAATAACAAGGGGGGAAAGCTGGGACGTAATTACATTGCATGGAAAACAGGAAGATCTCTCTGTTTCTATGTCTCTGTGTGTGAGTCTGTCTTTCTCTGTCTGTCTGTCTGTCTCCTCTCTTTCAGCTCACCTGCTGCTTCTCCTTTTCCATCATCACAGAACTGGAGGCTTGTGGTAAAGAAAACATGGGCATTTTCCTTGCTATTGTACCCCTCGGCCACCACCATCCCCAGGGGGTTTTGTAGTTGGGTAGGCTGCCACATTGGGGCTCATTCATTCATTCACCAAACCACTCAGTCCTTTCACTCCAAGCAAAAACGGACTGTGTGCTAGGCTTAAGCAGGCCCAGGCTAGGTAGCTGAACACCCTACCAACACAGCTCGCTACTAAAATCCCCCTTAGAGGAAAGAGAAATAAACTCTAAGATCCAGATAGGGCAGCCCCCAAAGTCCTGATAGATACCATAAATCTTAGGGGTCCTCCGGAACACCTGAGTCTACAGCAAAGGGAAAGGAGGGGCCCTCCTCTGGGCCATACAAGACTTTGGCACAGCCGGTGGCCGAATCCTACTCCCAGGGCCCTGGTCCCAGAGGACCCTGGCCCAGTCCATCAGCAGGCTGGGCCTTTAATGTTTAAAGATCTCTCCCCTCGTTTCAAAAACTCCCTGACACGGTTTTCTGTGATGCGTGGGCTGTCGGGACATCTGTCTTCTATACCTAATAAAGTCGCCAGGACTCAGAATGAACTCCGCGTGGCTTTGAATCCGGGCTCACATATGGTTGGTAATTAGCTGGCTATCTCTTGGCGTTAAATGATTTTTTTTTTCTCGCCCGGTTCGCATCCATAATAGACACGAACAGAGTTGCGATTGTTCGCTGTTGCGGGACGTTCTGCGCCTGAATGAGCGGGGGGCTGCTGCGTCGACGCGGATTTGACATATGGTTGCGCGGAGCCCAGAAGAATGGGCCCCTGTGTGCTCGACCCGGACGCGGCGGCGCTGGCCGTGCCAGCCCGGCGGAGACCCGGGTGCCCGACGGCGCAGGAGGAGCGGGCGCCGCAGCCGCGGGCATACCGTCGGGGCGCGGGGTCCCCGTAGTCCAGCCGGGCCAGGCGGCATGCCGGCTGGGACGCTGGGTGTGCAGGGCAGCTGTGCGGGGATTCAAGGGTGCATGGTTGCATGGGTTGGGGCTAGGGCATGGATGAATGGGGTAGGTGGTAGACGAATGATAGGACTGGTGGATACGTGGGTGGAAAGACGGACGGATGGCTGCAAGGATGGAAGGATGGATGAACGGATCCGGGACTCCTGCGCCGCCCCGGTCCGGCGTGGCGCCCGTGCAGGCTTCGAGGCGCGGCGGGGGAGGCTCTACGGCTGCCGCAGCCCCATTGTGAAGCCCGTTAGACAATGAGCGGCCCGAGGAGGCACCTGCTCGCCTGAAAGGCCCATAAATCGCCGCCGGGTCCAGCTGCCTTCCCGCCCCTCCCCGAGGACCGGCGGGCCGAGCACAGCCTCGGCCGGGAGGGGGAGGCTCGGTCGTCGGTCCCGGCAGAGCGATCCGGGCCACCGTGGCGCGTGCGTCTGCCCCTCTGCCTGGGCGCAGCTGCCTGCACCCCCAACTGGACCGCTGAGGCCTACTTCGCCTCCCTCTGTCCTGGGGTGGCCTCTGGCTGCAGCCGTCCCTCCTGTAGGGTACACACCCCGCCGGGAGACTTCTGACCCACCAGAATTGGGGTCTAACTAGGCAGCCTCAGAAACGAGTCCTTGCGGCTTTTGAACCCCAGTTGTTACAGATTCTAATATTCACGGTGTGGAGAGCTTGAAAAAGTGTGGGTCTCCTTGTTTCTCCCAGGATCTGGGGAAAACAATCTTTGCTGCGCTCCTCTTTTCGCTAAGCTAGCTAGGCCCAACGCCATTTGTATTAATTAGTTCTAACTACTTATTCCAGCGAGAACCGGCTGAAGCCTTGTCTGCTGATCTGGGTCCACTTCCAACGGACTTCCCTGTGTCCGTTGAGTGGGGAAGCTGAGAGTGAGTTCAATGCTTCTGGGAAGTTTTCCTATGCAAACAGCACCAACTTCCCCTCACAGAAAGAAAGCAAGCTCAGGGCTGTGGTCCTCTCCAGGGACCCTGCTCTGGGGAGGGGCTAGTCTTTTCTGATGCACACACCACAGAGCACAATGGGGAGGGGGAGCTGAGGTCTTTCCTTAGGCTGGGAAGAACTTTAAGACGTTTGGACTGCCCCGTGTATCTGCTTTCCTGTTATAAAGGGACACAATGGCTGAGGTGGACAGGAAGTGACAAATGCCACCTAGAAGGCCCTGGCATTCTAAGGCTTTCCGTGGGGTCACCCAGGTTCATGGAAGAGGCTTCTCCCCAGGACAGTCACAGGAAGGGCAAGAGTGAGGAAAGATAGTCTATTTATTGTTTGGCTGATTTAGGTTTGAATTGGTTTTGCCTTTTTGAAACAGGGTCTTACTCTGTAATCCAGGCTGGCCAAGAACTCATGGAAATCCTCCCTGCCTCAGCTTCCTGAATGCTGAGGTCATCAACATGAGCTACCCCCTCCCCTATAAAACTGGTTTCCTTCTATTCCAGGTTGACCTGGGACTCGTTATATAGGCCAGGATAGCCCCCAGCTCTTGACAACCTTCTTGCCTTAATTTCTCAAGTATTGAGATTACAGAGGCATTAGCCACTGTGTGTGCCTAGAAGAGCCACATTTAGAATGCTAACAATACATGACACAAGGGATAAGAGGGACCAGATTTGAGCAGAGGGAGGCTAAGACCCCTGGCTGCATCCAAGGACAGCCACCATCCTCTCTCAACAGAAGCACTCTTTCTGTTGGACACTCCGTCTCTGTTCAATGAGAGCAGGACTTGGCAGCTCCACTCCCTTTGGACTCTTCAGGCATTGGCACACACCTACCAGGACTTTCTTCCAGGAAAAGGCATGTGTTCAGTCCCCAGGTCCTTGCCAGCACCAGCCTCAAGCTGGCCGCCTGCGTGTACCCCACTGAACAGCCACACAGGCCACATCCTGGAGTCTAGAGGAGTTGGCATAGTAGAGCAGGGCCACAGCAGGTCTCTTGATGGGACAGAGTGTACTTGTAACACCCCCATACACAGGTGTCTAGAATCGAAGGTGTGACTATTTCTGACATTCTGGTGTCATCTCGGCCCTTCCCCCATGCCCTATTAAAAGGCCAACATTCCTCCCCCACCTTTGCCTCCCTCACATATTAGAAGAATTTTTTCCATTTCCTTTGATGTCTTTTATAAGTTGCATCTCATTTCCTGCTTGGGCATTTCTAACCTCCAGTGACTCCAACTTGGGACACTTGCTGTGGCTACCTATAGTGGCTGTGTGGCTGGTCTCCTTGACACACCACCCAGAAGCCAGTTTAAAAGAGCTCAGTCCTCTGTGTACAATGGGTATCCGCCTTCCACTCCTTTCTTCCAGTGGTTCCTGGGGAGGGATGGTCCTAGCCAAGTAAAAGGCATCCTGCTCCCTACAAGCCCCTGTGCCTCCCCTGAGGTCTCTCACCATCTCCATTTTCCCACTGTCATCCCCCTTCAGAGGGCCATTTCTGCCCATTTCACCACTTCACACAGACTGATGGGGGTGGGCAAGCCTGACATCCTCAGCATGCCAATAGCCCAGCTTAGTTGGTGTTCAAAACCTTATGAGGGGTGGAGCTGGGCAGGGTAGTAGGTCATACAAGGGCAGGATCAGGGAAATACCTCCTCCTACCCTAGAACACAGTTATAAAAGTGCAAGGGACCCCTGAACTAAGCAATTGAGGGGGGAAAAGATAACCAAGTGAAGCAGTTCAACTTCCCCCTCTCTTCCCTGTTTTCTTCTTCCTCTTAAAAAAGAAAAGGCTTTGTGTTATATTTCTATTTAGTGTGTGGCCTGCATTTACAGGAGTCTGTTCTCTCCTTTCACCATGTGGGGCCCCAGGGTAGTCGGGTGGTCAGGCTTGGCAACAAGGTTGCTGTATCCACAGAACCCTTACTTCCTCCCCCTACCCCAGCCTTCTCCTCCTCCTTCTCCTCGTCCTCTTCTTCTTCCTTCCTCCCTCCCTCCTCCTCCTGTCTTCTGTCTTTGTCTTTTGATGCTGGGGACAGAACCCAGGGACTTTGCACATGGTAAGTAATGCTCTACCACTGAGCTCTATCTTAGCTTCTCTTCTCCCACCCTGAGCTCTTCTCTTCGCCCCTCCTCCCTCCTTATGTCTGAGCTGCACTCTGGGTTGAAGCAGAGCACCATCAAAACCAACGTGAACATCTAAGGGCAGGTCCTGAACTGAGTGATATAAGCCAGAAATGTGAAAAAGGCAAAGCCCAAATTCCCTGACCTTTTGGGGTAACATAAACAAAAGAAAAAGGCTTTGCTGTAAATGGGAAGACAGAGGGTACAGACCTCTCACCAGGAACCAGGAACTGGGCACTGCCTGTTGTTGGGCATCACATTCCTATGAACTATGACTGTTTCTTTTTAGGTGATAATGGGGTTTGAACTTAGCCTTGCACATGCTAGGTAAGTGCTCTCTACCACTAAGCTATTTCCTCTACCCTGTGCACTATGACAAAACAATTGACACTGGGCTCTATATGAAAAGCCAAAAGTATTTCTGACACCTGAATAGCTTGCATGTCCAGGACAAGTCACCTGTAGGTTAGTGACTGTCATGGGCTGCTCTCTACTTCCAAGATGGTGGCTACTGCAAGGGAAATGAGGGTGTCTGAGACTTTATGATGGAATCAACTCTCCCAAGCCTTAATGCTCAATACTATCACACAGGCCTCCTGAACACAGGCACCTCCCAGCACAGCCCTGAATATCAGGCATCTTCACCCTGTACTCTCAGGTCTGTAGTCACTACATCTTTAAGGTTAAGACTTTGTCATCCAAACTTGGGCTCTGGTCCAAGACTGCAGGTGAAATGTTAGGGTCAAAGGATAACCCCCCATGAGACCATCAACATGAAAGCCCCCCAAGGGAACAGAGCTGAAATGTCTCCTCAGCCTCACACTAGACAAAGGTGGGGATGGAATTATCATTAGGGGAGCCTTGGGCTCTTTACAGATGGGAGCATATACGGAGACTACATGAAGACCAGAGTAAATTTAATATACCCTGAGGACATTGACACTGGGCTCTGCATACTATGCTCCTCATCAAAAATGGGAAACAGGCCCACAAAGGGAAACGGACTTTTTTGCCTTTTTCATGATGGAGAGGCCAGACCCACAGGGAGGCAAGGGGAGTCAGACTGTGGCAAGGAGAGGAAACACAGAACAGGAAGGGTCCAGCACAGGTACAACTTCCTGATGCCCAGATCCAGGTTGGACCCACCACAGCCAATGTGATCTAGACAGCTACAAAGCCTCTTTACATGGACACTGACCAAGGAGCTTAGCGTATTCTGAGCACCCAGTCATGAGCTATTCATCTCAATCCAATCCCCTGCCCACGGCCCCTAGGACTGCCAATGTGCCCCGGGACAGCCCCCTGGGAAAATAAAGTAAGTAGTTTCAAGGGAAAGATTAAAAAGATATTTTTTCCAAATTGTACATACATTTGTTTATTTGTTTATGTTGAGGCAGAGTCTAATGTAGCCTAGCCTGGCTTTGAACTCACTATGTAGTAGAGAATGACCTTGAATTTCTGATCCTCCTTTCTCCACCTCTTGGCCTGTGCCACCATACTTAGCTAAGAAAAAGTGAGTTCTAATTGCCTACAAACCATTATAGTCCCAAAGGACAACCCATGAAAGCTGAGAAACCCAGTCTGTCTCTCAGTTGATGGGATTCTCAGCTTGCAAAGCTCCTTCAACCATTGGCATCCCCTTTTTAGTTCCTAATGGTCACCCAAGATGGATCAATGACTCCAAAGCTCAGCAGCAACTTAGGACCAACCAGGGTTCCAGCACAAGTATACATGGGATGCCCTCCTCCAGTGGGGAGCCACCCAGCAAGGAAGTAGGACAGTAGATACACAGTGGTTTTGACTACAAAATCACCCAGTATCTATCTCCTAAGACTTGGCACAGGGCCGGAGAACAGTATTAGACAGGCATCACTGATGAAGGCTCCTGGATTGGGCAATGCTGATGAAGGCTCCTCAAAGTGGAGAAGAGGACTCAATTGCTGGACAAAGTCGATTGGGTGCATAAATCCAGTGAGCATATACAGAAAGCAGGAATTTGCTCACCTCACTATAGAAAACAAAAAACCAACTTGGGAACAGAAGTTTAAGATGAGTAAAATGTAACCTCTGTTGAGAGGCAGAGGGGAGCTTGCTGTTATTTTGTTGTTAGGCTACTTATTACTAGCACTGTTTTCAAACTTTTCTAAGAAGCTTTCAGGAAGTGAAAGCAATACTATTACAAGTTGCTGAGAAAATTCAAGATTAGATACAAAATTACCAAAAAAGAAACAATAAGGTGCAGGTGGTGCTGGTGCCAAACTTTACAGTGAGTTGCATCCCTGGGACCCACACCAGGGAAAGAGATAACTGACAACTCCAAGTTATTATCTGATTTCCACACAGACACACAGACACACACACCTACCTACACAATATGCCCCCTCATAAATGCAGGACCTAATAGATTCGAGGTTCATTGGATAAAGGCAGCTGCCGCTAAGCATGAAGACCTGAATCCAATTCGCCAGACCCACATGGTGGAAAGATAGAGCCAACCCTCACAAGTTGTTGTCTGACTTCCACATGGGTGAGCACACACATACATACACACCCAAAAATTAAATCTAATAAAATAAATAAGTGTAAAATCAGATTTAAAAACTGAAAATAGATGTGTGTGCAAATACACACAAGCACTGTATGATAGGGCACATATACACACTCATGTGTGTCATGTACACACACAACACAGGAACAAAACCAGAAAGCTGCCAGTGAGTGCCCTGGCTAAGTATTTTGGTGGTGTTGTCTCACTGGCTCCTGGACTCGGTGTCCTTTCCGACCTTTGCAAGCAGTAATTGGTTCCTGCTTACGTGCACATTTTCCTGATGTGGCAAGCAGAAAGCCATTTGGAAATTTCAGACAATTTTTTTTTTCTGTTTGGACACAGGGTCTTGTATACCCAGGCTGCCCTTCAACTTGCTATGTAACAAGGATGACTTTCAACTTCTGATTCTCCTGTCTCCACCTCTGAGGGCTGGGATCCCAGGCATGCATCATCGCACCCTGTTGATGTGGTGCTGGGGATGAAATCCAGGGCTTCCTGTATGCCAAGCAAGTGCTCAACGAACTGAGCAGCATCTCCAAACCCAGGAATGTTTTTAATCTTATCATATATATTTTTAATGAATCATGGCTAGATTCCATTAAAGATTGCATTCTTTAATACATGAGTTTTCTACTCATTTTTGGCTCTTGCTGCTTTCTCAATTTGGCCTATTTCTTTTAATTGTTTTCTTTTTATATATGAAGTGCATACATATGTGTATACACATATATGCATGTATTGCACATGTGTGTAATGTACAGGAGTGTTTGTCCACGTGTATGTGGTATAAATGTGTGGATGCACATGTTTGTGCATGTGCTCATTGGGCCTGGGGTTGATTTTGAGTCTTCAGTTTTTCTCCATCTTATTCACTGAGGCAAAGAGGCAGAGTCTCTCAGTTGGACCCAAAGCTCAGTGATGTGGCTGGATTGCAGAGATCTCCTGTCTATCTTCTAAGTTCTGGGGCTAGAGCCAAGCCACCATGCCCACCTGGCATTTACATGGGCTCTGAAGATCTGAAGACCTCCTTCTGTGTTTATGTGACAAACACACTAACCATGAAATCATTCCTAACCCTTATTTATGTTTTTGAAATTTTCATGCACACACACACACACACACACACACATAATCAATCACATCCACCCCCCCCCACTACCTATATTGTCCTCCTCTCTGAAAGTGCACTGAACTCATTAAAAAGTTTTTGATATTTTTTTTTACTGCTGAGTATTTTTGCTCAAGGTGGGGGGGAAGCTTTTGTTTGAAAATCAGATGACAGCCACCTTATTCCCTGAAGTCCGTGCCACACTAAAGCTGCTCTGTCATGACAGATGTAAGTTCTTTGTCCCTCTCGCCCCTGAGAAGCAAACTCTGTCTCCTGTTTAAGACTGGAGGTCTCTGTGCTGAGAATCACATGCGGCAGAAATAACAAGATGCCACTTCCAGGGCCAGGCTGAGAGGTTGCTCTACTTCTGCCTGGGACACAAAAACACTAGCACATGGCCTCTGGCATCCACAGGCCTGAGGACAAGACTAAGGAGGGGGGAGCACTGATGGCGGTTTCTTCCCGGATGAGGCAGGGGATGAGCTGTGTTGGGTGTTAATCTCAACCTCTGAGGCTCTCTACACTCCTGCCCCATGAAACACAGCCACACTATTCCCCCAGGTCTCCCCAGACTCCCAAGCCATAACCACAGGCTCGGGCTCAACTATGCAGCACTGACTGGTTCTTGACTTGACAAAAGACTTGGGACAGTTGTTAGCTGTGGAAGGGAGGACACCAGTTGGGATGCACACCAGACCCCATGCTGGTGGTGTTGCACGATGCAGACGTAGCCATAGTAAGAGCTAGACAGTATGGGAACCACGATAGTGCCGAAGCCATATGGACAACGGAGAAAGATCATTTCCAGAGCTTCTAAGGGCAGTAAAGATCAAAGCATTTCTTCCCAAGTCTATAAGGCTGGCCGAGCGAGGCCACTTCCCCTTTGTACTCCCAGGCTAATCTACATCGCACATCCCAAGATAGTCCGTATCTCTACAGCTGGATTTGGTATTGGTGGGAACTGCCTCTGACTCTCAAGAGTCTGTGAATCATTTCTGGACACATTTCCCCCTGTATTAGTTCATATCCTGTTACTATAACATATTATATGAAACTGGATACTTTATCAAATGAAAAGATTTGCTTAGCTCAGAGTTCTGTAGGTTTTGGGAGACAGTACAAGACCAAGACCTGCTGGTTTCTGTTGAGAGCTTCATGGTAAGTACCTGGAAGAGGAAGAAATCACATCACAAAATGGGAAGCCAGAGAATGACTGAGGATTCCACTATCCTTTCCAAGGACTTCCAGCTATCTCCTCCACCTCTTCACACCAAAATCCTGGGGACAGAGCTTCCTTCCCATGAGCCCTTGGGGGATACACTCAAACACTGTACAAAACATAGTACCAAGTCTCCAGAATGCCAAGACAGTGCCGCCAGGTTCCTGTTGTTCTTCTTGTAGATGGTGAGCTGGGAAGTGTATCCGTCAACTTGGTTTTCACGGTGCTGCTTAACAAGCATGCCCCACACCCTCAGTGACTGACAGAAAGCAAGGACCATTTCTCACTCTCTATGACAGCCAGACTAGTGAACTGTGGCTGAACTCTCTTCTCTGTCTTCTGGGAAGGAGCAGCCAGTCTCAGATCTTGACAGTCCAAAGGCAGAGCAAAATAGCAGGACATGTTAGAAGCAACATAGAACAGTCATATTTTGCTAGGCAGCAAGAGTCACATGTGAAGGTCTGAGAGTTCAGGGGAGGTAGACTCTCCTGCAGGGAAGGGCAGCAGATACCCTGGTAGTAATGCAAGTTGGACCTCAGAGTCAGTTGGAGGATTAACCACAGCTCTGATTCTTCATTCTAGGCCAGGTCAAAGAAGCCAATGGACAGAGATAAAGCCTTGACTCTCAGTGTCAATGTTTAAATTATGCTCTGTCTTGATCATATGCAAGCTGTAAGAAGGCTTCTGTCCTTCTTTTTTAATTATTTTCCTTTTGAGATAAAGTCTCCACTTGCAACTCGACTGACCTGGAGCTTTTGAGGCACTAGACATAAACCACACACACCCGATTCTAGGTTTGACTTTCCATTTTCTTTGTGTACTATAGACTAAATAGAGGGCTTTTCGGGGGGGGGGGGAGCATCATGTTTGGCCTAGGACGGCCTCAAAAGCTCTCTTACTGGTAAATCACATCCTCGGTGCAGATTTTCTTTCTTTTCTTATTTTTATTACTTTATTTATTTGTTTGTTTGTTTGGTGTGTGTGTGTGTGTGTGTGTGTGTGTGTGTGTGTACATGGGGTACACATGGTACAACCTTGTGGGAGTTGGTTTTCACTTTTTATCACCTGTGTCCCAGGGACCAAACCCAGGTCATCAGCTTTGGCATCAGGTACCTCTGTTTGCTGAGCCATTTTGCCAGCCAGTTTTTGTTCTCTGGTTCATCTAGATTGGTGATAGACATGGAACAAAGCGAAGAAGACTGGAAACCAGCAGGAACTCTCTCGTTGTTAGGATCCGAACACTGTAGCTCCTCTGGGAGGCAGCTTGGTGCTTTTTCTCAAAACCAAACAGGCTCCTTCCATGGGTCACATCAACTGAGCTACTTGGTATTTGCTCAAATGAACTGAAAAATTGGATGTATACAGATGTTTCCGGGGACTTGGGTGAAACTTGCCTGAACTAAAAGCAGCCATGATGCCCTTCTAGTGGGACAAACCAATGTAGAGCACTGTACAGCTACAATAATTGTGTGCTAAAGAGGGAAGCCATGGAAAAACCATGGGGAGCCTTGAATGCATGCCACTAGTCTAAAAAGGGTGCACACCATTATTTTGCAAAGGCAAAACTATTGGGACCAAAAGGATCAGAGTTGCTGTGGGGTGAAGGCAGAGACCAGATGGATTCCACTCTTTAATCATATGGTGAACACAGGGTATCTCGCATTTGTCTGCACCTGAAGATGGGACAGCCTACTAAAAGTGAGCCTAAATGTAAATTGTGGACTTTCACTAATGACAACGTGTCAAAAACAGAAAAGCAAAAGCCCAAATTAGTGTAGCTGACCCTGGAGAGCAGCCAGGCTATGCACCATTCTCTCCTGTACTTAATCAGCAGTGGTACTGGGCAAGCTAGCTTGCCTCTCAAAGCCTCAGTCCACACATCTGTGACACGGGCACTCATACCCCACCATGGGGCTGTTGAAATAATGAAGCTGCTCTGAGGTTCTCCAGGCCTGTCTGAGAAGGGAAATCAGGGTGGTGAGTGGCCTGAATTGCAACTTACATTTCAAAGCAGGGAGCGTGGCCCTTTCCCCTTCCTGCTCTCTGACAACCTGCTCCACACCCATTCTTCTCCACAGGGACTCTAGAAGCCTCAGGTCTTCCAGGCAAATACATCTCACAGCAGCCCCAAAGTCTTGCCTCTACTCTAGCTCCAGGAATATCCCAGGGCCTCGGGGCCTCTGCCAGTCCTACTGATCTTGTCCAGTCAGCATGTACAAGCTGATAGGAACCCCGCTGCACTGTTTTAAGCAAAGCTTAAGTGCTGCTTGGCTGTGTCCAACACTGGTCTTAATGTACTATGGTTCACTGGGTTTATATTTGCTTCCAACACAGAGGGTCTTAGGGAGCCTGGAACTGCAGCTTTGGTCCCCTGTTCTCTGGCATCCCATTCCTCTGGAATATTAGCCACCCATCCTCTGTAGCACAGCACCCCCCTGCTCTACCCCGCCTTCTTGCTGGCTCCCCTGCTCTCTGCCTGCACGGAAGCCCTCTGCTTTCATTCTCCACTGCCTTGCACAACATCCAACTCGTAGCCTGTCAATTAGACTCAGGAGGCCAAGGGACAAAGGTGGCCCATCAGTCACACCCCATAGTGCACACTCACGTTCAACAGCATAACCCATATGACGGTAGCTATGTTCCACCAAGGCTCCAGGCAGTCCTTGAGAGCCTGACGGTCCCCATAGCCTCCCTTTTCTCATCTTCCTCTGCTTCTGCATATTCACCCTTCTTCCCTTTCTTCCTTCATGGCCCAGGCTGTTCTGTTGAGGGATCCTAAATCACCCCTACCAGTGTGACCCCCTACCCACCATCATGTGTCATTACCACTTGGATGGTTAGTACCACAGGCCTACCAACTATCCCTCTCTGTCTTGGGCTCAGGACAGGGCAGTACCAACTGACATCCTTCATGCCAAGGGAAACAACTACAGGACACCAACTATTTCCCAGCTCAAATAGAGAAACATGTGCCCAAGGTTAAACAGGCCTGGGCTGGGGCCACTGGGGCTTAGAGTCACATTCATAATGTTCTTCCTAGATCACGTACCTTGAGTATCTGCTGCAGACCCTGCCACACCCATGAAGTGGCCTCTGTGTTCTCACACAACCCTGGATGCTTCTAACACGGAAAGTGGGGTTACAGGTGGGCCCTGGTTCAGTGTTTGTGAGAATCATGGCAGAGAACAGAGACCTCTCTACACTGTGTGTGTACCACACAGCTCATTGCAGTCCTTGAGACCCCATGACTACTGTCAGGCTCCTAGCCCAGTATTCTCATAATAGTTGGGACCTAATCCATGCCTCTGCTGCTGTCCAGCACCTAAGGTGCCATGGCCACCCTCAAGACACGGAGGAAAGGGCTGCTCTAGTACACAGGTGAATGCTGGCAGTTCCCCCCACCACCATGGGCACACACAGTAAGTAGCTTTCCTTGCTGGGGTCTAATCCCTGGGCCACCAGCAAGCTGAGGGTTGCTGCAGGAAGCAGGGCCTGCCCTCCTTGAGCTCTGCCCTCTCACTGGGCCTCTAAGGTACTCAGGGAAGGTTGAGTTAATACACCCCGCACATCTGTAAAATCTTGGTCCAGCCTTGTACAGCCCAATTATGTCCATGAGTTCTTCTCTCTTAGCCCACAGAACTTTGCAAGGGCTTCATGGACCAGTCTGTTTTATGTCACCTTCTCCCTTGAAAAACCATCACTTTATAGGCCAGATATAAAGAACCCTTCTCTTTTTTAACTAAAAGTGGTCTCTTTGGATCCAGTGGACTGGCAGGAGACAGGGCAATGGAGAGCCACACCTTTGAATTCTCATGCAGAAGCTAGGTCAGGGCCCATCCCCAGTCCACCCCACCCTCTGTTCTCCCCTAGTATCTATCACCCCCTTCCCACTCCCCATCAAATTATCATGTTGCCCATTCTTGGGGAAGCTCTGATTTATGGACCTAGGGGCCCTGGAGCTTTGAGGGCTCCACTGTTTGGCATGGAGAACTTCTATGAGTACATGAGAGTTTACATTGTTCTAAGCCCTGCAAGTGCCCGGAACCGGCTATAGTTAGACAAAACCGTGAGGGTCTGTTAGGGACAGATACTTGTTTCCCAGTCCTGTGAAAGTTGTTCCCCTTCCTTGTAAGCCACCAACACTCTGCTGAGTGATGGCAATGTTTGGCAGACTCCCCTTTGCTCCAGCCCCCACCCACCATATTCATTTGCCTCAGCTCTGTGCTACAAATGTGTAAAAGAACAAGAAGACTTCAAGGGTGATCTTTGTTGGGCCTCTTTATTTAGAATCTGGCGGACGAGGAGCCCTGGGCAGTTGGTATGGGCGATACAGGAACCATTTCGACAGTCTGGTCACCAAGTTTAAGAGCAGTCTAATAAAGTGGGGGACACTGTAAGCTAACTGAAGATGAATGTGTGGGGGCTTTTACTCAACAACCATTTCCCTAGAGTCTAATATAAAAGTAGATTTACATTTGTGGGTAATCTGAAGCTGGTGATTTCTAGTGCCTTTGGTAATAATCAATAACCCAGCAATTGCGTGGCAGAGGGATCCACACATGGATAAATACAAATATTAAATTAGCATATTTTTTAACTTTTTGTACAAATATACATGTTTTTCCTTTTTCTCATCTTTTTTTTTCCTTCGTTCTACGTTTTCTAGGTTTCTCTCTCTCTCTCTTTCTTTTTTTTTTTTTTTTTTTTGCACTGAGATCGAGTAGAGATTAAACATTTTACATAAATGATTAAAGCTTTACACCTTGGGACCAGCGTACTCCTTGCACATGGTACAGAGTGTTCTCAATCCATTGCACAGTTTTCAAATTTCCACAAAACCGTGGGCTGCTCTGCACAGCCCTGCTACATGAACGAAAGGTCCCAGCCGAAGCCCAGAGTTCTTCCATCGTCCGATGCCCAGATGCCCAGCAAGTTCTCTCTGGCCGTTAGGCTCTAAACTGCGGGGAGGAAAAGGGACTCAGGTGAGCAGGCATGGTGGGAACCCCCCGAGCGGCCCCTCCGCGACCCCTGGGGGGGGGGAACGCCAGACTCACCTAACTCATCGCAGACGTTTGCGCGGGGTCTGCTCCACCGCGCCCACCCCAGGAGCCACGTTAGGAGAGGGACACCCTGCAGGAACGTCGTTCGACGCCTTGTTCTCCTGCGCAGTTCTCTTGCGCTTGGCGAAGAAGTCTGCGGACGACAACGCGCGCGGGTCAGGGCGGGGCCGGCCCGGAGACCCGCGAGGGGACCCGCGGAGTGCGCAGGGCGCGGGGCCGGGGTGGGGGCGCCATCCCCGCCCGCGCCGAGGTCCGCGGCGGGTCAGCTTTGTTTACGTCGCCGCGCAATGTGCTGTGTAAGCATTTCCCCTTGTCCCGCGGCCAAGCCCCCCGGGGCTGCCGCCGCACTTAACCCCCTCCATGCCGCACACACGGCTCCCTAAGGGGCTCCCGCGGCCCGAGCCAAAGACCGCGATCCGAGTGGGTCGCGGCCAGGCTCGCCCTCCCACTGCACACTCGGGAGCCTTGAAGCTGCACCCCTACCAGTAGGAAAGGGGTGCGGGCGCAACCGCGCCCTAAGCGCCGCGGGCCCTTTAATGCCACGGGAGGAGGCGGGGACCGGGCGAGGCCCCCGAGGGCGAGGGAGAGCCCGGCCGGCCGGACAAAGCGAGGCCGGGCCGGGGCGGGGCCGTGCGGGGCTCACCGGAGATGAGAGGCCCCGACAGCTTCTTGATCGCACCGTTCGCATTGGCCGCAGCAGTCCCGGCTGCAGGACGTCCTGGAATCCCCGAGAGAGGCTGGTCCCGGCCGCGCTGCTCCTGATTCTCGTCCTGCTCCTCGACCGGCTCCCCGTTCTGCTCCTCGACCGGCTCCTCGTCCTTCTCCTCGACCGGCTCCACGCCCTGCTCCTCCACCAGCTCCTCGTCCTTCTCCTCGACCGGCTCGGCGCCCTGCTCTTCGCCCTGCTCAGAGACTGGCTCAGCTCCCAGCTCAGCACCCTGCTCAGCACCCTGCTCAGCACCCGACTCCTCGCCCTGCTCAGAGACCTGCTCAGGGACCTGCTCAGGGACCTGTTCCTCGCCGTCCTGAGTCGCCACGTCCGGGTTTGCGTCCGGGATCGGGTCCGGAGTCGGGTCCGAGGTCGCGACCGGGGTCACGTCCGGAATCAGGTCTGAGGTCAGATCTGAGGCCGGGGCCGGGGTCGCGGGTGGGGTGGGCTCCGCGACCACGGCCGAGGCTGGGGCGCTGGGCGGCTGCTCAGGCGCCTCCTCTAGGCCGTCGGGGGCCTCGCCAGCCAGCGGCCCAGGACGCGGGATGACAGCCACGGCCACCGGGGGTGGCCGGGGCCCCAGCTGCAGGCGACAGCGCCCCACCTGCACCGTCTCGCGGTAGAAGGCGGGCACAGACTCGCTGTCCACCTCCATCCACTGCAGACGACCAGGGCCTCGAAGAGGCACATCCTGCTGGAAGTTGAAGTCCCAGCGGTTCTGGTCCTCGGCGTTCAGCTCCGCCAGGCGCATCCGCAGCTCGCGGCCCAGCTCCTCGTGGTCTACAGGCCCGAAGAGGCTGCGGCAGGCGCTGCTGCGCGCTATCACTGGGAAGGTGTCGCTGGAGGCCAAGCGTTCCATCGCTGTTCTGCTGCGGAGGTACACGTCGGACATGCCCATGGTCGAAGGCTGTGCAAACGCGGGCAGCGAGAAAGAAGGGAACGGGAGGAGAAGGAAGAGGGGAGAGGAGGAGGGCGGAGGCTGGGCGTGGGTGAGACCCCTTGCACAGCCCGCGTCCACCTCTGCCTAGGGACGCGGCGGCTACCTGGCTGGTTGGTGATGGACGGCTCCTGCCTCTCGATCGCTTGTCTTGTCCAGTTTGGGCCGCGCCCCCTCGGAGCTTGCCTGCCTGTTTGCTTGCTCTCAGTCGGGCCTAGCCGGCACCCCTCGAGCACAGCGCACTCGGCCTGTGGAACGCCCAGCCCGCTGCGCCCCTTTATACGCGCTGGCCCCACCCCCGCGCGCGCGGGCCTCCTCACGATTAGCATAATGTAGTATTTTCAGTTTCAACAACACCACGGCGATTGGAGGGCGCACCCCGCCCCGCCCACGGAGGCCCGGCCCCCGTGCCGCGCTCATTGGCTGCGCGCACACACCCCCGGGGCCGGGCGGGGCGGGCGACGGGCGTGCGCTGATTGGCGGCCGCGCAGCGAGCGGGCTGCGCGGGACAAGGGGCGGGGCTCGAGTTAAAGAGCTCTGCGGGCGGTAACGTGACACCGCGACGCCCCTCCCCCTCGCCCCATCCCCCGGCCCCCCCCCTCCCGCGGGCTCCTTTGTCTGCAGGCGGGGGCTCGCGCAGCCGCGACGCGCTCGCCCCCTCGGACCATGAAGCTAGGCACAGCCCCTCGGCGATGTGGACGTCGGTGCAGGTCCCTCGTCCCCGCGGCCCGCGCTAGCCCTAGGACTGTGCCAACTGATTAGAGCTTTAACCTACCCTCTGGGTCCTGGCCCTGGCAGTACCATGGCTGGATCCATCCTCTGCACCCAGACATAAGTATCTGCCTTCGAGGCATCTGCACACCTGCTGGCCCTTAGAACCTCAATCGCGGGAGTTAGAGACAGGGGTCAGCCCATTCTTTTCCCGAGGAACAATACTGTGGAAATCTTAAAGGTCTGAAGCAGGGTCAGTAGCTGTAGTATAATAGGCCCAACCTACCCAGGAGTTGGGCCCATCCTGGCTATACATACAACACTGATAGATGCCCAGGACCTTAGGTTTGGGTCAGGCCATATTCGGTTCCCAGTTCTGCCTATGTTAGTTGGCTGGAAGTAGTTGTGCTAGAAAAGAGGGAATGACCCACCCCCTCCTCCACAGCAGTGCCTCTTGGTGGGGCCCTGGATACACACTCATGCAGCTTGACAGAGCGCCCCCCCCCCCGCCCCCGCCAAAAGGAGTTCATTATTTAGGGCAGGGAGTCGAGAAGGTGACTCAGGCATGTGCCAGGAGCTGGCCCCTTCCCCTCCAACCCCCCACCCGCCCTGGACTTCCGGACATACTTGAAAGGCCCTGCAGAGCCCCAAGCTCTCAGCTCCCAGCAGAAATGCCTGTGAGAATTCTGAGACAGAATTTTATTTACAGGTTTAGGTAGGTTGAACCAACCAGGGAGTCAAGTCAAACCATGAAGCCAGGGGGGCCAGACTGAACAGGCTGTCCTGGAACAGGTGAGAGATAGGGTTTGGAAACTGCCCTGGTGGAGAGGCCAGTGCTGTGACCTAGAAGAATTTCTTTTTCTCCGTACACCATATTACAAATCTCTCAGGACACCAGTATGTCACAGTATTTTTCTTGAGTAAAATAAAACTAATGAAGGCTTCCAAGGACCCTCCCCCAAGCACCTCACTAAAGACAAAATCAACTAGCCCAGGGTCAGAAGGAGACAGGACTTTGTTTTGTCCCTGTGTCAAAGTCACATGGGCCCCTCCAGAGACCCTGAGCGCAAGACCACGCTTGCTAGTGACCACCGGGCCTCCAGGGTCTCCCCAATAGTTGGAATACCCAGGCTGCAGTTGTCAAGGGTGGCAAGGACAGAGAAGGCCCACCCTGCCTACAGCCCAGGCCATAGCTGCCTAGAGGACTGAACACACTCCCTGTAGTGTGGAGCTGCCAGCCCTAATATTTGGGAGAAGCAGTATGAACCAGATGAACTGTGCTGCAGGCTGCCTCCCTGGGCATCAGTCTGGCTAAGGCACCCCTACCCCAGGGTGCCTGTCTCACTTGCACCCTCTTTTTATATTCCTATTTCATCTGCTTGTTTGTTCATTTCAACACAGGTAAAAGTGATTCCTCCGCGTGTCCGTAACGGCAAAATTCCATCGACAGACCTGTTGGGCACACTGCTTCCAGGAGCAGGGTGAAGTTCCCCATCTAGCCCTCCAACCCAAGGGACCTGTAGGTAAGTAAACATCTGTCTGGCTACAAGAATTGTCTTCTATTTTTGACATTTAAAAATACATCCAAAGGAAACAAGAACATTTTTTACTGTGTTGCTGCGGAGAGTTGGGGGATGGGATGCTGGTCTGGTGCCCGAGCTCATCAGGCAAGTTTCCTGACTCCTTTCTTGTGTGGTGTGAAAGGGTGTAAGTTCTGGGACCTCCCTGGGACCTGGTGAACAGACTAAGTCTCTCCCGCAGTCTTCGCTCATACCCTTGGGCAGTATGTGTACCTACCTCTTGCCTCTCCCGGAGCACCACACATCCAAATTCAAAGGCCAGTTTCTGCCACCAATTGTTGGCGAAATTTCTGCATGCACTCGATTACAACCATAGGAGCTGTTTTTCTGTGCGCCCATCTGGCTGGCCGGATGAGGAACAGAGGGTTATGGCAAGCCTCAGGCACAGCCACTCTGCCAGTGATTGGAGTACGAGATAAAAAAATTGAAAGCTGGGGGTGACCGGGTGATAAGGCACTTGAGAAATATGCACACTGGCTCTGGGTTCCATCCCCAGCTCCGAAAATAAACGAACGGATGAATAAATAGATAACTTTTGTGTCCTGAATCGCTAAAGCGTTAGGAGCCGACTCCTCGGTGCGGCTACTGACTGTAACTAGAACACACAGCAGGCAGGCGGGCACTTCAGCAGTATGTTCCAAGGAGGAAGGGCTGCCTATATTAAAACCTTGCTGTGGCTCCTAGGTGATTAAGGCCAGCTTAACCTACACCCTCCAGCTCCTCGAACTAACTTTCATTAGTGAATTATAATGCAGGAAGGTTCTTGGACCCAGCCCTCCTGCCTTTTAATTCTTAGAAGAGCTATGTCCCCTCAGTTTACCCAGAACGTCCCGGGATCGCACCCACAACAACCCGCATAGTTGGTCAGCTATGGGGACTCCCTGAGAAACCCGGGTGCTCAGGGTCTTTTCAGCCCCTAGCCGGAGCAGAATCAGAGTCCCAGTCCCGGAGGCCTGTCTTTGGCTCGATGCTGCCCCCTGGCGGCTGACTTGGGTAACAGCCAAATTGGCTGCCTCGTGCCTCCCTTTACTGCCTGCGTGGATGGCTCTCCTGGTCATCCACACCCCTGACCCAGAGCCCTAGGTTCTGGGGCCCTCCCGGAGTAACCAAATGTAGAGTTGAGACTTGTCTCCCCTCTGGCCCTTAAAGCTGCCTTCTCAGATTCTAAGACCCTGAGCTGTCATATCAGATAAATTAAGGCCTTGAAGAATTTTCCATGAAACCATGAGCCACATGTCACCCATCCATCAATGAAGGTGGAGAATGCAGGCCCAGGGTCAGGACTAGAGGGAGAAGGCTGAAGGGCTGGGTGACACACTTTGTTGCCTCTGGAGACTCCTGGAGGGTCTTGAACGGAGAGCAGTCCTCCCAGTCCTTCTGGGGTCTCTTCATGGTGCGGGGGAGGGGCCGGAATCCAGCTTCAAGAAGGCCAAAAATGTCTCCATCTTGTGCCTATAGCGGGCTCTGACCAGCATCTGCTTTAATCCAACACCCTGGAGAGAGAGAGAGAGAACAGAGCAAAGACAAAGTCTCAGAGAGGTTCGGCATCCTGCCTGAGATCGCTCAGCAGTCAGAGTCACTGGTGTCGTTCGTCACGAACACTTGGACCAAGCCCTGGATAGGGTTTGACTCTGTTTGCGATGGCGGGAGCCCCTGGAATGTCCCCCCACACACAGTCCCCAAGCCTCCAACTCCTGCCCTGTTGGTCGGGCTGGAGTCTCCGAGGGGTGTGTGTGGTTACAGAAGAACCCGCCACCCCCATCAGTAATCAGCTCCCTGCGCGCACTTGGCGGGGCCCCAGGCGGGCGCAGGGCGAACGCCCTCCCGCACCAGTTCCCGCGCTCGGCTCGCCCCGCCCCCAGGACGGGCTGTTCTTGGGGCCGCTGCCAGACACGTCCTCCGCAGGTGCCGGCCTCTCTCCGGTGACGCGGCCACATGCAGTCCAGGCTCCGATTACAGGGCCTGCCTTGTACTCGGGGTCCGGGCTGGGGGTCCTCACTCCCCAGGAATGGGTGGGAGGGGCAGGGCAGGCCCTGCAGAGGGAGACTACGAACAAGGAACAGCCGCAGGCAGGAGCCGCCCCCAGACACGTGCGGCTGCCGCCTCGCCGCCGCCGCCGCGGTTTGGAGGTGGGGAGCCTGCGCCCAGTTGCATGACTTGACTGGGCCCAGGATCCAGTGTTCTAGAAGTTCAGGACCACTGGACACCCCAGGATCCTCATGCCCGTCTCGGGGATGGGGGGAGGGGTCTAAAGGGCTGGTGCGAACCGAAGTCAAATCCTGGGCCAGCCCTGAGCCCCCAGCCTTCCCTCTTCCCACAGACCATGTGCAACGTAACGGCGGGTCCCCGGGTCCTCCGGTCCACTTCGCCAAGGAAATAAAAACGTAGATCTTGTGCTCCTAGATTCCTTTCCCTCACACCCCTTTCTTGTTGGTGCTAGCAGGATTCACGATCAGAACCTCCTGCCCATGAGGTGCACCCAGGATCCCTAGGTCCCTTTAAGCCTTTGTCCTAGCTTCCAATAACTACAGTGTCTAAGGAGCCCAGGACCTTCCGAAGAGGCTAGAGGGCCCACAGAAAGCAGAGTCCTCACCCTGAACAGACACCGACACACACAGACGAGACACACACACACACACACAGAGAGAGAGAGAGAGAGAGAGAGAGAGAGAGAGAGAGAGAGAGAGAGAGAGACCGAGAGAGAGAGAGAGAGAGAGAGAGAGAGAGACCGAGAGACCAGAGACCGAGAGACCGAGACCCAAACCGAACCTCACGGGTGAAGGGAGTTGTCCAACGATACTTTATTTTGAGACAGTCTTCCAGTGGACCAGGCTGGCTTCCAATTCAGCCAGGATGATCTATGTAGCCAAGGATGACCTCTTAGTTCAGATCTGCCTGCCTCCATCTCGTAAGTGCCGGGATTCAGATATGTACCACACGCCTGGCTATGTAGTGCCGGGGATGTGTAAGGCTGGGCAAGCATTCTAGCAAGTGAACTGTGTCCCTAGACCACGAGACTTCTAGATGGTATTTGAGCCCCTACTTCGTGTGACCGCACTTAATCCTGAAACGAAGAAACCAAGGCTAGAGAGGCTGACTGCTCAGGATCCCACCAGAAATGGAGTTCGAAAGAATATGCTCACCTAGGCCCTGAATGGTCAGAGCAAGGGGGCCTTCCTCCCTTTCTTTCTTCGCCCTTCCACCCACTCCTTTTCTGGGTTGTGTTTTAAAGAGAGCAGTTACCAGGCTGGAAGTTAGAACAGTGTCTCCTCCAGGACCCCGTGCTGGGTGGTAAGGGGTTCTTCCTTATCAAGGCTGAGGCAAGAGTGGCCCGCCACCTGAAGACCAAGGCTGGAGTTCTTCTGCCCCCTGGTGGTCAGAGACCACATTACAGTAGGAGTTTATCACCTACCTGACCCCCAACCCAGCTTGTTGAAAGCGGGTGCTGCCCACCCACACAACTGTGCCTCACACCCGAAGGTGACTTGACAGGGGTCTTGCTGTTTGGAGGTTAAATGCCCTCAAGATTATGTTTTTTCCAGTGTAGCCAGTTAGAATTGTTAAAAAGCCTTGGTACTTGGGGAGCCAGAGCAATGATAAATACACCTTAGCCCAACCAACCATTAGCCGGTGAACCTGTCCTATCCTCAGAAGCTGGTAAGTAGTGGGACAAAGGAAAGGAAGGCCAGCTGCAGAAGCAAAGAGCTTGCTCTGAAGACTGAAAGTGCCCTGTGTGGTAGCACAAGCCGTTAAGTCTGGCCCTTGGGGGGGCAGAGGCAGAAAATTTTCTGTATGTTCAAGCTTAGCCTGGTCTATATAGTGAGTTCTGAAGCTACATAATGAAACCTTGTCTAAAAAAAAAAAAAAAATCCCTAAGTCTAAGAGAGAGAGAAAGGGGTCTTTCTTCCACCACTCTGAGCCTCTCCCATCTCCACCCTTCCCATCCTTACCCCTCCTTTCTAGCCCCACCTGCTCTCACCACACACACCCCTCCCTCCCAGGCTGCCTGTCCCCAGTGCTTCTGAATTTCCCTCCCTGAATTTGCTGCACAATGCCCCAGGCCTTAAAGCTCCAAAGCCAACTAGCTTGCTAGGCCTGTCCTTGGCACTCCCTTCTTGGGCCTAGGTGACCGAGTGTGGATATAGGCATGCCTTAAGGTTTAAGGCACAACAGAGAAGGGTTAGCAGCCTTCAGGACACATTCAATGACTCTTCATAGGAGGGTGGCTGTGGGCAGAATCCCAGGTCAGTGAGCACCCCTGCCTTGTCAGCTGGTTGTGGCAGAGGAGGGGAGAATGAAAGGGTAGGTTCTGAAGAGGCCACTGGAGCCAAGCAGGGAAGGCCTGAGGTTCCATCTCTGAAGGCTGCCACACTTGGTCTCAGGGGGAGGGGGTGGGCAGCGGGTGTAGGTGAAAGCTAGATAGAGCTGTATTCATTTACTGGCCATCTTTGGGCAAGCATATGGTCCTCTCTGTGCCTCTGCTTTCTCAATTGTGAGGCTCCCGTAGAGGCTTGAGGACCAAGTAAGAGGCATGTGAACTGTCAGAACAAGCCTCCCCTTGAGGGTGCCTCACTACCTCTTTCCTTTGGTCGCCCCTAACAACGTGGAGAGGAAGGCGCAGACCCTTCCAGGTGACCCCCTCCCACTGTGTTGCAAAGAAAACTGTACATTTCCTTTGATCCCAGGGGTGGGGGTGGGGGTGGCGCTAAGGGAGACTCAGACCACAACAAAAGCACTTGCACCAGTAGTCACGTGGGGTCCCCTAATCCGCAGCCTAATTACCAGCTCTGACAACACAGCCCCTCCCCCCAACAAACCAGCAGTGGCCCATTCCTTCAGTCTCTGCACACGCATGCAGACACTCAGCGCTGTATCCCCTTCTGGATGCTGATCCACTGCCTCTGGAATTTCATTCTCTCTGTCATTTTCCCAAGCTACGTTCTCTATGTGCCAATAATTGCATTTAATCTGTGAGAAGTTTAATGAAGCAGAGAGCAGGATTCACCCCACATCCTAGATGGGAAAACTGAGACTAGGAAGGACAAGAGCTTTATCTAAACTTTATCATTCATTGACTGCAGAGCCCCCGGTGAATGTTCCCATGCATGCTAGCAGAGCCCATGCTGAGCCCCCACTTTTTCTGCTACCTCCCTGTGTTACCCTAGACTTTTATTGTGAGTGGGATTTTGTTTAAACAGGATCTTCTGTGAAGCTGAGGCTGGTCTCCAACTCACAACTCTACCTTAGCTTCCTGAGTGCTGAGATTGGAGGCAACAACACGTCCAGCTTCCACAAAGTCGGTGCTGAGCCTTAGCTACTCCTGCATTTCAGCCTTCGTGCCCAGGCACTCACTGAAGAGGACATGGAGGGTCTGTGTCTGTGCCCGATTGTCCCAAACCAATTATCTTCCCCAAGTTAAATCAGGGCACAGAGAAGGAGCACCTGTTTTGGAGTAGCTGAGCCCTCTAGGTGGGGATGGGTAGGGGGCTTCCAAGCAGGTGGGCAAGGAGAGAAGGGGCCCCAGTAAAGGCCCAGCAAGACTGGAGACCGAAGGGATTTCGAGGTGTTACTCTGTGCCACACCCATGGGGGGGGGGGATCTGCACACAGCTGGACACTCAGAGACGCCATATGTGATTGTGACAGGCAGAATCCAGGGTAGAACCCACAGCTAACTCTGATAGGCTGCCCAGGTTTGGAAAATGTGTTTCAGAACCAGTGGGAACAGAAAGATTCCTGTCCTGACCGTTCCCTGGGTTGAACCTGAGGACCTAGGCTAGGAGCAGCAGGGATCTCAGAAACCCACCCAGCTAACCAAGTGAGGTGATGCATGCATTTAATCCCTGCACTCCAGAGGCAGCAGGCATGTCTCTCTGTGGGTTCAAGGTCAGCCTGCTCTACACAGGCCAGCCAGGACTTCATACTGAGACCTGGTCTCAAAAGAAGGGGGGGGGGGGACAAAGCACTGAAAAGTGCTCATCACACCAGGAATCCCAGAACTCAGGAAGCAGGGACAGGAGGATTGCCCTGACTAGGCTACAGAGTAAGCCTCTGACTAATAAATAAATAAATAAATAAATAAATAAATAAATAAATAAATAAAAACAGGGGCTGGGAGAGATGGCTCAGTGGTTAAGAGCACTTGAATTCGGTTCCCAGCACCCACGTCATGCAGCTCATACCTGCCTATAACCCGACAGCCCTGGCCTCTAGAGGGACCTGCACACATGAACATTCACTCTCACATGTACATGCATGCACAAACAAGCACACATGCACACACACGCACCCCTAACTTAAAATAATAAAATAAATATTTAAAAAATACAAACAAAATAAACCCTGTCCCCCTTTACTGGGGTGCAGGGGCAGCTCTCTGCTTCATTGAGTCTCCCAAAGAATTAAACACAGTTATTAAGCACATAGAGACTGTAGCTTGGGCATACTTGGGAAGGAGAGGGTGAAATTCCAGATACCGTGGTTAGCATCCAGAAGGAGATACAGCACCTAGTGTCAGGCCTCCCTGGCATTGCTCTCTGGTCTGATTAGGAGCCCAGCTGGGATGCCACAGTGGTCTGTGTGGCTTCCAGAGATAAGAGACAGAAAGGCCCTCTATCCCAATAAAGCCAAGTGTCTCCAAGCCAATTATGAGCTTTACGAGCTCCTACCCTAATCTGGTCATCTGGTCTGGGTTGGAAAACGGGACCAGGCTCAGCAGACTGCACCTCAACTATCACTCTGATGCTCAAGAGACACTTTTATAGGCTTCTGGGAAAACAGTAACCAGTCTCCATTATCAGTGTCAGTCAGATCGTATAAACTCCCAGGGAATAGGCCTGCTGTGGGGCTTAGTGGATGGTGGGAACCCATATGCCTAGTCTGGATCTCGTTCTTTGATGCCTCAAGTCAGTCCATCGTCTGTTTTCTGGTGCCAAGATAACAGCCTGAGAAGCTGCGGCTTTTTGAAAACAGGGGAGAGAGCTGTAGACCTGGACGCCCCCTGCTGGCCAAGGTCTGAAACTTCACCCACTTTGGCAGAGAAGGAACCTGGGGGAGACTGAGACCTTAAGAGTCTGAGCAGAGAGCTGCTACAACTACCTCAAATCCTGCCCCCTTCTCTGTGCCCACACCCAATTGAAAACCTGTTATTCCCAGTGAAGTGATACAGAGGTGATCCCAGCGTTCTCAAATGGATTGTTTAGACTGCACTGTTGGCCACACTGGAAAGTGCTCATGTTGGGCCACAGGTAGAACACACACCTACCTGCACACAGGTCCTGAGTTCTAGCCCATCAGTCATAAGCAAACTCAGACCCAATCCCACACTGCCCTCTCCCTTGTAATCTGTCTGCTCACAGTTCCCTCTGCTCACAAGCCCAGGGCCCTCATCCCCCAGAAGAAATCCTGTTCTGCTGCTCAACTGAGGGCAGCTCTAAGCAGCAGGACTGGTCATAGGGTTAGCGCTCCTACTTGATACCAGTCTCAGGTCAGCTTTTCTCCCCATAGATATGTAGAGCCCATTGTTCTCAGCTCCTGACAGACCTAAGACCCACAGCCTCATCCCCTTCCAGATAGACCATGACAGGAGCTGCCTGTACTGCCTGCCTCTCAGCTCCTCAGTACTCCTCAGTCAGGATATATCCCTCTGCAAACCAGACAGCAGACCAGATCAGAAACCAGGACTGCCAGATAGGGAATGGTTTTCAGGTTTGATGGTTTCAATGAGATGTCCCCCATAGTCTCAGGTGTTTAGATAGCTGGTCCCTAGCTGGTGATGCTGTTTGCGGGAGGCTTAGGAGGCCTTTGAGGAGCTGTGTCACTGGGAGCAAGCTCTGGGAGTTTAAAGTCTCACTCCATGTTGAATTCATTCTCCCTGCTTCCTGTTTGCAGATCAAAGTGCGAGTTCTCAGCTTCCAGTTCCAGCCATCATGGGTCTGTTCCACCATCAGGGACTCACATCCCTCTGGAAACATTAACCCAAATGACCTCTTTTTTTTTTTTTTTTTTTTTTTTTTATAACTTGTCTTCCTTGGGGTGTTTTTTCACAGCTTAGAAAAGCAAATTATACAGAAGATGGTACCAGGAGTGAGGTATTGCTGTGAAGGCCTGACCATTCTAGCATTTTGGAAGAATGGGGACGACATTAAGGTGAGGGGAAGCAGTTAAATGTTATGGAGTTTAAAAGGCTGCCTTAGTATCCTGGGAGATGTTAGTTCCAGGAGAAATGAGAGCTGTGGTAGCCTGACTCAAGAGATTTCAGGGGGCTGGAGAGATGGCTCAGTGGTTAAGAGCACTGGCTGCTCTTTCAGAGGTCCTGAGTTCAATTCTCAACAACCACATGGTGGCTTGCAACCATCTGTAATGGGATCTGATGCCCTCTTCTGGTGTGTCTGAAGATAGCCACAGTTAACTCATATATAAAATAAATAAATCTTTTTCTTTCTTTAAAGAGATTTCAGAAGGGTGCTGACTTTACAGTCACACAAGAGGAGTCAGGAGATCTTTCTCCACAGCTTCAGAGAGCCACCAACCCCAGGCAATGTGTGACAGAAGAGACCCTGCCTTGAAAGGCCAGAGCCATGGTATATTTGTCAGGGAGACCTACATACAGGAAGTGGAACTGACCCAAGAGAGAAAAGTCTAGAAAAGTGGAGAGCTCTGAATCTTCTGACATGACACATTAAAGTTATAAGTTTTTCAGGCTGGGGAGATGGCTCAGAGGTTAAGAGCACTGACTGCTCTTCCAGAAGTCCTGAGTTCAAATCCCAGCAACCTCATGGTGGCTCACAACCATCTGTAATGAGGTCTGATGCCTTCTTCTGGTGTGTCTGAATAATGTGTACTTACATATAAAAAAATCTTTCTTTAAAACAAAACAAAACAAAAGTTATAAGTTTTCGAGTTGACTTGGCAGGTTTCTATCTTACTTGGTCCAAGGCTCATGCCATCTCCTCGCTGTACCCCCACACGGCCCTTTTGTAATGGTAATACAACGTATTGTTGTACGTTGGAAGCATGTCATTTGCTTCTTTTATTTTGCAAGGTGTTAGATCTAAGAGATCGCCTTGAGTCTCAGAAGACATTTTGGATCCCTGAACACTGTTGAAACTGAGAGACTGTGGGACCTTTGAAGCTGGACTGAGTGCATTTTGCATTACTGTATGGCCACAAAGCCCATGGGAGGTCAAAGAGTGGTAGTTTAAACAAGGCATACCCCGTAGGCTTGGGCCTTGGAATAAGTGGTTCCCAGTTGGCAATACTGTTCTAGGAAAGCTTAGGAGACATGGCCCTATTGGAGAAGTATGTCATGGGGGCAGAGGTGGAGAGTTCTCACAGCATTTCAAGTTCACTTTGCTTCCTACCTACAGTTCAACCCATGCACTCTCAGCTTCCAGCCCCTGTTCCCATGCCTCAGCTCTGCCACCGCAGACGGTTGTCTCCCTGGAAACATAAATCCAAATAGTCTCTTTTTTACCCTAAGTTCTCGTGTTCATGGTGTTTTCTCACAGCAGTAGATAAGTAACTAAAACACACGCTGTCACAGTGGAGATGCTATCTGTCTCCCACAACACAGACACTTTAAACAAGCTAATAAAAGACACACAGTGCTAGGGCGCACTAAGTGCCACACTGATTACAAAGTGGCTTGCTTCTCAGCAGGGATGCTACTGGCCATAACAATGGTGGCCTCCAATTTAGAAGAGCCTCTCCTGCCCAATTCTCCAGGTCCCAGACCTAGCAGCTAGTTTCAGACCTAAACTTTCATGACACTGGGGACCCCAGAAGCCTGGGCTGTGTCCTCTGTGAGTCATGTAGGTGACAGTACCAGGCATCTCCTAGTAGGGGACTAGGCTCAGGCAGGCATATAATTTATTGAGGTGTGTAGTTGTGACAAAAGTAATCTTAAGGGCTGGAGCAATGTCTCAGTGGTTAAGAGCACTGACTGTTCTCCCAGAGGTCCTGAGTTCAATTCCCAGCAACCACATGGTGGCTCACAACCATCTGTAAGGAGATCTGATGCCCTCTTCTGGTGTGTCTGAGAAAATTAACAGTGTACTCACATACATAAAGTAATAAAAATAACATCTTTTTTTAAAAGATGCATGCTGCTGGGGAAACAGCTCAGTCAGGAGAGTGCTTCCCCAGAAGCAGCATGATGCTCAAGTGCTGTAGAGGCAGTCCCTGGGGCCCAGGTGAGACTGGGTGGCTGCTGTAGAATTACTAATATATGACATTGGCCTCTGACCTTCACAGGTACATACATGGACACACACACAGGACATAGACCCATTCCTCAATGCATTTTGATTCCAGGACATCAGAGAAGCCAGCTGGAATGAACCTGAAAGCCTCTTCCCTGCTGGCTGGCTTTCACAGTGCTGGAAGGTGCTTTGCAGGCCACAGGGAGAGAGAGGCCATCCACGGCCTTTCCCAGCAGCAAACCCTGTGTGCTACGACACCAGCCCACCAAGCAAGATGTGCCCACTGGTGCAAAAGTGTCATGAGTGCTCTGGAGGTAACCAGTCACTCTTGGTTTGGACCAAGTCCTGCTCCACAGCAGGGAATTCATTCCTGGTACCGTAAATTCAGTCAGAAACATGGCGTGGGAGGTCACAGACTCTAGGAATCTACTACTGTTGTCTTGCTGAGTGAATGTTGTCAAACTGCCTTCTAAGTGTTTGCTTATAGACACAGGTTAGTGCTGTTCCTAGTCAGCCAGAGAAGCTTCTCTCTGCAGTGAGCAACAGTTGATGAAGAACCCATAACTCAAAGTTCCGAGAATGTGTGATTGTTGAGAGCTCAGCCCTAAATAGGGTGTTCATATCAACCTGACCTCCAAGACTGTAAAAGCCAGAAGGACTGCTGTGACATGCTGTCTTCTGGCTATTGTATCCATGAACTCACTGCAGCCATGGTTATCTGAACAAGATCAAGATAACAGGATCAGGATCAGTCAGCAGTCCAACAGGCATTAGCAAGATGAGAGAGGGGGGGGGAGGGGGAGGGGGAGGGAAGGAGGGGAAGGGAGGGGGAGGGAGGGAGAGACAGAGAGAGGGGGAAGGGGAGGGGGAGGGGGAGGGAAGGAGGGGAAGGGAGGGGGAGGGAGGGAGGGAGGGAGAGACAGAGAGAGAGAGAGAGAGAGAGAGAGAGAGAGAGAGAGAGAGAGAGAAAATGAAAGAGGAAGAAGACACATTGGAACTTATGAGAGGGGAAATGGGAATCAAGATATGGCTCAGCAGTTAAGAGCACTGACTGCTCTTCCAGAGGTCCTGAGTTCAATTCCCAACAACCACATGGTAGCTCACAACCATCTGTAATGGTGATAAATGGTATAAAGATGCCCACTTCTTTTGTGTCTAAAGAGATATTTACTCAGATACAGTAAATAAATAAATCTTTAAAAATGATACATTGTATACGTGCATGAAATTGGCAAAAATAAACAAATGATATTCTCTTCCTTTAAATAAGTCACAGCCTGCACACAGTAGGTTATGAAATGAAGGAGGTTCCTGTTTCACAGGCACATCATTAGGCCCAGGAAATCATTAAGCAGTATCTCTCTAATCAGGGAAGCTCCAGGGTGTCCTAAACCCCAGCACACAGTAGTCACTTTCTCTGCACGTGGCCACACTCACACCACTATAATTTCGCCCCTAACCTCACAGGACCCCTTAAATCTAAGCCCCATCAGGTGTTCTCAGTTGCTTGAGCTCATCCCTGAGCCCTGCCACACTGTTCCTACTGCCTGGCATGCATACCCTTCCTACACCTGGCACACTTCTGCTCCTCCTTAGGACCCTGCTGAGAAGCTGCCTCCCAGCCAGGCCCCAGATAAGAATCAGCCTTTCCTATAGCTGTCAGGATTGGTCTCCTTGGGAGGACAGTGGCCCCCTGTGAGTTATACTGGTTCCCAGAGAAAACTACTTCCTCTTCAGGAGGTGATCCCAGGTTCTAGGGTTCCCTGTTCCTCTCTAGCCAGAAGGGACATTTTCCCACACTCCCTCACAACCAGGAAGTGCCCCACCCCTTCGGAGCCTGTTTAGAACAACCACAAAAGCTGCCTGTTCCCCCACAACTGCAAGCTCTGTTTATGGGTAAGTAGCCTGCCCCTTGTTGTTTATGATGAATACCTTTGACCTTCCCCAACTGTCCTAAGGCAATCTTACTCATCTTCCCAAACTCTGGCAAAAAAAAAAAAAAACTGGCATCCGTAAAGATGTCACCTGCACAGCAGGTAAGAATTAACCCAATCAAGGAGCTGACCTTCAGGAACTATCCCTCATTTCTACCCGCAGGGAATTCAGAAGGACCTAGACTCTTGGTCTTACACCCAGGAGTCCTGAGATTCCTGATGCCTGAGTCCTCTTCTTTCCATAATCGGTCTTCCTCTCATCCCTCCTGGAAGCCCTGGCTAAATGGGTCTCCTCCAACCCTCAGAAAGATGTGATGAGTTTCTGTAGCCTCTTGGCAGAGGACCTGGGAACACTTGCAACACGTCTCCCATTCCAATTTTCGCGCTGGAATCTACCCCAAACATACTGCGCATACCTGGGAACGGAGCCCTGGCTGGGCCTGATTCATTGGTTCGAACGCCAATTTGAGGCATGTTCTCACTGGGCATCCCTGGGCGCCGCGTGTCTGTCCCACTGTCACAATTCTTCCTGTTTCTGATCTGCTGAGCTGGGGTGAATGTGCAACAGAGATTTTGATGTTCGTGGCCTGTGGCTTGACCCCTACTCGACTGCAAGGTAGAAAGGTGGGGCCGGCGTGTAAAGGAATGTCTGTTTTCCTAGCAGTGAACAATGTATCAGGAGAGGGATGAGGTACGGAGAGTACTGGCCTGGGCCAAACTAGAAGAGTGTGTTCCTGGGGTTCCCTCAGCGGCATCATCAGGGCCGGATGCTGCCCCTCCAGAAATGTGAGAACAGGGCATACAGGACGGGGTAGAGGAGGCATTTCTGTAGCTTCCAGAAGCCTCGTGGTCACTGGAGAGAGATTTGGTGTCCAAGAACTACCCAGACAAGTGTAATATCACTGAGCCTCCCCTGGCTTCTGCTTTCCCTTCTCGTGGATCCCAGAGCCATTCCCCCTCCTCTTCCTCCTCCTTCGTCTCTTCGTCTTCCCTCCCCAACCCTAAATGAACACCCTGTGTTGCTTGAGCGATCAGAATTCAAACTTCCTCTGGACCAAGGTCCAGGGCAGGGCCTAAGCCTCAACACTTGGAACCTCTCAAGCACTGCTCGGGAGAGGGAGGGGCGGGGCCTCGGTAGGCGTGTCTTGATTGGCCAATGAATCTCAGACGCACTGTTTCGGACTAGTCCGGATCCCCGGGAGGGTGGAGCGAGCTCCTGGGCGGGAGGGCCAGCCCTGATGAAGTGGGAGGACCCAAGCTATCGTGGGGTGGGGCCTTTCCGGGTGACTACGGAAGGGCCTGTGTCAGGAAACTCCTGGAAGGGCTCCCTCACCGGGATCACAGCCCACTCTCTTCAGGCGAAAGCAGGTATCCGAGCTCACCTGTTGAGCTTCCAGTACCCAAGATGCCCTTCTGGGTGTAGCTCGGGACCCTTAACGAGATGTCGGGCGAAGGCAGTGGGGCCCTAACGGTGAAACCAGGCAAAACTTTGAAAGGGGCTCAGACTGGCTACAAAATCCGGTTGCCACCCAAGGAGGAATTTAAGAGGGAGGAAAGCACCCTACTGTGAGACTGAGATGCTCTGTAAGGATGAGGAAGAGCTGAGTTGTCCCCCATTCCCTACTCCACTGCCACTCAGGTCCCTAAAGAAGAAAGGTGGGGTCAAGAGAGCCAGCCCCTGCATAATGACTTTACATCATCCCTGTACCCACCAAAAGCAATAGCCAGAAACCACAGCTGCCTGCATTTCCTCTAGAAATAAGGGATGGGGTCTTCCCGAGGAGGACACCTGAGGCTCGTCCAGATGCCCCTTTCAGGTGGAGGTGCCCCCTGCAGGGGTGGCACTTCTATGTCTCCTCTTCTATGGAGACCATGACCTAAACCAGGAGCTGGCGGGTGGGGACCATTTTTGAAGGTTGAGGAAGCTGAAGAAGCTGATGAGCTCTGCAGTCAGCCACTGTCTTCTCCCTCTCTTGCAGGCACAGGCCACCCTTTCCAACAGAGTGAGTCAGCATCCAGCCAGAATCAACAGGACCTTTGCCCTTGCCTGCTGCAAGGCTTGCCCTGCTCTGGTTCAGGTCCTCCTGGACGCCACCTGCCTAGGATGTCTGGCCAGCTCCCCGGCAGTATGGCTGCTCTGCCCCGGCAGGGGGTCATCATGCTGACCTATGTTCTGGCGGCCCTGGAGCTAACGTGCCTCTTCATGCAGTTCTCCATCATACCAGTGAGTAGCACCCACACCCCTCACCAGAGCGCCACATGCCTTCCTGCTGAGCAATGGCAGGGAGCGAGGTGGGGCTTGATACTGGATAAATTAAGGATCCTAGGAACTGCACCCATTAATCATCCCACCGCCATTTCTGTCCTCCTTGAGAAAGTACCCTCTTCCTGTCTCAAAGGACTAATGAAGTTCCAGTCCTTTCTGACATCATGTCTGTCCATCCCTTTGTCCTGCTGGGCATTCCCTCTGTTTCCTTACATCCATACTAGACACCCTATTCCATATTACCCATTCCATTGGTTTTTCTCCCAACCACCAACATGTGAGCTCAGTGACTTGATCCCACAAGAGCCTTGCTGAGCTCTACCTGGATCAAGGAAGGGCGGGGCAGATTAGTCACTATTGATTACGAGTGCCCACCCACACCCTTTGGTTCATTCCTACTTTTCACTATCACTTAGTCACTCAACAAACCATTGTGGAGTTGACCCACAAGGGGGCAGTATCTAAGAGAGCTTAGAATTCAGGGGTTGACTGTCATCTCCTTTTTCCATCTAACCTGGGTCCACAAACCACCTTAAAATGACCCCTCAAAGATTCTCAAAGCCCACGTTGGCTGGAGTATTAGGTTGGGGTTGGTTTGGTGTTAGGCTTGGGCCCCACTCAGCATATGGACCTGGCCCTCAGTACAGTCAGTAGGCCAAGCTTGGTGGGTGTGAGATGCCCCAGGCACTCAGGAATTTGAATTGAAATCAAACTCTCCTCACATTATATTCAAAAGTCCAAGGTTCAGGGAAACAGAAGAAGTCGGATAATACCAAATGATAATCTAAGTCCTGCCTCTCTGGTCCTCCACTCCTCTACTCCCTGGAGCCCAAAGGAGCAGAGCTGACCTTGTGGGCAGCTGGGGATATGGGTTAGAGGTAGCCCTGGCCTTTGTCACCATTCTGGGAGTGGCAGACACTTCCAGTTCAGGACTCCACCCTTTATCACCCTCCTAAGCAGAGCTCTGCCCACTCACATATAGAAAGGGTCCCCAACACAAGCCTCCTTCCTGAAATTCGGGAGCCTTACCTTGCTTCTCATAAAAGGAGGGCTGGTAAGGAGAATAAATTCCAGCCTCAGAACAGCCTGCAGGGAACTGCAGTGGCTCTCAGAGAAAGGCCCTGGTTGGCCAGCCTGTCTTCTTTAAGTCTGGAGCACAAAGGACCAGACAGATGGCCGTCAGAGCTGGTGGCTGGTGGGGTTTGAGTAGTGGCAGCTTAATGGTTATACTGTGCAGTGCAAGAAGAGACGGTTGGGAGTGAGGACGGGTGAGGGTTCTGGGAGTCTGAGGGTACATGGCAGATGTGGGGTTAGGAAAATTTGGCTGAGAAGGCAACATAAGAGTGGAGGACTGAAGGCAGACTGAAGGCAGGCAGAAAAACATTGCCAGTGCAAAGGCCCTGAGGCTAGTGCTGAGCCTGTACCTACAGAGGATTGAGGTCCCAGGACCGCACCCATCAGATGCTGAAGAGACTCCAAGATGGTTAGGGAGAGCTGTGGAGAGGTGAGAAGGTGGCAGAGCTACAGCATGTGAGGATGAGGGAAAGGAATTCAGAGATGGCACTAGGACTTTGGACCCAATCCCAAGAGGACAGAGATGCTACCAGAGGTAACAAAAGCATTAGGGAACTAACTAACTAAGAGCAGTGGCTGCTTTTCCAAAGGACGGGGGTTTGATTCCCAGAACCCATATGGTAGCTCACAATCATTTGTAACAGTAGTCCCAGGGGATATGATGCCCTCTGTGGGCACTACATGTATATGGTACACAGACTATATGCCAGGACAATATCCATACACATAAAATAAAATGAAAAAAAAATGGTCAAGGAGCCAATGAGGATTGAGGAGAACAGGTGTTCGGCAGTTGCAATTGCTACACTATGCCGGAGATGACCTCAGATGTGGTACAGAGTAGATGAGGGTATGCTGGCTGGGTGGGGCTCTGCGGGGAGGAGGTGGCAGCAGCAAGCTCTCCAAACTTGAAAGGAGGCCAGCAGAGACTGGTGACAGTCTAGGTAGGAGATCCAGGATAGTCTAGGCACAGGGTCACAGAGAAAGAAGCAAGCCACCTGAGTCAGGTGCCCATCAGAGGAGCCTGCCGGAGCTGCCCTGAGAAGAGAGGAAGAGGAATGAGGAAGCAACTGCTTCAGGCAAGGTGGGAAAGAAAGCAGCTGGGACAGACACCAGGCGCTAAGGAAAGCTGAACAAGAAGGCACTAGGGAGAGAGTCCTTGTTGAGTGACCTCGAAGGTCTCAAGAGGGGAGCTGAAGGAGTGTTATCCTTGGCATAAGGCTGAAGACTCAGGTAAAAAATGGTGGTCCTGTATAGAGACTGCCATCTCCTCCCATCAGATAGTTTCTCTCTCTCTCTCTCTCTCTCTCTCTCTCTCTCTCTCTCTCTCTCTCTCTTTCTCACATGCATGTACACACAAAAGGAGCTGAGTCCTAAGGAATTCACAGAGCATACTGTCTTTCTGGACAATGGGCCACATCTCTGAGGTTACTAAGGAGTTTGGGAGCAGTTGCTCACTGGCCTGGGGGCAATAATATAATGCTTTGAAGACAGAATATTGAGGATGGAAGTTGTTCTTTGGCCCACCTGAAATGGGTCCTGCAGAGGGGTAGGCCAGGAGTCTTTGGCTAGGGACAAGGAACAGAGTCCCTATGGAAGGCCTCCTCTCTCGTGACACTGCCCCCTGTTCCCTTCTACCCCACCTGTCTAAGGAGTCCTAACTCCAGACCCTCCTTGTCTTTCAGTATCTGTCTCGGACACTGGGCCTAGATTCCGTCTCCTTTGGCTACCTACAGACGACCTTTGGGGTGCTTCAGCTTCTGGGTGGGCCTGTGTTTGGCAGGTATAGTATGTGAGGGATGTAGGTCCCTCAACCCACAAGACCCTCAAAGTCTGGGTCCTAACAGGTCCTTGGCATCCCTGTTCAATGAAAGGACAGATGCAGGACGGGTCCAGCCCCTGGTCGACTTCCAAGTATCCTTGGTGCCACATTGGTGACACCCCAAACTCCAACTGGTGGGCCTTACAGCCTTGGTAGAAGCCCACGTGCCCACACACTCCCTGGGTAGTCAGTCGTTCACCAGCTTCCCAGCCCTGAGTGGGAAATGAGGGAAGGGGCCCCTGCCTGCAGGGGTCTGACCTGCCCTGTGTGCCCAGGTTCGCAGACCAGTGTGGGGCCCGAGCCGCACTCTCGCTCTCCTTCCTGGCGGCCTCTGCTCTGTACCTGCTCCTGGTGGCCTCCTGTAGTCCAGCCCTGCCTGGAGTCTTCCTGCTCTTCGCCTCACGTCTACCCGCCGCCCTCATGCACACACTTCCAGGTAGGAACGTCGCTTCAGGTAGGGGGGCAGGTAGCCAGTGGATGGGACAAGAGCGGTAGTCTCCGGATGAAGAGATGGTGTGTTGTCTGGGGCAGGCCAGACTAAGAGTGGAGAGGTTTGTAAAGGGGTAGTCTGAATGGAGGTACTATGGAGGGGTTTTGGGGATACGGTCTTGGTGAGGGGCTGTGGGGTGTGGCCAAGGTGAAGGAGTTTGTGGGCATGGCCTGGACCCCTGGGTGGGTGCTCCACAGTGAGGGGCCGCATCCAGTTCAGCCTCCTCCCACCCGCAGCTGCCCAGATGGTTATCACTGATTTGACAGTGCCCACAGAGCGGCCCACAGCACTGGGCCGGCTGGGCCTCTGCTTTGGCGTTGGAGTTATCTTCGGCTCCCTGCTTGGCGGGACCCTTAGCACCGCATACGGGTAAGTGACCTAGCGAAATGGTTGAGCTAGGGAGTCATTGGGCAGGTTGCTCGACCTCGCACAATTGGCCCAGCAGCACCACCTCCCTTGAGACTTGGTTTTCCCACCTAATTTACAAGGGTTTGGGGACCAGCCAGCCTGCCTGCAGGGTGCATGGGAACTTGGGGTGGCATTGCCACCAGGGGTGCCACCAGAGGGCACTACTGAGGCAGCCATGAGCCCAAAAGTGCCACGTTGGGAAAAGCTCACTAGTAGATCCCCTGGCTTTGTCTGAACTCTTTTCAGTTGGCCCTGTCCTGGGAACTCAGCTCTTCCCCCCCTCCCCGAAGATACCCCAATACAGATTCTAGGATGGCCTCTGTTGGGTTCTGATCCTTTGTCCCTTGCGGTGGGGACAGGCTCGGATATCTTTTAAGTAGCTGAAAGCCTTTTGGGAGAAAAGCCTCGTTGAATTTAGCAAGTTCCCTCGCTCCTTGCCCCAAACCTTCTGCACCTCTCGAGTCAGAGCTTCAGAGTCAGCCTTCACCTGCCTGTGATTCACCCCAAAATCTCATGAGATCAGCTGTGGTGCTGGGACATGTGCCTCATCTGGCACGGGTGTGTGCTCCTGGACAGGGCTTTCCTAGAGCCTACATTTTTGTGTTTTAGAGGGACACTTCTGTCCTTACAAGGCTCTCTGACCTTGGATAAACAATGCCAGTTGTAGGTTCTCAGAGTTTTCACTTACTCCTCAAGCCAGGGCCTCCTGAGTGCCTATAACCTAGGCTCCCCAAAATTTCCTCAGACCAACCCCAATTACAGTAGAGGTTTGTGAGTAATGGCTGAGCTTAGAGATCCAGGCACGGGCTGACACCGTGACCCCATTACAGCATGGTTCCAGGATGGTCTGTCTGTATGTCCCTGCAGTAGGGACAGACACAGCTTGGCAAGGTCTCCAGGGACACATGACAGGGCTCGTCGTCGTTGTGGCTCTGAATGTCCTCTGAGTATGTGAATGAGAGCTGGGCTTGTCTGCTCAGCAGTGCCGCAGGGGTTTTAGATTCTGGGGCACAATAGAAAACAAGACAGTCCAAGTCTCTAGAATGTCTTAGAAATGGGTCTAGGTTCCTAGGAAAATGACCAGCAAGGCAAAAGGTTTCACTTCAGCAGCAGGGGTTGTAGTCATGCCTAGCCAAGCTGGCAAGCCCCAGGCTCTTCCTAGGTTTTTACTCCTAATCAGAGGGGGTCCTGTGCCTCATGCTGAGTGGCCAGAGCTCCTCAGTCTGGTGTTTTGACGTCCACCTCAGTGTCCCTGCATGATTGGCTGGTTTAAAGCACTGATAAACACGATGCAGTTTTGAGCAGAATTCCTGAACTTGAGCACATATTTTGATTTCAAGAAGCAATGGCCCTGGGGGAATTTCGGTTTGGGCCAAGCAGCTTCTTTTTTCTTTATCTTTTCTATCTTAAAAAAAAAAAAAAAAAAAAAAGAACAGGGTCTGGAACTTGCTGTGTGCACCAGGCTGACTTCAACTTCACAGAAATTTATCTGCCTCTGCCTCCCAAGATCTGGGATTAAAGGCATGCACCACCACATCCAGCTCTTTTACAGTTTCTTTCTTTTTTTTTTTTAATGAAGTTTTGTCTTATTTAATGGGTTAATAGAAAAGACAGTACATTTCTCGCGGATATTATAAAGTTGGATTGAACTACATGAGATACGGAAAGAAAGACATCAGGATTGGGGTGGGGGAGGGGAATAGATGATTATCAGGATTTCTATGCAGGTGAGTTTTGGGTGGAGACCCAGTTCAAGAAAAGAGCAAGGCAAGTCCTGGAGGATGCAGAGACCCCAGGGTCGGGGGCAGCAAAGTGGGGTAGAGCATACACAGGGAGATGGGGGTGGGGTAGAAATGGGGACTCAGCACCATCCAAGTAAGAACAGTGACTAGACCAGAGATGGCCATGGGGTCGGGACAGTGAACAGAATCTTGCCTGTTTCTGCCCAGGGTGGGAGGGAAATGCAAACTCAAGTCTCAACACTAATTATGCAGTCCAAACTGGGCGCACCCTGTGGGGTCCCATGGGGACTGTTGAACCGAAGGACTTTGGAGATGTACACTGAGCACCTCTTCCAGCGTGAACAGTAATGGCTGCATCCTCCAGGCTGCTCCGGGTACTCCCTTTCAAGTTTAAGAAGCAGAGGAGCTGTGTACCTTGAGAGAACAGGGACCCGAGCTGCAATGGCAAATCAGCTCAGGCCCAGAAGGGGACAAAACATTGTCCCTGTGGCCTCTGTGTTGGGGTTCATGGGTGGGCCACAGGAAAGTAGGAAAGAACAGAGTAAGGAAAAGCAGACTATGGATGTTCAGGGGAGAAGATGCAGGCACCCAGGGGTAGGCACCATTCATGAGGCCACCCTCCTGCTGCCAGAGTCAAGGGTACATTCCCTTACCGCCACATGTTTTCTCACCCGTGTTGTGAGCACTGCAGGGGTGACCTCACCCTCAGGTACTGAGCAGCCCTCATGGATACCGTTGCTGCCAGCCACATGCTTCCACAAGCAGTCTGCCCATCCAGCCTTACACACACACCCTTTGTCCTCAAGTGCATTTTCTACATCCTAGCCACTGACTCAGAGGACACCACTCACTCCCTTTGCCTCCCGGGCAGCTCCCAAGATACTCTTGTCCTCTGCCGCACCGCCCAGGATAGTCTACCAGCCGCACTGGCTCCTTCTATCCCCAAGATCCCTTTATAACCAAGACATTTATATAGAAAGCGATCGGCCTCAGCTTCTAAGTTAAAGAATGAGTTGGGGAACTGAGATCTAGGAAAGAAAGCAGTCCAGTGCCCAGACCTGGAGGCAGTGCACAGTGAAAATGGGGACTTCAAGTTGTCACTTAAAAGATGGAACCCCTCATGATCAGACCTCAAGTTGTCCGAAGAAAGTTGTAGGAGGCCCATAGAAAGTTCTCTCTTGATGGTTTATGGCTGAGGGGTCTATCTTTGTCCCATTCAAATGTGACTAGCCACACCCAAAGCCAATCAGCCCTCCAGGATTCACACAGCTATGTGATTGTCCCTCACCTTTTCGAGAGCCTGGAGGCTTAGATATTTAAACCCATTTGCACTGACTTCTCATTTCTGTAGAGGCCAAGGAGGCAGCCCTAAGGCCCAGACTTCCTTACCCTATCCTTCTACCTTCCACCCCACCTCCCAGTACCCCACCCCACACCCCACCCCCTAAGTCTACTCTGTACCTTACACCTCTGACTTTGCCTCAGGCAAATGACACCTATACCTTACCCTCCCCCTCCTTGATGGTAATTAAGCTCACATAGAGATCTCCCTGTCCCCTGTCTCTCTGCCCACCCCTGGGAGTCTGTCCCCTTGAAAGATCCCAACTATGCCCATCTCTGAAGCCCAGGGCAGCAGGTGGGAGGAGGAAGTGGACTTGGTACTGGAGCCTACAGGGACAGGCACTGGTGTAACTGGTTTGGACCAGCCTACTGCTCAGGACCAAGAGGCTGAGCTGCTCAAGAACAGCCCTGAGCCCAGAGCAACTACCTACCCATCAGCATATGGGGGTGGTCCTGTGACTTATCACACTGAACCCCAACATCGCACAGCCTGGGTCCTAAGCCATTGGCCCTCAAGGCCCAGTTCAGGTATTAAGAATGTGCTCTAACCTAAGCACATTCAGGGCCATGGTTCAGGGCCAGAGAGGAGTGGGGATCCCTGCTAATAGAGGCATAGTCCTGTAAACAAAATGTCCTGGTTATTTGAGAAGATTCGAGGGTTGAGGGTGGCCAGAGCCAGGAAAATGGAGGCATGTGGGGATGGTGAGGATATCCTTCACATTCAGGGGCCACCATCAGTATGGAGCACAAGACCTATGCAGTCCCCAGCAGCCATATAGGAAAGTCCTTGCTATGGTACTGGCCATTTGGAAACATTCAGTGAGTACCTTAGGTGGAGTTGGGGGTGAGGGCTACCCAAGAGGGTCAGATTTCATTCTTTTGAAGGTTCACTGATGGGTATCAGGAGAAGACCCTAGGAGACAATATGAGACATCTAGATTCAATCTTAAGGGCTGTGGAGGTGAAGTCAGTGACCGAGATCTGGGGTAAGAAACAGTGACTGGCAAATGGGGCAGTCTGTGAACAGGCCCTGTAAGCCAATGGTACCCGACTTTCCTAATGCTGCAACCTTTTAATACAGTTCCTTAGGTGATAGTGAGCCCCCAACCATAACATTATTTTGTTGCTACTTTATAGATGTAATTTTTGAAGCTGCCACTGTCATGATTCATAACGTAAATATCTAAAAGGGTTGTTTGACCCCCAAAGGGGTTGCAGCCTATAGGTTGAGAATCACTGCTGTAAGCAGAACTGGTGTTGTAGCCAGAACTGGACTACCTCTCCAGACCCAAGCTTGAAGGTCTAATGGGGTTCAGGCAAGAAGGCCCCAGGGAAGACAGAGCTGCTGAAAAATCATGCTAACCCTAGGGAAGGTGACCCAGGGCCACAGCAAAAGGAGACTTTCTTCACCCGTCCCAGTAAGGCCATTTGCCTATTATTGGCCCAGCCGGGCCTGTAGCCTTGGAGTCTGGGCTGTTAAGTCACCCACAAAGAGCAGGAATTTGAGCAGAGGCCACCAGGTCTGGTAGGGCTGCAAGGTATCTAGCCACAGACCCTGAGGGTCAGGTTGCCAGAGATAACAGTGGCCACCTGCAAACACTCTTGGATACCAGATGGCCTTGTGACCCCTGTTCATACCCAGAGCATATGACACATTGGTTGCAAAACCTTATCTGATCCCTGAGGCCTTAAAGCATAGACCTTTCAAAACCAGGGAGGAGGAGTGTTATTCCTTACTCCTCAAGTCTTCAAAGACCCCTCACCCCTCAAGTCTTCAAAGGCTCCAGGCTAGAAGAAACTGGTCATTTGGTTGGAGTCCCGAGGTCACAGTGGAGAGGCAGGAAGAAGAGCTGGGAGAGGGAGCTCCAGCTTAGAAAGCACCAAATTAAAGTGATTCAAAATTTGCTTAGGGATTATAGGAGCACTCTACCTGCAGGAATTTTTGTTTTCAGACACATCTTAGCCATAGGGCTTGAGTGCTTGGCACAGACAGGGTAGATGGCACAGGTGAGCTTATCACTGAGCCACAGGCTAAGTGTTCGATGGTGCTCTGGTGTCCCCTGACCCATTTCTTACGAAAGATAGATACCACAAGAGAGAATGTGTAGCTGAAGGCCGTAAGCCACACCTGCATGTTAGCTCCTGGCATCAAGGACCGTGGCTCTACAGTCTCCTGTCAGAGCCGAGACATTGGGCAGGGGTCCAGAGAGGTGAGGAAGGAATTACCATCCTAGAACACAGCAGGAGCCCAGATAGAGTTGGGCGGAGTCGAGGCCAGGCAGAGGGCCATGGCCACCCTCAGCGTTACAGACAGGCCCGGGAGAAAAGAGCAGTGACTGTTGTTGGCTGAGTTATGGCT
The DNA here is from genome assembly GCF_963924665.1 of Micromys minutus. Taxonomy (NCBI): domain Eukaryota; kingdom Metazoa; phylum Chordata; class Mammalia; order Rodentia; family Muridae; genus Micromys; species Micromys minutus. Next base: position 56,133,776 of record NC_137971.1, on the reverse strand, counting down.
GCAGTGTCAGAAGTCTCCCAGGGGCTGGCAGATCAGTGTAGGCAGCTAGGCTGCAGGACGCCAGGAGTACTGTAGGGAAAAGACAGACAGGGCTGTGTCCAGCCCTCATTTGCAGCTGAGGAAATGCAGTTAGGCAGCCAGGGCAGAGATGGGAACAGTATCCATGAAGGACTTCAGTTCTCTGACAGAGGTATCCAAGAGTCCACGTATCCAGTTTCCACTTGTCCAGTGGATGGTAAGAAGGGGTGCAGGGCAATGAGAGGCTGAGCTGATACCCTTGAAGTCTCGGTTCAACTTAGAAGAATAAATAAAATGTACCAAATATGGTAGTGAATGATCTTATATTTTTGTTTTTTATTTTTGGATTGTTTGTTTGTTTTCTAAACAGGGTCTCACTTCGTAGCCTTGGCTGGCCTCAAATTCACAGATATCTACCTGCCTCTGCCTTTTCACCACTATGCCTGGCTGGTACATGCCTTTAATCTCAGCACTTGGGAGGCAGAAGCAGGCAGATCTCTGTGAGTTCTGGGACAGCCAGGGCTACATAGAAGAACCACGCCTCAAAAGAAAAAAGGAAAAGAAACAAACAAATAAGCGAAGAGGACCTGGGTTAAATTTCCACCTATCATATGGCAGCTGACAAATCTAACTCCGGTTCCAGGGGACCTGACACCCTCACACACATGCATGCAGACAAAACAATAATGCAAGTGAAATGAAAGCAAACTAATCATTAAAAATGAAAAGAGCTGGATGGTGGTGCAGGCCTTTAATCGCAGCGATCTGGAGGCAGGGGAAGGCAGATCGCTGAGTTCCCGAACAGCCTGGTCTACAGAGTAAGTTGTAGGACAGCCAGGGCTACACAGAGAAACCCTGTCTTAAAAAAAGAGAAAAGAAAGGAGAGGAGAAGAGAAGGGAGGGGGACAGGAGGAGGAAAGAAAAGAAGAGAGAGAGAGAGAGAGAGAGAGAGAGAAAGAAGAAGAAGGAGGAGGAGGACGAGGAGGACGAGGAGGACGAGGAGGACGAGGAGGAGGAGGAGGAGGAGGAGGAGGAGGAGGAGAAGAAAGAGAAGAAGCATCCAGAAGAAGCCTGTGCAGTGTGGCCTTACACCTGTACAAGTCACAAGGAGGGACCCTGAGGGGAAGCTTGTTGAATTACATTCAGGGGTGCAATAACCTGAAGGCCCTGGAGGGATGTCACAATATCCTGCAATCTTGAAAGCCCTAGGGTATAGCTGCTCTTCTTTTTTAGGAAAAAAAAGTAAGGTGTGATTTTAGCCAGTCAAGGGTTTAAGCAGGTGAGATTCCGAAGCAGGTGGCTCTCTGAAAGTCTGAAGCCTGCCGGGTCTACACAGCAAGTATTACACCAGCCAGAGCTTTATAGTTAGCCATTACTAAAATGCGTGTGTGTACATATATATATTTATCTTATTTATTTTTATTTTTTTAGTGTTTGGTTTGGTTTAGTTTTTTGAGACATGGCTTCTCCGTGTAGCCCTGGAACCCGGAAATCTGACTGCCTCTACTTCCTGAGAACAATTATTTATTTTTATTTGTGTATTGATGTCATGTGTGAGGCCAGAGAAATCAGAGAAAGATGTCATGTCCCTTGGAGCTAGAGTTTTAGACAATTGTGAGCTGCCTGATTTGGGTGCTCAGAATCATACTTGGGTCCTCAAAAGAGCTGTAAAGACACTTAACTGCTGAGCCATCTCTCCAGCCCCCTATTCTGTATTACATCTATGGGAGGGGGAGGGAGGGGGAAGGAGAGGGAAGGAGGGGGAAGGAGGGGGAGGGGAAAGAGGAGGATAGAGTGCAGGAGTGAGCAAGTGCTACGGTATGTTTGTCAAGGTCAGAGGACAATGTGCAGGATCAGTTCTCTCCTAACACGTGAGGTCTGGAGCTTAAGCTCCCGGCGCCTTTACTCTCTGACCCACCTCAATGGCTCAGAAATTCCCCCCCCAAGGCCCCAGTACTGGGGGTTGAACTCAGGACCTTGTGCACAAGGCAAAAACATTAGCTCTGAGCCACATAGCCCCACCTCCAGTGCTGGCTTTCCTTCTTGCCTGTCCTTTCAGTGTTTTGTGTTTGTGGAACCCCAAGAGAGTAGCACCCCAGCTTTCACAGGCAGCAGTCTGTCTATTCAGACTCTGGGAGACTTGTGGGCTTAGGTTCTTCTGGGACTCTGCAGAGTATCCAGGACTCAGGACCTGCATTTCCAGGGAAGTTCTGGCCTTTTGGTTTGCTGGTCACCTCTCAGAAGACCGGATCTGAGAAGGGGACTTAGCACCCTATTACAGACCCTCACTTGTCGTGTTTCCTAAAATAGCATTGTGGGTGGCCACCTGCTCCTGAGTGCTTCCGGAGCATCTAGTGAAAAAAGCAGATTTTATCCCCACTTGGCCATGCCTCGGGCAGTGATAGCCGGGCTTCAGTGACCGGCCGCCAAAAGAAAGGCCTCTGAGGTGAGCTGCAAGGAAGGGTGTTCCAAGGAAGGGTGTTCCTCCAAATGTCAGTCATGACTTCCTGCCAGTCCTTTGGGGCCTGAAGAGGTCTCACTCTGGGGTCCAGGAAGGGGTTCATTGAAGAATCACAACAACCAGCAGGAGATGCCCATTTGACCTGGGTGGATAGGGAAACACCAAGGGAGATGTGCCAGTCCCACACTGAGTCTCGTCTCTGTAAATGAATATGATGTGCCTCTGTGTGAGAGAGACATGCTCTGTATTGGTAAGCACATGTCTGCGTAAGCATGTGCCCATGAACACACACCTGTGGCTGTGATGGGGAGGAGTGCAGGCAGCTTGAACTGGTCTTGTTTGGTAGCTTCAGGGCTTTTCTAAGTCCCTGACTTACACTCGTGTCTGTCCAGAAGTCTGAATGGGGAAGGTGTGGGATGCTGCTGAGGTCTGAGGACGTACTTTGGCAATCCGTGCGAACAGCTGCTCACGTTGCTAGACCTTCAATGCAAGTTCCTGCCTAGGTCTATCTGCTCATGAGGTCCAGATTCTAGACCTATGGTAGGCAGTACCGTGCTGAGGGAAGGGCCCGTGTAGAATGTTTAGGAGCTTGTGTATCCGAGAAGGAAAGAGTATTTATTAAAAATTAGGCTCCTTGGCTAGGTGATTTCTTAGAGACTACCAAATGCCCAGCCTATGCTTACTGGGGGGGGGTCAGGGGGGATTGCACCTGGTCTTAGGTCTCTAAAGCCATCCTCAGGGACACCCACAAGCCTATCTAGCCCCGGGAAACCTGGGAACCAACTGCACCCTGAGCAAGGACACTTTGCCTCAGACTCACTGCTCCATTCCCACCCTACTCCACCCCCACCTCCCAGAACCTGCAGGACTTGCATGCTGAGGCAACTGTCATTTGCTAAATGTGCTTTAAGGGATCAAGTAACTGGGACTAAGCGCCCTTAGTAAGTGAGGACTTAATAGGGCCAAAAGAGCAAGGTGGGGAAGGGGTGTGCTTCAGAGTGTGTCAATACAACAGCATACCATATGACCCAGGCTGTGTCCTTAGGATCCAGTGTCCTGCCATCCTGGCTTTTGTGGTCACCCTCCTAGGAGCTATCCTCAGCTTTACCTGTGTCCCTGTTACCACCAAGGAGGCCAGTGTTCAGTCAGCCCATCCAGGTAAGCCCCACCTGCCCATACTGGGCTAATAGGCACCACCTTGCCCAAGAAGGCAGCATTCTGGTACCTCTACTGGGGGTGGAGGGAAGACCTTATAGACAAAGGGTTCAATGGACTCAAAGAGGGGATGGGATCTCCTCTGCACTTCTTGCTGCCGAGTTCTGGTAGGGCAAGCTGGTCACAGTTATGGGAGTCAGGCAAGCCAAGGCCCTGAGCAGGGAGACAAGTCTAGAAAAGCCAAGGAATACACAGAAGATACAAGGGTATGGGATAGATGCTAGTCTCTGAGGTGCTGAGTGTCCAGAGTCACGTGAGGTTACTAGCTGAGCAGGTGAGAAGGAAGTGAGGCATGGAGAAGGAGGCAAATATAGGCCAGGCTAGCTCTTCAGAATGGTTGGCCACCTCTATGCCTCTGCCTAGTGACTAACATGGAGACTAACCTGTAAGAATTATAACCGGGAGGTTATAATTCAAGAAGAACGAGTAAAGCCCCAGAGGACACCTAGGCATAGCTGGAAGCCGGAAGCTGAGTGTTATGGGTGTGAAGGCATGCCTCTCTGGCTGCTACTGCCTTCCAGCTGGGCTGGGGGCCACTGCCCTTGTCAAGGAGGCTGAAGATTAAGAATGTCCTAGCAGAACTGCCTGATGCCACGTGCATCTTCCCTGAACACCTGGCTGGCCAACATGTGGCCCATTGCCCCCAGAGGCTGTGGAGGGAAGGCTGCCAAGAGAGTAGTCAGCTCTAAGCCTGGGGGACAAGGCCAGAAGCCAGGGCCCACAACCAGTGTTCTGACTGCTTTCCCCTGGTGGCCAGGTGGAACCAAGGCCAGTGTGTTTGACCTGAAGGCCATCACCCGCCTGCTGCTGCTACCCAGCGTGCTGCCTGTATTCCTGGTCAAGGTAATCTCTGGCTTTCCTTCAGGTGAGTCGCACTCTCCTACCCCCACTAGTGTCTACGGTCTGAAATGACCAAGGCTGGGGACCCAGGTCTAGGTGGTGCTTTGTTCTGCCTATGAGTCATTATTGTCCAGTGGCACCTGTGGGGGCTCCCAGTGCACCCTGTGGGTGCAGAGTTTAGTTGTGTGCTAGCACAAAGGGAGGAGAAGGGAGTCTGGGTTCTCCCTGCAGGGCTGTGGAACCCCTTCTGAATGGCCACCACAGGGCCTCACACACAGCCCACAGACTCCTGTTTATCTTTAAGCCTTGACACTCAGGCCTGTCTTCCAGAGGTACCACATAGGTCTGAGAGGCACTCAGACTCTGGAGACTCCTGCTCTAGCCATCTGATGAAGGAACACAGGACCCATATACAGTCTGCACAGCTTTGAATGTGCCATAATGACCCCACTGTTCAGAGACCACCACAGTCTGAAGGGTTTGTTTGTAGCACTGGTAATAGAGCCCAGAGCTTCACAAAAGCCAAGCAAGGGCCCTAACACTAATCTATTCTCCATATGGGCTCAGAGGCACTAAAATCCCAAAGGTTCAGCCCCTTCCTAACCCAGAGGCTTTGTGGCTGTGAAACACCAGATTGAAACCCCTGGCAGGGCTGGAAGGGACCACAAAGAATCTGTTTCCTATGCCAGCTGGGATAGGGTCCACCCATCCAGGCTGTGTGTTTCAGCTACAGTGACTGAAATCTGAGAAATGCCCCCCATACCCCTATAAGTCAGGGGCCTCTGAGGGGTCCCATGACTCCCTGGATCCCCATCCTGGCACCTTGTTGCTCACATGGACTATTACCAGCAGCCCCTCAGGGAGTCGCGTTCTATAGAATCCCAGATGGTGTTACATGTCCTCCCTAGTCAGGCAAATCCCCTGACCAGGACACTGGAGGGAGATGTGTACTGCACTGGGGTCTGGCACCATGGCTGATCTGCTCCTCCCCCAGGACTCTTCATGGTGATGTTCTCTATCATCTCTATGGACTTCTTCCAGCTGGAGGCTGCACAGGCTGGCTACCTCATGTCCTTCTTTGGGATCCTCCAGATGGTAAGTGGGCATGAGCAGAGAGTGCTGCAGGCCAGAGCATTAGACTCTGGGAGATCTATCTGAAAAGCCATCCTGGCTTCCTCCTTAACCACCTGGGGGTGGGGTTCCTGTCTTGAGTGACAGAGAACACACACAGAGAGAAAGCACTCACCTCCTGGCTTTCCATCCTACAATGAGGCAGAGACCAGGCACAATCCAGTACATGCCTCAATGCTGGGCAGTAGACAGGACTTGGAGGGACTGAAGACACAGAAAGGGACGTGTTATGATAGGGTTCTGCCTGGAGTCAGCGTCTTTCTTCCCCAGCTGGGTAATATAGCAAGTTTCCAGGCTCTTTTTCCTTTCTTAGTCGCGTGATAATAACTACAATGTATGTCCCTCGAGGTGGCTGGGATGTCAGAGGAAGATCCTGGGCACTCAAGGATCTCATAAAGAGCGAGGCATAGTCATCTAATATGCTGTCCTTTTAGGAGCCTGAGCTTCTGGTTGCTGGGGGTTGGGATAACTTGGGCCAGTTTGAGGTAGGGGGTCGAGTATCCTCTCAGCCAGCTGTTCAGGAACCCCTAACTCCAAACCCAGGGCCAGCATAGTCAAAGCCAGCTACCCGCTCCCCTGATTCCTATTGGCATTTGACCAGACCCTGGGTGGCAGAGGCAGGTGGTGATATGCAGCCGTGGCCCAGTATGACTTGACTATCTAACTGCTAGTGCACAGGAGTAGCTATTCTGAGACTAGCAGAGGACGGGTCCAGATCACTCTGGAAACTTGGTGGCATTCCTGGTACCTCTGGGACATCTGTTCCCTAAGCATCCATGTCCAGAGCTGGCCTGGACTCCCTGGCCAACCCCCCTACCAAGGACAAGGAAAGCCTCTAATCTGCACCAGCAAATGATACACTGTTGGGGATAAGAGAAATAAACAAACCCCTGGCTAAGCAGACCTTCATTCAAGACAGATTGCTTGTTGGGAAGATAGCTCAGTTGGTAGAATGCCTGTTTATCGTTTGCAGAGCCTGGGTTCCATCCTCAGCACTTCATAAACCAGGCCTGGTGGTAAAGCCTGTTTTCCCAGCACTCAGGAGGTGGAGGCAGAAGGATCAGAAGTTCAACATAGTCCTTTACTACACAGAAATTTTTATTTAGTCTAGACTGAGCTACAAAATACCCTTACTCAAAAAGAATGAATAAATGAGCTGCTTGCCACTTGCTTGCAGCCAGACCACACAAACCTGTGTGAAGTCCAAGCCCTTGGAGACCCTTAGAGACAGATTCTTCTAGGATCCATAGTTACGGTCACCCGTGTTAGTATGATGATCTGGGATTGTTGCAGAGGCTTAAGAAAAAGAGTATGGTTTAGGAGCCTGGTACAAGGCAGGGAAGCAGAAGAGCGGGTGTGTCAGAGCTCTGGACCACAAGACCAGCAGGGAGTAGGTAGATTTGCGCCCTTGGAAAGAAGGTAGGACTGAGGGCCAGGCATGTTCCAACCACATCACCAAATTCCCTGAGAAGAAGAAAGACTCCATTTAAGCCATATCCTGCCTACTCCATATGCTTCTATAGGTTCCCAGGGGCTGAGGGACTTTGGGGAGTGGCATCCAGAGAGTCCTAAGGTATGGGATCAGGATCATGGCTCTAGCAGGTTTGCAAACACTCCCCACCCCCGCCTTGGTTTTTTTTAAGCCTGGATTTCCCCATGTGTAGCCCTGACTGTCCTGAAACTCACTCCATAGACCAGGCTGACCTCAAATTCAGAGATCCACCCGCCTTTGCCTCTCAAGTGCTAGGATTAAAGGCATGTGCCACCACTGCCCAGCCAGAAGACCTTGTCTCTTAAGGACCTTTCAAGAGAGACCCCTATGGTAGCCCTGATACCTGATTGTTACCCAGAGCTGTTCTAAGGTGCTAGCTATTCAGAGGGCACTGAGGTGGGGACAGTACAGAGCTATTAGGATAGCAAATAAGATCCCAAGTAAGAAAGAGAGATGCTGTAAAAGGAAGGACACAGGTAGAAGAAAAAGCAAGGGATGGATGAGTGGATAATGAGTCAGGGTCAGGGATGTGAGCTCCATGGAGACAAATACCCTGTTAGGACCACACAAGGTTTTGGTGACATTTACAAGGAAGGGTAGCCTGCTGGTCTACTGGAGTCTGAGTAAAGGAGGGGAGACCATAGGCTTTAGCTGCTAGCTAGAGGGGCGGCAGCAGCGACTGCCTTGGTTAGGTAACTGGGTGTCCAGCATCCCAGAAGACACAGTTGGGAGGACTGAGGGAAAGTGGCCTTCTTGGCTGGCTTACTAACTCACTGTTTTGTCAGATAACGGTGAGGTCTGCATGGCATCTAGAAGCTTATTTTCAACTTAATGGGGAAGTTGAGACCAGGGTGGTTAGTCAGGATGTAGGTCCAAGTGGCTGAGGCCAGTATTAAATGCTTCCATAAAACCAGTCTAGAGAGGATTTGTTTTTCTAAGCCATTGATGGTTCTGTAAGAAGCAACCAGATTCTGCCCTGTGTAAGTAGGGGTTGTGGCTGGACCGGTTTGGGCTCTAGGAGCCTGGGTCCAACCCCCATGAACCTTGACAATCACTGGGCCCAGCAGCCTGAAAGCTCCTTGCTCTGACTCTGTTTGCACACACTTCCTTCTCCGGTTAGAAACAGGCACTTCCTATGGAGGAAGGAGATAGGGAACCTCTCGCTGGGCTACCTGGTCTGATGAGTCATGTCTCTGGTGTCCCAGAGTCTCCCCAGTGTTGATTCTTTCCTTTTTTGTTGAGAGGAACCTTTGCTCTGTGACCTTGTGGCTTTCTAGGAACCACGTGGCTCAGCACTGCAGTGCCTGCTGGGGGTGGAGGGACTCTCAAGGGATGCAGATGGGGAGGGTCGTTAAACCACCAGTCCAGAAGTCCTCTTCCCTTGAAAGTATTATCGGAATTGTCAGGCTCAGAACTAAAGTCCTGGAGCCCAAACAACTTTGGTTCAGCTGCTTGTCCTCAAGAGGTCAACTAAAGAGTTAAAAGCAGAGAGAAAAGATTTATTCAGCGCGTGACTACAATGGGAAGAGGAACAAAGAGGTTCAGTGACCCTCTGGTTTATCTTTGGCTCCAGAGATGAGACTCAGGCTTAAACAGAGGTCAGGAGGAGTGCAGAGCTAAGAGTCCTGGTCAGGGTGTGGTCCAGGTAAGACCATCACTGTCTTAGCTCCAGTCTCTCCTGCAAGGTGGTCTGACAAGTTCTCAGATCTGTGTGAGGTCTCTGGAAGACAAGCTGCCCCTCTGTCTGGCCCCAGACTTCAGCCTTTCCCTCCCCAGTGTGAGACTCCCGGGGCAATCCAGTGCCTTGGATTTTGTTGTTTCAGTGGTCTGGTGGACAAAGAGAGGCTCACAAGTATCTCTTTCGTATATCTTCTCTTCTGACAGGACTCTTTCAGAAGACCGGGCCAAGGTCTATTTATACCAGTGCTTCTCAACCTTCCTAATGCTGTGACCCTTTAATTCAGTTTCTTATGCTTTAGTGACCTCCAATCATAAAACTATTCTCACTGTTGGCCGGGCAGTGGCTAACATGTCATGACACTTGGGAAGCAGAGACGGGCTGATTGCTGAGTTTGAGGTTAACCTGGTCTACAGAAGGTGTTCCAGGATTACCAAAGCTACACAGAAAAACCCTGTCTCAAACAAGTAAAAAAAAATTTTTTTCTTGTTACTTCATAGCTGTAATTTTGCTACTGTTATGAATCATAATGTAAATATCTGTGTTTTCAATGGTCTTAGGTGACCCCTATAAAAGGGTCAGTTTACCCTCAAAGGAGTTGAAACACACAGATTGAGAACTGCTGGTTTAGACTGTCTTCCCCTCCCCCACACTACCCTTCCTAGATGATCCAAGGCCTGGTCATTGGGAGACTGAGCACCCGTTTTCCAGAGGAAGCCCTGCTGCGATCCAGTGTGCTAGTTTTTGCTATCGTGGGACTGGGCATGGTGAGAGCATGTATACCAAAGACACACACACACACACACACACACACACACACACACAGAGCTGGCTTGTGAAGCAGGTCTCGGGCCCTCCTTCCACCCATGTCTTGTGTGTGCCCAAGTCCCTGGCCACCTGGCACTGTCCCTCCTCCCCAGCCAGAGCATTGTGGGTGGGGCCTCAGGGTAGGTTTCGGTCTAGCTTTGTAGCATTCCTGCTCAGCATGGCCCTATCCATTGCTCTGACAGGCGCTGATGTCCAATGTTCTCCACTTCTGCCTTTTGATGCCTGGACTGGTATTCAGTCTCTGTACTCTCAATGTAGTCACAGACAGCATGCTGACCAAGGCTGTGTCCGCATCAGACACAGGTGAGCTGTACATAGGGGGCCCCAACTTCCAGGATTCCTCCCAATAGGCTGGGTCAGATAAGATGGGGGTGACAAGAAAAAAAGAGTCCTGGTAAAGATCTGCCCCTTCCCGGCACTGCAGACAAGTCCAGAGTCAGGCAGGGGCACAAGTGAAGGGCTTCCTGGAGGAGGCATTTGGCTTGGCTCTGATCCATGCCAGAATTTCACTAAAAAGAGGAGAGTCCAGACGCTTTGTCCAGGCAGGGGTCAAATGATCAAAGAAATTGACCTGCAGGGCCTACAGGGGCCACTTAGGAAGGCAGCTGGTGCTGGAGAGGTGAAGAGGCCAGACAGGGAAAACAGCAGGGGAGACTTCCCAGTCCTTGCCAGCACAGTGCTCAGAGCTTTCTGAATAGGGTTCAAATCCACACAGTTAGGGATATCTTCTAGGCCTGACCTCCAAGGCTGTCTAGGGTAGGTACTCTGTGCTCCCAGGGCAGCACGTCCAGAGGGCTGGGAGAGAGGAAGAGGGTGTTAAGGCCAGGCAAGTGGAGGGTGGGGCTGACCAGGAGGAGCAGGCCCAGCCACCAATGCCAGGGCATGCCTGTGGCACCACCCCTTAGCATAGGAAGAGCCGCCTGGCTTACCTGGGAACAGGAGGTGCAGAGGAGGCAGTAATTGCCCTGTGTCAGTTAATGTCTGCAAGAGTGTGGGCAGTGAGAGAGGCTGCCCCTGAGTTTCCCCACAGCAGGCCCTCAGTGTGGGTGGAGCCTTATAGGCCCTTGTCTTGACTGAGTTTAAAAGCCTGGTCTCAGAAGTCCCTGGCTAGTGATCAGCAAAGTTCAGTCACCTTCTGGAGCAAGATGAGGCCGACTCAGACTCCCATCTGGGGAAGCAAGGTGAGACGAGCAATTGGTGTTAGCGGGTGCTCTCCTCCACGCGTCATGGCTCCAACAAGCAGGCATGTCCACACCAAGAAGCTGACCAGAGGCGTGGAGATGTGGGCTCACATGCTTAGGCAAGGACACTGGTGCTCTTAGCTTGGGACCTGTATGTATCTCTTCAGCCTGCCCACAACCCTGGCCATGTCCTCTGAGATCCATTAAATCCATAGGAGAAAGGCGGAGGAACAAGAAGAAGAAGGGCCATATGAGAGGCACCATGCCCAACTAGACTACCAGCCCTAGAACCCTACAGTGGCTTGGGGGACCCCTTTAGCCAAATTTACACTGACCATCTCAGTCCCCATTTGGAGAAAGTGTGAGAGCCAGCACCCTGGCTGTCCTGGGTGGAGCCCAGACTATACAGATATACACTAGCAGGTCTGGGAGGGTGTGGCCTATTTCTGACCTTTGACCCCGTTCCCAGACTCCTCTCTTGCCAGGGAAATAGCTAAAACAGGAAAGAGACTCAGCCCCATTCATACAGAGAAACTGACTTACCCTGCAGGCAGAGGAGGATCTGTTTAATTAGGGTGAGAGAGTGCTGCAGTCGAGGGGCAGCTGTGAGGAAGATGGACAGATCCTCTGAAAAGTGTCTCAAGCCATCTGTGAACAGTGGGCAGTGCAGGTTGGGATGGGCAGAAGGCTGGGCTATAGCCTAAAGGTAGGCAGCCTGGCCAGAGACCTGCCCAGAGTCTGACTGCTCTTCCCCCTTTCTTCCAGGGACCATGCTGGGCCTCTCTGCATCTGTGCATCCATTGACCCGCACTCTAGGACCCACCCTGGGTGGCCTGCTGTACCGTAGCTATGGTGTCCCCATCTTTGGCCATGTGCAGCTCATGGTGAACTTGCTTGTCCTATTGGTCCTCTGGAAGAAGCCATTGTCCCAGAAGGGAAACAAAGCCTGGTGACCACAAAGCCCAATGACCTGGCCCAGCCAGGCAATAAACATAAGAACCTCTTCCTTTTAAGTTCTTTGGGCTTTGCCTAGATCGGTGGGTAGCAACCCTGGGGGTCAAGGTTGGAGCTGAGCCAGAGGGCTTTGTGGAGGAGGAACTACAGCTGGGCCCAAGGTTCTAAGGAGCACCAACTTGCCAGTTCCAGGTCATTAATCCAGGTCAGTTTAATCCTGGAACTCAGGAGGCAGAAGCAGACAGATCTCTGAATTTAAGGTCAGCCTGGTCTGTATACTAACTTTCTAGTTCCAAGTCAGCAAGAGCTACATAGTAAGACCCTGTCTTAAGAGAAGAGGAAAAAGAGGAGGAGGAAGAGGAGGAGGGGAATTAGGATTGAGAGGGAGCTCTTAAAAGCCAAGCACGTAACCTCACCACCACCTTCCCCAGCTCTGAAGCTGCAACCAGGCCACTGGCCTGACCCATCAAGCCTGGTCTACAGAGAGTCCCAGGACAGCCAGGACTACACACAGAAATCCTGTCTGAAAACACACACACACACACACACACACACACAGAGAGTTAATAAAATGTAATTAAAAACAAACAAACAAGCTGGGCTTAGTGGTGCACACTTTTAATCCCAGCACTCCAGAGGCAGAGGTAAGTGGGTAGGTCTCTGAGTTTGAGGCCAGCCTGGTCTACAAAGTGAGTTCCAGGACAGCCAGGCAGAGCAACACAGAGAAACGCTGTCTCTTAAAAACAAACAAAAAGCCCAATGACCTTAGAACTCTCAAACCTCAGAACTCCACAGTCCACCTATCACCTCAGGACACAGCGTAAACCCCACCAGCAACAGGGGCCAGCGAGCTTGGGCTTTTGACCATATAAAAATCTATGCAGGGGAGGTCCTTCGACGAATGGAATAGAAGGGTACTGGGAGCCTACTATCACCTCTGCTCTTAGAAGACCCCTCGAGTTTGCTTCTAATAGACAGTTCCTCGTAAGAAAAAAATACTCTAGTCTGAAGTCTTCCTAAGGAAAAAGGAGGGACTCCCCCTCTCACAGTGCTGGCTTCTCAGTCCAAGCTGGATGGCATGCAGCACCTCCATCTTCACCCCCATCTTCACGGCATTCCCATAGCCAGAGAGGCCCAGGACGTATACCTGCTTGGACAGGAACTCAGAGTTTGTTGCTCTGCCTTTTGGGGCTTGTCCTCCAGTAAAACCTTGGAGGAAGAGATTTACTTCTGTCACAGGCCCTGTCACCTTGGCTGGCTGCCTGTCTACCTGACACAGACTTTGAGCCCCTTAACAGGAACATAGCCAGGTGAAGAGTCAGAGTCAAAACCTGGCAGGTGACCCCAGAAGTGAGGTAGATGTAGGCCAGATGTCTGGTGAGCTTTCAAGCTTCACACCAGGGCCACAGCTCTGGGCCTTACTGCTCCGTCATTAGAGACAGCCAGGCCTGCTTGCCGTCTGTGACAAAGATGTGCAGTGTGCTATCCCGTTCTGGACACTGGACAAGACCTCAAGCCACTGTGGTCCAGTGATGGGGGTTGTCAATGAGTAAACAATCAATGATCCTTGGAATCCACTGCTGGACAGATGGTATGTGGGTGGGTGGGGACAATGAAGGCAGCCACCCTAGTGGACGGAGCAACCTCACAGATATCCAGGAGGTGCTAACTAGGGAGTGAACTCTGAGCAATTCCAGCCACCCGCCGCATCCTCTCAAGACCACACCCAGGAGCAAAAGGTAGCCAAACCACACCCAGAGTACTTCCTGATCTGGAGAAGCTGTGAACCCCACTGGCAGATGACAGTTCATTCAAAGGCACTTTGAATGGTCCCTGGGATGTGGAGAGGGAATGAAACCAGATAGGAGACCCTTTCTCTTCCACCCTTCCACACGTACACCCCAGTAGGAACTTCACGGACCACACAGTTGTTAAAAAAGAGAAATGGCATCGTTTATTTGGAATGAAAAAAATGGTATAAAAAATATTAACACGGAATGGTAGGTTGAAAGCAGGTAACCAACATAAATACGGTCCAATAAGTTAGCGCACCCGCACAGCGGGGCATGGCTCAGCAAGCACGGGAATATCTTCGGTGAAGAGCAGCGGCGGCGTCACCCAGGGCATCCCCTGGGCTCCTGGGCTCCTGTCTGAGGCGGCAGCGTGGGCTGGTTCCCGGCTCGACTGGTCCGGTGCGTCTCTGTAGGGAGAAGACTTGAGTCAGTAGCTGCCCGGGTGCAGCCTTTAAGTCTCCAGGTGGGGCCAGCAGCTCCTGCCACGCGTCCCAGGTTCCCTCTCCAAAGAGTCTTAAAAGACTTAGGGTTTCCCCCTCGCCCCCCCCCCCGCCCCGCTTTTAAAATCGAAGTGTCCCCCACTGGGAGGCTTGATCTCCATCCACTCACCCCCATGCCCCGACCTCCGACGCTGCGGACCAAGGCGGTAACTCACCAGTAATCCAGAACTCTCCGCCCTCCTTGTTCGGACTGCGTTTCAGACGAAGGGAGCTCATGATACCGGTAGCGGCGAAAGTCTTCCACCGCCCGACGGTTCTGGAAGTCGATCAGCGCCATGGTGATGGCCGCGTTCCAACAGCTCTTGCCTGTGCAGCGGAAGTCGATCTCCTTGTAAAAGTTGGTGACGATGGTGAAGTACACGTACTTGGAGGTGTGCTCCACGCAGTCCACCTTGAGGATGGTGTTGAAGCACAGCTCCTTGACGCGACCGTTGTTCCCGGAGAAGAGGCGCAGGCGGTCGGGGGTGAGCACGCAGCGCTTCTTCTTCCAGACCTGGAACAGGCTGTCGCTTCGCTTCTCCAGCTGGCCCTCGCAGAGAATCTCCTCGGAGGTCTTCACGGTTTTCGAAGCCATTTCGAAAGCTTGCACCAAATGCGCTCGCTCTGCAATGGGCCGCGGCTGCAGCGTGGGCCTTATAAGGACTCCGCCCCTCAGCCCAGACACGCCCCGGAGTCGGGCACTCTCCTGCCCAGGCAAGCTCTCGGAGCTGCCCCCCACCAACCGCCCCAGGCTGCCCCCTACCCATTGCTTGAAGCTACCGCTTATCGGAGGACGGGGGGGGGTGGGGGTGAGAACTGCTCGGCGCCTCTCTGACGGGAGCCCCGAGCCTCCCCTCCAGCCCCAAAGGTCCCAGCTGCCAGGTGGAGTGACTTGCGGTCCCCTCCCCGCCCGGGCTCAGGCCCTGCCTACAGAGGAATGCACCTCAGCGGCCCCTGCCCGCTGTGACTCAGCGCTCAGAATCCCTCTCGAGGGGAGGTCGAAGACTCCTGAGCACGAGGGTCGTGGTGGACCCACGGGTTCTTTCCAAGCCTTGGCCACCTTGGGCGAGCATCCAAAGGCCACCCACTAGACTTTCTTGGGAAGTAGCCCTACCCCAATGGGCTTTATCACCCGTGTTGCTCCCCAGAGTTGTGCCTCGAAAGTTCTCTTAATTCCTTTTCCCTTCTGTAAAATGGGACAATGACCTTTGGTAAATTAGGTAGTGCAGAAGTGGAAGGAGGAACAGCACCCTGCAATATTTAGCCACGTGAAGAGAAAGGCCTGCCCCATTCCTTCTGTGCCCCAATCTAGGCTACAGACATCTCGGGCTACGACCGTACAACCCCGACACGCTGGAAGCTCAGGGGAGACTGGGGCTAGCAAAGCTAGCTTGGGGAATGCGGGGACCGACCTAAGGGCCAGGGGCGGCGGGGGCGGCTGAGTCATCGCCTTTCAGTGCACGATTTTATTTACCTCTGCCCTTAAAGGTTTAATAGTAACAGGAAGCAGACGCTGCTCCTCCAGGGTTCCCAGGGATGGGGTGGGGGTTGGCTGAGGGACCCCAGGAGTCCCTGGCTCTGGTGGGATGGCGGCAGGGGTGCTGGGGTGGAATAGAGGACAGAGGTGCTACAAGAAAACTTTCCCTCCTCCTTCTCCCCTCCCCCACTTTCTTCCTCCCTCTCCCGCCTCTCCTTCCCCCTTCAGGCTGTTGGAAAACCAGACACCATGCGGTGTGGTTCCTGGTGAAAACGCAGGTTCCACCATTTAAACAATTAAAACTGAATGAAACTCCAGTTTCTGTGGCCCGGTGTTGTTCTAAGGTTTCTACCGCTTGAAGAGGCTGAGGCAGGAAAGACCAATCTAGGTCAGTCTAGGTTTTACAGTGAGCTGGAGACTAACCAAAGCCGCATAGCAAAAATAAAATAAGGGGGTTGGAGAGGTGGCTGAGCAGTTAAGAGTCCTTGTTGGAGGATGGCCTTATGGGCACTAACGGGAAAAGAGGCCCTTGGTCCAGTGAAGGCTCAGTGCCCCAGTGTAGGGGAAATGTCAGGGCCGGGGAGGTGGGCGGGTGGGGGAGCACTCTCTTACAGAGGCAGGGGGAGGGGAAACCGGGAAATGGTTTACATTTGAGATGTAAGTAAAGAAAATATCCAATAGAGGACCAAAGTTTGTTTCCTGCTCCCAGTTGTGTAACAACCATCCGTCTGTTAACTCCAGCTACAGGGAGCGCTCTTCTGTCCTCCCCTCCCCCAAAATACACACACATATGCATTAAAATAAAAATAAATCTTAAAAATAAAAAGAAACTTGAGACTGGACCAGTGGACTCCGAAGCTAAGAAAAGAGTACTTGTTGATTTTTCAGAGGGCCTGGGTTGGGTTCCCAGCCCCTGCAGGGTGACTTACAGTCAGTAATCCATGACCCCAAAGATTGACTTCCTCAGGCACACGTGCATACACACTGGCAAAGCACTCAAACACGTAAAATGAGCTAAGTTTCTGAAATGTAAATACAGAACCACAAAAAGAGAGCTGGCAAGATGGCTCAGTGGGTAAAGGTACATGCTTTCTGTTGTCACGGCTTGCATGTAATTCCTGGGTCTACGTGGTGGGAAAGGAGACTGGGAGTCCCTCAACTTGTCCTCTGATCTTTGTTCATTTGCATGCGCGGGCACACACACACAGAGGAGGGGGAGGGGAGGGAGGGAGAGAGAGGGCAAAGTATTGTTTAAAAAACCTTTTTAAATAAAGAAACGAACAAAGGTGTCCTAGACCTCCCGGCTGGCTCTCACTGTGTGCTCCACAAACCCCTGTTCCCAATACACACAGAGGCCTGACCTTCAGGGTCCCTGAAGAAAAGTGAGCCTTATAAGCTCTTCCCAGGGACCGAGGGGTGTGTGGAGGAGCAGAAGTGTCCAGGATACCTGCGGAAGAAGGGAGCAACAGTACAGAGAGAGGCAGGCAGCCAGCCCTGCCTGCCTCAGAGGAGAGCAGGCCAGAGAGTGGACGAGAGAGGGCTCTTGGAGCCCTTGGGTAAGATAGGTAGTGAGTTCACACTGGAGGTATCCCAGGGACCTGACCAGTGTCAGGCTAGAAGAACTCCTGAGGCCAGCTCTCCCCAGTGTGCTTAGATACATCATGGCCGGTGTTTCCAGGAATCAAGCCTAAGTTAAGAGCCACTCTACAAAGTACAAAGTTAGGGGAAGGAACAGGGACTCTCTACAGCTGCCCTGGGACCCCATTCCTCAGCACCCTAACCTTCTCCATGCTTCCTGCTCCAGGCCTCTCAGACACCTGGTGTCTAGCACCCCAACTCCTCTCTTTACCTGGAAGCCCTGCAGTTCCATGGAACTTAGGATTGACCCAGAAGCTGGGCCCTGCAGTGGGGAAGGAAGCGGAAAAGGGAACGGGAAGGCTGTACACCAGAACACAGAAAGTCCAGATGGGTAGAGCTGACCAACAATGTTAGGTCACCAGAGAGCCCCTTGGCTGGTCACCGGACAGCTGTTAGACATCCTGTGGTCTAACTCGGCCAAGTCAATAAGAATCTAGTTGGTACCTTGGGTTGTGCTCTTGGGTAGGTAGAGACTTCTTAAGGACACCCTAGGAACAGCTGCCTCACATGGGTGCTCAGAAAGAGCAGTGTTGTGTCAGGGTTACACTGATGGGAAGGTTCTTCCGTTCGGCAACTCTCAGAGGTCATCTGAGTCCCCCGAGGAAGGGGACTGAGATGCCTGCTTCTCAGGCTGATGAGAGACATTGGGACCCCCAGGCCTTTTTGTTGTTAGTTTGCTAAGACAGGATCTCATGCAGTTCAGGCTGGCCTTGAACTTGCTATGTAGCAGAGGATAACCCTAAACCTTTGCTCTTCCTGCCTCCACCTGTCAGGTGCTAGTATTACAGGTGTGTGAGACCATCCTGGTTTTATGCAGTGCCGACCAAACACAGGCCTTTGATCATGCTAGACAAACGCTCCACTAACTGAGCTACAGTGCCCAGCACCCTCTTTAAAAAATTTTTTTACACTATTTAAACTTATCTTTGTGTGTGCACAGGTGTACCTCTACAGCACATGGAGGGAAAGGATGAGTTTCAGAAGTTTGTTCTCTCCTTCTACCGTGAGTTCTGGGGACAAAATTCAGGCCACCAGGCTGTTACTTGCATTTACTTGTTGAGCTGACTTGCAAGTCACACTCCACCCCTCCCCCACAGTTCCTTTTACATAAATTCTTTAAAAAAAAAAAAAAAAACTTTTAAGGACTGGAGAGATGGGTTGAGGTTAAGTGAACAGACTGCTTTTGTAAAGAAACAGGGTGTGTGGTGTGTGTGTGTGTGTTCCCAACTTCTGCATGGCTGCTCACAGCCAGCTAGCTAACTCTAGTTTTAGGAGATCTAGTGCCCTCTTTTGGCAGCCCCAGGAACTACATACATTTGCACAGATGTTTATACATTCATAAAATTACAGAATCAAGATAAACTTTTTTAAACTTTAAATTTTATTTAATTGATTAGTTAATTGATTATATGATGCTGGACATCAGACTCTGGGCCTTGAGTGCCAGGCAAAAGCTCTACCTACTGCTGAGTTCTACCTTAGGCCTGCTATTCTTTTTGAAACAGGGCCTCATGGAGACCAGGTTGGCCTGGGATTCAGGAAGCAAAACCTTCAACTGTGCCTCCATCCTCCTTCCACTTGCCACGGCTAGGATTACAGATGCACAGCACTACTCCTGTTCTTATGCAGGGCTAGGGATTGAACCCAGTCACATGTATACTACACATGCGCTCTACCAACTGAATTATATCACTCAGGTTCCTGAGAGCAAAGAGCAACCCCATGCAGAGACTAGCCTCGATTTCTTTCTTTCTTTCTTTTCAGAGCTGAGGACCGGACCCAGGGCCTCACGCTCTACCACTGAGCTAAATCCCCAACCCCAGCCTCAATTTCTTGCAAGAATAAGCCTTGGCATGGATTGGGCTGTGCTCCTGGGAGGGATGTTACACCCGGGCTCTAGGTCAGCTGACACCCAAGGAGGATCCAATGTGGCCCTGCTCCATGCTCAAGACGGGGGTCCTCTCCTCCCCACTATGCTTGCACTACAGGGTAGCAGTGGGGTCAGGGCAGGGAGCTCAGAGAGGCAAAACGACTCAGCTAGTGTGACACAGACTTGCATAGGAGGACTCATACCCGAAAAGCCCAGTTAAAGGCTGAAGAGACAGTACGACAGTTAAAGCACTGGCTGCTACTCCGAGAACCTAAGAATTTTGATTTGTTCACAGTACCCACAGTAGGCTGCTTACCTTTGCCAGTAATGCCTGGGGATCGACTGCCCTCTTCTGGCCGCCACAGTTACTGCATGCATGTGGCATCCATTCACATAAATGAAATCTTTTCTTTTTTTTCCTTTACTTTTATTTTATATGTATGGGTGCTAACCCTACATGTGTGTCTGTGTGCTACACACAGTGCCCATAGAAGCCGGAAGAGTATGTTAGACCCCCCCCCCGGGATTGGAGTTTTAGACAGTTGTAAAAACTGCCATGTGGGTGCTGGGAATAGAATATGGTTCTCTAGAAGAGCAGCCAGTGCTCTTAACCACTGAGCCATCTCTCCAGCTCTGCGTCACCCCCATTTGTTTACTTTTGAAACAGGGTCCCATGGTGTAGCCGTGGCTGTCTTGGAAATCGATATTAGACCAGGCTGGTCTTGAACTCAGAGATCTGTCTGCCTCTGACTTCAGACGCTGAAATGTAAGGTGTGTACCACCATGCCTATCAAAAACAAATCTTTTTAGAAGAGAGAAGGGTGCTGGTGAGAAGGCTAAACAAGTCAAAGTACTTGTCATCAAACCTGACAACAACCTGTGGACCCCTATGACCCACATGGTACAAGGAGAAAGCTGATTCCCACAGATGTTGTCCTCTGAATTCCACATGTACACACACACACACACACACACACACACACACACACACACACACACACACACACCAAATAAATTTAAGTAACTAAAACAAAAACAAAACAAAAAAGCTTAGCTCTTTTATACCCAGTGCCCTTAACTCGATGTGGGGAGGGTACTAGGTTAGGACCTAGCTAAGTCTCTCATATCAGTCTTTGTCATGTTTACTAATATTTACTGGGGCAGTATCTGGATTGACACAGTGTGGGCCACCCAGGCAGGCTACAGTGGTTTATGTGTCCCCAAACTTCCAGCCTGGGCGCTTTGCTGTCCTGTGCAACTGTCTAGCTCCTTGGCACTGGAGCTGAACCGTGTGAGGCTCTGGCTCGACTAGGAGGAATGAGGCACCTCTTTGAAACTCCCCGAAAGAGGTCACCTCCTCATAGTGACAAGCCAGCCTGATAGGCACTTTCAGGACCAGCCTGGTGAAGCAGTCAGCCTGGGAAGAAGCTGTGTGTCATGGGCATGTTGTGGGGTGTCAGGGACTGAATGCCTCCCTTTTCCTCTGTGCTATAAACTCACAGGAGCCTGGGAATGGCTCTCCTGCTTCTGAGATTTTCACCTTGCCTCCTCTAGGATTGCTAGGGTGTCTGAGGCTTCCCTCTCAAGTTCTTGGGTGCACAGCAGAAGCCTGACCCAGCACCTGATGCCACTTGTCTTGGGCCTGCATAGATAGCCCTTACTCTAGGACCTATGAGTTAGGTCAGCCTTGGGTCCTTCTTCCTCCCATGGTATGGTCTAAGAAAACCAGAGGTCTGGGGTGGAGGTTCATCTATCTGTCCCACCTGGTTTTGGGTTTCTGCTGTCATTCTGGCCTCAGCATTCCAGAGTTGTCCCTGGTTTCCATTTTTCTGGAGTCTAAAGCCACAGGTACTGGCTCACAGGTGCTAACAACATAGGTCAATACTGCCACCTACCGTAACCTTGCTCTGATTAAGTTTTCAAGGCCCTGTTCAGAGGTCATCAGCCCTGCAATGGAGCATAAAGAAATAAATGTCTGCCAGAACCAGCCAAGGCACTCAGATTCTGAAGATAGGTGGTTAAAAGCTCATCTGAATCATTACTTAGCCAAAAGCACAGGCCAGGTGTAAGGGTCGCAAGAGCAAGATGCAGCTCCTTGGTGCCCTGGCAGGGTGGAACACAGACTCGATGTTCTCAGGGATTGTTCACATGGAGCCTGAAAGGCTGGGAAGATGAGGTTTTGCTGGTGGGGCCTGGGGAACTGAGCAGACCTACCTTCCTGACAGAAGAGGGAGGCAGAGCCGTGTGAGTCCTGTCCTCTCAGGACCTCTGATGAAAGAGCTAAAGGAGCAAACAGAACTCACGGTGGCAGCAGAACTGAGGTGGCCAGGGTCTCTCTGTTACAGTTTAACTGTTCAGGAGTTCCCTAACTGGGGTCTCTGTGGGCACTTCTGTTCCCATCTCACCTGATATTTATGGGGTATCCCCTGGCTGAGTTGTGGCCCTCATTGGCTAAAGATGTGTTTCCCAGGTGGCCAGAAATATCAAGACCTCTCAATTGTCCCCTAAGACACATGGAGAGAAGAGTCCAGGTGAAGTCCAGGGCAGATGGCAGAGAAAGACTACAACCTAAGGACACGGGGGGGGGGGGCATAGAGCTGAGAGGAGACAAAAAGACCCTCCAAAGTCTGCAGGGAGCCAAGTCCTGTCACATTTGTGGAACTGTGTTTTAAGCTCCACAGTGGGGAGTCACATGACCAGCAGGTCTAAGGGCAATGTGGGTGACTACCCCCAGAGGTCCTCGGGTGCAATAACTAGCCATGTTTTTCAGGGTCACTCTCTTCAGGACTTGGGGAGTTACTGTAGACTTCACTTGTACTCTGGGACATGGGCAAAAGCTCACTGGTATTCTTCAGATATTGGTGAAGATGGTGATGCTGGGGATGGGAGGTTGATAGAAGTTCTGTCAGGGCCAAGGCCAACCCTGAGGCAGGCTTTCCTGGCCTCACACACAACCTGTCTGCAAGCAGTGACTCAGGATATGGAGGTATCTGATGCCCCTGGCATCCAGATTATGGCTGCCTCAGTTCTGAGGTATGCTGGGGAAACAGTTGGAAGGGCTGTCAGCATAGCAGCCCAATAGACTTCAGCAAAGGCAGACTGAGAGCTCGCCTCCTGACGCAGAGGCATTTACTTACTTAATTACATATGCAAAGACTATTTTGGCATCTCTGTATACCTGGGGGCCAGCCTGAGAGCACCTGTCCTGGATAACATCCTATGAACCTGACCAGTGAGTTCGAGTTCCTCACTGTCCCTAGCTCTACCCTCAGAGGTGAGTGTTCCCCCGGGGACCAGACCTCTCTCTGGCATCACGGCAGAACTGGGAATGGATGGCCAGCAGGGTAGGGCTTGTTTGAGTCTCTGCATGTTAAAAGCCACAGTAGCCACCTGCTCTCAGCTCCCTGGATGAACATGGGCTCTGGAGGTGCCCGTCTAGTCAGAACTTGAGTAGGTTGAGACCTAAAGGCATGCTCAGGCTTCCTGGTGGCAGCCTGCTGAGGGCAGCTTCTGTCCATCCTCCAGTGGCGGACTGGGGAGTCAGGTGTGGTAAGGGGCAGGGCTTAGAAAGTGGAATCCTGGGAAGTGAGTTAGCTGACATTGGAGTTGAGGCACCTACAGGGAGAGTGTGATCTGCCCCATGCACATATTAGGTTGTCATGGACAACATCCAGTCTCTACCTGTGAGAGATGAGTCAGCATGACCAGGCAACTGTTGGCACAAAGGCTCCACCCAGGGGCATAAAAGTGACTTGGATTTGGCAGGTGTTCTCCAGCGCCATTCTTCAGCCACTGGAGACCAAGAACTATCTTTAGGTTAGGCTTGTGTATCCTGGGCAGCAACTTCTTGTTGGGACTTCAAGGTTCATGTTTGAAAAAATCATTCCACATACTCTGGAAAGTGGGCCAGGTGAGCCCTAGGGCTTTAGAACACCTGCCAGGCTAATGCCAGCTCATGGGTGGGGTCAGGGCCAGTCTGGGGTAAGAAAATGTATGGGTTTTGCCTATAGAGGAAGGCCTGAAAAATAACCACTGGCTCAGCAAGCCTGGGCCAAAGAGCCTCATTCACACTTTGTAGGTAGCTGGCAGGAAGCCTGGTGCAATATTGGACACTGCTTTGGTGGCCTGGCCCCACTAAAAGGAACTTTCTGCAGGCCAAGATTTCCAGTAGGCAGGAGCTGGTGGTGCCATTCACTGGGAACCTAGCCTTGAGCCAGGACTCTATAACCAAACATTTGGGGACAGTAGCAGGTAGATCCATGTAGGGAAGCCAGAGCCCCTCCATGTTGGCATTAACACCCAACCTTCACCACCAGAGGCAAGTACAGATCAAAGCAAGATAACACTATCCAGCTCCACCAAGGGCTAAACATTTCAGTGGATGAGAAAGACAAGCTGGGCAACATAGCATCCCTTAGACTGGGACCCTGGGGGCTATTTGTGGCTAAATGCTATCTCACCCTTCCATGGCCTAGGGTTCACCATACAGATGTAATCATTGCCTTCCCAGCTAGCAGAACTGTCAGGATTCTGGCTCTGCCCCTAACCCCAGAGCCTGGAGGAGTTGACGCTGTGCAGGAGGGTGCTAGAAGGCACAGCTTTTGGTTGTTTAGATGCCTCATTTGAAATACTCCAGTGACAGCCCAGTGCCTGGGGTATGGAGGCTACCCCAGGTCTACTGCTAGGGTTAATGATGAGGTCTGTTCTTTTGCTATGCATTATAAGGCTGAATACTAACCCCCAAAGCCTTGAGAAAACCTGCAGGTACACAAAGTAATGCTATGTGACCTTGCTTCTTAATGTGAAACTATTGGTTGAATAAAGATGCTGACAGCTGATCAGGAGAGATAGGTGGGGTTTCGGTTCTGAGTCTGAAAGTCTGAGGACCTGGACCGAAGGGAGAGAGAAGGTGAAGACATAATGAGCTAGGTGAGTCCTAAGAACTGGCCACATAGGCTGGCCAGTCAGAATAAGGGCCCATTCAGAACTGGAGTTACTGGCAGGGAGGCAGACATTATACATAGAGGGTAGATGTCTGCCCAACTCTAGTGCTTTAAAGATTTATTATAAATATAAAAGCTAAGTATCTTTTATCTGGGAACTGCATGATCAAAGGCAGGTTAGAAACCTGAGATTAAATACTTCAGGGGTCTCTGAACACCATGGTCAGTCAAGGATTTGGGCTCCCTGCTAATGAGGGGCGACCTTCCCCATCTTGTGACCCCGGAGGGCAAACAGCACGCCTTTGACTACAGCTATATGACTCAGTCCCAAGCAGTGGGTCCTAGAAAGAAAAAGAAACCTACCTCTATTCTGGGTCATCCCCCAAGCTGCTCTCCTGCTGTCTTCTCACACAAAGGGGGGGGGGGGGCACGGCCATGGCTCATGGCTAGGAAGTCTGCCACAACACTGGGCACAACTGCACTTTTGACCTGTTGGCTGTCTGCCAAGGGCACTCACCTCAGTTGAGTGCAGATGCCCTGGTGTAAAACACTGCTGGAGGCCCTTTCTGATTCTCCTTCATTGAGACTTATTGCCCAGAAGTGGTAAACTACTAGGAGCCAGAGGCAAGGCCAGTTCAGAAAATGACCCTTTTATGTAGCTGTGACCCTAGCTGGGTTGTCAGGCTGGCTAATGTGCCTGAAAATTACCCAAACACATCATTTTGTGCAGTTACCTGATGTTTTAATGATGTGTGAAATGCACATTTATAAATGAATTTGATTGGTTCAGATGGACTCTGAAAGTGGCCATTGTTCAGTGATTCACATTACACTGGGCTAGGAGTAAGGAGCAGCATGCAGGACTCTCTTCAGATGAGGCAGGATTTCCTAGGGAAGGACACAGGATGAAGGGTACACTACTGTCCAAACACCTAATATATGCCCTCCTCCAAGCCTAACTTATCCTATAGCCTTGTTCTTTAGCTCTTATGAGGCAAGGGACAGGGCAGCTATGCAGGCATGCCAGGGACACTGGACTTGTAGGTAAAGGCAACCAACCACTTCTGTAGCTAACTTTGAGCCTGCAGAGCAGGCATTCCAGGGATGAGGTCTTCTTCTGCTGAGCTCAGTCAGAAATGGCCACCATCTTGACTTCCCAGCATTTGGGAGGCTAAAGCAAGAGGGGAGTATATAGCATCATCTTGGAGCCATCCCTCCCCAACCAAACTAAAAGCATCCCAATCCCTTATGACCTTTTTGTAGTTTTTTTTTTTTGTTTTTTTAATGTATCTCTCCTAGATCCTGATCTACAAGGCGCAGTCTCAGATCTAGAGGTGTTTTCCTAATTTGTTATTGTTTGGGTGTGTGCCAGCACGCAGATTTGTGCACATGCATGCAGTACCCACAGAGGCCAGAAGAGGGTGTTGGATCCCCTAGAAGCTACAGATACAGTTATTCCAGCAGTTGGCCATCATGTGGGTTTGTGAAATAAACTGTTCCCCTGGAAGAGAATCCAGTGCTATTAACTGCTGAGCCATCTCTCAAGCCCCACCCCCACAGTCATTTGCTAAAGCCTTTTTTACAGTAGAAAAATGTTCCCAGAGAGCTAGGCTGGTTCTACAACCAGCACCAAGAATGAGCTTTCACAGTCTTATAAGAGCTCAGCCCAGCAGGGTGTGGCCAACTGTGGGCAGTCAGAAGGGGCAAGTAGGCTGTCAAACAAAAACAAACAACAAACCAATCTCACTTTGTGTTTCACAACTTTAATAGAATATTCTAACTATTCTGTACAAATTGAAAACACCGTATTCAGTTACAAATGTTATTGGGTAAGGCTGAGCACGCTCTACATGGCTGGTCACTGTGGACATGGCTGTCCTGGCTACCAGAGACACAGCCACACACTCTGAAACACCCCCTCCACACACACACACACACACACACCAACCGGTCACCAAACCCAAGTGTGGCCCTGGTGTGCATAGTACAAGCCGAATCTGTGCTCTACAGACCAGAGATCCCTAGTGAAGAAGAACTTCTGTCCCCTGGCTACAGCCTGCCTACTTCCAGGGGCAATAACAACACATGGGTCTGCATGGCACAGAGCAGCTGGTGGCAGGAAGCAGTAGGGCTTCTTCCATGGGCCTCACTCCACTTGATGTCACATCCTCCTGATCAAGTCAGTAACATGGTCTCATAAGTGGGAGGACAGTGACATTCAAAGCCCCCCAAGCACAAGTGAATAAATAGTATGCAGGTGAACCTGGCAGCTCTGGCCTTAGAGGTGTGTGCCACAACCCACCCACCTCTTAAACCAAAACGCAAGAAAAATAATGCTCTAAGGTGAGCACAGCTTCCTCTACAGTGCTTGGGAGAGGACTAGGGCACAGCAGCTGGAGCAGCTCCCCACACAGTTCGGCGGCTGGAAATCATGGGGCCTTTTCAGTAGGGGAGGGCCGAGTGCACACAATCACCAGGCTCTGTCAATCCCAGGCACAACCTCGGCCCACCCCAAGTGATCTTCAGGCACCAAAGCTGCAGGTGCTACAACTAAATCTCCTATTCTGAACTGCAGCAGTCTCCACTGTACAAGTTTAGCAAAGTAAGAAGGGAAGGGGGAGAGGAATCATGCACTTGGAAATGGTTAGATGTCACAGCACTGTCAACAAAATTCTGCTTTGGCAGGGACTAAGGCCCCTGCCTGTAGCCTGCGGTTCTGACAGCCGTCCACGAGGCGGCCCTACAGGGTCGCTGCTTCTCACTGCTGCTTGCACTCCGCTGGCTGGGTGGGTTCTTTCTGCAAGGAGAATACAGAATTTGAAGAGAATAAAACCAGTATCACTCATCAACCTTCCTCATCCCACAAAAACCAAGATTCAATGAACTCATTCCTTGTTACCAAAAGGATGGCTCCCCACAAATGGACTTTAAAGAGCTGACACAGAAACAAGTCAGAGAAGGCTCTTCTTCCCAGAGAAGAGTCCCAGGTGTTTGCTTTCCTGTTCTAATGTGAAGTCTAACTCAGAATGTGCTAGGAAGAGACTTGCTGGGGCCACAAAAAGGAACTAGCCACATGAAAGGCTTTGCTGCTGGTACAGATCACACCTGCCTGTGCCAGCAACTAGCTCTCTCTAGGGCAGCCCTGTCCTGGGTATTCATGTAGGGAAGGCAGTTCTTCTCAGCAGGCTGGTTCTCTCCACTAATACCCAAAGAGATTCAACTTGAGTGGTTCATGGTGCAGAAGCAAATGGCTAGAGGCCAGCTTCTATAAAGAGCCATATCTTTCAGTCTCACAGAGCAGGAGTCCAGATCACACCTGTCTGAAGAGCAAGATGACTTCAATCTAACTTAACATATAAACCTGGTATCTTTTAAAACCCATTCACGATCTGGGAGCTTTGTATGGAGGACAATAAAAGCCTGAGGACAGATAAGGGCCTCACTACTGCCTCAGAGCTAAGATATATAATTCAACTCATCTGCTTCCCAGAAATCTGGGAACTACAACTAAAAATCATGGTGGTATAACCTGTAATTCTAGGCTGAGGCAGAGAAATGCATGTTCAAGACCAGTCTGACCCACATAGTGAGACTCATGACTCCAAGTAACAAAGGCTAGTGATGCGGCCCAGCAGTGTAGCGCTTGTCTGGTGTGCCCAAGACCCTGGACTTGATCCTCAAGACATCAACAATCTAGTATTTTTAAGAGAAGGACTTACTATGTATGAAGCCCTAGCTGACCTTGAACTCACAAAGATCTGCTTGCATTAATCTCTTGAGTACTGGGGAAAAATTATTTGTTTTGAGAAAGGGTGTCTTCCGAAGAGACCTGGCTGTTCTGAAACTTTGTAGATCAGGATGGCCTTGAATGCAGAGATCTGCCTGCTTCTACATCTCAAGTGCTAAGATAAAACATGTGTTTTGCCTACATGTATGTCTGTGCACCATATATGTTCCTAGTGTTATCAGAGGTCAGGAAAGAAGGTAGTCAGATTGCTTGGAACTAGTTATAGGGTTGTATGTAAGCTGCCGTGTGCATGCCGAGAATTTAAACTTCAGAAGAGCAGCCTGTGCTTATCTTAAGTCTGTCTTTCCAGACCCAATAAAATACATTTATTAAAAAGCTATTCTATGTGGTGGCACACACTTTTAATTCCAGCACTAAGGAGGAGGTGATCTCTGAATCTGATTATTCGAATCTGGCCTTTTCTACAAACCAAGTTCCAGGACAGACAGGGCTGTTTATACAAAGAAACAGTGTCTCAAAACGCCCCCCCCCCCCAACCAACCAACCAACCAAAAAAACCACTTGAGTGACTCTGGCTATGGGGGGTGGGGGGCATGTCTAAGAAGAACTTGTACGTGTGAACATGTATGTTAATACCAGAAATGACTACGGTATAAGATGAGTCCACCACAAGACATCACACTTTAGGGGCAAAAATACAGTGTCAAGGCATACAACAGAACCCTGGCTTGATTAGACCTCTATATTTTTCATTAAACATTTTATTTATATGTATGTTATATCTGTGTGAGGACAGGTATCAGATGCGCTATAACTGGAATTATAGATGTTTGTAAGCTATTATGTGGACGCTGGGAACTGAACCCAGGACTTCTGCAAGAACAAAGGGATATACTGAGCCCTCCAGGTCAGGGATCCCACCCCTACCAGTCTCAGGGGCCTTGTAAGTCAACAAGGAACCCAAGCCCAGAAGATGCTGTGCTATTCTCAGCAGTCAACATGACTGAATGTGGAACTCAAAACCCAAGATGCTGGGCACTCCTGTGGGGGACTTTTTTTGACTTGGCTACCTTAAATCTACGCCATACCTCCTAGTGGTAGCTTATGTGTAAAGTACATGGAAGAAGGAAGTTCCTACTCTTTGCCTGTTTGTCCTCACTCTCTGGCAAGTCCATTTTCTCATTGGCATTAGAGACAACTTCTTTGGGACACCAACATATATACAGAACTAGCTGAGACATCCAGCTTTGTGGACCAAATAAGGATCAGATGTTTGAACTTTCCATTGGGAGACAGCCATTGCTAGAATAGTTGAATCAGACTATAAGTCACTCTAGTAAATCCCATTTATAACAGAGAGATTCATTCTATCAGTTGTTTCTCTAGAGAAGCATAATACAGATGCCAAACAAGTAAGAGCTGTCAGAAGACAGCCAAGGCTAGATCTAGAGGTAGTCAACACACTGGCCAAGGTCACTACCCCACTAACCTAGAGAACATCAGAGAGGCAGGGTGTAAAGCGAGTATAGCAGGCATAGGAGAAAAGGCAAGCAAAATGCACACAAGGGAAGGAGTGGGAGCTCTAGGGGCTGGGGTGCAACTGGGGTCGCCCTCCAGCACATAGAAAAATAAAGGCATTGCAGGTGGAAAACTGGTGGGCAAGGAGTAGATGCCTTCCTCCTCTGCCTCAGAACATAGGCATCCTGAACTTTATCCCATTATTTAAATGAAGTGGCATTTTGATCATAGGAATGTGTAAAATTTGTCTTCAACAAAACCAAAACTTGAGGATGTAAAAATCTAAAATACAGACCCTAGCAGTTTCAGTAATGAAGTCACTGGGGAGCATTATCTTTATGAAGGTGGCAGAAGAGGCCATCGGAAAGGCAGTAACAGTGAACAGCAGGTTTACACTGGGAAACCACAGCTCCAGACCCCACTCTGCCAAGAAGTAGTGTCCATCTATGCTCCTGCTGATATGGGACACCTACTGGCTTTGGCCTGTGACACAGCCACAAACTAAATTGCAACTGAACTGTAGCATTTGTTAAATCACAATCTTAATGACAAATTGGCCCCTCAACACTAGCACTTAAAATAAGTAAGTCAGCCAAAACCTTGATTACCACAAGTACTACCTAAAGGTGGGGTTAGCAAGAGTACAGTGGGCCTGAGAAAGATGGAGCTGAGGCCACTTATACTCTACTATGTCAGCTGCACTGGAGAGCAAGGCTCACACCAAAGCTACCTGCAGGTGGACACCAACATGGTCTGCTACTATAGCCTTGATAAAGAGGAATATTTTAACACTGACAAGCAACTGCACCTAACTGCTAGAGTGAAGAAGGCCCCAGAGTGAGCCATCAAAGATAATACACCAAGGCTCCGTTGGACTGCTGTCATTCTGGACAACTCTTTATAAACTGTTGTCTGCATATTAAAAAGGCAGGGGCCTACCCTCAGATCCTTGTGGTACCTCCTACTCTGCCTAGTCTTTCTTCCTTTTCTTACTGTATTAGGTATGTACAAAAGCTGTGAGCACCCCACAGGAAAGACCTCGTCACTGGCAAGGGTCTCCCCTCACTACTAGTTGCTTATAGGTAAGTGAGTTTGCTCTCCAAACTAAACAGGGAAAACAAGGTACCCCACACCATGTTCACAACTGGCTCTGTCATCCTCCAAACCAGTATTGAGGTGGGGCTTTATAGTGGCCATACTGGGAGGGACACCAGGCCACCTGACCTGATCGTTTTGTTCATACACTGGTCTACACAATGCCTGGTAGAGTGTGTAAACCTTTAACAGACACCTAGGCAAATCCAGAGCAAATCCAACTATAGTCAGTCACATAGTGTCTAAGCCTGGTGCAGTGTAGATAACAGGTAGTTTTCTATCAGGGCGTTTTGTCCAGGTTGGCTCCTATGGCTATCCTGTCAGCTGCTAATCCCCAGAGCCTTTTGTTCTAAGTGACAAAGCTCCCCAAAGTACAGCCCATTGCCCAGCTACTGAAAAACACCAGGCCACGAAAGCAGGAGCTAAGCCTCACTGTTGTGCTGGCTTTGCAAATGCATTAACTGTGGATCCAGTACAAGTGCCACTCACAAGGCCCAGAGGCAGCCAGAGCTCCTATACGATGTAATGGATCACACCTTTCTATATCCCGGAAGTCAAAGTAATGCAACGAATCAAGTACAAACAGGAGTTTGGAAGTTAGGTATGAACAGATTCCACCTTACCTAGAAACGCATGAATGATTAACACAAAAATTACACCTAAATGGGGAAAAAAATTGAAAGGAACTGTCAGCATGAAAGAAAATGAAATGCACAAAATTATACAGGAGGTAACAGCCACATTCTCATGATACAAGGGCTTCCAGTAGAGATAGTAGCAGCTTCAGCACAGCAGAGCTGTGCACCTTCCCAAGATCAAACCTGATTCCCTCTTAAAGTAAACAACTCCCGGACAACACTGTGTACAGTTTTGAGTGACGATTCAAGTTACCCTCCACTGTGGAAGGTGTACATAAAGCCACAGAACAATCACATCTTGACCTAAGGATAGAAGGACCACCCCTTGGACTGCCTGTAACAGCAGCTCTCTACTGCACCCCACTGCCTACACTACTGAAGCTTCTTTCCACCCCTAGAAAATGCAAAAGGCCAAGTGTCTGTAGGGTTTTCTATTTATCACATGATAACCTGGGTGACAGGCTCTCTTAAAAAACAGGGACATGAGAGGAGACAGAAGGCTCTACAACACGACAAAGGGAAAACAACAGGAAGAAGAAATGAGAGGAGAGGGGATGCAGTGGAGGTTAAGTGAGATAAGCATGGCACAGAGGCCAAGGTACACCAAGTTGGAAAATGCACGTGACAAACTGCCCTGGTCCCTGCCAACTGCACTGTGACCATGTGTCCATCCACTGCTGAGAGCATGAACAGCCAACACCGAGGCTCACCAGGTAGTACAGTCTCTATGACCCCCAAGAGTGACCTTTAGAGGAGACGTGACGGTGGCAGCAGCACTCCCATTTTTCCCTCAGTGAACTCCCCAGTATGTGCATGCATTCCCACAGTAGAGCAGCTACACCAAGTGACTGTGCTTACAGCTTTTAGCACACACTCCACACAGGGAAAACAAGGACAACAGATAAACACTAGCCAGTCAGAGACTCCAAGCACAGGGACATAAGGCAGGGATGCACTCCAACAGACCCCACACACAGGAAGTATGCACTAGAGCAGCTCAGGGCATCCTGTCATGGGGTGCCACAGCTCTCTAATAGTTTCCTTAGACCACAGAGAAAAACCCAAACTTCCAGGTCCAGTTGTCTTTTCCTTTGCCAGTCTTCCTGTCTTGTTCAGTCAATCACTATGCATTGTGTATATTCATACGATGCTTTCTCTGCATCTTCTCAGCAGAAATTCTGATCACACTGTAACGTTCTCCTTATTATAGCACACAACCCACACCAGGTGCTCTGCGGATGCACATGGGTGCTTCTTGTCACATCCCTCTAGGGAAGAACTGGAAGCAATGCATGTTCAAGTCTACGAGCTGACTAACACCTGGTTGAATCTGACACCTAATGTTCCAGGCACATAAGTTGCTTTTCCTCAACTGTGGATTTTTCTATCATGTGTATTCACATGTTTGAGCATCATTCCCTCAAAGTGGGAACAGCTTCAAAAGCCCCACGGTATAATACTGGTAGGCTCAGGATGTCCCCAAAAAACTAACCTTGGGGTTAACATCAGCATCATCCTCATCTTCTCCCTCCTCATCACCTTCCAATTCCTGTATTAAAGAGACAAAAGAGTGATGACTACGGTGTGACTGAAGGGTATCACCTGAACCTGTATAAAGTGACACACAGTTTACTCTGCACAACACACGCTAATTCTTACAAAAGAAGCAGGGATAGAGACACTCAATGCTTGCAGCCCTTGCAGAGAGAATGAATTCAGTTCCTAGCACCTATGTCACAGCCACTGAAAACTTCTGCTTCAGGAGATCTGTCTGATGCCTTTTGCACTTCTCAGAAATGAGCACAAAAGCACACACGCATGCCCAGACAGACATGTATAATCTTAAAAAATTATTTCTTTAAAAAAAAATTAGTTGAATAGATTAACCCAGAAGCTCAGCTTCCTATACTGTCTCCTTTCCACAGCAAATCACAGCAGAATTCTGCATTAGGGCCAGTCACTAAAAATTACTATCTGTATCTTTTCATTTTTACAGATATTCTGAAACATTTCCAAAAAAAAATTAGACATTCCTTATTAAATGGTTACTAATATACATTCTAAAAAAATTTACTTATGTAACATGTGTACACTGTCACTGTCTTCAGACACACCAGAAGAGGGCATCAGATCCTATCACAGATAGTTATGAATCATCAAGTGGTTGCTGGGAATTGAACTCAGGACCTCTCTTAACTGCTAAGCCATCTATCTCTCCAGCACTAATATACATCTTTAGAAGCAATTACAGGGTCAAAATCTATGGCACCCAAACAAAGTGGTTTCAAATGGCAACTGAAACCAGAGTAAGGTCTTTGGACTTCCCGACTTCAAGCAGACAAGGCAAAGCCATACAAGGTTGGAGTAACAACACTGTTTGTGACTTCTTCCTTACCTCCTCTTCACCCTCCTCGCCTTCTTCAAACTGCAGAAAAACAGAAAAACAACTTAAATTTCTAGGACAATAATGTAGCCCCAAAATCCAAGCTGATAAGCACCCTTCTAGGCATGAAGCTTGGTGCTGCTACAGAAGCAGTGATGGCTCGCTCCATCCAGATATCCGTGAGGCACATGCTATTATTGCAGGCCCAGCAGATCAGCACTGTATATATGAGGGGCCTTCAAGGACTAAAAGCTGCTCAAAACAAGAGTTAAGAATGGGGAGGGGTGACAAAGACTTGTGGGCCAAACATGCTGAAATAGCCCTCTATCTTCTGACGAAAACAGGAGTAACTAGAGTCATCTGGGAAGAGGGACTCTCAACTGAGAAAATGCCTCCATGAGATGTGCCTATAGGCAAGCCAATGGTACGTTTTCCTGATTAATGACTGAAGCAGTACAGCCCAGCTCACTGTATGTTCTATGACCCCTAGACAAGACAGGCTGAATAAGTCAGTAAGCAGTATTCCTCTATGGTCTCTGCATCAGTTTTTGCCTCTGGGTTCCTAACCTTACTTCCCTGGATGATGGAAGATCCAGGTAAGATCAAATATACCAAGTTGCTTTCAGTGATGGTATTTTATCACATCAACAAATACCAAACTAAGACCAAGGCAAATTAAGTTAACCAGCTATATACTTGCATACAAAAAATTTGACATTTCACACCTCAGATAGAGGGGGTAAAACAGCCTTTATTAGGTTTCTTTTTTAAATATTTATTTTATAAACATTAAAAAAATCTTGGTGTTTAGTCAAAATTAATGTCAAACCACAACCTGGGCTCTGTCAATTTCTCTGTTTAATACGTTTTTGGTTAGACAATTTCAAGTTCCAAACCTGAGCAGGTTCTTAAAGGCTGGTCACTCTAGGACCAGTGGCTTCTGGCACATGAGAAGGCAGCAGATCTGCCACTCACATATTCCTTTGAGACAATATGAAAGTGCAACTTTGAAAAGCCAAAACCCACTTGCCTCCTGGCACCACAAAGCAGCATGGTAGGACTCAGACACAAAGTAGTGTCTTTCCCTCATGGCATCCAAACACTTTGTAAAAGACAGATCTTTTTTTTTTTTTTTTTTTTCCCTAAAAGATGAGAGGCTTCCCTATACAGCCCAAACTAGTCTCAAAACACTCAATTCTATCTCAAGTTCCTGAGTCCCAGGATGACAGTTGAACTGCATGAATCCAAGAGGGACGTTACATCTAACTAGCCCAGTGCCAGCATCTTAAGAGTGCACAGTATAAAGTAGGACAGGGCCAGCTGTTACCCCTCAACAACCCTCTAGTCTTATGGTGCCCAGTAGTACTATGTTTCTTATACTTGCTTTAAGTGCCTGGTAAGTAATGCTGCTGCAGCTAGCTCCTCAGTAATGGGAGCAGAAGGAACTATGAAGACCCTTATCTGCTATCCTTAAAAGCATAAGCTCACAGTATCACACACTCTAGGGCCTGAAGAAGAAAATCCACATATAAGCAAATGTAGTCTCACACTGCTGGCTTAGGCCTTTCAGACACTGTATGTAAAGTATGAAGACTACCGAACTGGGGGCAAACTTTCCAATGACTCTCTAGTTAACTTCAACATCAGTTCCATCATTACAGCAGCACACGTCAGTGGTGCACACAGTTAGCCCTACTGCTACCATCTTGAGAATGCTGCCTTAGAATTGTGTAACTAGACTGTCCTAAACCCATGCCTCTACACTGCAGGAAACCACCAATGCCAAGCAATATCCATAACTATCTCTACCTAAGAAACAAGCAAGACCTTGAAGCTAACACCCACCAGAAGAATCAGGAGAGGCAGCCCTCCCTGCATCAGAGACAGGCCATTGGACCTGTCTAATCACCTCAACCCCCATCTAAAGTTCCAACAGACTCATGAGCTCTTCAAATGAAGGTTAACAATTTGAACTCTACAGATTATAACCTGGGGAATAACCAAGCCTTAACCACCATGAGAACCTCTGCCAGATCACATTAAAAGTATGTCCAACTAAGTAATATCTGGGACACATCGCATAGGGTAGGAGCCTCTGTTGTAGGGCACTACTACTATGACACATGTCAGTATAAATCCACTGCCAGTAACTGTCTGGTGTGGCCCAATCCCCCGAAGGAAGGGCTTCTTCATACTGGAGTTTGTTCAAGTTCTCAGGCTTTCCACAGAACAGTTTGACCCTGAGGGTCTTAAGGCAAGGTTAAATAAGTCACATCCTAGCTTCCCAGGTGACTGAGGACTGATAGCCTCAAGGGTTAATCCCTCCTCTCACTACAGCTTCTAGGATTCTCCTCCTCTTGGTCTACTGTGAAACGTACAAGAAAGCTGTAGGGCCCTGGGTCTGGATAATGAGGCAATACCCAGCTCTGGGCTTGCTAGGCACAGTTCTGGATGCCTAAGCACCCATAGGTCTAAGCACCCAGGTGAGCACACCCCTGCCCCACATACATTGTCATCATCCTCTATGGCCTCCCCAGTGAAGTAGAGGACAGCCCGTGGCACGATGCGCTCACGAAAAAAGTGCCCAATTTCAAAGTCAGAGGCCAAGGTGAACTCAGAATCTTCATCCTGAGAGGGAAAACCAACAGTTAATTTACTTCAGTAGGGGTAAAGACAGGTTCAGTACCCTCCCCCTTCCCTCAACCCTTACTTCTGATTGCACTGCTGGGTAACAGCCACCACATTCAAAGCCACTTAAAACAACTTTAAAGCTAATGTTCAAATTACACTACAAAATACCATGAAAACAACAAAGCAGGTGGGCTGTAGCTCTGCCACTTGTCCTATGCTTCAGAATAAAGAACTGAGGTTTCCACTGAGGACTAAAGGGCAGGCATGAAAAAAAATTCTCCCAAGGCCCAATGTATAATGACTTTAATTACAAAAACTTGAGAAAGAATGGATCAGAAAGAGCAAGTGCTTATTCAAGAAATACTTGACAGAAAATCAGGGCTTTTGACAATATATCTTACCAGAGATTCTCCATCTCCAGAGGCTAGAAGAAAAGAAAACACATATCACAATGACACCAATGTTTTAACATCCACACTGAAGGGAACTCAGCTGGCAGACAGCTCTCTCAGACCCAACAAGGCACTGAGGCACCTCATGAACATTTTCACAAGCTCCATTTGTTACCACTATTTCAGCTAGATAAGCAGGAGGTAGGTGAGTCAGCTGCCCTATTGGCACCATACAGACTAATCCTGCACACCATTCACTGCTGAACGGTGCATGTTTATCTGCTATGGGGGAAAGAGAGTGCATTCTGCCGATGACCCTGCAGAGGGTCTGCAGGCAAGACCATCAAAGTGGTGCTGACATTCACCAGGTCAAACAGAAGATGTGGGCTTTTTACCACACCCCCATGAAACCAAGCAACCATTACATGACAGATAATTTGGGCCTTGACTAGTAATGTGCTGGAGTAGATCTAATGCTCTGTTTAACCTGTAGTACCATCATTTCTCACAGAGCTCATATAATTTGTTAAGCCTGCATTCATTGACATAGCACTGGGTATAATGAGCACCACCCACAAGAGGCTGTTACCATGTAGGCGAGAACAGAGTCTGAGAGCTAGACCCTGTCTTCCCAGTGACAAGTACCACAGCACAAGCCTTCTAGCTTCTAAAGTAGGCTGAAGGTCAATGAGGACTACACTATGTAGTCATGTTTCCACCCCCAAATCTGTAACCCAGTCCCTGATCACCATCCTCCTTTCCTGTTCCTAGAACCTATCACTTAATACTGTTGTTCTATGTTGCCACTTTCTTATTTTCTTCTCTTCAACTTCCTGAAAACCTTTTTTTAAAAAAAACTGTTTTATAATCATTTTCCTTTAAAGTGCAGGCTGGAAACTGAGCTAATTTCAGAGTTGTGCCACAATGAAACATCACCCCTAAAAATCACATCTGCTTATCAATCAATTCCACTTTCATTGTTGCTTTAGGAAGTTTTAGGGAGCTGAGCATGGTGGCATTTGTCTTTAATCCCAGCACTCAGGAAGCAGAGGCAGGCAGCTCTCTGTGAGTCTCAGCCTTGTCTACAGAAAGAGTCACAGGACAGCCAAGGCTACCCAGAGAAACCCTATCTCAGAAAACAACAAATAAAAAGAGAATAGTTTTAGAAAACTTCCTAAGACAGGTATCACTATATAGCTTTAGCTGTTTTGAAACTCAGCTATGCAGACATCAGCCTGTTTCTGCCTCCCAGATGCTGGGATTAAAGGCACGTACACTATGCCCATCAAGAAGCTGACTCTTAAAGGCAAGAACCCTCCACTTGGATTCCATATACCAGCCTGGTCCAACATGTATGTCAGTGTGAGCTCTAAAGGAATTTTCTCACACAGGACACCTGAGCACTAAGCTTATTATTTACTAATGTAATATTTCAAAGTTAAATCATAGAAAATGGCCATTACAATAACATCACCCAGATGTCCCACAAGAAAAAATACTGGACAACAGCAGCAAGCTCAGGGACAAAGCAAAGCCAAGTGGCCAGATCCAGGAATGGACCTGCCTAAGGTCCCCCCAAATAACTCTACATTGGATAACCTTGGCAGCAGGAATGAACGTTTATGTCCAATGATGGCCCCTAAGGTAGAAAATGACAAGAAAATGCTTCATAACCCATTCTCTAACAAGAAAGGGTCTGGCCAAACACCTTCCCGATTATAGAATTACTATGAGACTGCCAAGATAGGAGTCCCCAAGTAGGCTGCAGTCATTATTACTAGGCTCAAGGTCCCATCTTCATTATCTCAGAAGACTAACAAAAAGCTTCAATGTTATAGTACTGTTCCTAGTCTTTAAAAAACGTAAACTATTTGTGTTTATCACACAGAAATTTCAAAGTAAAGCCTGTGTTTTAACTGTATAAAACTAGGGAAAACTGAATTTATAATAAAAAGAAGTTGGACAGGTGACTCAGGTTTCTAACTATGACTAGTTTGAGCCAGGAAGGGTCCTAGAGAATCTGTGCCTACCTCCTGTCTAGGAACCTGGCCTATACCCTCCATATGCCCAGAAAAAGTCATCTTCTCCTGAGGTGCACACACAGCTTATAAGAGGTAACCAAATACGAGGGAACTGAACAACTTTACATAGCATACAGAGCTGCCCCTGCCCACCTTTCAAGGGGCTGAAGAAGTTGAAGAAGGACTCATTGGGCACTTGCTTGGTGATGGTTCGTACAGTGCCTCGGCCCTTGTGCTTCTGCTTTTTCTTGATCGTTTTGACTGTGACATTTTTTCCTTTCTTCCAGTCTATTGTACACCTGCAGGGACAAGGCAGCTGTTAAAGACACTTGCCAAGAGGAATCCCATTACTATCCAGAAAGGAAACCAGAGCCCTATGGAATATCTGAGACCACTCATCTGCAAACCAGGGAAAAGAACCTCAAAGTTCATCTGTAGGGCAGCTTACAAGAGCTGGCCTAGTCCCATCATCCTGGGATAACCAATGCTCAAAAGCCTTACAGTTCTGAAATGGCCAACAGCATTCTTCCATAATAGCCCATCAGAACTCTGAACTGTCTTCTGTACAAGACCCTGCCAAGTCCACAGAATGCTCAAAAACTCCCCACGTGTTATGTCTGAGAACACCTAGGGTTACCACTCATGTGCCCCAATTCGGAAATCAACTATGTGAACAGGACAGCAGGGGCCACTGTCTCACTTCTGGTGGCAGCTGAATGATGGAACACATGGAAAAGCCAAGCCCTCTCCTACATGACAGACTGGCCCTGGAAAAAGATCTCCCCTAACCTAACCCTGAATACTCCAAGCCTTTGAATCAAGTAGAACTTTAATGAAGCCCAAATCATTCAGTGACATTAACAACACTGAGCTGGTTCTGATGAGTGTTTTACTACAACAGTCAGTTTCCCAAACAGTGAGACACAAGCACAGGAGTCAACTTCAAGCTGTATCTCTACTGAGTGGTCTAGAAACAAACACTATCATTTATCAGGTGGCAAATTCAGTGCCATATTCCAAAGCTGTCAGTTGAATGAACTTCACTATTCAACAAATACTTTTGCTCCTAAGAGTTTGGTGACACAGTCTTTTATCCTAGTACTCTGGAGGCAGGTGGATCTCTATGTTCAGCCTAGTCTACAGAGCAAGCAAGTTTTTTTTAGGCAAGCCAGAGCTACCTAGTGACACCCTGTTTCAAAAACAATCCAAAAAACACTTTAGGGTGGGCTGGAAAAATGGTTCAAAAGACCAGTATTTGCTTGCCAGCAACCACACAGTGGCATCACAATCATCCTCAATTTCAATAGCATCTGATGCCCTCTTCCAACCTCCATGGGTACCACATGCATGTGGTACAGATACACATGTAGACACAACACCAGGGGCTGAGGACACAAGCCAGTAGTAGAGCACTTGGTCTATGTAAATGTCCTGGGTTTGACCTCCAGTGCCACAAAAACAAAAACAAAAAAACCCAAAAAACCCACCCAATTCCTGGTTATCTACAGAAACTGAGGACAGGCTTCCAAATGTATCTGAACCTTAAGAAACAACACACCTTCCAATTTGGCCTTGTTCACATTGCAGCTTCCCAACTACAAGCTACTGTACACAATCTGAAGGGATTTAAAGTGGTTCCAGACTTTAAATAGGGTTTTTTTTTTTTTAAAGTATTGTTGAGCAGTGGTGGCAAATGCCTTTAATCCCAGCACTTGGGAGGCAGAGACAGGTGGATCTCTGTATTCGAGGCCAGCCTGGTTTACATAGGGAGTTCTGTGACAGAAAAATCCTGTCTCAAACAAAAAAATATTTCTGTATAGCTGTAGGTACAAACTGTATGTACGTGTGTTTGCACATAAATGCCAGGCAGAAGAGGGTATCTGGTATCTTCCCCCAACACTCTTGTCCAATCCTGAAGCAGGGTCTTCCTAAACCCAGGGCTCCTGTTTTCTTGACTAGGCTGGAAGCCTACAATTCCCAGCAATCTTTCTGTCGTCTGCACCCTCAAAGCTGGGGTTTGAACTCTGATCCTTATAATTACACAGCCATCTCTCTGGACCCTAAGACTTTTATATCATTCCTGTTTTTGATCTTTTTTTCTTTGTTGTACACAGACCTTGCTGTGTAGCCTAGCCTGGCCTTGAACTCTCATGTACTCCTACACCTGACTCTTCATTTTAAAATTCAAAACCATTACTGCTTTTGTTGCAGAAAGACATGTTCTTACCCATCACAGTCCACAATTTCAGGACCTTCAAAAGAAAACGGGTCGGCTTTGTCTGGCTCTGATTTCATCTTGTATGTTTTCGTCAGGACAGGATTGGTGAAGTAGTCGTTGGGTTCAAAGTGAAACTCTAGCACAAAAGACTGAAGCAAAAATCCAGAGTAAGAACTACCTAACATCTGCACAAAACTTAAGAACTTAAGAAACCAACTCATAAAACATTACATAGGCCGTAGCCCTTCCTACTAAACATTGACAGCCCCGCCCTGCACCAGGATATGTATAAAATCTGGATCAGATTCTATGCCTTGCAGTGAGAAAAACAGCTTCATGGAAGGTAAATAGGAGTCAACTTCTCCTTTGAAGCTACAAGGTACTTCAGAGCACACACAGGGATACAATATTTGCAGAAAAAGTTCTATCAAGTCCAATGGCAGCAAGAAAAAGAAAATGGGGAGTGGTGGTACACACCTTTAATTTTAGTATTTGGGAGGCATAGGCAGGCAGATCTCTAAATTCACGGCCAGCCAGGGCTACACAGAGAAACCTAATTTCAAAAAAAAAAAAAAAAAAAAAAGCCAAACCAGAAACAAAAACAAAAACAAGCAAGATGTGCTTTTCTGAGGCAAAATGTACCAAAACAAAAACCTGTGTGGGACTAGGCAGCACTCTGGGACATATGCCTATTTGTGTAACCAAAAAAAAAAAAAAAAAAAAAAAAAATCCTGACTTCATGACTTAATGGCTTGATTTTTGGGAATTCACTCCAGCGGAGAAACTTTAGGGTAATATGATTTACTCTCAACTTATTCATAAAGAGAAAGACACAGCTCCTCTAATCCACAATAAGATAAGAGTCAGCTATCAAGACACAGTGGATTCACACATGCATGCCCATAAACTGGAGCACAAACACATACATCTTCCCGGTTGGGAAGGACTCTCAGAGTAAGGAAGCCCTGAAGAAACAGTTTTGTTTTCTTTATTGTGCTCACTCTATCCAGAATTCAAACAGGAAACAGCACCAGAAGGTGAGAGATCTGTGCAAGTTCTCTACATTGGCCTGTTTTATGTTTTGAACATTCTCCATAATAATCATCTGTGATTTATTTTTTGGGGGGTATACTCTGATAGAGAGAATATCTTGTGTGTTATATGGATGCATCCCCTGTCACTTAAAAAGCCTATGTCCTGTGGCTTAGAAAGGAAATAGAGATGGGGCATTCAGGAGATAAAGGATTCTGGGATAGAGCCAGGCAGGAGACTGGCCAGGAAAATGTGAGAAGCAAGATGGACACATGGTACTCAAGCACAGGTAACCAGCCACACGGCAAAATGTAAGCTGGAATGAACAGGATATTTTAAGTTATAACTAGTCAGAGAAGAGCCTAGCTATATGACCAAAGTATTTATAAATATATTTTGAGTCTGAGTCTTACTTCTGGAAGTATGGGGTTGGAAGAACTGGACCTAACTTCAACACACTAGCCTAGCTGATCAAGCTCACAGTAACCCTTGCCCCAGCAGGGAGTACAGTCCCAACTAACATGCAGAGGAAGGTAAGACTAGCTGGGAATAAGATGAAAACTGGTCTCAGAAATCAAACAGGCTACTAATAAGGAAAAAAAGAAAGAAAAAAAAAATCTGATCTAGCTGAAAGTAGGTGGGCTCCTGCTTTATATTCTAAGCATCTAGAAGGCTGAGGCAGGGGGAGACTGCCATAAATTTCAGGCCTATATTTTCAGATACAGTGTGAATAGTCCATCTTAGAAACAAACAAACAAACAAACAAACAAAAAAACAAACAGCCAAGGTAGCATATGCCTGTAATTCTGTAACATGAGCAGCAAAGGCAAGAGGGCCACAACTTTCAAGTCAGCTTCATCTATATTCTGGGTTATACACAAGACCCTATCTCACAACAATAAAATAATTCATACGAAGGCAAAACTACAATTTAATCTGAATGAACTGAAAGTAAAATACCACAGAGAATCTCAAATCTGCCCATTCAGGAAAGGTAGAGATCAGGCAGCACGGACAGAGCTCTGGGTGGGAAGGAGCTTCTGTGGCCATATGAGTAAGACGACAGCCCCTGACCAAGAGAAGCAGTAAACACACTGGCCCAATCTTCAGAGTCGACAGCCAAATGTTAACTTTTATAAAGGAAAGAAGGATGGGGTGTATACAACTACCCCCAAGGACTGATGATAAGGAAATCCCACCCACAGTCCTATCTCTGCCCATTAACCAGGGCCTGGAGTAAAAATGAAAAGACAAAAACCTCTAGCTTCCTCCCTCAAGATCCCTTGCCTATCTCCTCTTCAAAGCATGTGTCTCCAAGACCTGAAACTGAAAGCCACTAGCCAGTCAGTCAGTCATGTGTCACTGGAAATCCTGTAGCACTGGAATGGAACCCGTCAGCCACAGCAAGACTGACAGGTTACGAACAGTGCTCCTGAGGAGAAGTGAGGCTCAGCAAGCACCAGCCCTGCACATCCTAGATTAGGCCCATCTTCCCAGAGGTAAGACCACCTCCCATGTTTGAAGCTGTTTTGGGGTACTTTCAGTTACATCTATATTGGTTATTTTAGGCTACACGCAGGCAGGTTACTTTTCTTAGTATCTGGATTTCTGAACCAGTGTTGTTCACGTTTGTTTGCATATGTTCTTCCCATTATTTTAAGAAGGGATCTCACTGTGCTGTGATTCATGATGATCCTGACTCCTATACTTCAGTAATACACCTCCTGGGATTACAAACCCGTGCCACCACGTCCTGCTGCCTCCCACGACAGCTAGGAAAAGTATGACGTGTCTGTCACCTTCACCAAAAAATCCAGCAACTAAATCAGAGGATGACCGGGTGATAACAACAGCCCAGCAGTCAAGGCAAGGTCAACTTGGCACTAGCCTGTATCCAGCTGGCTGCTCAGCCTTGGGATATAATATGGTCCCTGTTATTGGACAAATGTGCCCATTACCAACTGCAGCAAGAGAATTCTTATGAGCAGGTATCCTCGGGGATGTCTAACTTTGAGTAACAAGAATCAGATCTTTTGCACTTTAGTCAATCAGTAAGGAGCTTGGTCACTACTCACCATAGGCTGTCCAGGGTCTGAAAACTTCACTTTAATATCCTGCAGGTGTTTCAGTATCGGCTCATCATATTCCTAACAAAGAGAGAGAGAGAGAAAACCCTGAACAACAGTCCACACCTCATGGCAGTCACAGCTACATGTGTCCAGATACTGGGTACTTGTCCCTACTGGCATCCTGTCTTTGTTAAGTACTAACTTCTGGAAAGCAATGCAAATCTTTTCTCTATGTATCTCTGGTGGCATCAACAACATGCCAAGAATCAGCTGTCACCTCTATAGAGTGTCATCAATGCTGGCTACAGGGAAGTCCCATGCTGTCCTGCCACCAATTGACACTGCAGTTGGCACACTGACACCAACCAAGACTTCTGGCCCCCAACATCTAAAATGACAAAGTAAAAGGCTTGGCATTAGGAGACATGGCTAAATTAGTTGCTGGTCTTTCTGCACAGTATTAAGCAGGGACAATTAATATCCCAAATCTGCATATACCACTTCTATAAGAACACAGAACATGTCAAAGCCTAACATACAGGAGCCAACGACTCCCATTGCTCTATTATTTACAATGACTATTGCTTAGACTTGTACATTAAAGAGCCTACAAGAGAAAAAGCTAAAGGAATGAAGACTTGAATTCTCTCAATGACACACTACTTACAGGTTAGATTGTTAATTCATTCACCCTGAGGTTAGCACTAAGTCCCAGAATTTAAGGTTCCAAACCTCTAAGAACTAAGTCCACTACAGGCCATGTCCCAATTGTGAGTTTTTTTGACATTACAAAATAAAAACAAACCATACCTATTAGGTTTTTAACAGGGAAAAGAAAATTGAAAGATAGCTTTAGAAACAGGCCACACCAAAAGCAATCATCTCTCTGATACTATC
The DNA here is from genome assembly GCF_963924665.1 of Micromys minutus. Classification (NCBI taxonomy): domain Eukaryota; kingdom Metazoa; phylum Chordata; class Mammalia; order Rodentia; family Muridae; genus Micromys; species Micromys minutus. Next base: position 56,089,136 of record NC_137971.1, on the reverse strand, counting down.
TGATTAAGGTGCATGGAGCTCTATACCTATATGCCTGCCATACTATGGACCTCATCTTAATGGCCAGCCCAGCAGCCGATCATGCATCTACTGCCCTATCAAATAGGATGTCTGAACATCAAATGAAAACCAATATGAAGGTGTGAGAATAAACACATGCACATATACTCCCATTAAGTACCAACACTCTCTAAAAGCAAAGCCCTGTTGCCAGCAGGCCCTATGACCCAGTCCTTCACATTTACCAGAGCTGCCAGAAAGCTGGCCAGATCACACATACAACAGAATGACACCAACAACTAAGCAGTCAAGTATCCAAATACTACATTGGAAACTCCATTAAAACTGAGTTTTACTTGGTTTATCCCCATCTAGCAGTGTAAGAACAGCCAGAACCACAGAAGAAAACACAACTGTCCCCATCAACCTGACTTACCCCCTCCCGTTATGCACACTTCCCATCCCATAAAGCCAAAGAAGATTATGGGCCACCTGGAGCATAAATGGATCATGTGAGGAGACTGAAAACACCTCTCCCCAGATTCCTTGTGTTCACAGGAAGAACCCTATGAACAAGATTTTGGGGTACAGTGCTGGGCTCTATTGGAGGTACAGGAGACACCCTCTTAAGCTCTGATGTAGGCAGGACTGTCAGCCTTGCCAAGAACTGCCAAAGAAAATTCAGCCCCCTCCAACAAAGTCTCTCCCCTAGGGATCAGCCCAAAAGGAGATTTTCCATTCACCTTAAAGGATCTCCCAGCAGCACCCAGGTAAACAGTGTACAACCACGACCAGCCAATCCCTCAACATACTACAAGAGTTGATCATCACCCAGGCTCCCCCAGCCCCCGCTGCTCACCAGGCAGAAGCCCCTCACCTGCACCAGCTCACTAAGCATGTCCACATTTCTGAAGATGGTGAACCAGAACTCAGGGATGCCTTTGGGGTTTAGCTCTTCCACTGTCGCTGCTTCTTTCTCAGCTATGACTACTTTATTCTTCATATCTCCCTATAAAACAGATTTTTTTAAAGTCACTGAAATAAAAATTTAACAAGGTTCAAGAACTTACTGTAATTATTTTAGGAGACATTAAACTATTTCCCTTTTCTCCTGTGTTTCTAAACCATAGAGTTGGGAAAGGCATTCATGATACTATGTCCACATGTAATTTAACAATGACTATCCTATTGAGGGGAGAAAACAGAACAGGTGGCGAATTGTGAAAGACTATTCAGTTTGGCTTGGTGAGCTTCCTATCATCACACAAGAATGAAAACTACAATAACTATATGGAGTCACATCCATTACCACAAATGTGAAGAAAACCCCAATTCAGGCCAAGTATGGTAGTTGACACCTATTATTCCAGCACTTGAGAGGAAAAGTCATAAAGACTGCCATAAATTTGAGGGAAGCCTTGTCTATATACAAAGTTCCAGGCCAGCCAAGGTATTCTCACAAACAAAACAAGCACACAAACCCCAAGGAAACCTGTTTGCAGCAGCACTGTAATCAGCAAACTGGCAGCAACTTGGGTATGCAGTTCCCAGGAAACAGAGCATGAGGGTAGATGTACTGGACAAACACCAGCATTGTGATCAGATATGCCATGCAGTACCATGGAAGGGAGACTTTGTAACACAGCCTCAGGAAGAAGGTAGGTTAAAGGAAGCTGAACCAAAGGAATTCTAAATGCTTGTCATGATTGCCTGTTATGTCAGAACATGCAGAGATCATTAAACCATCAAAATGGGCTCTTCTTGGATCATCAGGAACAAACAATGCAAAACAGCTTCAGCCAAGTTCTGCCAATGTCTAAAAGCAGAACACTGGCCAGAGGTAGTGGCATATGCCATCTATAGGAGTTTAAGGCCAGCCTAGTCCACACAGTGAGTTCCATGTCAGTAAAGTTACATAATAAAACCCTCTTTCCAAAAAAAAAAAAAAAAGAGGCATTACATATAATCACAAAAACCAAACATATTTCCAGAAAGATCACTGAAAGATAGTTCTACTAAACCAAAGCTATCTGTTATTTAAACACAAAATTAGGCAGACAAGGGCTTTGGTGTAACTCAGTGGTAGAAAACTTGCCTTTCGCTTGTGAGCCTCTGGGTTACATCTTTAGTTCCTTTTAATTAAACAAAACAAACAGCGAAATAAACCACCAGGATACAAACTAAAATCAACCTTGTGCCATGCTAGAACTTTCCATGGTATATAGATAAGACTGTCATAGAAAATGGATAGAATTTTATGATGCTGGTCATTCAGTTACCTGCTGGTCTAAAGACAGAGTGAGGATGAGCAGCCTGAGGCTCCAGACGACCCCTCTCTACACGTCCTTTTGGCTAAGATCAAGTGTACATGTGCTTCCCTCCCCACTGAGGAGGAAGATGTACAGCTCCCACCCATTGTAACCTCCACCTCTTCAAGCCTTGGACTCTCATTAGTTAGCTTTATTCTAGAGACAGGGTCTCACTATGTAGACCACACTGGCCTGGAACTGAAATCTGTCTGCCTGTCTCTCTAATGCTGGGGTAAAAATCATGTTCCACCATGTCTCGTACACTACAATTACTGCATACCTGATCTGTATTTTAATCCTATGCTGCAAAAACCACTGAGAAGCAGTCACAACTTACTTGTCATAACTGATCACACTGCCCCGATGCCATAATGTCACCACAAACCCATGTACCCAGTGGAGAGAAGGGAACTACTGGAGTCTCACTCTACAAAGCTTCACAGACAGAAACCATGAAGCAGAACAAGCAAGCCCTTGAGTTCATCTCCCAATACCACAAAAATAACTAGGATTAATCAACACTACATACTTACAGCCAACTTGTCATCCTCCTCATTCTCACTGTGCCACGCTGACTCTGCATCTGTGGGCTCCACGTCACCAGTGATGAATTCTCTTCTCTACATAAAAAGCCAAGAGTCCATCAGCACATTAGGTTCTCTGCAAACTCAAAAGCTAAGATGTTTACACAGGCCTCTGAAAAGACAGTCACAAACTCTTTAGGTGGTACTGTGTCTCATCCCACAGGAGTTACTGCATAAGGCAAGCACATTAACAGCACGTACCTTGTCAAACAGAGGCTGGTACAAGGCTGCATACTTCCTCTCCAGGTCATGAACTTCCTCGTAGAACTTAGCTTCTATGTGCGCACACCTCACCTGGAGCTGCTTCAGAGCATTAATTCTTCTTTTGACAGCTTTGGGTAAACTATGAAAGAACAGGAAATAAAACACCTGGTGCCAGCAAAACAACTACATATACACATACAATAAGTACCCTGACTAGAAAGAGCTGCTAAAACACTACTTGCAAACAAGTCAACAGAAAAGAATGGACTGCTTGCTGGGTAAGGTGGTATGTGCCTTCCAGCAGAGGCAGGTGAGCATGCACAAGCCCAGCCCCATCTACTTAACAAGGACAGCCAGAGATATGTAGTCCAAAAACAAAAAAAGACGAAATCTCATAATATATCAAAAGCAGAAATGGGGGATCAGTTTAATCAGTTTATAAAATTGCTCTCTTGTACCAACCAAACTGGTAATGAAGAGCACACCAAAGAGCACACATGAAATTCCACCATGTGGGAGGCTACAACAGTAAAAGTAGAAGTTGAATGCTATTCTGAGCTTCACAGAAACCAAGGAGGAAAAGTGTAGGTCACAGGTAGAACACTAACCTAATATGCAGATAGCCTTTGGTCCAATTCCCACCACACAAGACACATATACCCACAAACACCACAGATACACACACCCATCAAAAACAAACGAGGTAGGGATCTGGGCATGGTATTATGCAACTATAATTTCAACACTTGAGAAGTGAATGTAGAAGGATCAGATGTTCAAAGCTAGCTTTGGTTACATAGTAAATTCAAGCGTAGACTGGCTACCACACAAGATATCTTTCAAAAAACCAAAGACTGGGGCTAGAGAAATGGCTCAACAGTGCTTGCCACTCTTACAGAAGACCTGAGTTCAGTTCTTAGCACTCATGTTGAATTTAAATAGTTTAGAACTACCAAAACTCTAGCTCTAGGGAAATCAGATGCCTCAGGCTTCTATGTGCATCTGCGCTCAAGTATGCATGCCCACACATATATACTCATAATTTAAAACAAACAAAAGTCCACCAAAGAGATGGCTCAGTGGGTAAGGACATTTGCTACCAAGCCTGAGGAGTTAGGTCCCTGAGAATCAAAAGATAGGACGGGGAAAAAACCAATTCCTTTAAACTGTCTTCTGACCTCTAAACACACACACACACACACACACACACACACACACACACACACACACACACACACGAAATAATAAAGAACAAAAGCAAAACTCCCACACAAGGACAGACAGGCTAGCTGACAAGGACTCAGGCATGTGGGCCCTGATGCTGGAACTGAACAGACACATGAAGCCTATTGACACCCTCATAGAATTCTCTCCTAATCACACCAGCTAAGAGTTTCTTTGCCTCAGTTCCAGAGTTTCTTTTTTCTCTTTTTGTATGAGCACTTCTAAAATCACAAAAACCAAAACAAAAATCATGCAGGGCAGTGGTGACAGCCTTTAGTCCCAGCACAATGGTGGCAGAGGCAGGTGAATCTCTGAGTTCTGAAGCGAGTCTGGCCTATGGAGCAAGTTCCAGGATAGCTAGGGCTACATAGAGAAGCTCTGTCTTGAAAAAACAAAATATAAAAGGAAAGAAAAAAATAATTTAACCCATAAAATTGTTTAAATTAAAACCCAAAAAGTAATGCCACCAGGTAGCAAATTTAAATACAGGTTCATATAAACAGCCAGTGCTAGCCCAATAAATATGAGACTGTTCTCACAAGCTATCCTCACCCCATGCCTCTGTCCCAGTGAGCAAAACCAGAAAACCAGACACCACTCTCAACTCCTTCACTACATCTTACCACCTACTCTACCATACAAACAAACTGTACCCACTGAGTAAACCTAGAAAGGCCTCTAAATGGACATAAGAAAATGTGCAGTGTCTCCTCCTACTGTAGCAACTAAGCCTTACCCAACTGGACATGGAGCTTGAGGGGGCTCACCTCTTCCAGAAGGCAGACAGGGAAGCCCCGAGAAGCAATGACTCCTATCATGTCTACCATACAACAGAGCCAGAACACAGGTCTCCAGAGAAGGCTAAAAGTACAGGTGTCCTACAGGAGGCCAGATAGCACTCTAGCTTATTAGTGAAGTCCTCTACCAGCCACATGGTGGCACTGTGCACTACCAAGCAGACAAGATGAGCTACTCCCGAGTTATGAAAACCACACTTAGGGTTTGTTCTGTTGCTTGACTGGCTGTATACTTACGTTTCTATGTAACTAGAAGGAGTGTGAGAGACGTTGTCAAGACGTTCCTGCAAAGCTGCCAGCACTTGTGGGTTCTGCATCACCTGGTCTGTGAGTTTTTCTATGAGGAGTTGGAAATGAGAACAGTTATTTAGCAGCTAAGAACCCAAACACCAACATGGACCCCAGGTTCATCAACGCAAGCTACTCAAAAGGCTGAGCAAGGAAATGAGTCAAGACCTTATCTTTAAAAAAAAAAAAAAAAAAAAAAAAAAAAAAAAAAAAACACAAGAGAGTTGGACTGTAACTCAATAGTACAGTACTTGCCTAGCATATGAAGCCCTGGGGCTCAATCATTACAACAAATGTCTCTTGGAAAGATATTCCCAGGTGGGTATAGTAGCATAAGCTGCTAATCTCAGCACTCGGGAAGGAGAGGCAAGAAATCTGAATTCTGGGGGCAGTCTCGACTACATGAGTTCCAGGACAGCCAGGGTTACATAGAGATCTACACAGGGCTATCTCAGAAAACAAATAAGCAAAAGAGTAGTACACATCCCCTAGTGCTTTTTAAACCAGTATTCAGTATAAGAAAAGAGGCTTGTATTGGGTCCAGTTAAGAAGAAACTGTAGCACCTCAGACCACATTTGCTTTAAAATAAACAATATATGAATCCCAACATATGTCTATTTATATTTGCTCCTAAATTCTAAATATAATAAAATACATCTTAGAGACTTATATCTTAAAAATATCTTGTTTGGTGGTGGTGGGTGGGGGTCTTAGGAGGCAGAGGCAGGTGGATCTCTTGAGTTTGAGGCCAGCCTGGTCTACATACATAGTCAGTTCCAGGACAGCCAGGGTTACACAAAGAAACCCTGTCTCAAAACAAAACAAAAAAAGTATCTCTGTTAATCACCCCAGTGGGTGGATGGTGATAGTCAGAGGCCCCTGCCTGTAGTCAGCTAAACCCTAGGCCTCGGAGATTACTGACTACCATCTTTCAGGAGTTGGTAATTAACTCTGGTTACACCTTGCTCAACAGTACCATTGGTGTTTGGAAGCCAGGGACAAGGACAAGATTAGCCTCTAAAGCATCACTTAGTCCAAAGAGATGGCCCTCTCCAGACTGCCCTCTTCCTGAGAAGCCTTTTCCCCACCCAAACCTACCTGCAAAAAGTACTCTGACCTCCTCCTCACATGCCTTTGTTCTAAACTTGTAACACTGAGCTATTATTTAGAACCTGTTCCCCAAATAAAAAAAGGAAACACCAAGAGAATAGGAACTGTCCTCCACTAGGTGATGGGAGTTGAACAATTCTCTCATACAATCTAGGCCCACCTGGAACTTAAGACCCTCCTGCTTGGACTAAGTGCTAGAATTATACATATCATGGTCTGCATACCTGGCTCAGACAAAGATTAAGATTTTTTTCATTTCACATTATTCTTGTATGTATTCAATCAGATATGTACTGTACATGACTGCATGTGAATTATATACACAATACATCTAGGTTCTGCTTCAAAATAGGCAGGAGAGGAAAGTTGGGCGCTAGTCCGGTTAACATTCTGACATCCAGCCCATGTGAGAACCAGTTTTTGTTTTGTTCTCTTTCATGGAGCTGAATTTCTAAATGAATCACTAAATGAAGTGCTGATTTTTCTCTTAGACAAAAATTCATTACTGCTATTATAATTATTGTAACCCAGTGGTTCTGGAAAAGACTCCCAGTCTCACAAGGAACCCTCTATAATAACTGCTTTATCCATTGCACTGACCTGTATTACTGGCATTTTTAGCAGCTTCCACAGAATCTGCAGGGCCTCCGTCTGAAAGACTAAAACAACAAGTTTGCAAAGTGTTATGAACAGACTCTCAGATATAGCACCAAATGGCATTTTTTAGTGTTTATCCAATGTATTAGGGATCTGTGCTGCAAGAGACTTCAGGTCAGGTGAAGACAACATGATGCACTATACCCTTTATCCCAGCACTTGGGAAGCAGAGGCAAGTTTATCTCTGTGAATTCAAAGCCAGCCATGTCTACATAGTGAGTTCCAGAACAGACAGACCTACATAATAAGACCTTGTCCCCCAAGGAGGTAGGGAGACAATAAACAAAGACAACATGGACACGTATGTTATTTCCTTCCTCCCATTTAAAAGATCACATCCATCCAACTCCATTTCCTCACACCAAGTACAAAGGCTCATTTCCCCTTTCTGTTCTGAGACAGGGTCTAACTCAGTAGCCCTGGCTTCCTAGGGTGATAATTGTGAATCACCATACTTTGCCTCATTTTATCTCTGAAATTAAAAGAAAAAAAAGTGTATGTGCGATGATACACATCTTCAATCTCAACACTTGGGAACAGGGGCAGGTGGATTTCTAGGAATTTTTAGCCATCCTTATGCAGAGGGAGTTCTAGGCCACCCAGGGCTAGAACATTGAAACCCTATCTTGTTTTGTTTCGTTTTTTATTTATTTTATGTACACTCTTCAGACACACCAGAAGAGAGCATGGGATCTCATTACAGATGGTTGTGAGCCACCATATGGGTGCTGGGAATTGAACTCAGGACCTCTGGAAGAGCAGTCAGTGATCTTAACCGCTGAGCCATCTCTCCAGCCCCAAGACCCTGTCTTAAAAACAAAACCCAAGAATAAAAATTATGTTTATGAATATGTCCATATGTGAGTATGTGCAATGCCAGTGGAGGCCAGAAGAGGACATCAGATCCTCTGAACTGGAGTTTGTGAGCTGCCTAATATAGATGATGGGAACAAAAAGTAAGGTCTTTGCAAAATGGCACACATATTAAACCACTGAGCCATCTCGCTAGTCCACTAATTTTTATGTTGACAGTCAATCTCTTGATTGTATACTTGGTCTGTAGTGCTTAAGCCACACCACTGGAACAACAGTCTACCCTCTGGTCAGCAGAGCACACAGTGGCCTTGTGCAATAGACACAATGGTTGCAGTGCTCTGCCAACCATGCAGCATCACCAAAACAATGGGCTTCACAAACATAGGCCTGATCGGCTACCAAAGAGCCATGTATACCTTCCTGAAGACAAAGTTTTACAAGCCCATCCAGTGCATCTCTGTGACATGAAAGCAGAGGGAGCTATGGGAAAATGAAGGGCAATTATGAGCAAAATTAATGACACCCATGCATATGAAAACATCTTCTATTTTATACATGCCAACTAAAAAAATTAAAACAACACTCAACAACACTGACCTTGAACATCCCACTAAAAAAATCCCTTCCCTGATAAGTTTGTTAGATTAATTTCACCAAGGGTAGGAAAATAGGGATTAAAGGCTAGGGAGCACAGAAACTTCAACAGAAACAGCTGGGGTCTAAGATCAATGTCTTTGCCATTAAAAGGGGGGGGGGGGACACATTACCACTTGAAGTTTAAACTAGTTCACTTTGAATTCTAGTTATAACTCTATAAATATAGTGGGCTCTAGCTCTCTACCTAGAAGTCTAGTAAACAAAGTCCGTTTTGGCTTACCTGTTTTCTGCCATCTGAACACCTTTGTCCCCTACAAATGAGAAAGTTCACAATTACATTCACACACACAAATGTTGTATTACTCTTCCAAAACCATGATGGCACTCCACCAGTCATGGCAGTTGAGACCTCTTTGCAGGTGAAGGAAATAAACGTCCTGACCTGAAGTTATATGAGCAGGCACATGTCTAATCTCTTAGACAGGTACACTTAAGATCTAGGTTTCACTGGACATGGTGGTGCATGTCTTTAATCTCAACAACTGGGAGGCAGATGCAACCACATTACTGTGAGTTTGAGGCACAAAGAGTTCTTGAACAAATAAGGCTACACAGTGAGGTCATGTCAAAAAATAAAATTAAAATGAAATAATCTAGGTTTCATGCTTTAAAAAATACTTTTTTTGAGACAAGGTCTCATGTATCCCAGATTGGCCTTCAATTTGCTTTGTAGTTGATGACCCTCCATTTCCAACCCTCAGTCTCCACATCCCCAGTACTATGATGACAAGTATACACCAGCATGCTGGGCATAAAAACCAGGGCTTCATGCATGCTACAAACTGAGCGAGATCCACAACATTCTTACTGACACTAAAGTGACCAGCCTTCACAGTAAGAAAACAGAATCCTAATCTGCCTTCTCTCTACAGTAAACCTAAAAGATCCACATAGCAACTTACTCAAACAATTCAAAAACACATTGTTTGAAACGTCTCTCAAATATACAGAATAATGCTAATCTATCTTTTACACCACCTTCGTGTAAAAACACTGTGAGACACTCAAATGACCACTCTGTAAAAATACTTGATCTTCAGGCAGCCTTCTTGCTTTAAAGGGGTATGATGAATTGAGGAAACCAAACAAAGCCCCTTACACTTGCCAAGTGTACATAAGACCTTCTGAAAGCTATGCTCCTGCTAGGAAAACAGGAGACAGGAAAGACAGTTCCAGCAAGAGTGGTGGGCAAATAACAGTTAAATAGCTGAATCTTCTATTAGGTTTTTATTGTTTCAAAATAAAATGTGTGCAGGTGGCTCATGTCTTTAATCCCAGGATTTGGTGGGCATAGGCAAGTGTCTTACATATTGAGGTCCAGGCCAGCCAGGGATACACAGGAAACCCTGTCTCAAAATAAACTCAAAATGCACTAAAACATGTAACATGCATGTTTATGTTACATGTCTTAAGTTACAGTTTCTATCACTGCAACCAAACACCATAACCAAAAAAAAAGGGGGGGGGGGGAGAAAGTTGGGGAGGAAAGAATTTGTTTATTCTGCTTACATGTCCACATTGCTGTTACCACCAAAGGAAGTCAGAACAAGGAACTCAAGCAGGGCAGGAACCTGGAGGCAGAAGCTGATGCAGAGGCCATGATGGATGCTGCTTACTGGCTTGCTTAGCCTGCTTTCTTATAGAACTCGGGACCACCAGCTCACTCGAGATCCCACCCACAATGGCCTGGGCTCTCTTCCATTGATCACTAATTGAGAAAATGACTTAAACAGCTGGATCTCATGGAGGCATTTCTTCAATTGGGGCTCCTTCCTCTCTGATAACTCTTGTGTCAGCCAGTACATATGACTAGTCCTTTAAAAATTTAATGGAAGCAAAGAGAGTAAGGCAACAACAGTGCTGCAGATGACCAAACCCACAGCAACACAGCAGCTTCCCATACTCAGCTTTACCTCCAAAGAACCTTCCTCAGACCCTAGATCTTCTTTGGAGTCCAAACTCCATGGCCACAGATCTACATTCCTACATCTACCCTACGAAGTTCACCATTCTCAATGCCAGCAAACACTATTGCCTGGATGTCCAACAAGGCTTTTCTACTGTATAGTCAAATGTGGTTTCCCATCCCTTGCTATTCTTAACTTAGATGACAAGATTTTCATGTAAGATTTCTGGGTTAAGAATGAGCAATAAACATTGCTGAGCTGGCACACAATGGCACTCCTTACACTTTGGATCCACAATTACAGTACCCCACTACCTACTTATGACTAACAGCATCTTATCTAGACTACATTCCCAGCCCACCAACCCTTCCCAGCTGTACAGCAAACCTCAGCACGAGTCTCACCATCAAAGACTGAGAAATCACTCACACTTGAAGCAACTGTGAAGGTCAATTGCCTCACCACAGTGGTACAGCAAGCCAGGCCATCTCTATGACATATTCATATGGACTATCCTGCCCTGTGATTCTATCCTCTGCACACTGAGACCAAGGCAAGGCAAAGAGCCAGCACACGCTCCAGCACCACCCATTACTGTGTTTACCAAGCACTGAAAGTCATGAAGAGCTATGCAGGTGTTGAGAGAAACATCCATTTTGTTTTTAAGGTTTAATGCTGGTTTTATGAAGCCACAGCACAAAACCTTGTTAGGCAAACCACTTTTAAAAGGCATCAAGAGCCAGAATAATGACGCACACCTGTAATTCCAGGACTTGGAAGGTATGCTAGCTACATGTCATGTTAGAGGCCAGCCTGAGATACAGAAGAACCCGTCTTAAAAAACAAAACAAACAAAACAATCAAGTTAGACTGTGACAGTCATCAGGGGATAGATACTAAGTTAATAGAATACACAGGTTTAGGTTCCCTTTTAGGTTTAGGTTCATTTCCTTCTTTGCTCCAAACATCAAAAAAAAAAAAAAAAAAAAAAAAAAAAAAAAAAAAAAAAAAAAACCCAAAAACTTTGAGACACACCAGAAGAAAATATCAGATCCCATTACAGATGGTTGCTGAGATTTGAACTCAGAACCTGTGGAAGAGTAGTCAGTGCTCTTAGCCACTGAGTCATCTTTCCAGCCCAACTTTAAACTTTTATAACAAATTTTAAACAGGCCACGTCTTAAAGATTAAAAAACAAATTAAACAAACCTTTTATGTGGATGAATGCCTGCCTGTATGTGTAGCATATATGTGCAATACCCAAAGAGGTCAGAGGAGAGCACCGGATCCTCCTGCAACTGAGTTATAGGTGGTTTTGAGCCACCACATAGATAATGAGAACCAAACCCATGTCCTATACAAGAGCAGCCAGTGCTCTTAACCATTAACACCTAAACTGGCACTCCTAAAAAACAAAGAAAACATAAGTTGTGGAGTGGTATCACACTTTCCAAAACCTACACTTTTATATATTATCTGTCTTCATAATTCATAAGAGCCAAAGGTCTTCAAAGTCTTAAACACAAGATAAGCAGTGATTACTATTATCCTAAACTGGCCTGGAGAGATGAGTCAGTGGAAAAAGGTGCTTGCCTCTAAGCCTGATTGCCCTCTGACTTCTACTTCTGGCACATATGCATGTATAAAGGAACTCTACAGCACAGTGACTTGGTTCACAGTCTGAAAGACGGCAGGCTGACCCAGAGAAGCTAAGGATGTGTAACCAGGTCCTACAGGTGTACTGACTTGCAACTCAGGATCATATCAAAGAGGCAAAGGAATGCCCTGTTTTAAGAAGGAATCAGGAAAGGTCCCTGGTGTTGTGTGTGTGTGTTTGTGCCATACACACAGCGGTTAGGAATCAGTTCTCTCCTTTTAACAATGTGGAGCCAGGGAACAAATTCAGGCCTTATGGCTTTGCAGCAGACACTTTGCCAGCTGAGCCATCCTGTTAGCCCATAATATTTTTAAGCAATCAGATGTATATTAGATTGGTCACTGCAGGTGCTAGGTGGTGCTTTTCTGCTTTTTTCTGAAACCTTGAATCAGTGAAGCCAAGGAACAAAGAAGAAAAACTTCCAGGACAGAGCATGTGCACTGACTCAATGTAGAGTTCAGGGCTCAGCAAGGGGCTTGGCATAAAACAGGTAGCCAGTCTGCCCAGTTAATCCCTGCATGTAAATTCCACTGTACTGAACTCCCTTTGAACATCTTGGCCTATCCTAAGCCATTTTGGAAGACACAAGATAATGACATTTCCTTAGTCACACCTGCTTACAACATGTACTGAAATACCTCCAACAGAAGACAGCAGGCCATCTCACCAGCAATTTCTGGAGGCCAAACCATCAGGCTTCGGGAATAAAGGAAAAATGATTTTTTCCCCTCAAGCAAAATGCTCCTCTGGTATTTGAAAAGTTATAAAAATATGAACAAGCAGGTTTTAGGACAATTTTCTTAATCTAGGACTGGCTATCTCTTCTTGTTAAGAGGCATTTCCCCCCATATTTGAAATTACAACCTCTCAAGACTCCAGTGTCTCAAAAGTATCCTCCTGCATCTGACTCTCACCTGCTCTCACTGCAGGAAGAGCAAGATCACTCACTATTTGCTTTACATTGAAAACACTAGACATGTTCTGGATATCTTGCATGAATAAGACACAAAGCCATAAGGCTACTCTGAAGTAACTGAGTGGGACTTAAATCATAAATAGAAGTATCTTTTTGTACATAAAGCTCAGAGCTAATCTCACCTCACTAGACTGAGTGAGTTTCCTGGACACAGGATGGAAGCACACTGTTAACAACAGCTGACAGAACACATAAAAAAGGAATTTAAAGCTGGGCAGCAAGCAGTCAAAAGGTAAAGTTCAGAGCTAGCTTCTGTATTCTTCATACAACAAAAATACAATATGCCTCCTGTTACCACGAAACCCAGTAACAGACCAAAGCAAAGCAGGTGAGCTTCCTCTACAGAAGACAGAGCTGACTGCTAAATGAAAACCAAAAAAAAAAAAAAAAACAAAAAATCTATGCTTCATCAACCATGTCTTCAAAATGCCACTCTGCTATTTACCTGTTTTTACCCAACAAAACAGGCCTCCCGATCTATGATCAATAACAGTCTCCCAAGTGTGGTCTAGGAAGCCTTTATGCTACCACTATCAGGCAGTCCCTAGCAAAGGCCGAGGGTAGAAGGAAGTCCCTGCTATTTCCCTAGCGCCTCCCTCTACTACAGTAGCAGGTGTAGCAATCCTAAATGCCTAAATGCACTTTATCTTTCTTGCTGTAGTGCTGGCTGGCCTTGAGCTTCCTGCGTCTACCTCTGAAGTGCTGAATACAGATATAAGCCAGTATACCCACTTACACTTCCTTGTACTCATTTGCTAGAGGTCCCCAACAGCTCATTCCTACTGCCTTCTTCAAAACAGGTCACCTGAGCCTGGATCCAAGCAGTGAAAGTACTCACCCATCTGCCTATTTCACACTGAGAGTTGCCCTTAGACCTTCAGATTTAAACTACCCTTTCTTAATTTTTTTAAATTTAAAGATCCATTTATTTATAAAAGTACACTGTTGCTATCTTCAGACACACCAGAAGAGGGCATCAGATCTCACTGCAGATGTTGCAGATGGCTGTGAGCCACAATGTGGTTGCTGGGAACTGAACTCAGGACCTCTGGAAGAGCAGTCAGTGCTCTTAACCACTGAGTCATCCTTCCAGCTCCCCTTTCTTAAAATTTTAACTTACTTATGTGTATGGGTGGTTTCCCTGCTTGTCTGTGCACTACTTGCAGAGGCCAGAAGAGGGTGTTGGAACCCTGGGAACCTAAGTTAAAGACCATTAGGAGCCAACCTATGAGTACAGGTTGCCAGAACTCCCAATCATCTTAACCAGTAAGCCATCTCTCCCACCCCTAAATTACTCTCTTGCCTAGGAAATTTTTTTCTTTCAAAACCAAAATTTTAGGTTCTGGCAATTTTATTTTTATACAAATACAACACAAACTTTTATACACAGCATAAAGACAGCTAGCAGGGACTTAGTATACTTTCACTAATAAGAAGCAAATAGGGGAAAAAAGTCGGATAGGATCTTGCGGTGTTACCTGTGTTTAAAATTTGTTAAAAGACAGATTTTAAAGAGTTCCAGAGCAGCTAGGAATATAGGTGTACACTGACACATTTACCCTAGTTAGGGCATTTTAAGATTCAAGTACAAAGTCAGACCCAAGTGGTGAACTACCTCATCCCTAAGAATACCATCCCTGCAGGAGTATTATTTATTACCCACTAGCAAACTTACACACTCAACTACACAAAGCCAAACAGCCAACTAACATGCCATAATGGCCATTTCTGAGAAGATCCCAAAATATATACACTTCCCCCCCAGAACTTTGGCAATGAAATTCCAGAATTTCCAAAAAATGATAAAAATCACTATGATTTTCACCAGTTATTCTATACTGACTCTGAAAAACAGTTCAGGATTTAAAGCTAAAACATCAAAATTTAAGTGTTTAGATGTTATGATATTGTGAACCAATAATATTGGTCAACTAAGGAAAAAAAGACCAACAACTGAGTTTTACAGCATCTACTTCAGTTAAAGGCAAAAAATGATGTAAAGCTGTTTTCTCTGAATCTCACTGTTCATTTGAATGGTATTTGTTTCAATATGGTATTTATTTAATAAATATTTATTATTAAAACAGAGCCAGATTAAATCTATTTGAGTTTAGATGCAAGCTATCATCACACTTAATCCAACAGGGACTTAATTTGCAATACAGGTCGAACACTCGTATACCAAAAAGTCAGAACATCCCCAAAACCATTTCTTTTCGGGCTTTATGACACACTTTGGCCTTCCAGATTAGGGATGCTCATCTACCAAACCTACAAATATTCCACAAACCGAACCACTTCTGAACCCAGGCGTTTCTTGCTAAGGCACACTCAGCCTGTTGCACCTACATCACGTATTACTGTGAATGAGTTAAGACATGCCAAGAGCTTAAAGGAGCCACTGGTGTGTAGTAAGCAGAGATTAGTCACCGAGAGGGGGCAACTACTATGACAGGAAGGAGGCAGTAACTTAAAAGCATGTAACTTTTGGACCAAAAACTTGAACTTGAGTCTTTTTGCTGGGGAATACACATACGCTTGTTACGGCAGCGTACACGCAGGAAACTACCGCGGAAATTCCTACAAGATGCAGCAAAGCAAAATTGGAGGAAGTGCTGGTCAACTTGCCCCAAGGATACCCGTGGGAGAAGGGGCACTGCTAGCGACCCTGAACCCATAAGGGGCCCACGGATCTGTCACTACGCTGGCTCCGCCTCCACCGCAGGCTCAGAGAGTGAGGTTTGACCAGGGCACCGTGCGGAGAACATGCAAAGCCCGGAAGGGCGAGGCGGCGGCCCAGTAGACCCCTTCCTTCCTTGGCGCGGTTTAAGACAAGGCGCACCCAGGCCCACCTCTCTGGGGAAGCCTTGTCCCCTCAAGGAACCGCCTGCCCGGCTTCACGTGGGCTCTCGGGCGGCGGGAACAAAGCGCGCTGACCTTCAGCCGGGGGCGGGGCTGCACGGAGGAGGGACCGGCCTGCCATCCGCCGCAACCAGGCGCACGGACCTCTGACCAGGCCGCGGCCCACCTCTGCTCGCCGCCATGGCGCGTCGGCCTGCCCGCGCCGCCCACCCCCCACCTCTGCCTTCTCCGTCCCAGTCCCTTTCCAGCCGCTCGCCGCGCCGTTACCCGTCAGCACCGCACCTCGCGCCTCCTGCGGCAGTGGCGCCCGTCCTAAGCTCGCTCCGGGGCTGAGCCGCCGTGGTCGCCAACAAAACTACCTACCATTGGCCGTATCACCAGGCTCCGCCCTCTGGTAGCAAGACAGGCAACGAGTGGACAATAGAGCTGTTTATCAACTGCACCCAGGCGCTAGGAGAGGCCACATCCAATCAAAACCTGTTGAGGGGGCACCGCGCGGAGCCTAAACCCGCGAGCTATATGTAAATAGAGTGGTGACGTATACTCTGGCGCACGCGCAGATCCGTGCCTCTTTAAAGGGGCTGCTGGGCTCGTGTAGGGTTTATAACCTTATAGCTTGAACTGGCTAATTCTAGGGTTTGAGCTTCCTGGGCCATGTCGGCACTGTTCGCAGATTACTTACAACCTCCTGCTCTCTTCCGGCCTGGGGAAAGCACCGCCTACTTCCCAAGGCCTCTATCTACAGTGCCTGCTTGACCTGGGACTACCCTTCTGATAGAAAAGTTCAACACAAATCTGTACTGGATGGTTTTGTGGTGTCAACTTCATACAAACTAGTTATTTGAAAGAAGGGAACTTTGAGAAAATGCCTCCATAAGATCCAACTGTAAGGCATTTTCTTAATGATTGATGGGAGAAGGTCCAGCCCACTGTTGGTAATACCATCCCTGGGCTGATGATGGGTTCTGTAAGAAAGCAAGCTGCACAAGCCAGTAAACAGCACCCTTCCATGGCCTATGCATCAACTTCTGCCTCCAGGTTCCAGCTCTGCTTGAGTTTCTATACTGACTTCCTTCAATAATGAACAGCAATATAGAAGTGTAAGCCAAGTAAATCCTTTCCTCCCCAACTTGCTTTTTGGTCATGGTATTTTCATGGAAGTGATAGATAACATCTGATAAAAATAAATAACTTGCTTGCAGATAATGTGTCTTTTCCTAACAAAATCTACAAACAAGGTAGTTGAAAACAAAGCTGGGTTAGTTTCAAAGTATGGTGGTGCAGCATGCATATCTTCAATCCCTGTACTTGTGAGATAAGAGATACTGGTGATAAAATGAGCAGTTTGTCACTTTCAGCTATGCAGCCAGTTTAGGGCCAGTCTCAACAACATGCAACCCTGTCTCAAAAATAAAACTTAAAATGAAGTGTAGTTACTGAAGGCTAGAAGGTTTACAACATTGTTTTACTATATTACTTCTCCTTAAATTGGAACTATGTATAAAGTTTCATTTACAAAATTAAGTAAACTCATGTTTTTACTTTAATTTTTTTGACATGCATCAGGATATAAGGTTGTTTTTTGATTGATTGGTGTCTGGTTTTGGTTTTCAAAGACAAGGTTTCTCTGTGTAAAAGCCCTGGCTGTTCTGGAGCTCACAGAAATCCTGCATGCCTCTGCCTCCCGGGTGCTGGGCTTAAAGGCTGTACTGCACCACCACCTGGGTTTTAACTCATTTTTATTTGGGGAGTGAATGTAGTTAAGTCAGACAAGTATAGAAAATAGTTTGGCAGCTAGGGACTCCATTTGGTTTGAGTCCACACATACACCTCTTCTAATAATGCTCTGAGCAGTGTAAAAGTCCCCTCAACATATTTTTTTTAATATTAAAAAAAAAAAAAAGACATCAGGCAGTAGTGGGCACACACCTTTAATCCCAGCACTCAGGAGGCAGAGGCAGGCAGATCTCTGTAAATTCAAGGCCAGCCTCTGGGCCTTTCACAAAATATTTCTGATGTGTACTATATTCACTTTTGGATACAATTTCCTTGCTACCTTACAATCTGTGTGTATCTTTATTTCAATCTTTTGAATAAAATACTCAGACCCCAAGAACTGGTAACAAGTTTAATAACTTTATTTCATTATTTATTATTTTTGAGACAGGGTTTATATAGTTCTAGGCCGTGAACTCAGAGATCTGCCTGCTTCTGCCTCCTAGGATTAAAGGTGTACACTACCATGCCTGGATTAATAAAGCTATTTGAATATCCACTGAATCAGAGGAGTTAAGAGAGGTGCTCAGGTGTGTGTATGTGGGGGGGGGGGTCTACAGCATGACACAACTTAATTTTTAAACGTTAATGTTTAGTGTTTTTATTTTTATCTATAGGTTTCTTGGTCTAGTTCTGGCTGTCCTGGAACTTGCTCTGTCTGGCCTCAAACTCAGAGATGCACCTGCTTCTACCTCCCAAGAACTGGGATTAAAAATCCATCACCCAGTTTAAACTTTTAACTTCTTTAACTATAGCTGTCAATTATATCCTTTGAACAATCTGACTTGGCCACATCTACAGCTGATCTTAAGTTAGGTAGGTTAGCCTGGCTTTCAGCAGCATGCACTCATGTCTTAAATACGGACTTTTACTCCATGCCTACACTTAGATCCAAAACATGCACCATTTCTTATCTCTGCTTAATAAGCTTGCTAACTTTGTTCCACTATGACTTGCCTTGACTTTTTTTTTTTTTTTTTTTTAACTGTGGTATAGTCAAGGATCCAGTTTTACCTGAGTGGAGGTCTCCAAGGTGGAAGGAAATGCATCATGCTGGGCTATGTACCTTCCTTGCTGCTGACAAGGGTACCAGGGAGGTATTTCCTCTAGGTAGCCTGGGGCTGGAACAGGGAGTGCAGTACCAGCTGTCTCTCCAAGACAGTTTACCAAGCGAGAATAAGCAAATTGTCTTCATTTCTTAGAAATGAGTCTTTTGGGAGGCTGGTGAGCTGGCCCAGTGGTTAAGAGCACTGTCATCTTCCAAAGGACTCAGGTTCAATTGTCAATAATCACATGGCAACTCACAACTGCTTAACTCCAGTTCTAGAGGATCTGACACCCTCACACAGGCATACATGCAGGCAAAACACCAATGCACATGGAATTTAAGTTTTGAAGAAAGTTGAAAATAATGTCTAAGTCCCTTCTGTTTGCATGCTCCTGCCTCAGACCCTTCTCTTATGATTTAAGTCTTGCTGACAGTCCCCACCCAAGGCCTTTGCTTCCAGCCAGAACTCCCACCATTCCTGGTGTTTGCTTCAAGTCATTGTATTGTGCAGTTCTCGACACCTATTCCTTACCCTTACCTCCCTGCCTCTGGCTTTTGGAGGAAAGAATTCCGGAGTGGATAATGGCTAAGGCCGTACAGTAGTCAGCAGTGTAACATATCAGATCCTACAATTCTCAGGTTGCCTCTTATCCCTACTCAGTGCAGGGGAGCCCACAAAGGTGTCCTTGGGGGCCTCTGGCCCACTGATGTGACAGAAATTAGATGTGAAGGTAATATCAGACTGTAACTCTAGCAAGGATTGTGCTAATACCTAGTGGTTCTGGGTGCTCTGGCATCTTCTGATTTGAGTGTCAGCCCTGGACATTTCCCAGCAGGAATTTGAAGAACTCTGTAACAATGACTTCCCCAAAAATGTTCTTTGAACCCTTCAAATTACAATAGACAGCCATTACCATCTTCAACAGAATGGCTATGATTCTCTGCAAGAGCCTCAGATGGAGTGTGTCTATTACTGTTTCCCCATAAGATGTGGTGAAGGTCATTAGACCCTCATCTGGGAGTCCAACCACATCTTCCTGCACCTTCCTCCCTGCTGTAATTTTGCTTCAGCTGCTAGTCTATAGAAAGTAGAATGTTAATGATGGGGTGGATTGTGAGACTCTGTACTCCATGGATGGGGAAACCATGCTGGAGTGAGTCAGTGATGGCAGCTGTTTGGGGATTGCCTGTGTTTCTTTAGTTTCCTTCACTCATGCTCCTGCAAGCCCACTGAACTCACTGATTCGTTAAGCTAAACTTGGTGGAGTCTCTCACTCTAGTCTGTCATTCATGCAATGGCCTGCTATGAAATTAGGCAGCAAACTGGGTATGGTGGCTTGTGGCCGAAATCCTGTAACTCAAAGTGAGAGAATTGCCACAAGTCCCAGGGCAGCTGAGGTTACACAGTGAGTCCCAGGCCTGCTTGAGCTACAGGGTGAGGATCTGTCTCACAACAAATAAACAGAATTAGGTAACAATTTCACTTGCCTATAGGAAGACTATTTAGCTCTTGGCCTAGGACTTACAGAGATCCTAAAGGTGTGGGCCATTGTGCCTGGTGTGAGCATATTCTTTATAGTGTTTTCATTTTTTAATGGACATGGTAATTGTATACAACTAGGGCAGAATGTGACATTTCTATGCATGTTTACCATGTAGCAATTGGACCAACACATCTGTTACCTCAGACGTTTGTTTTGGTAACATCCAACAATCATGTCTATTAACAGTTTCAAATATTTTTTTTTATTTTTAATTGTATGTTTGTGCCTGTGAGTGATGTACCTGTGATCCATGAAGGTAGGAAAAATCAGACGCCCTGGAACTGGAGTTACAGGAGTTTGTGAGCCTGTGGTGCGTCCTCTGGAGGAGCAAACTATGCTCTTTACTGCTGAGCCATCTTTCCAGTCCTACGAGGTCAGTGGAAATACTGACCTTCCCCAGCCTCAGTTACATTACTTGCTTGTTTCCCACACACTAGCTGGGCCCTTGATTTACTCCTCCTGAACTCTGCTTGTAAAATAAAATACTAGTTGACACCTGCTTTTCTGCGACAGAAAGAAGGGGTGGCAAATGATTATCTGTCTGCCTCCTGTAGCTGCTGTGAGGTAGTATTACAAACTAGGAGCTTGCGTTACCAGAAACACATTTCACTGGCTGTGCAGAGCCAGCAAGAACAGCTGAAACAGTTACCACCCCCACGCATGCATTTTCCCCACAGTGTTCTATCTTGCATGACAAGAACATGAGATCAATGCCAGAGGCAGACATTGGCAGTAAGCATGGTTACTATATCATGTTCTGTATCATTCCACACAGGCAGGGTTGCCCTGTTATTCCCATCTCTGCAGGTCACAGCCATCTCAGCAGGTTGGATTTGAAAATATTACTTGGGAATCAGACATGTAGAACCTTTAAAGATCTGCTACTTTCTCCCTTAGCATAAGGCCCTCGAGACCCAGCTTATAGCTATGTCTCTATGTTGTCCTGTTCCTTTGTGGACAGACCACTTCTCATGACTGTGCCCACTGCTGTAGAAGGAGGGCATTTAGGGCCCAAAATGCCCTGCTGCCACACTCTGCCAACTTGCAAATTTGAATTGTCTGGAGGGACTATGTTAGTGCCTGTCCTGATCTGTCTAACCCACACACAATATACTGCTATTCCTTTCCTTCTTGGGTTTTACCTCTTACACAAGACCCTTGGCTACTGCCACCGAACTCCATTTGCTTTGCTTCAGATAATAATAGCTGGGTTCCGTTCAGTGGTCTTGCCTACATGTGCAATGCCTGTAGATGCTAAGAGCAAAGTTGCTGCTGCAGCCCATGCATCCTTCTGCACTCCTGCAGCTGACACACAGTGAACTTCTTACAGGCTGATTTATGGAGTTGTAGCCTCTCCAGCCCCCACCCTCTTGGAACCTGTCTCATCTCTTTACAGTGACATAGGTAGGCCTGAGATGCTTCTAAACAGAAGCCCAAGGAGGGATTATGCTAACCTGTGGAGTTCTATCCCAGAAAGCCACCTGGTGGTTTCTCTCTCAGGAAATGCACTATGGAGCCACAGCTGCCAGGCTGGAGATGTAGCCACCCTGAAGCCTCATGAGACTGGATACAAGGTGCACACCTTGGATGATCCTGTCTGATGACTATGTGAAAGACACTGTATGGCCTGTAGTTTCACACCACCACACTCCACAATACATGCCTATGGCACCCCAGGTACAGGTGGCTCCAGGATAGTCTGTCACAGGGACAGAGTGACAAGTATACTTACAACAGACACCAGCATACTTGCCACACAGGTTATGTGGCAACTGGGATCCATGTCTGCCCCGGTCTCTCTGAAGCTACCCTTTACAGCTTTACGGGTGCTAAGCAGGTTGTGGCTGCTGCATATACTTTTTTTTTTCCTTTTTCTCTTTTTAATCATTAGAGAAGGCTAGATACATTCAGCACAAGTGCTGATTCTTAGCAAGGGTGAACAAACAGGCAGGAGCAGGTGGAGAAGAAATGCATTTGAGTTGGACTAGATACCCTTTATCTTACAAGCCAGTGGTGCTGATCTGAGCTTGCTGTCATAACTGTAGTTCCAGGCAGCTTGCCAGAGCCCCACCCCACAGGGCAACTGTCCTGCTGCCACCCTGTCAGTTGCTCTGGGAAACCCGCAGTATGTGTTCATCAGAGTCAGACAGACAACTGAGTGGCTTTTGTCTGGGGCTCAGGGGGATCCGTTAGGCTTAGTTGGCATTTTACCTACTCTAAAACCACCAAATGTGCCAACACAGCAGAGATTAGCTCAGCTCGCCATGTGAGAGAAATTCCTCGGGCAGGCTGTGGCTGAAGGGACTCAATTGACTAGGAGGCCTAAGTGGCAAGCTGCTGACCAGGCGCCTGTAGGCCAGCTCTCCATGTGCTGAGAGGGCAGACCAGGCCTCACCATTCAGAAGAATTTATTATTAGTGTCCCAGAGCTGCTACCACTCTGCCTGATTCAGGAGTGAGAATAGCTGTAAACATGATCAGGGCACAGGCCTGAGTAGGTGTGGCCTAGTCCATGGCGGCCAGGCTGGCAAGGGTACCCCTCCTGGACTGCGGGGCATCACTGGAGGCTGCCGTTCTGCACCATTTGCAGATACTCCTTGTGCAGTTTCTCCTGGGCTTCAAAGAGCTTCTTCAGCTTCTTGGCCTGACCCTTGCTCAGCTCTTTGCCTTCAGTGTCGTGGGTAGGCAGACCCTGCAAGGACCACACAGATGCCATCAGTTCCCTCTGCCCTTCACTCCTCATCCCTGCTGGCAGGAGACACCTCTTCCCCTGATGTGGCTGTGTTTATCTATTATGTTTTTGAGATGGGGGATAGGTCTCAAGATAGAAACTGGCTGTTAAGTGTTGGCAAATGCCTTGGTAGGCAGAACTCTGAGTTTAAGGATAGAGTGAGTTCCAGGACAGCCAGGACTACACAGAGAAACCCTGTCTCAAAACCAAAAAAAAAAAAAAGAGAGGGCTGGCTTCAAGCTTGAGCTGCTTCTGCCTCTATCTCGAAAGTGCTGAGATCACAGCCCTGAGTTGTCTGGTTGTCTGGTCACCATCACATCTCTGCTTGTCTGGTCACCATCCTTAGTCCACTGTGCTGATTTGGCAGGGGAGCTATATCAGCTAAGAACAGAGAAAAGTCTGGAGCACTCTTCTTAGGGTGAGGAGCAGAGTCCTACTATAACTTCTCAGCTCAGAGGTGGCCAGGCAGATGTAGCAATGACTCTAAGGGCCTGCAGAGAGACGCCTAAGGGACAAGGCTGTGGCCTTGCACCTTGGGCAGTTGGGAGGGTCCCTGCACAACCTACAGATTCCTTTTTCTGTCACCTTAACTGGGCTTGGGGTCAGAACCTCACCATATAACTGACAGAGACAGCCTGGCTTAGCCTTTGCCCCAACAGGTCCCAGCTGTCCTCACAGGAGACCCCTTTGCTTGGACTCCAGCTTGGAGGATGTGGGCTACCAAAGTATGAAGAGCAAGGGGTTGTCTTACATTTTCATCAAACTTAGAATACTTGTCGATTTCTGAGAGGAACATCTCACTGGGTGGCGTCTTCATCTTGGCCAGCTTTGCTGCCTGGAACACACAACACACACAGACAAAATATATGTCACAGCCAGAGCAGCACACAGACCAGACCACCAACTATGCTCCCCACTCTAATTCCTCTATCACATGGCTTCCATGCCCATAAATTCAACATAAGCCCAGCAGAGAAACTGGGCTGGAAACCAGAAGCAGGGAGTGAAGACCATATAAGCATCCACTCCAGAGGTCTGGGGGCTGCAGTAATCGGCAGGTGGCAAGACTGTGGAGCTGGGGGCCCATTAAGGGCAATCTGTCCTTAGCTGATGCCAGGACACCATCTGAGGGAGGCAGGCAGAGGCCAACTCTGCTCCGAAGGATGCTTAATCTAAGCCCAAAGAAGACACAGAGAACTGTGTAGCAGGGCTCAGAGTGTGATTTTTTTCAGAGACCCTGAACTAAATAAACAAATAAAAGTTACTTCTTGCTCCTTTTTCTTCTTGGCCGCCTCTTCTTTCTTCCTCCTCTTCTCTTCTTCAGCCTAGGGAAGCAGCACACATTTGAGATGTGTTCTTGAGTCACCTTGCTGTCCTGTCAGGCCCTGCCCATCCCATGGTGCTTGACCATGGCACTGAATGTCAACTGTCAGCGTTGCTCCTTTCTCAGTGGTCCCTAAGAGAGCTGCCCTGAGCCTACTCTGCAAGCTGATGCCCACCCAACATGGTGTCTGCCTGTGTCTGACTCATAGAGCCCACTCACCATTCACTTCGTCCAGAGTTATGGTAGTGACAGCAGAGATAGAGAGAGCCCTTTTTGTCTGAAACAGTGTCTTGCTATATAGCCAAGGTTAGTCTGCAATTCATAGTAATCCCCCTGGCTCAGCCTCTTGGTTACAGACATGAATCCCTTCACTTACACACTTCTGTTCTTTTTCCCATTTTGACACCCAAGTCCTTACATGCAGGGACACTCTCCATCACTGAAAGTGGGGACAAGGGGAGAAACACTTAGAGGATGTACCAACAATTACGGTAGGCAAATGGCAGCACCCAGGACACTTGGCATCAGGTGGGAGCCAGGTGGCACACACAATGCTTCCTAAGTGATGAGCTTCACTTTAGCTGAGAGATCCACTTGTTCCAGGCAGTACTGTTCCTCTTGTCACCGCTGCCACTTAGGGCAACAGCCATGACTCTGCTATTCCATAGCCAGGGGCCTTAACAAAGTGACAAGGAACTCCAGCAAGCCAAAGCATAGCTGGCACCTCACTGAACACACCAAGTTCATGCAGGCCATGATCTAGAGGTGTGTAGTTTTATGCCCTGGAGCGCCAAGTGGGTACTCAAGTTCATCAAGAAGAGGGCAGGGGCCTGCAGAGTCAACTCACTGTTCTTACAAAGTAAAAGTTTTTTTCTAGCACCCTTTTCAGGTAGGTCACAACCACCTATAACTCCAGCTCCATTAGGGTCTGATATCTTCTGGCTTCCGTGGCTACCCATACATATATGTGGCATACACTCACACACATGTAGACACAAATAGACAAAGACTGGAAGATGGCTCAGTACTGAACAGCACTTGATGTGTTTCCAGAGGACCCAAGTAGGATTCCTAGCACCCATGTCAGGACCCAGTGCCCATTTCTGGCCTCTACAGGTGCCTTTACTCCTGTGGTATACAGATATATGGGATGTAAAACCAAGAGAAACCAAGAAAGGTTAAGCAACACCAGCAGTCATGAGAAAAGCTGCACCAAGTGCTGAGCCACCATCCTGCCTACTACTACCCCCCAATAAATATAACACTACGCTAAAATAGATTTAAAGAATTTTAAAGTTAAAAAAAAAAAAAACTCTTGGAAGGGGATGGTTGTGTACCCCTGTAATTCTAGCACTTGGGAGATAAAAGCAGTAGGCTCAAGAGTTCAGTTAGCTAAATCCTGAGCCTGGGATACATGAGACCCTGTTTCAACAAAACACAATAGAATAAAAGGCTAACTCCATTACTACCTCCTTAATATCTTGTGGAGATAAGGTCACACTATGTAGCCTTGGCTAACCTGGAATGAACTACATAAATCCAGATGGTCTTAAACTCAGAGAGATGCTGTGGCCTGCATCTGGAGTGTTGAAATTAAAGTAACGCACCACAATGTTCAGCCTACCCAGTTAACTTATCTTTGTAATTTTGGGGGGGATGTGGGGAATAGTTTCGAGACAAGGTTTCTGTGTGGCCCTGGCTGGCCAGGAACTCATACTATAGATCAGGTTAGCCCCAAACTCATAGTGATTTACCTGTCTCTGCCTCCCGAATGCTGGTATTAAAGGCATGTGCCACAACTCTCCAACCCAAACATCCATTCTTAAAACAACATAAAAGTCCAAGTGTTTTCATTTTCAGCAAATTCAAGCTCCATCACATTGACTTACTAACCCTTTTCTTTTCTTCCTTCTCTTTCAGTAAGGTGTCTCTGTCCACCAACTTCACCACTGTTGGCAGTCCTGAAAGCAGACAGTCGGTGAGACCCAGGGACTATGGACTAGCCAGGCTGTAACCCTGAGTGTTAGCTGAAGCCCCAACAGCACTCCCACATGGGGATGTAGGACACTGCCTTCTGGCTCACACAGACAAAAATCAGTGCCAGGAAAAGAAAACTGGTAAAAAGAAAACAGGGTAGGGCTGCAGATCAAGGGTAGAATGCTTGCTTTCGTAGCACTGCTTGAGGCCCTGAGACTTCATCCCAGCACTAAAAAACAAAATCATGGTAAAATAGGAAGGCTCTGCCTGTCCAAAATCATCAAATTCAACCCATTATTTTAGTAGGTGTGGTGGCTCACCAGTACTTGGGAGGTTGGGCAGAACTGCCATGTGTTCAAGCCTAGCCTGGGCTACCTGGTAAAATGCTGTCTCAAAAGACAATATTAAAAACAGTGCACTGTTCATTGTCTTTTTCCTTCTTATTAAGAAAAATACTTGCGGTGTGTCGAGCAAACCCCTGGAAGGAAATGAGCAGCGTGCCAATGCTGTCAGTCAGCTTCCGACAAGCACAGGTGGCTCTTCATTCCTACCCTATGTAACTCTTTGAATATTAAAGAGTTGGATTTTTTTTTTCTGTGTAGCAAAAGATCCCACGAAGTCAGAAAGCTTGCAGTAATACTGGGGTACATGCAGTTTATCTCCCCAAGAGTGTGAGGAAAAGCAGGTCAGCTGGAAGTACAAAAGAGCAGCTGCCCAGGTGCCAGCTCAAGGAATCACCTACCTTCGTGGTCTTCAAACCGCACCCCAAGCTCAGGCAGGATGTCGTCCCGGAGGGCATCACTGAGCTGCAGAACCTCAAGAACTGTAGGCAAGAAAGAGCAGCTCCTTTAGACTGCAGAAGGCCTAGGACCCCCCAAACCTGTGCCTCCTACAGTGCTGGCTGATGGATTTGGAGAGAAGTCCAAGGTAGAGCATAGGCTCACAGCCACTCTCAGCCACTCTCACGGCAAGCCCACAAGAACAATTGGGTGTTTTGGCACTGCAGACCAGTGCTGGGAGCCAGGACCTGCCTGATAACATTCTATGGACTGCCCCTAGAGACTTTTAGCAGGGACAAGTCAAGCTGTCCAGAGCCTGGTATGGCCAAACTTTGTCCCATAATGACAAGGCTCCATAATACCCAAAGCTACAGTCATTGCCAGCCTGGCTCAGCACTGAGGCCATGTCCCCTCATGCATATCTCCATACCAATGCTATACTTATTCAGGGATTTTGCCCGAGTCATAATAATGTCCTGAAGGGCTCCTCCCTTCCCTAACATTGTCACCTCACACACTTGCCACAGGCCCACCTCAGCAGTTTTGTTCATATGTCCGAGGGCTAAAAGTTCCTTGGTTGCTTGGCAAGACACCCCTCCCTGCAAAACCAGCCTCCGAATGCTCTGCCAAATCAGAATGTAGTTGGAGTCCTAGGGTTTACACTGGGTCTGATGGCTGGAGTGGCCCTCCAGTTGCTGCCTATCTTATTTAGAGATGTCAGTCTAGTCTGACCACCAGGTGCAGAGAAGGGTCACAGACAGAAAAACGTGCACACAACCTAAGAGATGACATTGGCTCTGGCTTAACAGGGAGCTTGGTTAGCCTGGTCAGACCTGGCCTGGCCACCATAAGAAGTGGCTGCCCTGAGGCTGATCGAGAACACACAGGAGCAGGAGACAGAGACACTGAGCAAAGCCAACAGAGCAGATAGGAATCAAAGGACTGTGTGTGTAGTCAGTCTCTGAAGGCTTGCACATTCCTAATCTCTGAGCCAGTTTCTCTGTTGGTACTAGTACTTATGATGACCAGCTGCTGTACCCTTCTCTGTGGACGGTAAGGAGAGATACTGGAAAGGCAGGTAGGTCAGCTCCACAGTCTACAGCAGATACAATACAGATTCTCTACTGCTCAGGCTAAGACTCCAATTCCCCTTGTACTTTGGAACCAAGAGTCCTAAAGGCTGTCATAATAGATGGTTTTTGTTTGTTTGTTTTGTTTTTAATCCTAGATTTTTTTTTCTGGACATAAAAGCTCTGCTTTTCCTTGAAGGAAATATACCCAAGGGCATCAGGGTAGACCCTATATGGTCACGACCTCACAGCACTGCAGGTGTTTGCAGGATCTCCTTAAGAAGCAAACACTGCTTAGAAATATGAACATCTGCAGTATGTGGGCTCCCTTCCAAACTGGCCTTAGCTAGCCTCCATCACCACCACCTAAATAATTAAAAATTAAAAATGTCAGGCTGGAGACAGAGAGACAGTTCTTATTCTGAGGACAGAAAGAAGAGTTCAGTGGGTAAAAACACTCGCTACACAAGCAAGCATCAGAATCCATATTCAAATTCTAGCACCCACAGAAAAAGCCAGATGTGGAGCTGTGAGCTTTCAATCCCAGCACTGGAGAGATGTAAAGGGTGGTTCGCTGGCCATGTTGAATCAGTGAACCCCAGGCCCCAGCGAGAGAATCTGCCTCATAAGGTAGATGGATCCTGAGGAACAAATTTGGTCTCGGGCCTTCACATACATATGAAAAGGCACATACACACATTTTATTTAAGTGAGAGGGGATAAGAGAGGTAGGAAGCCCACATTCTGACTCCCATGGGCAAGCCTAGAAAAACTGAAATCCATTTTTTTTTTAAACTTTTTTTTTAAAGATTTGTTTATTTATTTCATGTATGTGAGTAAATTGTCATTGTCGTCAGACACACCAGAAGAGGGCATCAGATCTCATTACAGATGGTTGTGAGCCACCATGTGGTTTCTGGGAATTGAACTCAGGACCTCTGGAAGAGCAGTCATTGCTCTTAACCACTGAGCTATCTCTCCAGCCCCTGAAATCCATTTCTAATGAGTGCCTGGCTGCTGTCCTGCAGCACCATTCACAACTACTATCAAAGGAGGAGTGAAGAGAAAGCAAGATCTAAGACAGGAGCCAGCAATCCATTGAGCATTGAGAAGGAACAAAACAGATGTCAGCTATGGCATGGACAGACCTCAAAGATGCTATATTCCATGAAAGGCAAGAATAGGGAGGGCAGTCTGCAGCTAAAGAAGCAGCACTGTGTGACATTGAGGGTCAGTGGACAGGTGGCATTGTCCAAGGAGACTTGCACCAAATGCTGATCATAAGATTACTTTTTTTACAAAAAGAATTATTTATATGAGTACAATGTCACTGTCTTCAGACACACCAAAAGAGGGCATTGGATCCCATTGCAGATGGTTGTGAGCCACCATGTGGATGCTGGGAATTGAACTCAGGACCTCTGGAAGAGTAGTCAGTGCTCCTAACTTCTGAGCCATCTCTCCAGCCCTTAAGATTACTTTTGTCACAACTACACACTTCAATAAATTATACGCCTGCCTGAGCCTAGTCCCCTACTGGGAGATGCCTGGTACTGTCACCTACATGACTCACAGAGGACACAGCCCCCCAGTGTCATGGAAGTTTAGGTCTAAAGCTAGCTGCTAGATCTGGGACCTGGAGAATTGGGCAGGAGAGGCTCTTCTAAATCGGAGGCCACTATTGTCGTGCCCAGTAACATCCCTGCTGAGAAGCAAGCCACTTTGTAATCAGTGTGGCACCTAGTAAGACAAACCTTCCCTGAACAAGGTTCCAAGACAGAGTGCCTCTTGAAGATATGTGTGCTAGCTGTAGGTGATTCCCCAGAACCACCTGGCACAAATGGTGGTGTTATTCTCTGTAATCCTCTATCTCTCAAGCCATGCACCTTGCCTGTGTACAGCCAAGCCCAGCACCACCATGCACAAGGCAGAGCACTAATGTGACTCTCGCTCTGGCCCCAGGAGCTTCTCCAAGCACCCTGAGACTCCAACAAGACAAGCCACTCTCCAGTGTCTCAAGCCTAGGTAACCAGGAACAGAAAGGAGACACAATGCAAATAAAAGAACATGCTGACTATGCATAGGGCCCTCTAGCCTGCCTCTTATTGGAACAAGAGCTATGCAGATACCTGACCATTGGGCCCAAGGGAAGGTCCTGTCTGAGATGTTCTAAGTCAAAAGAAACTCTAACCCAATACAATGCTGCCTTAGAGGCCCAATGAATAAATGAGGTCCAGTTTGGCATGGGGCCATATACACCTACACTCTATGGACAGCCATCACAGGTAACCCAGCAGAGGGTGAGCAGCAAGGGTGGGGACCCAGCATGGGACCTTACCTTTTTTCTCTCGGGCAATCTTTCGCACACCTTCTCTGAATTCCGATAATACCTGCAGGTAGGGCATGACTGTAGACTCGAGCTGTTGGAAAGAATGGATTTGAGTCACAAGAGCCATTGCTGTTTTGTAACTGAATACCTAACAGTTCAGTGGATATGCCACAGGACACATGCTGCTGAACCCTATGTCCTGAAGGCCACAAGTCCTTGTCATGCCAAGGGGCAGGAGAGGAGCATGTGCTGGAGTGCAGTCAGACCTATCTCTGCCCTTCTCAGACAGCTGAAAGAAGCTAGCCATCAGACTGCCAACCTCAGCTCCAAGTACCTAATAAAGGTGATGTGGATCAGGGAGCAGAAAGCACTTTTGGGCTTCCAGCAGGACACACTTCAGCAGACACTACTCTGTCCATTGCTGACATGATGTGAACAGATGCAGTTGTCAGAAACTTGTCCATACCATTTCCAATGGGCTGTCAGCATGCACTGACCACTTGTGGTTACATGTGGGCCTGCTGAGTCATCTTATTAACTTACACACATACATATATACATACACACATACACACACACAGCTGTACAAAGGGTCACTACCTACAATGACACTAAAGATAAATCCAGGGGACCCAAAACCACACTGGGCAAGATCCAAACAGGAGTCTGAATCTAAAACTATCTTACAGTGTATTTCTTTATCTCTGAGACCAAAAAGGTCTGGGACTTCTGAACAGGGTCTATGTCTCAATTACACAGTATCTGGAAAGCCAAGATAAGAAAGTGAGAGGAACATTGGCTGGAAGGCAAGAAAGCACTGAAGTCTGAGCTGACTAGGCCTGGCCTTCCTCCAGACAGAGGGGAAACTGTCTCAAAGCAGCAGAGGCTCTGGACTTCCAGAGTGAACTAGATCTTATCTCCAACCCCTTAGGACAGCTTAGATAGGTTAGTCACCATACAGCCAACCTTGGCTTCCAGGACTCAAGGAGGCTCCATGGGAGAAGGCAGAGTCTGTCTCCAAAAGTCCTGGGGTTGGAATCCTGCTGCCTGCTTCTACCTGAGCACAAGAAGTTCAGGCTCAAGTCTTCCTCTTAGGCTCACACAGAACCTTTAAACTTGGAAGTCATCACCTGAACTTTAAATGGGAAATAGAGGGATATCCCTAAAATGTGGGATAAAGGATACCTGGCCTCACAGGCTTACCATTTCCATTTGTGGCTATTCTTCCTACAAGCTAACAAGGAGCTAATGAACCCACCTGGGGATGCAGAATGTGATATATCTTAAGATGCCTCCCCAAGATCACAGAACTGCTAAAGACTAAAAGCTACCTTTAAGTTCAAAGGCAGAATTACTTTCATCTATGAGTTATGTCTTTTTTTTTTTTTCAAAGAAAAGAGGGAGGGCTGGAGAGATGGCTCAACACTTGGTGGCTTTGTAGAGGATCCAAATTCAGTTCCTAGCATCTATATCAGGTGACTCACAATCACCTGTAACTCCAGCTCCATAGAATCTGATACCTTCTTCTGAGGGCACCTGCATTCACTACAAATATCCCTCCCCCCAGATACACACAATTAAATGTTAAAAAAGACAGAAAAAAAGAAAGCTGGCAGTGTTTTTGTTAAGAGGACAGAGGAGCCTTGTGTGGATTTTAAAAGCCCCAGCAGTGATTCCTATCCGGTACAGTCTAGAAGACATCACACCAACGGTTCTCGCTGACAGTTTCTTCCTTCACTGAGCTGAGCTGGCTCAGACTTGACAGCCCTGTGTGGAGGAGGGGCCTCTTGGGTTGCTAGTCAGTAGGAAACAGCCCTGAGACAGCTTTGTCTTTCCATTTGTACTGAGCTACTGTTTGCATTAGCACAGCAGATGCTCCATCTAAATATTTATATACATGTTCTTAAGTTTCGTAATTAAAAAGTTCTCTGTCCTTATGTAGCTTAGGAACATAACTATCGTGTGTCCATCAGCCCACTAGACCTGCAAATACTGAAGCCAGATGTGGACTATAGGTCTGTTCTAACTGGGGCTTCTTTGCATGCTTAGACTGGAACACAGATGCTCTATGGGACCACTGTTTCCCATTTTCTTTCAGGCACTGGCTGCTAGAACAGGGGCTGGACCCACCCTGATATGAGGTTCTGTCCAGCCATGTGGGGCAAAGACAAATAGTGGGAGTTTCCCAAAGACAGCACTGTGGTACATGAACACATGGCCTTTAGGAAAAAGTCCACTGATTAGAGTGTGAACACTGCATATTCTCAGTGTGGTGGTTTGAGTAGAAATTGCTCCCCTATACTCAAGTGTTTGAATGCTTCACCCATAGGGAGTGGCACTATTAGGAGATGTGGCCTTGTTGGAGGAAGTATGTGTGTCACTTTGAGGGAAGGTTTCTAGGTCTCTTATGCTTAAGCTATACCCATGTAGCTCACAGTCCCTTTCTGCGGCCTATGAATCAAGACGTAGAACTTTCAGCTCCTTCTTTAGCACCATATCTGCCTGCATGCAGTCATGCTTTCCTGCCAAGACCATAATGGACAAACCTCTGAAACTGTAAGCCAGTCCCAAATTAAATATTTTCCTTTATAAGAGTTGCTGTAGTTATGTTGTCTCTTCACAGCAATAGAACCCCTAACTAAGAGACTCAGGTTGAAGTATCTGGAGGAAAAACAAATAGTGTGTTTGTACTGAACATGTACCATCATTCCTCAAATTCCACAATGTAACCATCTGCACAGCATTTATAACATTGGGATTAAATACAACTTAGAGGTGACTTAAAACTTATAGAGGGGACTGAGGAGATAGCATGCTGGACACGCATGAGGACCCGAGTTTGATCCCTAACACCTACATAAAAAATCTAGAGAGATAGGACATGCTTAGGATCCCAGTGCTGGGTGTGCAGAGACAGGTGAATCCCTGAAGTTTGACAGATAGTCAACCTATCCTAATTAGAGAGTCAGTGAGAGACAACCCCAAAACCCTGTCTCAAAAAACAAGGCAGGTGGTTTCTGAGGCTGACCTCTGTACACACAGAGACACACATGCATGCACAAAGGCAGGCATGTAGACATACAGAGGAACTCTGTGAAAGGGCATAGGTGGCTTCAAGGCATACAGATGGTAGCAGCAGCTGTGCACATGGGAATCCTTTCAGTGTGCTCTACTTACATTCAGGTTGGTTCCAGATCCACCAACTGGGAAACCCAGGGGGCTCTTCTCCTCTATGGCCCCAAAGATCTAAGGGAAGAAACAGATAGGACTCAAACTGTAGGATGCACAGGATATACAGGGTGAGGTGTCACCCATGGCCAATAGCTCACAAATTGGCTTGACTTCTCTGGGGATAGGAAGCCAGGTGGGTGGTCCCCATGACTGTCTGAGGAGAGGCAAGAAAGAGCAATATTCAAGCCCTTTAACCCTATTCCGGGGTGCCTGCATCTATCCATGGTGCACCCTGGCTCTGAGCTGTTGCTCTGACAGATAGAAGCTCCTGGAGGCCGATAAGAAGAACTGGTAGATGAGGCAGGGAAAGTCTCACTGGCCTAGGAGAGAAGAGCTGCTGTAGAGAATGGTGGCCTCCGACCAGGATTACCATCCTGGTCAGCATGCAGCAGCTTCCAAGTATTACTCAGAAGCTAAGTTCCCATCATGGACCTGTTGCTGGGCTCACCTTCAGCATGTGGGTGAGGTACATGGCAATGTTCTCCAGCAGAGCCCGGTTGGGCCTCCTCTTTTCAGCCTTCCTGGCTGCCATGTAGAGGTTGCACTGACTGACCAAAGCCCGCATCTCTTCCATGACAGTACGGGTGTCAATGTTATCACACAGGGCTTCATGAACTGCGGTCTTCTTGTCATAGAAGCTGAGCAAGGAAGAGGAAGGGAAGCAACAGTCAGGCCTGATGCTCCAGCACAGTTCTCTGGAGCCCACAACCAGAGCCACTGCCATTAGCAATTATTGCACTTCTGACATGTGACAGGGCCTGGCCTCATCAGCTACCCAAGACAGACCATGATGGAGAGAGACCCTCAGCCAGCCCAGAAAACACACACACACACACACACACTGAGGAAAAGGCTCCACCTTAC
Organism: Micromys minutus; assembly: GCF_963924665.1. Lineage (NCBI taxonomy): Eukaryota > Metazoa > Chordata > Mammalia > Rodentia > Muridae > Micromys > Micromys minutus. Next base: position 56,054,415 of record NC_137971.1, on the reverse strand, counting down.
TTCTTATTGAGCTCCACTTCTTCAGCTTCCCACTTTTCAAACTGGCCAGTGATGTCTACAGGGGCTCGGAGGATGTCTTTCACGTTTAAGAAAAACTCCTGAAGTTATGGAAGTCAGGTTAATGGCATTTAATCAAGCTTCTACCTAGAAAGCTTGATGTCCTACTAACATGGTGTTACTTGAGGGGAGATCTGTCTACACAACACATAGTTCCAAAAGAGCACTTCTTCCTTGGGACAGAAATGTGACATATTCCCTGGGCAGGAAGCCTAAGTCAGAATGAAATGTCCCGCATGTGAACATGACTTTCACTTTGCAGCTATCAGTTTCAAGAAGTGGCACCAAATGGCCATCACCGTGCCCTGGCTTATGTCAGAAAGCTCATACCACCCACAATGCCACTCCACCTCTGGCAAGAACTAGCTAGGCACTCACATTCATGAACTTTTCATACTGAAGCGCAGACTCCATAGTGTTGCTAGAATAGTCCAGTGTGTCTTTCCATGAATGCATGAGGAATGCCAGTCGCAGCTGCCGTGCTGGGGAGCAGACACATGGCTGCCATTATTCCTGAGCAGCTGCTGGTACCCTTATGCCGTGGGTTTCTGCAGCAGCTGTGCTCACCTGAGTGCTTCTTCAAGGCATCTTTAATGGTGATGAAGTTTTTCAATGACTTGGACATCTTGCAGCCTGCTATTGTCAAGTGGCCCGTGTGCAAGAAGTACCTGACCCAGCAATCATTCTCAAAGTAGGCCTGAGTACAAAGAGACAGAAAGAAGGCTTGGGGGCTGTGGTGAGACCTCACCTGTCAAGTGGTGCTAGACACTTAATACATGGTGTGTGCACCATGCATGAGGTAGGTAGGCACTACTTCTTTTAAGTGGAGCACCTGAGGCTTAGAGGGAATCTGCTGGTGAACCTAAGCCTGCCTGTTAACAAAGGTCAGGCTGTTATCATTGGTATTCAGACAAAATGACCAGTGTTCAACCCTCCCTCAGCTCCTGAAATGGATGTCAAGTTCATCAGGAAGCTCTTCCCAAGAGTACTGCTGATGTCTCTCCAGCAGAGCAGGAGAAGGACTTTGTGCTCCCTTTGTAGTAAGGCAGCCTGTCTTTACCTACCTCTGACTGTGCCAGCTCATTGTCATGGTGGGGAAAGCGGAGGTCAAACCCTCCACCATGAATGTCCATCGAGGCTCCCAGGAGCGTGCCTGCCATAGCAGAACACTCTATGTGCCATCCTGGACGACCCTAGAATGACATAAAGGGCCTTGCTGACCATTCCAAGTGCCCAGACCTCTATTACTGAAGCAAATGACCTTTATGCCTCTGAACCTCACTGCATCGGCTCAGAATCTTCACAGGAACAAACTTAGGGAAAATCTGTTTATATGGTTCAGTCTGTGCTGTGCTGTGGCTGAGCTAGAGCCTGGGAATAATTTCTAGATCCCTAATTACTCAACAAGTGGCAAATAAACACATATACCCAAGTCAAGGATATCATATATCCTCATCCGGACCTCCAGCGTCAAAAACATCAACTTACATGCATAGAAACCCAGAGCAGGGGGCTGGAGAGATGGCTCAGTGGTTAAGAGCACTGTCTGCTCTTCCAGAGGTCCTGAGTTCAATTCCCAGCAACCACATGGTGGTGGCTCACAACCATCTGTAATGGAATCCAATGCCCTCTTCTGGTATGTCTGAAGACAGTGATAGTGTACTCAATATACATAAAATAAATAAAGCTTTAAAAAAAGAAACCCAGAGCAGAAGCCTCCAAGGCAGCCAATCTGACTGTACCCCACTCACAGATCAGGAAACCGAGACCTGAGAAGAGAAGCTGTTCACCCAGAGGCCCAGCATCTATGGGCTCTGCAGCTCTGCATTGCTCCAGACCAGGTTCTGGTCCCAGCAGCACTGCCCATCCTTCCTGGTACCCACTCCACCAACAGAGCTGCCCACTGAAGGACTAAGGGAGCTATGCTAGCAGCCTGTGACACCATCTCTTCTCACTGCCCCTTCTTCCACTAGCAGCTCACTCACCTTTCCCCAGGGGCAAGGCCAGGATGGCTCTCCTGGTTTGGAGGCCTTCCACAAAGCGAAGTCATTGGGAGAACGCTTCTCACTAAGGCGGTCAGCAGAGATGCTCAGATCACCTGTGAATGGTTAAAGGCATTGGGCAGGGTCATTTAATATCAAGTGACTACAGGAGTGTCAGCACTTCTCAAAGCTACTCTATGAGCCATGGTTAACTAACTTGTGACAGACCTGAGTACCGGTCACTACCTGTCAGCAATTAAGTCTAACTCTGAGCCAGAGTCTTAGCTACTATGGCGGTTCCAGAGACACAGCTGCCTCTTCAGCCGTGAATTTCATGTCTGTAGGAGGTCACTATACTTTGGGCTAAAGCTAAGTGGATATGGCTCACTGGGGCACAGCTCAGGAAACTTGGCCCATGCAGTGGGAGCCCAAGGTTGAGAGCACACTCAGCTGCCAGCATGCTGTTTTCCAGAGGTGCAAAGGTGTGGCTGAACTGCTGTGCACCACTTTGTGGAAGCTGAGGTCAGTGGTGACACTCCCCCTTAGATTCACAAAGCACCAGGTAAAATGGCTGAGAGAGATGAGGGTGCCTGCTAGGTACCTTTCCTGCCAGCTTCTCTGAGGCCTCTCAGCGGTAGTGGAGGGAACCACTGGCCAGAGGCACTTGGATAGCAGTATACAGGTATAGAATGGCCAATGACCCAGTATTTCCAAGTACACCATCGACCTGCAGATAGAGCTATAGGGACCCCACTGAGGATCAAGTCTATGTTAGATGAATGGATTGAGTAAATGCCTTTCTTCTGCCGCAGGCTCAGGCCCTGAACTACAAGAGTCTACCCAATCCTTGCATCCATGGAGCCCTGTGGGGAGGCCTGGAAAAGGAAGAACACTTGCTATTCTAGGAAGCTATCTCAGAATCTAAGTCAGCTCCATCTTTGAGGAACTAATGCCCAGGCTTGACGTCTCCCAGGTGTGGTGGGAGGAAAGCACTGCTCCAGATGTGGGACATGCACTGGATGTAGAATGCTTGAGCAAGACTCCTGCCATCACCTCCTAGCCCAGAGACAAACACTGTTAACATCTGATGTGCTCACATACAGAATAAAAAGAATCTCCTCATGAGAAATGCAGATACATGCAGCACCCAAGACAGACCTCAGAGCCTGGCTCCTGTTCCCTCCAGTATCCCTCTGCCAGGAAAAAGCATCTAGAACCACAGCTCTTGAGCTATACAGCATGCTCTTTCAACCAATCTAAGCTAGCAGCCAGAGAGTAACACAGGGTTCCGTGTTACTTGCGTGTGTGGAGAGCCAGCTCCCAGCACATAAAGTCATTCACTCACCTGGCTTTAATTTAACTTCTCTGTGCCTCCATGCACTGCTTTCTTTGCTAGTTTTCTGCCTGACTACCTGCACATTTCCTTCCTCTCTGTTTATTCCCAGCTACGTGTACCTGGCGGTTAGCATTTCACCTGCCTCTGTGCCTCTTGTGCCTCTATGGTCTCCCTTTCCTCTGAAGGACTCAGGAGTAGAAACCTGAGGTAGCTTGACAGTCTCCCAACCCTGTACTGTGAAGGCCTTGCACATCTGCACTTTAGTCACACAATGAAAGAACTGTTTGGGAGAAGCTCAGAACTCTTTCTGCACCTGCCTATGCTTTGGAGACATAAAGGGAAAGATCCCAGAAGCTAGAGAGAGATGGGTCAGTGGTTATGAAAACTGGCTGCTCTGTGAGATGACCTGAGTTCACTTTCCAGCACCTACATGGTAGTTAAAAACTACCTGAAACTCCTATTTTCTGACCTTCTTGGGTTCAAGGCACACACATGGTACATAAACATACACACAAGCAAATACTATACACATTAAAAACAAAACGTCAAAGGGGGAAGGTGTTATTTGATTCCTTCAATCACATCTAGCATATTCAAAACTTTTAGTCCATTGTTAGCCATTGTCTACCCAACCTCTCTGATTCTACAGAGTACGCAGGCTGGCTGGCTCTAGGCATGAGTCAGCATGTGGCCTTGGAACCTTCAGCTTTATCACTGTGAAGTCACCTCTTTAACACCACACACGTCACCTATCCTCCACTGGACCCAATATTAGTGTTGAACTGGCTTAGTTTCTCTCTTGCCAAGGTTCCTATGTTATTTTGTTCAGCTTTTCATTTCTGATATTTCTTTAGAATAGAGCCCTAAAGTGGATATTTTTATAAAGCCTACATTTTAATGGATAGACTGACTTCTAGAAACAAGGGTGTCATTGGGAGATGTATCTGGCATGAAAGTAACTCCTCATCTTAAGAACAGTGTTCTTTCCCAACCTTGGATTTTGTGAGCCTCTCCTTAGCTTTACTATGGGATAAATACTTCTGAAAAGTGTTTTAATATGATCCCTCATGATCCAGGAAACCCCTGACACCTGTGTTTAAAATACTTAGAATAAGATCACCAAACACACATCACTGTACATACATCTAAGCAACACACTCTGTTACAGGCCCTGGGGCCTGAGTCAAGTGCTCCATCAGAACAGATTAGGGTCAGGCTCAGGGCCTCTCTGATAAGTGCCTGTTATAGCAGCCGAAGGCCCATGAACTCTGTGTCAGGACAGTGCAGTACTGACTTCTCTGTTTCTTAAGCAGTGCCATCTTGAGAAAGCTCCTGGCACTCCTTTAGGGGAAGCAGCCTGCTCTTCATGTGCCTGTGTAGGGTACATGGGCGCCCACCATGACCAAGAGGTAGAGACCTGGTGCAGGCCATGAGTGAGGCAAAGCAACTTAGCTTTACTTCTGAATGTGTTCTGTGGACTCTTACCTTCCCCTTCCTGAAGTGCTTTCTGATCCCCAACGGCCTCAGGCACTAGCTTGCCATAGGAGTGCTTTTCACTAGCAGCAAACTTGGCTGTGTCAAAGTAGACAGACCCATTTGAAGCATAGCTGGAAACAAGAGGAAAAGACGTCTCAGCTACGTACCAACACATTGGAGAGAAAGCATGAAGGGCTAGGAAGTGCCAAGGCCTGGGGCCACCAATCCTCTGTTCTCTGCAGCTGGTCAGAAGCCACAGTTTCCTGGGCTAAGTAGAAGCAACAGTGATGCCTCCTGAGGCAGTGTATCCCACACAGACCTTCTGCTTGGTGTATGTAGCCACTCGGTTCCAGCAGAACAACAGCACAACCCCCTGTGACACACCTCCTCTCTGTCTGCATTCTACTGTGTAATCCTGTCATGGCTCTCCATGTGTCTCTACTGTATTTCAACAGAGAAATGCTCTCTCTGACCCACCTTGCCACTTTGCTAGACTAGTGTCTCCTGCTGCCCTGCAGCCATGTCATATGGGGTGAAATAGCACTGTCCCTTCAGAGGTGGTGGCAGCAGGCACTGCATAGAGTCCTTTCTTTTCTAGCCAGAGCAGCCAGCAAGCAGAGAAGAGACTTGAGACCAGGTCCAGTGGTGCAATCAGCAGGTGCACACCAGGGTCCCATCCATAACTCCCTGTTAAGACTCCTCTGAATAGGCTAACTTGAGTGACATGGGAACGTTTGAGGTTGTCAGACATGCTAAAACAGTAGCAGTGAGCTGGGTAATGTCTACACAAAAATCATAACCAGGCAACAGAACACACTCTTAGTGTCTGAATGGTACCAATGTCTTGCGGGGCTCTGCAGTGTCCACGCTTACTATCATGGCCCCAGTGACCTATGGTCATCACTGTCAAGCTTCCAAACAGATATTGGACCAGGTCTTCCTGATAACACCTAGGGGAGGCCACTGGGCCACTCAGAAGAATTCTCATTGCTCAGATAGAATGAGACATACCCCCCAACCTCCATTGGCTGGTTTAGTGGGAAGACAAACACAGTAGACGCAGGAAGAGGAAGCTGAGGACAGCTGAGCACAGGCCTCTGGACAGTCATGAAGACTGTAACAAGAAGAGTGGCTACTGGGTGCTGGTTTGTGGCCAGCCCTGCCTCACCAGCCTGCTTCCTGACTCAATTAGCAAAGTGGATTTTCCCAGTTAAATGCTTGTGACAACAGCATACTATGTATGGATAAAGCAAGGGCTTCATAATGTAATGAGAGTTCTTGCAGGGGAGTTAGAGTGACTTAGGTCAGTTACTAGGCTGGGTGGTGAGAAGGTGTGGCCCCCACCCAGACTCTCTCCCCATGGAGCTATGTGCTCTGGCACAGGAGAGGTGTCTCATGCTCACCCATAACCATTGTCCACAATCTTCTGGACAAAGTTCACAATTTCTGGCACATATTCACTGACACGGGTCAGGACATCAGGAGGGAGAACCTGCGGGGACAGAGACTCAGCAGTGTGAACAGTTTCCTGACGAGTGTGAAAACTTCAGTCTTTGTTAAGCACACTCCTTGGAAAGCATATGACTGTTGGAACTGCCTACAAAGTGTCATCCCTGCTACTTGAGAGTCTGTGGCAGAAGAATCACAAGTTTAAGGCCTACAGGGACATTCCATCGAAATCTTGTTTTAAAATAAAAGGTAAGGGCCAGAGAAATGTTTCAGCAGGAAAAGAGACACAAGGTAGATAAGAGACCTGGTCTTTCCCTGCCAGGGGCCTACAGGGGAGGTGGACGACACCAGAGCACAACCTCTGCACAGTCATGAAGACCATGACAGACTTGACCTGTCTTCAAGGAGTTTTCCATCCCAGTTGCTCCCTATTTGTTTATGTATCTTTTTTCTTCCTTCCTTTTCTTTTCTTTTCCTTGCTTCTTTCCTTTTTTGGAGACAGGGTATTCAGAGCTCTACATTGCCTCTGCCCTCCCAGACCTGGGATTAATAATCAGCAATTTATTTACTGATTTTGAGGCAGTATCACACTACACAGTTCAGACTGGCAATGAACTTGGGAACCTCCTGCCTGTGCCTCCTGAGTGCTAGCTTCCACCCTGGGTTTCTTAGACCTTTCCAAGGAAGTCCTAAGTGCCAGGCATGGGAACAATCAATACACATAAAAACACAAAACCAAGTAGCATCTCCTCACTCCTCATTCAAGTTCAAGGCTTACTCAACCACTCACTGACCTTGCAAAATGAAGATACTATGGACCACAGGGCTTGGTCTGAGGCAACACAAATCACTCACATTCAAGGCTTCCATGTCTTTGTGGAACTCTTCTTCCCAGAACTTGGGCAGTTTGGAGAAAATAGAGTTGTCAGTCACCTCACTGCCACCTGTAGAATCCAGCCAGTCAGCGAGCAAGTCCTTTGCTTCTTCTAGCAACACCTAAGAGAAAGGACACCCATACACAGGCTAGGTTTTATGCAAGCAAAACCAGCAAGACAGCGGAGCCAGAGCCAATCAGAGCCCTGAGGTCACAACCAGTCTTGCAGAGCAGCATCCGTGAGCTGCCATCTCCCACTGTTGGTGTGAAACATGTTCTAACTTACTCTTGCTGTCCTCATCATCCCAGGATGAATGGTTTGAACATGTTACCTTCAGCAGTGTAGGGCTGTGAGGCCACACAGGCAGTCTGTGCTCCATCATAGGAGCACAAAACCAGAGCAAAGGGTAGGACAACATGCAGATGGCCTGGCACAGCAAGGGCATCAATCAGGGAGGTCACAAGGCCCAGCACACCGACAGGAAAGGATACAGGGAGGCTCCCAGGATGGCACTGCTGTTAGTGTTCCTGGAAGTAGCAAGGCAGATCTTTTCAAAGTGCTCATTCTTCCCCACATGAAGGGATAGGAAATACAGAAAAGGCAAAAAGAAGCTGGGTATGGTGGCTCATGCCTTTACTCAAAGCACTTGGGAGGTTGAGCAGGAGTACTGCTATGAACTTATAGCCCGTCTAGGCTATAAATAAGGAAGCCAGGTGTGGTGGCACGCCTTTAATCCTAGCACCTGGAGGGAACAGGTAGAGGCTGGGAGACTTCTGTGAGACTGAGACCAGCCTGGTCTAGACAGTGAGTTTGAGGACAGCCAAGACTACATAGAGAGGTCCTATCTCAAAAATGAATGAATGAATGAATGTAGTAAGCTGAGTTTGCAGATAAGTACTGAGAGTGTATAAGTGTCATGTCTAGAAAAATGTAACCTTTAGATGAGATGCAATAGTACCCACAAGATGCCATGGAGATGGTCCAGGCAAATGTAAACAGAGAAGTAAAGGAAGCTCTGAAATATAGTCTACTAACTAGTATACACTCCAGAGGCAGGGCAGGGTGGCTGGAGAGAAGTGGAATACGACCAGAAGAGTGGAACAGAGCTGGGCCTCTGACAAAAATTCCAGAGGGAAAAAAGGGTAACAGCAAGGACCCAGGAGAATGCCCAAAGACTTGTCAGAACTCAGGTGACAGCCACCACCAGGCTGGTAGCTCATGCATGCCTGGTAATGTTATGAGACAGCAGGAAGCTACACGAGAGTCTTCAGAAAGAGTTAGGCAGAAAAAACAGAAGATGATTTACAGGACAGCATCCTGTCCTTAGCTATTGCCAACATTGGGAGCTGGCAGTCAGTAGGGCAGCCCAGGGGCTTGAAGTAGTATACCCAGGCAGCACATCCTGCAAACCACCCAAGATCAAACTGGAAGGGACACTGTCCTAAGAAGCCAACAGCTGGACTTCCCACTGAGAACTCACAACAGTACTTCTCAAAGCTGCCCAAGAGAGGACATTCAGAGCTAAGTACACACCATCCAGGTGTAACTAACAGAAACTGGTCTTGTCCAAAGAGAAACTGGCTCCATGGGCACCGCATCCCTAGAAAAGTGGGTATCAAAATCTAGTCCATTCAAAGGTCATAGTACCAAAGCCATAGTAAAGCCTGAAGCCTAGAGTGTTCTTGAGAGCTGTGGAGCCCAGCCAGCATCCACCAGCAGGGGGCGGGGAGGGGTGTGTGTGTGTGTGTGTGTGTGTGTGTGTGTGTGTGTGTGTGTGTGTGTGTGTGTGTGTGTGTGTGTGCATGCATGCACTGTAATCTTCCACTTTTTTTTAAAAAGGATTTTTTATTCATGTATATTCATATGTGCCTGCCACATGAGTCTAAGTATAACAGGGGCTAAAAGAGGACATCAGATCCCCTGAAGTTGGAGTTATAGGTTGTTTGAATCACTCACTTTTAACTACTAAGATATCTCTCCAGCCCAGAAACCTATATTTAACAGCTACAGGTAACAGGACCAATGGATGTTCAGGAAATGCTAGGCAGAAAATGGAGGTCATGAAAGTGAACGTGACCTCAGCGAGAAGAGACTGAGGTGAAAGTTCAAAGGGCTGAGACACATAACAGAAGCTTTAAAAACAAGAGACTACAACATGCAGTTGGGAGCTGTGTTCTGATCTCCTGGGGTTACTTGGAAAAGATGGGGAGCATGTACATTAGGCCATTCAGTTACAACTCGCAGCACTGCTGCAGAAGTGACCAGTCTGATGTGCTGCTGGGTGACAAACACCCACTTAGCACTGCTTCAAACAGAAGCTAGGAAAAAACAGTTATGTATCACTGGACTACTTCCAGTGAAGGAGCCCACAAGGCAGTAACTACAGAGGCCAAAAGAAACTAAGACCCTGGGCCTCACACCTGCAATACCAGTACTTGGGAAACTAAGAAGCATAAAGAAAAGCTAGCCTGGGCTACACTGATTTTTGGATAGCCTGGCCAAGATCACTCAGCAAACAGGAAGCAGGAGGCTGGATTTCAACAGCTGCCCCAGAAACTGGCCACTGAGTGAGGAATAGAAGTAGGCTGGCCCTTAAGTCCATGTTGGCCATCTAATGCAGGGGCTTGAGTACTTTTAGGGACTAAGTTGCCTTCAACATGACAGGAGATGAAATACCTCAGAAAAAAACTAACCTTAAACTTGAAACCCCTAATTAGATGGCCTCCAAATGTATAAATTTGGAAGAGAAAAAGACTGGATTTTAGTCCCGATGCCAGCAGTGAGGACACACAGGGAGTGTGGAAATGCTGTGCTCACGGCAGGTGTGAGGCAGAAACAAAAGCACAGGCTCTTCTTAGCTATAGGGGGATGTGAGAATTTATAGCCTTACCTCTTTTCCTGTTTACTCTCTCAGCTTCCTGCTCTGACTGCCTGCTGCTATGCCTTCCCCCATCATTATGAACTTTCTAGAACCACATGCCACCTCCTGGAACCACCCCCTCATACTCCTTCCTTACATTGCCTTTGTTCATGTTTTATCACAGGAACAGATATATATATATATATATCTGATACAAGTAGCAATGAACAACTGGAGATCAACATTTTTTAAAATGTTCCATAAAGTAGCCCCAAAACAGTCATGAAAAGGTGCTAGACGGCACATGCCATCAATGAAATACACATTAAAACACAGCAGAGCTAGGCACCGTGGCACACACCTTAAATCCTTGTACTCTCTATGAATTCGAGGTCAGTCTGGTCTACATGAGTTTCAGGCCAGCCTGGGCTAAAAGAAAGACCCTATCTCAAAATAAAATATAATAAACACAGTACAGGGACTAGAGAGCTGGCTCAGAGGTTAAGACCACCTGCTGCTCAATCATGGCAACATAAATTTGGATCCTAGTACCCATAACTACCTATAAGTGCAGATCCAGAGGATTTGACTCCCCCTTCTGACCTCTGCGCGCGCGCGCGCGCGCGCACACACACACACACACACACCAAACAAACAAATAAACCCAACCCGATTACCAAAAGCCCCACACCTATGATGATGACAGAGTCTCCAGGACTCTGCTGGTGGCACAGCAGTGGGGACTCTTTTAAAGCCAGTTAAGTACAGAATGGTACGAAGATAGTTGGCAGCTTAGTAAGAAATAAGCATTTGCTTGCCATATGATCTGGCAATTGCATTCATTGTTATTTACCCAAAAGAACTGAAAACTTATGTCTACACAAAGCCCACACACAGCTGTTTATAGCAGCTTTATTCATGACTGCCAGGCCTAGAAGCAAGATACCCTTAAGATAAACAAATGGGTCCATCTAAACAATGGGATATAGAGTATTAGCCAGTGCATAAAAGATAGGCCCTATCAGGCCATGAAAAAGAGGAAACTTAGACCACGAATTTCTATGAGAAGCAGCAGCAACTATGAAATAATTACAAACACCTGGCTTCTTACACAAAGCCTCTAAGTTGTTGGGAATTTCCTGGGTGAAAGAGCAGCTCTTGTTTCCTGAGGGAACAGCCTTGGAATGGGTCGGCTAGTCAAAAGAGTTCCAGCTACCAAGGTTACAAAGGGAGAGGATGGAAGACCAAGCTGATCACCAATGGCCATCAACAGTCTAATCAAACATGCTGTGTCACAAAGGCTCAAAAAAATCAAGAACATAGGCTATGGTAGTCATGCGTAATGCCAGCATTTAGGAAGCTGAGGCAGGAGGATAATCAGTTTGAAGTCAGACTAGACTGTTAAAAGACACTATCCCAATAAATAAACAAAAAAATAAAGCCAACACAAAAAAGCCAAAGGACACAGTTGGGAAACTCTGGATAGCTGACGATTGCTACCAATGTTGGGATTAAGGGTGCCTGCCACTGTGCCTGACTCTGCTGCATTTTGATTTGTATTTCACTGATGACATGTATTGGGTGAGTAAGAACAGTGACCTGGCTGGACCTTGTCCTCTGCATGCTTTACTAATTTAGGTGAAAGTTATTATTTGTGGTTGGTAGCTGAAGTGAGGCCTTCATGAGGCCTTCACCTCAGGCTCTGAGGCCATCTTCACTGAATGACTGAACTGCAGGGCGTCCAGCAGGCGTCTCTGGAGGACTGGTGGTGGTGTGTAAGGTGAGGAGCAGGAAACTTCTCACCTTTTGATGTGAAACAGGAATGTTCTTCTACCTTGCCTGATAGCACAAACCTACAATCATGACAACATCAAGGCTAGTCTGAGTAATACAAGGAGACTCATCTTCCAAAAAGAGAGGAGAAAAGGTTGGTGTTGGCTAACAGAGTGCTTACCCAGCATGAACAAGGCCCTGGGTTTCTGTCCCAGCCATGGGAAGAAGAGAGGGAAAGACAGGGAGGGAAGGAAGGGGGTTTAGTTAGAACAGAAGGAGAGGCAAATGATCCAGTGTCACAGAGGACTGTCCTCTCAGCTGACTTTTAAACTGTGTCAATAGGCTGAATTGTCAAAACTAGCAAAGACAAACAGAATCCCAACAACAGCTGAGGAACAGGAGACACACCAAAAAGAATCCCGCGTCGGTGACTATGGAATACAGAATCTTCTCCAGCATAAGAGCTCCCAACCTGACACCAGAACTCAGCCCCCTGCTCAGAAGCACAAGACAGACACCCCAGGACAGATGCACTCTACAAGCTAGAATAAGTTGTACCCAAATAGCAACCAAGTTGACGTGAAAAGTACAATCTACTTTGAAATAGAAACAGACTTCACAAAAGGTTAGAAAGGTTATCAAAAGCTGTTACAAGCACATGCCATCAGAGTCAGAAAACAAGGCTGGGAGCGATGAATGGTGTGTGCCTATAATCCCAGCACTCCTCCAATCTCAGCACTTGGAAGGCAAAGGCTTGCAGACTTCCATGAGTTTGAGGCCAGCCTGGTCTACATAGTAAGTTTCAGGACAGCCTAAGCTACATAGTGAGAGCCTGTCTCCAAAACAAACAAACAACCCATCCCCTCCTATCTGAACCAGAAAATGAGGTCCACCTATTAAGGAGTAAGAGGAAACAGAGCAGAGCAAACCTGAACAAAGAATGAAGGCTAGGGCTGCAAAGATTGCTTGGTAGTTAAGAGTGTTCAGTTCCTAGCACCCACACAGCAGCTTTTGACAGCCCTAATTCCAGTTCCAGAAGATCCAATACCCTCTTTTTGACCTCCATAGACTCCTGTTTGCTTATAAACTCACCTAGGCATGTACACACACATCTTCTACTACTGCTGCTGCTGCTGCTACCACTGCTGCTACTAAAATCCTAAAAAAAAAAATAATGAAGGAAAGAAGCACCCAAGACTGGGCAAAGGCTGATGGTGGACAGATCTAGAGACTCAGCAGACCAAGCAGCTTGGGGAGCTAAGAGGTTCCTTCTTCCGAGTGCCTAGCCCTGCTGCAGCAAGTGCTCTGCTCTAACACTGTAGACCACGAACATAAGAGTCCTCGATTTGCTTCCTGGAGTCTAAGCTGTTGACTGTGCTGAGTAGAGAAACAACTCTGACTGCTGAGGCTCCTGTGAACTTCCCTGGGAAATATGGCTCCTACATGGATGATCTTTCCAGGGCAGCACAGCCGATTCAGAGCTGTATGGAATCCTGTAGCATCTGCCTGTTCTCAACATGGGTGTCCTACCTGTGTCACTGTGACCAATCTCAGGCAACAATGTGACTCCACACTGAGTCTCCCAGGTTCTTCAGAGAACCTCAGAATGTATGGGTGGTGTTGGAGACGCCCAAAAGTCACCCAAACAAATACATGATCTAACACTCAGCAGTAATTCCATGTTAGAATATGGTCTAAAGAAACTCCTAGAAACTTGCACCACAGATGCCACACCACAGCTCACACATGGATGTAATAACACTAGCAGTTGGGAAATGCAAACACAGGACATCGAGTGACTGCCTCCCACACAGGTATAGGACAAATGCTGGTGAGAATGCACGAATGTGCCAACAGAATGCCATGAATGTAAACAGAATGCAGAACAAAGAATCAACGTAGGCTCCTGCAATTCCACTTCTAGCGTATGCAAAGAGCTTCTAAAAGCAGGATCTCGAACAGAGATTTGTACACCATGTTCTCAGCACCTCAACAGCAAACAGTAGAACAACATAGATGGGCACAGACTCAGGAGTGGACAGCCAGGGTCCATCTCATGATGAAAGGTCGTTTGCCTTAAACAGGGCAGAAATGCTGGCCTACGTTGCAACATGGATGAACCTGGAAGACATGGCGCTAAGAGAAGCCAACCCCAAGAATTAAAAGTGCACTTACTCAAGTCCCTAAAACCCTCAGACACACAGAAGATGGGATACAGTGCCAGGGTCTAGGAAAAGGGTGTGGTGACCAGTGCCTCACAGATAGCTTCAGTCTGAGAAGGTGACAAGCTCCAGTGGTGGATGTGGTTCCAGTGGCATGAAAGTGTGGCTGATCTCGGTACTGAGATTTGTGTGCTTACAGGGTTAAGATGGCAGCTCTCATGTTATACATCTCTCTCTCTCTCTCTCTCTCTCTCTCTCTCTCTCTCTCTCACACACACACACACACACACACACACACACACACACACACACACACACCATGCACGCTTCCATATATAGCACAGGCTGACCTGGTACTAGCTACAATCTTCCTGCTCAGTCTCCCAAATTCTGGAATGTCTGATATTTTTTACGATGTGTTCTGGTGGAAGAAACTTTATGGTGAGATTGTTGGTCACCTCAGAAGCACTAGAAAGGATCTTAGCCCAGAAGAATGGCAATGATCTCATGTGGGCCCATCTCAAAAACAGCTGAGAGAAAGAACATGGCCTTCAAGTTTATCCACATGGACTCATAGACTTGTCATAAATACCAGACTCTATCCTGTAAGAACACAGAAGAGAGAAAACTGAACAGAAAAAGAGAGCAAAGGTAGAATGGTCAGCTCAGGTGGGGGCCCAAGGTCAGGGCAAGGTAGGACACAATCTGTAACACTGCAGCCTAAACCTCTCCCAAGTACACCTTCATTCTGCTTGATGACCTACAGCCATGATACTTGCAGCTGGTTGCCTTGAATTAAAGAATGTCCAGCAGAGGGTGCTAGCAGTAAGGGGAAGGACAGAGAACAGGATAATGCCCCTCACTTTGTCTCAAGGTTTTTTCAGGAGTAGTTGTATTAGCCCCAACTACTGCCAACCATGAGTTGCTGCTCACTTCACCTTCAATTGCTGGCTCTGCTTTCTGCTACCAAGAAATGTAGATCCAGTGGATAATTGTGGAATTGGGAAAACTGATGGCTGCTCCCCTGCATTCAAAGTAGAAGTGGTAGGAAGGAGCATGGAGAAAAGGGAACTGCAGTATGGGTTCTCGGTAAGCCCAGATTCGAGCCAGGTGGTGCTGAGCTTCCATCCCTGGAGAATGGGACAAGAGCCCGAGGGTCCCAGATGGGATGGGACACTGACTAAGTAAGCATCAAAGAATGGAGCCACAGGCCTGGGTCATCTTGAATGTGACCCAATCTTATGCACAGTATGACACTTTATACAGATGGAGTGCCGAGGACCTGGAAGAGCTCACCTGTACATGGCTGTCTACTTCCTCTCCAGAGGGGCTGGAATGCATTGCCTGTTCCAGTGGTTCTGTGGCAAGCTTCACAGAGTTCTGGATCCGCTCCAGCATCTGCCTCTTGTCAGGATCTGTTGTCTCACTTAACTTGACTGAAAATGGCTACAACCATAAGAACAAATCAGTCAGGCATGAGCAGAACCCTGCATCCTAAAGATGACTCAAGGCATTAGAATACTGTGTTCTGTCCTGTTCAGACTTTAGCTCCCAGTTTAGGTAGATCTGCTACCTTTCCTCACAGTGGCTGGGCTGGATGCCTAAGTTTATTGAGTAAGTGGCCCCATGCAAAATATGTATGGCAGTGTACATCCAGCAAACCTCAACAGCTGGACGTTACCTTTGTGTCAAAAGTGCCCCTGCACCCGAGTTCCCAGTTCTGTCAGACCAAAGATTGCTATGCTCTAACCTAGTTTCTTCCCAGGGACAGCGCCATGAGCATTCCAGATTATTACCATAGTTGCTAAGGGTAGTGTGTGATAGGAAGCAGACTAACCCGTAATCTCACCGTAAGTGTGGAGGTTTAAAAGAACTGTCTTCTGTAGGCTCTGCTATTTAAACACTTGGGCCCAAGGTAGCAGTGCTGTCTGGGGGCTTTAGAGGGTGAGCTCTGGGAACTTAAAGCCATGCCCTACTACTTCCAGTCGGCCTCCTCTGCTCTGTGCTTGTGTCTGAGGATGTGCACTCTTGGCTCTCTGCACCTGCTACCGTGCCTCCCTGCTATGATGGACTCATGACCAGAATAAACAATAAGTTGCCTCAGTCAGTGTTTAATCACAGAAATAGAAAAATAACTAAGACACATCTAGGAACTACACATTGAAAGGAGGCTTGTTCATGGCAAAGGTGTGGAAGTAAAGAGAACATACTTCCTCAGTGAAGGTCACAGCACCGTGAACATGACAAAGACTTACAGATCAAGGGTCTGCCTTGTGGTCAGAGTCGGGCATCTGATTGCTTGTGAGCTTAACACTGAGGACCAGACAGCAAGAGGGATGGAGATGGATCAGGTATTTCTCCTAAGGGACAGGAGCACCACCTACTCTGCACTACAGTACCTATAGAACTCTGCCCTGATGCCTGTCTCATAGGCCTGGCAGGGGTAACACCTGCTATGGCTTTGGGGCCCCAATAAAGCTGACTTGAATTCTAGAAAGGGGTGACACTGGGCCTAAGAGGCACTAGGAGGAGGCAAGGGTGGTATCCATGGCCTCTACCTTCATGGCATCACGGACATCCGTCAGGAGCTGGGCAGCTGGGCGTTTCTGCTCCCGATACTGCTCAAACAGGTAGTTCTGCCGTGCCCTCCTGATGATCTGTGGAGGTGGGAGACTGGTTATGATCAGAGATACTCCTCCCATGTGTAGAATTGTTCTTACACTTCAACTGAGTGAGGGTCAAGAGGCATGGGGACAGCCACGGGTCCCAAACACTGTGGCACTGTGGGACACCATTACCATCTGTCCTTCTGTACCTACAAAGTGGGGCTGAGGTCTACTGTGAACATCTGCATGTCTAAGGACAGGACACTGAGGCCCCAGCTTTTTCAGCTAGCAAGATACAGAGTGGACCTGCTTCCAAAGAACCAGGAGTTATGGACACTTAGCCAATGCCAGAATCTGCAGATTTCTTGCAGCACCTAGGCACCTGTGCAAATGACTCTACATCTGCATAAACTGTATCAGTTCACAGCAGGGACTCAGTGTTTATTAGGTCAGACATGAGCCTGCCTCCCCTCCAGCCCATCTGTCCATCCAAACAGTCCTGAAACTCCGTACACAGTCCAGACTGGCCTCACACTCAAATCACCAAGTCTCAGTCTTCTAGGTGATGGTCAGCAGCTGTATTTTCTTATCTTAAAGGCCTGCTTCTTCTCTTGTCACCCGTTCAAGTCTGAATGTTAACACAGGCGCTCCCTTTACCTTATCATCAATGTCTGTGATGTTCATGCAGTAAAAGACATCATACTGGAAGTAATCCCTCAGCACCCTCCTCAGGATATCAAAAGAGATGTAGGACCTGAAGCAATGGAAAGCACAATTTCCCAGCTGGCACACAGTGCCTGTTAGTTTGATATTGCAAGAAGAACATGAACAGATTGATTGCCCTAAAACTGAAAACACCCCCAAATCCTGTTTTCTGAGCACCCACATGATGCCGCAAAGACAAACTTCCATGTTATAAAATATTTCATGAACAAAAGTGTTATGAATTAAAATTAGACTATGTGTATATGATATACATGAAATAAGTAAATGCTATGTTTCAGTATGAGTTCTATCCCCCAAGACTTCCTGCTTATATGAAAATAGTCCAAAATCTGAAAACCTGCGGCCCTCAGCACCGGGACCAGGCACCTGGGGCTAAGGAAATTCAGCTCATTAGGGGCAGGCTCCACAGCTTTGACCCCATCAGCCATCAACTCTGAAAAGTCACACCCATTAATGTGTGCGTCTGTGTGGGTCAGGGAAAGGGTCCCAGCCCACTACACCTAAGGTCTGCATGTCTGGTACATATCACATGTTCACTGGGGTAGATTCCAGAATGGCAAGCACAGCACCTGTATACTTCCCCTTTCCACTGCCTTTAGTCGTCCACCAGTAGATTCCCCAGCATCAGACCCACCTGGCATGTCCCATGTGAGATGCATCATAGACAGTCGGCCCGCAACAGTACCACGTCACCTTCTTCCCATCTTGAGGTATAAATACATCCTTGTTAAAAAACAAGGAATGCCATCACCAGAAACTCAAGACACTCCACAGCACAGCAAGAGGAGCCACAAACAGCACGCTAACCGACGGCTGAGGGCCATTTATTTGTGAGCCAGAATCTGGATTTGAATTCACAGTCCTCCTACCTCCACCTCCCAAATACTTGGATGACAGGCCTGAGCCACAACCAGCAAGGTCTCCTGTCTCCTGTTTTACTGATAAAGTCATGGCATTCAGTAAGCTGTGTCGTGAGAGCCCTGAGGTGTCCTCACCCCCTCCCTCCATGGAGCTCTCCTGCTCAGAGTGGAGAAGGGAACAAAGTTTCTGTTGTGAAAATGTCAGCTTAGCAAAAATTAAGCTAACAAATACCAGCCTGAATCCTAAAAGCTCTTGACAACCACCTCAGGAGATTGGCACTGATGCCACCTTCCTCAGATAAAGAACAAAAGGCTAGCCAAGGTCTGTCCTTCCCAGAGGAGCCTGGCTTAGGGGCCAAAGCATCCAAACACTCATAGACTTCTCTGGGGGTGTCACTGTCAGCGTGTTATATATGTTACAGGTCTGGGACCTGTCCCAGACATGTCTCCTGCTTTCTGAGCACATGACCAAACACTCAGCCAGTGTGCTGGAGATATGACTGCATACTGCTTTGACAGACCTGAATTCAGTTCCCAGTACCCATGCTGGATGGCTCACAGCCACCTGTAACTTTAGTTCTAAGGGACCTGAAGCCTCTGGCCTCTGTGGACACTGTATTCACATACTTATACCTCCAAACAGACACATGTATATACATATAATTAAAAGCAAAACATAAAAAAATTATAACCATCCTACAACTGGAGAGCTTTCTGAAGCCTGTGCCACTATGGGTGTGAGCTAAGTATAACAAACCATGATGAGCCTGTCAAGTCAGGAGGCTGTACTGGTTTCCTGCCACATGCTGGGGCTCCAACACTATCTGACGGGTTCCCTAATCTGCTTGGTTTAGGACAGTGTATGGCAGCCATGAGTCCTCCTGAAAGCTGCCAGCACTTGGCTTGGCTGTTATTAACCTTGAACACTCAGGCCTGGTCAATGCTGGGAGGCCAGCAGGCGGCTTCCCCAAAGCACATGGACAAGGCAACTGTGCCCTGGTTTCAGAGCACAGCTTTGTCTGGGTTGTAGAGGCCAAGGCAGAGAAGTAACAGAAGATGCAGAGGCCATAGTACAGCACTGGAGTAACAGAAGGACCCTAAGTCTAAACTGAGGAAACATGGGAGCTATGTGGTTAGCAGACTATGATTTGCCCTGCAAGGGCACAGGGCATCCTAACTTTCTTACCTTGTTCCGGGTGAGGCTATTGTACAGGCGGAGCCTGCAGGGCTCAGTCCCTGCTGGCGGGGACCACTGAGGCTGCACTCGCCGGCCTTTACCTGGAGGCAGAAGAGCAGATGGATCACATGGCAGCATTCTGTAGTACAAGTGGGTCACCTCTGGCTCTCAACACCAGGGTTGAACAATAGCGTTTGTGCTCTGAGACAGATACTCATTTTGTAGCCCTGGCTGTTCTAGAACTTCCCATGTAGTTCAGGCTGGCCTCAAACTAAGGATCCTCTGGCCTCAGTGTTGTCAGTGCTGGGCTTAAAGGCATGTGGTTTGTGATTTTTCAGCTCACATTCTACTGTTGCATCCCAACAAACAAGACTTCGAGAGACTCAAGAACACCACATGGCATGCTACACACCTCCCACCACCACTTGGTCATGCTCCCTTCTAGTCACACGCTGCTGTCCATGCGTCTGGGTCTCCATAGGCTCTGACTATGAAGTGGCAATAGCACTGTAGCCCTGACTGCCTCTAGCTCTCAGGATCCTTTGCCTGGGCAAGGTAAGAATCTGTGGACACTTTGTGACACACGGACCACCTCCAAGTCACCAAGTGCAGCAAAGATCAAGGTAAGAATGGCCTCCAGCCCCTTGTCGGCCCCACAACCCAGCCTCTTTCTCTCAGGCAGTGCCTGCTGTCTGGCTACTACACGACAGTCACTCTTTAGCATGTATCTTCCCTGAAGACAGACCTGTTTCTAGAAAAGTTGTCCCTAATCTGCATGCTTCAGTACTCTGTCACAACGGTGATGCTCAAGCCTCACAATCTCAGTCCAGAAAAGCTGACTGAAGCCCACCAGGAAACCATGTGATCACCCACAGTCTGTCCATGCTGTCGGGCATACCTGCCTTCCTCCTCAGTACTGCTGAGAGCCAGGCACTGTGTTGCTCTCCCATGCAGGTCTACATGTATGGATCTCACTTGGCCACCTGTGGCAGACCGTCTATCAGCCCCCCTCACCTCTAATGAGCAGAGGTGGAAGGTCTTGAACTGACCTGGTCCTGGTCTTCTCTCACCATGGATACTTCTCTTGCAACTGGCCACCTCTGGCTCCTATGCAAAATTGACTATAAATGCCACAATGCATGAGCAGGTCTACCTGTTGATTCTGCTTTAAGAGTCACAGAGAAATTTGTTATGGGCACAGGCCATTTCCAGGCTCCATTCTTGCCCAGATCATATTAGACAGAAAAGAAGAGACTGGTAAAGGGGAGGACCATCACTGTGTGGAAGGTAGATGAGGGAGGTGACATTGGTCAGCAGCAAGCAGGAGCTCCTTCCTCCAAGTTAAGTGTGGGATCCCATCACAGGTAGACACAGGCTGGGATAGAAGAAAACTCCAAAACCTTCACCAGACACCAAGTTCAGTCTCAGCTTACTCTGAGCACACTAGTACCTGACCAGAATATATCTCAGTGTGATGGAGGATTCTGAAACTGTCCTTCCTCAAAAGACTCAGAGGTGACAATAAAAATGGAGGTGCGGCTGGATTCTCACAAGGGACACTACCAAGGGCTGCACACCGAAGGCTGCCACAGCCCCACAGCCAGTGATAGTCTTTAAGCTTATCTGGCAGAGACACATTGAAAACCAGTGCAATAGAGCAAGATACATAACAGTCTGCCTTGCACGGGCTCTCTGGGTCAACAGGGCATACAGGTGAGGTTCTTAGACTCTTCCTGAACTCACAACCCAATGACCCACAATAGTTTCCTAGGTGTTGTCAGCCTGTTTAGGTTTCTTCTGAAACAGTCACTTCACACAAACACACGAAAACAGTCCCACTCCAGGCCAGGCACCCGTGATGGCATAAGTCCTGGTATTGAAAGTGTCGCTGACTACAAAACAGACAGCTTTCTAACACAACACAGACAGTTACAATTTGAAAATAGGATGCAAAGGGCTGGAGATCCAAAGATGAAGAAGCTGAGAAGCAATAGCCAGCCCCTAGAGTGTGAGGTAATGCTTGAGCCCCACATACAGGTGAGAGCTCCCAAACAAGTTCAAAGCCCCGGCCACACACAGGGTGACAGAGGGAAGGATGGTGAGAAGTGGACTGGCTCCTCAGGAAGGGAACTATGAAGACTAAAAAGAACACACACACTTTCCACGTTAGAGAGGATACTTTGCTGCTAAGGCCTCAGCTTTGAGGTGGCAAGATGTGACATATTTTACGTACAGAGCAGCAAGCAGTGAGACCGGTGGGCTATGCTGTGGGCTTCAAGTGAGCAAGTGCTCTCATTTGGAAAGCATGCTTTAGAAGACACTCAGGACAAGGAGAATTCTAATCCCCATAGCCATATGGAGGCAGACAGAGCTACTGTCAATCCAGAGACACGTGCAGACACTAGACTCTGGAGCCTGGGCCTGCCAAAAGCCAGTACATGGTTACAGGCAGCACAGCTCCATCCTCCTTCTCCTCCAGCCATGCTTTTGTATGTTTTTGTTTATGGGATCTGACCTAATACATTTTCTTCACAAGATTACAAGATCCTGATGGCCCTGTGGGGTAGCTGTGGTGCTAAAGGAAGCAAGGCAATTCTGTTAGTGCTGCCCTTGGTCAATCTTCCAATCAACAGCATCCCCCAGAGAAACCTCAGTAGATAGTGGCTGACTGTAGTGGGAGACCCTTCTCTTCATGAGGCCCCCGAAGAAGCAATGCTCTGCTGTGTCCACTGACACAAATAGTGGTGTGTCTGTTTGGTTCTTCCCAGGACCATAAATGAAGCCTAGATGGGTGGCTGTTGAAACCAGGGTCCATCCCCAATTTCCTTCCTACTGCTATAACTTAGAGTTGGGGCACAGTATTCAATCTGACTCCCTGAAACCTTTGGAGAAGACACTGGTGTTACATCTGGAACTCAGTTAACATCTGGGACACAATGTTGAACACAGGAATAGCAGAGGTCCAGAGAAGACTATCTATGCAGCCATACTTCCTACCTAGGCTGGAGCAGGGTTTTACTTGGAATAATACAGAAAAATCAAGACATCTCCTGACTCTAGAAGACCCTTCAATATGCTCCAGGTTTCCAACCCAAGCTTAAAAAGCCTCAAGGAGGCCACCAGGAGGGACAACCATATGTCAGCACTCAGCCACATGAAAAAGTGTATTACAACAATGGAAATCTGGGGCTCAAGGGCCTCAGGAAACTTCAGAAAGAAGCACCCACAGAAGAGAGCATTCCCATATAGCCAGATCAAGATGACAAATGATTTGCGTCCCAAGCCAGAGGCGCCTCACCATCCTAACAAATGTGCCCAGGGACACCAGCAGCACTCACAGGCACGACTGAAGTCATCTTAAAGCACAGACAAGAGACTTATGTGTTTTTTGAAAGTTCAATATCAATGAATACAGCTCTGATATTTAGTGAAATTGCACCTGAAGAGAAACAAATGTAAGCTATGGGACTAAAGACAAGAACCAAGAACCACAAGCTGCTACCAGCAAAGCATTAGCTAAACCCCAAGACAGGCCTGTAGCATCTAGTATGGCCCAAAGAGGTCCCAAAGGTTTCTCTGGGCAGGATATTCACTGCCCTGTAGTACCTCATGCTCTTGACCTTGAAGCAGAGGTTCACTGCTGTTACTCACTTGCTTGGAGCCTGCAGGGCTCGCCTCTGCCTTGGGGGCCACCCAGGAGCGCTTCTATGTGCCTGAACCACCGGGCCACGTGGAAGAGCCTTGAGTCAGCGGGAGGGGCCGAGAGCTGCCTGAACACGTCCACATCTGCCTGGGATAGGGAGTACCCCTGGACATAGCTACGCGTGCTGAGGTGTTGGTCCAGGGCCTGTACCCTGGCTGCCTCGTCACTAATGCTCAGAATGGACCTGTAGTCGGTAGCTGCAAAGACAGAGGGCACAGGATGTCAGAGGGCAACCCATGACATCAGGCAGGCAGGCAAGCAGGCAGAAGAGCACGTCAGACAATTGAGTAGGGGAGATACTAACATCAGACAGGCAGGTAAGAGGGCATGGGATAGAAAAATGAAGAGGTCACAGGATGTCAGGCATGCGCAAAAAAAGCTGCCAAGGAACAAGAGCCAGACAGCTGTGTTTGTCAAAGCCATTTCCTGCATGTCAGACATCCAGAAAAGGAAGGACCACAGAGTGGGCATGCGGAGAAGTGGGTGGCAGGAGGAAGGCAGGGTGACAGTGGAGTAGGTAAGGTTTCCTCCAAGAACCTTAAGGAAAGGTTTCCCACGTATACTGAGATGGTCTGTAGTGCCATGAGTGATGTAAATGCCCGGAACTGTGTACTTTAAAATGGCTAACTTGGCTTAGGCATTTTGATGTATACCTTTAATCCTAGCAGAGGCAGACCCAATCTCTGGGAGATGTAGCTCAGAGCACTCACCTAAAAAGTATAAGGGATGCCCAACACCACAAAATAAACTAATCAATTAATGAAATGCTACTTGTATGCTCGGGGAGGGTAGCAGCTGAAGAGCCCTCAGCATATGACATAGCCATGCATAAGCCTGTAGAGTGGAACAAACATGGCTTCCAGAAAGGAAAAACCATATATCTCCCTAGGTTCTCCAAACCCACTAAGAGTGCTCAGGGCTGCCAGGAGGAACTAGTCTGAGGACACCTGACTCCTCCACTGGGGCACCTTCTACAAAGAGTGTAATAGCTACAACTGCCATCGCCCACACCCCTGAGAGTGTACAGATTCCAGGCAATGTTCTGCATGAGCTCCAGGAGGATAGAACTCTGAGCTTCTATCATGGCTGGACTTTTACATCATGCCTTGGCTAATTTTATGTCAACTTGGTATAAGCTAGTCATTTAGGAAAAGTGAGCCTCAGCTGTAAACATTCCATTACCAGAATAGCCTAGGAGCAAGCCTGTAGCACATTTTATGAATTAGTCATTGAGAGCCAGCCCACTGTGGTGGTGCCATTACTGGGTACGTATTAAGAAAGCAGGCTGAGCAAGTCATGAGGAGCAAGCCAGTTAACAGCACTCCTCCATGGCCTCTGCATCAGCAATTGCCTTCAGGTTTCCTGCCCTGTTTTGAGTTCCTGCTCCACTTCCTTCAGCAATACAGAATGTCACCTGAGAGTTGAAGAAATAAACCCATTCTTTCCCTGGGTGGTTTTTGGTCATGCTATTCTATCACAGCAGTAGAAATCCTAGGACACACTGCATGCTCTGTATCTTCTCCTCTGTACTCACCTGTAATTCCAAACAATGAAGGTAAAGTTAGTTTGTAGAAGGAAGCACCCATGTTTGAAAATGATGTCAAACTGTGTGGCAGACACAGTGCTGAAGCAAAGATTTGATGGAATAGGATCTGCCCAACTCTCACAAGAAAGAGGAAAGGGAAGCTACATAAGGGGCAGCACTGAGAGAAAAAAGGGAGGAGGCAGTTTTACCAGGTGAGTTTTACGAGACAGGTGAAGACAGAATGAGACAGAGAATGAGAAAGAGACCGAAGATGAGAATATATTTCCAAAGTTAGTATGAGGCCAAGTAGAGCTATTCAGGAGAGGCCAAGAGAGAGACAGTAGATTGAATCAGTCAGCTTGGAAAACAGTTTGAGCCAGAACAGCCAACTAGAGTTCAGAAGGAACTAGAAAGGGCAATCGTATTCAGCAGGTCTCAGGCTGAAAACATTCTAGGCCTAGATTAGATGGTACAGAGGTTAGAAGCTTCTAGGACTAGGCCTGGGTTAGCTGACTTAGGCAGTAAGCCTCGGGATAACAATTACTACAGGAGAATAAAAGTTGCTTTTACAATTCCCAGTTTCAGTTTCCTTTCCTTCTTTAAGCAAGGAGCTCTCAGGACCCAGTTGTGGCCTTTGAAGGTGAAGGAGCTAGATCTGGGCCTTCAGCTCTACAAAGAGGACCCTCCAACTGCATTTTCACCACTGCCTCTAGGTCACTTGGGTGAAATTAACAGGACATCTCTTCCCAGACAAATGCTACCTAAGAAGGAAGGCAGTCCCAGCCCCTGCCTAGCAGTTCCTGAGCACCACTGAGCCATGCCCAGGAAAACTCCAAACATTTACTTCATTGCTTCTGTTTTCTCTAAGTACCCACCAGGGTCCCTAATGATAACTGCAAAGGCCAGTGCTGGGAAATAGCACCGGGCTGCAGGGTGCTTTGGGAGTGGGCCTAGCTAGCAGGCTAAGCACCTGTCCTCTTCAGAAGGAACCACCCTTAACAGCAGAAGCCTCATAAAGCCTGGGAACACTAAGTGCAATTACACTTAACATGCTTTACAAACCTCTGGCAAAAAGCCAGCACCAGGCTTGCTGCTGTCATTACTGTAATTGCTCCTGCATTACATGATTGTAACCACTGAAGTACTCCAGAAGCTCCCTGAGGAATGTGCCAGACCACAGGATGCCAAAGGCTCTGGGCAGAGCAGCTCAGACCACCATGAAGGAGCAAAGCTTGGCCAGGTGAGAAGGGGAACTGAGACTGTGTAGGATGGTCCAACTGGAGCTGTGCAGACACTCCTGAAGGAAAAGCCTAGAACAGTTCAGCTTTTTCAGGGTAGTTGGTGAAGCCATTCCCCCAGCTTCTCATTGCTCAACAAAAGAGTTCCTTCTAGGCACATTCTGCAAAACTGATGTCACACATCATGCCCAAACTACTCTGCCTCCACAGAAGCTCAGATCTGAAGCTCATCCCTTGAACATACAAAGAGCAGAGCCCTTTGATGGTGGGACTGTCCCAAAGGTGGACTTTAACTGACACTGTTGTGAACTCTGCCAAACATCCACTGAGACTACACAGGAACTAGCATTCAGCACAATGAAGAAGCAAAAGTCACTTCCAATGACCCATAGTCCTAATATGTAGAATGCAGCATCCTGCCTGGTTCTTTACATCAGCATTCATACCTGCTCTCAGCACCTGTCCCTGTCCCCTTCCAAGTACACTGGAAGAAAGCATTTCTTGGGGCAGCTCCCTAAGCTCCTAGAGGGTAAGTCAGCCTTGACTTGACAGGGGGCTATACCGTCACTTGCTCTTGACCTTCTTTTGTCTACTACTGCCACTATTGCTAAAGGGTCCCTCAAAACCCTCAGCTTGCAGATGTCCCAACAACACCCACACCTGCAGATTGTTTCCTCTTAGCAAAAGCATCCCTTGGGCCCTCTAAGCAGCTCCTGCTTCTCCTTTCCTATGCCACCAGGAGCTGCTGCTACTCATGATGCCAGGAACAATATCCCAGGAACACAGGGCCCACACAGATGAACAAACGTCTGCATCTTTCAAAAAAGGTCCATTTTTCTGTTTTCTACTTCTTGTACCTGGCAATGAGAATCAACCTGGTCATTCTAAGAGAGTCTGAGGAAGGGTTGCTGCATGGTGGCAGAAGTCCCTGTGCCAAGGGGTACCTCGCCTGTCACTATGTCATTAGCTGTGGTAATGGCAGACTGAATCACTTCATTTCTCTAGACCTCAGGGTGCTCATCTGTACAGGAAGGTCACAAGGAAGACAGGTGCCATTATAATTGCTCTGGAACTTGTACTGAGACAGTACACATTAGGTACGATTATGAAGACTGTGTGGTTAAACTATGGGGAAAACCTGGTATCTGAGATGAGCTCCACCTATCAGAGGTCCTGAAATTAGCCGGCTATCCCATACTCTGGGTCACTTTGTGCCCCGTGTCATCCAGTTTCGGCCATCTTCTAAGGAAATAAGAAAAGGCAGTCACCAAATGCCCTCAAGTTGCAACTAAAGACCATCTCTGTACTGTGGCTTTCCGGTTCCGGAGTGCTTTTATGTTGTTTGAGACAGGATCCCATGTAGTCCAGGCTGCTCTCAAACTGGTAATCCTGCCTCATCTCCCAGGGTGTAAGAATTACTAATGTGTACCCACAGAGCTTTGTTGGATTTGTTGAAAGTGACCATCTTCCCAAAGTCTCTTTTTTTCTTTATTTCTTTTCTGTTAATTTGTTTGAGACAAAGTTTCACTATGTATCTATGACTGGCCTCAAACTTGCTACTAGACCAGGCTGGACTTGAATTCCCAGAGATCCCCTTACCTCTGCTTTTGGAGCACTAAAATGACTGAAGGACAGGCACATGCCACCACACCCACCGCTGCCCATTCCTGGATTTTCATTGAAGTTCTGACTCTTGGGTCATCTACCCTTAGGACTTGTGATCTGTACACCATATATACATTTTTATTTAAAAGCCAAAGAGGAAGTTAGGTGTTGAGATACCTGCCATCCCTGCAGGAGGCAGAAGAATCAGGAATTCCAGCCTGGGCTATATGAAACCCTGTCTCAATGAGATGGATGGATGGATAGAGAAATGGACAGATAGAGGGAGAAAGGGAGGGAATCACAGAGTCTCAATTCTTGACAGACCTGGTCCTTACACACCAGGCACTGTTCCAAGTTCTTCCTATGTACTCATTCAATGCCTACACCACCCTTAGAGGCAGAAACCATTTCCTGTATTGTTATGAGTATGGGCACAGTTGTGATCATAGACCTGTTGGGCAGCTCAGGGTGGAACTGCTGGCCATGCTGCTGTGTTACATTAGTCTAGGTGGACTTCTAAAAGCTGCTGTGGGTGGTGAGGCAACTAGAATCTAGGCATGTCAGTTGAGTGGAATACTGGACTACAAAGCTAGGTACCATTGTCACTAGGAACATGCTAAGCAGTCTTGTCATCTAGGTACTCAAGCGATCAGAACCACCTACCTAGAACTCAGCAAGGCTACAGAAAGCACAGAGGACCACAGGACGCTGGAGATCTTGGTACACCCTACACTGCAGACAGATAACTGAGAAGTCAGAACTCACATCTAATTTCTGCCTGCATCACAGAGGCTAAAACGTACACCAAGCGTTCTGCCTTTGAGGCTTGCTTCCAACTTTTCAGGATCTGGGCCAAGGCCTCTGCTCTTTCTAGAACCCACTTGATAAAAAGACAACGAGAAAAGACTGCTTTTCAGAGATCTGCCAAGACCCAGGGGTGACATAAGTGACTGCCTTCTGAGGAAGTCTCCCAACTGGCAATAAAGTAAGATGGCCAATGATGCTGTGACAGTGATGCTCTGACTGGACAGGTCCCTGGCCAATGATGCTGTGACAGTGATGCTCTGACTGGACACGTCCCTGTGGTGACTGCTGACCACACTGGAGATTAAAGCCTTCATAAAACTCCAAGCTCTTTCATGTATGTGTACACGGAGCCCTTGCTTCCTCTGCCCTACTTCCCTAAGTACCAACCTCATGTGCCCTTCCACCCACCTGCTTGGGCAGAAGACCAAAATAATCTTTGGGCCTTTGCCTCACCCCCAAAGTCCAGCCAGGGCAGGAGAAAGAGAGGTGAGATCTCAAACAGGCACCAGCTGGAGAGAGGCTACTTGATACAGGACCGTCTGAGTCTCCTACTGCTGAGTATCCAAGGGGTCTTTAGCCTTAACCCAATCACAAAACTGAAGCTGAGGAAGGGATGGGCTTACAAAACCAGAGGCAAGTCTCACCAAGCAGTACTGTAGCTTCAGGGAGTCATGGCAGCCTACCCTGGGGGTCCTGGCCTGCCACTGTCCTCTAAATCACTAGCCATCCCCAGGACTTTGGTTTGGCACTGCCCACTTGGGGCACAGCTGTCCCCACAGTCTTATCTGAAGATTTTTTTTTATCCCAGAGCCCTTGACTGGATACTATCCACCTGAGGATCCATCTCTGCCCACATCAGCCACTGCCAAATCCAGCTCTCTAGCCTGCCATTGCTCACCTGGGCATGCACTGTTCCTAGAGCCACTGCCCAACAACCTACACTCTAGAGCCCTAGCTGGTCACTTCCCGCCCAGGGATTCTCTGTCCAACAGCCTTTGCCTACCACTGCCCATTTGGGTCATTGCTATCCTCAGATCACTGGTCTGGGCACTCCCACTATCCTCACAGACACGACCTAGGCATTGCGTCCCTGGGTCATGCTGCCCTCCACCCCAGCTTCGCTTGACATAACCACTGCTGCTGCCACAGCACCGGCCTGGGCACTGCCTCCTTGGACCATGCTGCCCACAAACCCCTAACCTGGTACTGCCTATTCGGGCCATGCTGTCCCCAGAGCCCCACAGTCATCCCGCAAGCCTCACCCTGCTCCGCGGAGGAACCTGCCATCACTGGGAAGCGAGACCCGCGACTGCCGCCACAGACGCTTTCCAGAATCTGATGCAACCGCGGCACCGGAAGTCCCGCCCCACAGTCATCTTCCGGGCTGGTTCAGTAGCTAGGCAACTGCGAACTAACGCCGGCGTGGGGCATGATGGGAGAATACGCCTACGTTGGCGGGGAACTTAACTTACTTGAGCTGCTATAGAGGACTGGTAGGGGCGGGACGAAACGAAGGAATGGGCGGGGCGAGGAATGAAAGGAAAAGGCTAGTAATTTTCCACCAGCCTCACCGTGCGGAGTAACCCCTCGAACGAACGAAACGAAGGAATGGGAGGGGCAAGGAGCTGGGTAGAGGGGCGGGGTGAAGAGAGCAGAGGTTAAGAAGATGCAAGGAAGGGGCGGGGCAAGAGATTCAGCGAGTAGGAGGGAGGGGCGAGGAAGACACCCTTGTCTGAGATACTCTCCAAGAGGCCATAAACCAGTAAACAGACTGTTATACACTCTCATAAATCCTTTTCTTTCCTGTGTGTATGATGTCGCCTCCCAAGGCACACCGCCAGAGGGAGCTTTGTGAAAAAAAATGAAAAGTATTATTTTAAAAACATAGCCAGCTACATAGTAAGACCCTGTCTCAAAATTAAAAAAAAACAAAAAAAACAAAAAAACTGTTTTTGAGGTTGGAAGACAGTTCGGTGGTTAAGAGCAACGCAGCTGTTCTGGAGTATGCAGGTTCAATTTCTAGCAATCAAAACCGCTCACAACCAGTTATAACTCCAGTTCCAGGAGATCCTAATCCTCTTTGTGGGCTTTGTAGGCATGTGGTGGAAAAAAATATATAAAATGTTTAAATATATATTTTTATATTATAAACTATATAAAATTATATAAAATATATGCACAGAAATAAATAAATACAATGAAAATAAATAAGCCAAATATATATATATGTCTGTGTGTGTGTATGTGTGTGTGTGTGTATGTGTGTGTGTATGTGTGTGTGTGTGTGTGTGTGTGTGTATGTGTGTGTGTATGTGGCAAACATGGAACCCAGGAACTTAGGAGGGAGAAACAGGCAGTTCTTGGGGAGTTCCAGGTCAGTCATGGCTACATAAGGAGACCCTGTCTCAATATAAATCAATCAATCAATCAAACAATCAAACAACTGATACACAGTAATATATATTGTTTGGTTTTGGATCCCAGGAACAAGGGATTGAGGGACAAATTTTACACATCAAAGCAGACCTGGCCTCCAGGTTCTCCCAACATCACTCAGTCCCTATCTGACATACCCTGGCCCACAACCTTGAACTTTCCAGCCCAGGGGCTGGGCTGCCCTTCCCTGGGAGGCTCTTCCCTATATGATCCAGATGTTTTGATCTTCCTCATCTCTCCTCCTTGTCTTCTTTCTGTGTGCTCTTTCCCTTTCTTTATTCTCTCTTCCCCTGCTATGGTGATTTCCCTGGCCTCAGTTCTTGGGACCAGTGTACTTGGCTGTCCAAGAGCAGCTTCCCAATAAACCTGCCAGTATATAGTATAATCTGGCTCATTTAACAGGCAGCAGAGAAATAAGCTATCACGTGTGTCTTAGGCTTTTACTGCTGTGAAAAGACTCGATAAGCAAGGCAACTCTTATAAGAACAACATTTAATTGGGGCTGGCTTACAGGTTCAGAGGTTCTGTCTATTATCATCAAGGCAGGAGCTGAGAGTTTGACCTCTTCAGCTGAAGGCCCCTAGAAGACTGGCTTCCAGGCAGCTACAATGAGGGTATTAAAGCCCAAACCCACAGTGACACTGTAAAACTCAAAGTGAGTCTTAACTACTGGGAGAACCACCACCACCCCGAAGTGAGACACAAGAATGGAACTCAATCCAAAAGTAAGAGGTTTATTTTCCAACACGTCAGGGTTGACCCTCATGCTGAGTGACTAGAAGGTGATCCCAAATAGCTATTACAAGCAGTTTTTATACTTTTTAGGGGCACAGGTTACATCAGCAAGGTTACAGTTCAAACTTTTTGGCTGAGTATATTGACATTTAGATCTATTGGCTAGCAAGCATCAGTCAGTACATTCTGAGAATTTTCTACTCAAGAATGTTCCTGTGGGTAGAGAATGGAATTTGGCCTAGCCTTGACCCGAAGTGGGTGTGTGTAAGCTGGCAAAGCCTTTAGGGTTCTTCATTCTCCCCATTTTCTTGTACAAGCTCCAATCTTAGAGCAATGCTCAGGGGTCTCTGGTGACTAACTCATATTCTTCAGGTCCTGTCCTCAGGGTCTCATTTTGTTGGCACAGGACCATCAGTGTACTGCACCTATTCTCTCATTTATGAAGGCTCCAAGGTTGTTCAATATGCAGGGTCCAAAGGTCAACAATAGCGGGAGAACAAGTAGGGGTCCTAACAAGGTGGATATGAGGATGGTTAACCAAGGGGAGGAGTTAAACTAAGACTTGAATGAGCCCTGACTCTGTTCTCTTCCCCTCTTCTGTTTGGCTAGCTCTTCTCTCATGTTGGCCATCATCATACCCCAATTTGTATAACCTGAGTCCCCAAGTTTTTCCCTTTAGACGTCCTGTTGCTTCTTTTCCCTTCTGAGCAAATCTGATTATTATTGGGTTACAGGTGTCATTGGCACAGGGGGTTTCCCAATGGCCTCGGTCCTCCTGGTAGAGTCCCCCAGTCTTGTAATTTTTTTTTTTTACCATGATCAAGTTCCAAGAGGAGGGTTCCAGTAGGTGTCTCCTGTAGTCTCAAATCCCCAGGCTGCTGGACCCCCCATTGATGAACTTTTGCCGAGTTTCTTCCATCTCGAGGGCAAACGTAATGGGGGTCTCCTGCAGGTGATACCTGCATGCAGGGAATGCACATCCTATCACTACCCCCCCCAGCCCAGAACCCTCTTTCTCCCATATGGACAGTTTGCTTCCGCCAGCACTCCCATCATGGGTAGGGATGCTGCACGAGTCTTACTGCTAGCTGGCACAGGTCGAAAGTGAGGTCAGGCCACCAGGTGTTAAGGGGTTTAGAGGCCATTGGAGGCAGTCTCACTTCCAATTCTAGTGGAAACCACAGTCCAGGTTTGATGGATGGGCACATTGGGGGCTACATAGGATGGGGAAAAAATAAAAATCTAGAGGTACCACCAGGTGAACATGATCAGGGCCAAGCAATCTTGAGCTTGAGTGGATTGTCCGTCTTCTGTACTGACCAGTAGAGGTCCCTGGGGAATGGGGTGTCTGCAGGTTTCACATAAAACTAATGCACCCAGACTGTAATAGCATTCATCTTGAGGGCTTTGGGAGTGGTTAACAGCACCAGGAAAGGTTCCTTCCACCAGGATTCCAGCAACTGTGCCTGATGGTTCCAGATACAGACCCAGTCACCAGTATGGAAACAGTGGGTGATCTCTATCTCTAGCATTCCGGGAGCAAATAAAGCAGACAGTTTGGGCCAAATCTGATGTTGTATTGACTGAAAGGCTTGGAATCTCAAGAAGCGGTTCCTATCAGTGAGTTGAGATATCTCCAGGGAGGGTCCAGTGGGCACCAAGGGAATTGGGGGTACCAAACAGGATCTCAAAAAGGATCAGGTTAAAATGGAAGGTGGCATTCCAGGCTCAGAACAGGTCCAGGAGAAGGAGCACCACCTAGTCAGCAACAGTCTCCATGGACAATTTAATTAAGGTCTCTTTTAGGGTTCTGTTCATTCTCTCTACCTGCCCTGAGCTCTGGGGACAGTTCTCACAGTGGAGCTTCCAATTAGTTCCCAATATCTCTGTCAATTGTGGGGCGCCGCCTGCACATTCTCCATTACAAGATGGCGCTGACATCCGGCTGGAGTTAGCAGTAAACAAGTCATGTGCGCACGTGCTGGGTAACTTTCCACTCCTTGAACTCTGCCTCTCCTGTGGCGTCATACGGCCTGATGAGTTTCAACCAATCAGGGGGCTCCACGTCCAAGGCAAGGACTGATCCCTTTATAAGGGGATGGGCTAGATAGTTCGTGGTCTTCGCTTCTACTTGATGTATGCTTATGCTCTGCCTCTCGAGAGCATTAAAGTTTACCGCAGAAGAATCCTATTTCGTGTGCCGCGTCGTTCTTGCAGGCGAGACGGTTGCGCGGGACAGTCAATCCCTGACTTACCTTAGAAACCAAAGCAGGACTGTTATCTGATCCAATAACCTTGGGCATTCCAAACCTTGGGAAGATTTCTTCTAATATTTTCTTGGCTACCACGGTCGCTGTTTCCTGCTTGGTGGGGAAAGCCTCAACCTATCCAGAGAAAGTATCTACAAACACTAGGAGGTATTTGTAACCATATTTTCCTGACTTAACTTCTGTGAAATCAACCTCCCAATATACCCCAGGTTATTCTCCCCTAGGTCTCTTGTCCTGTTTGCTCTTAGCTGCATAAGCATTTACTTGCTAACATACCTTACACTGTTCTATTGTCTCTCTGGCTAAAAACCTAAGGTCCATTACATATACCTTAGATCCCTTGATTTCTTGGATGAGCTTCTTATTCTCTAAAGAGTCCATTTGTGCATTTGGCCAAGTGAGTCTTTTGCTTGTTCTCTGGGGAGTATAGTTTTCCCCTCTTTAGTGCACCATTTAGTCCTCCCTCCTCTAAGCAATAGTTGATGGGTGGCTAGCAATTTGGGCCTTTTCTTCTGCTGTATATTCTAAGTGAGGCCATCCCTTAGTTCAATCCCATTTCCCAGCGGGTGTCTCTTGTGGGCCCATAACTGGGATAGGCTCCTGTATAGCCACTTTTTGAGCCACTTGATCTGCCTGGTTATTGCCCCAGGCCACTGAGTCTCTTCCCTTCTGATGCCCCAAGCAAAGAATAATACTCATAGGTGCTGGCTTCATCAGGGCATCCACAAGATCCAAGATTTCCTGCTTGCTTTTTATTTCTTTTCCCTCTGATGTGAGCAGTCCTCTCTCTTGTTATATAGCTCCATGGACATGGGCTGTGGCAAAGGCATAACTGCTATCCATGTAGATGTTAATTTTCTTGCCAGTCCCAAGTTCCAAGGCTTTGGTGAGGGCAATTAGCTCTGCTTTTTGTGCCAATGTGTGTGTGGGGGGGGGACGGGAGGTGGGGAGGATGGCTAGAGGTTTAGCACAGATAACATTTGTGCAATCCACTATGGCAGCACTCACTCATCTCTGACCTTCATGGAGAAAACTGCTCCCTTCTGTAAACCAGGTAGTCTCTGCTCCCAGCAGGGGTCGGTCAGAGAGGTCTTTCCTCCACCCATGGGCTTCTGTCAGTATTTCTTAACATTTGTGCTGTGGTGGCTCAAGGTTGGGATCAGGCAGCAAGGTGGCCAGTTTGAGCCCAACTGGTGAAGAATCTAGTCCATGTCAGCTGACTGGTGGTCCCATCCTCTAGGTCTTTCCATTCAAAGGTGAAATATTCTTGACTTTGGGGTGCCAAGGTCGGGCAGAAGAAAACATCTTTCAAGTCTAAGATTGTGTACCAAATTCTGGAAGGTGACAAAGAACTCAACAGAGGGTAGGGGTTAGGCACAGCGGGGTGGATGTCAGCCACTCGACGGTTTACCTTTTGTAAGTTCTGGATTGGGTGGTAACCATTAGTGCCTGGCTTCTTAACTGTCAGGAGCAGTGTGTTCCAGTTGCATTTATCCAGCATCCAAGCTGAAGGAGCTTGGAGATGTGTGGCTTAATTTCTTCTCGTGCCTCCTGAGACATAGGGTGTTGTCTGAGAGACACTGGGGCAGCCTGTGCCTTGAGTTCTACCACCACAGGGAGGGGAGATGACATTTTGCTTTGCCCACCTCCATCGCTTCCGCCCAGGCTGACGGGAATGTTTCCAACCACCAAGTCAAGTCCTGGTTCTGAGTAAAGATAGATTCAAATGATTTATAATCATCATCAAGTCTGGTAGTTAAAACATGTATGGGCTCTCCTTTTGGGCCAGTTCATTGTGGACTGTTGGGTAGAAAGTGTATCTGGGGCCCCCATTTTGAGGAGTAAGTCTCACTCCAACAGAGGGTAGAGACAGTCTGGGATGACCATAAATGAATGTTTAATATACTGAACCATCAAATAAAGTTCTCTTTTCTAAGTATAATGAAGCTGGAGAGTCCACATGTCTCTCTGTGAGTACCAGTGCTTTTTCTTCCAGGAACTCCAAGCTTCAGTTTTTGTGTTGGTGGCTTTCACAGACAGCTGTGTGTCTGAGCACAGTCTGTGTGTGTGGATGGCACAGATAGGCAACCTGGGCAAAGAGTGAGATTGTGTGTGAAAACCAACCCCTGGGGCTGGAACAATGGCTCAGCAATTAAGAGCACGTGCTGTTCTTTCAGCGGACCAGAGTTCAGTTCCCAGTTCACAATTGCCTTTTAATTCTAGTTTACAGAGGATCAGATCTCATGTGGATATGCCCACAGACACACACACACACACTAATAAATATAATGTTAAAAAAACAGCCAAATGTAATGGTACACATTATTAATAGGCACTTACCTAGAGTCCAGCCAGGGTTACAGAGTAGAATCCTGTCTCAAAAATAAAATAAAAAAAAAAAAAAAAGAAAGAAAAGAAAAGAAAGAAAGAAAGAAAAAGTGTCTGCCTGTGGTGTATACCTTTAATCCCAGCACTCTGGAGGCAGAGGCAGGCAGTCCCCACGTTTGAGGTCAGCCTGGTCTACAGAAGGAGTTTCAGGACAGCCAGGGCTACACAGAGAAACCCTGTCTCAAAACAAAATCAAACAAACAAAAGACCTGTTGGATATGATGGTGTACATTTTTACTCCCAGCATTCAGGAAGCAGAGGAAAGCAGCTCTCTGTGAGTTCTAGGCCTCCTGTATCTACAGAGTAAGATCCAGTCTCAGGGCAGGGGGAGGAGGGAGACACCTGACAAAAGCAGGGAAGGTGTGTTTTGACTCACAGTTCATCACACCTTAATTAACTGGATCTAGAAATTTCCTGAGAGGTATGCCTGTAGCCACCTCCTGGGTGACTACCTCATGTCGTTCTGAAAACCAGAATTAACCATTATGGGGCTAGAGAGATGACTCATTGGAACCTGGGTTCAATTACTGGTATCCATATAGCTTATAATCAGATATAACTCCAGTTCCAGCATTTCCAAGGCCCTCTTATGGCTTCCATAGGCCCCAGACATAGATGGGGTACACAGACATATGCAGAGAAAAACCCCTTGTCTTGGTTAGATTTGTTTTGTTTTGTTTTGTTTGGTTTGGTTTTGCTTTGTCAACTTGTGAAAAGCTCGAGTTATCTGAATATTTCAGCCATAGTTGAAAACTTGCCTCCATAAGACTGGGCTATAGTCAAGCCTGTGGGGCCTTTTATTTTTTGAGACAGGGTCTCAAATGTCAGCTTGGTTGTCCTGGAGCTTATATGTAGACCAGAATGGCCTGGAGTTCATACAGATCTGCCTGCTTTCCATGTGGGGAATAAAGGTATGTGTCACCATACCTGGCTATATTTTGTTGAAAAACTAACTAATGTGGGAGGGGCCCAGCCCACTGTGAGCAGTGTCACCCCCTGGCAGGTGGTTCTGGGGTATGTAAGAAAGAAGGCTGAAAAAGCCATAAGGAGCAGGCCGGTAGGTAGCCTTCCTCCATGGCCTCTGTTTCAGTTCCAGACTCTAGGTTCCTTCTTGAGTTCCTGCCCTGACTTTACTTCATGGTGGCCTACACGGTGTAAGATGAAACAAACTCGTTTCCCCAAGCTGCTTTTGGTCTTGTCACAGCAATGGAAACCTAACTAAAACACACCCATACATAACAAGCAAAATTTGTTTGTAAAAAAGATTTATTTATTATATACAAGTACACTGTAGCTCTTTTCCCATACACCAGAAGAAGGAATCAGCTCCCATTAAAGATGGTTGTGAGCCACCATGTTGTTGCTGGGAATTGAACTCAGGACCTCTGAAAGAGCAGTCACATTATGTAAAGAAAAAGGAAATGATCAAAGCACATACTTTGATATTGTACAATTTTGGAAGCACCACCTTGGTAGCATTAATATTTCAAAAAACTCTGGAAATTCCTCAGAAAATTGAATATAGTACTACCTGAAGACCCAGTTATTCCACTTCTGTGTATATACCCCAGAAAAGCTCCAACATATAATAAAGACACATGCACACAATGTTCATAGCAGCTCTATTTATAATAGCCAGAAGCTGGAAAAAACCCAGATGTCCTTCAGTATATGAATGGATACAAAAATTGTGGTACATTTACACAATGGAGTACTACTCAGCTATCAGAAACAATAACTTCATGAAATTCTTAAGAAAATGGATGCATCTAGAGAATATCATCCTGAGTGAGATAACCCAGTCACAAAAGAACAGACATAATATGCAGTCACTGATAATTGGATTCTAACCCCAGAAAGCTCTGAACACCGCAGAAACAACTCACAGGCTATATGAAGTTCAAGAAAAGAAAAGAAAAAACCATTATGTTTAATCCTTACACACCAAGAAAACTTTTACTAATTCCAGGTTACATCCTGTTTTACATGTACTTTATGCTCATTGTAACTAGTAAGATCTTAATGCACACTATCAGACCTTAAAAAAAAAAAAAAAAACCCAAGCACTGACAAAAATGTATTCATATACTTTTATGCAAAAATGCTTAAAATTTGTACATTTATCTTTGTTTTTTAAAATAAAGTTGTTCAATAAAAAATATTTCAAAAAGCTCAAAGCATATACCTGGGGCTTGGGAACTGTAACTATTCCTAATCCTGAAGTAGAGGTAAAAACAGCTTTCAAAGAGAATTAGAAATACTGTATTCCAGACCCAAATTTGAGTAACTATGGCCCTAGAAGCATAGACTTAGGTACTCCAATTTCATGGCTCCATGGAGTTATGTAGATCAGAACTAAAAGTTATAAAGTAAGGTGTCTTGCGCCTAATGTCTCGCCAGCAAGAACGACATGCGGCAACAGGATTCTTCTGCGAACAACCTTTATTGTACAGTACTCTTGAGCAGGAAACCATGTGGAAGAAAAGTGCACTGCTTATATATGCCCAGGAGACTCGTGTCACTACCTGATTGGTGCGCCCTCCAGTATCTCATTAGCATGCCTCGAGAGCCGGCTGTGACGTTCGTGGTACATGCGCACTATGTCCCTCGGGCTGGACAACAGCTCTGTTTGCTGAATCATTGGCAGGAAGCTGGTGCCATCTTTGGGTGCAGCACAAACGGCTACCAACATCTCCCCCTTTTTTTCTTAAATAAAACATGGCCGATCAATCATCAGGCTCTTGTTGGACCTTTAGGGTTCGAGACCATGATCAGCAATAATTTTGAGTAAGGCACCTTCCTGCGTACAATGGGAACGAGCCCTGCAGGGTGGAAAGGCTACCTATAGGACACCCGTTCCTGGTGCAATGCCTCAAAGGCTCAGGGTGCAAGGGCTATCCAGACAAAGACCCATTACTTTTCCTTAAGTATACTAAGCCAAACAGAGGGAGAGGTGCCCATTTCGAGTGCAGCAAGAGCTTGCACTATGACCACTTTGTCACGTTGTTGTTGGGTACGGAGTTTGCACACTATCCAGAGCAGAAACACAGTCCCTCTGCACAAAAGCATGCCAAAAACTACCTGATAAGGCAAAAGTTCTATTTTCCCCTAACCCTGCTATCTCAGTGTCTGAGGGCAAGTACAGTACATCAAAGGTTTTATTGGTGCCAAACAAACGAGGAAATAGTTTTGCATTATGGTGAATGGGCATCGGTTTTGGAAACACCAACAGAATCTCCCATCGCGGTTCCGCTTGAATTGTCATGCAGGACAGGCTCATCAGAAGCAGGTGGAATAGCATCTTGTTCTGGTAGCACTCGACGTGTTAGACATTCTGGGATCCAAATTGGGCTTTCTTCTCCCTGTGGAAACACACAAATAGCTCCCCTGGATCGTATTAAAATAGGATCCGGGCCTTTCCAATCAACAGTGAGGACATCTTTCCATTTTACTAACTCTTTAGGTGGAACGGGCCATTGTCCATGGTGCTCGGCAGCTGAATGGCCATGAACATCCAAATTAAAAAAAATTTAAGGTAAGAAGTATAGTAGAAATGGCCATTTTGGGTGTAGGGGGCACCTCTTCAATCCCCCCTTTTTGTTTGTTTAAATAAACCTTTAGGGTGCACTGAGCACGTTCAATAATGCCTTGATCCTGAGGATTATAAGGCAATCCTGTCAAATGTTAAACTCCCATGTGATGGCAAAATTGCTTGAATTTTGCCGAAGTATAGGCAGGACCATTATCTGTTTTTAACACTTTAGGTATGCCCCATGCGTTCCATGCTTTAAGACAATGAGTAATAACATGAGAAGCCTTTTCTCCTGATAAAGGAGAAGCAAAAATGACTCCTGAACAGGTATCAATGGACACATGTAAAAGATACTGAGATAATTGTTTAGAATAATTTGCAGCTTTAGTCAAATTTTCATACTGAATACTGGTCACACATAATCCTGAGAACTTCCATTGGCAGCCCAGCTGGGCAACCTGCCACAATATATCTATCTGTTCTTGAACCAGATGAATTCTCTAAGGTATTATTATAAACAGTTCATATATTAGGAGAAAAGGTAAAGAGGCCCTTAACTGCCCAACGTACTCCCCGAGATTGACAGCTAGTCCAAGGAGGCAGGGCTGAATCTCTTCTTCCTGTACAGAAGGGTGACCACTTAGGTTGGGCTGGAATAGACAAATTACCCTTTGGCTGGGAAATAGGCCAGCGACCGGCAATCCAAGTGGCATTAGCCTCCCCAGGTTTTTCGTATAATTAGCAGTGACTCCATAAGTTCAGACTGACTTTGCCAACTCTTTAACTTACTTGTGCTTGAGGGGGTGATGACCACGGGCACCATTATCATCCTCGAACACGGAAAACATTTGCCCGATGGCATTGCGTGTCTCTAGTAAACAGAAGGAGAACTCGCACTTCCTCTCTGGATAAGGCGGAGGAGCAGAGGCTACTGCGGCGGCTGCTTTAAGAGCTTTCAGTTTCGCCACAGGAGCCCTCCAACCTGGATGATATCGCTCCGCCTCATATTCCACTGCCTCTTCCTCTAGATCTTCCTCTTCAGACTCAAACAACTCATCCTCTAACTCGTTGTTTGCCAGCTCTAAAGCTTTTAGCTCTTTTAGCGAATACAGAGTACCCTCTCCGGGGGACTTATACTTTGTTTCCCGGGGCTTAATTGTTTCCTCTCCCGGCAATCTTTCCGGAGCTCAACTATTTTTATTCTCAGCGGTTCTTCTGCCTTTCGGTTTTCTTTCACTTTTATTTTGTTGCCCTTTTTTTCCTTGCGCACTCCCAAATTTTTACTCCGCTTCGTTTCTGACATGCTCTGGACATGCCTCTTGGAGCTTACCTGTTTTAATTTATTTTGTTGCCTTTTTTTCCCCCTTGCATTCTCCCAACTTTTCACTCT
Source organism: Micromys minutus (assembly GCF_963924665.1). Classification (NCBI taxonomy): domain Eukaryota; kingdom Metazoa; phylum Chordata; class Mammalia; order Rodentia; family Muridae; genus Micromys; species Micromys minutus. Next base: position 56,013,447 of record NC_137971.1, on the reverse strand, counting down.
GCTCCGTTTCTGACATGCTCTCTTGGAACTCCGTCTGCTGCCAGAGAGAATCCAAAAAAGGGACATGCCTCTCGGAGCTTACCTGTTTAATTTACCTTTTCGCAGTTCTGAATCCACTTCAGCGGACTGAAGGTTCCCCTCGGCACCAGCAATGTTAAGGCTTCCCGGGTTTCGGCACCACTTGTCCCGCGCCTAACGTCTCGCCAGCAAGAACTATGCGCGGCAACAGGATTCTTCTGCGAACAACCTTTATTGTACAATACTCTTGAGCAGGGGACCACGTGGAAGAAAAGTGCACTGCTTATATATGCCCAGGAGACTCGTGTCACTACCTGTTGCAACTTTCAGCGTGGTGCACAGAAGTTCAAGCAGCGAAGTGTGGGAACAAATCCCAGTAGGGGCGCTGGGGTGTATGGGTGTCCAGTTGGGCCTGTGAGTTCTAGCAGGTCTAGCAGGGTGCTGAGATTGAAGCCTGGCCATGGGGTGTGTTAACCCCGGCCTGGCTCTAAGAAGTGATAGGGCTCCTGAATAGAGAGTTCACTGAGGACAAAAGAAGCCAAGACCGAGGAAGAGATTTCAACGTGTGTGCCTTATTTTCTTGCACTTCTCTCCTTTGTTCTGTCCTTTTTAAACAGAGAGAGAGAGAGAGAGAGAGAGAGAGAGAGAGAGAGAGAGAGACAGACAGACAGAGACAGACAGAGAGAGAGAGAATGTGTGTGTGTGTGTGTGTGTGTGTGTGTGTGTGTGTGCGTGCGTGCAGTGGAGGGACTTAGGGAGTGGCTGATCTGGCTAGAGCCTATGTCACTTTCTCCTATGCAGGCAGGACCTGTGGTGTGGCTAGAGCTTTATACAGCTGCCCCATTGTGATTTGTTAAGGCAGAGTGGGTTCACAATCCAGGAGTTCAGAAAGCACCTACTGTTTCATGATTACTCTCATAATTATTCTTGGGGGCTTTAACTGATCTCAACTGATTTATGTCCCAGCACTGCCCGTCTGCCCTACACTAGCTCAAACTTCTTGAGTCTGACTGAAGCAGTTTACTTTAGCACAGCACAATTTTGGGGAAAAGTTTTTTGATGATAATTAACTCAAATACTTGTGCACAATAAAGCTTAAGACATGTTCACATTGACACACTTTACAAAGTACTTATGGCCTCTTCTGCAAAAACAGGTTCAGTTAGCTGAGTGGTGGTGATGCACACCTTCCGTGCCAGCACTCAGGAGGCAGAGACAGACAGATTCCGCGTGTGATACCTGGTCTACAGAATGAGTTCCAGGACATCCAAGGCTACACCAAGAAAACAAAACACAAGCAAACAAAAGAAGATGGGTTAGACAAAGACAAAGTTCTCACTGACTCAAAAACAGTGCTGAAGACAAAGGTCTAAGGAGAAAGAGCCTGGGATAAACAAACATAAATATCTGTGACAGTCAGTACTGGCTTGGCCTTGCAGATAGCACAGAGGTCCCCTAGGCTATGGTAATGCACCAATGACATCTCCCATAAGAATGGAATTTACTGAGTATCAAGGATCAAGAAAAAGGTCTATGGAGGAAGAGTCTGGGATAAACAAAGCCAATAGTCTGATAGATCCAAATGTGGCCTGGGTCTACAGATAACACAGATCACCAGGATGTTAACTGTATCTATCCCCAGACTTCTGGGTGGAAAACAGGTCTAGAGCTTCCCTGTTGAGGAAACAACCCTGTGCGCTTAACATTTCTGGTTTCTAAAGTGCTTCTCTGTGAGCACACAGACCTTGTACCTTCTACAGGATCTTAGTTCTAACCCAGAGGGAGGCAAGAGATTGCTATGTACTAGGTTGGAACAGCTGAAGGTATACATCATTAATTTTTTTAATTGAACAACTTTATTTTAAAAAACAAAGATAAATGTACAGATTTTAAGCATTTTTGCATAAAAGTATATGAATACATTTTTGTCAGTACTTAATTTTTTTAAAGGTTTGATAGTGTGCACTAAAATCTTACTAATTACATATCATTAAAATTTTAAGCTGGAGGTATACATCATTACCATTTTAAGCTGGGTGGTGATGGCACACCTTTAGTTCCAGCACTCCAGAGGTAGAGACAGGTAGTTTGAGAACAGCTTGGTCAACGAAGGGAGATCCAGTCTCAAAAAAACAAAACAAAACAAAACAAACCCAAAACCAAAATTAACAAAATAATACACTAATCAATTAATTAATAGCTTCTTCTGAGAAATTTTCCTTCACATCAGCACCTGCTCACTGTAGTTTGAGAGGAATAAAGACTAAGGCTAGTACTTAGATGTCTGGAGAATGGAGAACCTAAAAACACAGACACTATTCTCAGTGCCTGGTGTGGCAAAGTCGCCTGCCAGGGGCAAAGCACCTTGTCTGGGCCACACCCTGATGTGGGTTCAAAACAAAATTTTTGGATCCTCACATCCTTGGCTTCTAGGAAGACATTCTGAGCACCATAAGCTCAACTGGCTCTCATATTTTTGAGGCCGGCCATGGCAGACTTCAAGGAGGGAAGCCCTCTGGCTGTACACAGGACTGTGGAGCTTCACAGGAGAGAAAGGCACATCACATATCTGGGGTCCACAGGGTGTGCAGTGGGATGGGTATCAGCTGGGTTATTTGGAATGTCTCAGTCCTGTACCAAAAGGTATTTGATTCTAGCTTGAGGGTGAAGCAAACACAATTTTTAGCAGCTAAATTAGCAAGGTCTGTCTCAAGTTGAGGAATAATGGTGTTGAGCTTGCCATTCATTGCTTCCTCAATGTCCATGCTCCTCAGGCATTTTAATGTTCTTAAATCCGGTGAGCTTCAGAAATGCTATCATAGCCTAGTGGAGGTTGGGAAAAACAACAACAATAACAACTACAACAACAACACCAACAAAACTTGTGCATGCATTTGTTTGTGTGCTCGTGCATGCTCACATACAATCAAGAGTCTATTTACATCTCTCAAATGTTCTGGAGGAAAGCTGCCTTGTTTCTGTGATTTGGCTTCTCAGGATATGAGAGACTCCTTGTGTTCCCAAGTAATCCTCAATGGTCAGGAGACCCAGGTTGGGATAGGACCAATCAGGACTGTCACTATCCATCTATTACTCAGGTGGCAGAAAGCAGCCAAGCCTGACATGGCTTAGGTCTTTCTTCTGAAAAAAACTGATCTCTTCCAGGAAGGCCAGAGGCTCTGCGTGAATAGCTTATGGAGGTTGCCCCTGCCATTCCTTACCAGTATTCAGGGTAGTGCCTGGCAAAATGGTTAGCTCCACCCATGTCACATTGAGATGAGGAGATGCCAAGCATTTGGAGGGCCAGTCAGGGAGACCTACACCATGTGACATCGGGGCCCGACCAGATAGATCCTAGGACAAGCCTACCCTGGGATGATCTATGGCTTCAAAAAGATAAACCCATGTTCTGACCTGTTGCCTATAACTAGGATCTTAGTTGGACAGATTTTTATAGGTGAGGACATACTCCAAGGACTTGGCAGGCAGGGAGACGGCCATCTGAAGATGATGGCACATGAGTTTAAGCAGCCTTCAAGCTGAGGACTGACAGTTCCCAGAAGCTGGAAAGGCAGAAGGGATCCTCATCCACTGAGAGACCTCGGTCTAATCACATTTTAGGTTTAGATGTTGTCTTAGGGTTTTATTGCTGTGAACAGATACCATGACCAAGGCAAATCTTATATATAACAACATTTAATGAGGCTGGCTTACAGGTTCAGAGATGCAGTCCAGTACCATCAAGACAAGAGCATGGCAGCATCCAGGCAGGCATGGTGTAGGAGGAGCTGAGAGTTCTACATCTTCATCCAAAGGAAGCCAGGAACAAACTAAACATTCTCAGAGAGCTAGAAGGAGTGTCCCCAAGCCCAGCCTCAGAGTGACACGCTTCTTCTAACATGGCCACACCTTCTAATGATACCACTTCCTGGGCCCAAATATATGCAAATCATCACATTCCACTCCCTGGCCCCCATAGACTTGTTCAAACACATGAGTCTATGGAGGTCATACCTAAACATAGCAGAATGAAAAAGTACATTTAGTTCATCTTCCAGAGTCCCCATAGTCTATAGTAGTATCAACAGTGTTAGAAGTTCAAAGTTCAAAGTCTCTTCTGAAATCCATCCAATCACTTAACTGTAGTCCTTGAATTAAGTCAGGCAACCAGCTGGGCAAACTCCAAATTCTGCCATCTTCATGCCTGATGTCAAAGTAGTCATTAGATTTTCAACTCCTTTTTCATCTTTGTTGACTGCAACAAATGTTTTTTTCTCCTGGGCTGGTTCCACTCCCTGTTAGTAGCTTTCCTTAGTAGGTATCCTGCTGCTCTGACATCTTTAACATCTTTGGGTCTTCAAGGAAATTTCAATATTACAGCTTCTCGTTTCCAATGTCTGGGATCCACACATGATCTTCTGGGCTCCTCCAAGAGCTGGCTTCTCCAGCTCTGCCCTCTGTAGTACTTCAAGTTCCACTACACCTTTGCTGCTGTTCTTGGTGATCATCTCATGGTACTGGCATCTTTAATATACTGGGGTCTTCCTTTGCAACTAGGCTTCACCAATAGCTTCTCATAGGCTCCCTTCATGGTGCCAACCCTCAAATCCTTTGTATTACCCCTTCAATCCTAGATTGCCAACTACAACTGAGGCTGCACTTTCACCAATGACCTTCCATGGCCTCTCACAGTCCCATGCCTTAGCTGTTCTTCATGATGCCTTCATACCTTCAAAACCAGTACCACCTGATTCTTACATATTACCAAGTACAGCTGCAGCATGAGGTACATCCTTGGCTATCTCTGGAACACAGTTTTTGTCCTTTCAGAAAACACTTCCCAGAAGATTTCACCTCAGTGATGCTGGTCTCTTCTTAATCATCACCAATTTCTTAGCTCCAGTGCCAATAGTCCCAGTAGTCTCCTTTTTCTCTTGAGTAGAAGTCCAGAGCCACATGACCAAAGCTGCCAAGTTCTGCTGCTTGCAGGAGCTAGAATATGCCCCCTTGTTCTATTACATTATCACTAGATTCCTCTTTTCTAACTCCTTCACTACCCAAGCTTGGCTGTCCTGGATCTTTCTCTGTTGACCTTGAATTTCGAGATCAGTGTGTCAATCTCCTGGGATTAGAGGTGTGTACCTCAATACCTGGATTTCTTTGACTCCTGGGATTAAAGGTTTGTACTAAGTTGTCCAGAGCTAATTTAGCTGGGTGGGTTCTTGCCTCAAGGTCCTTACTTCCTTAATTCAATTTAAAATTCTTGAACACAGGATTTAGCTCCATTTCATTTCCTGGTGTCCTTTTAATACTCAAACCATATATTTTGTAGCTTTCCTTTCTCAACTTGCTCCTTTTCATTAAAATGTTCTTTATAAAGATGAGCTTTAGTAACCACACAAAAGAATTTACATCAGGCTATTTTGAGACTTCCTTTTTCAAAGCAATTAATCTAAATCTCTTCATCTTAAACTCAGGCAGACTCTTCGGACAAGGGCAAAAAGCAGCCATGTTCTTCACCAAAATACTACAAAAACAGTCTCTTGGCCACATACTGAAATTCTCCACTGAAACTGCTTGATCCGAGTCAGCACATTTCAAATCACTCTCAGTAACAAAGTCTTCCATATTCTTACTAGGATAGCTCATTAAGCCCCATTTAAAGCCTTTCACAGCTTTCCAAATGCAAAGTCCCAAAATCCACATTCTTCCAAACAAAAGCATGGTCAGGCCTATCACAGCAATACCCCAGTCCCTGGTACCAACTTCTGTCTTAGTTAGGGTTTTATTGCTGTGAACAGACACCATGACCAAGGCAAGTCTTATAAATAATAACATTTAATTGAAGCTAGCTTATGGGTTCAGAGGTTCAGTCCAGTACCATCAAGGTGGGAACATGGCAGCAACCAGGCAGTCATGATGTAGAAGCTGAGAGTTCTATACCTATATTTAAAGGAAGCCAGGAACAGACTAAGTATCCTCAGGCAGCTAGAAGGAATGTCTCCAAGCCCACCCCCACAGTGACACACTTCCTCCAACAAGGCCATACCTTCTAATAGTGCCACTCTCTGGGCCAAGCATGTGCAAACCATCACAGGAGAGAAACCTCATGCTTATACTTAAAAAAAAAAAAAAAACTTTAAATACATTTAAGATCACTAGCTTTATAATATGTCTGAGGCTAGCCTGGACTATATGAGATTCTGACACCCCCTCAAATATACCATATACTATTTAGAGAGCTGAATCTTCCTTCCTAAAATCAGAAAAGAATACACACAGTGACTTTAGACTCACGGGTGTAGTGGCTTTCTCGAGGGAGAGGAAATGTGTTGAATGCATAGCACACTCATACTTGTATTTCCAGGACCTGGTAACATATAGCTGAACCTCTGGTAGGGGTGGGATGCTGGAGCCCCATTAACCCATCCCTCCATCCCCTGCTCCAGGCTGGAGCACCCGAAAGGTGCTCACTGCCATCATGACCTGCTCACCTGAGATGGTGTTGTTGACACTAGTTGGGAGTTCTTCTGTCTGCAAGAGAAAAGCCAGAGCGTTGGCAAACTCTGCCTCTTTTAAGACTGAAGAGATGACTCAACAGTTAAGAGTGAATGGTGCTTTTGCAGATAACCCTAGTTTGGTTCCCAGAACCTCATGTCAGGCAGCTCAAGCCCGTTGCATGTAGTTCTAGCTCCAGGGTATCTGATGCTTTGATTTCTGGGCACCTGTATACATGTGGCATATGTATGCTCGAGTGCACACACACAGGCACATGCAATGTACCACACATGTATGTACAAAAGCATGCACATCTACATGAACACACATGGTTACACATGCATTTTTCTTGTGGATACAGAGTGCTCTAGCCTCCACTCAACCTTTGTTTGTTTGTTGGCTGTTTGTTTGTTTCTTGAGACAGGGTCTCTCTGTGTAGCCCTGGCTGTCTTGGGAACTCATTCTATAGATCAGCCTGGCCTTGAACACAGAAATCTGCCTGCTTCTATCTCCTAGTGCTGTGATTAAAGACATGTGACACCACTGCCAGGCATTCACTCACCTTTTATTACGACAGTAGCAAATGAGTTTTGGAATGATGATGATGACAGTGGCAGTGATGATGATGGTAGCCACAATAGTTATAGGAATAACTATAGTTAAGTGGAGACATTGGTTGCCTGACAGTCCTGGAATGAGATAGAGGACAGCTGAGTCAGAGCAGTATTCACTGAGTAACAACCGCAGAAGCTCCTGCTTCATTTCTAGGCTCAGAGCCCATGGGCTCCTGGTAAGGTCCTTGGAAGGAGCAAAGGGTGTGCCTCACCAGAACAGCAGCAGGTGGCTCCACTCCCCACAGTCTGCTGAGACCATTCAGGAGTCTCCTTGTGAAATCCCAGCCCAAGGAGAGCCCAGGATATAGATACGTGGGGGAGGGAACAGGCTAGAGGGAACTGTGGACCCCATGCTCTGTCAGCTGCTGCATGAGTGGCTGTGGCTCAGTGAAGCCCGTCTCTACCACACAACACTCAACCTAACGGCTTTCTTAGTCTCAGATAAGACCTTACTGTATTTTGTGTGTTTGATTATTGGTTTTGGTATTAACTATCCTTCTAAAACTGTTGCCTTTTTTTTTTTTTTTTTTGCTTTATTTTTAGTGTTTAATATTTCTTTTTGTGTGTATAGGTGTTTTGTCTACAGGTATGTCTGTCCCCTGTGTGCATGCAGTCCCTGTGGAGGCCAGAAGAGGGCTCCAGATCCTTTAGATCAGGAGTTACTTTTGGTTGTGAGCTGCCACGTGGGGGCTAGATTTCCTCTGCAATAGCAGCGAATACCCTTAAACAATGAGTCATCTCTCCAGCTCCTACTTACTTTTGTTTTTTTTTTTTTTTTGTTTTTTTTTTTGTTTTGTTTTTTTTGATACAGGATCTTGCTATGTAGCCCTGACTGCTCTAGAGCGAGGTATACAGCCCAGACGGGCCTTCAGTTCACAGGTCCTCCTGCCTCAATAGCCTACGCAACAGAGCTACAGACTAATGCTGTTACATCTGGGTGTTTATTTTTACTTTATTTTTTATTAAATATCATTTTTGATTACTATTACATGCACTGTGTGCATATGTGCATGTGTGCTCTGGCACACATGTGAGTGCAGAGGTCAGAGGAGGATGTTGGTGGCCCTCCCCTATCACTCTCTGCCTTATTCTCTTGAGACTTGGTGTCTCCCTGAACCTGCAGGCTGACAGCCAGTGAGCCCCAGAGATGGAAGCATACCACACAAAGCTCTGATATTTGAACTCAGGTCCTCATGCTTGGGCAGCAAGTATTCCTATCCATTGAGCTTCCCAGCCCCAGTTTTAAAACAAACATCTTTGTTCAGTTTGTTCTCTCCATTTAACTTTGGTTTCAGGTTTCTCAGGATTGAAATCCACATGGCAAATGCTTTTATCTGTTCCCTGTTTGTGCACCTAGTATACAAAGAGGTCAGAAGACGTTGTTCAAAGTCACAAAACAGGACTAACGGTTGTGAGCCATTATGTTGGCACTGGGATTGAACCCTGATCCCTTGCAAGAGCAAGGGCTCTAGACCCTAGAACCATCACTCCAGCCCCTTTCTGTTTGTAGTTTTTAATAAAAACTTTCTCTGAGTTGGGAGATGGCTCAGTTGGTAAACTAGTCACACACATGAGCATTTGGGTTTGTATCCTGAGCACACACACAGTCTACATCTGTAACCGCAACACTGGGATGGCAGGCCAGAGACAGGCAGATCCATGCAGCTCATTGCCTAAATGACTCTGGCCGAATTGGTGAGCTCCAGGCTCAGTCAGAGACCCTGTCTTAAAAAAATAGTGGAGGGGCTGGAGAGATAGTTATCTCAGTGGTTGACAGCACACGCTATTCTTCCAGAGGACCCAGGATTGGTCAGGTGGCTTACAGCCACTTCTAATTCTAGCCCCAGAGGATCCAAATCCTCTTTTGGCTTTGGTGAGCACCTGCTCACATAGCATACATTTATATACATGCATATTATATATAATATATTATATATGCATATTTATATGTGTAAGCATACATAAAAATGTTTTTTTAAAAAAGGAAGAGCAATGGAGGACTACACCCAATGTTGCCCTCTAGTCTCCTCACACAGATGCACACATGTGCACACACACTCAGACTTACACAAGCACATTCACTACACACCAGCATATATACACAAAAAACTTCTGTGGAAGTGGACAAGCCTCTTTTGAAGGGTAAATGAGCATGTCCCAGGTCTCAGGGGTGTTCATGCTACACTGTAAACAAAGGACAAAGAGATATCAAGACCCTCCCTGAAAACAGAACCAGTGACAGACACACAGACAGAGAAGTTCCAAACTCACAAACACCTTTGTTTGAGGCTGAAGATTGAGGAGGAGAAGCTCTAACTAGACTCTGGGACTCTGTTTGCTGACTAAGATAAGATTTCTGTATTTTGGGTTGTGAGCCTAGCCATTAACCGCTGAGACATCTCTCCAGCCCAGAGATGAGACTCTCGACCTCTAGCCTCAAAGCAAAATCCAGCCCACTGCTTGCTTTTGTAAAGTTTTATTGGCACATGACCAGTTATTTGTTCATAGTCCCTGAGTATTTTTCCTACTGTGGTAGAGTTTAATAGTGACTACAGACATCAGTGTTGCTTCTCAGCTATCTTACTTAAGGTGTCTATTGTTGGGATAAATCACCATGGCCAAAAGCATGAGGAAAAGGTTTATTTCAACTTACAGCTTGAGACTATCATCAGGGAAGTTAGGGTGGGGACACAAACAGGGCAGGAATGTGGAGGCAGGAGCTGGTGCAGAGGCCATAGAGGGGTGCTACTTACTGGCTTGCTCAGCTTGCTTTCCTATAGAACCCAGGAGCACCAACCCAGGGGGTGTACTGCCCACAATTGACTGCATCTTCCTACATCAATCACTAATTAAGAAAATGTCTCATAGGAGTGCCTACAAGTCAGTCTGATGGGTGCTATTTTCTCAGTTGAGGTTCTTTTTTCCTAAATAGCTCTGGTCTGTGTTGAGTTGACATAAAAACTATCCAGTGCAGCAGCAGATATGTTTATTGTGAATTTAGGAGACAGGCCTTTACCTGGCTCTGAACCAGACGTGTTGCACACAGTGTCCATTGTGGCATTGCATTTCCTGATGATTCTGTCGTCAGGACAGCTGGAAGGGAAACAGGGTGTGTTACCTCCTCTCACACAGGCAGCCCAGAAACCATTCTTCACTATCCACAGGGTTAGGAAGGACCAACCCCACTCTGAAGAGATCAGTGTTTAGGGATGTCTGTGATACTTAGGGGAAGGACTCTCCCTCCTCCTGGATAGAGCACCTGGCTATGAAGACCACATAGAGGAAAGTCTGCCTAGAGAACAAAGATGGTGTGAATGAAGAAGAGGCAAACAGGTGCAAACAAGCAAGAGCCTCCATTGCACTAGAGTTTTAGGCAGTCTTTACTCACATCAGGTTCCTGATCTCACAGTTCTGTGATTTCTGAATTATGTTTATGCATGTATAACCTGTCTCACAGGTGTAAGTTATTACCGGGTGTGGCAGTGAACACCTTTCATCAAGACATGTGGAAAAGCAAATACCGGCAGAATATTGTGAGTTCAAAACAGTCTAGTCTACACCGTGACTTTCAGGCTTACCAGTGATGCACACAGTAAGACCCTGTCTTAAATAAAAGAAGGGTGTATGTGTGTAGAGTGTATGTGTGTAGAGAGATAGCTTAGTGGTTAAGAGCATTTTCTGCTCTTCTAGAGACCATAGATTTTATTCTCAGCATCTACATGATGATGACCCGCAAGCAGCTATAACTATAGTTTCAGGGAATACAACATCCTTTTTGGGCCTCCATAGGCATCAGACATGCAGGCAAACCCCTATGCCCATAAAATTTTTTTATTTATTTTATGTTTTTTAACATTATGATTCATAACAGCAGCAAAATTAAAGTTATAAAGTAACAACAAAAGTAACTTTTTGAGCTGGGTAGTGGTGGGGCACCCCTTTAATCTCATAACTCAGAAAGCAAAAGCAGGCACATCTCTGTGAGTTCAAGGCCAGCCTGGTCTACAAAGCAAGTTCTAGGACATCCGGGGCTATACCTAACTCAAAAGAGAAACCCTAACTCAAAAAACCAAAATAGATAGATAGACAGACAGATAGACAGACAGATTGATAGATAGATAGACAGATAGATAGATTGATATATAAATAGACAGATGGATATTTTATGGATGGGGGTCACCACACTGTTTTAAAAAGGACTGCAGCATTAGAAAAGTTGAAAACCACTGCTGCAGAGCCCGCAGAGGGCATGAGGACCAGCGAGTACCTTTGATGTTGGACTTTGGGCTCCAGAACCATACAAGAATAATTTCCTGTTTCTAATTTTGTTACGTGGCCACCAGATTTTTCTTTTATTTTATTTTCTGTTCTTTCTTTCTTTCTTTCTTTCTTTCTTTCTTTCTTTCTTTTTTTTTTTTTTTTTTTTTTTTTTTTTTTTTTTTTTTTTTTTTTTTTTTTGGCAGAATCTTAGGTAGCCCAGGCTTCCCTCAAACTCATTATGCAACCAAAGATACCAAACTTCTGTTCATCCTGCCTCCAGGAATTCTGGGATTAAGGCACACTACCACACTTGGAATATGTGGTGCTAAGAGTTGAATCCAGGTCCACTAAAGCACTCAACCAACTGAGCTATATCCTTGACCCCACAGAATTTCTCTTTTAAAGATTTAAGTTTATGTGTGTGTGTGTGTGTGTGTGTGTGTGTGAGAGAGAGAGAGAGAGAGAGAGAGAGAGAAGAGAGAGAGAGAGAGAGAGAGAGAGAGAGAGAGAGAGAGAGAGAGAAAGAGAGAGAGAGAATGTGAGTGAAGGTGCCCACAGAGGCCAGAAGAGCACATTGGAGTCCTGGGGCTGTATCTATAGGCAATTGTGAGTTTCTTGACGTCAGTGTAGTGAACTCAGTTCAGGTCCTTAAGAAAGCAGAATCCCTGGGCCATCTCCCTATCTCTTTTTCCCCACTCCTATCACTTTTGTTACAATCTCTGCCTAGAGTTCTGTCCCTCTAGAACTTTCTATGGTCCCATCTCTCCCAGATTCATTGAGTCTCTCTACTCAATGGTAATTTTGTCAGAGTGATTCCTCCAACAGAGTGTGTTGTGGCCCCCATGGTCATGAACTCACTCACCAGTATTGTTTTTGAGACACTATCTCTACCCCAAACTGACCTCAAACTTGCTATGTAGTTAACCTTGAACTCCCAATCCTCCTTCCTCTACTTCGCCAGGGCCAGGATCACTACACCTGGTAGGTACAGTTCTGGAGACGGAACCCAGGGCCTTGTACACACTGTGCATGTAAACACTACCGATTTAGCCTCAGCCCCAATCCACCACTAATGGTGGTGGAGAGACACACATAGCATTATGTTTTCTGTTTCTCACTGTTGGGGCTCAATAGCTGTTTGTTGAGTGAGTGAATTAGTGAATGAAAGAGCACGGACTCCAGGCAGCTTCCAGGAGGACACATTCTTTGATTTTTGTATGTGTGGCACTTGCTCCCCTAAGGAGCCCCTCTACAGACAGGGACCCAGAGGCTATGGGGCTATCGGGCAGGAGCAGGGATCTACGCTCATCATCCCTCCCCCAGCTGTACCTGCTGCACGAATGGCACTTCTCCGCACAGTTTCCGGAGTTACAGTAAGTGCCCTCCTTACAGTGGCACTTACGATCAGAGGTACTGGAGCACGTCGCTACTTCCTCTTGGTCTGTGGAAACAGGTCAGTCATCAGGGTGGCAGTTTGTCCTAACATACACCACTCTATGACAAGAAAAGTCACCTTAACAGGCTCTTCACCCTAGACACATAACCCAAGCAGCCTCCCAGGAGAGGAGCGAGGCCCACCTAAGGAGTATTCAGCCCCCAACTTTTTCTTCCAAGTAGGAGGACTGGTGGGGTAGAAGTGAGAAAAAGTCCATTAGGCCTTTGTCTTAGGTAAGGAGTATGAAGAAACCAGAGTTGGCCTTCTTTCTTATCTACTGTGGCCCCTCTCCTTATCAGTCCGCATGCTTTAACCATGGCCAGAGCTGACCACTTACCGTCCCGGCACATAGAGCAGGGAATGCATTCAGGTAGACTGTTATTGTGGGCTAAGAAGTATTTAGGCTCACACGAAGCACATTCACTCTGACCACCATTCTCCTTGCATGGATTAATGAGGTAAGTGCCTATGTGAGAGGAAAAAGAAGTGTTTAGGGGCCTAGAAAAAGCCTATTTCCTGATGCCCTCAGGGGTCAGACCTTTCAGTACCCACTCCTGGGCTCCTAGCCTCATTGGAACTTTCTAGTTGGATACTCAGCTATACTCTTCATACTTTACATGTGGAGGCCTTGCATCACCCCTTGGCTGAGACAGACATCCTTCAGGGTGTCTGTGTGAAAGGTTCTTCCTCTCTACTCCACTGTCCCAGAGAGAGGGCCTACAATCAGCCTATATGTCCATCTCCCCCTCCCATGCCAGGTTCCTCACTGCCCAGGATGGTTTTTCAGAGCTCCAAATTCTAAAGCTGAGGTCCTTGGTCAAGGTCCCCAGCACATTAGCTGCATAGTGGCCGTCTTCTCAGCCTATGGCAGAAGCACAGGAGAGAAACACACTCCTAACTATGAGCTCTGCGCATATGCCAGCTTCTGCACTGTTCAGCCAAATCAGTTCCATCTTGTTTCTGCAACGTGCTTGTGCCCACACATGGCTATGTGTGTGCAGGCGTGTGTACAGACCCAAACAGTGTCCACTGACTCATCTGCATATAAGTGTACATGTAAGTGTGTTTGCAGGTAGGTATGCATACTGATGTGTGTTGATAGTTGTGTGGGATGGGGGCAGGATCCAGGTGTAGACACTCATGTGCTTTTTTTCCAGTAGCCCCTAGTTGCTTCTGCAGAACACACCACACCCACCTCTCTGGATTCTGCCCTCCAAAGACAGGGGCAGTGCTTGGCTAGGGGAAGGGTGGATAGGAGAACAAGTAGCAGCTGGTTGCCAAGGTGACACCCATTTCCCTTCTTTAGTCAGATTCCACCTCTCTCAGCTCAGGCCTAGCTAAAGGCCTGTAGCACCTTTTCCCAGTCAGAAGGCCAGACCTCTGCAAAGCATCCTAGGACTCACCAGCAGAACAACGTTGGCAACAGAGGTCCTCATATTTGAACTCATCCGACTTACACTGGGTTGTACTGTTTACACTGCAGACTGTCACCTAGAATCAAAAAAGGAAAATCTACACTCAAAAACCAACCATGTGACCCTCAGCACAGGGGAGGTGAGTGGCTCCCAGCCTGACCCTGGTTCCCATCTGGAACCTTCCTGCAGAGCATATCCTACAATTTTGTTCATGTCTCCCGGGTCTGGCTGGTAGTAGTGCGTACCATCCTGCAGATATGTTCCTCAGTTTCCAGATTCTGGCAGTTTTGTCTTTGCCATTGGTGTATGACCTGTATGGATGTGAGCCTTTGATGTCAGTAAAATGTTTGTGTTTATTTCCATGACCACACCTATACCTTAAAAATTTTGTGATCCACCATGTAGGTGCTAGGAACCCAATCCAGGTCCTTTGCAAAAGCAGCCATGATTCTACCCACGGAGTCATCTCTCCAGCTAGAACCTATATTTTAAGAACTTATGTGACAGCTGGAGAGATGGCTCAGAGGTTAAGAGCACTGACTGCTCTTCCAGAGGACCTCAGTTCAATTTCCAGAAACCACATGGCAGTTCACAACCATTTGTAATGGGATCTGATGCCCTCTTCTGGTGTGTCTGTTTCATAATATATATATGAAACAAATAAATATCTAAAAAAGAAAACATATGTTAAATCCAGGACTACACAAAGAAACGCTGTCTCAAAAAATAAAACAAAAAAAAAAAGAATGTTTGTAAAGTTGTGTATATCTGTGCACAAATGTTGTACATGTAGGTACATTTGTATACATCAAAGTGTGCTCCTTATGTAGCCTTGGTTTTTTATAACCTTACTGGTTTGTTTGCTTGTTTTGTGAGATGTAGCCCCAGCTGGACTGGAAATTAATATGTGGCTCAAGCTGCTCTCACTCTCAGAGATCTGCCTGCCTCTGCCCCATCAGTGTTAGGATTAAAGGTGTGTGCCACCGACGCTTGGCCTTCTTTTATCTATTATCATAGCACGTGCCTGTGCCATGGTGTGCATTTGGAAATGAGAGGACAGTGTGTGCATTTTCCCCTTCTACTACACATGGTTCTGAGGATTGGACTGAAGCTGGAAGGCTTGCATGACCAGCATGTTTACCCACTGGGCCACCCCTCTGACCCCATGATCTTACTAAGACAAGGATTATCACTGAGCTCAGAGTTCAGTTTTAATTAGAATGGCTACTAGTGAGTTCCCAGAATCCACTCCCCTATCTCCTCCTGTGCTGGAGTTATAGACACACGCTGACATACCTGGTTTTTACAGGAGTCTGGAGGTTGTCTCTCCAGCCTTTTTTTTTTTCTCTTTTGGACACAGTTTCATGTTTACTTATTTAACCAGTATATGCTAACCCCATTATTCACAAATTGCGTGTTTGTCAATACAACTATTCCCTAATATTTATTTCTATACCAAAATCAGTGGTATTTTTCAGTTATTCACTAATATGCACAAAGTGTCAAAAATTGAGCTCCCTAGAACCAGAGAAATGGCTCAGCAGTAAGGAGCAGTTTCTGTTCTTTCAGAAGACTCAGTAAATTAAATTAGTAAATTAAATACACACACACAGCCTTGTATGCATGACTGCACACACTGAGACAGCATCTCACTATGTAGTCTGCATAGGCTGGAACCTGTTGGCCTCCAATTCACAGAGATCCACCTGCTCCCGGCACCTGAGCGTGACGATTAAATGTGACCACAATGGGCTGTTAAGATTTTCTGAGTCATCTGACACACCCTCCCAGCTGAAGGTAAGCAGGACATACCGTGTCTTCTTGCTAGACTTCTCACTGCACAAGTGTGTCTATTTTATCAGTCACCCTTGTTTCTGAACCTTTCGTGGTGTATTGCATGGGTAATCTTGCTGTTTAAAATGGTTCTAGGCATCAAGGTGAGAAACTGTATCCTATTCTAAGTACTAGAATGTCCTAATACCCTTATAGATAAAACTCATGTGTTGGAGAAGCTGCTGGAGGTGTGAATTTCAGGCTGTAGAGCAGGGATTGAATATTAACCCACGTAGATTACATAAAATGCCTTTAAGCAAACACACAAGATAGCCTACTGAGCAGTCTTTGAAGATGGGCAGACACTTGCAAGAACCTTCCTCTGGGGTTTGAGGGCCTGAATTTTTAACAGTTCCATTTGCATAACCTGGACATGGTGAAAACCTTAAACACTAGCCCTGAGGATGGGGACAGGCAGATCCCTGAAGGCCTCTCGTCTGGGCCTACATGTATACATGTGCATTCATCTACACATGGAGAGGGAAGGGGGGGAGCATCTAATCCTGCCTGAGTGGTGGCTAAATACTGGCAAGATTGACAGTTGGGGTTGGTCGGTGGGTCGGAGCTTCTGACTTGCTCCCGAACCCCCTCATCCCCCACCTCTACTTTCCCCATGGAAGGCTTGAATTTGCAATCATCCTGCCCTGTTCCGAGTAGCTAGGATTACAAGACTGGACACAAGGCCCATATTTCGTTTTTGGGGGAGTGGGGGGTGGTTTAAGACAGAATTTCTCTAGGTAGCCCTAGCTGTCCAGGCTGGCCTTGAGCGCACACAAATCCTCTCTTTCCTATAAAACCCTGCCATTATTCCTGACTTAGAAAAACAAAACAAAACGAACCCACCAAACGAACAAACAACAACAAACAAAAATTCTGACATTTCAGCCATTAGGTCTCTTGGCCACTTGGTCCTTGGCTCTGCTCTTGTCCTCTTGCCCTCTCCTCCTCCTCCTTTTCCTCCCTCCTCCTCCCTCCCTCCCTCTCCCTCTCTCTCTCTCTCTTTCTTCTTCCCTTCTTGCTTTCCCCTTCTTTCTTTCCTCTCATGGTCTTATTCAGTTTGCTGACCATGTCCAGTCTACTACTTTCTCTCCCTGTTGTGAACTCTTGCAGATGCCTATGTTTGTTCTCTCTGTCTCTGTCTGTCTGTCTGTCTGTCTCTGTCTGTCTGTCTGTCTCATTTATAATAAAAACTTTTTCCTCAACCATACCCAAGAGTGGTCATGTCCACATTTTCATTCAGTGTTCTTCCTTACTTATTTATGTGTCTATGTGTATGATACATGTACAAGGGTAGGCACATGTGTGTGGATCCTGTGCATTTGTATGCATGTGTATGTAGAGGCCAGAGTTTAATTTTGGGTGTTTCCCTTGATTTCTTTCCACTCTGTTTACTGTGGCTCAGTCTCTCACTGAGTCTAGGGTTTGCCTGAAGAAAGCCCTTCCACTTTTGACTTTCTGAGGGTTAGGGTTATGGATGGGCTACCATACCCAACTGCTTTTGTATAGGTTATAGAGGTTGGAACATCAGTCCTAAAGCTTGTGTAGCAAGAGACTTATCCACTGAACCCTCTCCTGGCTCTCTCTCTCTCTCTCTCTTTAATATATATGTTGACACTATTGTTAGACATGGTCTTTTATAGCCTAGGCTGAGCTCTCACTGTGTGGCTGAGGATGGCCTTGAAGTACCGATCTTCCAGCCTCTGCTTCCTCAAATGCTGAGATTACAGTCTGTGCCATCATATCCAGTCTAAAGCACCAAATAAGGAAGTAAGTAAGTTAATTAAGTGAATTAATTAATGATAAATGAGGGTATGGCTCAGTTGGTAAAACACAAGTTTCACAAGCATCTGGACTCGAGTTTAGATCCTAAGAAGTCAGGTAGAAAGCTGAACATACTGGCACTTTCTAGTAAATCTGACAGAGGTGGCTCAGTGAATATCCTGAGCAGGTTGGGGGGGGGCAGAGTGGTGGTAGGGGTAGGTGGGTGTTGGAGGTGGAGAAATGGAAACTTGAAAAAGAACAGTATCTTCTTTTCCCTGGGCTTCATAAACACTATAGAGTTAGCTGCAGGGACTCACTAAAGCTTACAGTTCTGATGAAAAGGAACCCAAGAAGAGGAAGCTTCAGTATTGGTTTTTCAAATTCCCATGTGATGGAGCAAAAGAAAAGACAAGAAAAAGAAACAACCAAAAAAACCCACCTCTAATTTATACTAGGCATCCATTTCTATACTCACTACTGTTTATCTCTGAATTCAATCCCTGCAGGATAAGTTCCTAGTGACCCTGTGCTCTAGAGTCAGTGGGACCCAGGAGAGTGGAGCTGATACGTGAGGCTGACTAAAGTCTCACGCAGTAGCCAACTTTATTCAGAGCATCAGATAATTTACACTCTGAGGGTTAATAAGAGACACACGAATAAAGTGTACAATTGCAAGGGCAAAATGGCTTGTGGCAAAAACTTATTTACCCACAGAGGTATATAAATAAATAACAATTGTCATCGCAATGAAAAATCTGAAGTAAACTCACTCACTCCTATCTGCTGCACTGGGAGGGCTGTGAAAACACATCCCAAAACCAATTTCCTGTTTTTTTGAAGAAACCGAAACATTTGTCTTATTTTTGGGGGTTTTCTCATAATCACTGAGAGTCTACCACTATTCTTGGATCACATTCCAACAAACCTGACTCAGTGACCACCTCCACAGACATCTACAGTGGCCATGTACTCGGTATGTTCCTACTAACTCCTTTTTGGCCTCTATAACCTGCTCATGCAGACATTAAGATCACCTTGACTACCTAATCTTAGCGCAAAACAGCTCTGGGCTTGCACGAGCAGACACTCCTCTTCTGAGGATTTGCCTTAAAAACCCTTCTTTCCAGGGCTGGAGAAATGGATCAGCAGTTAAGACCACTGGCTGCTTTTCCAGAGGACCCGGGTTCAGTTCACATGGTTCCAGAGGACCACATGGCAGCTCACACCTGTCTGGAACTCCAGTTCCAGTGGCTGTTAATACCCTCACACAGACATACATGCAGACAAAAAAAATTTTAAATAAATAAATATATATATATATATATAATTTCTTCACCACCCAGTTTGCATGGCAATCTCAAGTTTGGCTCAGAGATTATTTTCCTGTTAACATTAATCAATAAATATCTTAATTATGACCAGATTGAGTCTATGCTTTTTCCCCAGAGGTCAGGATACTGAGAAAGTGCCCAGAATCACATGCCCATCCTCGTTAAGTCCCTTAGGTAGAAATCTGAGCACATTCCTTGGCCTGTGGACACTTGACACTTTGGAGGTTCTCAAAAACCCAGAGGTGGTTGAGGTCCGCTGACTGAAGTAGAAAAAAGTCACTATTTTCTACGAGAGATAATTTCACCAGACAGTAGGGAAGAGGGTGTCATTGTTGAGAGCTGACTACTTTCACTCTTGTTTGGTGTTAGGTTAAAGGAGAGTTAGCCTGCTTGTTTCTATCACAAACCAACTGTGTAGCAACACAAAACAATAGCAATTTTGAGGCAGCATTTTATAGTCTGGGCTCCCTATGCAGCTGAAGATGACTTTGAACTACTGGTCCTCCTGAGTACTGGGATTACAGGCCTATGCGATCCATGCCAGATGACAGCACAATTTGGGGGGGGGGGATCACACTTGAAAAATGCCTATGGGTAGTCAAGGCTTGGTGGCTCAGGCTTGGGATTGCAGTAATCAAGAAGCTGAGGTAGGAATACCCGGCTTGGAGCTCGACCTGGGCTATAGAATGTCTGTCTCAAAAGAGGGATGAGGAACAGACTGGCAAGATGGGTTAGAGGGAAAGTTTCTAGCTAGCAAGCCTGACAACATAACATTAATTCCTGGGGACCACAGGGTCGGAGAGAACCAAGTCTTGACAATTGTCCGTAGATCACCACAGGTGAGCCCCCACACAATAAATAAGTAAAGTAATAAAAAATATATTAAAAATAAAACCTAGGGGCTGGAGGGATGACTTGGCAGTCAAGAGCACTTGTTCTTGTAAAGGATAGCCTTCCAGTAATCAGTAACTCTAGCTCTAGGAGAACCTACACCCTCTAGCTTCCACAGACACTCCACATAGGTATACAGACCGATCTCTCTCTCTCTCTCTCTCTCTCTCTCTCTCTCTCTCTCTCTCTCTCTCTCTCTCTTCCACACACACACCATACACATAAGTAAAATAAAAAACAAATGTTTATAAGGTAAGAAGGGACAAGGGACCCTCGGAAAATGATGAAACCATTTTTGTAGAAAAGCTAGCTAGGCATTTTGGCTCATGCATTCAGCACTCAGGAGGCAGAGGTGGATAGGTATTTGTGACTTTGCAGTCAGGCTAGTCTACACAGTGAGTTCTAGGACAGCCAGAACTACTAATGAGACCCTGTCTCCAAAAAAAAAAAACAAAGAAAAACAAAAGAAGGAAGAAAGGAAGGAAAAGAAAAAGGAGAAGAAGTTCAATAGTGGGGGAGGGGAGGTCCCACTGCTTTGTAGCAAGAAAAGATAAAGATATAAAACCAACTCCTTCTCCATTAGATCATCTTACCCCAACCTCCACCATACAGGCCAGGAGCTGGGAAAGGAGACCCAATGTTATCACTGGACAAGGTCCCGTGTGCCGCTGTGACCATGATAGACTGCCGGGAGTCCACTTTGGTCCCCACACAGTTGTGTCTCTACTCACCAACAGAACTGGCACCAGCAGTGGCATCAGCCTGGCCATCACAAAAAGGCAGAACAAGGCAGAGCTGAGAGACGTTAAGTGTGAGGACTAGCCTGTTGCAGCCCAGATTCAGCCCTTGCCAGCTAGGAGGCATTTAAAACCACTCCCTTCCCTTCTTCCGGTCCACACAGACTTGACTTCCTTGCTCACTTGAGCTGTTAGTGTTTTGAAAGTTTCCAGAGAAGTCCTTCAAAATCTCGCAGGGCTCCACTGGCTCCAAGAGACAGCAAAAGGCACTTCAGGGCTAAGATGCTTAAGCCGAGGCAACTTGAGGGACGCACACATGCAACGGCCCACAGTGAGTCCAGCCAGACCTGAAACTGCGGGTCAGCCTTAAAGAGGAAGGAGAGCCTCATGTACGTTAGAAGCCCCTCCAGAGCCCTGGACTACAAGGAGCTGGATGGTCTTAAAAGGACAAACGGCATATACATCTACTTCTGAGGATCCTAGAGTCTCAGGCACACTGAGGCAGAAAGTAGGATGAAACACCTAGACTGGAGAGGGACTGACAGTGAGTAAGTAGCTTATGGGGTTAGAATTTCAGTTCAGTAAAATGGAAAGTTCTGAAGGTGGGTGGGCGGAGTTGGCTTGATTGCACAACACTATGTGTATGTGTTCCTTGAAGCTGGTGGTTAGAGATGCGACTCAGTTGGTAGAATGATTGCCTGGCATACACAAAGCCCTGGGTTCCATCCCTAATGTGGCTACTCAGTCAGAGAGCACACAGCTGGAATCCCAGCACTCAGGAGGTATCAGTAGGAGAATCTAAACCTCAAGGTCATCCTCAGCTACATATTGAGTTTCAGGCCAGCCTGGGCTATGTAAAACCCTGATCAAACAACAAAAACAAAACAACCCCCCCAAATCCTAGCCTACTCAGCAAGCTCCAGACCAGTGAGAGATCATATCTCAAGAAAACAAGATGGAGGAACTCGGTGTTTAAAAATGCTTACTGTTAGGGCTGGAGAGAGATGGTTCAGTAGTTATTTTTACAGAGTGAGTGAAAAAAAAAAAGGAGAAAGAAATGGAAAGGAACTCCTAGGTGTGGTGGAGGAGAAAGTTTATGGCAGATAGGGGGAGCATAGGTAGAGTCAGAGACATCTGTGAGAGTCCAGAGTGGTCAAGACCAGATTGAGCTGGGTCATGTGGGGAGGAGAGGGGGAAGGGAGATAAGAGAGAAGAAAGGGGAGAGGAGAGAGGAGGGAGAAAGGGGAGAGGAGAAGGGGGAAAGGAGGGGGAGTGGGGAGAGGGGAGGAGAAAAGGGAGAGGAGGGAGAGAGAGGAGAGAGGGGAGGAGAGGGGAGAGAGAAGGAGGGGAACCAGACATTACAGACAAGAAGCCAAAAGGGTACAAAAAGAATAGGTACAAAAAGAGAGCTAAGAGCTTCTGGGAGAAGGGCAGGATTTCCTGTAGGCTCTGCCCAACAGTTACCTAGCAACAGCCACATACTGTTTGAGCTTCTCTTCCTCTCCCTCCCTCCTTCTTTCCCCATCTTCCTCCTCTCTCTGGAGGTGTTCCCAGCCAGCCTTTTCTCTTCTTTTTCTCTCCTCTCTCACGTTCTGTCCTTCTCTGCCTCTACTCCCTTTCCCAGGTCCCAAATAAACTTTCTTTTATAATACACCCATTGTATGGCTGATACCTGGAGGGGGGAGGGGGCAGTGTGCCTCAGCATGATTCTGCTATGGCATACCCTCCCATCACATCAAGCCACTGCTTTATAAAGCATATCACACAGCCCATCCCCTGGGCTGCAGAGTTTAGGGTAGAGGGTGATGTATGCCAGCCATATTCAGTAACAGGTAGGGACTGAGGAATGCTGAGAGATTCTGAAGTCCAGGTCTGCTTTGATATGTTAAAGCCATTTGTCAGCCATTTGTCCCAAGTTTGAAACTTAACTCAGAGGACCTGAGTTTGCTATTCAACACTCACTAATCAATACTGCAGTTAGCAGAGGCTCCCACCAATCAATCAATACTTTAGGCATTAGAGACCCCCCCCCATAACCAATCAATACTTCAGGCAGCAGAGTCGACTGCTTTCTGCACACACAGACCTAGAGCTGACCTAGAGTTCTGCACATCCAGACTTTAGGCCCAGCCTTGCAACATCTTCAGACAAACCTGTGAGTGGGTCACACATGTGGTCCTTCCATCAGAGCCTGTGTGTGTGTGTGTGTGTGTGTGTGTGTGTGTGTGTAGAGGGGTAGAGGGTAGAGGGGGAGAGAGAGAGAGAGAGAGAGAGAGAGAGAGAGAGAGAGAAAGAGAGAGAGCAAGAGCGCTGTGTGTGGTGGCCCATACCTTGAATTCAAACACTCAGAGGCAGGAGCATATTCATGAATTCAAAGCCAGCTCAGTCTACATAGTGAGCTCCAAGACAGAACTATCTAGAGAGAACCTGTCATTTAAAAAGAAAAAGAAAGAAAGAAACGAAAAAAGAAAAAAAAAAAAAAAAACGGTTCATTAGAAGCTCAATGAATGAGCAGACTGGCCTAAACAGCAATCATGGGTGCTGGGTGGAGGGGCTACCAGGAAGTCATGAATCACCAAAGTTACTGGAATTGATATTAGCTAGGTTTCAGAAAGCCACATAGATGCATAAAGTGTTTGGAGACAAAAGCTGGTTAGTTCTCAGCCATCCCAGATAAGCTGCTTTTTATTCAGGTTGTGTGAGTACCAGAGTTATGCTTTACGTTTTTACTACTGTGCCTAAGAGATCCAGGAAACAAAAATGCCTCTAACCCGTAAGCCCCATACTGCCCAAGGACAGATAACTCCTAAATTGTTGGAAGATAATATTTATTTTTCTTATTTTTTATTAGATACTCTGTCTTTACATTTGAGATGTTATCCCTTTCCCCCTGCCCTGCTCCATCCCCCCTCAGTGTTTTGACTATTATATGTCAGGAGGAGTTTCTTTTCTGGTCCAATCTATTTGGAGTTCTGTAGGCTTCTTGTATGTTCATGGTCCTCTCGTTCTTAAGGGTAGGGGAGTTTTCTTCTATGATTTTGTTTAAGATATTTATGAAGACTTTTAGTTGGGAGTCTTCGCCCTCTTCTCACCTGGACACAGGCAACATGAGTCACTTGACACGTAGGTTATCCAGTCTTGTCCACTGCGCTTCTCAGTGCTCATCATACCATGATCCAGACAGTCTCTGGGATCCGCGTCTATATCTTCTGGGACCTTGGGGGGTATGATGTTAGGCTTTGGGAGATTCTGTCTGTCATAAACTTAAGTAGATCAATAATTAGCAGACTTCTGACAAGATTGAGAGCTATCCTGATAGGTCATATCTGAGTTTGACAACTTGTGTCTGTTAAATTACTTGTTTGAGAATGTATATAGTAAATAGAGCACGGAGAAAAACACATTTCGCATTAGTACAGAATCACTTGGCTTTGGGTTGGTACGGAGAACCTGAATGTGAAGAACTAAGGGCAGTGGTGGCAGGAGTCTGTGGTCACAGAAAGTGAGTGTGCGCAGTGTGTGCAGGTAGCTTCAGGCCCGTAGCACTGACTGAGAGGTCAGGTAAGCCGTGGAGACGTGGGAATGGGCCTGGGGCGTGCAAGTACTGATCCCTTTTGTTTCTGACCTGGGCCAGTCCGCAGAGCGAGAGACAGGCACACAAGCATGTGCAGTTGAGGCACCGGGCCCAGCCTGAAGGGCACAGATTGCAAGGAGTCACAGCACCAGTGTGTGTGCACCAGGTAGTGCAGGGCAGCAGCACATCTGAGCAGTGGCAGGCGTCACGGCAGTGTTGTGGTGTGCCCAATCAAGGGAGGGCAGTGTGAGCAAGAAAATGGGGCGGGACTTCCTCCTAGCAGCCAGAAAGCCCCAGCCTAGCGTTTCTGGCTATGGGCAGGTGCCAGATGCCTCACCCTATGTGTCAGCATCCGCAGTGGAGGGGAAGGAAGTGCCTGTATCCTAGTAACAAGCACACTATTTCTGTGGTGGATGGTGGGGCTAGCACTCACTTTATGAGCCTTATGTAGAGAGGGAGAGGAAAGAGAGGGAGGGAGAGAGAGCGAGAATACAAGCAGAGGGGTACATGATAGGGCAGGGAAAATGGAGTCTCCTTGAACAGAGTTCCAGACAGAGAGCAGAAAGCCAAGGGGACAGACAGGGTGAAAGCTGTTTTTCTCGAGGTTGTGGCAGAGTTTGAGCAGCCAGGCAGGGGTGGTGGCAGCCTTGGTAGGTAGAGTGTGGGAGTGGAGTCCCGAAAAGACAGAACAGGGACAGAGGCAGATAGGTGGCAGAAGGAAACACAGCACCTCAGCAGACTGAGTCCCTGGCAGGATCAAAGGGACAGGGACAGACCTACCTTTCATGCGGCCAACTGGGAGCAGAGCAAATGGTGAGTGAGGGTGGCTCTCAGCTGGCAAGGCAGCCAGCAGGGTGAGAGGGAGCAAGTGAATGGGGGGGGGGGGGATGGAAGTCTACACTACAGATCACTAGTGAGAGAGTTGTTTTAAAGTGCCATGAAGAGATAGACCAGGACATCCCAGTAAGTAGGGACAAGACGGCAAAGACCAACCCAAGGGTTATTAACTACCCCTACCAGCATCCTAAAGATATTGTTAATAACCAGAGAGACTTCTAACCAGGTCAGACCACTAGGTCTTCGTGTAGTGGTCTGGGAGCTAAGCTCTATGCCATTGGACAGAGAGCAGTTCGCCCAGGCCTGGGATTTCTCAACAGTGAGAAAGAAACCATCTCAGAGGAGAGAGGAAAATCTCACTCAAGGGAAAAAGTCCTAGAACAAGGGCCAGTGAAAAGACTGTCTCCATCCTCAAGGGTAGCACAGGGGTATCTCTGAGCTCAAGAACTCTCCCCTGGACCATGGGGACAGTTACTCTAACCAGTGGGGGGAGCGGGGCTTACCAGTTCTTTGAAGTTTGCTTTAGTTTCTAAATCCAAGTCTTGGCACCAAATGTTGTGTTTATAAAAAAGATAAGTAAGAGAGAATATGTTTTGGTGGATGTATAGTCAGGTGTGGGGGAAGGGGCTATGTTGAAGCATCCCTTCCCCTTGAGGGACCAGCCACACGATGGTGATGGTATAGTATAGAATGGAGTTTATTCAGGGCACGGGGATGGGAGTTGAAAGAATAGTATAGACAGAGAAAGATGGGGGGGAGGAGAAAAGAGAGACAGAGAGAGAGAGAGAGAGAGAGAGAGAGAGAAAGAAGAAGAAGAAGAAGAAGAAGAAAAAGAAGGAGGAGGAAGAGGAGGAGTAGAAGCTGGCCATAAGCTTATGGAGAGAGACAGAGAGGGGAATGGGGAGAGAAGGGAAAGAAGGGGAGAGGACAGGGACAGAGTGGGAGCAGGGAGGCAAGAGCAAGAGAGTGGAGGTAAGCAGCACCTTTTATGGTAAGTCAGGCACACCTAGCTGTTGCCAGGTAACTGTGGGGTGGAGCTTAGACAAAATGCTAACAAAGATAACAAGTCATATGTTTTTGCACCCCTAAACAAGTTTGACTTAACTGCACCGAATGTGCTTGATCACACATGTAGATGGGAGGTATGCAGGGGAAAAATACACAAATAGATAAAAGAGGTACAGTACAGGCAGGAAGTATATCTGATGTATACTTACCCCTGATTGGACATGATGGGAAAGAATGTGGCTTTATGGCTTTGCCTTCTTCTTTCTTTTCTTTTCTTTTTTCTCTTTCTTTCTTCCTTTTTACTTTTTATTGATTCTTTGTGAACTTCACATTGTGCACACCAATCCTACCCCTCCATATCTGCCCTCCTCCCTTGTAACCTTCACCCCAAAATTTAAAAAAACAAAACAAAACAAAAAAAACCCCTCCATCTTGTGTGGAAACTATAATGTGTCACAGTCTATATTCTTTTGCCAAAAATACCCCTCAATGATTGGCTGGTCCAAGACCTCTGGCTTCTGCTTCAATACTGGATCCTCACTGGGACTCCTCTCTGATATCCTGTTGTCTTGTGCCATGGGTATCCTGCAGCTTTGGATCTGCAAGACTGACCCCTTCACACACTCTAGCAGATTATAAATGGGGGTAGATGTTGGGATGGGTCAACTCAGAGCCTTGAATTTGGGTTTGGATGGTAGCCAATTTGGTAGGTCACCAGCTCTCCCATACCCACACTACTAGGCCAAGCTCTCCAGGACTGCCCTAGCTAGGTCACCCAATGCCACAGCCAGCAAGGGGCAAGGCCAGCTCTCCAGCTCCCACTTTACCAGGGCCATCTCTACTGTGCTGCTCAGGTAAGGTACAGGACCTGCTCTCCCAAGTGCTGTAGCTGGTAAGGGGCAGAAATAGCCCTCCTGCACTTAAGACCCCAGAGGCAGCTCTCCTGCCTGCCCTAGGTGGCAAGGGCCAATGGGGGAGGACGTCTCTCCCTCACCCACAATACCATACAGCACATGGGTGGCCTGGGCAGCTTTCTCATGCTCCACCACCAGGGCCAATTGTGCTGCCCAAGCAAGGTACTCTCTTGAGTGTCACAGCTAGTGAAGGGCAGGAAAAGCTCTGCACAGGCCTTGGACATCAATGTGGTTCCAGGTGCCAGCCTAGACTAGGGACATCTGCATGATCTTTGGTGGTAGCATGAGCCACAGACATCTACACAGACCCCTGCTACTGCATGGTCACAGACCAAAGCATGGCCTTCAGCAGCAGCATTTGCCGGGACTTCACCATGGCCTCAGGTGGCAGGGCAGGCTGCTCACACCCAGGCTGTTCCTCTCCACTTCTCTTCATAGTGTATCTCATTCTCTTCTATTCCCCCACCACATACTTACACGTGGTAGTGGCTCCCACTGCAGGGGGGGGGGGGTGTCTTAGAGTTTTACTGCTGTGAACAGACACCATGGCCAAGGCAACTCTTATAAAGAACAACATTTAATCAGGGCTGGCTTACAGGTTCAGAGGTTGTCCATTATCATTAAGGCAGGAACATGGCAGCATCTGGGCAGGCATGGTGCAGAGCTGAGAGTTCAATATCTGAAGGCTGCTAGCAGAATAGTGGCTTCAGGCAGCTAGGATGAAGTTCTTAAAGCCCACACCCACAGTGACACACCTACTCCAACAGGGCCACACCTCCTAATAGTGCTACTCCCTCTGCGGAGCATATACAAACCATCACAGGGTGGGAGGTGCGTATGGCAAAGGACAGCCTTCTGTTCACACACGCCTTCCTTGAGTTTGCTTTTATTAAAGCTTCTGCAAATGTGACTTGTTGATACTTTCTCATAGCCCAGGAATGGACCTGGCCAGTGTTCATTATCCTGGCCAGTATTTAATAAAGCATGATTCAAACTTGGCTGGAAATTTGTGTGAGTAGTCTTATTCTTGCCTGATGGGATTAACACATACATAAAACTTCCATCTGAAAAGCACAAACTCAAACTGTAACTTACCTTGAAACATGCACTTAAATTCATGCTAAAACGTTTTACCTCGGGGCTAGAGAGATGGCTCAGTGGTTAGGGGCACTGACTGCTCTTCCAGAGGTCCTGAGTTCAATTCTCAGTAACCATATGGTGGCTTACAACCATCTGTAATGGGATTTTATGTCCTCTTCAGCTGTGTCTGAAGACAGCTACAGTGTATTCACATACATAAAATAGATAAATCTTAAAAATAAAGTTTTGCCTCCTTATTTGGGTCTATGGAAAACTAATAGAGGATCAAAGCCAGATACCACCTCCTGCATTGGAAGCCAAGCCAGATGACCTGAGTTCAGAATTCCTGGTACCCACATCATAGAAGGAGAGAATTCATTCCCACAGGTTGTCTGTCCTCGGCCATCCTTACCCAGGCATATGACACCACTCAAATAAATACATAAAAGTGAAACAACAAAATGTAGTTACAGTTTTCTTAAGTAGTATCAGTTCCTTGGATGCAGGGATGGCCCTTAAACTTGGAAGTCATATTCTTTCACTGAGGATATCCCAGGGAGGGTCCTCCTGTTTCCATTTTACTTGGTGCTGGAGTTGTAGTCCTGAGAGGGAAGCATGAGCAAGAGCTCTTAATCACTGTGTCGTCTCTTGCTGACTTAGTATTTTACGGTCTAACACTCCTGTGACCTTTATGTTAGTTTGAGTCTGTCTTTTCTTCTTCATTTTCTCTTTTGAGAGTGGGTTCTCTCTACATCCAGGCTGGCCTGGAACTCACTATGTAGCCTAAGTTGAGCTGGAATTCCAGGAACTCACAGGTTTCATCTTCAGGATTGCACAACCAACCAGCTTCTTTTTAGACTTCTATCATAGCCTCTGTAAAAATAATTTGTTATTATTTTAAGCCACCAAGTCTTCCAGTATGGGTGTAATACAGGAAAAAGAGTAAAGCTGGTTTACTGGGGAACCTAGCAGCCCTCAAGAAATAATCCTGCCTGATTCATAAATAAACCAGACTTCACCCTCTCTTTCTCTGTCCCCATGTATTCCCAGCTGGCCTCCTCCTTCCTTCCCTCCCCCTCCTTCCTTCCCTTCCCCACTCCCCCTCCCTCCCTCCCTCCTCCCCCCTCCCTCTCTCTCTGTCCTTCTCTGTACCTTTTCCTTACTTTTCTCTCTCTCCACCCTCTTTCCCGGTCCCTGTTCCCCTCCCCTCCCACAATAAACTTTCTTTTATACTAGGTGTATCTCATGAAATGATTCCTCAGGGGGACACCTCAGCATCGGCCCACCAAGATATTCCTGCAGCTGCTACAATTATACTGCTTTATAAAACATAATAAGGAGGACCAAGAGAGTTGGGGCTAAGAGATCACAGGTGGTGGTGAGGGAACAAGAAAGTGCTTGGCCAAAATGGGTTATATAGGAGTGAGAAGCTGGAGGAAAGAAAGCCCATGAGCCTGAGAAGCTTAGGGTAGGGGTGGGATGAGAAGATCCACAGGTACTGGGTGAGCCTGGGGGCCAGCGTGCTCCTTGGTATGTTAATAGGAACCACAGTTTGCCATTTATCCTGAGTTTCTTCTAAACCCAATATTCCAACTTTTTGTTAATGACAAAGACCTACATAATCTCATCTGTAACTGCTTCTTAGATGAAATTATGATGTAATTATCAGCACACAGAAAGGGTAGAATGCTGCTCAAAGACCAGGAAGAGAAAAAGAAGTGCAGGCTGGAGACATTGGTTCACTCCTAACCAGGTTCTGTAGGACTACCTTGGGCTAGAGCAGGCAGCTTTGGATCAGTCTGGAAATGTTGGTTCAAGCTGAGGGCTCAGGCTGGTTGGAAATTTTGTCAGAAGCATCTAGTTTACATCAGTTTTTTTGACAAGTCTGGGGCTAACTGGTTTTGATTTGGAGCAGTTTTCAGTCTTCAGTTGATTGGGAATCTGGACAGATATAGACTGGGTAAAGTTAAGGACCTTAGGGGAAAAAAATCTAAAATCTTTATCTTGGGTGTACACTTGACATTTCCAGGCTTGTAGTCCTAGAAGTTGGAGGTGTGGAAGTAGTCCCAAGACTAGGGTAGGGAGGGAGGGAGGGAGGGAGGGAGAGAGAGAGAGAGAGAGAGAGAGAGAGAGAGAGAGAGAGAGAGAGAGAGAGAGGAGGGAGGGAGGGAGAGGGAGGGAGAGGGAGAGGGAGAGGGAAAGGAAGAGGGGGGAGGGGGAGAGAGGGGGGGAGAGAAAGCACCTGCCCTCACGAATAGGCAGTAGGTGGCGAAGCATAGACTGTTGGTTGATAGAAGTATTTGTCAGGAACCTGTTTGACCTATGACAGGTGGATTCAAGTTATGACTCGCTGAAGCTTACATGAATTTTTTTAAGTTTACAAAAAGAGATAAAAGTTTTAGATATGCCAGCTTTATCAGTGTTTGTAATCTGTACCGAAATCCATATAGTTAAAAATCAGCAGACTCGTGCTTTTAAAAATTTGAGTCTGTGACTATGATAACAGCGACTGGCTTTCTCCAAGGATAAAATGAGCCAATTCAAGCCAAATTAAAGTATAAAGTAAGGTTTATCAGGGGCGGTTCTCAAGCAGGTACACTGGGCCCAAGTAAGGAGGTCAGGGAAGTTTCCATGCACACAGGGAGACAGACAGAAAAAGAGAGTGAGCACAGGGAGAGAAATGCAGAGAGAGGAAGAGAGACGGCCAAAAATGTATGGATTATATAATGAAGAGCCTCTGGAAGAGAAGCCTGACCTCTAGGCTGGAAAGTTCAGATAGCAACTGAGGGATGCTGGGAGAACCTGGAGGCCGGGTTCACTTTGGTATGTTAAATAGTTGCTCAGCAAATTGTCCTGGGTCTGAAACTCAACAAAAAGTAGTCAATACTTTACCAGGGCTGGACGGTTTATCAGAAATCCATTGATGAATGTTAAAACTCGGGGGGGGGGGGGTTGCGGTGCTGGAGAGATGGCTCAGCAGTTAAGAGCACCAACTGCTCTTCCAGAGGCTCTGAGTTCAATTCCCAGCAACTCACAACCATCTGTAATGGGATGTGATACTCTCTTCTGGTGAGTCTGAAGACAGCTACAGCGGACTCATAAATAAATAAACCAAAAAACTCTGAACTTTTGAAGTCTTGGTATAAAAATAGCATAGCAAGAAGAACTATGAAACATTTCTCAGTTTTCACATACCTTAAATCACTTCCTTAGACCTTTATCACTCACATCCATGTGCCTTAAACCACTTTCATAGACCCTCACCACTTATTTAAGCTTTCACATCCATAGACCTTTGCAAGTTGCATTTACATACCTTAAATTACTTTCTAAGACCCTCACAACTCACATAAACATCAAAGATTTTCTTTTTCCATTCAATAATTTACCATGAGACATAAGTGGTTCATTAATGAGAGCAGTCATTGCAGAACAAGTTCCTTTAAATAAAGGAAAAGCAAAAAGTTACATTGAAACCTGTTTTGTGAGTTTATCTCTTCCAGTGTGAAGTCAGCCAGCAAGGGAAACTGTCTAGTTTTACCTATGGAATGGACTGACCAGGCAGCTGCAGCCTTGGGAGAGGAGCTGGGTGGTTGCAGCTGTTGAAGGGATCAAACGTCAGTTAGCCATCAACAGCATCCATGATCTGAGGATACATTAGAGTAGAAGGTATAATCCAATGGTCTCTGGACAATTACCCTAAGCTCCCCAGTGGCACACAGGACAGCATTAAGTTCTTAGCTGTAAGACTCAGAAGATATGAGAGATTTTCCTGTGGAGGAGGAACTTGGGAAAACTGACCTATCTTGGTGAGACAGAGTAGTCAACCTAGCAGTGGCCACAGTTTAGGCACAGCCCTGAGGGTGGGCAAAGCATGGAACAGTTCTTTGCCCAACAGATAGTGCTCATGATACAGGTGAAGTTGTCTGTGCCCCATCTTCTTTGGAGACCTTAGGATTGATGCTAATATCTGGAATTTCTGTCTATCATGGGAAGCTTTTTCATTAAACACTTTAAATGCCATATTCAGCAGATTTCAGAGGACTTTGAGAACCACCTATTAGGTACATTTAATTTCAAA
Organism: Micromys minutus; assembly: GCF_963924665.1. NCBI lineage: Eukaryota > Metazoa > Chordata > Mammalia > Rodentia > Muridae > Micromys > Micromys minutus. Next base: position 55,981,160 of record NC_137971.1, on the reverse strand, counting down.
CAAACTTTTAGTTACCTACTTTAGATTTAGCCTTGAAAACATGTAGCCAGCTAAATAAAGCTTGCCTCTGTAAATGAACTACATCTCTTCTTAGCATGACTATGAGAACAGTTCTGAGATCACTAAAAGAATTTGTCTTAATTAACTTTAACAGTTTAACACAAGTTAGTAGCTGATGCACAACCAGGATTTTACAATTTTATCTGTTAAGTTTGGGTTTTAAAATTGAAGAGTTAATTGAAGATCCTTTAGTATTAAAATAAAACTTTAAACCACAAATACAGTTGCAAAGACAAAGGCTAGACATGTTTTTAAGTCAGTTTATGCTAGCCTGAATAGACCTTAGTAAAAGGATGAAGCTTGGTGTGAGTACTGCATTTGAAGCCAGCCAGACACCCATTGGCTGAGGCTTGAACATCATTTAAGGTCAAGCCAAGGGTACAGATATGTTTTCTCTCTCTCCTTCCCCTCTCTCTTGCCCCTCCCTTTCTTTTTTCTTTTTTTCTTCCTTCTTTTCTTTCTTTCTATTTTTTTGTTTTTGTTTTTCATTCTTACCTCAAAACCCATCAGACAGAAACCTGTTTTTAAGAAGCCTGCCTGCCATTGTTCCCTCTTATGTAATCTCAGATGGCCCACTTGCTTATAGCATCTTGTGACACTATCTTGCATGTGTTGCTTGTAGTTTTTAAGCTTAAATCTGCTTACCCAAAAGTGTCAGGGTCTCAGTATCAGCTCCCAAAAGACTTTAAGGGACTTCTTACCTGCTGCTTCATTAGGGTCCAAATCTGGGTGTGCAGATGGAAAAACAGTCCTAATGGCTTTGGTAGAGCCCATATGGGTACACCAGTATCCCATGAGCCCAGAAGCCCAACAAGAAATCAAAATTTATATAAACAGATTGAGATAATTTGGAATCCTAGTATCTTGTAGGTAACCATGGAACAACCCACTACTTCTTATATAGAAATCAGGGACAAAAGATTACCAGCAGGTATAAAATTTAAGGAAAGTCAGCAAAAGGGTAGGGGATATTCACCCCATAGTTCCTAACCTGAATACACTGCTGAGTATGCTATCACCTGAAACACACACACACACACACACACACACACACGGTCTTATACTTAAAAGATGCTTTCTTCAGTATACTTTTGACCTCTAAAAGTCAACTCCTGTTGGCCTTTAAATGGACTGATCTGGGCAATGGTTTAAACAAACAACTAACTTGGATCTGGCTACTGCAGAGTTTCAAAAACTCTCCTGCCATCTTTGATGAGATTTCCCCTGGCGGATCTGAGTGAGTACTGACTGAAGTTTCCCCAGGTAACGTTACTCCAACATGTGGATGATCTGATTGCTCCCAAATAGACTGGTCACTGAAGGGTTCCTAGGAGCTGGGACACAGGATATCTGCCAAGAAGGCCCAACTCTGCACCAGGAAAGCCATGTACCTGGGATGTAACCTCCAGGAAGGTAGGAGGTCCTTGTCCATGTCACATAAACAATCTTAGGAATTCCCATCCCATCAATGAAAAGTCAAGTCAGGGAATTTTGGGGATTAGCAGGATACTATAAGCAAGGCTCTGGATTACTGGATTTGGTGAATTAGCTAGACCTTTTTGTGAACTCACCAAAGAGTGTAAGGGTACCATTCAAAGGCTCTCCAACATCTATGCCAAGGAAGGATATTCCTTTACCACTGATAGGAGACAAATCCTTCCCTAGATCCTGAAAGGATGTTGGTACAATTACATAATTGGACTCATCTAGGTATAACTAAATTGACCAGCTTACTCAACAGGGACTACTATATCCCTGATCTGGACCAGATTCTCAAGATACAGTCTTCAGATATCTCAATTCATGGATAACCAACCCTATTGGGAGTTCCTGTGCCAAGGATAAAAGATAAATGGAAAGTACCTCAGGGGTGTATTGGGAATTGGACTTCACTGAGACCCAAGCTGATATGGATACAGATATTTGCTAGTTTTTGTAAATGGACTTTTGAGAATAGACAGAAGTGTTCCTGATTTTAAAAAAAAGAAAAACTTTACATATAGTAGTAAAGAAACTCTTAGAAGAACTCATCCAGGTATGGTGTTCTTTAGGATTTGACAATGCACCAGTATTTATATTTTAGGTTGTACAAGGTATAACTAGAGCCTTGGGAGTTAATTGGAAATTACACTGTGAATATCACTCTCAGAGTTTAGACAGGTAGAAAGAACGAATCCAAATTAAACACAGGTTTACTGGGAAGTTGCTGTCAGGTGAGTTCACTGACTCCAGGGAAGGAGGCCAGGAAGAGAGAAAGGAGAAGGGGTGCACATGTGTAGAAAGAGGAGAGCAAGGGAGACCAAAACATCTGGATTGTATAGGGAAGAGCCTCTGGGGGCAGGAAAGCCCAGACCCTAGGGTAAAAGTTTAGGATTGGGGGTAGAATATACCAGGTAGGGACTGAGGGATGCTGGGAGAACCTAGAAGCCAGGTCTGCTTTGGTTGGTAAAATATACCTCAGCAACTTGTCCTGGGGTCTGAAACCAAACATTCCAGACTTTTGTTGGTAATAAGGGGTGATGTAATCATCTAGAACTTCTTCCTGCAGACATTGGGGCATCATAATGAGGGGTGGGCCAAAAAGCTGGATTGTTGGCCACATCTGGGAGGAGCTGGTTGTCTCCCCGTGTCTAGAATGTGGGACCAACTGGTGGTAGGAGTGTGCAGACCCAGTTTTGGCAGTCTGTGAGGCTGAGCTGGAGCACTTATAGGTAACTGATTTGGTCCTGCAGCTGCAGGGGTCTCCTGCCAAAGTCCAGGTAGATATCCCTGATCTGGGCTGCTGCTTGGGGACACATTAATGTCAGAGGGCTGTGCAGAACTGTCCCCACTCCTCATCTGGAAATCATAGAAGAGCTGGTTCTGGCATAAGAGCAAGAGGGCTGACCCCACCCCTGTTCCTTCTGACCTATCCTTAGGTGGTTCCACAGACCCTGGACAACAAGGAAACAGCTAACTCAAGACTGGACAAACAGATCCATACCCACTTTTCTAGGTTCCCTAGAGACACATCACCCTTTCAAAGCAAGCATGAAGTAGTCAGAGATCGTGTTGACTCTATTCCTGCTCCACCATCACCTCTAATTTTTCTTTTTCATTAAACCAAAATGGGGGAATGTTAGTATTCTGTCTAAGCTCTACCTCACAGTTACCTGGTGTCTTAGTCAGGGTTTCTATTCCCGCACAAACACGACCAAGAAGGAAGTTGGGAAGAAAAGGGTTTATTCAGCTTACACTTCCACATTGCTGTTCATCACCAAAGAAGTCAGGACTGGAGCTCAAGCAGGTCAGGAAGCAGGAACTGGTGCAGAGGCCATGGAGAGATGTTACTTACTGGCTTGCTTCCCCTGGCTTGCTCAGCTTGCTTTTTTATAGAACCCAGGTCTACCAACCCAGGGATGGCACCAACCACAATAGGCTGGACCCTCCCCCCTTGATCACTAGTTGAGAAAATGCCTTACAGCTGGATCTCATGGAGGCATTTCCTCAACTGTGGCTCCTTTCTCTGTGATAACTCTAGCTTGTGTCAAGTTGACACAAAAACCAGCCTGTGCAATTGACCCATTATCAACTTGACACACAAACACATCATTAGTAAGCCTCAACCCTTACTTTCTTATTCATCCCCAAGATCTAAGTAACCTTAAGAATCCCACAGTTTAAAAAAAAAACCTTACATATTAAAATTTCAACCCCTTAAAAATATCCAATCTCTTTTAAAATTCAAAGTCTTTTTTCAGTTCAAAGTTTCTTAACTGTGGGCTACACTAAAATACTTTCTTCTTTCAAGAGGGAAAAACATTAGGGCACAGTCACAATCAAAAAGCAAAATCAAACTCTAACCATCCGATGTCTGGAATCCACTCACAAACTTCTGGGCTCCTCCAAGGGCTTGAGTCACTTCTCCAGCTTTGCCCTTTGTAGCACACACCTTGTCTTCTAGACTCTAGCTGCCTGTTCTTGGTCATCTCATGGTACTGGCATCTCCAAAACACTGTTGTCTTCTGCTGCAACTAGGCTTCACCAATAGCCTCTCACAGGCTCTCTTCATATTGCCAAGCCTTAACTCCTTTGAGTGACCCCTTCAGTCCTGGGGCATTAATTGCAACTGAGGCTGCACCTTCACCAATGCCCTGCCATGGCCTCTCAGAGTTCTGAGCCTCAGCTGTTCTTCATGACCCTTTCATGTCTTCAAAACCAGTACCAACTGGGTGACTCTTACACATAACCAAGTCCAGCCACAGCATGAGGTACAACCTTGGCTATACAGCCTCTTTGTACTCTCAGAAAACAGTTCCCAGAAGATTTCACCTCAGTGGTGCTGGTCTCTTCTTAATCACCACTAATTTCTTAGTCCAGGTGACCTGCATCAATAGTCCCAGTAATGCAAAGTTCTCAATTTAGTAGTTCTGGTATCTTGTTAATCACAGCTGAGTCTTCAGCTCCAGTGAACCAAAACCACAGAATCTTCATGATCAAACAGCAACAGCCCTGATAAGTCTTTAATATTCCCTCTGAAAATTCACAAGCCAGGCCTCCATCTTCTGCACTGTTCTCAACATTATCTTCCAAGCTCCTACAGAACATCCCACAGAGATCTTAATATTCCAATGGCTCTTTCTAGCTCAGAGTTCCAAAGTCCTTCCACAGTCCTCCCCAAAACATGGTCAGGTTGTCACAAGAATATTGCACTATGCTGGTACCAATTTGTCTTAGTCAGGGTTTCTATTCCTGCACTAACATTATGACCAAGAAGCAAGTTGGGGAGAAAGTATCCAGCTTACACTTCCTCATCGATGTTCATCACCAAATGAAGTCAGAACTGGAACTCAAGCAGGTCAGGAAACAGGAGCTGATGCAGAGGCCATGGAGGGATGTCACTTACTGGCTTGCTTCCCTTGGCTTGATCAGCTTGCTTTCCTATAGAACCCAGGTCTACCAGCCCAAGGATGGCACCACACACAATGAGCTGGACCCTCCCCCTTTGATCACTAGTTGAGAGAATGCCTTACAGCTAGGACTCATGGAGGCATTTCCTCAACTGAGGCTTTTTTTTTTCCTGTGATAACTCTAGCTTGTGTCAATTTAACACAAAACCAGCCAGTACACCTGCAACAGCCAGGTATGTCTGACCCTATAAAAGGGGCTGCTTGCCCCCTCCTCACCTTCATGCTATCTTGTTCTCTTGCTGTCTTGCTTTTCTCTTGCTTTTGACTTTCTGCCCCCACTCTTTCCCGATACCCTCCCCACGTGCTCATGGCTGGCCTCTACTTCTCTCTCTCTGACTGTATTTCTCTGCCTCTTAACTGCCCTCTCCATGCTCTGAATAAACTCTATTCTGTACTATACCATCGTGTGGCTGGTCCCTCGGGGGAAGGGATGCTTCACATGAGCCTGTCAGAGGCACCCCTTCCCCTACACTTCACCACACCTCCACAGAACATATCCCACATCTTTTTTATCTTTTTATAAACACATCAAACCCTGTCTCAAAAACACCACAAAAAAGGTTGTCCCCATCTGTGTCTTCAGCAATAAAATGATAGCTAAGACAACATTCGTAAAACCTTTATCTTCTTAGGTAACAACAGTAGACAACAATGGCAAAATGTAGCACAAACAGAGGCGATAACAGCAGGAGCAGCCGGTTTCTGGGATCTAAAAGTGGGAAAAACAAAAAATATTTTTGTCAACTCAAGAACAGAATGCTGGAATTATAGGCCATGGCCAGTGTGCCCCAGTTGAACTTACTGCTTTTTTGTTTTTGTTTGTTTGGTTTTGTGTGTGTGTGTGTGTGTGTGTGTGTGTGTGTGTGTGTGTATGTGTGTGTGTGTGTGTTTTGGGCAGTACTAGGGATTGAATTTAGGGCTTCATATATGCTGGGAAAATACCTTACCACTGAGATTCAGCCCAAGGCCTCATTTCTGCATACATTGTTAAATACATACGGTTCAGTTTCATTTGTTCACATGAATAGGTTCTTTTGCTATCATTACTTATGGAAGAGGCTGCCCTTTCCCCACTAACTGTTTGATGCCAGGGTCTATGTATTGTAAGAAATTATTAAAAGCCCATTAACACAGGAATGAGACAATGTGGGTTGTACATGATGACTCAGCCACAAAAATGTATGAGGCCCTGATAGAGCTTCAGCCTAGATCAGCCTTAATACATGATGGTTAAGGCGTTCTTGCAGAGGACCCAGGCTCACCTCCCAGAACGCACACGGTAGCTCCTAACCATCTGTGACTCCAGTCCTAGGTAAATTGACACATCCTGCACACACATGGCACAGGCATACATGCAGCGAAACACCCATATGTGTTTTAAAATATTTTTAAAGAAAACATGATACTCAAGGACCCAGACACAAAAGCTACACATGGGGACTCTACCTCTGTGAACCATCAGATAGACCAAGCTATTGAGGCAGGTCATTCTGAGATAGCCAAAATCCTTTTGGGGGACATACTGTAACAGATAGGGGGGCTTGTATTCAGTATCACTTTGATGTCCATTTTGAAACAGTTAATGCTATGATACATGAACTTTCATTCAGTAAGAAGACAGCCATAGTAATTAAAAATAAATCTGTCTTACTTGAAGCAGACCAACTGCACACTGTGTTAGCCGTAGAGTTACATTCCTGGAGGACAGGACTTCCTTGGGGACACCTGCAGAGAGACACCCTCAGTTCTTCCTGCTAGAACCCTCCTGCCATCAGCAGCAGATGTCCAGCAAGGCATGATGCCACTCTATACCACATCAAGCAGCATCATGATCTAAGATCTGAAACAGTGTTCTGGCCACACGGCTGTCACCAGACACACGGGCATCTCAGACAGTATCATGTGATTACCACTTAACACAGGACATTTACTACAGTTTCCTCCTCTGTTGATGTCCCTAGTTTCTTTGGTGACCTTGGAATGAGGAAAAGGAGAGGCCTACCCAGCCTATGTCAAGAGAATCAGATTCCCCAGATTCCCCAGAGCAATGAACACTCCTTTGCGTGTGGCTTATGCTGGCACCCCTAGTGGTCAGAAGGTTCAACAACTCATCTAACTGGAGTGACACAGTCTCTCTTATTGAGGGGCAAAACCACAGGAGTCCCCCAAACTTTGCCCAGCAGTTTTTCACCACACAGTTTAACCCGGTCCTACCTTCCTGAGAATGAATGAGGCATTACCCAGCCCTTCCAAAGCCAAATACACTGAAGAACCCTCTGGAATAAATCACTCAGGAAAACCTAGTCCCTTTCTAGGTGCTGTCTACTTTCTCTCAAGTGACATTAGCCATGGAGATCTCCAGCAAGAAGTCCTGTACCACCCAGATCACAAAGTCTCCATCACACAATGTCACTTGCAAAAGTATGATACAGACTGTCCCTCTCCCTGGACATTTACAGGCTATTCAGGCAACATACAAAGCCATCACCTACCCAGGCCACAGTGGTACTTACTTGGTACATGGGAGGCATAACTCTGGAAGTTCTGGGTTATAGTAGTAATGACCTCTTTGGCACTGACAAATTCGGTCACTGGTGGCAGAGCAGTCAGCTACCATTTCCTGTTCTGCAATCCAGGGAAGAACAGGTTCAGGTTGAGGTGAGAACCCTCACATATGTACACAGACCCCACTCTCACCCAAAAGGAACACAGTGTGTCCTGGTAAAAGCTTCACATCCTCATCACAGATGTATTGAGTGCTAAACAGTACTGCTGTGAGCATCCTCATCCTTGGGCCTCCAGAGTGGTAACCAGATCTGAGATGTCGACTTGGGAGGTCCATTGTTTGGTTTCCTGTGCAACAGCATCAAACTGCCCGGATGACTCCATCACTGGTGGTCCTGATCTGTAGGCCCACTGCTGCCCGGCAAAGTTCCCCACCAGAGGCCACCATCTCCAATAGACATCTCTGAAGGTGCCTTATTTAAAAACCTTATTAATTGCTGAAGAGCACCTAGTGACCATATACCCAGAACCCTGGTGGGTCCTTAGGCTCTGGGCGTACACCTCTCTTCACTGAGCCTTACTCAATGGGTTAAAAAGAATATGGTTTTCCCACTGGGGTGTTCCATTTTAACCTTGTGCTTATAATTTAGTGCACCATAAATACTCAAGCTACAAATGTCACCTCTCACCATTCTCTGAAACTAGGCAGTGTTCTTTCTCAGAGTACAACAGGGAGCATAGGCAGGAAGGACTCTCAGTCCAGCTCTCTGCAGGTGTCTTATAGCATCAGGAGATCTGTGATCATGGGATATGGTTCTGTCCTTTCGTTCAAGACAATATTTTTCTGGATGTCCTAGAACTCACAACATGGATCAGGCTGTGTAGAGAGACTATCTTATGGACATATATGGATGTGGCACCTGTAACAAGTCTGATGGCCCATGGCTTAGGCAGGAAATAGGAGGTGGAACAACCAGGAGAGAGAAAGAATTCCGGGATAGAACCAGGCAGAAGATTGGTCCAGAAAGATGTGAGGAGACAGACACATGGTATCTGAGCACAGGTAGCCAGCCATGTGGCAGAATGTAGATTAAGACAAATGGGTTATTCTAAGTTATGATCTAACCAGAAAAGAGCCTAGCTATATGAAAACATATTTTGAGTACGAGTCTTGTTTCTGGGAGCACGGAACTGGGAGGAAGAACCGGAACCCAATTTCTACAATTAACCTCCACACTGAAGTGACTTTTTAATATCTGCCTCCCTGAGCTCTGGGACCAGAGCTATGTGCTGCTGAACTCAGCCTGCTTCCATCTCTATGCTCAGTAGATGCAAATGACAGGGCTGAAGCATGAGATATTGTAGTTTTTGCCACCTAGTTTAACATGATTCGGTGACATGGCAATGTGTACATAGACACACATGTACACACCCACAAAACAGAACTCCCCCTAAAAATGCCAGAGAACAAACCCAGGTCTTTTGCATACTAGGCAAGCACTGTATCACTGAGCGGCGCTCACTTCTCTAGCAATTGCTTATAGTTTGTTTGTTTGTGTTTTATTTCGTTTGGGGCAGAGTCTCACTATGTAGCTCTGGCTGTCTTTAAACTCACTATATTGGTCAGGCTGGCCTTGAACTCACAGAGATCTGCCTCCAGAGTCTTGGGAGTCAACGCCTATGGCACCATGCTCAGCCTGCTTAAAGTTTCTGAAAAAGGTTTTATTATCTTTCTGTATCCTGTCAAGATTTCTGCAGGCATAGGCCTCTTCTCTCCACTGCTTCCCCAGATTGGTGTGCCCTCTGTACTCTTTAAGCTCTTCTCTGTGTCTGGGAACTTGCACACATGATTGCTTATCCACAAAGAGGTGATTTTCCTAGGTACCTGCATGTGTCTTGCTAGGTTCTGCATTCAACTGACAATTAGGAGAACAATTATCTTAAAAAATAAATGGCAGAAGGCTGTGGTTATGATTTTTCTGCCATTGTTTTAACAGAGTCCCTCTTACTCATAATGAATTATTTTTGACTTGGTTTTATTTTGAGACAGGGTCTCACTGTGTAGCCTTTAGAACTGCCCTAGAACTCACTGTATAAACAGAGACCAGCTGCTTCTGCCTCCTGTGTGCTGGGATTAAACGTTGCATAACCATCCCACCTGTAAGAAAAAAGTTTTATGCCAGTGGGGACTCTGGCTGCATCCTGGCGTCAATCACTCATAACTATCCATTCCCAGTACTGGACTCACGTACTTCTGATTCTATTGCTGGTTTTCACAGCTAGTCCAGCCTCTACTCAGTCCATACTCACCTTTATCACAGGTAGAACAAACTATACAAGAGCGCAAGCCATTAGCACTCTCCGTGAACGATCCCGAGTGACATTTCTCACACTGCCCCTGGGTATTGGGGATCCTGCAGGGTTCCAGCACAAACGTACCTGGGGATAAAGGCAGATGGAATCAGACTTGCCCCAGGTACACAGGGGGTAAGGGGCTATGGTGCTCTAGGTAGGCTTAACGTTTAGCACAAGCTCAAAATAATCTCTGGCTGCCACAAACTGCTTGAGGATCTGTAAGAGCTGCTGGCTCCCTGAGCTGCACTTAGTCCTGTGGTTATCTGACCCTCAGGGGACCAAGGTAGCCTGGGGTGAGTAGAATGAGCTCCTGACTCCCTGCTGGGCTCAGTGGCTGTCACAAGTAACTGACTTGGGACCACAAGCCCCTTGTCTTCCCTTTCAGTGGCAGTCCCAGTGTTCCCAGAGGTAGTTGAGACCTGAGTAAAATCAGGTCCCTTCCATTTACTGCCCCATAAACTTGTCACTTACCAAGAACCATCTTTCTCAGGCCTCTTTTTGTTGGTGGTAGCATTAATCATTAATACTGGCTTTCATAGTATGGCTCAAGTTGGCCAGAGCTCACAGCAATCCTCCTGCATTAGCCTCCTGAGTGCTGGGATAATGGGCCTGTGCTGCCATGCTTAGCTTCTTTTTTTCTCCTTTTTTGTTTTTGTTTTTGAGACAAAGGCTCAGTTAATAGTCCTGGCTGGCCTAGAACACCATTGCCTCAGTTTCTCATGCCTTAAGGCAGGATAGTTTTTCGTTGTTGTTGTTGTTGTTGTTGTCCTAGCAGGTTCTCCTAGGACCATGTTGTATGTCTTGGTTCAGGTTCTGCTGCAAAGCTAGAAGTGTTCAGATGAAGCCAGGCATGGTGGCACACACCTTTAATCCAAGCACTCGGTAGGCAGAGGCAGGCAGATATCTGTGAGTTATAGGGTAGCCTGGTCTACAAAGCCAGGACAGCCAAGACTACACAAAAAAAAAAAAAAAAAAAAAAAAAAACATTTCTCTAAAAACCAAAGAAGGCGGAGGAAGAGGATGAAGAGAAATAGAAGGAGGAGAGAATGAGGAGGAAGAAGAGGAAGAGGAGGAGGGAGAGGAAGAGGAGGAAGAGAAGGTGATGGTGGTGCTAGTCTCGTTTAGGTGACTCTGGAATTTCTTTCCTATTAATTATAAAGAAAACTATAAACTATGGGGGAAATGATATGGTCCAGCAAAAACATGTGACTCTCATGTGTTCCCTGAAGTAGTAGTCCCAGACACTAGCACAAGGTAAGAGACATGCAGAATCCAGTGGAGAGGAGACTTAGATATGATAGGGTCAGAGTTGGCAGCAGGGTCAGTCCAGGTCTTCATCTAGGCCTGCAGTGAGTCAAGCCACATGGACATCTGGCTGAGTCTTGATGTTTGACTCTATCTATTTGGTCATCAGTAATTTTTCATTTACAGAAGTTGATTGCAGTTGTAAAGACTTGTTTTCATTGTTTGTGTTAATGTGTGTTAACTGTCTGCACATACATGTGTAGGCACCATAGAGAGCAAAGAGAGCATTAGAGCCTCTGGAGCTGGAGTCACAGGTGGTTGTAAGACACCTGATGTGTGTACTGGAGCAATCTTGGGTCCCCAGCCAGAACAACCAGCTCTCTTGACTGCTGAGCCATCCCTCTAGCCCTGCTTTCTTTTAGAAACAAACCAACTTGAAACAAGAACATGAGTGGCCATAAAAGAATGTTAAAAATCAAACACCAAATTTTAGGATTGAGGCTGACGTGAGTGGCCAGTTTTGGGAACAGAGTACAGTACCCCTGTAGTGCCTGCCACTGTCTGCAGCACTGGTTTCAAACGTACTTGTCTTCTGGTGTCAGGAAATGGCCTTCTGAAGGAATGTCAGGAAGTAGCAGGGAACAGGCTGACTCTGCCTGGCAAGGTTAGCCATAGTGTGCCTGCATAGAATCCAGGCTGATAGACTGAACTTGGCAAAATTAATGTGCATCTTTATTTAGCACTCTGTGCTCTGTCTCCAGAGGAACCCCTCTGATCTGCTTCAGGGAGGGGGAAGGAGGGGAAAAACTGAGGCTCTCACTCTGGCCTATACTGGATCCAGATTCACTTGACTCTCCCAACAGCTGGAAACTAGACTTTGCAAGGAGAGCTCTGCTATGCACAGGAGCCTAAGAAACAATAAGATAAGTGATTTATCTGGGGTGACAGAGCAGGAGATAGGGTGTGGGTCCAGGAGAGCTTCCCTTCAGTGGGCTTAGGTGTCCCATGGCAATCTGGGGCATGTCACGATTTCTGGTACATTTGTATTAACAGATGACAGATTTGGCTACTTTGTGGGTTCTTCTTTCTCCCACCCTTCTCTACCCCTTTTCTTCCACCCTTTCAACCCCCTAACACTAGATACAAGATAAAAAGTGACAGAGAAAAAGAAAGAGATCCCTGAATAAAGTCAGGGGTTGGAAAGGGGGCAACATTATCATTAGAATACTTCATTGGGATTAGGGATGTCAAGTTCATTGGGGCAAGTTTGATCTTTGCCGTCAGGAAATCTAATTTCTTCTTTATTGTGGTGGTGATTTTAACCTTTTGTTGTAATGAGTTCTAACTAGGAAGGTGGCAGCTTGTATGCACGTTCTGGGTCCTTGGAGAAAGTTCCAGGGAGTTACTGACTCTTGTGGAGTTCCTCCTCTGAATGGGGCTCCTGAAGGGAGGACTCAGGAAGCCACTCAAGCTTACGGGCTCTGAAGCTCAGGAAGTTACCAGGTTGGTGGTTTGCATAAGAATGGCTCCCATGGGCTCATATATTTGAATCCTTTGTCACCAGGGAGTGACACTATTTGAAAGGGTTAAGAGGTGTGGCTTTGGAGGAAGTATGTGTCACTGGGGCTGGGCTTTGCAGTTTCAAGGATCCAAGCCACCAGGCTCAGTGTTTGTCTTTTTCTGCTACCTTTGTATACAGATGTAGAACTCTCAGCTCCTTCTCCAACACCACTTTTATCTATTTCAAGCCTAACTGCAGTCAGGCTTCCTGCCACTGTGATAACGGACCAAACCTTTCAAACTCTAATCCAGCCCCAGTTACATGCATCCCTATATAAAAGTTGTCATGGTGTCTTTTCACAGCAACAGAAGACCTTAAACAATCTCTAGAAAAGAGACTCTGGCTCCCTGTAAGCTGTGCAGAGAGCTTTGGGCATACAACTCTAGTAAGTTGTCACCCATGCTGGGGTATGATTACAATATGCAGTTACCTTAGTCACCTATGGGCCTGAAAGCGACCCCCATAAACTCAATGGTTCACTAAACCACACTTTGGTTTGTTCTCAGTGACTCTTACCACTTCCTGTTATCTGGAGTGAACAGTTGGTGTTCACATCTCCCCAGAAAAAAAAAAAAAATTACATAACCAGGGTTCCTGATACAGAGCACATGCTCTGTTGGCTGGGATCACAAGGACAGACACTGCCACCAAGATAGAGTGTGACCACAGCAGGGCTACTTAAGATGTTCCAGCTCCACTTTCTCCATTGAAGTGGTGGCAGTGGGGGTTGGAGGTATCCTGGTGCCCATGGCAAGAACAGGTAGATGCAATTCACCCTCCCAGCTCCTTTTCATCTGGGTGCCTTTGGCTATGGACCATGCCTTGCAGGGTGGACAGTTGGGTGACCCTACATTTGTGAGACCTTGCTATGACTACTCACACCAATGCTTAGTGCGGCTCTGTGTACTTGGCTTAGGAGGAATTTCCTAGAATTTGAAAGAGTAGGCTGAGTTGAGCTCCCTGGTTCACATCCTCCTCATCTTGTACAGTCTCTGGTGTGTTCAAAGGCCACCTATGTCTAGCACTGGGTCCCAGTGAAGAACTCACCTGCAGGACAGAACTCGCAGCAGAGGCCATTAGACAAGTATTCACTAGCATTACAGTCGAAGAGATTCTGGCTCTGTCTGGAGTGTGATTCTAGCATAGCAATTACCTGTGGGTGGAAAAGGACAAGGGGCAGCTTATATTTATTGGTAACCTCAGAGGATGGTTTAGATGATGGTGGAGAAGGAGGTACCAAGGTAGGGCCTCCTTGCGCAGAGCTGATGCTATGCTGTAGAACTCTGAAGCCTGCAGTTGCCCAGAGAAGGTTGCAGAATCCATCACTGCCAAGTCTGGCAGCTCTTGGCTGTTTGTTTGCACAACAGCACCATGTCCCGCATCCCACCCCTAGTTCACTTCCAGCAGCCAGCAGTGCATGTTCTAGCACAACTTGTAACCTACTAGGATCCTGTCACTCAAACCTCAAACTTTGACGCCTGCTTCCCTATGGTGGGACTACAGATGGAGGCAGCAGGCAGGACAACTTGCAAAGAGACAAAGGAGTGAGAACTCTGTTTTTTTTTTCTTTCTCCTTAAAGAATTGTTTATTATTTTATGTATACTAGTACACTGTAGCTGTCTTTAAAGAGTTATTTATTTATATGAGTTGACTGTAGCTGTCTTTGGTCACACCAGAAGAGGGCATAAGTTCCCATTACAGATGGTTGTGAGCCACCATGTGGTTGCTGGGATTTGAACTCAGGACCTCTGGAAGAGCTGTCAGTGCTCTAACCACTGAGCAACCTCTCCAGCCCTTGTGCTTTCACTTAGGAAGGATGTGACCACAGGTCAGATGGTGGGTTTGTTAGGATATCTTTATAGCCCATGTCTTTAATTCCAGCAGGTAGATCTCTGTGTTCAAGGCCAGCCTGGTCTATAGCGTAAGCTTCAGGACAGTCAGGGCTACACAGAGAAATCCTGTCTCAAAAGACCAAAAAACAAAACAAAACATAACAAAACTGCACTTACCCCATATATATTTTTAATTTCAATATTCTTTGAGGATAGTCTGTTTTTTTAATTCTTTAAAGAGATGTTATCTCCAGTCTTTTATTTTTATTTTTGACTTTTACAGACAGTGTCTCAAACGCAGTTCTGACTGTTCTTGAAACCACTATGAAGACCAGGCTAGCCCCAAATTCACAACCATCTGTCTACCTCATCTCTCAGTTGGTAGAATTAAGGGCATGCATTACCATGCCCAGCTCATCCTCAGTCTTTCTTTGGAGTACCTTCTTTTTGCGATATTGAGTCAGTCATCACTTTACCACAACCTTAAAAAAAAAGACCCTCATATTGTTTATCTAGATTGTTTCTGGGGATTTCTGGAGGATAAAATGCAGGACCAAGACTTCTGAGGCGGTGCTTGGGCAGGCATGGAGCTCCAGAGCCCTAGTAGGCAGGAGCAGAGATTTCAGGATCAAGGGCTATCCAGTGTGAAGTCTGGGTACTGCCCTGGAACTTATGAAATCTATTTGCAGTCCGCAAAAGTGCTGTGAACTTTGAACTCTGAAGGTAAGCTACCTCTGAGTTGTGTATCTGCTGGTGGCTTGCCCAGGAAATCTCCACGGAAGCTGGATCCTCTGAGTTCATTTCTGCTAAAGCGGCTGGCAACAGCCAGCAAGGAAGTACTGTTAACCAGCCCCTAGGTGGTTTTAAAAATAGCCTACTTTAAAAAACAGTAGATGCTCTCTGACTGCTCAGATATTATCTTAGAACAACCTAAGGATTATTTTGTTTTTGTTGTTGTAGCTAAAGATCTAAATGTGTTGCACAAATGTATATCCTTACAGGTTTTTGAGGTAACCCAGTCGCAAAAGAACAGACATAATATGCAGTCACTGATAATTGGATACTAGCTCCAGAAAGCTCTGAATACCCCAGACAACTCACAGATCATATGAAGCTCAAAAAAAAAAAAAAAAAGGAAGGCCAAAAAAGGCCAAAAAGTGGAAGCCTCAGTCCTCCTTAGGAGAAAAACAACCCCCCCAAAACAATTAGTGTATAGCATCCTCTCAGAGTGGGGTACACCTAGACCTTAAATCATTAATAACTCAAGAGCTAAGAAGATACCCTTGTGGCAAATTTTGGAGGTTAAAAATCATTATGTTTAATCTTTACACACCAAGAAAACTTTGACTATTTCCATGTTACATTTTGTTTTACATATACTTTATGATCATTTTAAATAGTAAGATTTCAATGCATACTATCAAACCTTTAAAAATAAATCAAGTACTGACAAAAATATATTCATATAGTTTTATGCTAAAATGCTTTTAATAATCTGTACATGTATCTCTTTTTTTTAATAAAGTTGTAAGGGAAAAACACCAAATCTTTTTCTGCTTGTTTTTGGTTTTTAAGAGTCTTATGAGAAAATTGTCATAAAATGAAGTTGGCTGTAACCAAAATGTCATTTACAGGATTACAGTTTTGCTTGTTTGTTTGTTTTTTCCAGCCTTTCTATGTGTAGAGCAGGCTGCCCACTAACTTAGGTTTAACTGCAGTTTACTATTAAAGAGACAAGGAGCAATCTCGGGATGAACTTGACAGAGATCAGAAAGGCCCAGGAAAGGCACAGTCATCCATTCCACACAGGTCCTATACCCCAAGACCAGCCGGGCTGGATCCACCCGAGGTGCACGTCTGAGAGCGTGCGCTGGCCCATACCAGTGAGCTACCGGCGAAGCTTTGGGAGAAAGTCGTGCGCTTTCGGTGACTTTCCGAGAAAGAGAGAGTCCTGTCCATCTTGTCCCAACGCGCCTTTCTCCTGGCTGCGCGCTTGCCCATCCCTGCCTCTGCTCCATCCCCACCCCCCACCCCGAAACCTCCAACTCATTCCTGACCACTTAAGAGTAGGCGAGGTTCCAAGGTGTTGGTTGGCTGGCGGGTCACCGCAAAGCCCGCGACCAGTTCAGGCCAGTTCGCCGCTGCCTGTCGCTTTCCTCTGTAGCCCGGGGATCCGGTGCCCAGACAGGAATCTCAGCTTCCCAGGGCTGTATCTACTCACCTGCAGGGACATATTCAGCAACAGCAATAGCGAAGGGAACCAGGGTCTCAGACTGGAGATCGACACGGGGAATCCAATCATGGCTTGCTCCAATCCTCACTCGCTGCAAGCACGCGGGCGCCTGCCAGTTTTGACTGAATGAATGTTCAAGCTGATGTAGCCACGCCTCTCTTTCCAGACTCGTTTCCTGTTCGCCTTGTAATATCTAGTTTTTTTTTTTTATAAATTCAGATGTAATTTTAAATACCTGTGAAGTTATTAACAGAATCATATTTGTTGTAAGCAGCTAGCTAAAGTCGGATTCTCTGCCTTCGTTTTTTTTTTTCATTACTCTATACTGCTCTTTATTATAAATTAATGAAAAAATTTCCCGCAATCTAAGTGGAGGGAGAGGCATGAGCTAGAGTTGGGATCGTTATAAAAGACAGACTGCGGCGGATTCTAAACCTCAAAAGTAACAGAAAGAGAGGGAGAAAAGCCACAACAGCACACCGTTGTCTTAGCGCAACACCAGGAAGTTCGGAGTAATTCTGTCCCTTTCGCATTCCTGTGAGTGATCACTGGTCAGTGTTCTGGAGCAGCTGAAGGCTTCTCTGTCAGGGTCTGAGGGGCTGTGTGGGACCTGCTGACTCTCAAAGTACCCAGGACTGATTGACACTCTCCCAGTGCTGGGGTCCGGGGGAAGTCCTGTATGAACTTCCCGGGGCGTGAGTCAACCCCTTATCTCTTCCTTTCACTGTGCTTAGCTCCTTGTGTGCCAATCCGAGCTCGGGGGACACAGGGCATTTAAGGCAAGTCTCCTAGCCTGACACAGTAAGTAGGACTCCCATTTCTCTTGGGAACTTGCACCTAAGATGGTTGGCTCGTCTGTTCCACCTTCTTCCTCCAGGTATTCGAAAAGGTGGCCCACTACCAGCCCCATCTGTCCCCCTTCCAAATGTCACTTCCTCTTTAACATGGACTCATGTTAAAGGAGGAGGACTCAGAGAGCTGGATTTCGTTGGCTGCCCCCAAAGAAGAGGAGCCTGCCGGGACCTCGCACTCTTTAAGTCATCTTGCCTCGCTCCTTAGGGCCAAGGGTTGGAGCTTGTGCGCATCTGCCCTCACCTAAGCTGGGCAGTGTGGGAGGAGCCAACTCTTTGGCCAGTCTGAATTGTCTTCCATCAGCCTGGTGTTTGCTCAGGAGTACACCGAATCAAAACACGAACAAGCGTCCTTGGAAAGTTTGACCATTCCCTTGAGGTACTCATTAGTTCGACACTGAACTGTCCCCCACCCTTGGGAAGCAAAGGAAAAGAGGAGGAAGGGGAGTGTCCACTTGTGGATGCTGTTGTCCCACCAGCCTCTGGTAACTTGGGAGCAGGGGGAGGCTAGTGGCCTTCGTTTGCTGCACACACATTCCCCATCTGCCTTGTCCCACTCTGCGGGGGGAGGGGAAAGAAAGAGGCCTGTCGAACTTGGCCTAGATATTTGCCCAGGTCCTTCTTGAACCCCTGCCCTTTGCTACTTTAAAACATTTTATTAATGTTTTATATGTGTGTGTGTTTATTAATGTTTAGTGTGTGTGTGTGTGTGTGTGTGTGTGTGTGCCTCCATCCCCAATAGCTGGAGATACACGTGGTTGTGAGCTGCCTGATGTGAGTCTGGGAATCAACGTGGGGGTCCTCTGCAAGGGCAGCATATTCTCTGAATGGCCCTGTCATCTCTCCAGCCATCTCTACCCATGCTCTTTAAAGTGAGATGGTGGGACACCATGCTGTTCCAGGAACTCCTTAACCGGTCAAGGCAGTTGGGTGACCTTCTCATGAGCCCAGTGACCCTTGATGGTCTTTCTGAAGGGAAGGGCACCCACAATGGAAGAATGGAGTTGTTCAATACCAGGAGAGTCTTCTCACCCCTAAAATAGATGCATTATCCATTGTAATATGTATATATAATATCCCTTCTTGGGATACTTCCGGGTTGCTGTTGGGCAGCTTGCTGCTTAGGAATATGTGAGGATTCTGTTTTTGCTCTGCTATTTTTACAGTGCTGATCTAGTAATGTTCAATCACAACACACAGTAATTCAAGGCTACAAGGCAAAGGGAAGGCCTGGGGAGGGGAGGGTGGCTTTTGAGCAAGGATAAAACCTCAAGGGATAGTACGCAGAGTCCAGGTGGTTAGTGTGGCCTGTGGGTCCAGCTTGGAACTTTTCTGTGCTCATTTTTATGTAGCGGCACATTAAACGGGAAACATTGTTAGGGTGAAGGTAGTGTAGTATCTTGTCTATTTCTGGGCAGATAATATACACACGTTTTCACAAGTCAGCCAATCTCTTACAGATACAATTTGGTGAGAGTCATTGGAAACCTTTCAAAGTTTTTCAACATCTTCAAATATGTTTATATACAAATTATATGCCAATGCCCACAGCTCCACATGACAGAGACTCTGTTCTAGTTTGCCAATTGCTGTGATAAAAGCCACAACCAAAAGCACCCTGGGGAGAAAGAATTTATTAGACTTAGAGGTCATACTCCTTCGTGGAGGAAGACCAGGGCAGGAACTTGAGCAGGGCAGGAACTGGGAGGCAGGAACTCAAGCAGAGGTCTTGAAGGAACGCTGTTTACTGGCTTGTTCCTCATGGCTTGCTCAGTCTGCATTCTTATACAACCCAGACCACCAGCCCAGGGGTAGCACCACCCACAGTTGTCTGGGCCATCCTATATTAGTCAAGAAAATGCCTCATGCAACATGTGCACAGGCTAATACGATGGGGACAATTCCTCAGTCAAAGCTCCCTCTTCCCAGATGACTAGTGTGTGTGTAATGAACGATGGAAACTAACTATGACAACCTCTCAACACCACTGTAAAAAAAAATTAAGAAAGAGAGACCTTCAGAGCTGGAGAGAGGCTCCTAAGGTGTCTCTTTAGGAGAGTCTGTAAGATTCTGGAGTCAAGAACAGTTATTGCTCTTGCTTCGCAGATAAAAGCACTTGCTGTCCAAGCCTTAAGACCAGAGTTCAATCACCAGAACCCACATAAAGGCAAAACCACACACCAGACAGTGGTGGCTGGTGGTGCACAGCTTTAGTCCCAGCACTACTGGGGTGGCAGAGGATCTCTGAGTTCCAGGCCAGCCTGGTCTATAAATTATGCTCAACCTGCCTCTACCTCCTGACCCAAGTGCGAGGAATAAAGGCATGTGCTACCACACCCAAAGCCACAAGTATTCTTACCTACTTCTCAAGTCCCCAGCACTCCCACCTGGATCTCAGCCCAGCCTGAAATGAGACCAGCCACACAGGAGCTCTCAGGAAGACCACCATGCTTCATCTCCTCTTGCCCCAGACTCTTTCTCCTCTTCATGAATGCTTGGGCATTCTGCCTCAGCCACTACTAGTGTCCAGGGTCTCAGGCTCAGCTCACAGGTCCTCCAGGAGCTCCGGCCCTGACCTTCCCTGTCTGTTAGCTCCAGCCTCATAGGTTGCCTTCCTGCAGTAGCAGCAAACAGCAAATTGACATGCCCTAGGCATGTCAAAAGGTGTTGGACTCTGCTCTCAGGCCTTTAAAACTTGGCTGGATGCCCTGCCTGGACTCAGCCCTCAGGACTGGGGATGCCATCACTCTGCCAGGGGAATTGCTGCCTCAACACCAACACCAACTTGTTTACTGGAGTGTTTTAAAAATGGACTCAGAGAGACATTTCACAACCACTTTATGAAGGTCTGTGAGAAAAACAATAGAGCAGGTAAGCCATAAGTCTAGGCAGCTGCCAGAGGAAGGCAATGAAAAACAGCTATAGCCACGCCCTTTAGGCAATGAAAAATAGATATAGCCACGCCCTTTAGGCAATGAAAAATAGACATAGCCAC
Organism: Micromys minutus; assembly: GCF_963924665.1. Lineage (NCBI taxonomy): Eukaryota > Metazoa > Chordata > Mammalia > Rodentia > Muridae > Micromys > Micromys minutus. The sequence goes on along the minus strand of NC_137971.1, from coordinate 55,960,573 downwards.
GCCCTTTAGGCAATGAAAAACAGCTATAGCCATGCCCTTTAGGTTAGTGTGCAAGAAAGTCATGGAGGCCTGCAAGGGACCGTGGAACTGGAAAAAAGAGGATTCAGGAGAGCATTCTAAATGTCCAGATGTATGTATGATGTTGTGAGAGACAGGACCTAGTTCTGCATGGGCCCAAGGTGCAGGAGAGGTCAGGGGTTCAGAGCTTCTTGTCTACACTGGAGACAGAGATGTTTGAGGTATAAAATGGCCACTTGCAGGCATCCATGATCCAGGGTGACTGTCTGCTTCATGAAGGCTCCAGGAACAGGATCCTCAAGAGAGCTGGGGTATCTACCCTGGGGTGAGTAGATACATAGCCTCTTGGCTCTTCTTCGTTTTACCCTCTCTTGGCACCTGAGGTGGGGAGGCATCCTTGGGGTTCCCTCTCATGGGTGTTGTTTGGCCACCTTCATTCCCTCTGCTCTCTGTTATCTCCCATGTGTTCTTAAGGGGGCTACAGCTTCCCTTCGAGGTGGTGTGGGGTGTATTGTCAGATGCCAAGGGCTACTCTGGATGTCTCAGAGCTATCTCAGAATACAGAAGCTTAAGCATTATAGTAAGGCCATGTTGGCTACAGGAGACTGCCCAGTCTGAATGTCTCCCTTACTTAAGAAATGGGCCTCATCCTTTCCCTCCCTTCCCCAGTCCTAGTAGCTCCCTGGAATGCCCTGGCAGGCCACATCCCTCCCATGCCCACAGTTGCTCACTGGCTGGCTGGAAGCACTCCAGCTCCCAAGGGCTCCAGGTGGGCTATCTTCTCACTCAACATTGTGAACCTGCATCCACCTTCTGGATCCCTCACTTGGCACCTCCAGCTCAAGACAGCCCTGTAGCACTGCTTTTCCATCTCCCCAGAAGTTCTTCCTTGCTTCCAAGGATCCCCACAAAAGAAAATATACACGAATTACCATTTATTTCAAGGCATGGAGCAGACATACCCCCAGGATGGAGAAGGAGAGAGACAAATGGATACAAAACTTGGGAAATGAAAGAATCAGATACAGTGTAGATGGCACCAACTAGGTATTAAGGCTCCAAATGTGAGTACGCATAGGTGCACACACACACACACACACACACACACACACACACACACACACACACACACGAGTATCATCCACATAGGGTCAGGGGCTTGATGCAGAGGCTGCTCACTGCATACAGCTGCCTCAAATATTGCAATTATATGTAGTCAGAATGTCAACAGAATGGGAAGACTGTATTGGTCAGGGAAAGTGGCAAGCTTGAGTCTCCCTGGCCTTTGGGTTTGGCCCCTGGGCACTTCTCTTGCTCACAAGCTCACACTACAGTTGGCCAGGGCACTCCTCCAGCACAGGTGGGCTCCTCTGGCTGTAGGGAAGATGTGGGTGAAGTAACTACCTGAACAGGTTTCTGTGGAAACAACTTAGTAACAGGATAAAAGTCACAGTGTCCTTACCAGAGTAGCTACAGCCTATCCATGCTTGTGTGAGCACAAGTGGGCAGACTGTCCAGAAGTCAACATTATCACCCAAAGAGCCCTGGGGAATCCTGGAGCCATCCTTCCTGCTGCCCCTGGAAACCTCACTCTCTCCTGTGCTGTGGCAAGTGGCTGTCCAAAGCCTGCACAGGCCCCTCTGATCCCCAGATCTGATGCCATATGGCGAGTGGGCTGGCTTGGGAGAGGCAACTCGAGATTACCAGGGGCACATTGCAGGGCAGACACTGCATTTGGCTTTAGCGTTAAGGCCAGTGGAGGAATAGGTGGAGGGCTCTGTAGGAGAGGCCAGTGCTTCCTGGAGGGTCCTACAGCTGGAGTCACAGCACCCTCATAGCCCCAGGCCCCATCTGCCCTCTTGTACAAGGACCCTTCTGTCCCAGTGGCCATGCCTTTGGGCCCCACTGCCTCTGCAGGCCGCTGTAAAGTGCTGGGTGCCTAGGAGGGAGTTCTGCAGGCGTCACCTTGCTGACCCCAAGGGCTCTTATTTGAGAATATAGTTAATGAATAGTTGACATGTCAGGAAGATGCAGAGCAGGAACCAGGAGCGGGGGTTCTGTAGGAGGCTGGGGGCCGGTGCCTGCCCAGCACGCACTGTGGAGCTCAACATGGCCGAAAGGTGCCTGCAAATTGAAGGGGCAGAGACTGTATTAACACCAGCATGATCACCCTCCCAGTTGATAGGATCATCTGGGACAAGATGGCCTGTCTGCCAGCTGGGAATGTGGCTACAAGTATGTGTGGTGGGGGAGCTCCTTAGGGAGAGGGGTTCCAGGGCTGCACTTCTTGGGTGTCAATTGTGAGTCAGGGGAATCTGGGCTTGGGGCTAGGCTTCTAGATAGCATCCTTCCTGCCATCCCTGGGGTGGTGGTGAATGGTGTCCACTTCCTCAAACCTGTGATGAAGTCCTGACCACTAGATTATTTGGAGATAACATCTCTGAAGAGGTGACTCACTATGGCGGGCCCTTAACCTAGACTGGAATCCTAACAAAAGAGGATCAAGACAGGCACACAGAGGATATTCTTGTCTGCAAGCCAAGGACAGGGCACTGAAAAGAGCCAGGCCTGAAGTCTCTATCTTAGACTCACAGCTTCCAGAATGTGATACACTCAGGGTCTTGTTGGCATCCCAGGCCGTGTGTTGACCAGGGACATAGGAACAAGCCCATCAAGCCTGGACTATGATGTCTGCTTCCTCTGTTTCCTGGATGCAGAAGTCCTTCTGGGGAGGGGTACCAGGTTTCCCTTTCTTTGCCCCATAGCTTGGGAAAGGAGCAGTTTGAAAGACACATGACTGTATTGTTGAGACATTGACTAGAGGAGTCAACCTGGATTGACTTAAGGATCCCTAGAAACCTGGGCTAGCCTCCGGGGAGCTCCATCCCCAGCAGGCATAGCCCACTTCACACTTCCTTATCCCTGGGTCAGCCTTCTGGGTCTGAGGCTCCCCACTGTGGCATTTGAAGAACTCCAGAGATCTCAGAATCCCCATTCTCATTAGCTGGTATATATTTATGTGACTACAGTAGGGAAAGCAAACAGAGCCAGCAAGTGCTGAGACTCAAAGCTTCACTGATGGTTGTTTGCAGGCAACCCACAAGACAAGTACAGTCTACAGAAAACGAGACGTCATGTTCAGCTCATCTCCCACACCCCTTGCCCCACACACTTTCCTGTGAATGAATGAGGCTATTTTTAGACTGATCTGGGAAAACAGGAAAAGCTGCCACTTGGCATGGGGTTGCTGCAAAGTTGGCAGAGTCATCATCACCTTTCCTGGGGCCAGAGTACCATCTCTGGTCTCATACACTGACTCCATGCTCTTTTGTCTTCCACCTCCTCCCTTCAGGCCATTGCACAGACAAACATCCTTTAGCCAGAAGACTCCCCAATGTCCAAACCTACAGCAGTTAACTTCAGCCAACACAGATATCTAAACCTCTGCCCTCCTAGAGCTCATATGACTCAGAAGGTACACAACTCCACCCTTCTGTGGTGCGGCTGACTCATTTTCCTAGCAGTTAATCCTCTAGCTAAAAAGGAAAGGAATCTCAGCCAAGTACTATGACAGTCATGGGGTGTCTGGAGAATGGGCACTAATCTTGGTCTCCACATTCTCCCCTTGTGCTCCCCCCCATCTCTTGTTGGCTCTGCTATTAACCTGTTCATCAGAGAAGAAAGTGGGTTGGCATCTGAATCCCTCACATGATACCGTGTGCTGATAGGAAATCCAATGAGGTCACATAGTGTAACTTCCTAGATACTCCCTTTGCTTTGAGGAACCTCTATGCAGGGTGTTGGGGGAGCTACAGAGAGCCTGAGGTGTCTGGAAGGGCTGCTACCTGCTTTTACACACCTCAGAGGCTTCCTTGGCCCTGCACACTCTAAGCTCCTTGCCTGTGCTCAATGGCAGCTTCATGAGGGCTGTGCTCTCCTACACTGGCAGCCCCCTCCACCTCCCGTGTTCTTACCTATGCAGCTCTTGCTGAGCTTCCTGAATGGACAGCACTGCCTCTTGTAGCATCCTTAGCCGGTGTACCTCTCGCCTGCACCGAGGACATGGGCTCTCACTGCCTAAACGTCCGGGATGAAGACAGCAGGGTAAAAACAGATAGATCAGGGTCAGCTGGGATGTCCTGGCTGAGGGCTGATTTACCCACCCTCAGGAGCCAGACTCAGACATAAGAGAAACCAGAAAAGGTTAGGAGGGGATGCAGGGTCAGCTAGCTTGTAAGCACGAGGTGAGTCAACAAGACATGGATGATTCTCTGCTGATATGGGGACAATGTTGGGAGACACAGTTGCTCGGTAAGAGCAAAGAAGCAAAGAGTCTCACAAGGGCAGAGGTAGAGGTAGGGTCAGGGGCTGGACATTGGACAGTGCCCAACCAAGCTCTCCAGTATCCTTGCAGTTCAGAAAAATCCTAGCCTTGGACCACCTCCTCCCCATTCCATTTTTGAGAGTAGGTTTCAAGTGTGTGAGGCTGGCCTTGAACTTACTGTACCAGGAGATGACCTTAACTCTTGATCTCTCATGTGACCTCTGGATTGCTGGGTGCTAGGTGTGTACTAACATGCTGGGTTTATGTTGTGCTGGAACTGAACCCAGGACTTCATATGTGCTAGACAGGCATTTTACCACTGAGCAACATGCCTAGCAGTCTCCTTTCTTCCCCAAGTCCTGGCTACAGCTCTCATCGGGCCTGATGGTCTGCTCTGAGAAGGCAGATCTCTTAGAAAGAGGGCAGGGTAGGATGAGCAAAGATCTACTATGGAAATACCTGCCCCTGTGTGTTCATCTCTGAAAGGTGCTTCCTGGCCCTTTCTATCCTGCAGAGGGGCTGCAGGTAGGGACCAGCTCTCTCCGCTACCCTCCCTGGTGGTCAAGGTCCAAGGTGTTCACTAGCCAGGGCCAGGACTTATCTAGCATGTAGAAAACTCAAGGAGCCACTTACCAGGAACAAAGTCCTCATCAGAGAGGTCTGGGCAGGACTCAGGTGTGGAGCCACTGCTTTCAGTGACCTGGCTATGGCCAGAGGGCTGGTCACTGGCTTTGCGGAGCCGCCGGTCAGAGCTGGGCCTCTGTAAAGAGATGACATTATTAGACTTAGTGTTTTCTCCCATGGGCACTTTGAGGGTATGGTGTCTCCATTAATATCAGGAAGCACTAGAGTAGGGCAGTGTGCAGAAGACAGAGCTGAGGCTTTGCAGTTGGACACAGGTGGTTTGAACCTCCACCTGGCCTGAACTGCAGCCATTCCATCTCCGTGGCCTCATTTCCTAACAGAAACATAAAACCGTTGACTTCCTCCGGAGGAATGAAGGCCAGGCAGTTCTGCCACCATGTTGGCAAATGGCCAGTGATATTCACACCTGGAACCCTGAGCATGTGGCTAAGCCCACCTGGTGGCAGTCCCATCTCATGTAAGGGCATCTCCTTCCCTCTATTTCCTGGGGCTCCCCTAACCCTTTGACATCCTTCCTGCTTTTCCCAGGCCCTACACAGGTATAGATGTTGGCTTTTCCTCCTCTTCCCTGGGATAGCCTAAGCCTGGGTTTCTTTAAATATAGAATGGGACAAAGTGACTTCAAAAGGTGACAGGCTGGCACAGAGTCTTGAACTGTGAGGCCCAGGGTTCCCATGAACCAAGTATTCTGCTGGGTCCCCCACTGGAAAGGAAAAAGGAACAATGAGAAACCAGGTGACAGTGAAGGCCCACTGCCAGGTAGGGTTTGAGCTATCACAGAGATGGGCACTAAGGGAGGAGGGCCAGGTGGAGGACATGAGGCCACAGGGTCGGCCACACCTACAGTTGAGATCAAGCCAGTGCTGGAGCCTTGTGAGAGGTACTGACCTTGTGCCTGGACTCTGGACTCCCCAGGAAGGTTGTCTGGCCAGACATAGTCTCTCTCTGTAGAGTGTGAAGAATCCCATCTTGCTCATATTGGGCAATGTCCTTCAGCGGGTCCCAGGGTCTGAGGCTGGAGGGTTCAGATGGTGTCCATCAGTAGAGGTGATGACCCTTACAGGAGAGGGTTCTGTCCTAGCCTAGACCTCAGCTTCTCATGGTGACCCAGAAGATGACCACAATTCAGGGGTTACAAGGTTACAAGGAAGGCTTAGGGGGTCTGTCTATCTGACCATCCCTCCTTATCCCTCATTCCTAAGGTACTATTGAAGGCAGGCAGGGAGAGGAGATTAGAGATTCCATGGCCTCTCCAAATAAGACATGCGTGGTAGACTCGGTCTTCAGGCTCCCGCCCCACTGCACAGGCCCCAGACCACCTGCTACTCACTCCTCATATCGGTAGCGCCATTCCTCAGTGAGTGGGTCCAGGGTGAACAACTGTGGCTTCCATGGAGTGAGGCTCTGCTGGTGCTCACGGGCACGCTGCCGCTGTGCCTCTTCCAACACAGACTTCTCCTGTGTGGCTTTGTGCTGGTCACCCTCACGAATGGCCCTGGTGACATGCTGCCAGAGCCTACACGTCAGAGGACCAATGAGCTCAGAGTAGGGCAGTTCCATTCATTGGCATCTCAGAATCAATCCCCTCAACACTGGAAGGGGGCTCAGAGTGTTCCCTGCCCGGTTGCCTTCAGTGACAAGGGGCTGGCTATTTTGCAGAAAGCCTGTGTCTTCCAGGTTTTGATTCTACAGTGTGAGCTGTATTTTTCCTAAACTGGGCTCCTGCCTGCTACCTGCAGGGATCTTCTTGTTGCCAATGATAGGGCCCTCTCCCACCAGCTGTCCCCAGCAGGACAGATGATCTGGCATGAGGGAATCTATTCTGGGGCTGCCCTTGCCAAAGACATCCTGGAATGTGCTCCCAGCATCATGACCCTGACACCCCTCCATCTGGCCATCACAGCCTGTGGTCAGCAGGGCTCCTGGGTACAGGGCCTCACCTCTCAGACTCCAGCTCACTCTGCTCTTCCAGCAGCACCGTGTGCCGCTTCAGCCGCTGCCTGCGGACCTCCTCACTCGGAGTCCAGAAGAGCTCGGTGCCTCCACTGCCCTCTTCCTTGATAAAGACATCTCTGTCCTGCCCCAGATGGTATAGCGGCAGTCAGAGCTGCTGACCTGGTTGGTGATCGCCCTGGGGCCCAGCCAGGCTTTCCCTAAGGGATGCTGTCTTACCCAGTGTCCAGTGAGGCGTGCGAGGACTTCCTCCCCTGACATGATCTTCCCAGAAATTTGGTTGATGCTGGTGCTGCTCCCAAAGAAAGGCTGCAAGAGCAGATGGATACCCAATGCATGGGGAGGAGGGGGCTCTACGCACAGGCACATGCTCAGAGGTACAGAGTAGCCTGTGGCCTAGACGAGGCTCACTACTAGAGAAAGATGCCCTCACTCCAGTGCTTTGGTCTGGACTCATATCTATAGATTCTGCCACCATTAGGATAGGACAATGGGACTCAGGCCTGCAGACTGTGCTGTGTGGCCTGTGGGCAAACCCTTTCTCTCTCTGGCCCTTGTCTGTCCTGTGGGGATGTGAAGTATTCAACTCCAGTTGTACTTGTTCTGGGTGCTTCGCCTGCTGTGGGAGGAGGGGGTCCCCACCTGAGCGCCATGCACTCTCTCCCACAAGCTGCACACAGTACCTTGAGCTTGAAGTCCAGTTCAGCTTGGAGGTTGTTCTTCTCACACTCGATGGTCACTTTACCTCCCAGCTCCATGGTCATGGTGCCATACAGGATCCCTGAAATGCAACTGGTGTTGGGATCCAACCCCGAGAGCCTGTGTCACCAGGCAGGCAAGGAAGGTGGGTGAAGGGGTTTGTTAAGACGCAGTCAGGACCCCGCCTGTTCCTCAGTACTGTGTCCCAGGAAGAGGCCTGTGCTCTGGTCTGGAGATGCCATACCCTTCGCTGGGTCAGTTCCTTCAGGAGCCCTGATCCCAGGGTCTGACCAATCATATCTGTGGCTGGGTTCTGCACCAGCCCTGGAACTAAAAAAAGAAATGTGTCTGCTCCCTACTGCCCCTCAGGACTGTGCAGGGTGCATCTGAAAACCCAGTATGTCTTTTTCCTCAGTTCTCTTGTGTGGTCATATGGAAAATACAATCCAATATTGAAAATAACCATATCTGTGGTTTGAATAGAAATGGCCCCAGTAGGCTCATATATTTGGACACTTATTCATTAGGGAGTAGTACTACATGACAGGGATTAGGAGGTGTGGCCCTATTGAAATAGGTGCAACTTTGGAGGAAGAGTGTTACTAGGGGTGGGCTTTGGGGTTTCAAATGTCTAAGCTAGGCCCCGTGTCACTCTTTCTGCCTGAAGATCCAGATGTAGAACTCTCAGCTATTACTCCAACACTATATCTGCCTGCATGCTGCCATGCTTCCTGCCATGATGACAATGGACTAAACCTCTCAACTGGAGAGTTGGCTGCTCTTCCAGAGGACTGGAGACAGAGTCTCAGCACTCATGTGGCAGCCCACATCTATCTAAGTTCTGATGATCTGGTGCCCTCTTCTGGCCTTTGTAGATACTGCAAGCATATGATACATATACAGGCAGACAAAACACACAGACAAATAAAAGTAAAAAAGACAGCCAGGAGGTAGAGGCATATACCTTTAATTCCAGCACTTGGGAGGCAGAGAATGGTGGATCTCTGTGAGTTTGAGGCCAGTGTGGTCTAAAGAGTGAATTGCAAGACAGTCAGGGCTACACAAAGACACCCTGACTAAGAAAACAAATAAAAAGGCTAATGAGATGGTAAAGAAGAGGGCTGAAGAGATGAGATGGAGGAAGAGGCAGACCTAAGGATCTAAGACCTTGGCAGGGCTTGGCCATGATAGCTCTAGTCTGTCCCCAGAGATTTCCACACCACAGGGACTCTTATAAACTGTCCCCTGTTATAAGAGATTGCTGCAGAAGGCCTTCCATGGCCAAGGAAGCATCAAGAACCAACAGTGTCAGCCTGGCTTTGGGAAGTTCAGTGGAAACTTCCTATGTGGTCCCAAACATAGAGCTAGTGGACTCCCAGCAAAATCACATCTTATCCGGGGCCACAGGCAGCCATTGTTGGCTCCTGAGTTTTGTCTGCCCTTTAGATCTCTGTGTGTTTCCTTCGGTGGGACTATGACACACCTATTCTGTTTTCTAGACCTTAGACCCTAGAATCATCCATTGAACAACATTAACAGATTTTTTAAAAAATTATTTTTTTGTTTTATTTCTTGAGGCAGAGTTTCTCTATATAGCCCTGGCTGTTGTGAAACTCACTCTGTAGACCAGGCTGGCCTCAAACTCACAGAGATTCACCCGCCTCTTTCCCTAGAGTCGTTAAAGGCGTGGCTCATGGAACAAGTTTACTGAGTATCTTTTAAGATACTGCTGTTGGCTCTGGAGAGACATGTAACTCATGCGCAGAGCGTGAGGCTCCCAGACATGGAAGACAAAACAACCACATTTGAAACTGTAGTGGGGATACGTCTCCGGATCCTACCAGAGTAACTACGTCACGGCAAGATGATGCTTAGCTCTTGAGAGTGCCAGACTGCAGAAGAACACATGGCCAGACTCCTGGCAGACCGGGGAAGCAGCACACACACAGCAGTGTGCTTTTCTGGAGTCTGGCATTTCTGAGCTGGTTTCTCTGAGTGCACATCACCCTGCTGCTTTAACTTGCTTGTCTCTCTCAGGCCATCTCTTCATCAGCTCTGCCACAGGCTTAGAGACACTCAAGATGAGAACTTGGCAGGCAGGGTGTGGAGACAAGGGCACAAGCCAGTCTCTGCTCCCCAAATCAAGCTGCACTTGGCCGGGTCATCCTTTGGGTTGTCAGAGCTGTGCCCAGTCAAAGTTGTTTATTTATTTTATCTTTTAAGATATGGTTTCATGATGTAGCTCTGGTCTTGAACTCACAGAGAGCTGCCTGCCTCTGCCTCCCAAGTGTGGGGATGGATTAAAATGTATGAGGCATCAGGTTTTCTTTCTTTCTTTCTTTCTTTCTTTCTTTCTTTCTTTCTTTCTTTCTTTCTTTCTTTCTTTCTTTCCTTTCTTTCCTTCCTTCCTTCCTTCCTTTCTTTCAAATTCTGGGGGTTGAACGCTAGCCTCAGCATGCTCATTAAGTGCTCTACTGATGAGCCTCAGCCCCCACAGAGAGATTTTTAGGGTGGGAAAGCTCTTCCTTTTGACATGACAGTGGTAACTCTATGCCACTATTCTTTAAACCTACAGAATCTACACAAAGAGTTGGCCTTAGCGGAAACTGTGGACTTTAGCTAAAAAATAAATCTTAATCTGGGTTTGCCATGGAAGATGCCTGTGATGAAGGTGGGGGGCGTCCACAGGCATCATACTGTGGCATGACTGGTTTGGTGTGTCTGTGTGTGCGGTGCTGGGATTGTGTCCAGTGCTTCATACATGCTAGGCAAATGTTCTACCACTGACCCACGGCCCCAGTTCCTTTCCTATCTTTTAATTTCAAGACATTGTCTGACTTAGTTATCTAACTGGCCTTGAACTCACTTTGCAGCCCAGGCAGGCCCTGAAGTTTCAATCCTCCTGCCTCAGCCTCCTCAATAGCTGGGATTGATCACTAATACAAGAAGAACCAGATGCAAAATCAAAGAAGAGAAACTGGCAATCCACCTGGCAATCCACACACTCAGCTCTGAAAAGTCACCCACGAGGTTGGGACATCTTCAAATAAGCAGACAGTGTTTAGCATCTGCTTGGGTTGGTCTTGATTATCAGCCCCACCTGAATTTGGAATCACCTAGGAGACACACCTTGGGGTGTACCTATGTGAGTGCTTCCAAGGAGGTTTAACAGAGGAAGGAAGGCACACCCTGGATGTGGGTGGCATGTCCTGGCATCCTTGGCTGAATAAAGAGAAGTGAGCCAAGCCCCAGCATTCATTTCTCTGCTTCCGGTCTGGACTGATGGAGTCATCTACGCCTACTGTGGTGGTTTGTACCCTCTAACTGTGATCCAAAATAAACTCCGTTCTTCCTTCTTTAGTTGTTTTCCACACGTTACAGTAACCAGAAAAGTAACTAATACCATAACTGAGGGCTAGCCTGGGCTATTGGTGGGGGCACATGGGAATGGCACAGGGAGTTGCTCACCTCGGCAGTGGGCATAGGGCATGGTGAGGGTGTACTCCTCCTTGCGGTTCAGGAAGGTGAGCTTAGCCTTGCCATCCAGAAGTGCTGACAGAGAGTTCCCTGCAAAGACAGGACAGGGGCCTGTTTAGGGCACAGACTCTTAGCATCAGGCTGCTACGGCACCCCAAGGTCTGAATGTCCTTACAACATATCTCAGAGTTCCTAGCACCTTCAGCTGGGGCACCGAGGGAGAGGCACACAACCTCTGGACCTTGGGCATCATAAAAACTCTGTCTAGTTTGCACCCATTATGCATCCTGAGAAGTCATCTGACTTGCAGCACATTAATGGTCTATCTCACTTCACCATGGAGTTTCAGGGAGGAGCCTAGGAACCTTTTAGAGCCAGCCTGAGGCCAGAGCATAGGTGGTAAAGGTGAATGGAACCTCGGTGCAGATGCCACATGCTACCCTTTGCTGCTGCCAGGCATGCAGAGGCCCTGGGCACACACCTGCACACTAGTGATGAGGGTAAATACAGGCCTGCTGGGGAAATGTGATGGTGAGGTTCCTGGACACTGTCATTCACAGGCTCAGAGCAGCACAGGGCAGAACGTGGCTGCTCCGGCCTGCTTGGGACACTTAAGTGCTTGCCACCAGTCAGATGTGGCTACCAAAACACTTGATGGAAACCATGCAATGGGATTCTGTTTGCGCTTTGATCTCACTTCTATATACCTGCCTTCTATCCATTCATCCATCTATCTCTCTCTATCTCTCTCTATCTATCTATCTAATCTATCTATCTATCTATCTATCTATCTATCTATCTATCTACCTACCTACCTATAACTCATCTATCTGCCTTCTACCCACCCATATCTACCTACATATCTATCTGTCTGTCTACCTGTTTATATATATATATATATATGTCTATCACCCATCTCTCTGCCTTCTACCCATTCCTATCTATCTATCTATCTATCTATCTATCTATCTATCTATCTATCTACCTACCTACCTACCTATAACTCATCTATCTGCCTTCTACCCACCCATATCTACCTACATATCTGTCTGTCTACCTGTTTATATATATATATATATATATATATATATATGTATATATATATATATATATATACACATGTCTATCTATCACCCATCTCTCTGCCTTCTACCCATTCCTATCTATCTATCTATCTATCTATCTATCTATCTATCTATCCATCCATCTATCCATTCTTTACCTTCCACTTTCATTTATATCCACCTACCTTCTATCTGCCATTACCTATCTGTCTACTTTCTGTCCATCTATCTATTATCTATTATCTACTTACCTATTACCTATCTCTCTGTTTTCTACCCACCTACTTATTACCTATATTTCTGTCTATTATCTACCTACCAACCTACCCACCTTCTATCTATCTACCAACTTTCTGACTTTTTAATCTATCACTTTATCCACCTTCCTACCTACCTTCTGTCTGTCTATCCGTCATATACCCACTGTCACCCATTTGTGGTACTAGGGAAGGAGCACAGCGTGTGCACACTAGCTGTTCACGTCCCGCTGCTCTGCAGTCCCACCCCTTTAACCGGCACAGACAACCACACGTGGCTGACGGCTATGGAGCCAGGCAGCTCTGTAGGAGCGACTCCTTTCCCATCAGCGTCTCCTTTGTTTCCTGACTTTCCTACAGGTGTTTGCTTTCAACAGAGTTAGGGACACCCACATGGTCTCACCCCATGGTTTTGAGGTCCACTACTTCTGGAGTGAAGTCCTCCCCCCACTTCCACAGGCCCATCCCCCACCCTGTTCTGGCCCCATCCCCAGGAGCCTCCTCACCGTAGAACTTAGACTTTGCGGTGATGCTGCCACTCAGGCAGAAGCCATCTTTCCTGTTGCTGACATAGAAGGCAGACACGGGAGGGTGGTGAGACACCTGTGTGGAGAGAGATGGCTCCAGAAATGACAACCCCAGAAAGGACATCTGGGTCCCATGGGCAACTGGGAGGTGAGGGGCACACTTATACAAGTACCAGGGCAGGGCTGGGATCCCTGTGTCTGGGAACCTGTTCAAGTTTCGGAGTCATCTAAAGGTCCCCCGCATGGGGAAGTCAGGCTGCTCGCCCTCCTTCAGGTGATTCTCTGTCACACCATCATGTCTGCTCTTCTGAGAGAATCCCCATGGATGGTGACTGGGTGTGAAACCAGTCCTATGGCAGGGTATGGCCACCGAAAACTCTCAGTCCCACAAGCCCCTGCCCACCACCCACTGCACACACTGAGCGAGAAGGCAAGCGGGGCGGCGGGGTCTTGCCTGTTCTGCTATGTAGAAGGTGTGACTGTTGGTCTGAGGATGCAGCCAGCAGCAGCGAAAAGTCTCCCCCAGAATGGGATTATAGGGTTTCTTGATGCCCTGTTGGGAGCACAAAGACATGCTGGAGGAAACAAGAAGATAGAGCTGTTTCTGGGGGCTTGGATGGGGTCGTTTCTGTCTCTAGAAGAGGTTTTGGCACCCTTATTCTGCTTTAGGGAGACTACTTTTTGCTGGTAGCTTGTGTGTGTGTGTGTGTGTGTGTGTGTGTGTGTGTGTGTGTACTGCCTCAGGAATTCCTATTTCCTATTCAGCTTGGAGGGGCCACAAGACCACAGCTAGATCTGACTGTCCCTGGACTGGGGTACAGACCATACATAAGTGGGACAAAGCTTAGCTCGGGAGATAACATGCTTCCAGGAGACCTTGGTCTAGTCTAGTTTACTGTATGACTTTGGCTTAGTTTCTTCTCTCTGGGCGTCACGCTCACATGTATACAATGAGACACAGATCTGGAGTCAAACTCCCTGTACCCTTTCTTGCCCCTGCCTCCTAAATGCTAGCATTATACATGTGAGTTGTCCCCCACCCACATGTGTGTGCGCAGTGCGAATGTGTGTGTGTGTGTGTGTGTGTGTGTGTGTGTGAGTGTATGCTTGTGGAGGCTAGCAGTCAACCATGAATATTGAGATAGGGGCTCTTACTAGCCTAGAAGTTGCTAAGCAGGCCGGTGAGCCCTAGGGATCCTCCTGTCTCTGCCTCCTCAGCACTAGGGTCACAGAACCCACGAGTACGCTGCCACACCCAGCCCTTGTGAGTTTTGTAATGAAATTCAGGTCTTTGCACTGCATGGAAAGTACTTTACAACTGACTCAGCTCTTCCCAATTCCCCCTCTCCTTTCTCACTTATGTAGCCCAGGCTAGCCTTGAACCTCAGACGATCTTCCTGTTGGTGCTTCCCTGGTGCTGGAATTGCAGGTGTGCACCACCCTGTCTGGCCAGAACCTTGGTGGCCATGTTTATGGACTATGGAACCCCAGTTCCAGCTGGCCCTGCAGGCCACTCCATAACTCGGGCGGCTCTGTTACCAGCAGATCGACAAATCCCATAGGTGCGTTTTAACTAGGGTCAAATGCTCCTTTCTTGACACTGTTGTGTGCGGTGGTGCTTAGGCTGTTTCCTCAAACACTGAGCAAGGGTTGAGCTAACGGGGACCAGCATTGGGTGCCGTGCTTAAGGAGTCCAGAGGACTGCTCTTCACCTCTGTGCATCTGGGGCCTTGGTGGAGACAACTGGCTTTCTCCCATGTCATGGAGGAGTTGGTCCCACCCATGGTAGGCTGACAAACCCCTTGGCTGAGACCCTGCCCTTCCCGCAGGCCCCTCTCACCTTGGGCTTCTTGTAGAAGCCAGACAGGTACCACCGTAGCACAAGCTTGATGCGGCAGTAGGGGTCGTCCTCTGCTGCTGCCCTGTGGTGGGGTAGAGAGCTATAACTCAAGCTGGGCTCCCCAGCTATCCTCCTCAGCCCTCAGCCCTTTCTCCAATAGCCATCCACTTCACCCCAGATGACCTGGGCACCCTAATCTTCCCAGGTAGGCTAGAAAAGTAGGCAAGTGGGTTTACCACATAGCGAGAATAGTGCTGATGCCAACTCCACACCAGGGCAGAGGGGGCTCTGCACGCTTCAGGCTGTTTGGTGCCCTCACCTCTAGGAAGAACCCTGGATGCTCACACCATTATTTTCCTCCCCCTGGCTCCACCCCATCTCCTGCCTCTGCAGTCCATAGGAGTGTGGGGCCCCCTCCTGCTGGAGGTGCACCTGGAGAGCAGGTCTCCGTGGTAGTAGTAATCAGAGAGCTTGCTGAGGAAAGACCGAGGCTCCAACACGAAAGTCGGCAGCACCACACGTGACAGGTCCATGCCAGGCCGCAGCTGCCGCAGCAGCGCCCACATCAGGTTCTTGCTCTCCTCTGACACTGTCTCCACCTGGGATGTCTTGTCCAGCTACAGCAAAGGGACATGATCAGGCCCCATGAGCTGGGCTGTGAAGCCCCTGCTCTGAGCTGCCTAAGGGAACTGAGGGACAGGGATCCAGGATCTCACATCTGACCCTCACCCATTGGATGCCATTGGATACATGAACACTCTGTGTGAACAGGCAGCACTGCCCACCCGACCTTGGGAGTAAGCGGGTTCCTTAGTGGAGTGGGTACCAGCACCCACCCACACTGGGATTAGGAGTGAGCAGGTTCCTCAGCAGGTCTGGGAATAAGACCAGCTTTTCTAACCTAGCATCCTGGTTCTCCCTCTCACATGTACAACTGCCACGGTACCATTCACAAGACCCTCACCAGAGGCCAAATTCCAAGGGCTGCCTGATCTTGTATGTCTGGCCTCCAAAACCCGGAGTTAATAGCCCTCTTTTGTCTAGAACTTCCAGCTGCGGGGATCCGTTTTCCCCAGTCCTCTGTGTTTGTAGCTGTGCTAGACAGCTGTTACTATAAGAAATACCCGAGGTGGTCAAGTTACAAAGAGGAAAGGTTTGGGCTAATCTCAGCACTAAGGAGGCTGATAAAGGAGGGCTGGTATCTGTGGCCAGCCTTGACTACAGAGTGAGTTTTAGGCCAATCAGGGCTACACAGTCCAGTCTCAAATGGAAGGAAAGTTTTATCTTCTGTGAAGGAGGATTGCACCTTATTGCTTTGTCCTCTGGAGAGGCTGGACATCTGGAGAGGCTGTACTTGTACTTGGCCGCACAAGTGCTCATGGTCAGAACACTACAGTGGAAAATCTGTCTATCAGAGGCCACAGCCCTAGGGACTTAATGTCTTCCTGCTAGGCCCCACCTCCCCAAGGGTTTTGTTTTTTTTAAGATTTATTTATTTATTATATATAAGTACACTGTACTGCCTTCAGACACACCAGAAGAGGGCATCAGATCCCATTACAGATGGTTGTGAGCCACCATGTGGTTGCTGGGATTTGAACTCAGGACCTCTGGAAGAACAGTCAGTGCTCTTGACCACTGAGCCATCTCTCCAGCCCCTTACCAGCCGTGCTAAGCTGAAGACCAGAGGTCCACACTCATCATGCAGGTGACAACTCACATGACAGTACAGGGTCTGCCTGGGGCGAGGGGCTCCCAGGGGCCTCGTCATGCTAGGCGTATGTAGGTCCCCAGCGTGTAGAGGGCCGGGTGGGGATTATTTCCTGAGCTGCCTGTCCACTCTCCACCCCAGCCCAGGGAGGCTGTTTATTTGGGGCTGGACCCTCACAGCACCCCTGCATCTCATGCTAGATGGGCAGGGGAGAGTTAAGCGGGCATCACTTGCAGTCGACAGGGCTCTCACCTCTCCCAGCTCCTCCTGAACCTGCTCCACATAGGTAGTTCCCCTCCTTGGCCCACCAGGACTGTCCAGCAGGTCACTCCCACTCTCGTTGGTCTTGCGGCTGTGATCCTGGGTCTCGGCATCTGAGTCTTCAGCATTCTCTCGCTCTGACTTGTCCGAGAAGGCATCGTTCTCCAAGGCAGACCCATTCAGCCTGGAGAGTGGAAATGCCTGTGGGCCTCTCTCACCACAGGGACGTCACACACTGCCTTATACCGAGTATTTGTTCTACAGCTCCCATTTTATCGGTAAGGATGCAAAGACTGGTACCCGCCCGCAGGACAGAAGAAGTTCGTCACCCCAGCTGACTCATCTCCTGCTGCTTAGGGGACACCATGCGGATCACCTCTCACCCAGTTCACTCACGGGAACAGGTCTTGGTCTGGGATGGTGGCAGAGGTGGGCAGTCCGTAGAGAGAAGAGGGCGAGGCATCGGGCGAGGACCCCTGCTCCCCATCTCGGCCCTGCTTACACGTGCTCAGTCGCAGCAGGCTGGAGCAGCGGAGGGCCAGTTCCAGGGCATCCAGCCAGCAGCGGCCTAAGGGACACAGAGGACATCTGGTAGGTGGCTTCCCCTACTTCCCCCCCAAGGAACCTTAACCTGCCTGTGGTCTGAAACAGCCTTCAGAAACTAACCTCCAGCCAAGGAATCCTGTCTTTTACCTCGTGAAACTTCCAGTCCCACACCTTACTTCACCTCAGTGGGGTCTAGCTAAAAATATGTCTCCTCCACAGACCCCAGCCTTGCTTGTAGCCATCCTGAATATAAACTGAAGACACAGGTGTGTCTTCTCTTTGGCCATTAGACCACTGAAACAGCGAACACCTAGGAATTGGAATCTCCCAGGAGTCTCATGCTAAGGAAGAAAAAGGCTGAATTCTGGAGACAGAGGGAGCTTGTCTCCCAGAGCCCTCACACAGGTCTGAGAACTTGTCAGAACCACCTTGCAGGAGAGACTAGAGCTGAGACAGTGATGGGTCAGTGACAGGCAGGACCACACCCTGACCAGGACTCTCAGCTCTGCTCCTCCTCTGTTGAAGCCTAAATTTCACATCAGGATCCCAAGATGACTTGAGAGTCTTGAGTGAGTATATCTTGGGGTTGCCAGGCCTCAGGCTGAGCCAATAGCTCTAGGAACATGTACACACATGGATTCTGTGTGAGTGACAGCAGAGGCTAGGCAGGGGTCTTACACGCTAGTGAGGAGTCACTGACCTCAACTTCAAGAGGTAACAAAAGACAGGGCTGAGGGACAGCGTGGGAGCAGGGGCAGGCAGGGCAGGACCTCTGTTTTGGCCCTGAGGTCTTGCTTTCTTCATGACCGTGTGTGTGCATGAGTGGAGAACTTGGGTTAGACCTGAGAACACCCGCTGTTCTCAGGGGTGAGGCGGGGTGATAGGAGGGTGCTTTTAAGAACTATGGGGAGAGGGACCCATGCAGGTGACAACAATGTCTCAGTGTGATGACTAACAGCAGCAGCTCCATCCATGCCTCAGAGTCATCTATAAATGATACCACGTGTACCCAAGGGAGGCACCAGTGAAGGTCTCAGTGCAAGGCAATATGAAGTTCTTGATTCCTGAGCTTGCATGCTGGGTGTCCCTGGGGAGTGTGGACTTCTTTCCCTGACTTAAAGATACAGAGCCTTTTGTTTTGGGGCTACACTGGGATGCTCAGGGCACCTGGTACCCTGGAGCTGCCTCTCTTGCTGAGGGATATCGGAGATCCTGTTGGGCTTACTGTAGGCTTGGTCTGAGCACAGTGCTATCTCCTGTGATGCACATTTGTAAGCACAAGGGGGGGGGGGGATCACAGGAGGTTATACAACCCAGGATGAAAGCTGGTTGTAGAGTTTAATGTGCATTTTCCTGGCTGCCACAAAAGACTTGACATCCTAACTTTTGTACGGCCTTTGGAACCCATTTGAAAGCCTCTGCCACTTCTTGCAGGAAGCCCATCTTGATATACATGGGATTGCAGATAACATTCTTCCTTGACTGTGGCCCCTGACAATCAGGGTTTCAGCTCTGGTGGCTGGCTAACTGGTCACAGACCCTAAAGATGTGCAGGCTCTGTGAGGGCATAGGTTGCCTGTTTACCCAAGAGCCCCGCAGCTGCTCTTGAAAAAGTGAACAATATCGTCAAAATAGCCTGGGAGGGAGCGGGGATACAACTTTTGACCACCAGGGGGCACCATAGCACCATCAGTTAAGCTATCTACTGGATTCCAAGCCTGGACAGCTGGGCCCTAGTTGTCAGGGTCTTGGACCTCCAGCAGGGGAGCAGCCCTGTGGCTTTGTTAAGGAGCCACAGCCTGACTAGAGGCTGTCACTTGAAGGACTTCTGATAATGGGGCTGCTGCTTGGAATCTGTTACCTAGTTCTGAGAATCTGGGGCTTGGGGAAGCCCACATTAATATCTGTAACCTATTTTTTTGCCAGAATACCTCTAGGCTGCCTGTGACTTAATTTACCCATCAAATTTACAACTGTCACTTGATTACTTGCATACTGCCCTGGGATTCTCTTAGCATTGGGCTGACAAGGACACCTGGTGCCATTTAATCTGTGGGAAATCTGAGGCTTGGCTGAGAGAGGGGTAACACCGGAAGGTGGCACTCACCGTCTGATTCAGAAGCGGCCCTGAAGATCAGGTAGCTGCTGGGGAGGGGCTGTGTGATGGAACCCACACTCTCACCTTTGGGGCCCTGGAGAGACAGACCTGCAGGGTCAGGTACTGGGCCAGGAAGGCTGTGAGAAGGGGGTGGTCCACTCCTCACCCCCCCCCCCCTTCTAGTCAGATGTCTTTCCTTCTACTTAGCTTCCTCATTGTGGCTGCCAGAACCAGCTAAGGCAAATCCTGGACTCACAGTTGAATTTGAACTTCAAAGAGACAGCAAAGGGCTGCTTAGTATAAGTAAATCTCTCTGGTATCTGGAATAAATGTGTTTTGTTTTGTTTTGTTTTTTTGAGACAAGGTCTTACTGCATGGTTGTGGCTGGCCTGTAACTCGTCATGTAGAACAGGCTAGACCTT
The DNA here is from genome assembly GCF_963924665.1 of Micromys minutus. Lineage (NCBI taxonomy): Eukaryota > Metazoa > Chordata > Mammalia > Rodentia > Muridae > Micromys > Micromys minutus. The sequence goes on along the minus strand of NC_137971.1, from coordinate 55,940,731 downwards.
AAACTCATAGAGATCTGCCTGACTCTGACTCTGCCAGGATTAAAGGTGTAACCTATTGGGCCAGGCTGCAATAAATTTGAACAGTCAGAATGTTCATATAAAACAGTTCTATTTTTTTCCCCTGTCTGGCTTTTCAGACAGTTTTTGTTGTTTGTTTAGAGACAGGGCTATGATCACTCTGCAGCCTAGGCTGGTCTGGAAGTTTCTATGTAGCTGAAGATGGTTTTAAACCTCTGATCCTACAGCCTCTATTCCCCCACCCCACAAGTACTGCCCACCCTCGGGTGATGTGAGTACCCTCAGAGTGCTGAAGGGGGCCCACTGTGCTAGGTCAGACATGTTCATGCATTTTTTTGAGGTGGAATATGTTTAATCCACAATGGGTTTGTTCAGCTGTAATTTGTAAAGTAGGAAGAATATTAATTTTTAAACTAACAGAAGCTAGGCACGGTGTTTATAGTTGTAAACTGAAAGGATGAGGAAAGAGGGCTACCCCAAGTTCTAGGTTAGTCTGAGTCTCAGAATGAGCTATGAGTCAGCATGGGCCTTAGAGTAAGATAAACCCTGTCTCAAAAACCAAACCAACAGCAACTAACTACCACCACCGCCAACACCAAAATACCAAGCTAGGCAAGGTGAAACCCTCCTTTAATCCCAGGCTCAGGAGCCAGAGGCAGGTGGCTCTCTGTGAGGGACGCCAGCCTGGTCTATGTAAGTTTTTAGGCCTGCCCAAGCTACAAAGTGAGACCTTCTTTCACCCCATCCACAAATCCAAAACAACCTTTAACGCTGTCATTTCTTTGAAACCCATGTATAACCAAGTTTTCCCTGGTGACTCATTCCTATTCTGATTAGTTCTTCCTGAGCAGTCCTGGTGATAGCAGATGAGGTCTGAGCCTGGGACAGTACCCCCCCCCCCCCGTCCTCTCCAGACAGCACTGGATGAGGGGTCTCATGTATAACCCACTCTGCCTTCTCCCTACTTCCCGCAGCCTGTCAGAGGACAGCCCCCCCCTCCAGGGATCCCATGCTAGGGCTCCCATTTGGAACTGTGGCCTCTGGAGGACCCTCCAATGTCCCCGAATCTTCACCCAGGTGCCCTGTTGATCATCTCACCTTCACAGCCCACACAGACTGGTCCAGCGGGTGGAAGAGTTTGAAGCAGAAGCCGTCCTTCTTGGAGGGGCGTTCGATGAGCTCACAGCAGTGTAGCAGCACTGTGCCCACCCACTGGCCCACCTTGGGCGTCTTGTAGATGAGCAGCACCCCTGGCTTCAGCACACACCACAGCTTTGTCCAGCTCTTCAGGGTCCCTCGGATCTGCAGAGGAATTCACAGTCAGGGCCATCCAGGGAAGCTGCTCCCTGGGCCATCTGTGCAGCTTAGTGGCAGATGATCAGAGGCAGGAATGATTCCTGGAGGCCCCAGGAACTGGGAAGGGTATCCCAGAGTTCGGAGGGTAGAATGGTCCTCATGGCACCTTGACTTTAGACTCTGGCCTGCAGACCTACGAGGAACCAGCTCCATTGTGGGGCCATTTGTTACAGTAGTCAGGGGCCGTCTGGACAACTTTGTAGTGACAAACACTTAGACTTGTCTCCCAAGTATCATGGATGTCCCCAGTCAATAGGAGTCTCTGGGAGTGGCGCCAGCCTACCTTCAGGCTGTCAGCCATGATGACCACACTGGGGTCAGTCAGGGCACTGAACAGCTGCTTCGTGGCCCGCTTCTTCTCCTGTCGGTAGTTCTCCTTCTGTGCCTGTGAGCAGAGCAGACATGGGTCATAGAATGCATGGGCTTCTCCAGCTTCCCCACTGCCAGCAGGGCACAGGGAAAGTAGAATGCAGAGGGTGTACGTGTCCCCTCTGTCCTTGCCCTGGGCCAGGCCCACCTTGAGAGTGTCCTTCTTGGAGACCCTGGTTGTTGGAGAAGTACATTCCTTGTCAGATCCATTGCATAGCCTATACTCGGCCTGCAAGAGAGAGAACATTGTGCTGGGAGTGGCAGGGTATAGGCTGCCAGGACAAGGGCAGCAGAAATCAGGGGTCCCAGAATGACTAAGAACGAGACAGTTCTTAGAAGGTATTTCTAGAGGGCCAGCGTGTAGCCCTTGCTTGAAGTTACAGATGCGAGCCAAGCTTGTGTACTTGGGCCCACAGCTTACTTCCTGGACCCCAAACAGTAATCTATGAATCATGGAGCTGGAAGGAGCCACAACCTCACAAATGAAGAAACTGAGGTCCAGGGTGTGGAGCCAGAACATGGTCTATGGCAAACTGTACCCTGAACCCCACATGCCACCACCTGTTGATATATCCTTGTGTTCTACAGATGTGATCCAGGCAAGCTGTCACTTGCTATTTGAACTCACTGAGAAGCTAGCCCTGGGAATAAGGCTGCACACTACTCCTGTTTTAGACCATGTGTGTTTGCCTCGGTGTTCCCCAAGGCCTCTGATCTGCAAATGGCTGCCCCTCTCCGACTCTGTGACAGGGTGGGAAGACATCAGCCCTAAAGAATCAAGGTACTGTGCCCTTGAGAACAGCTGGAAGGTGGCCATTTCTAATGGAGGAGGGTTACCATTGTTTAGTGGAATAAGTGTCTACAGTGGGAACAAGGAACCGGAACTCAGCTACGGACAGGGCCCAGCTGGGAACTGCAATTGTCTGCCTCAGCTTCTCCAGGTGGTTACTCTGGGCATTGTGAGCCCCGTCGGTCCCTTTATCACTCTCTCTATCCGGCTACTCCATCACTTCTGCTGAGCGCTGAAAATTCCTCATTTGACCATATTTTGCTGCCTGCTGCTTCTGTCTATTGGCTACCTCCGTGTGTCCTTGGACATTGGCTTGCTAAATACTCAATAGACACCCTCACTTAAAACCCAAACAATGGCCACTGGCTCACGCAACCCATTCTCGTACACAGAATAAAAAATCAAGTGACTGTTCAGTGATCTGAAAATTATAGCTTGAGAGTCGGTCTTAATCGTCAACCTGACAGAATTGTAGAAGTGCCTGGGAAGAGTCTCAGCAAGGGACTCTCCAGATTGGGCCAGATTGGGCCAGATTGGGCCGGCCCTTGATTTTTTTAGTTGGCTTAATGGAAGTGGGAAGACCCACCCTGAATATGGACGGTGCCGTTTGATGGGCAGGGCTCCGGACTGATCGGAATGGACAGAGTAAGCTGAGCTTGAGCCCATGGATTCCTCGGTTGCTCTCTGTCCTTGACTGTGGGTAGACTAGTGTTTTAGGTTTCTGGTGCCTCGTCTTCCCCAGGGATGAGCTGTGACCTAAGGAAGGGAGGGTGATGTACTTGGCTCTGAGGGCTGGCTGAGAATCCGTAGGTTCATGGAGGCTATAAAGGTGAGGGGTAGAAGTATTGTGTGTTGGCTCATACTTTTGCACTCCTGTTATTATTTTTTTTCAAAAATTGTGTGTGTGTGTAGGTCAAAGACAACTTGCAGGAGTAAGTTCTTTCTTACAGTGCAGATTCATTGGGCATGGTGGCAAGTGCCTTACCTGTTGAGCCATCTCATTGGCTTATACAAGCATATTAAACCGAACAGATCAGCTGGGTGTGGTCTCACACGCCTCTAATCCTAGCACTCTAGGAGGCAAAGAGAGGCTGACCTTTGTGAGCTGGAGGCCAGCCTGGTCTGCATAAAGAATTCCAGATAGCCAAGGCTACCCAGTAGGACCCTGTCTTGAAGTCAAACAAACCAATCACCAGTTCAGGTCACTAGTATCACCCGTGTTTCTGGCAATCCTACAGCGAGCAACACTGTAGCAAATAAGAAGCCAAGCTGGGATGGAACCTGGCACCCCCCCTCTTAGCCACAGCAGAACATTGCTGCAGATGGCCAAAGCGAGTGCCAGGGCGCTCTGCTCAGAAGCCATCTTTGATCTGAGGAGGACCATGGTGCTTGTGCCATGTAGCAGGCCTCTAGGGACAGGCCTTGTTGGGACTCTTTGGACTGCTCCCCAGCCTGGCCTCTCCTTTCCACATTTCTCTTCCTCAGACCCTGAGTGGCCGGCCCAGAACAAGGACAGCTCTGACCACAAGGGGTGGTGACATGCGCCCTTGGCTTGCACAGGGCTTAGACAGTTCCAGCTTGCAGCCAGTTCTGTGGTGAGCTGTTTGTCAGAGCACCCTTGTGAGGCAGCTAACTCAGACCCTGCTCAGACTAGCAGCTGGTGTTTGTCAAGAACTAAGAAGAGATGGATGAATAACACAATGGCTTAACTTAAAACACTAGTCTGATTGTGAGCCTAGCCTTTAATGGCTGAGCCATGTCTCCAGCCCAATAATGCTATTCACAGGAAGATATGGCTCAGTGGTTAAAAGCCCTTTAGAGGACCCAGGGTTCGATTCTCAGCATCTAGATTGTGGCAAACAACCACCTGTAACTCCAGTTCCAGGGGATCTGACACTCTCTCTGGCTTCCTAGGATACACACATGCATGCAGGCAAAACATTCACATATGAAATAAAAAAAGAAAATAAATAAATAAATAAATACATAAAATAAAATAATAAAATAAAAGTAAGTCGATCTAAAACCCCAAAATACCCACTATTTACAGCTGTGAGAATGACCTTTGTCACCAGCTTTTCACCAGACTGTGCTGAACAAGCTGTGTTTGTTTTAGGCCAGAGGAAGAAGGAAGGCAAGCCGGGGGGCCAGGGGCAGAGCAGCTACAGCATCTTGGGAGAAAAGGCGGAGGCCACTCTGAGGGAGTGGTCAAGTCAGCATAGAGCTGCTGGGCACTGCAGAAGGGATTCTCCCAGCAGGTCATGCTTGGCATGCTCCTGCCTCACTCTTGTGTCTGGCAACCTAGGAAATGGGAAGGTCCCTGAGACCTGGGGACTTTGAAGTCTTCCTGGAACTCTGAGCTGGAACTGAAGACTCAGTGAGTAAAGCACTAGCCACACACACATGCAGGCTAGAGTTTGGTCCCCAGAAACAAGCCACGTCAAAGTAGGACAGATGTTGTGACCACTTATAGTCCCAACAATTGAGTGGTATAGTTGGGATTCTGGAGCAGGCTGGCTAGCAAGACTAGCCAGAATTGTTATCAGGGAGACCCTGCCTCCATAATAAGTGGAAAACAACTGATATCAGTTTCAGGTCTCCACATGCATGCATACACACTACCTATACCATGTGAACCACACATACTACACACATGTACACATGTAATAAGATAAGATAAACTGTAATCGGAATGACCTCCAAATGAGAGAAAGAATTTACAAACCACGCATCTGAGGAGGGCTGAGGACTCAGACTGTATAAAGAAGGCTTGCAACGCAACAAGAAAAAGGCAGACAACTCGATCAGGAGATAGGTGAAAGACTCGAAGATGCACATGATGCCACGCTGATCTGAGTCAACACGGAAGCTGAACCATACTGAGATGCCAATCAGGGAGGCTAGAGTCAGAAACAGAATAGAAACCACAGGGTGCTGGCTGGGGAGGATGGAGGAGGGCAACCATGGTGTGACGGTGCTCACCAAGTGCACGGGAGTTTGGCGGTTCTTCAAACATTAGAAGTTCACGGTTGCCTTAGCACTTGGCAAGCTCACAGAGGACTGGAGCCCAGATACATATGCACATGGGTACCCACGGCAGCTTTTTACTACCTATGAAGAATGAAAACCACCAGGAAGTGGCTGCAGAGGGAACAGCACAGTGTGGAAGGAAGAACAGAGCCCAATAGCTTGGAAGGTCTCCCTAAGCAGAGGTGCTTCCTACTCCCAAATAGTCCTGGCTGGCAGGAATCCTGTCCTCAGGGTCACCGGGCTATGCTAAGCACCTAATAAAAGAAGAGACACAGCTGACTGAACCCCACGCAGATAGCTGAGGCTTTTCCTTGTGTAAGGATGGAGGCCTCAGGTTCAGCCAGCACCCCTTTGTCCCTTGACCTAGGCTCCCTGCCTCCCGGTCCTCCCTCAGCCAGGCTCTTACCAGTGGCACCTTCGTGACGGAGCTTGGGGTCAGGGGCTCTTCATCTCTGGGTTGTGACAGGCCATTGGACTCCATGTCCCTTCCTGGAAGACAGCGGGTAGGCAGGACTCCTTAGAGAGGAGAGAGTGCCCGAAAAGCTGCCTGGGAGGGGCAGGAAACCACTAAAGTGGTGTGGCCCTGAGAGGTGGAGTGAGCTTCAGTAAAGGGTCCCAGGGGCTCTGGTCAGCCCTCACAACCACAGAAAGGAAACAGGGGAGGAGCTAGAGGAAACAAGGGCAGATGGGCCAGGGTGTGTGTGTGTGTGTGTGTGTGTGTGTGTGTGTGTGTGTGTGTGTGTGTGTGTGAGACTTAGGCCCTTGGATCACCAAGGAAGCATGGTACCCAGGTTCAGTGACACAAAATACAGAACTCTGGCAGTTCATAGTCTTGCTCCAGATTAGCTGAAGAGGTGGGAGGGAGGCTTGGCACCTGGACCCCTTCCCTACCTTCCTGTTCTCTGCAGCCTGAAGGAGAGAGATATTGATGGGGTGACCTGAAGCAAACCATGGGTGTGCTTTAACTACTCTCACTGGCTGCCTGTGGTAGGATGGCCTGTGTTTTAGAACAGAGTCCATGAATCTGTGGTGGGGTGAAACTCTCCCTGTTGAAGCCACAGGCCAGGGATGGGTACGAGGGGAAGGAACAGCTGGGAATCTGGGGGCTCTGCAGATCACCTCCCAAGAGCTCTGGGAATGGCTAGGCAGAGATAAGCAAGAGATACTCTCTCTGGAAAAGCCAGGGTAGTGACCGACTCTCCCCATACAGCCCCCTGACTTAGGCCTTGGGGCCAGGCTGGGGGATGGGCAGCTGTCCACTCTCAGAGGCCACATGTGGGAAGTTGTACTCTGGGTAGCAGCAGAGGTGCCACGTCAGGGGAGACAGGCCAGCACTAGCTCTGCTCTTTGCCGCCGTACATATCCTGTCTACACCCCTGCTCCTGGAACTGCTCATCTCTTCCATTCCCTGAAAAGGGACTGGAGCCTCCCGGTCCCTACATGGCCCAGCCAGTTGTTCCACGGCTCAAGGTTTCCAGAAACTGATCACTAACTGAGGTTTGCCACCACCACCTTTCCTTCCCACCTCTCCTACTGGGACCAGTCGACCCTCTCCTCTCCTTGCCTGTTCCTGCAGCCCAGGTGGATGAGGCTATGGGCCACAGGCAACAGTCTTCCTTGTATCCCAGTGACTGTCCAGAGTAACCTCCCCATCTGGCCTCAGTCTCCCCTTCTGGTAGTTGAGATTGTTGATGACATGACTTCTAGTTCTCCTTCCCTGGTATGGCCTACTGCCTGTCCTCAGGAAGGCTGGTGATTTCTCTGCGCTCTGTATCCAGCAATGGGAGGTGGAAGAGGGGAGAGGGGAGAGGGAATAGACCCCTGAAAGGAAGGACTAAATTTTCTGATGCCAGTTGCCACCCACAGGTAAGAGAGACCATTGGTTTAGCAACCACGTGAACATTCTTGTGGTGGGGCACAGATTCCAGGTCCCAGAACTTTATCCACAAATGACCGGGAGGTAGTAGCATGGACTGAAATGTTCCCTCCTAGGAGTCAGAACCACTTGGAAGTGGGACATAGATGCTGATGTTGTCTCCATTTTATTTACAAGTAAGCTGAACCCCAGTACATGGTCTACAGGCACTCAGCCAGGTCAGCAGGGCTGGGGTCAGGTGCCTGTCCCTACAGGCAGTGTTTGGGATAACTGCTCTTTATCATCCCTAAGCTAGCACCTCACCAGCAAACATGGTACTTCACTATGCTGTGAGCCCTTTGCCCACAACAACCATAGTCCCTTTTGTGTGGGAGTCTCTCTCACTGGCCATGAAGGTACTGGATGGGGTGGGACGCTGGCTGAGCTCTCAAACTGCAGAGTCAGAAGGACCCCAGCTCCCCATGGCCTCTACCAACCTGGGGTGATGGGACCAAGCTCATTTTCACAGCCCAGAAGCAGGTTCCGTGGGAGTTTCCGGGGGTCAGTCTTCTGTGGAGTAGAAGCTGGTGGACACAGTGAGAAACGGCGCCGGAGAAAGGCCTCCTCCTTCATGGTGTGGGTGCTCGGGGGCTTCTGAAAGGAAGAAGCAGAGGCATGTGATCAGGCCTCATCTAAGGCTAGGGAGAATGTTCTGGTATATCCACAGAGAGACCAAGGGAGGGCAAACCAGGTGACCCCAAAGTGTGAGGTAAGCTAACAAGAGGCTGGGGTGTCCCTGGGTCTGCTTGTTCTATTTTAGGACATATGAAGTCCCTGGCCCTGCCTGAGTGTCCCTGGTACTGAACAGTGAAAAGGTACAGGTGTACTCTCACGAGTTCAAACTAGCCCGTGATGTCAACTACCTGCTGGAAGCAGTCCTGGGACCAGGAGAGGCCACAGAGGAGGAGCTACAGGCAGCCTCACCAAACTCTCGGCACTGGCAATGTCCTCGGCAGGTCACAGGTCCTCACAGTCTCATCCTAAACACAGCCTGCTAGCTGGGGACAGCTGCTCAGCCACCTCCCAAGCCTTTCCCTGTCAGCTGAGCAGAAGCCATCCAATCTCAGCTACTCTTATAAACAATAAAATCACAAACTCTGCTCTGGAGTCTCCTGGCAGGTGCTGGCAACAGAGACTTTTTGTCCTGATTTGTCTGTCTGCTTTCAAGGACAGGTTCTTCAATAGTCCGCTGACCGGCTTCCCCTCTTGCCTAGCTTTCTAGGGACACGGTCTGAGCCTCCTTAGTTGGCCAATGGCCCGTCCAGTTCCAATGGCCTAATCCCAAATGCACAAGGCCTTTTCTGCTGGACTTGGGGACCAGGTGGGATTCAGGAATGGGCAGGTACCTGGGGTGTCAATGGTTCCAGGGGTTTCTGTCCACAGCCCAAAGTCCATCTTTGTCCCCTGCACATTTCATTTCTCAGCTAAGATTTTCAGATATCTTGGTAGTTCCAGGCCCAGGGCAAGTAAGGCAAGCCAGGACCTTAGGGACCTATAAGGGGTAAGGGGCCATGCCTGGTAGTATGACAAGGGGTGTTGACATAATTGGTCTGTCCTACTGGAAGCTTCACTTTCTTTAGGGATTGAGTGACACGGAGCTGGGGAAGGTTCACAGCTTACTGTCAGCTGTCCCATCATGCCCACATGTAGTAAGGGCAGTCAGGGGAAGGTGTGTATACGTATCTAGAAGGACTCTTCAGAAAGTGCACCCCATCAGTCACTAGCGTACATACTATCCTGTCTTCCTCCTTCCCTCCATCTAACCGTTCACTTGCCCATCTGTCTGTACACTCCTCTCTCCCTCTGTACATCCATCACTCACCTACCTATCCATGTATCCAGGCATCATTTCTCAACTGATTAGTGTCTATGAACCATCCACCACACATTCATCCATCTATCCATCCATCCATCCATCCATCCATCCATCCATCATCCCTCCATCCGTCCATCCGTCCATCCATCCATCCTTCCATCTGTCCACTTATTCATCCATCCACCCACCCACCCACTCATCCATCCATCCATCTATCATCCATCTTCCCATCCATCCATTCATCCATCCATCTATCATGTATCCATTCATCCACCCTCTCATTCTCTATTCTTTCCTTAAATCTTTCCATCCATTCATCCATTCATTCATTCAGTCAGTCAGTCAGTCAGTCAGTCAGTCAGTCAACTGACCAGCCTGGTTCCCACTTCCTTCTCATTCACCTACACTCAGACACGTGAGGTAGGAGGGGCAGTGACTACTCTGTAAACATGGACAGACACCACAGCCTCCAGCCCTAATGTAACTCAGGTGTGCACCAGGAGCCCACAGCTCTATAGCTGACAGCCACCAGCCAGTGGTGGCCCAGCAGCTTCCTTCAACCTGCTCAGCAGGAGACTTCAGCTCTGCACAGTTATCCTAAAGCTCTAACTCCACCATCCTTCTTTGTGCCCTATCCTGCCCTTTAGAGATGCCTGCTTTCTGAAGGCCACTGTCACACACTCGGTGTGGTGGAGGTGCATCTCACAGGCCAGCCAGGTCTCCTAGTCCCAAGCTGTGTCCACCCTGTGCTACTGGCCCTTTTACCTCCTAGGTTCCGCCACCGTGGGCCTCTTCACAGTCCTGGCAAATGCTGATCCCAAGCCTGCTGAAGGACCTCTGTGTGGCTCTGCTCTGCTCTCTTCCTGCATCCCCACCCCTGCTGCGCAGGCTGGGTTTTGTCACATTCCACTCAGAAGTGTCCTCTGGGTGACCACTCTTTGGCTGCAACTCTACACATTCTCTGCATAGCACCAGAGGCTCCTAGAAACCCTCCCTGGCAGTGCTTTACTCTTTGTTAAAACTCTTGGGCAGGAGAGATGGCTCATTCGGTAAAATGCCGTGTTCAGTGTGAGGGCCAGAGGCTAGAATCCCAGTGCTGAGGAAGCAGTGGACCCTGGGGTTTGCTGGCCAGCCATCTAGTCAAATCTATAAGGCCCTAAGCTAAGGAGAGCCCCTGACTCAAAATTAAGGTGGATGGCTCCTGAGAGGGCATGAGGTTGGCCTCTGGCTTCCCTGTGCATGAAGACACATATGCATATACACACATGCATACCCTGTGCTCAACTGTGCATTCTTGATGGGTCTATCTTGCCCACCATCTGATCCCACACTAACCCTAACCCTCCCAATAGAAGATTTAGGTTGACAGATCTTAGGAGCTCAGCCCCCATGTATGCTCACCCATGAGAGCTTCAGGAAAGGAGAGGGACTAGGAGATGAGAGAAAGGAAGTACATGGAAGGGAAGGAAGAAAGAATGTATGAGAAAATGCAGTGCTGGTGGCAGCAGCATTGCTCTGGGTCTGCTGGATAATTTAGGAGGGTTGTGCTACCCACCTCTGGCCTGTGTGGCCCACTGGGAGGTCTCTGGGACTTTGACTCTAAATACCAGGGGCTTCAGCCAGTATCTATGGCTCTTAAATTCTGCTTACCCAAAGCCACAAGAGGCCAAAGTATGTTTGTCCCTTCTTTCCTCACTGATCAAAGTCAGCAATGCCACCTTTCAGACCTTACAGTCACTCAGAGCCATCTGAGCACAGCTGGTCCTTGCTCGTAGTTGCTAAATGTCCCTTTTTGCTGCAGACAATGACATTTCTATGTTCAGTTGTGTCTTCCTCTTGCCCTCAAGATCCTAAGGTCCAAGTGCAAAGGGGGCCCTGTGGGACCCAAGAGCAAGAAGTCCAAGGCAAACACACAAAATACCTGCACAGTCATGGGGTCATGGGCAGAGGGAGCCCTGTGGGACTCAAGACGAAGGAGCCCAAGGCAAGCAGACAACATACACATGCATGCATGGGTTTGTGAGGTGGAAGTCTAGAGTGGTGTCCACTTCTGCCCAGAAGGGACCGAACCTAGAGACCTTGATTGCCTCAAGATGGGATCACACAGAAGGCCAGGCATGAGGCAGAGGACTGGGCAGTGGCTAGGGAATGAGGTGTTAGGCATATATGGCCAGCATCTCCCAGTTCTGGCCCAGGACTGAGAAGACTTCAAGCCAGGAACACAAGGAAAGACCAGCAGTTCAAGGGCAGGACTTCTCCTTGCATAGTCTAAGACATTCACCTCCAGAGTTAAGGCCATAAACCTTCACTATACAGTAAGGTGTGGCTGGAAGGTCTGTCTGGCAGACAGCTGTGGAATCTGCTACCCAGCACCTCTGCTTTGGGAATGAAAGCTTTAACTCAGCTTGGGGTAGACTCCGTGCCTACAACAGATGGCCTTCCTGTTCAGTGTCAGCCAGACCTGCTCCTTAGCTTACAAAGGCTGCAGGTGAAGCAGCCATATCTCTTCCTCCTGCCAGTGCTGGCAGAGTGGCTTTGATGGGCGATACTCACATGGCCACCTGACCTGGCCACCCAGCTAACCTTCTGTCTTTCCTCTCTCTATAGTCAGAGTCCACAGAAGACAGGGACATACACACTCAGAACACTAAGAGTCTCTGTTCTGAGTGGAGGATGGGTTGGGTGTGCCTGGAACCCTGATGTTTGATGGGAGAAGTAGGGGGATAGGGGTGAACTTCTGATCCACAGAAAATCAAAGCTGAGTGTCAAGTCAGAGAAAGTGTAGATGCCATGAGGCCCAGGCAGGGTCTGTTCATTGGCCGAGCCCATGGAAATGGGGGTGAGTATGGGCTTTCAGGCTCTTCGTCTTGCTAGGGGAGGAAGAGAAAGGGGGGTTCATCATACCCATCCCCCTTTGGCCATTCTTTCTGCCTAGGTAGCTGAAGTGTGCCTTTGCCTTCATGTGACCCTCTATGGGACTCTTCTTTAGAGAATTAGTTCTTCCACAGAACATGTCCTCAGGTATCTGTGTTTTCCTGATCTGTGCTATGGCACCTTGGGCTTGTCTGAGGGGCACATCTTGTGCTGATTTGACTACTTAACCCTTCTGTGCTCCATGAGCTGGGTACACACATGGATGTTTAATATTGCAGAGAATTAACCCATGGATGGAAAGTGGACTCAGGAGAAGCTGGAGTTGCTTCTATAAGGTTCCTGAAGGTCTGTCTCTAGCAGGTGGGCAGACCCATCCCTGAGGCTGTGGGAAGTGACCCTTCTTGTAGCTCCCAGTAAATCAGTATTCTCTCCTCCCAACAAGGATAGACACACCCTTCCGAGAGCCTGACATGCCCTTCTAGATCCTCTCTGGATCCTTCCCTATGTGCACCTTGGTACTCATTGGCCTGGGGCTCTTGGGACCCTTGGTGTTGTGACAGTGTCTGTAGCTTCCACTGTGCTGCTACAGCCATGGCTAAGGTACATCCATGTGTCTGAGCGTGGGAGCAGCAGGGGCTTGGCCAGAAGATTTATAGCTCCCAGCGTGCGGCCATCTTTCCTTGACCCCAGGCACCTCCTGGTCCCTTTTCACAGGCCACCGTGGACTCAGGAGGGTGGCAGGTCAAGAGCAAGGAAAGAAGGCAGTTCCAGCTCCATGGCTCTGCCTTCCACATGGGGCCAGGGAGACTCCTCAGACTGAGTTTCTCAGACTGAGTATCTAGAGCATAGAAGCCTGATTGGTACCAGGGATGATGCTGCCTCCCAGAGCAGACAAGGTAGAGCCAGCACTGTCTCTTCTCCGTTAATTCCATGTTCCTGTGGACAAAGGTCTGGAATTTAGGCAAGGACCCCTGCCAGCTGGGACACCTCACACAGAATGGAGACATTTTCACCCAAGTTATCTACTTAATGAGAATACTCCTCCATCTGGGCCACTTACTCCCCAAGGAGGATACCCCTCCCAGCTGGGTCACCCCACCAAGAAAGAGCTAGCTCACTGCCCTCCGGCTGGCTTCCAAACAGGGTTCTGGCCTCTGATGCACCACTCCCTCCATTGCTGACAGACGCCCACCTTTGGCCGAAACAATGGAATCTTTGTGGAGAAAGGTCAAGGCCACACAGAAGGAGGCAGAGATCTAAAATCTGGGCCCAGGCTTGTCTGAGCCTCGGAGAAGGAACTGATGAAGTCGTTCATTCCCACACTCCCTTCCCATTCCATTTGCAAGCACACAAGCAGATGGGGTGGTTCTGACCTGAGTCCTTTCTGTCATCCTGCAGAGGACTGGACACCATGAGAAGATCTACATGCATTCTGCAGCTATGTGTAGAGGGTCTTTCTCTGAGTGGGGCCACGAAGTACCTGCAGCAGCCAAGTGCGCCCACGGCTGGCACATTGGTCTCTGGGTAACTTTCTCAGTCACAAGCCATGAGAAGAGAGGTGAGCTGCTGGAACTCTCATTGGTAGAGGCCCCCTCTCTGTGCATGCACTGACGGTTTTTGTCTGAGCTCATTAAAAGCTGTTGCAGTGCTAACCCTTGAAACCAATGCAGAAATGAAGAAATGTGGCCTACAAGCCCAGCTTTACTGCAGATCCACTGGAGAACAGGCAGACGCTATAGAACGACAGCAGCTATCACTGAAAAGCCCCATCCACACCACGCCCTGCGCAGTCTCTTCTGACCCCATCCAGCTGAGAGGAGTCTTTGATTTTGGATGCAAACTGCAATCGGGATGATGCTCTTGGTGGTTATGGAAGCTGGCACAGGGCACTATGGAAGATTAGAGGAAGGATAGGGGAAAGTACAGCCAGGAAGAAGGGCCAGCCAGGGGTCAAGAACTCTGCCCCACTTTTATCCCAGACTTGCTATGAGCCTCCACACAGAGATGGGGGGAAGACCTGTTTTTGGGGGAAAGCTCCACTGCAGGCAAGGCCAGTCCTGTACTAAATGAGCATGCTGGGGGGCTCTCACGGGGGCCTGGTGTTGCATAGATACTCCAAGTTCCACTCTCCCACGCTAATGCTCAGCACGCCTCCCCCAGTGGGATTGCTCTGCACTTCACTTCTACCCTGGGTGGGGACTTGATTGAGGGATATGAAGCTGTCACTGGGTCACCCAGTAGGAAAGCTGGGTGCTGCCCAGAGCTACCTGCTTATCTGGTCTAGCCCCTCACTTTTCCCATGTAAGTTGTACTACCTGGATAGACCACAAGAAGACTGGAGGAGACAAGATAGCCATAGTTTCTCTTGCTTCCTCCCTAATAGCACCAGGGACCCAACGTCCAAAGGGCAGTGACTGTCACTGCTTGTTCTGAGAGGCTCCATTGGGAACTTCTGCCCCGGAGAGGCTCATGCTTCCTGGATATGGTTGGTCTTCCTGGACTCTGGACATGGCTTCTACCTCTCAATCAGAAAGAAGGATGGATACTAAAGATCCAGCAAGCCATGATCTCTAAGATGGCAGGCAGGCTGGCTGTGTGAATCTAAAGTCTGAGACCAGAGAGGTCATTAGAGGGATCTCTGCTGCCTGCTGCCTCCATATCAGCTTCGCCACATGATCTAAGGCTGTTTGGCTGCCCCTCATGGCCAGGAGCTACCCACATGGCCAGGAGCTAACCCACATGGCCAGGAGCTACCCACCAGTGAGATGTAACAAAGCCAGACTGTCCTGATGTCAGGGAAAATGGTGAGATGAGGGTCTCTTCACCGCCCCATGCATGGCTGTAGCTGGTCCTGTGGCAGGTCTATAAATTGTACTGACCTTGGCATGTAGCCCCTGCCAGGAGACCCTAAATCAAGTAACTACTGAAGACAGACACCCCACAGTTACTTCTTCAACTCTACCTGCTGAGTGACAAGGGACACAGATGTGGGAGCCAGGAAGTGTTGTGGGGAGACTAGCCCAATGTCAAACACTGAACAACACCCTCTTCAGATGTGCCCACCCTAGTGGAACTTGGTGGACAGCACTGATAGATACCAAATACTAACTAAGTTCTAGTCTAATGCCAGGCCCAGCTCTGGACCAGGAGAAGAAGGCTTGCACCATATACCACAGCATAAAACCAAGGTTACCTCCCACCCTCCCTTGTCCTCTGGTGCCAAGAGGCATCCCAGATTAAGAGGGCTGAGGAAAGACTTGTGTAGTTGTGTGTCTGGGCTGCAGTGGAACTTAAAGCCAACTATCCAAAGGCATTAGAGGACCTCCCGAGGACAAGGACATGCCACTCTAGGGTTCGGCCACACAGCTCCCCCACTTGGCTTGTCCACCTGGCTTCAAGTACTTCATAACAGCTTGTTGGCCTGGTCCTAGTTTTTGACAAACTGTTCCCTCCACCTCCCCAAGACTTCCTCCTCATCAGGAAATAAGGTTCTAGATCTGGAAATCGAGGAGCTCTTCCCTCAGATGGAATGAACAATGGCTTTCTCTCTTGCTGGAATGGTAAACTAAGTCCCCTACTCCCATGAGCTATAACCTTGAATATAACCTGAGCCAGGCTGGAGAGTAACTCTCTACCTGAGAGGCCCCTCCACACCTGGGCTCTCTCTCATCTGGGGATGGCCAGAGTTCAGACCCTTCATGTCCTTCTACTCTAGTTTGTGTGGTCAACCACACAAGCCCCCTCTGCCATCCATACCAAAGGGCCCCAGTCATTCTTACCAGTGGACACAGGACCAGGGAGTTTCACCGCAACTTGGGTTGGCAAGGGGAGAGAGTGACGCTGTGAAAAGTGAGCTGCCTGTGAGGCAAAGCTATCTCTGGGTATCTAGGTTTGGCAAGTTTAGTCTCATCAACAGCTCTCTTGGGAGCCACCCCTGAGTTCCTGCCCCTGCTTGCTGAATATGGCAGATGCCAGGCCTTATAGCAGGTCCTCCCTTTTTCTCTGCCTCCCCACTGCCTAGGGTCAGCAGTATCCTGGGTGCTTGAAGCAATAAAGACCCCGAGGATTAATAGATGGTTCAGGAGTTAAAGTATTCACCATGCAAATGTGAGGACTAGAGTTTGGGTCCCCAGAAACCTATTGAAAACCCAGATGGGTGTGGTGTCCACCTATAATCCCAGTCTCACAAGACAGAGGCTGGGGAACCACATGACAAGCTGGACACTAGCCATACCCATGAACTCTGGGTTTGATTGAGACCCTTCCTCCAAAAAGCAGGTAGAAAAGCAATCAAGGGTGATTCCAGACATCAACCTCAGGTATCCAAATGTAAATGCATATGTGCACATAGTCACATGTACCCACACATATGAAAGATCACATATGTATGTGTGTACAACACACATGAAATGGGGATGGGGGTGAGAAGAAGAAAGGGGTCCAAAAGGCTAGCACTCTCTTCTGACTTCTCTCACTTAACATATATAGTATCTGAGGCACAAGCCACCACTGAATCACACAGGATCATGTGGCTGGTCTGTTCAAGGCAGGCCTTACTGGACTCAGCCACACCCTACAGTGACTGCCTGTGTCTGTGAGGAGCATCAGAACGGAATAGCCCAAGAAAAGAGCTTTGGGTGCAGACACCCGGGGCCCACTGCTCTCCTTGTCCTGATTTGCCCCAGGATGCCTCCCCATTCACTGCTTAGGGGACCTCACCTACATCCCTCCCTCAGGTGTCACCCTAGGCTGTTAGCTCCTTTTTATTTTATAGACATGAAACTGAAGTACAGGGGGAAACGCCGACTGGTTCCTAGTTTGATTCAGAGCTAGGAGCACCCTGCCCTGCCAGCCCTACTGCCTGTATTCACCTGAGGCCAGGGTCTCACAAGGCTGTGGCCTTGGTCCTCAGCTCTTCTTATTGTCCAAGTTACTAACTGTCAGCCTCATGGGGATTGTGAGTACAGGAAGGTAGCAACTGGAGGGTGACTCCTTCGGGGGCCCTTGTGGATAAGTAGCTGTAACAATTCTTATTGTCACATACCTTGTGCCACCGTACCTTATGCTGTGGGTTACTACCTTAGCTGGCCCTTCCCTGCGCTTTGTGGAGAAACTGGTTCTGTCAGTCAGGTGAGAGCTACAGTGAGAGCTACAGGCAGTTCTGACAGGTGGGTGGGGCCCATCACTACCAGGTGCCATTTCTCCACCACACCCTACCAAGGCAGGAATGGTGTTTGTGTGAGAAACGACTAGCCAGTGGGCCTTGGTTCCGGTTTCTCTATTCATAGGCCCCTGATCCCACTCCCAGGCACCAAAGGTCCACAGGGAGGTACATGGCTTTTCAGGTGGAAGAGTGATTGACCAGACAATCTGTCCACTCTGGACTATCTCCCTGGAGGGCTTGGCATGCTTCCTGGCAGGGGTTTCAGAGACCATTGTGTAGCAGTTCCTCCTCCATCTTCTTAGCCCAGTCTTCTCCTCTTCTTCTACCAGAAGGCAACCCCTCCTGAGAAACCCCTCCCCTATTCCCATTACGCAGATGGATCAGAGCAAAGATTGCTCCCTTCTGATCACAAGTACACACTGCTGGTCACCCTCCCACCCATCCCTGGAACACAGGAAACCACAAGGGACACCCAGTCCCCTGCCATGGCTGCTTGGCCAGTTCACTAGTACTGAGACACAGATGGGTCCAGAGACCTCCCCTTGTGGTCCCAAGTCCCAGAGCCATCAGGGCTAAGAAACAATTCCAGAGGAGAGGTGAGAAAGCTTGGCTTGCTTGTCCTTAACGTTCCCAGGCCTAAATTTGGATCTGTACACTGACAAGCTGGTCACACTCTGAAATGACAAGTTCTAAACCAGAAACACAGCCCCGTGGGCAGCAGGTGACAGGTGAAAAGAAGAAGAGATGCAGTAAGCATGTGGAGACTGTGTCGTAGAGACCGGGATGGGTCCCTGCTCACACCACCCGCTCAAGCCCCCAACCCTAGATGTAGATGAAGTCAGATGCTGATAGCCCACTATTCCTCCCTTTCCCTGTCTTTTGGGATCTCCTCCTCAGGAGCTGAAGCCTTCCAGGCACACTGCACACAGGACCCCAGCGTACTACTGATGGAAATAAATAGTTGGGGTGTGGTGCTTCCTTGGTCTTGACATCAGTTTCCCCCAAAAGGAGATGCATTCTTCCCCAGGATAGCTCTGACAGAGAAACACAGACAATGACCTAAAGGTTTATTTGCTCATGAGTATAGAGGCCCCAAGTCCAAAATCAAGGTGCTGGCTGAATCACAGTGTCCCCAAGGACTACAGGAGAGAGACCTGCTTTCCCTCTGTACCTTTTGGGCACTCCAGGCACCTCCTGGCATATGGCTGTATCTTCTATATGATTCATTGGTTTTCCATGGCAGATTTCTTAGTAAGACCCTCATTTACACATGGAAAGGCCCTTTCCAAGTGAGAGCACCTTCACAGGCACCAGGAATGAGGGATTATGTATATTTGGGGGATAATACCCCATGCCGTACAAGGAACATCTGGGGCATGTTGGAGATCTTGGGGTGTGGGGTCAGCTCATTATTCAGCACCCACCCCTGGAAGAGAACACTGGCTGAAAGGAGCCCAGCTAGAAGCTAAGCCTGGAAAAATACTTTGTAGGGTCAGCACTAGGTCCACTGAGGAGGAGCAAGGGTGTGGGAACTGTGGAAGAACAGGGTAAAAGGAGCTCATGGCCAGAGGGTGCAGGAGAAGACACAGCCTGGGTCCCTACTGCCAAGGTCCCTATTTTCTTTGCTGCCACTATTATGCCAACTTCATTTTACCCAGACCAGGCCTGGGCTATGCCCTGAAAATGCTCCCGAGGCCTAAATGTAGCAGAGTTAGGGTCCTGGGGCACCTATGCCCAAGGTCCATCTTCCTATGTATACCCTGAAATGACACCACCAATAGCTCTACTCTTCCAGCCTCCACAGACTCTCAGATACAGGCTTTTCAGGGCTTGGGACCAGCCCAGAGAAGAAATAGCAAGCAACCATGGTGACAGGCACAGCAGCAGCCTCAGCAGTCTCTACAGCCACAGCAGCAGCAGCATGGGACTTGCTCATTAAAGGTGCATGGCTAACCTAGGCTCCTAGGCCCTCCTGTGTTTCTAGGATCACAAATAGCAGGCTCTGACAGGATGCCCACTGTATAAACATAAAGGGATAAAGCCTTTCTCTGGCTCTGGAGGCCCCACCCAGGAATAAAGATATGCTCCAGGAGGGATAGCCTCTTATGCCTGGTCTAGCGACCTCTTGATCATCAAACAATCTGTCTCCCAACGACTATCAAGAGATAGCCACAACCTCTCTTTGGTGCCAGGCAACTGGGAGCCTAAAGGCCAGATATGGTCATTACTGCTTAGCTTTGTATAGTAGCCCAAGGTCCTTGCTTCTTGCTTTCTCTCTTCTACTCTCTCTCCCAGTCATGTCTACAAACACACACACATACACACACACACACACACACACACACCTACAAACACACAAGCATACACACACATACCCCACACATACTTCTCTCCCCCCTCTCACACACACACACTCACACACATACCTCTCTCTCACACACACATGCACACATACACGCACACACACACCCCAAACATATACCCCTCTCTCTCTCTCTCTCTCTCTCTCTCTCACACACACACACACACACACACATGAATGCACACACACACACACACACACATACACACACACATACCATGCATATACATTTCTCTTTCTTTCTCTCTCTCTCCCCTTCCTCTCTCTCTCACACACACATACACACACACACACCACATATTCTCTCTCCCTCTCTCACACACACACATGCACACACACACATATTTCTCTCTCACACACACATATACACACTCACACACATGCACACACCCCCCACACACAGACCTCTCTCTCTCTCTCACACACACACACACACATACACACACACACACACACACACACACACACACACACACACACACACACACACAGACACACAAGCCGACATATGTGCATCAGGTCAGAGGTGTCTGAGCACCTGAGCCATGAGCTTCTGCTTTTTTCTCAGGGTGGTGGTCCCCTGCTGGAGGGCTCTGCTGCTGTGGCAGGGCGGGGAGCGCTGCAATGGCTCTGAGAGGCAATTGAGGCAGCTTCTCTCAGAGGAAGCCAGTGAAGACCTGGTCTCAGGAGTAGAGTCCTGGGTCCTCAGGGAGCAGACAGTGCTGTTTGAGTTTCCTTGTTTGGACAAGGGCTTTCCGAAGACTGTTTTTCTGTCCCCAAGTAAACATGCTGACGCAATGGCTGCTGTTCCCTTCCAGGTTGTCCTCTGGGGCAGAGGACTAGACTAAGTATTCCCGATCTCAAGAGCGGCCCAAGAGGCCCTTGATGGGCAAGCAGTGATCCAGGCACCTATAGCACGCGCAACATGTGTTTAACACTTAACACATGAGTGGGTCAGGAGGAACTTGTGAGCTCAGGTGTCCAAGGCAAGACAGTGTGAGATGCTGAGGCTCGGGGCCTGTGCCCAGCAAGATGAAGTACACGATCCTGCAGGCTCGCTCCCTTTCAAGAGCATCTCCCCATCAGTCACACCAGCCCTCCTTCCCAACTCCTTACCCACTGCCTGGGCAGTCTTGCTCCTTTGAGCCTCCATTCCCTCCTAGTCCCCAGCCTAAGGGACAGCAGGACTAATTGCAGTTTTGAGCAGTTTCTGTAGCATTGTCCTGAAGCCCACTCCTTTCTCCACCGATTTCCTCAACTGGGCAGGCCCAACTGGCTCTTAGTTCCTTTTCCCCAGAGTCTCAGGAGCTCCTGACTGCCTAAGGATATAGAAAGTGACCATTGTCTCTCAATAACATACCTTTACATCCTAACCAAGAGTAAGGTTCAGGCAGTGGTAGCACATACCTTTAATCCCAGCACTTAGGATACAAAGGCAGGTAGATCCCTGAGTTCAAGGCCAGCCTGGTCTACATAGTGAGTTTCAGGACAGCCAGAGCTACACAGAGAAATCCTGTCTCGAAAAACCAAAAAATAAAATAAGCTAAAATAAGAGTATGGTGTCCTTGGCATAGCAGGTTACTAGAAGGCCTGGGGTCCCATTAGGACAGGACAGAAATACAGACACGTATGTATTGTAGAGTGATGTAACAATGTGGAAGAGTGTGTAGGGTTGCGGCCACCAAGTGGGCCTGGGTCTCCAGAAGCTCCAGATCATGAATGTGACGATTAGTCTTGACCCCAGGAAGGACAAGGTTTGGAAGCAGCCAAGGCTGCTTTGGGGTCTCACTCCACTCTGAGAAGTTCCAGAGCTTCCTGCTGACATCTGTTAGAACATGATTATGTTTCTTCATTTTTAAACATTTCATGTGTTGACTGTTTTGCCTGCATGCATGTATACCATATGCATGCCTGGTGCCCATGGACGTCAGAAAGGGTGTCAGAATCCCTCGAACTGGAGTTATGGAAGGTTGTGAGCAGCTAAACAGGTATTGGGAATGGAACCCAAGTCTTACTCAAGAGCAATTAATTCTCTTGATGACCAAACCACCTTTTCAACAGCTGTCACCCCATTGATTGCCAGGGTTCAGGTGATCTGGCCAGCTAGACAGATGTTCCAGATGTCCCCTTCCTCTCTCATGGCTCTAAGTGTGTCCCTCAGGAAGCTGCAGTGCTCAGTCCAAGAGCACGACCTTCCCTGATTAGAGAAGGTTGGGTCTTAGGCTGAGGCTCCCTTGTTAGAACCTCCAAACAAGCTCTTAATTTAAGTCTTGCTCACATTTCTAACGCCACCACTTATCTGTTTTCCAGGCAACAGTGGACAGAGGCCCTCCCATCAGGAAGTTTAAGGAGTCTGGAGCTTAGCAGCAGCAAAGGCTCAATCCTAGAACACTGTGCCATTCCTCTAGACCTTGGGTTTATGGCATGAGTATCATTTTGTGTGCTGGTTCTAACCCCAGTAGTGGTGATCTGGGGAAGCTCTTGTCACCTCTAAACCTCATCTATAAAGAGCAGAGGTTAGTCATTAAAAAGGCCTTCAGGGCTTGAGATGTGACTACTGGAAGAGTGCTTACCTGGCATGCATGAAGCTCTGGGTTCCATCACTAGCACCTCATAACGCAAGTGAGGTGGTACCTGTCTGCAATCCCAGAACTCAGTTAGTGGCTATCTTTAGTTATATAGTAAGTTTGAGACCAATCTGGGACCCTATCTCAGGAAAAAAAAAGGAAATACTTTAAAAAAAAAAAAGGGGGCCAATGGCCTATAAAATGACCCTAGTCACAGGAAATAGATTATTTCTTTATTTCTTTTCTTTTTGAGGCAGGTTTCATTATGTCGCTAGCCCAGACTGGCTTTGAACTGGATATGTAGACCAAGCTGGCCATAAACTCACCTGCCTGCCTTTGTCTCTTGAGTGCTAGGACCAAAGGCATGTGCCACCACATCTGGAGGAAGAGGATTATTCCTCATGTGAACCTTAAGGTTTCAAGGAGCTGAGTCCACGGTGCCTTTATATCTACTTCCACTGAGCATGGAACAGAACTTGGATCAAAGCTTGGGCCCCAGTAAGATGGGTGTGGTCTGGGCAAAAGCCCCAGTGGCCTGCAGAAGCTCCTAAGGTCCACTATGGCTGATGACAAACAGCAGCATCCTCAGTGAGATGAGGCCCCAGGGACGATGAATGGCGGCTGTCAGTGGGCATAGGCGCCTGCTGGAAATACACAGCTTGTTCCCCAAATAGGCGAGGTTTGCAAATAAATGGGAAAACAGACACAGGTTAAAAATAACACAGGGGGTGGTATTTGTGTGCGTTCATTACACTGTAGTTTACACCAATGGGAAGCTCGGGCTGCTGGGTCACACAGACCCAAGTTGGGAAAATTCCCGGGTGATCCACGTGTCCAGGCCACAAGGGATGGGCCATCGTCCACCAAGGCTGCCTGGGAGGAGCTTCCAGCTCCCCCCTTACACTGCACTGGAGCTCTCCGTTGAGCTTCTGAGGGCCCAGGCTCTGGCAGCAGGGAACCCTGGGGTGTCTCCCTCCTTTTCCAAATGCAGCATCCGCAGAAATGTCAGGGACTGAGGCAGCCTCAAATGCCCAAGGGTGCTGAGGGTACTCTACCAGGGTCTATAGATAGATAAGGAAAACACAGAGGACCCAGGGGAGACCCCAGACTTCTCATTGCCAGTAGGCAGGAGGATGGGCCTTAGAGGTGTGTGATCTCCTCACATAGTGGAGGCAGAAAGTACTCAGGAGAGACACAGCATTAATCGCCCTCTAGCTTGTAAATTCTGGCCTGGGGATCTATGACTGACAGGAGGCAGGCAGCCCTCAAGTGGAAATGGCCAGTGACTAGCAGGACATGAGTTTGCTGGCTCTGTACACAGGATGACCTGTCCATCAGACTTCATGCTCTCTCTTTCGGTTTGAGCCCTGAGTGGTTCGTGCTTGGGTCCCCATGTTCATTTAAAGCCTGACCTATGGCCAGCTGAGCCCGGGCTTTCTGGGTAAATAGCCACAGTGTGAACAGGTAAATGCTGACACTGTTTATGGTTACAGAAGGCCATGATCACATCACAGACACAACACGCAAGGTGATCTGGCACCGCAGGTAACAGTGGGCCCTGAGTGAGCCATCTCTGGTGCCAAGCACACCCTGCAGTCCATCAGCCAGACCCCATCTTTCTGGATTCTCCGGGCCTCAGGGAAGGTCAGGCCAATTTTTTGGTTTTTTTAATTAGCAAATTGTATTGGGCTGGAAGACCTGGCAAGCATCTGTGGAAACAAGCCTTTTTTTCTGCAAGCTGGGGGTTCGGGGGAACCACACTCCCTCTAATATCCTCCCTCTAAATGGATAAGAGGAATTGGAGTTTCCTCCAACAATAGCTGAATGCATGTGGTAGATAGAGCCCCCAAGGCCAGGACAGTCAGGGACGACTCCAGCTGGAGTGTAACCACTTCCCAATTCAATGGCAATGGGCACCCTTTAGCCACCCACCTCTTAGAAGATCTTTGCAGATGCACCCAGGGATACCTGGACACAGTATTCCAGCCAGAGAGAATGGAAGCAAACTAGACATTTCCAAAGAGAACAAGGAAAACAGGAAGCTCTGTAACCACAGAGCAGAGGCCAGCTGCCCAGGCTGGGCACCATTTTCGGCAGCATCTGAGACATGAGCAGAAGGAAGGGGTGAGCAGAATGAAACCACAGCACCCTGGAGGCTGAGGCAGGAGGACTGCAGTGACTTCCAAGCCACCCTGGGCTCCAGAGTGAGACCCTGTCTCCAAAAACCAAGACAAACAAAACAACAGATTGAGACTGGATCACGCGTAACTGGAGCGGGAGAACAGTGCTCACCCGTGAAGGTCCATCACCCACCAGCGAAGGCACTAACGGGATGGAGAATGACAAGGTCCACCTGAAGCTGCAGTCCTGGGGAAGGCACTGCAGCTTAGGGACTGCACCAGGACCTTTCTTCCTCCCTCAGCAGCAGGACCGATCTTTCAGAACCAACCGGAAGCAAAACAGACAAACAAGGATGCCTTGAAACACTGGCACACTGACTCTCGAGGCTGGCATGGCTTCAATTAGCTTATGTGGTTTCTGTGTTTAAAGCTTTTCACGATGTTTAATTATTAATCGGTGTTTTTATTAATAAAAGGAAGTGCTTCTCGCCATTCTGAGAACCTATGTCATCTCTAAATAAAGCCGTGTCCTGGCTGGACCCTGCATTCACAGTAGACCTAGTTCATGCTCTTGCCAAATCTACTCAGCATCCTTACGAGCCTGGCAACTTGACAGCCCATTTCATAGATGAACAAGAGAAACTGAGATCGAGACACTTAGGGTCACTCGGGATGGGAGCTTCCTGGCTAACAATCCAGAATCTATACACCTTGGTGCTCAGCAAGACACCTAAACCACACAGACATGTCACACAGCAACCATGGGACATTTGCTGGCGAGGAATGGGCTCCTCTAAGCTTGGATAGAAGGAAATTGGGACCAGCAGCAGGGACATCCTAGCCCACTAAGTAGGTGTGTCTAACTTTTGACATTAGGATAGGACATTGTCGTTGATAGACAAAGTTCACCCTGGAGAACTACACAATTGAATTATAAGAACCAAACAAACAGCAACAACAACAGAAGACAAGCTCATGCCCCACTCCAAACACAATACTGTAGTGAACCTTATGCTTTTGTGTTGGGCTATATTCATTACAACCCTCAGCCTAATGAGGCGCACAGGCCACAGGTTAGACACATCCGAAAGAAGGATAAGGGAGGCTATGAGTTGGCTCACTTGGTAAAGAAAGGCACATGCCAGGAAGCCTCCTGACCTGAATTAAACCCCAGGAATTTACATGGTAGAAGGAAAAAACCAGCTCCTACAAACTATCCTCAGACACTGTAGCACGTTTCCTCCCCCAAAACTTTGTTTTTTCCTTTTTTTTTTTTTTTTTAAGAAGGAAAGGGCTGGGTGTGGTGGCACACATTGTTAATCCCAGAAACCAAACGGCTGAGGCAAGCATCGCTCTGATACTTTAGGATCAGCCTGGTCTAGACAGGGAGTTCCAGGCTAGCCAGGACATGTAGTAATAAGACCCTGTCTCAACAAAACAAAATAAAAGAAAGAAAGGAATGGGATATTGAGTTATACTAACAACAAGTCACCCTGAAGAAACAGGCTAGCCTCCACTAATGTGGGTGCCCAGAAGATATGGGTGATATGAGCAGGATTTGGGCCACCTCAAATATCTTCATCCTGTTGGGGATACTGGGTCAATGTCCCAGACAGAGACAGGGACAAACTTTTTATCCAGGGCAGGACCTCTGAGAGGACAGAGAAATGCAGGCAGCAGGGGGCCTAGCTAAGCCAGTGCCATGTTCCGGGCAGGTCCACAGGGCTAGGCCCATGCTCAGGCTGGTTAAATAGCCACATGGCCACCAGCACTAGCTGCCCTGAGCCAAGGAAGTGGGGTGAGGATAACTGGCTCCTGGTCACCAGGGACCGCACACCTCGATTCTCTACCTTCAGTTGAGACTACAGGAGGAGTGGCTAAGGCTGCCCGGGTCAAGTTCTTCAGGGAAGATGGGCAGTGGTTGTGGTGGATGCCATCAGGGAGAGCTTGTATTGGGAAAGAGTCCACTGGGATACAGGGAAGAAAGGGCATCAAGAATGTGCTCCTGACTACCTAGATTCATGGAGCCTTGGCTAGTTGACAGACACTCTTAAGCAGCCCACCCAAGCCGTGCACACCAATATGTCCCCTCGGGTGTCAGTCATTGGAAGTCCTCTATCCCCTTTCCCCCAAGACCCTTTGCAATACCTTACCTGCCTGGCTATTGGTAACAACTAACCAGTGGTTACTGAAATGAAACCAGCAACCAAGCCCTGCCCAAGCAGCCTCACCCTTGGGTGAACATGCTGGGGTTGATTGAATTTCTGGGTCAAAGCAACAGCCTCTTTACATCCCAAACTCCCTATCAATATGTAGCCAAATGCTCTCCTCTTCCTAGCAGCCTTGCCTGCCCTTTGGGGACCTGCTTTCCAGGGACTCGTCATTCTGTTGCTATTCAGAGGCAGAATCTAGGCCTCTCAGCAGCTGGAGCCCACGCTTTCCTGCAGGTGCCAGGCCCAAAGTGGAAACCCAGCATAGCGCCACAGTGGGTGAGGGCTCCCTTCAAAGCTGGCTGCTCTGTCCCTCTGCCCACAGAGGTCAAAGGATTCCACAGGGTGTCAGGTAAAGGTTTGTTGCTCATGCCGATACCTGCTTTTCACAGCGGCTTCTGTCCTGGTCCAGTAAGTAAGGCGGGGCTATGGGAAAGTGGGCTTTGTCTCCAGTAGCAGGCACAGCAGCCATGGAGAAGACACCCAAGGCTGCAGAAGCTAGACGTGAGTGCTGAGTGACGCTGAAGATGTATCACCTGTGCAAGTGTGTGAGAGCCAGTGGAAGGATGGAGTAAGGAGCAGCTTTCAAACTCTTTAGAATAAACAGAATCTTCTGTGCATAAAACATCATGTGACTCTAATGATAGAAAATGGCTTAAGGAGCAGTGTGGGGGCGAGGGGTGTTGCTCTGTGGGGAACCTCTGCTCGGAGAAATTCTTGCTTGGACATCATGTGCTTACAGGAGTCCCTGAATCTGCTGGTAAGGAGGCAGAGTCAGGTAAAGGAGTCTTAAGAATAGAGAACTTGATGCTGGGTGAAGGTAACCTTGCATTCCTATTAAATGAGAGCTGGGGCATCTGCAGCCCAAAATTTCCCAAGAAAGTGTGGAAAGAGCTAGAGAAACAGGGCTCTGGATAAGGCATGTAGAACTCTGGAACAAGCGGGTGGTATCTAAGGACGCAGAGCTGACAAGCCCTTCCCACAACCAAGTCTTCCCAGGGGACAGGGCATGTTCCAGAGGCCAGAATAGCCTGGGAAATGCCACCATCCCTGTCTGTCATCTTGGACACTGAATACCAGCCCTGGTGCCCAGGCCTGAGTTAATGAAAGGTCTGGTTCCTAAGCAAAGGACTGATTGGTAGGCAAATGGGGGTCAGAGATAGAGATATCCCTGTTTTCTAAGCCTTGGATCAGGGGGTCTCTCTGGACCTGCTCCATGTGAGGACTCTGTGTTCTGGGATCCCAGTTCTGTAGGTGATGGCAGGCAAACTCTAGACACTGGGGTCCAAACAAGCTCCTCCCATGGAATCACTGCCTTTCACAGGTTGGGTGTCCACCACCCACACGGACAGCTCAGGACAGCTTGGGGCTGAGGCTAAGGTCATAAGGTCAAGGGAGGGCTGGGCAGACCCTGAGCAGGGTCCACTTGGGATTCCTGCAGAAGGCTCATGGTGACAGCAGCGGGGAGTGCCAGGGCATGAAGGCTGGAGAGTGGACACCTTTGAATGGGATTTTAAGGAATATGCAAGTTAGTCAGCACGTAATGGCTGGTGTCACCCAATACTGGGGACTTCACTTGAATCCAGTGATACACACAAGGACAGGCAACTTGAAGACAAAGGAGCAGCATGGCAGAACTCTGGAGGCACACCATTTCTGTAAGGCTTTCATGGCCAGGCCTTCCCATCTGCTCATCTCACCCAGACCCCTGTGAGACCCCTGCTGAGAGCCCAGGAGTGGTACCAGGAATCTCACTGGCTTGGGTGGTTCTGGCATTTGGGATTGTGGCTGGTTGAAGGAGCCAGGGGTGGTCCAGAGCTGAGCAGCTCCTCCCTGTCCTGGGTCATCCTTCCAGAACAAGGAACAGAAATGCTACACCAGTCCCCGTGCCACAGGCTGAACCCCTGAACAAAGGTGACTTTCCGATACAGCTGAGCACAAAGTTTGTCCTGTAAACTGGAAACCCAGTCTGCCTTCCCCTACCCTGTGCTGAGTGATCAGCCCCAGGCTCCTCTACCTCTGTACTTAGGGATGCAGCACTGGTTATAATCTGTGGACCAGAATCTGGGAGGTGGCTTCCTTCCTACCCTGAAAAAGAAGGCAGAAGGCAGGGGTGAGACAGGAGCCACCTCAGCCTGTGAGTGGAGAACACTTTCCAGGCCTGATCCTCTCTTAAGGGCCCTGAACTCTCTACACTGAACTCACCCAGAGAGTGCAGGATCCCCACCCCCAGCTCCTCACCATCACCGCCCATGTGACACTGCCTGTATTCATATTCATGTTCTCCCAGGATAGGTGTGAGGTATAGGCCACCAAACACTCTTCATTGTCCCTACCAGGTCCTATGCAGGCACTTTGTGTGCCCACCAATCCCTGGAGAGATGGTTCTGTGACTTTACAGGTTTCCAAACTCCCCAAGCCTTTGTCCAGAAAGGTGACGCCACACAAGGCCAGCAGGCTGTGGACAGGAGATCTCTTATGTCTCTATTTAAGTTAGGACCCCTGATGAGTTAACTCTTTCTTCTGTCTGGCTTTGAGGGAGGGGCAACAGCCACCTGCACACATCACATAAAGATACAGGTGTCTTCTGCTTCAAGGCTGATCTGCAGGACTCATTCCTAATCCAAAGGCAGGAAGCTGAGAGGCAAGAGTCACACACAGTACCATAGTAGGTCTTCTACCTCCTGATGCTGGGAAGGCAGGGGAGGAAAAGGCAAGATAAGCAGCTGGCTTTAGACCTGCCACTTGTGGAAATTCCCCTTCCAACCTCATACAAATACTGAAGGCTGACTGTGTGCCAGGCCCTGGGGATTGAGCCTAGAGTTCACATTCAGACAACAGACAATGATGCTATCCTCTCACAGGTGACAGTATCCTCTCGTAGGCTGCCTCTGGCCCAAATGTTCTCTGAATATTTAGACATCCAATTAAATAAATCAGGATAATTTCAGATATAGTTCCAAACTGTTAAGAAGAAAAAATGAGAACAACTGAATTTAAAACAGACACTTTAGGACAGGGACAAAGGTTGTCTGGGGAGATGTGACACCTTTGGTGGAACCTGGATCAGATGGAGCTTGCCATGGTCAGATCTGGGGGAAAGCTGACCACAGGGATTTTGGCCAGTGCAAGGCCTCAGGGTAAGAAAACCAGGTGTGAAGATCAGTCCCTGGAAGTGAGGAATAGGCCAAGGTGAAAACAGAAGACAGGGACCCTTATAACCATGAGCTTACCCAGAGGCCCGTGGTGAAAAGAAGGGCTCTGAAAGGGCTCGCTCACGTGCACGCACACACATACACACACACACACACACACACACACACACACACACACACTCTCTCTCTCTCCCTTGGCAGTGCTGGGAATGGTTGCCAGAGCATCACAGGCTTGAAGTAAGTGTTCTCTAAGTCCAGGTGTAAAAGGCACATTGTCTGCTGGCTGGAGGACTAGGTAGGTGTGATGGAAGGGAAAGCCTGTGAGCTGGGGAACAGTGATGCCCCATCAGGAGCTGGGGAGGCTGGGAAAGTCCTGTAAAGCTTGAGCTTAGAGTCTGAATGGCTCTGAGCCTTTATTCTACCATTGGATATTCTAGGCTCTTCTATACTGGCCAGCCAGGCTCCTGCCTTGCACTATAAAGGCTTTCTCTTATGTCTCAATGGCCTGGATAATCTTGGTAGGGCTACACTGACTAGGGTGACCCTAGGGGTCTGACTAGGTGGCTTCCGGACCTTTCTCAATGGTTTTCAGGCCCCTCCCATCTCACAGGTCTGTCATCGTCCTTGTAAGAATCCCTCTGTGAGCCAGTCCTCTGCACAACTGTCTCAAATCATTCTTTCTGTATAGGATATGAAGAATGAAGATTCCCCAGCTAGATCTGTGGACAAAGAACTCCAAGCTGGAGCCTCTGTTTTGCCCTAATGGCATTCCAACCCCTGTCCTGATGCCATGACTGTCCTCTCAGCTTAGACACCAGAACAAGGCAATCCCCTGCCCCTGTGCACATGCTCCTGAGCCCAAGTTTGGAAACTGCAATGCAAAGACGATCCCAATTCGATGCCAAATCCAAGGCCTTGACCCCAACACAAAATTCCCTATCAATGCACACTT
Source organism: Micromys minutus (assembly GCF_963924665.1). NCBI lineage: Eukaryota > Metazoa > Chordata > Mammalia > Rodentia > Muridae > Micromys > Micromys minutus. Next base: position 55,910,033 of record NC_137971.1, on the reverse strand, counting down.
CTCAAATGAGTGATCAGTAAATCCTTAGGGATCTGGGCAGGTTATAAATTCTTTATCTTTGAGCTGAAGGCTCAGTAAGTCATAGGAGGATTCACAAGGAACAGTAGTTTTCCTATGGGATAGCCTTTAATAGTGACAGGACCTCCCAGGACAGACAGTATGGCTTTTCGTGGGCAGCCCGTGGAAAGGCCAGCTTTATTGCCCTGGTCCATTCAACGCTAAAGGTGCTCACCTGAGCTGCACAGCCATCTCTGCAAACCATCTGCAGTGCCTCCAGAGAGGCATCTGAACTCAAAAGTCCACCGTGCTTTTGAGTCATATACGTGTAAGTATATCAGAGTCAGAATTCAAGTTCCCAGGCCTCACTGAGAGACCCACATTTCCAAGAAGCAGCCCCACGCTCTGACTCATCCTTTTCTTGAACAATGAATGGGAATGAAGGTGAGACACACCCCTACTACCTTGAGCAAGCTCAGCACCTGTGTGCCAGGAGTAACGTGTGTCTACTTGCATGTGGCTGAACCACAGATGGCTCAAGGCCATCTGTACACCAGTACAGCTCCTAGACACAACACTCCCCAGCACGTGCCATTTTTGTCCCCACCCCCAACCCCTTGTGCCATGCTGGATCTCTATTGTAGCTCAGAGAGCCTCTTGGAAAAAACCTGGGTGACAAGGGAAACTGACCCTGAACATCTTCAGCATGGCAGACACAATCAGGGTGTGGGGGAAGGGCATCGGCAAAGAGCCCAGAGCCAAGCTTGGAAGCACTCACACCCCTTGGCTGGGAAGGAGAACCCCTCTGACATCCAGGATGTGCTGCTGCTGGGGTTGGGCCTCAGCATAGCAGTCTCCCTGAGACAAGGCACAGCACTGTGAGGAGTAGCCTCACCCAGATGCTTCACCCTTCTCCAAACACTGCCTGGCCAGGCAAACCAGACAGACGCAAACACTTGGTTCCTTGGCATCCAGGCCTGGTGTTAAAAGGCCCCACTCTGCTGCCCCATACACGTGCAGGCAGACAATAGATCTGCAGTCGGGAGTCTGAAAGGGACAGCCAGATGTCACCGCTTGCCATCCAGATCACCCTGATTTGTCTGACACCTGCAAAGCACTCTGTGCTCCTCTGGGACCCCACCAAGTTCAAAATCTCAGCAAGCACCCCCACCTCCATCCATGCCTCTACGTGAGCAAAGATACTGGGGCAAAAATGTAGTAAGGACAGCCAGCCACTTGGCTGTTATTGCAGCGAAGAGGGGGACAACAGACAGACAGACAGATGACGGGTGCACAGAAAACAAACTCAAAAGTGCAATATCCACCCCAAGGGTCTTTCCCACTTCTCCAGGCCCTGACACCCCCACTTCTGCTTCTGTGACCTGACAAAGGTGTCTTGAGACTGGAGCCAAAGGTGGAAACACACAGTAGGAAACTTTAAGTATAGACAAGTGGGTGACAAGTCCAGGGAGAGAGCCAAAGACAAGAAATTTAAATCAGGGGTTCTAGTAAGCCAGGCCCAGCTTGGCACAAGGTGGGTGAGGGGTGAAAACACCCCTCTTGGCCCTGGTTGGGGTGTCTACCCATACCCCTAGGAGCCACTCAAGGAGCCACTCACACCTGGGATCAAGGATTTAGACCTAAGAAGCCAGGATGTCTGAGGTGGGAGGTAAAGTCAGCTGGACCTGTGGCTGGGAGGGGTTCAGGTCCTATCCCACCCCAGTCCCAGAAATCCTCAAGAGCAGCTCAAGTCATCAGGACAATGCCAAGCTTCCCCCCCCCGCTTTCTTTAGGGGCCCAGTTCTATGTGAGGCCATGTGTGGACAGAGTCCAAGGACAAGGTGGGTCAGCAGCCACTTGCTCTGCGGACCCTGACGAACCATCCTGGGAATCAAGCCAGGGAACTGAGATCTCAGACCCAAGATCTTACAAGACCTCTTAGACACTTCTTTCCTGCTATTGCTGGGCTGGGGTACAGACGACCCCCCCCCATTCACAGGGTCGGAGGCTGCCAGACCCTCCCACTCCTTCCCCTAGTCCTGACTCCTTTTAGCCTCACCAAGTGGGAAGCGGGGCTGGGTATGCCGCACCCACGCGGGCCCCACCCGCCACCCAGACGTCCCTACACACTCCGGCTCCCCAGCCAGGCGCTGTTTCCCATAGGGATTGCTGTCAGGTTCTACTCAGATGCATCCAGGGGCTCCGCCAGACCAGCCCCTGAGGGCTCCCCGACCCCCACGCCGGCTCCGTGGCCCTGCAGCCTCTTAGGCCTGCTGAGTTCCCCCTCCTGGCCTTCCCTGGCCTTCCCCCAACCCTATCCTTCCCGGTCCCCAGCAACGGAGCTCCTACCGTGCTGGCTGTACTCAGTGCTGGGGCCGGGCCGGGCCGCGCTGGGCCCGCGAGGGGCTCAGCTGTCGCTGAGTAGCAGGAAATACCAGAGGGCTGATCCAGGCGAGGCGGAGCGAGGGAGCGGAGGGCGGAGGAGGGAGGAGAGCTCGGCGGACGCAAAACCCCGGGTGGACAAGGGCGGATCGGCTGTTGGCTGTTGGGGAGGCGCACTGGGACCCAGTACCTGCCCAGAGCCTGAACCTCCTTCCCAGTGCACACTGGGGGCATAGGAATCCTTAAGTATAGACAAGTCAGTGGCACCTGCGCGCCAGGGCTGGGGACACCGCCCCACAAAAAGCCAAAGGAGGGGAGGATGGCGATAAGCAGAGCTAATCTTGGAAGGGGTCTTCTATTTGAGTATATCTGATTGTAGTGCCCCCTTCCCTTTCCAAAACACAAGAAGACCCCGGAAATCAAACCCCAATGATCTTATCCTACACAGGGGCTCAAGGGGACCTCTTGGTCGCCATCCACAATTCCCACTAGATTTCTTTCAGGATGCCTTCCTTGGCTGAGAATCTGACGCTTGGGGCTGGAGAGATGACTCAGAGTTTAAGAGCATATGCTGGTCTTCCAGAGGATCAGGGGTCCATTCTCAGCCCCCAGGCCAGGCTGCTGACAGCCACCTGTAAGTCCAGCTCCAGGCCACTTGACAACCTCTTTGGTGGCTGGCACCCATACCCATGTGACATCACACACACACACGAATAGAAATAATAATAATTTTAAAAACTGATTATTGTGAGAACCAAGTCCTCCTATGTGTCTACCATTCTATACCACCCCCCAAGAACTTTCAAGACTCCCCAATCCTCTTGTATTTAGAAGACACTTTTCTAATTTCATACTACCCATAGATAGAGGCTGATCTTAGGGGTCTCCAGCCACCACCCTCAGCATGAACGTTTTTGGAAATGTATGAAAGGATCCTTCCTGTACAGTTCCCAAGGGCCACCCAAGCAGGTGGCCCGCCTCCTCCAGATCCCTGGAATCAGGTAGGACACAGAAGAGTGGAGAGGCTTTCCCAACAGAGCCTTCAACCTTAGGAATAACAGGCAGAGCCCCGGCTGATTCCCACGTTGTTAGTGGGTGCTGCGGCCAGCAGAAGTGCTTCTAGGCTATGGAAAAACAGTGATGCTAAAGGCCACTGGGCAGGGCTGTGGTGTGCAAGCCTGGGACAGCCAACTTTCAGTGTCTATTGACCCCTTGTGCACTCAGCCTCAGCCAGGCCTAATCTGCTAGATGGCGGCTAGGGTTCCACCTGGTGGGAAAGTACAAGCCTCTTGTGCACAGGCAAGGTCAGGTGGGCTCGTTCTATTCATCCTGGGACCATCCCTGCCCAAACCCAGTCACCTGGCGAGGCCTTCGGATGCAGAACTGCTCAGACAAGATGCTTAGGGCCATGGTGGAACTGCCTTCCTGAGATCTGAGCGATGGCTCTGCCCTTCCAGCAGGACTGTCTGTGTAGTGTGGGCCGCCTCACAGATGGGAGAGCTGCCCGCCTGCTAGGTCTGCCCCAAGCTCAAACAAAAAGCCGGGTGTGGCTGCTAGAACCCAGGAAACCAGCAGTTGCTAGTGCCAGTCCTTGGGGGGACTCAAAGAAGAAAACAAGCCCCATTCCCTAGGGCAAGGTCTAAGCAAAGTTTCCTTCACACGACTTTGAATGTGGATTATAGGAGCCAGATTACTGGCCAAATGGGGAAGGGTTGTGCGTGACAGCAGGAAGGGAGGGCTGAGAAGCACAGTCTGAACGAGATCGCCCCAGTGCCAGATGGTCAAGTGAGGGCTGAGGAAAGTGCCACCTGTGTGGCTCAGGTACAGGTGCATAGCTGCAGCTAGGCTTCCCAGAAGTCCCCATCCTGCTGCTCCTCGCAGGGCTGGGAAAAGCCATCGTGTGAAAAAGGACAGGCTCTAATCTCGCTGCTGCTGAGCAAGGGCTCTGGCATGCAGAACCTCGTTCCTTCAGGGTCTTAGTCTGTCTGCTTTGTTCTAGACAGAGTCTCACGTGGCCCATGCTGGCCTCAAATGCACCATGTAGTTGAGGATGAGCCTGAACTCCCTATCTTCCTGCCTCTTCTTCCCGAGTGCTGGGACTGCAGGTATGTGCCACTACACCTGGTTTCCTGTGGTGCTGGGCATAGAACCCAGGGCTTTCTACATTCCAGGCATAAACTCTACCAACTTGAGCCACATCCGAGTTGTTCTTCTGAGTGGACCTCCTTTTCCTTGATGATCAAATGGGCAGCATGTGTGTGGCAGAAGGTGGAGGAGACAAGGGCAAAGAGTCCTGGAGCCGAGCTGTGCAGGGGTCATGTGGGCAGGGGCACACTGATGAGCTCCAATGCCTAAGAGCCTTGAGCGAGTTTGTCCAACGCTTCATGCCCCTGCTTCCTCACGTATATATAAATCACGACAAGGAGAGCAGCTCCCGCCTCCAGCTGTGCAGGGAGGGAGAGCTTGGGGCATCCAGAAGTCAGCGAAGCTCAGGCAGTGGAAGCAGCAGGTGCCAGGAGTGGGGAGGCTACACCCTTGGTATTCATGGGATGGCCAGGGCAGCCAAGTCGGGAGAAGGGCATGAGGTGAGGTCAAGGAGGCTGGGAGGTTTATCTCGCCTGGGTAATATGTGGGTTTTGGTTTTATTTTGACTAAAGTGAACTAGATAGGGATTCTGGGAAGAGCAAGAATGGGCTTATTTGTGTGTGTGTGCACATGGGGATACAGGTTGACCCCAGGGTGAGTCCTCAGTGTGCTGTCTACTTGGATTTCTGAGGCAGAGTCTCTTATTGGGACTTGAGCTTGCCAGTGAGGCTAGGCTGGGGACTGGTTGGCCAGCAAGCACCAGAGAGTCCTCTGCTTTAACCTTTCCAATGCAGGGACTACCAGTGTGTGCCACCATGCCTGGGTTTTTTTTTTTTTTTTTTTTTTAAACTTGAGTTCTGGGGATCAAATTTAGGTCCTCCTGCTTGTCTGGCATTGGTGACCAATAGTCCCATGAAAGAATGGAACTCTAATCAGTCTTGTATACGTAGGTCAATAGATAGAGAGATGCCTCATTGGTTAAAAGTACCTGTTGTTCTTTCAGAGAATCCAAATTCATGAGTTCAGTTCACACTGGGTCGCTCAAAGCCTCCTGTAACTTCAGCTCCAGGGTATCTGATTCCATCTTCTGGTCTCCTCATGCAACTGTACTCATGAACACACACACACACACACACACACACACACACACACACACACACACGTACACATGAGCGTGCACACATGCACACATACATGCATACACACACTTATGTACACATGCACACACTACTAACAGCAAAATAAAAATCTTGGCACTCAGGAGGCAGAGGCAGTTAGATCTCTGTAAGTTCAAAACTAACCTGGTCTATATAGTGAGCTCCAGGGCAGCCAGGGCTACACAGTGAAACCCTGTTTGAAACAACAACTACAAAACAAACAAAGCAAAATAAATATTCAAAAAGGAGAGACTAGGTTGACAGAGACCCAGCAGGTGGCCTTTGGGATAGGGAGGGAGGTTCCCAGTCTAAGGCGTGTGTGGGTGGGTGGAGCTACAGTGTTTAGGATGAAGTTAAGGTTCCAGGTGGCTCCCCACCCTAGCCAGCTAGCTTTGACCGGTTTGTGCCTCAGTTTTCCCGTTGTCCTTTGAAGGTAATACAAATATGAACTTCAAGAAGTGCTGGTCTTCATTGGAGTAACTGAAGGGCACGTGCTTTCTACGTCAGAGCACCTTATCAAAAGATTTGGGGCTTGAGGCTCAAGGGTGACATTGAGGTAGACTGTTCTTTTGGTAAGAGATTTATTCAAAACACCAAAAACTGACAGACAGACAGACAGACTGACTGACTGACTGACTGACTGACTGACTGCAGCATGTGAGGCTCCAAGGAGGATTCAGGTCCCAGTGCCACAGATAAACAGCATTGTGGGGGATGGGGTTTTCAGGACCACAAGGAAGAGCCATTTCTCTTTTTCAGGTCTCAGGGAAGGGCAATTTTTCATGGAGTAGGGCTGTCTTTGGTTTCTGGTGGGCCAGCACAGGAGAGGAAGGGAGTCTTTCACTGCCAGGAATGAGGAAAGGGGGTGATGAGGAGGCGGGGCACATCCGTCTGCAGTGCACCCTCTGTCTGAGTGGGGATGTGGTACTCCATAGCCCTATGAAGGCCTGGGGTCTATCAATCTGAGCTCTTAAATGCCCCTGGGGCCTTGTGCCTGCCTTTCTCTCCTGGAATCCAGCATCCTAGGTAGGGGTGCGGAGTCACAGACAGGCTCTGGGTAAGGGCTTGCCATTTTCCTCACAAAAGAGAAAGGCTGCTGCAGGGGTGTGGACTGAGTAAGAGTCAGGTCTGGGTTCTTTCTTGTTGTAATTATTTTTTTGTGAATAGCACACATAAGGACTGTATTTACACCATCTCCACTGCTTGGGTTCTCACATTTGTCTTCTGCAACACGCACTGCGTGTGACCTTATCCACTAACCACATTATCCTCTCCTCTCCTCTCCTCTCCTCTCCTCAGAGCTGCTTCCTTCTCTCCAGGACTCCCCTTCCCTGGAGTGTATTCACAGCCATGCTCAGAGTGACCGAGAGCTTCATGACAAAGAGGTGTAAAAAAGAAAGAAAAGGAAGGGCCACACCCAGTGCCTGCCAGGCCTGCTGGTGCTCACATGTACTCCCACCGCTGGACAGGCCAACCTGGGCTACAGAAGGATACCGTTCCTAAAACAATAAGAGGGAAAATAGAAACAAGCATAAAAAGCCAACCAAATCCAACCATGTGTGAATACCGTGCCCATGTGTGATTTTACACACACACACACACACACACACACACACACACACACGTGCGTGTGCATAGGCATGCCCACACCCCACACAGGCTCCAACTGCCAATGTCCAGCACCATCACAGCACAATGAGGAAGAAAAGTCACATGGTCCTCACAGTCCTCCTGATGGGAGCAGAGTTAGTGCTCAGCAGAACTCGGGGGTTGGAGAAAGGGCTCAGTGATTAAGGCTGCATACTGACTCTTAGACCTCAGCAGCAGACGCAGGGTGATGGGATCAGCGTCATCCTTTGGAGAGCATGGAAACAAGGCACATGCATCCCATCGTGCTGCTGCCAAGGCTCGGAGTAGACCTACGGCTGCCTCACCAAGCACCAGAGAAAGCAGAATGCATAACTGGAGTGTAGAGGCTGAAACACTACCAGGACTGGTTGAATGAGGGACCTAAAATTGTCTATCACAGATTAAGACATGCAAGGAACAACACCTAAGCCAAAGGTACATCATTCAGTTCATCTTGAGAATTTCAACAATCAGTCATAAAATAAGTGTTCTGGTTTCAAAAGACAGTTTAAAACAAACAAACAAACAAAAAAAAAAAAAAAAAAAAAAAAAAAAAAAGCCAGGCGGTGGTGGCACATTTAATTGCACTTGGGCTCAGGAGGCAGAGGCAGGCAGATCTCTGTGAGTTCAAGGCCAGCCTGGTCTACAGAGTTAGTTCTAGGTCAGCCAAGACTACACTTTGAAATCCTGTCTTGAAAAACTAAACTACACTCTGGAAATCAGTCTGGGGGTTCCTCAGAAAATTGGACACAGTTCTACCTGAATACCCAGTTATTCCACTTCTGGGCATATACCCCAGAGATGCTCCAACATAAAATAAGGGCACATGCACCACAATGTTCATAGCAGCCCTATTTATAATAGACAGAAGCTGGAAAGAAGAACCCAGATGTCCTTCAGTAGATGAATGGATACAAAAATTGTGGTATATTTACACAATGGAGTACTACTCAGCTATTAGAAACAATGGCTTTATGAAATTCCTAGGAAAATGGATGCATCTAGAGAATATCATCCTGAGTGAGGTAATCCAGTCACAAAAGAACAGACATAATATGCAGTCACTGATAATGGGATACTAACCCCAGAAAACTCTGAATACCCCAGAAACAACTCACAGGCCATATGAAGCCCAAGAAAAACAAAGGCCAAAAAATGAAAGCCTCAGTCCTTCTTAGGAAAAAATAAATGTATAGCACCCTCTCAGAGTGTGGTACACCTGGACCTTAAATCATTAATAATCCAAGAGCTAAGAATATAGCTTTGTGGCAATTTTGGTATTCCAAGATCATTACGCTTAATCTATACACACCAAGAAATCTGTTTCCATGATACGTTCTGTCCTACATGTACTTTATGCTTATGGTAACTAGTGAGATTTCAATGCATGCTTATCAAACCTCTGAAAGAATTAAGTACTGACAAAAAATATTCATACAGTGTTATGCCAAAATGCCTTTAAAAATCTGTATATGTACTCCTCTTTTTTTAAAATAAAGTTGTAAGAGAGATAAAAAGAAAACCCAAAGGCCTTTAAAAAAAAAAAGAAAACTAAGCTAACTAACTACATAAACAAACAAATAAAGAGATGAATAAACAAGCAAACAGACAGTGTAGGCTGTTCTCACAAAGGACCCAGATTCAGTTCCCAGCGTCCACATCAGGCTCCGTTCCACCTGTAACTCCAGGCATGTGAGAGAACCCACACCCAATACCACAGGGGCAGAGGAACACCACGGCTTTCTCTTTGAGCCAGGACCAGATCTAGGCTGCCCACAGTCTCACTGCTCTTCTGCAGCACATGGGGGTCCTGGTCAACTCATCAGGACAAGAAAAGGGTGCAACCCGTGCACGTTACCAGCACTGTAAAACCAAGCACAACACCCAAAACTTCATGGTACAAAGACGGGTGCTCAGTGGCAGAACCCTTGCCCAGCATACAGAAGACCTGGTGTCTTGCTTTATTTTCCTGTTGCTGTGCTAAACACCATGACCACAACAATTTAGGGAAGGAAAGGGTTTGTTTGGCTTAAGGAAGTCAGAGCAGGGCCTCAAGGCAGGAATTCAGAGGCAGGAACTAAAGAGCAGACACCATCGAGCAATGCAATTACTGGCTTGCTCATCACAGCTTGCTCAGCCTGCATAACAGCCCAGGATCACCTGATAGAACTGCACACAGCAGGCTGGACCCTCCCACACCAGTCATTAGTCAGAATAATGCCCCCACAGCCGTGCCCACAGCCAATATGATGGAAGCAACTCCTCAGTTGAGATTCCCCTTTCCCAAGTGACAGTAGCTTGTATTCATTTGACAAAAACTCTAACCAGCACATCTGTCCTTCATCCTAGCACAGAGAGATGATGTGGTAGTTAAGATGAAGCACCGCTTTGCAGAGGATCTGAATTTGGTCCCCTGCACCGTCACTGGGCAGCTCTTAACAGCCTGTAACTGCGCTTCCAGCGCATCCAATGCCTCTGGCCTCTACAGGTGCCTGCATTCAAGTGCACACACCTCTACCCAGACACACACTCATACACATGATTAAAACTAAAATTAAATATTGTCTTAAAAGTAGAGTGCTAATACAGTTTTGAGAGAGTATAGTGGAAGGGCTCTTGCCACTTGATTTAAGGACTCACCGAAAACATGCGAGAATCAATTCTCTGCGGCATTAGTGTTGGCAAAAGAAAAGACACAGATTAACAGAATGGAGCTGAGGCCAGGAGTCCATGGGCCATTGGTTTTGGACACCGACACAAAGACAGAAAAGGCATCTCAGTGGAGAAAAGGCAGGCTGCCAAACAAAAGGTGCTGTGACAAATAACTGGCCTTCTTTTCTGCAGACAGACAACCTGGATCCATGCTGCCTTTGTTTAGAAAAATGTCAGCCAAAACCATGTAAGGAAAATTTGTGTTCAACCTGTGGCACTATTGGGAGGTGGTGAGACCCGCTCGGAGGTGGAGCTAGGATGTGCCCTTGAAGGGGCTCTTGGGACCTGCAGCCCATTAATTCCTGGCAAACTGGATCACAACAGTACATGTGGCCAGACGGCGGAGCAACAGCGCCCCCACGTGTCGCTGAAAGGAACCCCAAGTACACCAAGTGGCTCTGGCCTTTGGAAGGCAGATTAGCAGTTTTATTTCAAGCAATGCACCCACCCAAACAAATTGACATCTGCACAGAAAAATGTGTGTGTTCTCTATGGTTTCGTTCACAGACACCCAAGGCAGAAGCAAGCTGCCAATGTTTCAGTGTGACAGAAAAGTCCCAGGGCATCGGTCAGAGCAGACATCCCCCTTCCTCTCCCCCAAATGCCTTCCTCCGCTCAACAGCAAGCAGGAATCTCACGAGCTCTCTGTAGCTCAGAAGAAGCACAAAGGAATGTCTACCTACTAATAGTTACAACCAATTTTTGGAAAAGGCAAAAGTGTGGGGAGAGAAAGGGGGGAAAGGCAGGGACAAGGTGGACCCTTCAAGACCCCAGGGTTGGTCTTAGTGTCCAGAGTGTTTTGCAGTCGGACTTCGGTGGCAGTTACACCACTGTGGACACACAGCCACACACTGTCAAAATGATGTGTGTGAACAACCATCGTACCCCCATGGGGCAGTTAGCTTTAAGTGTTAGCTTATCACAACCTAGACTCCCCTGGGAAAAAGAGAATCTCAAGGATGGAATTGTCTACATGACAGCTGCAGGGTGGGGGTGGGGGCATTTCTGTGGGAATTGTCTTAGTAAAGCCAGTCGATGGCACACTGTAGGTGGGAGCTCCGGGACGATGTGAGACGAGAGAAGTGGAGCTGAGCACAAGCAAGCTGCCTGCCTTCATTTCCCTGTGCCCTTGACTGAGGCCGTGACGGCTGTGACTGGCTGTTTAGTTGCTGCCTTGGCCTTCCTGGTATCTAGGAATATAAACTGGAATTGTAAGCCGAACTTAACCTCTCTCTCCTACATTGCTTCTGCCAGGGTGTTTCATCATCACAACAGAAATGACACTAGGACAGCACAGAAAGCCACACCGAGGAAACGATGGAAAGGAATGTTAGTGACAGGAAGCTGTCTTCCAAAGGAACATGCACGGAGGGGCTGCGGGAATGGATACAAGCTATACAGTTGGCAGTGGAAAAGCCCTGGAGGCCATACTGCTCCATGTCAGACCTGGCCCTGTCCAGAGCCAGTTCCATCCCAGTAGATCTTGTGTCTGTCTAATCATCAGGGCCCGGCTCTCTGGAAGTGGGAAGGGACCACAGACATTGGGACACTAGCAGGCAGATCTGTGGTGGCTGTCTTAGGGTCTCACAAAACAGGGGATGGGCAGGAGAGAATAGATGTGGCTACTTGGCATTTTCAGTCTCTGACACCGAGCCTCAAGCAAGCATCCAGCAAGACCATGAGTGTAGACTGACATGGCTGGGTGAAGGACCTGTCAGCATAGGGGTAGCTGGGCACTAGGTGTCAGGGGTCCTCTCCCCTAGGCAGAGAAATCCAAACCTCAGGTATACAGAAAGGGGGATGGGTGGCATCCTGACCTATTGGAGGCCGTACAAACCCCAAGACAGGCTGGTAGTCCAAGTTCAGCCCTTGATGTCTCATCCTGCTAACCAGAGAGGAAGGGATGTAAGATGGCCCAGAACGATGCGGGTGAGACTGTAAGGCTCAGAAGCAGGACAGGGAATGGTAGAGGCCCTTCCTGAGCCTTTGTGAGTCCATAACTCTGGCCTCAGGAGGGAGGGTCCACTTCATTCCTGAGGTAGAGGGGGCACGTGGGTACATGCGAGAAGAACATTTATGAGGCAGAGAACAGAGAAGAGATGGGGTAAGCATATCTGCCCTGGCTGTATGGAGGGCTGCGATAGGAGCCCCAACTTCCATGCCCACGTGTTATGTGTTTCCAACAGGATGTTCTTTCTCAATCTACCCTCCTGCAGTGTGTGTGTGTGTGTGTGTGTGTGTTTGCACACGCAGGCCCCAGATCAACCTCAAGTATTGTTCCTCAGGCACTGTCTTACTGGTAGAACTTTCCAGTTAGGCTTGGTTAGGCTGTCTCACTACTAAGTCCCAAGGATCCTCTTGTCTCTGCCTCCCAATCGATGGGGTTGCAATGTATGCCTCCACAAACAGCTTAACGACAGGTTCTGTGATTCCTCATACTTTCACAGCAAGGATTTTGCAAACTGAGCTCCCTCCCCAGCCCAGAATTTGGGATTCTTATCCCTCCCACCTCCTACAAATCCAGCCAAAAACATAGCAGAATCATCTAGAGTGATGAAAATAGGCTATGAGCAAAGTGGCCTGGGGTGGCTGCCACCAGCCACACTCCAGTGCATGCTGAGGGTATGGTAGGCAATCCAAGAACTCACTTTAGCACATTTAAATGTCAGTTTGAACAGCCTCAGGTGGCCTGTGGTCACCAAGGCACACTTTGCTTTGTGACTGGGACCTTGGGCTCAGTTGGGGCACTAGTTGTAGGTGGCAGTGATCCAGAGTTGTACTGAAGTTGTCCCATTACCCAAAAGTACATGCAAATTTGACGGATCCCCATCAAGATGCATGAATTTACCCAGAACTAGAAAAAGCCACCCTGATATGCAGGTAGAATCTGCCGGCATAGAGATGCACGGAAAACCAGTCTTGGTAAGCGTGGTCAGCTGACTTTTGATAGTGGTGGCAGAACGTGTCTGTAAGTTAGGCAGTCTTTTACTAGAGAGGAACAATGTCTGGCCACACCCTGAGGGATGTCCCACCCCCCATTCTACCTGTCACACATAAATAAAACTAAAACAATTTAAATGAACTCTCCCTGGGGCTGAGTGGGGTGGGGCAGGGTGGGGTGGCTCACAGCCACCCTGCAATTGACAGGGTTTCTTTGACCACTCATTCCACTTGTGCTGTGTCTGTCACTGAGCAATGCTGCTGGCTTGCAGGCCCTCTGGACTTTGAGATCCACATGGACCACAGACATAGGTATCTGGGCTCCAGTCAGGGACCCATCATGCCTGGTGAGGGGTAAGAGCATCCTGACCCTGCATGCAGGGCTTCATTAACATGTTGGGGATTGTCCTGCTTTGGACCTCTCAAAGGTGGCATGAGCTATAACTTAAGCTGGATGGACAGGCCTGGCCTACGTTGGAGGCCTGTGTGTCCTTGCTCTTTTTCCACACACTTGACAAGGACAGCTGAGGTGAGATAGGGTGCTGAGAGCTACAGGGTGCCTGTGACAAGGGCAAGTCCTAGAGAAATGCAGGGTTTACCTGCCATAAGCCTTTGGCTCATAAGCCTAGGGAAGCAAGATCAGTGTCCAGAAGGGTATGAGCATCATGCCTTACAGCTGGTCAATGCCCAGGTGTCATGAATTTGACGAGGGTCAGGCACTGTACATGCCTGGGGATCACACCTGGTAGTGAGAGAGGCTGAGTCCTATCTTCCAGACTGCTGTCCGGGGGAGCACAGAAAGATGGATGGGTAGTCCACCTGGAGAGCCCTCCCTGCCTGCTGTCTCTCCAACAGCTGCAGCTCCTGTGTTTCCCGCCTCTTTTGGTACCAGGGAGCCCAATCCTGAGATGGTACTGAACAGTCCCTGGGTCCAGAGACGGGGCCAAAAAGATGTGGCCATCACTTACTCCTAGGAGAAACAGATGCTGCTGTGACAAGGACAAACAATGGGCCAGCCAGGACGGCTGTCCTCAAAAGGACAGCTCCTGACTCAGCCAAGATGTGACTCTCACCAGATGGAGGTGAAAGACAGACACAGTCGCAGGTCACCCTGGCACTGGGTGGCCTGCAGGTTTCCGGCTGGCAGGCCTCGGATGTCCTTGTCCCTGCTCCAGCTTCACCCTGGAGAATGTGAGGAAGAGATGGGCTGGGGTGATCTGTCTTGCCTGACTCATGGGATGTCAAGGTATGGATGCAGTGAGGCTCCAAACGGACTGTGTAAGCTTGTGCTGCATGAGGTCTCCGATGGAGCTCTGGGGGTGGAGCTCTGGGAGGTGGAGCTCTGGGGGTGGAGCTCTGGGGGTGGAGCTCTGGGAGGTGGAGCTCTGGGGGTGGCGCTCTGGGGGTGGAGCTCTGGGGGTGGAGCTCTGAGGGTGGAGCTCTGGCTGAAGAACAAGCTTGGTACTGGGAGGTTGGAATTGCCAAGCCTTCCCTATCCCCCATCCAGGTAAGATCTGTTCCTTCCCAGAAGCCACCAGCTCAGCTGCACCCCCACAGTCACACCTGCTCCTGGCTTCTGTGGCTCATAGATCCTCTACCTCAGGCACTGGCCCTCATTAGCCAGAGGCTCCCAGGGGCAGCAGGTGGGTTTTCCATTATCTTGCGTGGCTGCTAGCCTCGATTCTCACCCTGCTGTGTCCCTTTCCTACTTGGCTGGAAGCACAGGAGTTTTCCTCAGCCCAATTGTTATTCTGGTCCTCATCTTCTCCTGCCCGCCAAGGCCAGGAGCTGGCCAGAGACAAAGGATGTCAAGGAACTGGGAGCCCAGGTCTCCGAGGGACAGTACATGGAGCCTAGCCTCCCAGGCACCAACAAGTGTCTGGATGGGTCCAACCTGGGATTAGAGGCTCAGACCCAGGACTCACGTCTGTGGGGCACAGCAGGTCTCACTTCTCAGAGACAGAGCACACAAGTGCTAGCCGGAAGATGTAGCCCTTGTTTGTGAGGCATCTTCTCGTGGGGAGATTGGCTCTACTGAGGCCAGATGCTCAAGGACATTTTGCTAGTGTGTCCTGTGGAGACTGTGCCTGGGGTATATATTTCCATTTTAAAAACACCAAAACTCTGAGTCCTCAGCTGGATGAATGTTGATGATCATTATGGTGATGAATGCTCATAGTCCCAGAAACTGGGAGGCAGAGAAAAGAAGATCCAGAGTTCAAAGTCAGCCTAGGCTATACACAGGGATTTTGAGACTAGCCTAGGCTACACAAGACTCTCCCTGCCCCAGAAAAAGACAACAACAAAAACAACAACCACAAAAAATGAACAACAAAAATCTGCACTTCCAATTCGTCCATATGCATTGTCGTGTCTCTAGTGACCTGACCATCACCCTGACCAACACATAAAACACTGTCTCCACACCCCCAGCAAACCGCACATACCTGCAAGCATTCTGTTTTCATGACCACAGTGGTGGCCAGATTACTATTATTTACAGATGGAAAAGGCAAAGCAGAGAAGGTTACACATGCTCGCTCCAGCTGAGAAGCATCAAGCCTGTCATCTGAGTCTAGGTCCCAAGAACAATGCCCCACCCACATGCTGCCGAGAGTCGGCTGTCACCTACACCTTGCCTTGCTCTCTACCATGGGGGGTGGGGTGGGGATTCATGCAGGGCCAGTGACAAGGGTCAGAATAGCATCTATGGCAAACTTGAGACCCTCCATGTCTTAGTCTTCATTTCCCTGGGCTGACCCAGCTCCATCCCAGCTACTGCTCTCAGGGCGAGTTCAACTCATAAAATGGACTGGTTCAGCCACGGGGCTCTCCCTATGGCTTTTTTGGGTCCTTGGCTGGTCACCAGGTGTCAGGCTAGCACTGGAACTGCCAGCTTGTCACCTGAGAATATGCTCGGCTACCTAGGGCACCCCATGGCTCACTAGAGGGGCAATGAGGGCCATAGCACCCCAAATCCTCCTAAGACCTTCAGAGCAGTGAACAGCCAGGACTCACGAGACCTCATGGCCTCAACTTTAGATTCTTGACCACACCTAACTCACCTAGGCCCGTCAGTTTATCTATCTTCCCAGAACGCATGGCAGCTCTGGGCTCTGGACGACCTCATGGGATTTGGCCTGCAGTTTTAGTAACTTGGTGCTGCCTGTTCCCTTAGGCATGGCACTTCGATCTTTACAGAGAGCCTGCCGTCCTCCTTCCTGTCCAGGTCCTGTGCAGCTGCTTCTCTCAGATGGAGAAACTGAGGCACAGAGTCAGGATTGTCTTCAGCTTCAGGGTCCCCACCTCAGGTGCTCGGCTGCCATAATTGTCTAAAAACAGGGCTGGGGTGGGAGTGGTGGGCTACTCCGGCATGGTGCTCCAAAGACTCCAGGACCCAGTGATCTCTAGTAGTCAGGATCCTTGGCTGGCACAGGGAAATGATGCAGGAGCAGAAAGCCCAGTGAATCTGAATAGCCTCCAGGAACCAGAGCTCCCTGGTAGACAGGCAAACAGTTTGTGTGGCTGCCTCCTGCAAGGTGTGTTACATAAAGGCTGGCATAGATTGAGCAACAGCCATCACCCTTGCTCCTCCTGGGCTTTGGCCATGGAAAGTGACAACCATGGCTTTCCTAGCACAGGGGAGCAAGAGACCCTGATGGCTCCATCCCTGCCTCAGTCCTCATTACCCAGTACCACCACCCAGAGCCTGGAGTCCCTTTACGTCTAGAACTGCAAAGAAGGCCCGTTTCTGTGCAGCTGCAGCAGGGGGCAAGAGCCATTGGCACCTGCCCCTCCCTTAGTAGCTCTCGTGTGACCCTGGCCTCCCTTCACTGGCCAGCACTGAAGGCCTTGGGCCAGTCTTACTCTACACAATGTGCTCTTAGAAACCTCTAGAGCCAGGGCAGAGCCCCTTCTCTCTCAGGAGTCATCTCAAAAGGTGATACTGCCTCTCCCCACACATGGGCACTGAGACATCAGCCCAACTGACAATGGGAGGCAGTGTGTCCTTTCATATCAGGTGCAAGGCTGACCTCCCTTTAAGGCTTCTCAACCTTCCTGAAACTGCTACCCTTTAACAAAGTTCCTCATGTTTCAGTGACCCTCCCAAATATAACATTTCGTTGCTACTTAATAGCCAATCATGCTACTGTTAGGAATATCTTCCTCAAAGGGTCATGACCCACGGGTTGAAAACGGCTTCCTAGGGAGCCTGCACCAGCCACTGACCTAGAAGCTCAGCACCCTACATTGCCTCAACTAGGGAAAATCAGCTTGCTGACTCCCAGTTGGACCCAAGATCCTGTCTATACCTAGCATGTGTCTAGCCAAGTTCTTGACCAGTTCCTGTCATAAGGAGATATGTCTAAAGAGCACCTCAATATCATTCCAAATCTCACCAATACAATACTAAGTTAATGATTTAGAAACAGCCCCTTTCTTCTTAGAGTGAGCTAAGCTGGAAGTCTCAGTCTGGGAGAGGGCTCCACAGGAGGAGGCATAGGGTGTGAGGTCTTCGAACACACTTCTGACCAGCCTGTTGGGCTTCCCTGCTCAGGAAGTGTATGCAGTCCCCTCACCTCTCTGGCAGAAGTGCTGGCAGAGAGTGGTAGCAGGAGTCATCCAGACGAGGGAGCAGGGCACTGTTTGTGGGTGCAATGCAGCATCCTGTCCAAGGCACCTCAGGGCTGCTGGAACTATCTGCCTGCTCCCATCATGACTGCTATCAGCCTTTGAGGCTGAGAATTGCTGGGGGACAGCAGACCTGAGGTGCCCCTCCAACTTCCGGGCCAGTTGACCAGGTGCAACTCCAGGGAAACTTCGAAGTCAGCAGAAACCCCTACAGGGTCCCCAGACTCCTCCCTACGTGGCTCCAGACCCTCGGATTCCCAGTATATCTCAGCAGTGTAGCCACAGGGGTGGGACAAGGCTGCGCGGGGTGGGTTTTGAGGGGAGGGGTGATGCACACTCACCGTGCAGCACGGCATGAGGGCAGAGGGCAGAAATCTCCTCCAAGCTGGTCCTCAGTTCGCCACACAGCTCTGCTAGCTCCAGTGGGTTGGGTCGCCAAGTGGGCTGGCCCCGCCTCTAACTAGCCTCTCAGAGCCAATGGCAAGCAGGACTTGACTGCCCCGCCTCCAGTGGAGGCTTTTCCTGGCGGGATGGCAGCTACCGGCAAGTGTGGGGCTGCGCAGAGGGCGCGTGGGGCACCGGACCCAGGGCTGAGCAGCTCACTGCAGGGATGCAACCTAGAGACTTACAGCAAGAGACCCACAACGGCCACGTGTGTGGTGTCTGGGAACACGTGTCCCCTCCGGCAGGATTCCCTGCAACCTTCCTCTGGGCACCCAGCCCGACCAGGCTGCAGCAGGAACTGCCTTGGTAACATCTGCTCTTACCTAACGCCAGGGTTGACTCTGCTGCGGCTGATTTGGGTAGGGGGCTGCAGAAGAAGACATGACTCCTTAACTAACACCAAAGGCCCCACTGACAGGCCCCCCAATTCCTCTGTGGCCTTTCTGCTCCAGGGACAAAAAGCCTGAGGCACAGAGAGGGTGGGTCATCTGTATTGTTGTGGGGTTTGCACTGTGTGGGCTCCTCCCACCAGCAAGCCCAACCTTTCTCCGCCCCTTTCCTCTTTTCCCTTCTGTCTGCTGTCCTTTCTCTCCTGTAGCTGCCCAGGAGGTCTCTTGAAAGAAGCACCATGCCTGCTCCAGAAAGGCTCCTCAGGAGTGGTTGTTGGGTTGGGGGCAGTTGGACAATCTCAGTGTTTCTCTGTTGTACCTACAACATCAGCAAAACCGTCCCCGGTCCTCCAGTGTGGAGATCTGCCTTTGTGCGTCTGTGTGTGGTAAGGACTGGCTTGCTTACTTTTAGTTCTGCCCCTGGAACAGACTCCTGGGCAGCGAACCCCAGGGCACAGGGAAGAGTGGTCAGGCAGCAGGATCTTGGCAGCAGAGGTTGTTCAGTATGGCAGCCTGGAAACAGGAAACCTTAGAGGCCACCTGCCGACAAGACTCAGACTCTCTCTGTGCCTCAGTTTGCCCGTCTTGTAAGGGTCAAGAGGAGTGACCTTTGGAAAGAGATGAGTGAAGTTTATAGTACAAAAAGCCTTAGTAAACATGTGGATGCGCTTCTCTCTCACCTGACTCTCAGATGCTCCTCCTGGACATTGTCCTGTTACCTAGAGCATATGTGTGGTCACTGACTTTCCCAGAGGATTGTTCTGGCCATTGAAGGAGGACTTCTGGAGATGGGGACTTCCTATCTATCCACAGTTCTTGGGGGCACTGTGGCAGAAGGAGGCAGGACATAGGAAGCACTGTGAAATGTTCACTTTGTCCGTCCTTGGTGTTCTTGGGTTTCCAGGGCATCCTGAGTCCAGTAGCTGTGGCTGGAGTCCTAGTATCTATCAAGAGGACACCTGCATGTCCCTGCCTGTCCTCTGCTTTGTCTGACAGCAGCCTGTGCTCCTTCCTTCCCTCCCTCCCTCCTTCTCCCTGAATCCCTCTCTGTTTTCCCACTTACTTCTTCCTTGCTGATCTTCTCTGTCCCTTCCTCTTCCCACTACTTCCTGCCCTTTCCTTTCCTCTATTTGGCATTGCCTGGACGCCTAGCAGGCTTGTTGGGCAATCATGACAGTATCAAGTTAGAGGCATGGCTCCTGACTCCATGATCACTTGAGCTCACATTTGTCCTTGGCAGGCAACGGGCATACCTTAGTCAAGTAGTGATGGTGGTGATGGTGAGAATTGGCAATGGTGGTGATGAGGAAAGCAAGATGATTGTCGTGGTGTTGATGGTGGTGAGAGTTTTGATGATGGTGCTATGGTAATGGTGCTGATGGTGCCCATGGTAGCAATGGTGCTGATGGTGAGGACTCTGGTGATGGTGTGATTATGACAGGGTGAAGGCTGTGTAGTGGCAGCGTGTGGCCCTGGCTAGTCCCGTCCTTACCTGAGAAAAGACCTATCTCCTGGGTCATCTTCCTGTTTTGTCAGGTCAGTTTATCCAGCTTTACCCCAACAAAGTGTGGCCCCAAATAGAAATTTGTAGCCTCTTAGAGCAAGGAGGAATTATTTGGAATGGGAAATAACAGCCCTCCCCCCAACTCTACTCCAGAGTGGCTGTTCTGTGTTAGGTGAGAATTTGGCCCCCTTCCCTGTGCATAGTCTAAGCAGCCCCATAGTATAATAAGGCAGTAATGAAGATGGTGTCCTGCCAGACCATGCTAGCTCCACAGGGAGGCCCCATCTGTCTCTTTGGCTCTCCTGCCTTTGGTGAGAATGGGTCTACCTACCTCCCCACAGAAAGCTGCCAAACATCCTTACTCAGCGTCTCCTAGGTACCTCCTGCAGACAGCCTCTTCCAGGCCATTAACTCTGCCTAGCCACCTGCTAACCATTTGGAGATAGGGCTGGGGCTATCTCTACCAGGCCTGGGTCTCTGGGTAGCTTAGATTCTCGGGCTCACATAGGGTACTCTGTAGAGCCAAGGCTCTGAGTATCACAGAAGCGGAAGGATGGGCCCTGACCCTATCGCTGCTGAGAATTAGATACATTAGGTACATCCCTGGCTGTGCCTCTAAGTTTCTTTCCCTATTGGAGCTATGAGGCTAACATGAGTAGGTTTCTAACCTGCTGGGAATTCTGTGTGGACAGTTTGTTACCCGTTAATCATAAAGGACAGGATGTGGTGGGACACATCTGTAATCCCAGCACTTTGGAGGCTGAGGCAGGAGGAATACTACAAACTGGAGGTCAGACTGATCTACACAGGGAACTGAGGGCCAACCAGGGCTACATATTTGTTGCTATACAGATGGGCTGTAAATCTTTCACCAAGAGCCAACCTAAATTCAAGGGCAACCTGTGACCCAGTTTATCTCCTTGGCATTCACATGTCTCTCCTGAATCACAGGGCAATCTGATAGCCAGGAGGAAAGTGCCTTCTGATGTGCCTTGGGGAAGTTTGTTCACAGGTAGCTCTGAGCCCTTATGACCTCCAGCACTCTAGTGAGGTCTGACACTCCCAGTAACCGCCCACTCAGCCCTTTAGACACACTGTAAAACGATGTTGTTCTCTTTTCCTCTTAAAGGAGCCCAGATAGTCCGTGGATCTCTGTCATCGATCCTCCCTTCTAGGAACCCCAAGCTTTAGCATTTGCTACATTTACTGACTGTGGCATATATATATATATTCTTATAGTAAAGTGCTAGTTATACAAGCATGAAGACCGGAGTTCCCATCCTCAGCACCCACGTAAGAAGCTGAGTGTGCTACCGCTGTAATTCAAGTACTGGGTGAGCAAGACAGAAGGATCCCTGAAGCTCACTGGCCAGCTATTTCAGCCAAACCAGTGAGCTCCAGGGTTAAGAAATAAGATGGAAGGGCTGGAGAGATGGCTCAGTGGTTAAGAGCACTGGTTGCTCTTCCAGAGATCCTGAGTTCAATTTCCAGCAATCACATGGTGACTCACAACCCTCTGTAATAGAAGTTGATGCCCTTGTCTGGTGTGTCTGAAGACATTGACAGTGTATTTTATACATATAAAGTAAACAAATAAATATTTTTAAAAAGTAAAAAGAAAGAGGATGGAAAGTAATAGAGAAAAAAACTCCTTGGCGCAGTAGCTGTGGTGGCAGGTCCACACCCCTAACACCACACCAGGCCCAGTATAGAGTTGCTGGAATCAGGGAGGCCTGAGAACATGGTTACACAGAGAGCAAACCTGAGTTCTGCAGTCTGTGTCAGTTACCAGCTTCTGACTGAGAAGCTCCCAGACCTCATGGCCAGCACAGTCCATTTCTACCAGTCCTATTATTTCTTCACTCGACAGTATTCTCCACTGAGTATGTACCCACCCACCCACCTGTCCATCCATCCATCCATCCACCCACCCACTCATCCATTTATCCTTCCACCTACCCATCCATCTACCTATCATTTATTCATCTACCCATCTACCTACCCATCTACCCACCCACCTACTCACCCACCTACCCACATATCCATCCATCTACCTACCTACCCATCCATCCATCCACCCACCCACCCACCCATCCATCTATCCATCTATCATTTATCCATCTACTCACCCACCTACCCACATATCCATCCATCTACCTACCTACCTACCCATCCATCCATCCATCCACCCACCCACCCACCCATCCATCTATCCATCTATTGTTTATCCATCTATTCACCCACCTATCCACATATCCATCCATCTACCTACCTACCTACCTATCCGTCCATCTATCCATCCATCCATCCATCCATCTATTCATCCATCCACCCACTTATCCATCCATCCATCCATCCATCCATCCATCCATCCATCCATCCATCCATCCATCTATCATCCACTCATCCACTGGATGTGTGCTTCCTGGCTCCTCCCCATCCAGGGACAACATGACTGCTGCTTGTTGGCTCTGAGCCCTCAGAAACAGACCTGATAGTGGAAAATGCAGAATCAAGCAGGCAAACATGCTAGCTATAGAGGAAGGAACCCACATCAGGCTTCCTGTAGTGGTGTGTGTGGGGTTCAGGGGGGAAGGGTCTAGACAGGTAAAAAGAACTGAGAACAGATTGGACACCAGGAACCGCAGAGTCACAGAGCCAACAGACAGCACCCTAGGTAGGGGCAGAGACAAGCAACAAGGTGGAGGTGCCAGGTCAAGTGGGGCATGATGCACAGGGCATCTCTGCCTGGCTTTGGTCTCGAAGGTTAGGGTAGGCTACCTGTTGCTAAAGCCTGGCTCAGCTGTCCTGGCAAACTTCTGTGTCAACTGTAGATCTGGCTGAGAGCTGCTAGGTGACACTCTAGAGGTCATCCAGCTACAGAGGTGCCAAAAGACAGGAGCCTAGCCACCCCGTGATGGAGTTAGGTCTGTCTTGCATCTGTTTCAACATAGGCCAGACCAAGAGCAGCCTTGACACTAAAGGATAGACATGGCTGCTGTCTCTGGACTTTGCCAGCATCCTCATACCCAGCAGTGGCCCAGGAAACACCAGTCCTGTGCCCCACATCTGTCTAGACGAAGCCATTTACCATATTCCCCAAGGCTGTCAGCTGCTGAGATAATTCACCTGTCACCTCTGTCTGGCTCACAGATCAACAGCCCTACAGGGCTGAAGGTCTGTGACCTTGGGCAAGAAGGATGCAGCTGACTTCAGGCTTGTTCTCTCTCCTTATCCCAGGAGCAAGCCTTCCAGGAATGGACCACTCTGTTCCTTAGTCTAGTGTGAAGGGCACAAAGAGTAGGCAGCTTTTCCCCACCCTGCCTCCCCAAAGCAGCTTCCTCCACTGGGTCCTCTACCCACCCCTCTTGAATCCATGTTGACCTTTACTCCCAGATTCCCTGTTAGAGCCACTCAAGTCCGGAGGGCTCCATCTCTAGCTTCATCAGCAAGCTGCAGGGCCTAGTGAGAAACTCTGCCCCCCAAAATGTGAATGGCTCCTAAGGGATAACGATTTGAGGTTGGTCCCTGGTCTCCATTTACATGTGTGTGCACCTACATGCACATCCACACGAGCATCTGCACACGCACACACACACAAGGGAGGAGTTTTCTGAGGGTGTCTATCAGAAAGGTACATGACCGAAACATTTTTTATGCCAGAGGTTTCCATGCCCCTGGACAGCATGTTGGTGGCTTATTTTCCTGATGTTTTGGGGGAAGATTTGAATGTTGTCCTTTTCATTTTTATGTTATATGTCTGGGTGTTATGTCTGTGTGCATGAAGTAACTACAGAGACCATCAGAGGATGACAGATCCCCAAGAACAGGTGGTTGTGAGCTGCCATGTGGATCTTGGGAATTGAACCCAGGTCCTCTGGAGATACAGCCAGTGCTCTTAACAGCTGAGCTATCTCTCCAGGCCCAGAGCTTGACTGTTTTAAGAACGACGATGGAGGTAGGTTGTTTTCTGATTTTTTAAAATTTTAATTATTAGAGAACCATCATAAAATGTACAAAATGATGGGTATTTTGGAAGCTTGGCTCTCTTTTCTCGAACTATAGGTTAAGCTGACTGGCAAGTCAGGTGGAGTCTGCAGAAAAAGCTTGAGTGAGCACAGTCCTAGAGGAGCTCAGAACTGGGGATGGAATGGCACTGTAGTGTCTCTTGGGGACGCCTGAGAAGCAGAAGTACCCAGGAGGCAACAAGTTGAAGTGACTCTGGGTTCAGGACAGACTGGGTCTATTTAGTGATGAAACAGCACCACCTTGTGGCCCCTGTGAGTAGTAACACCAGGCTGGAAAATTGGGGAGGCAGCAAGGCCAGTGTCATTATCTGGATAGTGAGGTTTAGCAGGGAATGTTGGGGTGAGGAATGAGACCCATTAGTCGATGCATCCGACATAAGGCCTCAGTGCCCCCCAAGATCAGAGAATGCTCCCTAGGAGCTGATGCTGTAGTTCCAGTCACCTGACCAGTCTACGACAGGAGGAAGCAAAGCTCCTGGTCCACTGGAGTTGAGGGTGAGTTTTTTGTTTTTGTTTTTGGTAGAATGCTGTAGGGGAGGAAGGATGTAGGACCCACACCCTCACTGTAGCTCTGGGATCTTCCTTCATGCATCTGCCCCACTGTCTGTTCCTGTCCTCTTTGCTGTCTCAGGTACATGTTCAATATGCAGCCTGGCCCCTTTCCCTTCTCCCCTGCTTACAAGAGGAAGCCACAAAATCCTCAGGACCAGAGCTGGACCATGGCAAGGGTTTGAGCAAGACTGGGATGCCCTGGCAGCTATGAGGGCAGGGCAGGTGGGCGTGTGACAGCCACTTGCTACACGCGGCTCATGGGCAGGGAAACCCTCCCAAGACTTGACTGGGGCTCTTCCCCTAGAGCCCTGTTTAGGGCTACCTGCAGTGGCTCCCTCCTGAGCTGCCTGCCCTTCATATAGTACAAGAGGGGCTTTGCGCTGCTGTCTATGCAGGCCAGGAGGATGGCCAGTGGGAAGAAGAAGGGGAGCAGGAATTTTATGACTGGCCGTAGGCACCAGTAGACAACCAGGGGGAGGCGACAGAAGAACAGAAGGATCCCGGAGCACTGGGCCAACTTGCAGAACTTGGGGGGCGGCTGTGAAGAGCAGCAGTTCCCGAAGATTAAGAGAAATGTGCTTGCCCCGCACGCCGTGCCAGCCAGCACCGCTAGCCAGACGATGCTGGCCCAGTGGTACTTGAGGCAGACCAGCAGACTCATTCCGTTGTACAGCAGGCCACAGGCGTTGGCCGGTAGCAGCACGGCTGGCATGGTTAGTGCCCAGATCGCCAGGCAGAGGATGACTGAAGTGTACCGGGGACGGCAGTTGGGGTTGCAAAAGGAGGGGAGCATGTAGGTGAGGCAGCAGTCCGCACTGTAGGCAGCCAGCAGCCAGAGCCCCACAGCGAACCACAGGAAGGTGACTGCGAAGTACAGTGTGTCCTCTTGGCCTGACACCATCTGGGCAACAGAGAAGCCAACTTGGCAGGAGAGGAAGAGGAAATCAGCAGCAGCCAGGTGCAGCAGGTAGGTGTTGAAGGGGCCCTTCTTCATGTGGAGGCCGAGGTGCCAGAGCAGCAGGCTGTTGCCCACCAGCCCTGCGAGGCTGACTGTGAGGCTGAGGAAGAAGAGCACTCTGTTGAACGTGCCCCAGATGTTGAATATGGAGAACATTCTGGCTGGCTTCCGTGGGTGCGCTGGGAGGCCCCTGCAAAGGGTGACAGCGTTCACTCTCCAGCTACTGTGCCCTGATGTGCAAGAAAGATCATGAGCCTGTAGCTTCCAGAGTCCCAGTTGTCTCAGACCCCTTCCTGGCTTCGTGTGATTTTGGCCAGGGCACCCCCTAACAGCTGCTATGCAATTCTCTGCCCTCATCCTGATTAGGAAACCCTTTCTGAGTTAGGAGCCCCCTTGTAGAGGCCCACCACATTCAGGCAAAGGGGCCACAGGTGGAGGGACTCCCTTTTCTTTTTAATTGTGGTACTGGTGTGAGGGCTCTTCCTCCAAGATTCTAATCATACCCACCCCAGGGTGCCTGGTATAACCCCAGCACCCTCTTTCTGTGCTAGGTGAGGCTTTGAGAGATTTTCCCTGTGCTGTCCTGTGGGACTCTGGCTAACTCTGAAGGCTCTTATCAGTCTGGAACTTTGACAATGGGTCTCATGGCCCCAAGTCTTCTTGGGGAGCAAGCAGCAAAGTTCCTGGTGCCCTCATGAAAGTGTCTCAGAGCAGTACCTCTTTTCACAGGGCCTATGGTGGACCTTGTCCAAGGTCCAGGGATGTACCGGTAGTGTGGACCCAGGCTCTGGGGCCAGGGACTTCCAGGGAGGAACAGCAATAGGAAAGGATAGACAGAGGGAGGGGTAAGGGGGTGGAGAAGAGAGAAGGACAGACAACAGATATGAGAAATGGAGAATAAAGGCAGAGATAAAGAGGTAGGGACAGACATGGGAAGACATAGAGATGGAAAAAAAATGGAAAACTGAACACTATGTGCACTTTGTGTATGACCCTCAATCTTGACCTGGGCTGTGTCCCCTACCCAGGAGATTACCCTAGCTACCTCTGCGCTGAGACCCCTATCAGACCCCGCTTCCTCCCACAGGACCAAACCTTCTGCAGTGTCCTGAGAAATATCACCTACCATCTCATTAGCAAGCATCCTTCCTGGCACCTCCAGAAGATGGTGGCTCAACTTACCAGGCCAGCTGTCAGAGTGCAGGTCCTCAGGACCTTAAAATTAAGGACTGGAACTTCACTCATCATAGTGGTGACAGAGGCAAGACCCTTCCCTCTGTGATCCCAGGGGTGTTAATCCAGACATCTACTATTGTGTGGATTCTGGCTGGTGGAGGCAAAGCTAGATCTGAAAGGGGGTGCAGTAGGTGGGTTGGGGCATCTTCCTCATCCTTGTTCTCCAATGGACCCGGAGCTATGAGTTCCAAGCCTGAGCCTCAGCTTCCAAGGCTCCTTTAACTGCCTTCCCTATAAGGTCCCTTTTGGAGAACATCCTCAGAGCCACCCGCATCCCCTTGAGAGCCAGGCAGGCAGGTGTTGTAGAGGGTAAGAGGAGGGGTGCTCCTTGCTTGGGGGAGCAGGTAGAGGGACAGATTAACCTTCTTACCTGCTGACCGCCTGCTGACAGTGACTGTCTCCAGCTCGCTCAGCCCACACTTGTTGTCTTGAACTCCTCCTGGTCCCTAAATCCCCTCCTGTCCTCTGAGGCTGGCTCCTGCCAGTTCCCTAGAAGTGGGTGGGCGTGTCACCTTTTCATGGGAATCAAAGGAATGAGTTCAAACAGAGCTGTCAGTGCGAGAGGCTCCTCCTCTTCATCTGGGAGATGAAACCAGAGAGCCTTGCACACCACCCATTCTAGAATGATCCTTGGCCTTAGGTGCTTAGGACCAAAGAAAGAGGTGGCATCTGTATAGACGGATCAGTCGGTAAAATGCTTGTTATGCCAGCACAAGAACTTGAGTTTGAATCCCCAGCACCCATAATAAAAGATAGGCATGATGGTGCATGTGACCCCAGTACTGGGAGACGGAGACCCGAGGACTCATGGGACGACTTGGTATTCAGCTTGCTGTGCCAGTCAGTATGTTTGGTGCAAAGTCTTATCTTTAAAAAATAAGGGCTCAGTGGGTATAGGTGCTTGCCACCAAGCATGACAATCTGAGTTCAATTCCAGGGATCTATTTAGAAGAAGAAAATTGCTTCCTAAAAGTTTCCCTCTGATCTGGACACACGTGGTGGCACATTTGTGTGCGAGCGCACACACAGAGATAAACTTAAAATGTATTTAAGCTGAGTATGGTGGCCCACACCTTTAATCCCAGCACTTGGGAGGCAACGACTGACAGATTTCTACAAGTCTACAGGGTTCCAGGTCAGCCAGGGCAGGACAGTGAGATGTTGTCTC
Source organism: Micromys minutus (assembly GCF_963924665.1). NCBI lineage: Eukaryota > Metazoa > Chordata > Mammalia > Rodentia > Muridae > Micromys > Micromys minutus. The sequence continues at coordinate 55,882,220 of NC_137971.1, read as the reverse complement.
ACAACAAAAACAGCATGGGATTTAAACAATTTTTTAAGTGGAGAGTAATTTAGAAGACACACACCCAGTGTTGACCCCTGGGCAGCACCTGCACCTGCACAGATGTGCACATAAACTCACGTGGCAGTTGGAGAGGGACAGGGAGAGACAGACAGAGCTAGGGCTGCACAGTGAGATATTTTGGAGAACTTACTGGCAGAGGAAGGTTCTGGGGAGCTGGGCAGCCAAGCATTGAGTGGATTAAGACAAAAGCATGCTCTCAGGCCAGATAAATCAGTCTCTAGTTTATCTTCAGATTTCATCAAAAGCCAGGCACGTCCTCCAAGTCATCCAGCACATGTGCTTTCGAGGCGCTGTGTTATGGTTTGTTAAGAAAATATGCAGGAAAACCCAGGCAGCTGTGGCTCAAGATGACTGCTATCATGTCAAACAGGACTCATATTCTGTCCTCTGTGGGATGGACCCTTAAAATACACACAGGCACTGTACAGCCCCAGATCTCCCCAACTTATTGCTCTGGTGGGGCTTTGTTGTTCTTCGGGGCTTTGCTGTAGTGTGCTGGTACTGTGACGTGATCTTCTGGCGTTTTAGAGGAGGCTACAGCAGCAGAAAAGCCTGTGTACCTCTGAAGCAGGCAGCAGGGAGACAACAAAGGACTTGGTACATCTCCTGTGACAGTGACCGCTTAGGGCTTTGATCTTGGTTTTCTCATGTGACACAGAACTGATGCTCCGTTTTGATGAAGTACGGCCTGTGGCTGTCACTAACAGCTGCTGTGTGACTATGACCAAAAGTGCACATGTGATTTAACACCTCAAGCCCTGGGCTAGACAGATGGCTTAGGAGCTGAAGGTCTCATGGCTTCTGGAAGACCTAGATCCAGTTCCTACCATGAGGTTTCATGATTGAACCAACTAAAGGGAGAACAGACTCATCCTGGGTATCAGAATGGGAATGGACTTCCTTTGTACCCATGTAAACCCCAATGTATCCTATCTCAAGCATTCTGAGGTCACCAGCCTACCTGTTTGTTCTATGAGTCCATTGGATCCTGCTTGGCATGAGTGACAAACTGCCAAGCTTCTGAGACTATCTGGGAGGTCCCCAAGGGCCTTTAGGTCCAGAGACAGCTAAGGTCAGTATCCTTATGTGATTAAACCTTAACCCCCACCTCCCAGCCCTATCTCAGTGCTGCCTGCTGACCAGGGTACTCAAACCTGGAATCATCCATGAGTCATAGGACCCAGACTCTATTTCTTCCCCTTCCCCTCTCCCCAATTTTAAATTGTGTGTGTGTGTGTGTGTGTGTGTGTGTGTGTGTGTATGTGTGTGTGTGTGTGTGTGTGTGAGTACTGAGGTCCAAAGACGACTTGTGGGAGTCAGTTCTCTCCTTCCACCATATGGGTTCTGGAGATTAGACTCAGGTTGTCAGGCTTGGTGGTAATACCCACTGAACCATGTTACCATTTCTGTTGAATAGCACTATCCTCCCATTCTTTGAGCCAAATGGCTGCCATCTTTATGAGGCCAGATGTATTTGTTTGACAAAGATCATTTCGGATGCACTTGTTAAGTTAGAAGTTCCCTCATAGAAAGAGGGACTGGGGAGGGTCATGGGAACCTTACCTCAGTATCCAGCCACCACCCCCAGCCATTTGTATGCATTTCTTCCCAAACTGCACGTCTTTGGGGGTCTAGAGTAGGGTGTATAATCAGGAAGGCTGTGGGGAGGGTTTCTGTCTGCAAGGCTATTATCCATACTGGGTGCAGGCTGGGGGAAGGGGTGGTGGAAAGGGATCAGCCTGGCCTATGCTCTGTACATAAGCCAAATGAACTCATTGGTTCCCCATTGAACTTGGTTGTTGTTGGGACATTGGGGGTGGGGGGAGATGCTTCTTAGATCCCTTCTACAAGCAGAAAATTCTTGAGACTGCCCCCAGATCTTTCCAACTTCTCCATTGTCCCAGTTAGTCCTGGTAGGACTTGGGTTTGTTTATTTTGGTTCAGTATAACTCATATGACTTAGGTGTCTTAGGTGATTGGTGGTCTGAGGCTGGCCTTGTCATTGTCATTGGGTAATACTGTGGGAAATGTAAACAAACTGTACTGTGTTTTTTTTTTTTTAATCCAAGGATTACATGAGACAACATTTTTCTTTTATTTGTAAAAAAAAATCACGTGGCAGAAATTGGGACTCCTCCAGGCTCAGCACTGTACTTTTTTGTACTCTGCTCAAAACCTCTTTCTACTTCTCTACTCAGTTGCTCTAGTCAGTCAGTCACGGAAGAATGGTAGGCTGGGTGCTGACCGTGGACAGTGAGGCCCAGAACTCTTTATCAGAAGTAAAAACGCAGGGGCACCCAACTGGGTGCACTTGCCCCCTTGAGCAGGAGTAAAGCTTGCCGAATGCTTCAGATTGGATTGTGTGGTAATTCCTTGGGACCCAGGAACTATTTCTAACAATATTGATGTTAGATTTCTGAGGCAGCTTAAGGAGAAAGGGTGGGGGTGGGCAGAAAAGAGATCAATTAGCCTGGCAGAGAGGAGTGTTTCCTTTCAAACATAAGGGCAGTCACAATGGGAAAGGGGTGTTTGCCAAATGGGAAGGGGGTACATCAGGTTTACATAGGAGGTTTGGGGGATACACCTGCTAGGGCTACATGCAAGCCTGCAGTTTCTCTCTCCTGGAGTTGTTTGTCCAGATAAAGTTGTTTGTCTTTAGAAACTGCCTTGTCCTGGCTATGGGGACGAGGGTCATAGAAAGCAACTGAGTTTGGCAATGGGAATGAAGGGGAAGGGGTTGGAGTTTCAACACAGGGCCTTGGTCAGGGTCTGGCAGATTTTGTTCAAGGTTTATTCCAACATACCCCAACTCTTAAGAAAGAAAGAATGAGTCAGAGAGGATCAGGTTTCCAGATACAGAGCTGGAGTTTGTGGGAAAATGCCTTCCTGCTGAATGTGAGCAGAGGTCTAGGGGTGAGGAAGTTCTGTAGGCACAGTCTAGTTCAGAGTCCATGAAAGAGGGGGTCCTCTGGTCACTTAGCAGGAGAGTTTTAACTAGATTGATTGTAATGGATCATATCATGGTTGCCATGATTTCCTGGAGAGACTTTTGAGAAATAATCAATAAGAGAGCCAAAACATGATTCGGTTATAGAGTGAAACAGAGATTGCTCAGGAAAGTAGAAAGAGTGTGTGTGTGGGGGGAGGGAGAGTTGGATAAACTGGTGAGAGGAAGTGGGTATAGCATCACAGTGACTAGTCCTGCTGCCAAGAGTGCTGCCCCAGAGTGGGCCAGTACAAGCAGTAGGAGGCCAGGGAACATTAAAGGAAGGGAACAGGACTATGTAAAGAATTGTATCTGGCGGGAGTCAAAAGTCTCTGCAGCCAGTTTCTCCATGGTGTCCAAAAGGTTCTTTTGCAGCTATATGAGAATCAAATGGAGCTCTTGTAGGGTAAGACACATGAAGAGAGGTGGGATATCTGTTTGGGTACAGGGTGGAGTTTAGTAAATAAACATTTAAAGGGAAAACCATAAGGGTACAGATAAAGAGCAAAGCTGTGATCAAGGGGAAGAGCCAGAGTGGGAGGAAACCAAAAGCCCATACACAGGAGGAGACTTGTGGTTGATATTTTTTGGTCTGGACCCTGTTGAGCAAAGCCTCAGATCAGAAGGAATTGAGTCAGGCTGTACTGGGCAATAGTCCCCAGCCATAAATAATACCTTTGTCCTAGCCTGACCATTCCATTCCACCTGCAGGGACCAATGTAACCCGGCTCCCAGTCAAACTACAAAACAAAACAAAACAAAACCAAAAAACCAAAAACCAAAAACCAAAAAACAAACCCCAACACACACACACACACACACACACACACACACACACTCACACACAAACAAATCTCTAACTTCCTAGTGGCCACCTGTATATGTGTGTAGGTATATATACATGTCCCCAGCCTCTCGATTGTACCCAATCTTCAACAGTTGTAAAGGTTGGAGCCCCATGATATTCAATAGAGCAGTCTCAGTCTGTTGAAGTCAAGTCTGTTGGCTTCTCTGCCGATATTTGGTATCCAAACTGGGGACACACTTAGGGTCTTCTGGGCAGAAAGTCCCCCTTCTTTCCTTCACAGGGTCATTCCTCTGTGAGCACGGTCACCTTGTAAGCTTACTATATAGGCTAAACAGTCACCAATCTGACCTCAGACCTCAGTCTTTGTAGTTTCTGCCTCTGGAGTTAGTGCAAATCTGCTGGACAGACCCTCAGTTCTTGGGTTCGTATTAGTGTGCCCTGTATAGACGCAACTTAACCCCAGTATTCTGCCCTCCTCTGAATCATCTCCATCCATCTTCCTCTGATCACTTCCTCCTAGACTCTCTGATCTCCAGGCTCAGAGGCCTTTTACCATTTGACCACTTTACACAAATTCTACAGGACAAAGTAACTGCCTGCATCTGACTCAGAGACGCACTGACCAGACCCAAATTCCAGGAGCTTCTCCCTCCTCCAGATCTCTCCCATGTTTATCTGACTTCGTGACTCCCTCAAGACTTATGAGTGTGAGGATGCCCTGTGCCTAACACTCAGGTTCCTTTCATCTTTCCCTAACAGTGGGGACACCCAAGTGGGACAAGAGTCTCCACTAGTTCCAACTATCATTTCTAGTTCAAACCAGATTTTTAAAATGGGCTCTAAAATCTCCATATTAGTAAGTTGTAGCCCACTAACCTCATTCAATTATCTGTTCAATATGGCCACAATACTGTCTGAATGATGGCCCCACACAACGCGAAACTTTCAGTTTTGATGTTCTTATAGACCTAGACAACTTTCTCAAACAAAATAGCAAAAGGTCCAGGTCTCTATCCCACTACATGCCCTCATCTCCCACCCCAATCATCTTAACTATTCTCATCCCTCTCACCCAGATCCTGCTTTCAACCTTGACCAGAGCTGGAACTTAATTCAGCTCAGGAGACTGGGGATAGAAGCTACACTGGATCCCAGTGCTAGTGTTTCCACTAGGTCTCCAAGCCTGCCTCCTTAAACTGAGTTAGGACAGTCTTTTTGTTCTTTGGACTTCTTTATGCCTCTGGTCTGCATTTGTTTCTGCCCACCAAGCCTGAATACTCCAGCTCTTATTTCTACTTTCTAGTTACTTGTAAGGCTTTTCAGGTTATCTGTCCCTATGCTGGATTGAATAAGAATGACCCTGCCATGGGCTATTATGTCTGAATGGTTAGTTAGTCATTAGGGACTGGCACTATTGGGAAGAATCAGACCAATTAGGAGGTGTGGCCGAGTTGGAGTAGGCGTGGCCTTGTAGGGGAGTGTGTCACTTCATTACTGAGGGTGGGTTTTAAGGTTTTAAAAGCCTGTGTCCCCCACCCGCTTGTGGATCAGGGTGTAGCTCTCAGCTACTGATCCAGCACTGTGTGCTTCCTTGTGCTCTGCCATGATGATAATGGACTAACTCTGAAACTGAAAGCAAGCCCCCAATTAAATGATTTCTTTTCGAAGAACTGTGTAGATCACTGGGTTCAGTTTTATGGAGATTCAAATGCCTTTTGGATATGAATAATATTTTTTTTTGAAAAATTGTCACTGGCTGTTTTACTTTACTGAAAAAAAATGGCTCTGGAATTTGACCTGCCACTTCAGACCCACGAATATTTATCTCAAAGTTCCTGTCCGGGGTCGGGCTGGACCCTGACTCCGTGTCAGGGAGGAGAACAACAAAGTGGCTGTGGAAAAGTGGTGCTACGTGCTTGAGAACAGTGAAGAGGTAAACTCAGCCAATAGAGGCTACTATTGTTTATCTCAAGGGATAAAGATATCTATATAAAAAAAGCAGCTAGCAGGGTGCTCATACTTGGAAAGGATAAAAGGGACTGTCTGTCCATCTAAAATATCACAACACCTCGACAACATAATTTACCATGGCTGCTTCAGCTAAATTCTGTTAGATGATGTAAACCTAAACTTAATGATGATTATAATAAACAGCTCTACATGCTACACAAACTTTAAAGTCTGTCTTATGTTTTTTAATAAGGCATACCTGGAAGATACAATTACATTAATAATATGTACATGTGTAATATTGCATTGCTTTATGAGTATCGTTTGGATTTAACCTTCTTTGGTTAAGGTGATGTTGTACTGTCTTCTTCTTCTTCTTCTTCTTCTTCTTCTTCTTCTTCTTCTTCTTCTTCTTCTTCTTCTTCTTCTTCTTCTTCTTCCTCCTCCTCCTCCTCCTCCTCCTCCTCCTTCTCCTCCTTCTCCTCCTTCTCCTCCTTCTCCTCCTTCTCCTCCTTCTCCTCCTCCTCCTCCTCCTCCTTCTTTTTGTACTGTATCTTCTAAACTGAGCAATTGGCATGTCCAGAACTACAGCTGTGCCTGTTTAAAATGATTAAAGCCAACTTATTAAATGTTCACATTTCTTCCAGAAAGGAGCTAGGCAAGGTCCTTGGACATTCATCTGAGTACCCAGTCACTGCTCCCAGCTGGCTGTATGCAGTTAGGCCCTAATTGCATACAAACTGAGTTTTTCTGAATGCACAGGCTAAAAACTAAAAACAGGGAGGAGATCCCCTAATGCAATAATAAAAAGTTATTTTACATACTGAGTAGAGGCCCAAAATATTACCTAACATCTCCCTTAGAAAAATTCCTTAGAACAAAATTACACAAAAAATTATTTATGTCTGTCTATTCTGTTATGCCTCACAGTATGTTAACATAGATAAAAGTTACAATGACTAATGTAAATATAAAAAATGTAAAATGGTTAGATGTAAAATTATAAAACCCTAATCTTATGAGTGTTATTTATTGTAATCTGTTAAAGATTATTAATACATACAAGATCAGTCATCTTATAAATGGTTACATTCTTTAATGTGCTCAGAATTGTGTTAATTTTAGTCATGCTAAATGTAATTCAGTTACAGGAGAAAGCTGGGAGGCAGAGATAGTCTTCTGTACATGCTATCAAAGTCAAGTCTAAAGCAAGCTACTCAAAACAAGTTCAAAGGAAACCAAGTTGATTTAATGTAAGGTAATGATCAAAACCAGATGTATCTCTGAAATGATAATGAAAAGTTAAATGATTGAGTAAATGGTTTAAATTTGCAATACGCTTGTGTGGCGGGATATTCCAAAGCTCAGGAGTATCCTTAGCTTTGGCTAGAACACAACCTCTGACAGTAAATCACACTCCTCTTTACAGGATAAGTATTCAGGAGAAATAAGGCCTGCCTGATGTCCGCTGCTTCTGTCTCTGGTCCTGACAAGTTTTAGCTGCGTAGGCCTTTTTATCTATTTAAAGATGAATTAATTACCCCTCCTGTGTCACATGCCAGCAACATGGATTCTCTTGTCCATTGGAGGATCTGAGTCTGCACCCACATCTTAAACGTCTAAACAACATAGAGGCAAATAGCAATGACTCTGCCCTCAGTGTCTCCCAGACTGACATATGAGGATGCTGGGAACAGGGTACCTAAGTCTACCACCCAACTGGTACGGGACCCGCATCATAGTTCTACTGGCCATGCCCTGAGGTACCAGCCATAGGATGGGTGTAGTATAGAATAGAGTTTATTTGGGGGCATTGGAAGGGGAGGTGCGAGTGGAGTAGAGGGAGAGAGTGAGGGTAGGGGAAAGAGAAGAGGCCTGTAGGAAGGAGAGAGAGGGTCTTAAAGCCTACACCCACAATGACACACTTCCTCCAACAAGGCCACACCTTATATTGCCACTTCCTGGGTCAAGCATATTCAAACTATCACAACCATTTTGCTGGTTCTCTAACTTTTTGTCTAAGGACCTGCCTGTGATGCCATGAGACCCATCCCATCCCCAACCCCCCTCCCCAAAAAAGGAGAAAGGAAGATACCACAAGGCACACAGTTTGTTGGAGGGTTGTTAGAAGTGAGGGTCTGCAGACATCACAGCCAGACCAGTTGGATCCTATACTTTGGTTCAGCCTGGAGATGCTCTGTGTCCAGCAAGGCCTGGACCACACCTCCTGACTGCTGCACAGGTGTAGACTCTGGTGCTCTCCAGGGTGCCCCAGAGGTGCACATGAATCTGGACTTTCCCTGCACAGGCCAGGAAGTGGCTGGTAGCCTAACCTTTCCTGTCTCTGTGACCTTGAGAGAGTGGCCTGACCTCTCTGACTCTGCTTTCCCAACTTATTGGACTGATCTCACATGAACAGCTCTGCCCTCAGTGTATTTGGCTTTGTTTCTTAAAAAAAAAACAAAAAAAAAAACAAAAAAAAAAAAAAAAAAAAAAAACCCAACAAAAACCCCAAAACTTTATTTTGCATATGTTTGCTTGTGTATTTGTCTGTTACCACATGTGTACCTGGTTCCCTGACGGCCCAGAAGAAAGTAGATCCTCTGGAACTGGAGTTACAGATGGTTTTGAGCTGCCGTGGGGATTCTAGAAATCAAACCGGGGTCCTCTGGAAGAGCAATCAGTGCTCTTAACCCCTGAGCATCTCTCCAGATCTTGTACTTGACTTTCAAATGCAAAGTCTCTGTGTGTCTGTGTGTCTGTGTGTCTGTGTGTCTGTGTGTCTGTGTCTGTGTCTCTGTGTGTCTGTCTGTGTGTCTGTGTCTATGTGTCTGTGTGTGTGTGTGTGTGTGTGTGTGTGTGTCTGTCTGTCTGTCTGTCTGTCTGTGTCTGTGTCTCTGTGTGTCTGTGTGTGTGTCTGTGTCTATGTGTCTGTGTGTGTGTGTGTGTGTGTGTGTGTGTGTCTGTCTGTCTGTCTGTCTGTGTCTGTGTCTCTGTGTGTCTGTGTGTGTGTCTGTGTCTATGTGTCTGTGTGTGTCTGTGTGTCTGTGTGTGTGTGTGTGTGTGTGTGTGTGTGTGTGTGTGTTGGATCAAAGGCAGCCCTGTGATACCTTATTCTATTCCAGTAGCCTGCTACTGTCCTGGTGCAAGCACCTAGTGCAAGCACCTCCAGATTTTATCCCATAAGCTTGTGTTGGTTGTCATCTCTGGGCCATTTCTGTCTCTGGCCAATGCACACAACACATGGGGGTCTGATGCCTCCATGATATTTTGGAACCCTAGAAACTGAAGCTTTGGCTCCAACTTTGACCCACTGCAATGAATCAGGGGGCAGAAGATATACAGGCAAGAGATAGTGCTTTGATGGGCCAGGTGGAGAATGTCAGGGCCTTGGGTGCAAGGCTGTCCCTGGATGGTTGGCTCCTGCCCTGGAAGCTCAAGGCAGAGGTGACACAGAAGGATAAGAACCCTATAAAGGAGAGGTGTGGGCTCTGCATCCAGGCCTGTAGTTGGAACCATAAACCAGCACATAAGTCTCTAGGAGTTAACTTGCTCTGAAAGGGGCATCTTTCAGCATTAGAGAGATGCCAGATACCAGGACAACCTAAAAACAGAACAGGACCTGGGATTCAGGGGGTGCTAAATTCCTAAGGAGGGGTGGCTGAGGCTGAGGTTTTTCTGTTTTTTCCTCCTGGGCTGAGGGCCAGCTTGGCATACTGAGAGTGGCCTGCTTCTTACCACCAGGAGCACAATCCCCTGGGCTGTAGCTCCTGTTTGGTCCTCTCATCTCTAGAATCCCACGAAGGTTATGTGACATCACACCTGTCACTGTGTGATCCTTAGCTTTGTGTAAAATAGACTCCACAACTGAAGATGTCATTAATAGACCCCAAATTTTAACACAGACTCATTAAAAGAACTAGGCCTGGTGTGTCTTCATGACCACCTGTTGAGTGGTATGGAAGCATAAAAGCCAACGAGACCCCATCACCTCAGGTGCTCACATCGCATCTCTGAAGATGGCCATGCAGGCACCCAAGAATGCCTTGGGTCAGGGCAGTAAGGAGCTGAAATGCATAGCAGGTGAGGCCAGGGTAAGGCTGGGACTTGAAAGCACTTTCTGACCTTTATGACAAAGAGACAAGTGAGACATGAGTTAAGCCTTGGGAGAAACATTGTTTTTTATTAGCATGTAACAGGGTGGAGTGGTCAGTCTGGTGTTGTTTCAGGCCACTGGCCACTAGGCTGCTATCTCTGCCCAGTCTATGTTCTTAGCAACATAGGCTGGGCTCCTTCATGCTCCCTGTGGGCCATGGGAGGGACCAGGCTTACAGTGGCCCCCAAGAATGTCTGGCTGACCCAGTGATAACACCACAACAAAGTCCTGTTTCTGAGAAATCTATACTCCAGAGAAGCTCCTGTGTCCCCATATTCTGAGGTGGGTGAGCCAGACTCTGGGCCTTTCAAGGTCTGGCTTTACCAGGAAGGGTAGGTTGCAGAATCTGGCTTTGAGGTCACATTAGGTAGACGTGGTGTTCAAGATGGCTGGGGATCCTTTGTGGGACCTTTGTTGCTCCGAGAACAGAAGGGGAGATGTGGTCAGGATGGGGCTGGCTGCAAAGACAGGATGGTCTCTAGGGCAGCAGGAAGAAGACTGAGCAGTCAGACCTGAGTTTAGAGAATAACCAACCAGTTCAGGCCACTGGGACACACACACACACACACACACACACACACACACACACATGCACACATGCGCCATGGAAGTGGTGGAGTGAGCTGTTTCCATGGTGATCTCAAAGAAAGATGCATATGTATTTGAAGATCTTTGAAAAGAGTCTTCTATGCGTGAAGTCCAGTGGAAAAGAATTTTAAGGTGTCCCAAACCCATCTGGGAGGAAGGATGTATCCTGACGACCCCTGATCTGACCATACCCCAGGGTGGCTAAGGGGTCTAAAGAGGTGGGAGACATAGGCACCTGGGTAGGTTATGACATTCCATCCAGCCTTGGCCCAACAAGACAGACAATGTATGTGCTAGTTTGCTTTCTGTTGCTGTGACAAACACCATGACAAAAAATAACTTGAGGTAAAGCTTTATTTGGCTTACACTTCCAGGTCGCTGTCCATCACCGAGAGCAGTCAGGGCAGAAACTCAAGCAGTAGCAGAGGCAAGAAGCATGGAGGAAAGCCACTTACTGACTTGCCCCTGGGCTCGTGGTTAGCTAGCTTTTTATATAACCCAGCACCATGTGTCTATGGGTGTTTCTGCTCACAGTGGAGTGATCTCTCCCACGTGTGTTAGCAATCAAGACAATGCACACAGACCAACCTGACCAAAAGAGTTCCCTCAGATAACTCTGGACTATACTGAGTTGACAGCTAAAGCTAAGAGTAGCGGGTCTGCCATGTTCTGGGTTGTTTTAAGCAGACACAGAGTTCTCTGAGCCTCAGAGACTCTGGGCTAATGCCCACTTGGGTAGACACCTGTAAGGTTGGCATGGACTTTCCCTCAGGGAGAAGTGGGTGTCCGGAGGCCAAAACTGGACTTGTGGACAGGCCGTTTCTTTTTATGCTCTCAGTTCCCCAAACCGAGGAACTGAAGTTTGAATCCTGTCCTGGAGGCAGACAGACGGCCACACTGGCTCCTAAGCTCCAGATGGAGGAGGAAAAGCCCTCATGGGGATGCAAAGGAGTGCTTTGGAAGAGGAGGACCAGCACCCCAAGCTCCTTGTCTCCTGGGGTCCCTGCATTTAGACTTGCCAGTGTATTTGAGATGAAGGCACCATACCACAGGATGCATCCCAACACAACCTGAGTGGGGTCGGGAAGCGAGTTGCCAATTCCGGGAGGCCAGGCAGGGTTCTTCTGTCCATGTCTAGACTCAGGAACAAGTTTAGTCACAACAGGGACCAAATGTCCCTCCATCTGTGGGCCTGGTCCAAGTCAGAATCACACCCACACAGATGTCAAAGGAGACCAGCATGTCATAAATGTGGGCCTGGAATATCGATGATGCAATAAAATCCTCTTGGGACTTGCTGGACGCAGCTCCGAACACTGCGGTTGTGTAAGTCAACTGACTGTATTCAATGAGGAGGCAGAAAGGTCAGGGCTGAGTCGGTGTGGCCGACACATGGATGGCAAACCCTTTCAGGGTTGGTGGGCTCCCAGCCCTGGTTCTCGGCCACGTGTGCCTGGGTTGTGGGGGGTCTCCCATCCATCTCTGTGTTCCCCACTAGGCAGAAGCTCAGGCACCTGTGGAGGCCTGCAGCCAGGCTGCTTCCTCAGAGAACCCCTGCTAGGTGGGTAGGTCCTGTCCAGGACAGAGGTTGAGGTGGAAAGTATCCAGGTGCTGAAGCCCTGGGCTCTGTCCTGCTAGGTAGAGGTGCTTTGGATGTGGACAGAGTTGGGAGGGGGCTTGCTGCCCATGCAGAGAACCTCACTTTGAGATTCAGACCACTAGCTTTTCTGAAGCATTGCGTGAGGTTTACATCCTCCTGTGGTCTCTCTCTCTCCTCTATACATTTCCCTCAGTGCTTTGTTTCCTGAGATGGGTCTTCTAAAGCTTAAGCTGACCTTGAACTCTATTTTCAGTGTGTGTATGTGTGTGTGTGTGTAGTATGTGTATGTATGTATGTATGTATGTATGTATGTATGTATGTATACCTCATGCATGCAATGCTTGCAGAAGCTAAAAGAGGGAGACAGATCCCCTGAAACTAGTAACAGATATAGCCCAGTCAGGGGTTATAATCCTGCCATGGTCTCTCCAGCAGCTGGAATGGCGGGCCTGTGCCAGCTTTGTTCTCCGGCTGTGGTGTGGGGTCAGGAGGATGCCCTCTGCTCTAGGTCAAGCCACTTACTTCCCCATACCTAACCCAATGTCCAGTTTCAGTGCCATTTATGTCTCACTAAAGGAAGGAGCGTGGGGCACCAAGAAAAGTCACCGCACACTCTAGGTAAGAGGATGCTAGCGGCAAAGGGACAGTTGCCCACCACCACGATTAGCCTGTCTCATACCTGCTCCATCTCCTCACTGTAGCCATGGAGGCAGGGGGAAGGGTGGCTGTGGAAACCACTGTCAGGAGGCAGTCCTGGAGCTCTGCCTAACATGCACAGCCCCAGGCCCTCCACGGAAACATTGTTCTCCATCTGTCCGTTCCCAGAATCCTCCCAGGGGACACATCACTGGGTCATCAGCAAAGATGTCCCTCCAGGGTCTTACTGATGGAGCTCTGGCCCCAGCTTTACCTACATCGGGCAGCTTCCCAGGCCCCCCCTGGGCTGGAGCTGCAGTTGTGACCCATTGGTCTTAGACTGTCATGTCCACAAGTCCCCCTTGGGAAGCCTCTCTCACAGTCCCCAGCTCAGCCTCATCCCCCAGTGCCCGCTGGAGCACCAGCCGGAGGGGTTCCTGAAACCTCTGGCCAGGTGTGCTGCCCAAGACAAAGTAGATGGCAGGCTTGGCTGCACTGTGCACACTGGCCATGAAGAAGCTGAAATGATAGAAGTAGAGGGGTGTGTGCCAGGACAGGTTCTTGGACAGCCAGAAGATGCCAAAGGGCAGGCCGCAGAAGAGGAAGAGCAGGATGGCCAGCAGGACCAGGGTGGGGAAACCCCGGGGCTGGTGCCTCTCTGGACCACGTTCCATCCGCAGCAGCAGGAGCAAGCTGGTCACACACATGGTGCAGCACAGGGCAGCCAGGAGAACTGCCACCACTAACCACAGCATCCCACATAGGTGGTAGCTGGGTGCTCCAAAGAACTGGGTGCAGGCGCCACTCAGCAGCAGGTCCAGTAGCAGGCAGAGCACCCAGATGAATGCACACACGCAGGTGGTCAGGTAGCGTGGGCGGCGGCACAGGTACCAGGCGGGGAAGAGAGTGGCCAGGCATTGCTCCGTGCTGATGGCCGCCAGGAGGCTCAGGCCCACAATGTAGCAGAAGAACCGCAGCATGATCAGGCTGATCTGTACGAATTCAGGGAAGTTCAGCTGGTCCTGCAGCAGCTCAGGGATGATGGCCACCATGTGGCAGCAGAGGAAAATGAGGTCAGCACAGGCCACATCCAAGAGATAGATGGAGAAGGGGTTCCTGTAGACATTCTGGTTGAGCAGCCAGAGGGCCACCCCGTTGCCCAGCAGCCCGCCCAGGCTGAGGAGCTCAGTGAGGGACAGGATGGTCAGGTTGAACGCCATGTCTCCCTGGGTGCTGGGAGAATACGTGTGCACTCTCAGTGACATCGTGGCTGGTGCCTGTGGAAATCGGTGTTGCGTTTCTCTCTCCGAACACCCCTGCAACCATAATGATATTGGCTCAGGAGCCTGAGCCTGCCCCTGCCCACTTCTGAGTACCCAGGCTTGGGAATAGTAGGTGACAGCCCCTGGAGGAGGTGCACACCTCTCAGTTCTGTCTCGTCACCTTACCTCACCTCCCTCTTCAAGGCGTGACACAGAAAGGTTTCTGTCTGTCATTCAAAGAGCCCTTACTCATCCTGCATGCTCTGTGTTTTCCCTGGAGGGCCTGGATGATCTGGAACATGGGGGGAGAAAGAGGGATCCCCTTTGTACAGGGGACACAGGACCTGGAGGGATGACTCTGGAGGCCCTCTTGTGTTTGCCATCAGCATAAAAAGCTCTCAAATCTTCTAGGCCTTTCTGGCCTTTCTGAAACGACCCATAAGGTGTATTGCCACTGGGCTCTGGACCTTCTGGCTGGCCACCATACCTTAAAGGCAAGGTAGGCCTCGCCATCTCTCTCCTTTACCATGTGCACACAGCCAGACAGTACTCCAACCTTCTAGGGACCAGGGAGGCCACTCATGTGTCCCTTTCCTTCCTTGAGGGAGTTGTTTGAAGGCGATGCTAAGCACCTCCTGCCTTCTTTGCCTGAGGCAATGGCTCACTGATGCTGGAGGGTGGAGCTGAAGATCTGGTACAATCCTGACTTCACACTGCTGGGCAGTGCCATTGAGGCAGCTAAACTTCTTACCTCACGAAGAGACCCAGACTTTAAAAGGCCACCCACATCCTACCAACATGGTTCCCTGTCCCACCCATCAACTGGGGTCCCCTGTCTTGTCCCCAGCACCTGTGGTCATCTGTCCCCATCACTGTCTTCAGTTTTTCCTTGTGCTTTGGAGAGATAGGACGGGGCCTTTTTCTCCCCCGAGACTGGCTGGAGCCTACTTCCTGCCTCAGTTTGGCTGGTCCTCTGATCTCCTTTGGATAGTGGGGATGTCACTTCCTACATGGAGATTAAGGGCTCCATTCCTGGCTTTGTGTTCTCTCCTAGCTCCCAAGGCACTGAGGGGCAGTCAATAAGACTATAGGGGAGTGTGGTGGTTTGACTGGAGTCTAACTGGTGGTGCTGGGTTCTCTCAGATCATCCAGATTAACCAGCTGAGTGACCCCTGAGCAACACTCCACAGGGGAAAACACTAACCGCGGCCCCAGGCATTTCTGTTCTTACTGGTGGGGTGAGCCAGTATTTCCACACCTAGGAAGCCTTGGAGGGGTTGGCATCAAAGGGAACACTCAGAGGTGAGACCCCTGACACAAGAACCTCTCAACCACTCACTTCCACACACCCATGCACTGAGCTGTCGCCAGAATCTCATGGAGGCTCTGGCTCTGAAGGATTGGGTGGTCTTCCCAGCCTTGAGGTGCTGCAACCACCCTCCCTCTCCTTTTTCCGGCCTGGCTTCCTCACTTACCTCTGATACCAAGGGCCTCAGTGCCAGTTAGAAACAAGGACTAGGGAGAACACAGTCCTGCATACCCCAGGGAAAGCCTAGAAAGCATGGACAAGGAGAGCACATGGGAAGTGAGGTGGGCAGGGAGAGGAAGAGGAGGGGAGGGGAAGGGGTGGCAGGCTGAGCATGGGAGCCATAACCACACCAGGAAATGATAACAACAGCAACCATATAGGGGTTGCAGACAGGGCAAGGCTTAGCCCGGGCTGGCCAGTGTCCCTTTCCCACTAGACCGCTGTGTGGGGGCTGTGTGGGGGTCACCTGCCCAGCTGGAGGTTGGGGGGTCTCAGGGCTGGGTAGTGAGAAGGAGCTCTGTCAGTGGAAGCAGGGAGAAGGAAGACAATGGAGGAGAAATGTCCATCTTCCCCTTGGAAACACAGGAGGTTGGAGTAGGACCTAGGCGTGGCTCTGCCTTCTGTAGGTTAGCATCAGGCATGCCCTGCCCTGGCTTTGCTCTTGTTGGGGACAGTGAGGATTGAGGACCAGTGCTCGGACAGCTGTCTCCTGGATCTCCTGCTCCTTCCATGGAGTAAGACCTATCCTCCTCTCCCTCCGGGGACACAGTGGTACACAGGGGGCTGATGGGACAGGAGCCTCACCACAGGTGGGGAGAAAGTGCTGTCTAACTCAGCTTCTCTTCTGGAGTGGCCCAGAGCTGCCTGCCAGCCAGATGGCACAGCCCAAGTCAGAGGATGGAAGACAGGCCAGCTGCTCCTCCCCCACTCTCCCAGCAGCCGCACCCCCATCACCCAGAAGACATCCAGCTCCTGGGCCGCCCAGAGCTCTGACCAGTATCCCGCGGTTGCTCACCCTTCTGCGATTCCCTGCTCCACCCTGGATCTTGGAGGAACTAGTCAGGAAATTCCTGGCCAGGCGGAGGCTCCAGCTGCTGCCGGAGCTGCTGAGCTGCAGGCAGGCGCTCAGACTCCGCGTCAGCAGGCTGGCTCCTCAGTGTCACATGGTGTTGGAGGGGACAGGGCTGGTCAGGAAACAGCCTCTCTAGGGACTTCGTTTGCAAGCTAGGTTCAGCTTCTGCTCAGGTGTGGATAGCAGAAGATAACCAGCCCCTTCCTGTAGTCTTCCTGGCAAGCCTGGTACTCAGAGAAAACCAGGAGAGTCAGGGAAGCTCAGACACACCCAGCAATGACCTCACAGGCTCTCTTGTCTAGACTCAGACACCCAGGGGCCCTTTAGAGACCACTTATGTCTACTGATGAAACAGAGGAGCCATCATGTGCCAGGCCTTAGAGACCCTCGGTCTCTAATGAGTGGAGTGTGGAGGCTGCTGGCAATTCCAGGCAGCAGGGTAGTGGGAGTCCAGGTTGTAGCTGAGGCAGAGGACGA
The DNA here is from genome assembly GCF_963924665.1 of Micromys minutus. Taxonomy (NCBI): domain Eukaryota; kingdom Metazoa; phylum Chordata; class Mammalia; order Rodentia; family Muridae; genus Micromys; species Micromys minutus. The sequence goes on along the minus strand of NC_137971.1, from coordinate 55,865,313 downwards.
TGACTGGTGTGTGTATAGTCTCCGGATGAGAGGGGGACAAGAGACAGTTTCGTAAGGGTGAATCCTGAGAATTCAGTTCTCTCTGATCATCTTAAAAACCATGAGTCACAGCGGTGTTTAATGAGAAAATATTTTAGCTCAGGATCTCGAAAAGTGCAGGCTAGCAACTTTATTTCTTACCTTAGTTTGGTGGGAAAACTTTAGATATATGGGGGAGCCCCAAGAGGAACACACAATTTATCAAGTTGCAAATGGTTCCCATGGCAACGATGCCTGTGTTCCTGTCATTTGTGGAGCCAACCTGGAACAGTTTCTGATGGTGACAGTGATTTCTTCCTTTAAGAAGTCTGGGCTGCAAGCCTAAAGTTCTGGCACTTCCCTTCATGATTACAAGGTGGCAGTCACATCCAGGAAATCATGGTGTCTAATGACTGTTGGCAGCTGAGTCCCAAGGGCGCCACCTGTTGGGATATCTCCAGGTTCCATTCCCACCTGCCTTATCTGGTGCTGGAATTCTGTACATCACTGCAAGCTGCAGCTGGCTTGGCTAGCCAGTCCCTGAGAGGTTGTGTCAGCAGGGGGCGCTAGAGAGGTGCAGGGCAGAAGAAGAAAAGGGTCCTATCCAGTCTTGGGTGTGTACATCTTCTGTTTTGTTTGTATGAAAGTCTATTTTAGCCCAGATTGGTCTTGAACTCTTTATGTGGCCAAGAAATCTGATCATCCTGACTGCATCTCCCAAGTACTGAAATTACAAACACCTTGCTTATGTGGTTCTGGGGTAGAACCAGGACTTTGGTCATGTTAGGCAAGCACTGCTACTTGAGCTTGATCATAGCCCCACCTTGTGTTTTGAACCTTCTGTTTCTTTTGCTTTGGCTCTCGTTACTGTCCAAATTGCTCAGCAATTCTCCCAGCCTGGTGGTAGTAGTTGGTTCCAGGTTGTAGTCTTTGTAAAACTTGAAAAACCACTCCTTGTCTGACATTTGAGAGATACCAGCTACTAGCTGGCTGGCTGCCCTCCTTAAAAGCCTGAGGTGTGACTGTGTAGCCTCAAGGCTTCGAATGAATGCTAACAACAGCAGCTCCTTTGAGTCCCAGGCTGGGGATGGGGAGTGGGGTGGGGGATGGGTTGGAAGATTCTAGAAGCTGCTACCTCCTGTAGTTTGAAGGTAACTTCCTGCAGGCCCTACTTTTGCACTGTCTTAGGGTTCCCTTTCCAGTTTGTGTTTTTCAGAGACATTCAGCTCTTGCCTCTTGACTATCCCTGTTAGTGTTGGAATTGTCCTAGGAGTCCCACACAAACATGCCATTTCGCTGGGTCTGGCGGTGCTGTTGGCTTTGACCAGAGTGACAGGGTTCTTGCAACTGGTACGAGAAATGCCAGCAGTCTGTGCTGTGTGTGGCCTCAGGGCTAGTCAGAAGAACAGTCACGATGAACTGTGGGTAAAGCAAAAGGCATTGAGTGTGAGAGTGTCCTGTGACAGCCGTGAGTTCTGCAGAGAGCACGGCATGGGGTCTGGAACCAACAGTGGCTTACGTTACCAGGTATACGGGAGACGTACCAGCCAGAATCACTGGCCCATCATAGAAAGCAGAAACTCAGTAGTGATGTTGAGGACATTGGCACCAGGCAGTGCAGGGCAGAGATCCCAAGAGAATGCACTGGGTGGGGCATGGCTCCCAGCCTCCTCCAGAATAGGTCTCCAGCTAGCGCCTGGGAGGAGGCATTACAGGAGCTCTCCAGGAGAACCCCAGGAAGGAAACCTCAGGAAGCTGTGAAGACCGAAAGGTAACTTTAAAACCCCAGAAAATGGACCAGAAATTTTTAAAAATTTTATTAAAATAAAAATAGTATAATTGGAAGATTGATAGAATTGAAGAACTTTATGTAGATTAACTTCGAAAACAAAAATACAAGTTACCAAGATGGGATGCCTCTCCCGTGTCTCTTTGAAACAGACTTGTTATCCAGCTCTGACAATTGCCATGTCCTTTGAGTGGGCACTGAACACATATTGATGTTCCTGCTTCTGCCTCCCAGACCTGGCGTTTCAGAAATGTTTCACCATGTCTCTCTCTAAGAGACGTTCCCTTGCCGTGCTGGGGCTGGACCCTGGGCCTTGCACTTGCTAGGCAAGTGCACTACCACTCAACTATATGTCCTTCTGCTGTGTTTACTGGCCAAGAGGCAGCTCCCTTTGGAGGCCAGATATCCAGAGGCTGCGGGAGACAACCAACACAAGCTGTGTGCAGACCCATGTGACAGGGCTGAGGACATGGTCTGACTGCTTCAAAGCTGCAAATGACAATGGGAAGTGTTCTCAACCAAAGAGACTGGTATCTCTTTTCTTTACTGATTTACTAAGACCGGGTTTCTCTGTGAAGCCCTACATCCTGGAACTCACTATAGACCAGGCTGGCCTCGAACTCAGAGATCTGCCCGCCTCTGCCTCCTGAATGCTGAGATTAAAGGTGTGTGCCACCACCACCCAGCTAGAAATTGGGATTCTAACTGAACACAAATAATTCTCCATCCACAATGATGTACTGGTAAGTCCACTGGTCCATGAGGCAGTTAAAAAATGAGTCATCTGGACTGGGGAGATGTCTCTGCCTGTAAATGCTTGCTGTGCAGGCCTGAGCTCAGTTTGTGGACTGTAACCACTGAGGAAGGAGGAGTGCTCGGAGGCAGAGGCAGGTCTAGGGCTTGATAGATGGCCAGTCCAGCTAATCATTGAGCTCAAAGTTCAGTGAGAAACTGTCTCTCAAATAAAATGGAGAGCAACTGTGGGAGACATTTAATATTATCTTCTGTTCATCACACCCTGTACACACACATGTACATGGACATGTGTACATGCAGGAACTTGAGCACGTGTACACAGAAAAGGGGGGGTGATTTTAACTTTACAACTCATTCTTTCTTTCTCTTATGTATGTGAGTACATTGTAGCTGCCTTCAGACACACCAGAAGAGGGCATCATATCCCATTACAGATGGTTGTGAGCTGCCATGTGGTTGCTGGGAATTGAACTCAGGACCTCTGGAAGAGCAGTCAGTGCTCTTAACAGCTGAGCCATCTCTCCAGCCCCAACTTTGCAACTCTTTAGAAATAAATTCCATCCATTTTTAAAGGGAGTAGTGCTCTGATATCTACGCTGGTCATACACATTATGAACACAGATAACTTCCGACCCACATCCTCCATTACTGCTGCCTACTAGCCGCTCTGTGGCTGGCTCTTCAGGTACTGAGAGGTTGGACACTGAGACCAGGGTCAGATTGGCAGGGAGCTAGTTTGTAAAAGATGCAACCCTGGAAACAAGAGCTGGGGTTTGGCTGTACTTTTCCAACCTGCAAGATAAGAAGGCGGTTGAGAAATAATCAAGACCTCCACCGGTCTCAGGAGAAGCACAGTTATTCACACAAGCATGGAGCTGGATGGATTAGGCGGTGAAAGTGTTATCCAGGCAACACAGACTGAAAGCTTTCCAGTGATGCTTGCAGGCCTTGGGCTGGACCAGTCTTACAGGGCTTTCTGGGAATGCTGGCTGTTCCAGCAATGATGTTATGGTGACATCTTGTTCCTGAGAAGTCTGCATTGCTAGAACAGCCCCATGATCTCAGGACATAAGTGGGTAGGCCAGGGTGGACACATGTCCTGGGATTTGAATATTTATGGGCCTGCCTTTGCTTAAGGAAAACTGAGAAGGGGCAGTTGACCTCGGGGAAATAGAGGGGGAGGGCTACCACCAAGGCTGGTGGGGAAAGGGGGGTCTTTTGGTGTGGGGTCTAGTGGCTCTGGAGCCAGAAGATAAATTTCAGCTGAGCTAGTGAGAGAAGAGATGTGGCTGGCTTAGGGCAGATGAGGGCAGCAAGGCCAGGCCTGGAAGCTCAACTATTTATTCCACCTAAGGCTCTCACTTGGAGGATCACCCTTTCTGGTTCCAGCATTCTCTGGAAGTGAAAACCAGTAACTATTAGCTTCTGCCTAGTGTTCTGAAAAGCCCCAAGTTAGAGGTTCTTATAAGATTTGAGCTTAGCCCGAACAACAGGGATGGGGAGTGTGGAACTGAGAGGTTCAAGGAAGGGAAAGGGGTCGGGGTTGGGGAGCACTGTAGATATACACCATGGATACAACTCTTCAAGTCTGGCCTGGTGCATTCAGGTCTGTCTCAGATGGGACCAGAGATTGGGGTGGGATCCTTGCAGTCTTTTCAGAACCGGTAGGACACAGGATGGGATTGCTCAAGGAAGATTCAGGGAGAGCTGAGTCCACCACACTCAGGAGGGATGTGACATAGGTAGAGAGGGAAGGAATGAAAGGCTGGAAGGCTGTGTGCAGCAGAGGGGGTCGTTGTCTGGGGAGGTGCCTTTGATCTCAAGCCCGGGATAGAGAAGAGGCTTTATGTGACTGAGTGAGTGAGCAAGAGTGAATGAGTAAGGGCCGAGTGAGCAAACGGGTGAGCAAGCATGAATGAGTGGTGTTCTGGGGCCCTCTGTGTGGCGAAGCACTCTAGCGTAAGAGGTGGTAGTAGCAGTAGCCAGGAGTAGGGTTTTGGGCATTTGAGTAAGCCCTAGTTCAGGAAGGCAGAGGCTGTGATGCAGGAGGGGGATGGAATGTGGCATGTGGTTCTTTTCTGGGCTTCATCTGTCCTACGGAGGCTTTGGAGCCTTGATGTTCTCATCTATAAAATGGACACTCTGGCATTGACTGCTCTTTATATTATCTCCAAGGACAACCAAACACCTAGAGTTCAAGTCTCACACTTAGTGGGTGAAGAAGAATGTACAGATCCTCCAGGTGTTTAGAAACAGCTGGAGTTCTTGTCATGCAGCTCCACTTTCTAGAACTTTTAAGAAAGACTTTATTAATTGATGTTGGCTGTACCTGCAGATGGTCTTCTGTGTTCTGTAGTGTGGTTGCAGCTACACTGGTCTGTGTGTAGATCAGACCTGGATAATGTAGTTGAACTGATAATTTCTGGTTCCTCTGAAAACTCGGTTATATCAGATGATGTTTTGCTGGAGCAGACACGTGAGAGGACATGGAGGAGGCTCTGGTGTTGGTTCACCTTGCATCTAGTTGCTGATCTTCACTTGTCTTGACTTCAAAGAGAGAAACTTGCCAAAAAACTTCTCATGATATGCCATTGCTGATTCGTGAGTGGTAGCTGCCAAGTGGACTAGACTGCAGTTGCTGATTTGTGTTGGTGTTTGCTAGTGGACTGGATTGCTGACAGCAAAGACTGGAATTGCCCCAAAGAACTATTCCTAAACAGGTCCACAATCCTGTTTCCTATTAACTTTCCTTTTCCACTACCTCTGGTAGGAGGTGGGTCACAAGGGAGGTTGGAAGAATTCATTAATAAGAACCCTTATTAAAGTAGGTTTTGAAAAATCTAAATCAATGTGTAGTGTCAACTTTCTCATTAGAAGCCGCCTTGCCTGGGAACTCTGTAGGTCTAAGGTGAAGGTCTACGGCCTCTCAGCCCATGAGGACACCTAGAGACAGTAGTACCAGCTTCTCAAAAGATCTGGAGGTGTCTTTATGGAAAAGAAATTGGAGCCTTGAATTAGGCATGTCCTTGGGGGACTCTCAGGCTCTGTCTTCCCTCACAGACCTTTACAGTGAACTTTTCCCTCTGCCTTGTTTATGTATTTTCCTGTTACTCTGGTAAAACACCACAGCCAAAAGTAGAGAAAGAGAAGATAAGTCTGTTTGGAGAGATGGCTCAGGGGGTAAGAGCACTGGCTGCCAGTTTCAGAGGATCTGACTTCTTATCTGGCCTGTGAGGGCACCATGAATATGTGGTACATAGATATATATACATGCATGTTACACACACACACACACACACACACACACACACAAACACCCCAGGGGACAGATCAGGATCTGGGGCAAGGCTGTAATCCTCCCAGACCACCTCCAGTGATGCACCTCCAGCAAGGCTCTACCTCCTAAAGATTCTACAACCTCCTCCAAACAGCAGTGCCAACAGGGGACCAAGTGTTCAAATTCAGGAATCTACAGAGGAGGACATTTCTTATTCCAACTACCACTGCAATGAACATTTGTGTCAGACCAGGGACTGTTTTACAAGGCAGCCTTGCTCTGTGGGGTGATAGGTGGCACTGAGGTGTCATCTATTTCCATGACCCGAGGATTGTGAGCTACTCATTGTGGATGCTAAGAATTGAACTGAGCCGCCTCCAGCTCATGAATGTGAGTTTTTAACACAGACTATAAACGTCTCTTTCATCAATCACTTCCTGCCTTTCTTGACTCCACTACTGATTCCATGAACAGAGATGAATCTGGAATCACTCTGTGCCACCGGTGACTGTATACTTCATGTGTCCAGGCTAAGGTGCACTGTGGGAAGGCAGAGGCACCAGACAATCATTAAGCAGCCTGGAATTGTGAGGTCAGCGCACCTATGGGCCCCAAAGCAATGGGTGACTGGGTCAATTAGTAAAGATTTGTAATTATCTTCTTGTGGATGGTTCAGAGGCTTCTCAGAAGGTTCTGGATAGACTCAGGTTCAATCTCCTACTGGCATGACTGACTGGGCAACTCTCCCTTGAGTGACCACCTTGGTTTGATCCTTTTGGTCTCTCAGTTCTGCATCCTAGGATGGTCTTTTAGGCAACCATTATCTTTCAAACCCTTGTTTCAGGTTGCTTTCAGGAGGTGACTGGCTTGAGACAGCATTCCCTCCATGACAGTTTCTGGAGTGGGTAGTTTAGACCCACAAGAGGCACAGTGTGGCAGGTTTCCTGCTTTAGAGAACCCTTGTCCCCTGTGGATTCGGGGATGTAGCATTTGTGAATTCTGTGTGTGTAGCTTGCTTTGGTTTTCCCTGCCCTATCTTGTTCCAGCATGCCAAAGAAAATGGGAGGGATGGTTCATGGCTGTGACCTCAGATGTCACATGCCTGTAATCTGCCATAAACAGGAAGTAAGAATTTGTTGCACGTGAAATGTTTTTAAAATGTTCGTGTGAAACATTTTGGAACCTTCTCCCAAATACTGGGGTGGCCTCCCTGTACTTCTGGAAGATCCTGTACTGAATATGTTGTGACAGATATGAGGAAGTTCCTGATATAAACAAGTGTCTTTTGAAGTACGTGGTTCTGTTCCTCTTAACGTGGGGGAAATCCCAAGCAACTCATGGCCCAGGGATGGCTGCTCCCAGAGTTCAGAAGGTAGCACAAAACTTCAGCATGAAGCTGGAACTATAGCAAGCTTCCTAAAATGAAAAGGTCCCATGTGTTAGTGCAGGGTATGGCAGTGAAATGTGTCTTCCTTCCCTTAGGGCACTGCATTAGTCAGGGTTCTCTAGAGTCACAGAACCGAATAGTCTCTATTTATCGAGGTATTTATTAGTGACTTACAGTCTGTAGTCCAATCCCTTAACAATGGCCAGCAGCGGCTGTGAAGTCCCACAAGGCAAGCAGGCAGAGTCCCAGAAAACAGGCAGGCCGAGAGAGAGAGAGAGAGAGAGAGAGAGAGAGAGAGAGAGAGAGAGAGAGAGAGAGAGAGAGAGAGAGAGAGAGAGAGAGAGAGAAGGAGAGAGAGGGTCTCTAACTGTGTGTCCCAGATTAAAGGTGTGTGCCATCACACTTGGCTCTGGGACTTGCTAGTCCCAGATGACCTTGAGCTCAGTGATCTCCTTGTCTTAGTTTCCTAAAATTCATAGCCCCTAAGCCTTAAGATCAAGATCAAAAGTGGGCCTCCCAATTCTAGATTGTGGTTCATTCCAGATATAGTCAAGTTGACAACCAGAAATACCTACTACAGGCACTATCACACAGAAGGAGGTTTTTGTTGTTATTGCTTATGTGTATAGGTGTCTCACTTGTACACATGTCTGTGTACCCTGTGTCTGCCTGCATACAATACCCTTGGAGGCTAGAAAAGGACATCAGGTCCCCTGGGGCTAAAGCTACAGATGTTGTGACCCACCATGTATGTGCTTTGAATTGAACCCTGACCTCTGGAAGAGTAGCCAGCTCTTTTACAAGTGGCTAAATACAATTTTAACCATTGGACCATCTCTCCAACCCAATTTTTATTTTTACATTTATTTATTTTTGTATATATAGGCTTGTGCCTTTGTACCTGGAGATCAGGGGATAATTCTTGGGAGTCAGCTCTCTTTTTCTACTATATAGGACACAAATATTGAACTCAGGGGGCCAAGCTTGGTGGCGAGGACTTTTAGTAGATTTTTCATATGTAAATATATTTTAAAAAATTATATCTAAGCCAGACAGTGTCTTTAACCCACCACTTAAAAGGCAGCAGCAGGTAGATCTTTGTGAGTTTGAGGCCAGCCTAGTCTACATACTGAGTTAGTTGCAGAACCACAAAATTAAGACCCTGTCTTTAAAACGTATTAATTATGCGTATATCTGAGTCTGGCGAGAAGAGGATGTAGAAGCTACTGAGGCTAGAATTACAGGTGATTATGAGACACCTTGCAAGGGTGCAGGGAACTGGAGTCTTCTGCAGGAACTTCTGAGCCTTCTTTCCAGCCTTCAGGGGTTGCATTTGAATTCTCGTGTCCCAGGACACCTCTATAGCTGAGCCTTAGGGCATCTCAACACGCTGTAGTACTGATCTTTCCCCTCTATCCCTCGCTAGAGAAAACACATTCAACATCATTTAACACAGGGATTCACTCTGGCTCTATGCCAGGTCTTCAGCTTTTAAATTTGTCTTAAGATGACCGACCCTCTTGCTACAGAGGACCTCACTGCACTCAGGCTCTTTTCCTGGATATCACACAAGTCACAGCTGGGTTTATCATACACATGGCCCCATGCTTCACCTCCCCTGGCCCACTGTCCATCACTGCCTTGACATCCCAATGCTGCTGGGAATGACTCCTGTCTCTAGCCCTGTATCCCTGACCTTCATCTCTTCCTCTACTGCCCCTCCAGAAGCACATGAGACTTAAGATGAGGTAAAGGATTCAGGCCAATTTATGCAGTGTCTGACAAAGCTATAAACCTACCGAGAAACCAGAGGAAAGCCCAGCCTACTACGCAAGCCAAATGAGAATTTCCAGGAAACAGAGGAGGGAAAATATCAGAAACGACCAGTGGGCCACAGAAGAGGTTGAAGGACCCTAAGCCGAAGAGACACACACAAAACCCCCCCCGAGCCAACCTACATGTGATCCCACGTACAGTTCAAGACCTGCCACAAGAGGGCCCTGCCCCTACACAGCTGGGCAGGACTCAGCTCAGGGACTAGTGGCTGCAGGCCAGTGACAATGGTGTCTAGAGCTGGGCAGCATGCCAAGGTAGAGTAGAGCACGGAAGTAAAGGTATCTGACTAAGACTCCCTTAACCTCTGTGCTGGAGGTGGACATAGATGGGTTTACAGTCTTGCCCTCAGCTTCCTGTCTTATTCCATAACCCTCCCCTCAGGTTCGCAAAGCCTCACCTGCCCTCTTCTGCTTCTACAAGAGGGATAGTGTCTGTCTAGGCTGAGCATTTAAGCCTCATCCTAGCAGGAAATCTATGCCATATTCCTGCCTGCCTCTTCCATCCTGGTTAGTGGGATCTGCCTGAGAAATAAAGGAAAGGCCCTGAGTCCAGAAAAGGGCTCAGTTCCTCCCTAGCTTCCTCTTCTGCCCTCCATGTTCCCACAGCCAAGGACCTGTTACCTCTGAAGCAAACCTCCCCTAACTTCAGCCTGTCTGCCAGGAGAGACTGTGACAGACTCCCCAGGGTCCTTCCACCTAAGTGATGGGAGCACAGCTTCCCCTGTTGGACATTGGTGATTAAAAAGTCACAGTAGGGAGGTCGAAAGATGAAGCAGCAATTAAGTGCTTACTGCTCTTACAGAGGACCCAAGTTCAATTCCTAGTAATCACATCAGACTGCTTATGATTACATGATTCCCTGGTTCCAGGACCTCCAACATCCTCATTTGATCTTGGCAGCCACCCGTGCCTGCACAGAGTGTAATACATACATTACATACATACACACACACAGACACACACACACACACACACGCACACACACACACAGAGGAAAATCTTAATTAAAAAAACATTACACTAAGGACCTCTGGGGTAGGTGCATCCATTGTCACCTGACAACCAGTGTGTGCCCATCAGGGACCGACAGGCAGAGAACTCCGGACTCACCAGGGGCTTCAGCTTGGCTTAGTTCTCCACTGCATGTATCCTGCTTAAAATGTGGTCTGTTTATCCCTGCTGGTTCTTTTGCCTAGATCCAATCCTGCCTTTCACCTGCAGTGGTTGCCACGGTGACCCCAGCTTCTGTTTTGTTATCTTTATCAATAAAGACTCCTACACCTTCTATTGTTTTTCTAGCTTTGACTTCTTTGATATCTTGGGAATTCCTTGTCAACCCTCTGTGGTTACTAACCTAAACACACACACACACACACACACACACACACACACACACACACACTGCTTTGTGATGTGTTATGTATATTCTGATAGTTAATATTAGTAATTAAGATTGGAATAAAAGAAACTGTTTGCCTTGGCCATGTTATCAAGGAAAGCGGGATTGTCTGGCACACTGTTGCCACTGAAAAGCTATCTATACCTTGTGAATATACTGTTATTCAATGAACTCTGACATTGCAGAATAGACACAAATATGTTCATCTTTGTTTCTGATATAGCAAGTAGCCCCTACTCTACACTTGAATAGCAGGAAAAATATAAGCCTGTGAGCCAGGCAGAAGATGCGGCTGCGTGTGGACAGAGGGACAGATGCAGGAAGAGACCTGGAAGGCCCTCTGGACAGAGGAAGAGACCAGATGCCATCCCACATCAGCACTGCTTCCAGACCAGGCAGGTTCCCACGGGATAAGGTAAGGGTAAGGATAGCTGGCTCCCACTCACATGAGCAAACTCAACAGAACATCCAGGTTCCCGCAGGTGTGGATGGAGTGGGATGGCCTCTCATGTGTTTCCGGCTTAAGATGCCCCTCCTTAGTCAGAACCTACATCACAGTTCTGCTACACAGGCCCGACCCCACAATGGGGCATCCTCTAGCCCATGATGGCCATACTCACACCAGAAAGCACTGTGGCTGAGCAGTGTGTCGGCACACTTTATGCTCAGTGGTTAAGAATGCTTGTTACTTTCAGAGGACTGGAGTTCGGTTCCCAGTACCCATAGCAGGTGGCTCACAACTGCCTGTATCTGTAGCTGCAGATGATCTCATGTCCTTTTTTGGCCTCTGTGGGCATACACACACACACACACACACACACACACACACACACACACACACACATGTATGTACACATAAATAAACATATTTTGTCTTAGAATTGTATTAGTTCTATTCTTATGTGCATGTTTTTTTTTTTGTTTTTTTGTTTTTTTTGTTTTTTTTTTTTGCCTATACTCATTCCTATGAAGCCACACTAGCTGCTTTCACAGAGAATCTAGCTGCTTTCACAGAGAATCTGGGCCCAATTCCCAGCACCAACACGGTTGTTCACAACCATCTTTAGCTCTAGTCCTAGAGGATCTAATGCTCTCTTCTGGCCTCTGTGGGTACCAGGCATGCATGTGGTACACAGACATATAGGTAGGTCAGAGACCATATTTATAAAAGAATAAAATATATCTTAAAAAGAACTTTTTTGTTTGTATTTTTTATGTCATTAGAAGAAATCTCTTCCTTGAAATGTAAACAAAACCTGGCTTCAGGTGGGCTGTGTCAGGGGCCACTGATGATTTCATATTAGGTGTCCCTGGGGAGGAGCTGTTTCCATATAGGTGATGGATCTTCAATGTGCTCCAGGTTCTGCTCTTCCAGGGTCTGCGATGCTCTCCTCTCGAGCTGTAGAACCTGGAGAGAGAAGCCCTTCAGTATTGTCTGCATCACCCTCCAAAGAGCCAGCTGCTGAAACTACCCACCGAGCCCATGAAGGCTACGAACCACCCAGGGATAATATATAGACGGCACAGGGGGAAGGCGTGGCACGGGAGAGTGCCTGGTGACCACTGTGGATGGTGGGATTCCAGGTGCTTCTATTTCTGCCCACTGTGAAGTCACACAGCATCAAAACCCCTTGCTGATCTATGGAAACTGCTGCCAATTGGGTCGTCATGGTAGGTAGAGTGGCCAAGTCCTTATTGCTACTGAAGAAGCCAGAGCTTAGTGTTAGAGAGATAACTTAGTAGATGAGAGCACTTGCTGCTCTTCCGGGGGACCTGAGTTCAGTTCCCAGTACTGATGCCAAGCTTTTGTAACCCCAGCTCCAGGAGATCCAGTGTCTCCAGCCTCCATGGTCATTTTCCTCACAGGTGCATATCTATATACATAGGTGCACACAACAGTTACCAAGAGCAACAGCAAATTAAACAGAGCCGATGCAGCTCCCACCCTGCCCTGGGTGGCTAACGTGTTCCATTCTTATGACTCAGTGACAGCAGGATGCAAAGACAAAGCATGCTACATCAGCTACACAGGGTGCAGTCTTGCCCAGCCAGTGGGACACAAGACATAACATCCTGACCTATGTCTCTCAGTTTCCCAGTGGCCTCCACCTGCTTCCCAGTGGCCATTCTTCCTCCTACTGACTTCCACTGAGTCTTCTGGGTTCCTGGGGGTGGCTTCAGGGGTTGTTACCAAAGTCAGCTGGATACAGAGACATTCCTTTACAAGGAGAAGCCTGGAGGGTTTACTAGCACCATGCCAGCCTTCTTTGGCTAGGGCATTACTGACCAAAGGGACACGATGAGTCTCTCAGGGGTGGGGAACCATCTGTCAGTAACCCTGCCTTTTCCCCTGAATGTCAGAAGTGCTGACCCCAGCTCAGTCATGAAGACCAGACCACAATGACTTCCACCTAACAGCAAGGAGGTGGGAAGTACACCTTGCACCCTTGAAGTGCATGCCAGCTACTCAGGGATCCTTGCTACAGCCAAAGTTCCTGCCAGTTTCTTCTGGTCCCTTGGGTGCAGCTGTGCTGAGCAGCTGTCTCTCTTCAGCAGAGCAGAGCCTGGCTGGGAAGGAGCTGTGTTTAAGTTGCCACCGTTGGGTGTTTTTACTGTGGTCTTAAGAAAGGGAGGGAGGGAAGGAACTAAGTCTGCTTTAATTAATGTCGTGGCACTTTTAACCCTAGTACTCTGGAGGCAGAGGTGTGTGTGTGGGGGGGGGGGGGTCTCTGTAAGTTTGAGCCCTGCACGGTTTACACAGCAAGTTCTATAGGGCTACATAGAAAGAACCTGTCTCAAAAATATGTACGTCTGTGGTTGTGCATTCCTTTAATCCCAGCACTCAGGAAGCAAACATAGGCAGATCTCTGTGAGTTCAAGACCCTTCTAGTCTACAAAACAAGTTCCAGGACAGCATGGATTGTCACACAGAGAAACCCCGTCTCAAACACCAGACCAAAGCAAACCAAAACTATATATGTATATCTGTGTGTGTATACATACATGCATATAAAATAAAACAATCCATGCCATGCCATTTTGTATTTTAAAAAGTTTTTCTCCTCAAAGGAAGCCCCTGTATGTTCTCCCAGGCACCACACACAAAGCTCTCTGGCTGTGCCTACCTGGTTGTCAATGCAGTGGAACTGCCAGGGCCACCTCGTGTTGTATAGAAAGGGTCTCAGGTCAAACCTGTTGTCGTCAGGACTGTAGTTTTCAGCATGGTAAGCTGGCGTGAGGGTTGTCATCTTGTGTCTGTTTATGGAGTACTTTGAGAAAAATCGCTTCACCTTCTCAGCCACCTGGTGGGCAAACACGGGTTTCTGGTTAGAAAGGCAGGAAAGCCTCAAGGCTGACAGCCCTGCTTATGGGGAAAATAAGTGGCCAGCAGGTGCCAGCCCTGCCCCTGGCTTTTCCTGACAGCAGCATGGAGATGCATCAGCTCGGCTGGCACTGGCTGAGCTACAGGACCGTGGAGGCAGGCCAGCCCAGAGCTGTGCTCCAGGAGGCCTCCAGGTGGGTTTATGTGCCCAGGAAGTCTTCTGTCCGAAAGAGACCTACTGTATTCTGAAGCCTCTGTAATGCACCAGCATACCTGCATGGCTGGCCCATACTTGGTTAACTTAGCAGCCAAGAATCCCTAAGCTAATAAAGATGAAAGGTAAAAACTGTTATTGGGTGTGAAATGAGCTTATCATTTTGGAGTCACGCCCTGTTGGCTCAGCCTGATGTCACATGTGGCTTCACCTGTCTTGGTGTACAGCAGTCTTTCCACATGTTGAGCAGTTTGCAGAACATGCTGTAGGGCCCTGCCTTGGCGACCTTCCGGAGCCTGCCGAAGACGGAGAGTTCTGTGTACGTCATCCCCATGTCTTCCTGTGAGGACAGAAGTATGTTCAAAATGCAGTGGGGTGATGCCAGGAGGGTGCTCACAGCCTCTGCAGCTGGGAACCAAAGATCCAGGGAGGTGAGGCTCCACTGGGCCAGAAATCAGTGCCCAATCAGGGATCTCAGAACTTACCGGGTGACAGGAAACACAGGTTTGGAGGATGACTAAAAACCCTGCAAGGCATGGGAGGTGGCTGACTCTACTCCAAGGTTACTGGAGGTAGAGACCCTGCTGTGAGGAACCTGGAGTGCTAGCTTGCTGTCCTCATCTTCTCTCCCCTTTCCTCAGCCCTAACCACAGTGAGAAAGCTAAGTCAGAGTGTCTGAGGTCAGTGATTCTGTCAGCCCGACTGAGCCAGGGGCCTGGGGCAGGAAGGTCTCCTTTTGGCAGAAGGACCCAGTGAGAAGGGGAGACATATCTACCATTATTACCTCATCCACCTGAGACACCTGCCCATCGGCTAAGGGCTCCAGCTCTGCAGTGGCCGGTGCTGACAGGATGCTGCAGGGAGACATGCCGAGTCGGTCACCAGGGCTGCTAATGTGCTCATGAGCTCTGGCAGGACATCTCACCCAAACTGCAGTTGGGATGGCCATGACTAGCAAGGCTCACTCATGGTCCTGGGTCTTTATGACCCAGAGGACAATGAACCAAGGGCAGTAAGAGCTGATGAGTACAGGGCAGGGACCCTCCACTGCAGGGATGTTGGGGTCAGAAGATGTAGCAGGGCAAGTATGATGGGGTAGTCTGATACACTGCAGGACACTTGGGAGGATCCCTCGTCAGTGCCTATGAGATTCCAGGAACAAACTCTCTTTGACAAGCAGAGAGATCTCCACATAATACTGGAGGTCTTCTGTGGCCAAGCCAGTCTGTGAGTGGAGCAAGGACACAGACTTTTCCTGGTACCAGGAGCAATGCTGCAGTGGCCCTACAGGCTGATAGGCTGTGATGTCCTCACCAGGAACCCAGAAGATCAGGCCTGTCAGGTACCAGCACAGTCTCCCTGCCTTGGGACAGCAGAAGAGCCAGTCTTGGAAGAAGTGTCAGCTAAGACACTTAGAACTGTGGGTGCAGGAACAGAAGTGGAAGGACAGGGCACAGGGAGCTAAGAAGGGTGGCTAAGTAGGGCAAGCATGGCCCTGGTGGCTCAGGAGTCACAGGGACACTGGCAGGAGCACTCACGTCTGCAGAACAGGAAGCTGGAAGCGCTCTGCGCAGAACTGGACAAAGGCTCTCAGGTCCGTCTTGCTGATGCCACCTATGGGGTTGATGTCTGCACTGGAGCAGTCATACTTGGTCAGGTAGCCGAGGAGACTGTCAAGGAGAAAGGACAGTGTCCTCATGGTTCCTGGGGTATTGAGGGCTATAGGGCATACCAGTGCTAGCCAAGGGTTCCCTTCTTCCCTTAAAGTCTGGAGCCCAGCACAGCCCAGATCCTAGAGGAAGCCATTACAGTTATATTGCACACACTGGGTGTGCACCTGTTTTGGCTCAGAAAACTTGGGTACCATAATCAGTCCACTTGAAACAGCTTATCTAGAAGGCCAGGGTGAACTAGGTGCAGCCAATGGACAGAGGCCTCAGAAGGGAAGACAGGACCTCACACAAGTGTACACTCAGCCTGGTATAAAGCTCTGATCTACTACGTTAGATCTGAGACCTCACATGCCAATAAAGGTCCCAAAAGCTAAAATAACTCCAGACAGAGATGGATTACAGGGTGAGCTTCAGAAGCAACCACAGGCCTCCTCAAAGAGAGTAAGAATTAGAGAGCCAAGGCCACAGGGTGCCATTGAGATGCTGATGGTTGAAGGAATTCAGGGAGGATGAGGTTGGTGGTAAGGAGAGATCCTTCAGAGGCTTGGGGGAGGACCAGCAGCAGCCTCAGCACTTTGAGGGCTTGGAGCAGCTACCCTGCTGTGACCTTGAGAACAAACAACTCAGAGCTTACATACCTCCCAACTCACCCACTGCCACAGCTCTGTCCTAGGCCACTGTTACCTGGTGAGACCACCCCATCTCCCAGCCACATAGGAGTTTTTGCGGACCTAGTGACTCCAAGATAAACTGGCAAATAGAGATGAATCTACTAGCCTCAGGTCAGTGTCTTCAGGTCTTCAGGTAGGACAGAGGGATAGCATAACTGTGGTGAGACTCAGACTGCCACCAGCAGAGACACATCAAGGCCCTCATCAGGGCCCATAACACATGCTGATCTCCTTGTCATGCCTCATGGACCCTGGTGGGACTCTGGCTTTGTTCCTTTACCTCCCATTCAGGTGACACCAACCAACAGCCATGGCAGCCTATAGTGCTCAGGGCCATTGTTCTGGACTCGCCCTGGCCTTCAGTTAGCAAGAACACACCCACCTCACCCTCACTCACCTATGAGTCACCCACAGGCTTGGGACAACAGCCCTCGTTCAGAAGGCAGCTTGGCTAATGTTGGAAACGCAGGATCATGGGCTCCCCGGTCCCTCCCTGATGGAGGTTCCTGGGCCCAAGTCATGTCTACAAATTACATGGGTTGTGCTGAAGCCCTGCATTTCTTCTGGGAGTTGAGATTTCTGGCAGGTATCATCATAAGATACCTGACAGCCTGGGTTTACCTGTACCCCAAATACTGAGTGAGCAGGAGGTGACCCTTTACACCACCTGCCAGCAGCATGTAGAACTGGATGTTTCTCAGAACATCACTGGGAGTAGGCGTGGCAAACAGTGCCAGGCTGCTCTGTCCTACCTGACGCTGCTTCCAGTCTGTTTGCAGTAGAGGCCACAGCCCCAGAACAACTCTATACCAAGTCCCAAGTCATCAAAAACACTCATGGAACTTATTGGGCCCAAGATGCCACAGGTAGTACCCATCATCCTCTGTGTGGCTCATCATTCTCTCCAAGCTCCTGAGTCACTTGCTCCTCTTGGCACCATCTCTTGGGGGAAAAAAATCATCTTTGGCCAAAAAACAAAACCAAAGCTGGGTGCCACGGCAGAGGGATGGCAACCCCATCATGCTACGGCCTCCTCCTCTAAACCCCACCCTGACTGGTGGCTCTTTCCCAGCCTTCCCTGAGAAGAAAAGAACAGTCTTGGGCTCTGGGGAATGGCCCTGTAGGTAAAGCATTACCTAAGGAAGCACAAGGACCTGAGTTCAGATACCCAGCACCCACATAAAGCTGGGCACAACGGTACCCATCTGTGATCCCAGCACTCCTATGGAAACAGAATTCCCAGAACCTTGGACGGCAGCTAGCCTGGAGTACACATCAGTGAACAATGACAGCCCACCTCACACAAGGTAGAAGATGAGGACTGACACAGGAAGTTGTCCTCTGACCTCTACAAGCATGCCATGGCACATGCTGGACACACACACACACACACACACACACACACACACACACACACACACAACCTGTTAGGTGTGGTGACACAATCCTATAATCCCAGTTCTCAGAGGCAGGAAGATATGTGTGTGTGTGTGTGTGTGTGTGTGTGTGTGTGTGTGTATGGATAGATGGGTGGATGGAGGTATATGTATGGGTAGGCAGATGGATGGGTGGTCAGAGTAATGCACGGACAGACAGGTGACTCAGCTCATGACTAGACAGGCAAAAAGACGAATACATGAAGTTTTAAAATTCCCAATGTGGGTACAGTTAGGAGGTGTGGTGGTTCACCCAAGGGAAGTGGGGAAACCGAGCCTGAAAAGGGGATCTACCAGTGTCCACTGCTGGGTCAGAGGCTGGATGGATTGTACCTGGAAACAAGAGAACCACCGGATATGTTTTAAGCAAAGAACAAGGGGCTCTGTCTTCCGTTCACATAGAAAAACAGCCATCTTGTTTGGAAAACTGTTTGCAATGATAGGACCTTTGATGAATGGAACAGGAAAGGAAGAGGAGGGTCCTAGCATGGCTGACAGGAGCTGGAGGTAGACCAGAGACAGAAGCAACCTGAGCTGGAGGAGTTCGTGAGCTGGGCTGGGAAAAGATTGAAGTATCTTGCTGTGCATTCTGGATATCCTGATATTACTGGGAGACTGTCTTGAAAGGACCAAACTTCCATCTAGAGACTTAGGGTGCCCAAGTCCATCCCAGCCACACGCACCTCTCATCCACATTGGCAGATCCAAGCACAAGAAGACTTCCTCGAGCACCCCGAGACCACAGGCTCAGCTGAGCAAACAGGTAGGCAAGGACCATCCTAATCCGAGCCTGGGTGAGGGCAAAAGGAAGTTATCCTGTGCTAAGACCCAGGAAGCAGCTACACTACAATGTAGTCCCGGCACAGCAGCAACCAAGCTAGAACACAAACAGGTTGAATCAAGCTGCGCTGCGGCTGCGGCTGCGGCTGGCTGAGCTGTGTGGAGAGATGCCCCCAGGCTCCCCCACACCCATCCACAGTAGGGTAGCACCAAGAGTGATGGGAGGCCAGCACTGAGTAATGGTGGCCAGGAAGATATTCAGGAGTACCCTCCACACCATTTACCACTGGAGAGGTGGCCATGCACACGGGGCAAACAGAGATGCCATGCCGACACCCCAAAAGACAAGTCCTGGAAACCTTTTCTCTTCTTGTTGACACATGGCATGTAGGCTAACCAAGGCAGCCCAGAGGTGGGGCAGGCCAGCCATGCTACGCTTCAATGAAATGCACAGGTCCCCACATACACCGTGTGTGGTCATGCTCTGGCACACAGCCTCTGCAAGGCTCAGATGGGCACATACTCCCACACACACTTTGCCGTGCATGAGCATTCACAGACCTGTAACCCAAAGCACGGCTGTGTCTCTAGTAGACTTGCAGAAGGTTCGTCCTGCACTGCCCATCTCATCTCCAGGCTCCTGTCTTCCATGACCTTGCCCTTCACATCTTTGTGAGGACCAGAGTCAAGCTCAAATGCCTACCTGAACATTCTGCAAGGCCAGGTTCTCCCTGCTGCTCCCTCCGTGTACTGAGAACCGAGGGAACTTCCCAGTCACCAGGCTGAAGATACCCAAGACAGCCTTCACAGCAGTGTCGATGCTCAGACTGATGTGGTAGCTGGAAGAACAAGGAGGAGCGGGGTCAGCAGGTGTGCTAACACATGCTCTTAACTACCTTTCAAAAACATTTCTTGGGCCTGGGTGTAGTGGTGCATGCCTTTAATCTCATCACTTGGGGAGAAAGAGGCAGGTGGATTACTGAGAGCTAGCTCCAGGTCAGCAGGAGCTCCACAGTAAGACCTGTCTCAAACAAACAAACAAACAAATTCCCTTGGGGCTGGAGAGATGGCTCATTAATCAAGACTGCTGACTACTTTTCCAAAGGACCTGGATTTGATTCCCAGCACCTACATGGGGGCTCATAATCACCTGTAACTCCAGTCTTAGGAATTCAATATACTCTCTCTCACATGTACATACCTATACTACATATATAATTAAAAAATAAAGTAAAAACATTTTCTTATCACATGTATTGCAGGGGACACACATTCCATGGCATGTGTCATGTCAGGTCATGTGGCATGTCAGAGAACTTTTGGGAGTGGGTTCTTTCCTTACAGCATGTGTTAGGACCCTAGGGATTGAATTCAGTGGGTTCTCTCCTTACAGCATGTGGGTCCTAGGGATTGAATTCAGTCATCAGGCTTGGTGGCAAGCGCCTTTACCTACTAGCCCTCTCTTTGGTCCTCTAATACCATCCAACAGCATGAGACTCAACCATTGGTCAGCACAGTCACAACACTGTAAAACCATTACTTCTTGCCTTCTACTTCTAGAACATTCCACCCCAGAAAGAAATCCTGCTGAGTATCTGCCACTCTCTATTCCTACCTGCCCCACCTTGACAATCGGCAGTCCACTGTCGGGACTAACAGATCTGCTAGGGACATGCCCAGCTGGGTAACTCACGGAAGTGGAGTTGTGCCATGGCCTTTTGACACCTGCTGTGGTTTCCCCAGCATAGTTCCAAGGGTCACTTATGCTGCAAAGGCACTCCAAGCCTTTTTACCTCAGAGCAATACTCCACAGTGTGCATTGATGGCATTTTGTTTAGCCATTTATCCGTCAATGGGCGCCTGGATCATTCCCTCCTTTCGTTACTATGGCGGGCTGACAACCGGGTGCATCCCATAGAGGGAACTGTTTGGACTTGTAACTCCTTTGGGCATAAGCCCAAGAACAGAAATGCTGGTGGGAGGCTTTTGGCCGTGTGACAGGAGGTAGAACAGAACATTCTGGATGAGGCAATCACACTTCTTGGAAAAGTCTCCTTCATCTTCCCCACACAGGCTATATGTCCCAGCTCTATGGTTTTTCTGTTAGGAATCTATGACCTGCATCTGCACCTAGGGGCAAGGCTAGGTGATGCATGTTTATGCATAACATGCACATGTATGTGTGGCGTATACCTGTGAACTGTATAGTCTGGGGCTCAGCTGTACTGTTTACTTCAATTCTGACCCAACCCACAGCAACATTTCATTCAGCTACCAGATGCACATGAAGACACTGCAGACACAGCTCTGACCTTTGCCATGGCAATGGAGTCCTACCTTCCAATCAGCTGAGCCAGTTTCGTGGCCCTGCTGTGGGTCTCCTGGGAGGAGTTCTCGCTGGCCATGTAACAAGTGGTGAGCAGCCGTCCGCAGAGCTCCCGGGGATCCCGGGGGGTGTAGCTGCTCTCGTCCACCAGGTTTTGGACGTCTGTCAGCACTTGCTGATCTGGAGCCACGGAGGTGGGATGAGAACCACTATCTGCACAGAGTCTTAGCCTCCCTCCCAAGTGCCCATGCAGCTAGGCAACATCTTCCAAGGGCTAGCCTCTATCTCCATGGGGCTTCTACAGGTTCTAGGTACCCTGGTCTGATCCTAGGCTCCCCCATGTTAACTTTAGTCCATCTCTAGATCCCACCCAGCTACCCCTGGTCTGATGTTAAGGTCACAATCCACCTCCCACAGTCCATCTCCCAAGGTCCCTTGTACATAGTCCTAAAAAAAGAGCAAGTCCCTCTCCCAGGAACCTGCACACTGGCCCCTGTTCCCACAGAGCTATCTGTGTTAACTCAGTGCTCTGCACAGGGCTAACTGTGTTTTGTGCCGGGCTAACCTGCTTCTGTGCTGCTCAGATTATTCTCAGTACCACTGCCCCCATGGAGGAGTAAGGTTGCTGTTTCCAGACCCCAAAACCTGTGTCCACCCTTAGGGCTGCACTGTTGACAGACAGTGGCAGGCAGACAAGGCCACATCATCTAACTGCTATTGCTGGCCTGGGTTGGGACTTAAGTGGGGCAGATGATATCTATTCTCAGCAACAAAACCTCCCTCACCCACGGTGCCCACGACCTGGGTTTATCCTGTTGTCCCTGGTTCTGAACCTGACACCTTCCTCAGATCAATGGACGTCAGGTCACCTACTTCCGCTCTTCACGGCCTCACAGACCAGGCAGCACATGGAGTAGATGATGCAGGCACTGGCTGCACTGTCCACGCCGCCACTCAGAGGCAGGAAAAACCCCGCCTGGAAGGGGCCAACCAAGTACTGTGTGAGCTGAGCTGCAGGTAGGCGGTGCTCCACTTAGTCCTCACCCAAGCACAACCCTGTGAGTCCTAGAGCCCTACGGGAGCACAGGATTCAGTGCCATTCCAGGGGTGGACAAATGGCATGTGACTGACAGAAGTTTCCTAAAGGACAGGATACACTGTTCTGGGTCCCAGGCTATCTTTCTGATCCTAAGATGAGCACACATCAGGAGACGTGGCAGTTCCTCCATCTCTTGATGGCTCCCACACCACCAGTTTCAAAGCAACCTTCATTCATCTGGTCTCTGACCAGTTCACATACGTTTCCCCCAAAGAAAAACATCATTAACCCACCCTGGACTCACACAATAACTAGCAGAACACATGGAGAAAAAAAACAACCTACCTGTTTGCTCCGTCGAAGGAAGTCCCAGAGCCAGCAGGCAGGTCCGAGGCTGCAGGAAATGACAGCATTGAGTCTGGAGCACTGAGCCTGGTGCACTGCATGGAGCCCCCAGAAGGCAGTGCAGAGATACAACCCTGGGCTTGGGCTCTTGTCAGGTTACCTGCTATAAGCACTTCATGTCAACTTTGGTATTTTAGCTCTGAAACAAGTCTGGCGAAACTCCCCAGGGATACCTCATGTAGAATTGGGACACTGAGGTTTGGGATAGTGCCTCAGAGGTTAAGATCATAGTACAGGGAGTTTACCCTGAGAAGAACCTGGTCTCATCAGCCATAGCATTTTTTTTTCAGACAAGTCTCACTATGTACTTCTGGCTGTCCTTGAATTCACTATGTAGAAGCCACTGAAACTCTAACGCCAATGAAGCATAACACCCACCCTAGTCAGACTTTCGGAATTCTTGCAGTCCCCCAAACCTGACAAACCTTGGTGTCCACACAGTAACAGGATCTAGGCCCTGAGGGTGGGCACCCACCTTATCTCCTCCTCAGGCCTGTGGTATGTCCACTCCACAGGCTCTGACACCGGTTCCAGCAAGTCTTCACTGACCGAAAGGGCAAAGTCCACAGTCACCTGAGGGTATGGGCTCACCCTGGTTGCCTGTTAGGGGAGACATTGGGACACAGCGACAGCTGCAGTTTGGAGCCTTCACAGGTGAGACAAAGGACTCCAGCAGCCATCGGAGAAACAGACAAGCCCATGGGGAAGTGGGAAGGACTGAGCAAAGTTGACAGGCGCTGACAAGTGCTTGCAAAGGCGGAGAAGTTACTGAGCTTTTCCTGAACAGTGGGAATGGGGGGCGGGGAGCAGCCACTCTGGAGAGCAGTCCTCCTCAATAGCCTGAATGTGAGGGCTGAGTGTGAAGCAGAGGATTTACTCCCAGGACACACCCAGGAAAAAGAAACTTATGCTCACTTAAAACCCTGGAGGAGTGGGTAGGCACCCAGTAGTATAGCCACTAAGTAGAATCCCACTGTACCCTGCCTGAAAAAGAGCTGAGCCCCATTATGCTTCCACATGGTGGACTCCAAGGATGCTCTACTTAGTGAGAGGAGCCAGGCATACAACAGCAGATGTGGTGTAGCACTATCTCTGAAGATGTTCCCAGTGTTACAGGCAGAAAGCAGACCAGTGGTGGCTAGGGATCAGGGGAAGGGAACAAACTGACATGCCTCTGCATGGTTCCACATGCTTGCCCCATGGGCTTGGCCAAGCCCACAGCATACCAGGCCAACTGCAAGGCTTGTCTGAGCTGGTGTCTCCCAGGGTGCTTACCTCTAGGTTCCGAGATGAGATTTCTGCCCTGTAGCTCCTGACATCTTCCAGGTCCAGCGTGGCAGTGAGAACCTCCTGGGTGGGAAAACAGAGAGAAAGCAAAGGATTGCTGTCTCATGTGCATGGGTCAAGCTTTTTATGACGGAGGCTAAGCTCCCAGCAGGGTGAATGGCACTACTGCCCTCCTGAACCTTTTCCTCTTTAAAAGGAAAAGTATTTTATTTTTTGTGAAGATTTATTTATTCATTTTATGTATTTGAGGGCACTGTAGCTGTCTTCAGACACACCAGAAGAAGACATTGGATTCCATTACAGATGGTTGTAAGCCATCATGTGGTTGCTGGGAATTGAACTCAGACCTCTGGAAGAGCAGTCAATGCTCTTAACCACTCAGCCATCTCTCCAGCAAGTATTTAATTTTTATTGACAAATATGTGTGTACTTGTGTGTATGTGCATGTGAATGCAGTTCCTGTAGAGCCCAGAAGAGGGCATCCTCCTAGTACTAGAGTTACAGTGATTGTGGGAGCTGCTTGACATGGATACTGCTGTGACCAGAACTTTCTTCAGCTGCATCGGTCGGCTGTCACCAGCACCTGGACTACATTTATATATTTCCCAACACCTTATCAGTTATAGCAGGAGACACAAATCTGTCAGTAACTTAGGGTAGAGGTGTTTCTTTTTTACTCGACAGACACACAGAAAGCAATGGCTCCTTTTCCAACTCTGAACATAGTCATTTATAGATGGGATGGCTGGAGCCACTGCAGCCATCCTATGAGCAGAGGAAGATGGGGGAGGGGACAACATGGAGAGCAACATGGAAGCCAATACCTGCATCTTCCAGGCATTGAATATACAGATCACCAGCCCCTAAAGATTGCGTGTCCCCTGAAGTGGATTAGTAAGGTTTGTGCATGGCTGTCCTCTGCCTTCCGGCCCATCTGCTCAAGAACTGTGGTAATACTTCCACTCTGTCCCTTGCCTGGCCGGCCTCATAGGCTTAGAAAACCCCATCCCATGGCAGGTAAGAGGTCTCTGTGCTTCCCAACACTCAAGGTCCAAGTGGAGTGTGATGGTTAATACTGCTTGTCAACTCAATACTATTTACAATCACCACGGAACCAAATCTCTAGTCGTGTCTCAGAGGGAGTCTCTAGATTGGGTTTACTGAGGTAGAAAGATGTGCTCTGAGTGTGGTTGGCACCAGCCTAGAATGTTTTCAGCCTCTGAGACTTACTGCTGAGTAAGCTCACCCTTTCTAGTTCTTTCTGAACTCTGGCTGGCTGATTCAATTCAGTCATTCTGGCTCAAACTCCTCTCCAAGGTGATTCCATTTGGTTTCTCTGGGCTTCTCCTGAATTACTCTACTTGACCTCAAACTAACTCTGTCCATGTCTTCTGATCTTCTGGCTCCTCATTCTCTGGCTCATTCTGTCTTCACCATGTCTCTCTCTCTCTTTCTCTCTCTCTCCCTTCCCCACCCCCAAAGAATATCTGCCGTGTGTTTTGTCACACTAATTAGGAAAGTTACTGATGCAGGGAGGATAGGGCTTAGACTGGAAGGGTTTACTTTGGCCCATGGTTTGAATGTGCAGTCTATCATGGTGACAAGGCCTGGAAGCAGGAGAGTGAGGCAGCTGGTCATAATGTATCCATAGCCAGGAAGCACAGAGATAAACGCTGGTGCTCAGCTTCCTTTCTTCTTTTTATTCAGTTTGGTTCTCCAGAGGCTAGATGCTTTCAGGACTAGGCCTAGGTTGGCAGATGGAGGTACTAAGATGACAATTCTATCAGGAGAATAAAAGCAACTTTTACAGCCATATTTAGCATGAATATTTTCTGCTGTTCTATGTTCAGCCAAAACATGTCCTAAGGGGAATCTCTCCTCACATTTAGGGGAGAGGGAGCTATACACATGGGCTCCCCAATCCCATGCTTGGCTCCTTACCACGTCATCCAATGAGAACTGGGTGCCCTGGGCAAAGATGCTCCCGTTCATAGCAATCATGGCACAGCCATCATAGTAGAGCCGGTCACCATCACAGCCCTTCTGGTTGGCTAGCAGGTAGATGCCACCATTCTAGAAGAAATACAGGTGACAGTACAGTTGTCAATGATTGATATAACCTAAAACTGCCACTAGCATTTTAAAGGATACCTAGATGAACCAGACTGCCATTCTAAACCTGGTCCCAAGTTGCCATTGGCATCCAGACTCTGACAGAGATGGTAGATACAGGAAGGGACACAAAGTCCCATGGCTCCAATTCATGTGGTCTTGCCAGATGTATTACAATTTCCTTAGAATTAAAACATCAGGAAGTCAATAAATTACAAGTCTCAGGAAGTTCCTAAAACTCACCAGATGAACAAGGCCCTTCTTCTACATGGTAACATGAACAGTTATGACTGCTAAGAGGCTCTCAGACCAGCTAAGCTGCCTGGAAGAAATTTTCTGACCTGTCAAACTGTCTGCAAGTTGTGAAGAGAACTCCAGGATTCTAGCTTTAATGAGCTATTGATGAATTTTGGTGATGCAGCTGCCTTTGATTCATCCCTGCTCCTTTCTGTAACTCCTCATCTACACTGCTGGGTAATTCTAATGAACTCATTGGTTTACCATGCTGAACTTTGGCAGTATTGTTACTTTGGTCTCTTGGTTCCCTATCTGGGGTTAGTAGACCTATGTTGGGTCTTCTCAAGAATTGTGTCACATGACATCAAGTATCAGGCATCCCATAGAATATCCACTTTCACTTTCCCTCAGCTCTTAGTGCCGTGCTGCTGACCCTATCTGACAGTGCCACTGCAGCTAGAGAAGTATGATGGTACAGCATTGAGCTTTGAGGCCACCAGAAGGACTGGTGACCTTGGGTGACCTCTGTGAGGGCTGGATGTTATCACCCACCTATGCCCATCTTCAACCTGGGACATGTTTATCTGCACCAAGGATTAACAGTAATGCTCCACTCTGTCCAAGGTCAGTGGCAGGTACATGCAAGTGGGTATGTGTGTCCATAACAACCACGGACATGAGCACACCCTGGTTCCCTGTTGCAGCAGTATCAACAGAATCTGCTTTGAATGATGGCAGTTAGGACCAGGTGATAACAGGAAGAGGAGTCTGGGAGGGACTGGCAATGGAATACAGCTTGCAACCACAGCCTTAAGTATGTACCAGAAGTGGCTGAGCCCTGCCCCAGGTGCCATTACTCCTGGGGGCTTCCTGATAAACTTCTAATTTATGACCATGCTCTACCCACCCTGCCCAATGCCTACCTTGGAGGTGGCCATGGTTACCAGATCCACTCTGGAATGGGCTTTGCGTAGCACATGGTGGCTGCCCGAGGCATTAGTGATGATCTCCACACCATCCAGGCCCATGTCAATGTGGGGACTGTGGAGAGTCAGGTGGAGTGACTGACAGGCTCCTGTAGCCCCTTAGCTATCTATCTGGAGGGACCTGACCCTCCATGGTTAAGGACATGACTTCAGGAGGCTGCAAGCCTTGGGTCCTCCCACTGGCTAACTCAGGGTGGGAAATGGATGGCAAAGAGACGGCTGACCTTCGTGGTGTCCAGAGTTCCTCACAGATCTCACTCCCAACACAGGTGTCCTGGGTGGCCAGTACCACATCTCCAAAGGGCACAGTTTTCTGCAGTGGAAAAAGAAAAGACCACTTTAGATCCCAGTACCACCTACTGTGCTACACACTGGTCTGATTTCCTGAAGGCCGCCACACTATTCCAGGCTCTCCCTAAGGCTTTCCTTCCTCATGGAGGGTGTGCCCCACCCCAGCATAACACTACTTCTGATCCCAGGCTCTCCCATTTCCCCACTCTTGACTACAGGCCACACAGCCTTACTATGGCTACAACAGGCCCTTTCCTCCACTCCGTCCCCTGCCACCAACAATGTCACCATTCACCAAGGCTGCAAGAAGAGCCACAATCCCAGGCCCACAGCGCAGGAAGAGGGACAAAGCTCAGAGTTATGCCCACCACCAGCTGGTTGTCTGTGGTTTCTTAGAACTGTCCCTGAATCAGAGTCTACCCCCTCTCAGGCCCAACTCCTGCAGCCTGGCTTGTAATCAGACCTCCAACACTCACCAGGGAAGTTCCACTCTGCTTCCCACCTGCCCAGCTATGCTCTGACTCTACCAGAGAGCTCCTCTTTGTCCCACCCTCAGGAAGCCCCGGGGAGGATGCACCTGCTTTGTCAGATCCTGTAACATCCGAGGGAGGACATACTCCTCAGTTTGTCTGAAAGGAAAGAATCAAAGCATGGCAGAGCTGAGATGTGTGGGTCTGAGTTCTGCCCTGCCGCTGGGTACAGCCACTGGGGAGGTGAAACACAGGAAGCGCTTGACTGTGCTTCTCCCACACTGTGGCTGTCCGATGCTCAGGGGGTGGGAAAACACAGTCTTAGATGTGAGAAAGCTCAAGCTGGAGAGCAGTCAGGAAAGCCCCAACTGCAACAAGGCTGGGACCTTTGTGGTCCTCAGACCCTTGGACATCCAGGCGCTGCTCAGAGTCACTAAAGAGCAGAGAACAGAAGAGGTTGGCAAGCTGAGGACTAGCCCTGAGGGTGGGGATGGAGGTAAATGTCCTTCTCTTGGCAGCAGTTTTGGCTGGGAATGCAGAGAGCCCTCTACAAGAGAACTAAGCTATAGTTCTGTAGGCAAAGAGCTTCTCCATGCTCCTCAAGGCAGTGGTAGATGAGAGACAGTCCTTGGTTCCAAACCGTTTATTGGTTGTTTATCATGGAAAATGGATGCCTACAGACTTCTCAGGGTGGACCCAAGGTTAAATACCTTTTGCAGGGAGTAATGTCTAGAAAGGAACGCTTATTGGCTAAACCCTCAGGGCCTCTAGGTACCTCATTAGCATAGAGAACTCTGCACCTATGTGACCACAGGTCACGTGTCCTTAAGTGGGAAGTATGGCACATGTTCCATGCCAGAAATCTAGCAAGGAGCAGGAAGCCCCCTATCATCTCAAGTGTGTACTGAGTTTCCTGGGAACTCAGACCCGCTCTATGTTACCAAGCTTCCTGGCATGGTTTACTGGCCCATAGATAGGGGGTCCTGGGAAACAGGAACCACAGCACAGGCACAGGCCTTCAGATGCACAGCCAGCCTCCCACACAGAGGCCTATGACAGCCTCATCCATACAGAAGTATCTCTGCCTCTCAGTGTTTTCTGAGACTGGGGGTTGGAGGGACAGAACTGAGATCACCATTCCAAGGGAGAAATCAGGTGATATTCCCAACCAGGAAAAGTCTTGTGTTCACTCACAGACATGACCACACCCACCATACCAATGATACAATAGAGTCACAGCTCACCACCTTTGACAGGCAGAGTATGTTTGCCACACACATCTTTGGTCTAGGGAGTCTCAAAGATCTATGCCAGTGAACTTAATTAGAAAAACATATAAAATAAAAAGCTGACACTTTTAACTTCAGACAGGTCACTCCAAGCACACTGCTTAGACAATGAACACAGACTTTTCTGTTTGCTTTCTGTGGTGGTTTGAATTTTGCTTGGTCTAGGAAGTGGCACTATTAGGAGATGTAGCTCTGTTGGAGGAAGTGTGTCACTGTGGGAGTGGACAAAGAAAGCTTCCTCCTAGCTGCCTGAGAAGCCAGTCTTCTCGTTGCCTTCTGATCAAGATGAAGAACTCTCAGCTCCTTCTTTAGCATTATGTCTGCCTGGATGCTGCTACACTTCCTGCCATGATGATAATGGACAAAAACTCTGAACCTATAAGCCAGCCCCAAATGAATGCTGTCCTTTATAAGACTTGCCTTGGTCATGGTGTCTCTTTACAGCAATGAAAACCCTGGAACAGAAGTTGGTACCGGGGACTGGGGTATTGCTATGATAGGCCTGACCTTGCTTTTGTTTGGAGGAATGTGGATCTTGGGACTTTGAAAAGCAGTTGAATGCTTTAAGTGGGGCTTAATGAACCATCCTAGTAGGAACACAGAAGACACTGTTGCTGAGAGTGATCTGAACTGTGGAGGCCTACTGGCGCTAGAGGTTTCAAAGGATTCTGATGCTGGTTAGCTGGAGTTAAAAAATTAGTGATGATTAAGAAGAGACCAGCATCACTGAGGTGAATCCGGGAAGTGTTTCCTGAGAGCTCAAAAGCATCTGTGTTTCAGAAACAGCCAAGGTTGTACAGCTGGACTTGGTAACGTAAGAATCACCCAGGTAGTACTGATTTTGAAGGCATGAATGGATGGAGCATGGAGATCAGCAGAACCTTGACACTGTTAGAGGGCAGGGCAGACCACTGATAAAGATGCAGCCTCAGTTGCAGTTGATGGCCCAGGATTGAAGGGGTCATGCAAAGGAGTTGAGGCTTGGCACCACGAAGAGAGCCTATAAGAGGCTATCGGTGAAGCCTAATTGAAGCAGAAGATGTCATCGTTTTGGAGATGCCAGTATCAAGAACAGTAAGAACAGCAGCAGCACTGCAGTGGAGTCAACTAGACCCTGGAGTGCTACAGAAGGAAGAGCTGGAGAAGTGACCTAAGCTCTTTGGAGGACCTTAGAAGGTCATATGTAGACCCCAGACATTGTAAACAGGTGTAAAACGGAAACTGTCTTGGAGGTCCCAAGATGTTAGTGATGCCAGAGCCATGGGATACCTGCCAAGGAAAGCTGCTAATAAGGAGGAGAAGTTTGTTGCAGCCAACAAAGATGTAAGGAGTTTGAGATCTGAAGAGCTCTTTGACGTCAGACACGGAGATGCAGAGTCTAGAGTTTGCCCAGCTGGATTTTGGTCTTGCTTTGGTCCAGTATTTCCTAACTATGAAGTTTTGGAATAGTAATGTATATCCTGTGATGTTGGAGGTATGTGATCTGCTTTTCTAATTTTTATTTTGTAAGGGATTACAGTTAAGCAATTGGATGAATCTCAGGAGAAACTTTGAACTTTTAACATTGTTAAGACTGTTACAGACTAT
Organism: Micromys minutus; assembly: GCF_963924665.1. NCBI lineage: Eukaryota > Metazoa > Chordata > Mammalia > Rodentia > Muridae > Micromys > Micromys minutus. The sequence goes on along the minus strand of NC_137971.1, from coordinate 55,834,727 downwards.
TGGGCTTTTGAAGTTGGCCTAAATCTATTTTGCAATATGCTATGGCTTGATGTGGTCCCCACAGACTCAAGTGTTTGAACAAGCTTATGGGGTCAGGGAGTAGGATATGATGATTTCTTTATGCCTGACCCAGGAAGTGGCACTATTAGGAAGTGTGGCCTTGTGGTGATTTGAATAAGAATGGTCCTTGTAGGTTTATATATTTGAATGCTTAGGGAGTGGCACTATTTGAGAAGATTAGGAGGTGTGGCATTGTTGGAGGAAGTGTGTGTGGGGGGGGGGGTGTGTGTGGGAGGATGTGGAGAATGGGCTTTGAGATTACAAAGCCCAAGCTAGGCCGAAGGGGCTCTCTCTTCCTGCTGCCTGTGGATCTGGATGTAGAGCCATCAACTCGTTCTCCAGCATCATGTCTACCTGTGTGCTGCCGTGCTCCCAGCCACGATGACACTGGACTCACTTTCTGAAACTGGAAGCAAGCTCCAATTTTAACAAATTACCATAGTGATGGTGTCTCTTCACAGTAATAGAACACTGACTAAGACAGTAACTTAAAACACAGAGCAGGGCTTCCCAAATGGGGGCATCTTGCCCCTAGGAAACATTTAATAAAGTCTGGAGTCTCATGTAACCAAGGGTAATACTAAGCACCAGGAGGAAGGGTGTGCACAACCATGCCTACCCATTTTAGGGGTAATTTTGGTTAATAAACTCTACTCAGAGGTTGAGGTACCTCTTACCACCATATACTTACTGCACAGGACAGTCCCCCAAACCCAATAAAGAATGACCTGCTCCCAAAGGTCAAATGGACTATGCTGAGAGTTTTGCTGTAAAGAACAATTTGAGACACACTGTCAATGCACTTAAGAGTGACCAGTGACCACTGACCGCTGACGGAGGTTTTATGGTTTCTTCTGGTTTTGACAGCATGCCATTGACCATGTCTGAATGACAGGAACAGTCCTCCCCACCTTTCCAGTCCCCAGTGCTCTGTGGCTCACCTCCCAACTGAGGCTGCATGTGCTGAGGACATTTAGTGAACACTTAGTGTGTGCTGAAGAGCCTGCCACTCACCGGCTCCTGGTCCAGGGGGTGAACCAGCGCAGTTCCCGGTAGTTGCCTTCGTTGGCCAAGGCCATCTTGGGTCTGATGAGCAGGATCTTCCTATAGCAAGTGGAAAAGAACTGTTTACACTGAATGCCTGGGACAAGCAGGCTACTGTCACAAAGTTTGTCCATAGGATAAGGTAAGACTACTGAGCTGGTTCAAGACCAGGGCTCTGAGCAAATCTCTTTCTTTTCTTTTGTCCTTTCTTTTTTCTTTCCTTCCTTCCTTCCTTCTCTCGGCTTAAGCTTTCTGTTTGGGGTGGGGGAAGAAATATTCCACAGCTCCATCCACCCAACATGTGAACTTTGCTGTAGGCTGGTGTGTAGAGAGTGGTTTGGGGGGGGGGGGGCATGGCAAGGAGACTATCCTCACCTTTTCTATTATCCTGGTGGGAAGGATAAACAACCCAAACAAACCCAACCTTGAGTCTCCTCGTCTAGCCTGAGTGAGGCTGGCTGAGTCCCAGAGAGGAAGAGTCATAGGAATTGCTGGACCAGTATGCTGTGCTAAGAGGCACCCTACAAGGTCTCCCCGACAAGGGCCAGGCAGAGGCATGCTAACTACCCTCACCTACCTGTTGAGAAAGATGACTCTGCAGTTGTAGCGAACATTCCGGTGCATTATAGGCCTATAGAAAGGAGGAAGGATGGTTGTCTGTCTTGTCACATGAGCACAGCAAGCAGAGGCAATGGCACTAACTACAGGGTCATGTGTTCTTTTAGTGTGTATACACAGGTGCACACCCACACACACATGTGGATAGCAGAGGTCAACATCAGAGGTCCCCCACAGGACAACATTAGAGGTCTTCCTATTCAGCTCCATCTTAAGTTTGTCAAGATTAGCCTATACTTTTAATTTTGTGTGTATGCATGTATGTGCACAAATATGTGGGTATGAATGCATATTTGTCAGTGCATTTACGTGCCCGCATCTGTATGCATGTGTATATGTATGAGGCAAGAGGTGTCAGATGCCCTGGAGCTGAAGTTATCAGGTGGATGTAACAGTACTGGGACCTGAACTAGAATTTACAGAATATGCTCTAACCACTAACCCATCTCTCAAGCTGCACTGCTTTATTTTTTGAGGCAGGTTCTCTCACTGAGCCTGGAGCTCACAGACCCTGACTCAGTGATTTCTCTATTCCACCTCTCAGCACTATGGTTTCCAAACCATCCTGATGCACGTGGCTTTTTACATAGGTCCTGGAGATCTAACTGGGATCCTCAGACTTGCACGGCCAGCCCTTCATTAAAGCTCAGAACACACACACACACACACACACACACACACACAGCTCCTGGATGCTTTGTATTGGTATGATGCTTCCTTAGATCCTTGGAAAACCAATCAACACTCTTTTTTAGCTTTCATATTAAACTAAAAGTGTTCTGAAACAAGTCTCCTTGGATGTCCCAGAGCTTAGGGTGACTGCTTCAATCACTGCTGGCCTCTGTCACCTCCTCATCTAGCCAGAGGCTCCCCTGCCCTTCATCTGTCAATAGCCCTTAGGCCTAGTCATGGTTCCTGTATGGCCACCACGAGCAACTGATGTCACTGAGGCTTCTAGTTCTCTCTCAAGCCAAGTGAAGCACAACAGAATGGGACTGGTGTATTTTGGACTGGGCAATAGTGTGCAGAGTACACAGTGCACACAGATGATTTACGAAAAGCAAGGGTTTCATCCCCGCACTCTGGAGGTGGAGGCAGGAGGACCAGATGCTTGATGTCAAACTCAGCTACATAAGAACCAAGGCTAACCTGGGTTATATAAGACTCTGTTAAGCCAGCCACCTGAGTTTCATCCCCAAGGACTCATGTGGTAGAAGGAGAGAACTGACTCTTAACAGGCTATTCTTTGATTTCCACATGCATGCTGTGGTATGTAAGCATGCACAACAACATATAAAATAAAGACATTTCACAAGAAACTAGAAAATACATAAAAACAAAAATAATGAACTGAACCAAACCAAACAACAACGAAAACAACCAAAAAAAAAAAAAAAAAATAACAAAGGTCTTCTAACTAACAGAAACCCTTCAAACAAAAACAGACACCACAGATCACGAACAGAGGGGCACATTTTCAACTTTAACCAGGAAGGGAAATAAATAGCAGGCAGTACACGAAGGAAGGTTTTCTTCATGTGGGGACAGGCTGTCGGCCTTTCACAAACAAAGAACTCACCAACCAAATAAGACAGTTGTCTACAGAGCTTCCAATCCAGCTAATTTCATAACAGTACACAACAGCCACCGGATAGGAAAATGCTGAACTCCTTGGGTGATAAGAACAAATCAGGGGCTGAAGAAGAGGAACCATAGTGTTCAGCCTGTGCTGTTCTTGCGAGGCCTACTGACAGGGGGCACTATGCAAAGCATGGCCAGACACACACTAGAAGGTTCTAGGCCAGTGAGCTAGATGGCCCCAGACTTGAGGAACCCATGTCACTTGACACTTCATGGCTTGCCTGTTCCCCTCAGAGGGGCAAGGAACTTGCTGCCAAGTCAGCCCACCTGAGTTCCATCCCCAAGGACTCACATGGGGGAAGGAGAAAACTGGTTCTAACAGGTTATTCTGTGATTTCCACATGCATGCTGTGGCATGCAAGTATGCACAGCAACACACAAAATAAAGAAATTTAACAACAAAAATTTGAAAATTTCAAAAGCAAAATCCTGAACCAAACCAAACAATAACCCCCAGCTAGGGCTAGGGGTTGTTGACAGATGAAGGGCGGGGTGCCCCTGCGTGATCTTTGGGAGGATGTATTAGGGTAGGAAAGTCTCTGATTGGGTGTGGTGGCAGCAGATGAATGCAGCTGTCCCAAAACTCAGCATGTAGAAAAACGAGTGGCAGGATGCACATACAGCTCGTGTTTGTGCACAGTGTGTTCATGGCAGAACTCAAAATCGGCTTCCAAGAGCTCCTGCCTTGGGGAGGTTAAGTGGCCACAGGGCCAAACAAAACCCACATTCAACATCAGGGTTTTGGTGTCTCACTAGGACTCCACACCCGGAATGAAGGGAGTGTTGGGTGCAGGACACCCTTGCACTCGCCTTTTCTGAGCTTCCCCTTCCGCACCTTCGCGCTGGCACTTACATCCCCACATCACAGATGATGTCCTGAGTGACTGGAGAGTCCAGAAGAGCAGCCAGAACTTGGAGCGAATGCAGGAGAGTGTCCGATTCGTGATAATGATCCCAGCATCCATAGCCACTGAAGAGAGAGGGAGCAGGCCAGTGAGGGGCACGAAGGGGCCCAGGGATACCAAGTTGAGCAATTAGGAATAATTCCAATGAGGGGCACAGATGCTCTTGGATGGTATGGGAGACCGAGCCTTTGCTAGAGTCGGGATTCTATGGAAAGACATCAGACTAGTGAAGCAGGTGGATCCAGGAGGATAAAGAAGATGCCCTGGGACTAACATGAGAGTGGGAGGTATGTGTGTGTCTGCTTCCCTTATGTCCACACAACAGAGCAGTGGCTCTCAACCTTCTCAATGCTGTGACCCTTAATACAGTTCCTCATGATGTGGTGACCCCCAATTACAAGATTATTCCGTTGCTACTTCTTACTTGCAATTTTGCTATTACTGCGAACCATAATGTAAATACCTAAAACAGAGCCCCAGAGCAGTCGTGACCCACATGTTGTGAACTACTGCATGAGAGCACAGGAGGGAGGAGGACAAAAGAGAACATTCTGGAACCCGTGGCAGACAGGGAACTAGCAGAGCCTAGTGGACAGCTGGTAGGTACCCCCAAACCAGAGAGGAGCTGCAGCTGGTGAGAGACACACGAGACGGTGGCCCAGCAAGACAGCAGACGGTGTCAAGGCATTGTTCTATTCTCACAGAAAGGGCACCAGGGAGAGACCATTAAAGATGCTGAGACTGCAGAAGGAAACCTCTTCATGGACAGAGAGGAAAATGAAAAAAAAACCAAAACCAAAACAAAACATGGACTTAGCGAGATGGTTTACTGAGTCAAGGCACTTGCCACCAAGCCTAATGGTTCAGATTTGCTCTCCCAGACTGTACCACAATGGGGGGGGGGGGGGGGAGAAGGAAGAGAGAGAGAAAATGTGCAAGTACACAGATAAATGCAATATAAAAACATTTAAAGAAACTGGAGGGATGGCTCAGTTGCTCTTGCAGAGGACCTGGGTCCAACTGCAGCACCCACATGGTGGCTCACAACTATCTGTCTCATAGCTGTCCATAACACCAGTTTTCAGGGCATCCAACATGTTCTTCTGGGCCTTTGTGGGCACCGGTGATGAAGAAAGATGTGTAAGCAAAACGTCCATACACATCAAATACATAAATCTAAACATTTTTTTAGTTAGAAAAGAAAATGAAAAGCTGGGGAGGTGTGTCAGTCCACAGACCCACCATGTTAAATGCCACAGGGGCCCACCGCACACAGCTCTGGGGATGGAACTACAAAATCAAGCTGTCTGTAGAATGAATGTCTGCTACAGGCTGTTCCCTGTTTCAAATAGGTACCTTTATCATTTCTCAGCGTTTTGGCTAAGCTCAGTTGCAAAGAGGCCACCTTGCACGTGGACTAATGTTGGGGAGACAAGCAGGCTTCCTGGGGCTTTATACAAGATACCACTCATGGAGATTTAATACACTCCCCCATGTCTGCCTCTCAGCACCATTACCCTGGGACAGAGGAATATTGGAGGGACACTGAAACGTCAGCATCAGGGAAGGTGAAGCAGCCTGGCTTTAAATTCAACCCTATTCCCCTATTTGGCCACCTGGAAGCCTAGAGCTATCCAGCCTCCCCCACCTTCCCTGAACTAGGCCCACTCTCAAGTTGCTGCCATCCTAAATGCATTCTTTTGCTCTCCGTACTGCCCCATTTCTTCCCATCTGTTGTTCCACTACCTTCTCTCCCAGGGGCAGGATGCTGGTGTGCTTAGTCATACCATATTTCTAGTTCCGGTCCAAGCCTGTATCTCGCACCTTTGCCTTTGGCAATCTGAATACCTATCCGGAGAGAGAGGGAAGGAGAAAGAATTCAGCAGCTAGAATACATTTTAAGGTAGAAAAAGCAGGCTGCTGTAGTAGATACAGCCAAAGCCAGGCTCTAACCCTCTGTAGCCCATTCTGTTAACAGCAGAGGACAGCAGACACCTCTACCCATGTGCAGGAAATCAGAAACAGGGAGGGTAGGGCCACCTTAGCATTGAGGAGGGTAAGTCACACCTTGGTGGGTAATCAATAAGCAGACACCCAAATTGGCTATAAAAAAAAAAAGCTGTAGACAGGATGTGAAGGGATGGGATAGTGTCCGCATCTAGCAGCCACACCAGGTTGAGAGCTGCTGCCAACATGCAGGCCAGGCAGCCCACCTGGACCCCGAAGACATATACTCTGATAACAAAAGCAGGTCAATATACACTTTAAAAAAATAAAAATGCCTGGACTAGCCAGATGTCTCAGTAGGTAAAGTCACTTGTTTGTTGGTAAGTCTGACAGTCTGAGTTCACTTAGACCAGTGGTTCTCAACCATTCTAATACTGTGACCCTTCAGTACAGTTCCTCATGTTGTGGTGACACTCCCGTCCCCAACTAATTTTGCTGTTACAAACCATAATGTCAATATCTGAGATGCAGGATTTGTGACCAAAAAGTCATTTGACCTTCGAAGGGGTTGTGACTCACAGGTTGAGAACTGCTCACTTAGAACCACATGGTGGAAGAAGACAACTTGACGTCTGCAAGCTGTCCTCTGACCTCCACGTGCATGCAATGGTGTGCATATGTACATGCAAATACTGCATTTGGGTTTTCTTGCTTGTTTTTTTTTGTTTGTTTTTTCTTTGTTTGTTTGTTTGTTTTTCTATTCAGCCTTCCTGCAGAGGCAGCTCAGCACGGACAACCCAAAGTGGGGAGTCTGCAGCTCAGCACAGAGTAGCCCCAGCTCTATCTTCTGTGGTCAATGATGAACTGACCTGAATGTCAATAAAACAGATATTCAACGGCAACACCCTTCTTTGAGCTGAGGCCTCGCTCTTTACCTGCCTTCTGGGTTCAGTATGTCTTCTTCCTACGCTCATCTATGAGAAATAGCCTCAGGAACCCTAGAACACAGATCTCTAGTCTTTGCAAACACTCAGATCTCGCGGAAACAGTTCCAAGAATGTTCAGCTCTGCCCCAGGGAACCTTAGAGATCCACCAGATCCTAGAGGATGGCTGAGGGCAGTGTCTGCTGGCAGGGCACGTCTATCTCCACTCTTGCCTAGCTTCCTCACATGTCCCCCAAATTGGGAAGTCACCCTGAAAGCTCACCAGGCATTATCCTTTTATTTGTTCCTATGCCCAGCGCTGAGTCTCTCCTGGGCAAAGCCGGCCTTGACTGCCATATCCTACTCATTGTGGACTTTGATTTCTTCCTGTCTCCCGCCACCCCAAGACTCACTCTTTAAAATCCTCTGGAAATTGCCCTCAAAGTCCAGGGCCCACTGATTGAGTGCACAGGTGGCCACGGTCACTTTCCGGCCCATCCTGGTTGCAGGTTCTAGGCTGGGATGGTGTAGGAACGGAGACCCCACGGAGGCTACTAGCCCGACTGTCCGGTCCACGCCTGCGTTGCGTAGTTTCCTAAAGGCCCCTCCCCTCAGATCGCCATAGGCCCGCCCCTCTGTCGTCAAAGCCCAGCTTCTGCACGCACACCCCCCCTACACACAACTGCGCCGGCGCAATGCCTGTCTAACCCGGAAGCCCTGTCCTTTCGCCCTCCACAGCCACACCCCTTCTCACTTTCGCACAGCGCGCCCTTCCGGGAGATCCCGCCCCCCTGCGCAGAACGCCTGAACAAAGCACCCTTTAAAGTAGGGTCCCAAGGAGCGCCTGCGCAGGTTGTCTCGTCCCGCTATTGCCTAAGGTCAGAGCGCAGAGCCACGCCCACACTAGTCCTCTTCCCTCCCCCACCTCCCGCCGCGATCATTTCCTTTGCCCTTGCTACGTCCTGAAAGGCTTGTTCTCTGCCACCAAAGGTGGTGCCAGGTTCGCTTTCTGTCGCTGTGATAAACATGTGGCCAAAAGCATCTGGGGAGGAAAGGGCTCACTTCACCTTATCAAAGAGGATCTCTGCTCACCGGCTTGCTTTAAGGCTTGCTCAGCCTGCTTTTTTTACAGCACTCTGAACCACTAGCCAGGGCCAAGCTCTTCCACGTCAATCATCAGTTATGAAAATGCTCCACAGACATGCACAGGCCAGTCTGAAGGAAGCGATTCTTCAGTTAAAGTTTCCACTTCCCAGGTGTGTTCAGTTAGTTTGTGTCAAGTTGACAAAGCTCTTGTGTCTGCACACCGTGTGCGTGTGTGCTGCTTCTTTGGCTTACAGCACTCTGGATTCCTTGTGTATCAACCGGAGCCCTTTCTGGTTCCTGTCCCTCCTGTGTTGGGTAACCCCAATCACGGTATACACAAACTTCTCTAGGTCTGGTCCCTCCTCAGTCATTTTTCCTCAGACCCAGAGGAAAAGCCCATCCAGACCCTTCAGGCTGTGCCAGGAAAGAAATTCTTAGAATGAACCTTGATAGATGGGCTACAGCTTCTGCTAGACACCTGTCAGAGGAAGGGCCGGGCCGGTGTGTGACACAGCTCTGAGGGCAAGGTTTCCCCAGTGTAAGTGTTGCAGCTCTGAGGGAGTTTCCCTGGCACTAGGAAGCTAAGGAATAAAATACCACAAATCACACTGCATCGGGAACCTCACACAAGAGCTCTATTAGGAAAGACACAAGAGGGTGGCTGCCTCTGCTCAACCTAAAGGCAGCAGAAAACTGAGTGGGAGGCAGGCTTTATGGGGGTTTTTCAGGGTGGAGATTTCCAAGGTGGGAGGTTGGTGGGATTTCAAGTCTTAAGCTTGGGGAAAGCCCAACAATTGGTGGGACTTCAAGCTCATGGATTGGTGGGTGTTTGAGTTTAGGTACTAGGGATTTCAAAACCCAGAAGTGAACTTGGACTTTTTACTGTGACTGCACACACTAACATTTGGCAGCATAGAAGCAACTCTCAGGGGCCTGGGAAACACTCTTAAGGAATATCTGTCTCTGTGGGAGGACAGTCCCCCACTTTAAAAACCACCAAGCAACTAATTTTACTAGCCTGGACTCAGGCAAACTGAACCTGTAGGAGAAAAGATCAGAGCCCTCTTCAGGGTTCGAAAACCTACGAAACTCCACCAATCCCTGAGCAAAAAAAAAAGAAAACAAAACAAAAAAAAAAAAAAAAAAAAAAACCCACCATCAAACCACCATCAATACCTGACACAAAATCCTATCAGTCGCTGAGCACAGAATGCCACCAATCCCCAGGGCTTGGCTGGAAGTCTCTACCCTGGAAAACTCCTCCCCTAAGAAACCTTATATAGGCCTGTCTCCTGCACAGTTCCCTGCTACCTTTTGCCCCAGCAGAGGCATCGAATCACTAGTATCTTTCCAAAAGAATCTTGTGTGAAATTGTGCGGTGTGACTTTGTGGTATTCCTTGACTCTCCACTGCCAGGATGCCTTTTCTCCTCAGAGCTGGAACGCCTCCACAGGGGAAGTGTTCAGAGCTGTAATGTCCCCACTGGGGAAATTCTCCTCCTCAGAGCAGCAGCAACACTTCCTTTGAGGAAGGGTTCCAAGCTGCAACACTTACAAGGCTTTTGTTCTTCTCACTTCTCTACCCCCCCCCCCCCATTTCCCCAGCCCCGTGATCCCTCTGCTGGACTTGCTTGGAGAGGACTTTAAATGTGGCTGATCCTGGAGGTCCGGCTGCTTAGTTGTATCCACTAGCTCTGCCACAGAGATATGAGGACAGGGACTGCTCCATGACATTTTAGAGACTTCAAGGCAGTTTGTTTGTTTGTTTGTTTGTTTTTATCAAAACTACCAGGCTCTTGGACTAGGAAGTTAGTTCAGTTGGTTGAGTGCTTGTCTTGCAGGCAGGGAGACATGAGTTTGATCCCTAGAAGAAGTTTAAAAAAAAAAAAAAAAAAGCTGGCCTGCTGACAACTGCTCATAATCTTAGCAGTGGGGAGGCAGAGACCACAGATCCCTGGGTTCTTCTAGCCTGCCAGCCTAACCTACTTGGCACAAGGTCCATGCTGGTAAGAGCTCATCATAAAACAAAGCAAAACTCCACAGGTGCTGGGGAATGAAGTCCATGGTTGCATTCCAGCCTACACACACAGGTATACACATGCATACCACCTCTTGACTGGCCTATCTGGGCGACCAATGGGTGACCTTTTGCTATTAGGAGCCTGAAAACCCCAACCTCAGCTCAAGCAAACAGCCATTCTGAACACAGGCCTTTATAAAATCGTGCTTTATTAATGCATAAACAGACCACAAGCCACTTCACCTCTGCCCATTCCCCATGGCTCTCATTGCCCTGTGCCCTACTCGAGAAAGATCTCTAAATCCTACACTCCAGGGGTAGATCGAGGATTCGGCTGCCCATCTCCACCCTCAGCTACCTTGCAAAACGCCTTTCAGTGATTGGTACATTGTGTGGCAGACGATGAGAACCTAGTTTGGTGCTGCTCTCAAAGAAGGCTAAAACGTATTACTCAAAAAGAAATAGGCATCTGGCCAACTGATGCACTTCAGCTTCAATAAGAGACCCTGTCTCAAAGGACAGGATGGAGAGAGAGGAGGACACCTCTGGTCTCTACACATAAGCACATACAGGCATCAAGTCACACACACCCCACATCCACCCCCTCATGCCTACAAACCCCCCCCCCACATACCTCCCTCCCACACATGACTTGAAAGGATTACACTGCTCATATATGGGTTAGTAACAGAAACAAACAAACAAACAAACAACCACTTGTCCTTCCCGATAAAAGCAAGTTAATGGTTTGGATTAGCAAGATGGGAAGCAGGTAATGGGCTTGCAATGTCAACCTGGCTACCTGGGTTCAAGTCCCAGAACTTACATAAAGATAGGGAGAGAAACCAACTACAAAAAGTTGTTCCCTGACAACCACACGTGGCTCACAGCGTGTGCACATGTCCACCCATCCACCCCCACCCCATACCCCACACACAATGAACACATACTCTATAGCAATGATTCTCAACCTGTGGGCTGCAACCTCTCTGAGGATGCACTTCAGATATTTTACACATCATACATTCACATTACCATTCATAATAGTAGCAAAATTACAGTTATTAAGTAGCAATCAGATCATTTTATGGTTGGGGTCACTACAATATGAGGAACTGCATTGAAGGGTCACAGCATGAAGAAGGTTGAGAACCACAGCACTATAATAATAGTTTTTACCTGGTTTATCAGACAGAGTTTCTCTGTGTAACTTTGTCTCTACTATAACTTGCTCTGTAGATCAGGCTGGCCTGGAACTCACAGAGGTCTGCCTGTCTTTGCCTCCTGAGTGCTGGGATTGAAGATGTGTGCCACCACTGCCTAGCAGAAATTTTAAAAACATTTTTCAAAAATTAAAGAGCTGAATTTTTGATAAAAGACTTTCAGCTAATAAGTAATAGTTTAATAAGTTTGGAGGAATGCTGAAATCAGGTCAATTGTTCCTACCAAGAAGTAGGCGATGCCCTAAGTGTCATTAATGAATGCTAAAGTCACAAGGGTCAAAGGTTGTTTGGAAACATTGTATTTACCAGTCTTAATAACACCCTGCCTATTTATTTATTGATCAAGAGAAAGATGGGAGCAGAAGAGATGACTCAGGAATTAAGAGCACTGACTTATCTTGAAGATCTAGGTTTGATTCCTAGCAGCCACGTGCCAACTCATAACTCCAGTTCCAGGGAGTAACTATGTATGTATGTATGTATGTATGTATGTATGTATGTATGTATATATGCATGCATACATACATGTCAAGAACGCTGGATGCCTTGGAAATGGAAATACTGATGGCTGAGCAATCATGTGGGTGCTGGGGCTTGAACCCTGGTCACCTGAGGAGCAGCCAGTACTCTTTTAACTGCTGAGCCATCTCTCCAGTCCCGACTGTATATTCTGCATAACCTATTATTCTATTCAAATGTGTACCCTGACTGCATCCCGGGATTTGGGGGGGGGGAGGGAAAGGGCAATAAAGAACATTGTTGGGCAGCCGAGGCAGCAGCACATGAACAGTAGCTAACAGTGCTGAAGTCACTTCCATTACCAGTTTGTTTCATTGTGGCTGCAGAGGAGACTCCCCAGGAGAGGGCAACTGTAACTAACGAATGTCAGGTGGCAGGGAAGAAAGCGATGAAAAGAGAGTGAAACTATCTTCAGCTGGAAAGAATGCCCCTGGGCTTCCCCTAAATATCCTTAGGGGCACGGAGGTGTGACTGAGTCCTGCCCACCAGGGGATCCGTTTGGCTGTCCGGCTAGAGCCTCGGCTACATTCACAATCTGCTAACTGCTTCTTCCTTGCGGGATTGGTCTGGTCTTGTCTTGCGGTCTCGGCAGTATCTGCTGTTCCGTGCACGAGATGTTCTCCTTCAGGTAGGAACTCTGCAACAGGGTAAACTGAGGTACGGGAGGGACAGGCTGGGAGCCTGCGCAGCTGAATCCACGTTAGCATCCTTCCTCCCACCAAGCTGAATCGGACCCGAGACCCCAGGGGCGTGGGCGGGGCGGGGCCGGCCCTGCTGTCAATCTCAAGCCTGTCGCTGCCGACTGGCGGGCCCGGTGGGCTCTGAGTCAGCTCACTGCCTTCACCAATCACAGGGCGCGGTTCTCGAACTCCACTTCTGATTGGTAGTCTGTGACCTCACGTCACCTGGGAGGCGGAGCTTTAGGCATACTCTTTAGGCTTGGCGCTGCTGAAGAGCGTGGATTTACCGTCTGGACCCCGCACGAAGGTAAGGATTTGTGTGCACGGACCAGGCCATAGTGCAGAAGGACGGTGCACACAGGCGTGGGAGAGGGAAGTGTGGAGAGTGCAGAAGCGTGGGCGGTACATACAAAAGAAGAGAGTGAGTATTCAGGAAGGAGGCAGTTTGTGAGATTGGGCGGAGGTGGGGGGGGGATGTGTATGTAGATGAGGGTATGAGCGTTAGCTCCGGTTTTGGGTAGGTTGGCAAACTGATGTGCCGATTTAGAGGCCTGTGCACAGGAAAGGGAGCTGTGTGCTCTGGTTTGGGGAGATGTATGCTGAGGGAGGGGACCTGAATGCCGGGTTGGAAGGGAGATGCTTTGCCCAGATGGTCAGGTGCACCTGTGATCAGGTACGGAGGTGGACTTTACTTTGCTTAGCTTAGCTGGGGCCTGTGGGCAGGAGAGGCAGCCATCTGCTGTGGGATAAGGGTCCAGTTCCCTGGGGGACCTTCGAATGCTCAGATATAGAGGGACAAGTATAGACTCACCCCTTGGCCCACCCTCCTATCCCAGGGCATATACAGCCTGGAGAATCTCTTCACTGGATTTGAATGATTCTATGTAGTCTCAGGAGATAGATGGATTACCCACCAGCATGAGGATCGTGGGAAGCTCTAGGCATACTTGGCCTCCCCAGTTTGTGCAGAGTCCTCTATGTCCCTAAAAATCAGGATGGTTTTCAGAGGAAAAATTCAAACGACAGAACATCTTTAATTTTTGAGCTACTTCAAATACTCAGTTTGAATTTTTGAAATTGCTCTTTAAAACAAAACAAAACAAACAAACAAACAAACAAACCCAAAGTAGTTGATGGGCGTAGAGGGTCTGCATGCTGCATGCCAGAAAGAGGTGCACCTTGCAGTGTATGGTAAAGCCCTACTGCCCAAGAATTTGGTAAAACAAAACCAGACAAAACAAAAACCAAAACAACATAAACAGAAAGAAGGGACAATACATGTGAGAATTTGTAGAACAATCTGGAAGGATAATGAGGCCTGGGATGGAAAACTTTTTTTTTTTTTTTTGTTTCATATCTGACGTATATTTTGGAACTTCTGAAAAGCAGAGATCTTGTAGCTTTGATTAAAACCAGAGATCCATCTAAATCTCAGTTCATTTCATCCTTCACTGGGGTTCATTTCTGGGGGCTTCAGGAGTTGCTGTTCGTCCACAGGGACCCCAAGCTTTCAAGACAGGTCAGACCAAAGTTCTGTGTTCAGAGCATCCAAGGATCTCCTGTGCAGAGCTCACCAGCCTTTTGTAATTCCAGAAGCCAGCCTCTCTGACCTGTGGGGCCCACTGAGCTCCCACATGCCACTTAATTACAGAAGCTCCTCTGCTGGAAAAAGCAAGGAACCCCCAACATGCCACAGTTTGTAACGCTTCCGGAGATGTGGAACCTCTAGTCTTCCAGGTGCTTCCGTAATACAGGGGGAAGGGCTTATCCCTGCTGACATCAGCAGAGCCTCCTCTTTCCAGCACTGGGTGCCAGAGCATCTGATTTCTCTTGTGATTGTCAATGGGTGTGACAAAAGTTGACATGTCTATACAGAACACTGCAGGAGGTTCTTGCGTCTGCCTGTTGCCACAGCCCCAAGTATTTCCCAGGATAAATTCCCATTGGTACATGTAGGTGGATGTGCACCCATTTCCAGGATTTTCAACCTGCTTCTGGAATATTCCAGCGACATAGATGCTTATCTATGTGGAAGATTCTTGGAATCTGATATGCCAAGTTAGTTCTGTTATTACTGCACAGCCTCCCAGTATGCCAAAGAAGAGCACCAGGCCCAGCTTTGTCTCTTAGGCCTTTCAAGCAGTCACCAGGTTGCTCTGCCTTCTTTCTCAGTATCTCATCTGTGAGCATGTCTCATCTGTGAACATTATTTATTCTTCTCGTGGGCTGGCCACCTGACTGAGCTGTGGCCACTAGGGTTTGGTGATGTCTCATACCTATTCCAAGGAGAGATCTGGAAGGCTTGCCTTTCTCCAGCACTGCCTGTGTTGTTTCTCACTGCCTCAAGGCCACTCATAAGCTAGGCTAAGGCAGCTCACATGGGTCTGTGGGAGGAGAGTCTACTCCCATGACACATACCCACCAAACTTCTTACCTATAGAAACTATGAGAAATACCAAAAAGGCTTGTTTAGGTTTGCCATGTTCTGGCTTTGTGCTTCCTGCTGATTTAGTAGCTGTCTCCTGACCTCCATACATACTCCCTTCCATAGGATGGGTAAATAAAAATAAATAAATAAATAACAAAAGCTGAAACATACATATAACCCAGTATATAGGAGATGAAACCAGAAGTGTTAGAAATTAAAGGTTGTCTTGACTACACAGCAAATTCAAGACCACATGCTCATGTAGAGGGAAGGGCTTGTCATCATCCTCTGTGCTGGGTGTCACCCCTCAAGGCCACAGTTGACCTGCTTTTAGAACCAACCATCCTGGCTGCAGCAGCTTCCATTATAGGGTATTTGCTTCTCAGGCCTTGGTGCCCCACACAACCACTCTCCCTGAATCTACAGCCATTAGGTTCATGGTGGAGCACTTTTTGTTTTCTGTGAATTGTCACTGAAATCATCCCACCTCCTTAGGGCATTTTTCCAGTTGCTGTGTGGCCATGCTGCCAATGGTGGCATAATATGTCCCTTGACCTGTCTCTTGCCTTTGGCTTTGTCTGGTCAACTGAACAAGCCTTCAGCTTTCTTGACCTGAGTCATGTTATTTCCTCTTCCTTTTCTTTACCTTCCTTTTCTTAAAACAGGTTCTCACTTTTTTTTTTCTCTCTGCTGACCTGGAACTCACTGTGTAGACCAGTTGGGCCTCAAACTCACAAAGATCTGTCTGTCTCTGCCTCTCAGGTATTAATGATGAGGGTACCACCATGCCTGGTCCATTGGTTTCATTTAGCATATGGGGCACCAGTGAACCTTTGTCATCTGTCCTTTATAAAAATGACCACCACAGATCTTTGGGGACATAGATTTATGTGCCATGGGGCACTCAATAGGTCTCCGATTCTCTTGCATTCAAATGGAAACTGGTTCCTAATCTAGGTCATTCTCTGATCTACACTGTTTTTGGCATCTCAGTGGCTTCTAGCATGGAAATGTGCCAGCTCCAGGGTGAGTGACAGATAGCACCAGGAGTGCCAGAATGTTTTTTTATGTGCTGGTGCAGCTGTCAGCATCCCAGGAAAATCTGTTGCTATCTGTCAGGCCTGCTCTGAGCCTCTGGAAACTTTCATTTACTTACCCCAGGATAGCCCTTCAGGCTCTTGCTGACATGGCTCAGTCACCCCTAGATGGACTCTGTTGAATGTGTACCCCAATCTCCGAGTCTGTCCCTTAATTGATGTCAGTAATGACCTTGACACATACAATGGGGATCCTTATCTGCCGTTCACCTTGACATTTCAGCTTCCTGGGTGACTTTGGTGTTTTTGTGGCCACTGTGGCAGGGTGTTACTCAGCATATGGAGAAGGACTGATCAGACCTTGGGGGACTTCTGAACATTTTGAGAAGTCATTTTGGACATTTTGAGAGCCACTTTGGAGAAAGACAGCGTCATTCTATTGTGAAACCTGTGACCCAGAGGTCAAAGTGTGTTGCTCATAGCAATGGGCAATGGAAGTGAGGCACCATTTTAAAAACTGAAGAATAGGTTGGAGAGATAGCTGGTGGCAAAAAACCCTGGCTGCTCTCCCAGAGGGCCTGCGTTTACCCAGCACCTATATGGTGGCTCACAACTATCTGTAACTCTTCAGTTCCAGAGGATCGGACATTTTCTTCTGCCGGCCCCCCTCCACCCCCCCCCCCCCCCGTGAGTGGTGCACAGACATACATGTAGACAAAACCCCATGCACATAAGATAAAACAAAAAATTTCAATAAAAGAACCCCCACAAGAAGGAAACAGTGTACCAGTTAGTCACATGTCAGCTGTTGAGTGAGGCCCTGGAGTGAAGGTGGATCCCCTCTGCCCTGCCCCCACACATTTATATCTTTCCATAGAATCTGGTGCCTGTGATGGAGATATGACCAGTTACAGGACCTCCACATACATTTAAAATAGTTACTTTTGTATTTTTTCAGAGTCACATGTAGACCAAGCTGGCCTTGAACTTTCAGTGTAGTTTTGAATGGTCTTGAACTCCTGACCTCCTGCCTTCAGGATCTGGGATTACAGTACTACCACACCTTGGTACACACTAGGCTCTGCCAACTCTACCAACTAAGCCCTACTTCTTTGATTTTAATCACATTTTCTTTATTGTTTTTAGAGGGGGAGTTATGCCCTAGAGCATAGAGATCTGAAGACAACCCAAAAGAGTTGCTTCTCTTCCTCCACCACATGGGAACTCAGGTTGTCTGCCTCAGCAACAGGCATCTTTCCCTACTGAGCCATCTTGCCAGTCTTGGTCTTTTTACTGTTTTACTGTAGATGATGCATGTTATTTCTAGGTGTGGTGGGTCACACTTGTCATCTCAGTCATTGGGAGGGTGACACAGAAAGATTTCTGTGAGTTCCAGGCCAGTCTAGACTGTAGAGTAAGTCCCTGACTCAAAGGAAAAAAAAAAAAAAGTTAAGAAAGTGGCATGTGCCCTGGACAGCGTTCTTTAGTACCTCCGGTGTTTATGTCTGAGAGTCTTTCCACATGGCCTTGCATCATTTTCTAGCATGGTTGACTATCAGAAAGTAATGTTGGTGCCAAGCTTTATATCTTTGGGGTTTATCTGTGAGTCAGGGCTAGGAGAATGCCAGTCACCTCTGTTGAGACTCCTGGAAGGCACGTGGGCACGTGGCTCTGGGTTTACTGTGATTAGTGTAGGCACTAGAGATCGGGGAGATAAATGAACCTTCAGTAGTTGTGTGGGACTGTAAATGGGGCCATACACCAAGTACACTGTACGCTGATGGGCAAGAAGCAGTGTGATTGTTTCCAGCAGTGTGGGGTTCAGGAGTTAGGATGGGGCTGTCAAAAGCAGGTTGATGTATCTATCCAAGCAGCACAGGCTCTGAGGCTAGGATTGCTGGAGAACAAAGACCTTCAAGGCAGATCTCTCCCATGTTCCCTTTCCATCCTTTGTGTATCTGTGTGTACGTGTGCGGTATATATGCTTATGTGGGTGGGCGAACGTGTGCAGTGGCGTGTATGAATGGAGGCTGGAAGAAAACCTTTGAGAGTTCCTTTTCCTCTGCCACGCAGTCCTGAGGGTCAGACTCGGGCCATCAGATTCTGTGGCAGGCATCCTAAACTGCTGAACCATTCTGCCAGCTGGGCTCTGAAGCCATTTCACTGATCGTGTGTGGGTGCGTGTGTGTATGCATGTATGAACATTGGGTGTCCTCCTTACTTGCTCTCTACCTTAGCTCTTGAGACAGCATCGATTGCTAAACTCTCGGCTGGCTGATTTGGCTAGACTGCCTGCCAGAGAACCTCTGGGCTGCTCTTTCCTTTCTAGCACTGGGATTACAAGGGCTGTGCTGCTGAGCCTGGCTGGTTTTTAAATATGGGCTCATGCTTGCATAGTAAATACTTAGCTGAGCCTTCTCCACTCGCCCTCTGAGGGCTTTTAAGATACCGTTTTAAACCCCCAACATTTAAAATTTTTACAAGCTAGAGGAGGGGGAGGGGAATTACTGGGCTGGGGAGGCACCTGGAGACCTTATCTATGACATGTGTCCCCCTCTCCCCAAGGCCCTGGTGGGGGGGGGGATGAGTAGGATGCTGCCTTCTACTGGAGGGAGATGGACAGTGCATGTGAGTGCACAAACAGAACACGCCTGTGCAGTGAGCAGTTATTCCAAGTTAAAGGAACAGGTTACCCTAGAGGGAAGCCACGGCCATTCACTGGTCACCGTCTACTGAGAAGGGGACCCATTACAGAGACATCTGTAAACATGCTCTGAACAGAGGAAGTGGTGCTTCCTACCTGGAAAGCTGAAAGCCATATTGGAAGATGGTGAAGATCCTGGGCTCGGGAGAATCAGGGATGTGGCAAGCAGAGCTAGTGCCTGCATTTGCCATGACTGGGAAAGGTATTAATAAGTGAGGTGGGGGATTAGGTGGGAAGAAGAGCAGGCTCAGCAAGTACCTAAGGACCCTCTTTTCTTCTCCCAGAACCTGGTGTGGGTGATCAGGTACTGAGAAAACTACAAAGGTTGCCTGCTCTAGTCAGCACTTGAGTCCTGGTGGGGTCTAGCTTTCTAGGAGAATCTAAGTCTCTTTTCCTTCCCTCAGGTCCTGATGGCTTCGAAATCCCAGCACAACACTCACAAAGCCAAGAGTCCCAATGGCAAGGCTGAATCTCAAGGACAATGGGGCCGTGCCTGGTAAGGAGCTTGCCTGTTTTACTAGCAAGAGGGTGAAGCCGACTCTCAAGGGTCGACCTCAGGAATGTTATGGACCTAGAAAAAAACGTATTATTTTATAAAGACAAATGAAAGGTAAGCCATTTCCCATTCCACAAAATACAGAATTGGAAAGAAGAGTCTAGAAACCATTTTGGGTAAGCTGTCCCTTGTCTGAAGTGCTTGGGGATGAAAATAATTTCATTTCTGACACGTGTGCATGCGAGGCACACACACACACACACACACACACACACACATTGAGATATGTGTGTGTCTATATCCTGATATATCTTAGGGAGAGGATTATAAGAACCCCACACTCATTACATGAAAGTAACCTATTTGCAGCATGCCTATGTGCCTATGTGCCTGTGTGCCTATGTTTTTAATGCAACATATTACCTGAAGGCAGGTGTGGGGATTTCCTCTGTCTTACCCTGCCAGGAATTTTTCAGATGGCCGAAGGGTCATCTTGAGTCCTGCCACTAACCCAGGAAAGCTGGGTTGGTATCATGATGCTCTTTCTGCCATTGAACAATTTTGCGTGTTAAGTGTCTTTAACACATGAAGAACTTTGTTAAGAAGTGTATTAAGAGGATGGGGCCTAGCCCTAAGGGTTGGGAAGAGACCCTCTGCATTCATCTCATGTACTGGTCTCTGGGCTTTTTTTTTTTTTTTTTTTTTTTTTTTTTTTGTGGTGGTCACAGATAGGACACCTTCTGGTGCTGCCACAGAAGCAGCAAGAGTGACCTGCCTTGGCTGGAGGGATTTCTGAGCTGAATCCTTTCCCACCAGGTTCTCACTGGTGTGAAGGAGAGAGGCCAAGAGTATTATCTTGGTGACCCCATGTGGCCCAAGGGAATTGGAGGGCATGAGACTCCGGAGGTTCTCCAGGGACAGAAGAGAGTCTCAGAGGGATGGAAGAGTGTCTTAGGCATCCCACCATGGGGTTTGATGGACAAAAGGGAATTTCAGAGTCTCCATGGGGCCCAAGGGATGGGACATTTTTCTCCCTTGTGGTGCTTGAGAACAAGAGCCTCCTGGTAACCACCCTCTGTCCTTCTCTCAGGGAAGTGGACTGGTTCTCCCTGGTCAGCGTCATTTTCCTGCTGCTCTTTGCACCGTTCATTGTATACTACTTCATCATGGCATGCGACCAGTACAGCTGCTCGCTGACTGCACCCATGTTGGACGTAGCGACAGGCCATGCTAGTCTGGCAGACATCTGGGCCAAGACACCGCCTGTGACAGCTAAAGCTGCCCAACTGTATGCCTTGTGGGTGAGCTTCCAGGTGAGTCCACTGCCTTGGGGCTGGGGTGCAGTGAATGGAGTAGGGATTCTACTGCCAGGGTCTTGTCTGGGAGGCAGACTTCTGACCCAGAATGATGCTCAGGTTGTCAGGATGCAACAGTTACCTAGAAGCAGATACACAGAGCTGGAAGCACCTGTGTGTCACACTGTATCCTTCGTGGTTTCCCTGGCACCTGGCTGTACCTCAGCAGTGTGCCCTACTGTGCAGTGAACAAGGCTGCCAGTGGGAGGGCATAGGGTGCCTGAAAGAGTCCCTTCACACAGCTGTAACCTTTCACAGTAGCTTTTGGGAGGTGTTGTCTTAGACTCTATTGCTTCCACGGGTTGCCAGATAGTCCTGGTGGTGAGTATCTTTGTCTGTGATGCAACCTCTCTGACATGATAACTAGGAGTCACTAGGCAGGAGCAGCCTTCATAGGTTGGATGTTGGACACAGATGTAACTCTACACCTAGGACAGGTTAGGGAACCACATGGGAATCAGGTCACCCCCTTTTTCCCCAGGCATAATCTTGCTTTAAGACTCATCTCTCCTAGGACCCAAGCTTTACTTTAGGGTCTCCCTCCTTTTCATTACTTCCATCCTCTGGGTGAGAAGGATAGCATGAAACACCCCAGCTGTCCAGTAGAGGACTGCATAAATAATACATGGTCTGTCCATAAATAGAATGCTTCTGGACTGTAGAAAGGATGGGCCTCTGATACAGACTACCCTTTGGGCCAGTGTTGGAAACAGCTGCCAAGTGGAAGATGCCAAGCGACTGTATGTATGTGAAATGTCTAGATCACATTCACATAATGGAAAGACTGGCAACTCCCAGGGACTTCGGGAGAAGATGAGAAACAGTTGACGGTGGGAGCAGAGTTCCCCTTTTTAAATAACAAAAAGTATTTGGGGGCAGGGTTTGAGACAGGGCTTCTCTGTGTAGCCCTGGGTGTCCTAGAACTTAATCTGTAGACCAAACAGGCCTTGAACTCAGAGATCTGCCTTCCTTTGGTTCCCAAGTGCTGAGATTAAAGCCATGCACTGCCACCACTTAAAAAGTAATTTTTTAAAGATATATTTATTTTATGCATGTGGATATTTTTTCTACACACATATATGTAGGCTGTGTGTTTACAGTGCCTAATGGAGGCCAAAAATAGGATCTCCTGGAACTGGAATTATAGATAGGTGTGAGCCTCTACGTGGGTGCTGGTACTGGGAATCTAACCCATGACCTCTGGATGACTAGCAGTTGCTTTTTAACAGCTTTCTCTCATTCACCCTAGGGTTCCCTTTGGTAGTGTTACCTTAGTTAGGGTTTTACTGCTGTGAACAGACACTATGACCAAGGCAAGTCTTATAAGGACAACATTTCATTGGGGCTGGCTTACAGGTTCAGAGGTTCAATCTATTATCAAGGCGGGAGCATGGCAGGATCCAGGTAGGCATGGTGCAGGAGGAGCTGAGAGTTCTATGTCTTTATGTGAAGGCTGTTAACAGAATACTGACTTCCAGGCAGCTAGGATGAGGGTCTTAAAGCCCATACCCACAGTGACACACCTACTCCAACAGGGCCACACCTTCTAATAGTGCCACTCCCTGGGCTGAGCATATATAAACCATCACAAGTGTCCTAGAATTAGATTGTGATGGTAGTTGCCTGGCCTTGTGAGCCTCTGAGCTGTAATGTTGAAGGGGTGAGTTTCATGGGATGTGGATCACAATCAATACTTTCATTAGTATTTTATGATTTTGCAAAGCAGGCTTTTTAGAAATTATTGATTTTTATTTTACATACATTGGTGTTTTGCCTGTACATGTATCTGTGTGAAGGTGTCAGGACTCCTGGAACTGGAGTTACAGACAGTGGTGAGCTGCCCTGTGGGTGCTGGGAACTGAACCTGAGTCCTCTGGAAGAGGAGCCAGGTCTCTTAACTGCTGAGCCATCTCTCCTGCGCCCATCTTAATGTTTTTAAATGGCTGTGAAAGGGGGTTGGATTCCCATGTGTCCTGGGAAGCCTGCCTAGCTCTCAGAGTGCTAAGCTCTAGAATAACAGTAGTCATGCTCGTGTCTGTCCAGTACAACCAGGCCAGGTCAAATCACACAGCTAGCCCCTGCAGGCTGCCAGTCTTTCTACCTAAAATTTTATTTCAGGTGCTGCTTTACTCCTGGCTTCCTGACTTCTGCCACAGATTTCTGCCAGGTTATGTGGGAGGTGTCCAAGAAGGTGCCATAACTCCAGCAGGTAAACTTTGCCTCTGAGTTGGTAGGTGATTTGCCCTGGCCAGTCTGTGTCTCTGGCTCCTGGAGTGGCTCTGCCACACTGTATCCCAGATAAGAACCAATTTAGTTTGTGCACTTTCCACCCGGCCTCAAGGTTCTGGAGGACATCCATGCTGTTGTAGACACAGCATCTTTCTCACTAGGGAATGTAGTCACGGCAGTGGGCAGACCCTGGCTTCACACTGTGAATAACATGGGTTGGAATCCCACCAGTGTCTCTGGTAGAGAGCTCGCAGAGAGTCACTGCAGTAAACACAATTGGAGCCTGGGAGAACATAGGGTTGGCTTTGTCTTACCTGCCGCGTGATTGACCTTGTTCACACCTCATAGTCCTATCCTCAAGTTAGGCTGGATAACAAGAGAGAGAAGCAACCCAGAGCAGCCACAGCCTCCCAGTGTGAAGGGTGCTGCTAGCCTTTAAGCCTGGGTATGCACCAGAAGATTCCCCTCTTTCTAAGAAGTCTACAGTAACAGAGGTCTACAGCAACAGAGGCCAAGGAGCAGATAGGTGTGAGGCGGGTACACAGCCAGGTGATCTAACGAGAGCACTCTGTCTGTCTCTCTGCAGGGGTTGTAAACAAGTATGAGGTGAACGGGCTGCAAGCTTGGCTCATCACCCACTTCCTCTGGTTTGTGAATGCTTACTTCCTATCCTGGTTCTCCCCCACCATCATCTTTGACAACTGGATCCCGTTACTATGGTGTGCCAACATCCTCGGCTATGCCGTATCCACGTTTGCAATGATCAAGGGCTACCTGTTCCCCACCAGCGCCGAAGACTGGTAAGTTCCTTAGTGTCTGGGCAAGCCTAGAATGGATGGTGGATGCTTTTACCCAAGGCCTGGCAAAGAAAGTTGAGAAGTGAGATCTGGGGTCAGCTTTTTGGATGCCTAGATTTTCTCACTTTAAGAAGAACTGCTAGCCAAGGCTGCCATAGGGGCAGTTAAACTGGAAGGACAACTTCTGGCTGAGGAGGAGGTAGATCATTGCTTCTTTTTTGGATTATTTCTTATGAAAGAGCCTTAGAAAGACTCTTGTTATCTCAGCAGCTTTACCGTAGCTGCTTCCTAGGAGAGCGCCTGCTTGCTCACAGCATTTTCATAGAAATCAGTCGATTCCATTCACTCAGCTACTCTTCCACCCACCCACCCATTCACCCACCCATCCACCCACCTACTTACTTACTTACTCACCCATCTGCCCACCCACTTATCTGTCCATCTACCATCCACACACCCATCTACTTTTTTTTTCTCACATCCATCTACTCATTCATCTCTCCACCCACACAGCCACTCACCGTCTACCTAATCATCTATTCCCTCTCCACATACACCTATCTCTCGGCCTATTTACTAACCCATCCACCTGTTCATCCATCCATCCACCCACAAACAAACAATTGGTCAGTTCTTCTGGAGTTCTTAACTTTGTCTGGGAATGCAGATGAAAGCAGAACATCTCTCCCTTAACGGTTGGCTTTGGGCAGTGAGCCTCAAATAAGAGGTTGGATGGCTTGTGTTACCCTGCTCTGCAGTTTACTTGCCCTGCTGCCTTTTATGGCTCCCAGAGCCGTTGCTGCTTTTATAGATGTAATGTTTGTCTCTTTCTACTTAGCCTGACTATGGGAACTAGGCATGAGAACCTGTTGTTCCAGCTAGCAATAATCCCTGTGCATGCACAGTAGACTATACCTAGGAAGGGTCTTCACCCTAGTTATTTCAGCTGATTCTTTCCCCTAGTCTCAGATGAAGGGTTTGCTGTGGGGCAGGTGACCAAGACTGTAAACTTGGTCAGTGAACTTGTGGAACAGGTAGAAACATGGGGCTTAGGTTGTGAGCACAGGACATTTGCCATGTAATCCAAGTGCCCCTGTGTTCTGTGTCTCTGCTGAGCATGAGCACAGTGTACTCTGAAGGACAATGAATGCAGATATGGGTCTGAGGGTAGGGCTGCCATGCTCTCCCCTGCATGGACACTGTAAGGTCTCAGCTGCTACCTCTTTGAATTGCCAGCACCTAAACATTGGTGTCTACAAGGCAGGATGAGCTACGTGTGGCAAGATATGCTTGTTGATAAACTGTGTCTTTGGAGAGCAGGGGATTTGGCTCATTGGTTAAGAACACTGGCTGCTCTTGCAGAGGACCTGGGTTCAGTACCTAACACTCAGGTAGCAGCTTGAAACTGTCTGTAACTCCAGATCCAGGGAATCCAATTCCTTCTTCTGACCTCTGAAGGTCCTGTACCCACATGGTGCACAGAAAAGCATGCAGATAAGACACTCAGACCAAAATAAATCTAAAGCAAAATTGTAATGTGTCTTCTGTCTTATGTTTTTCAGCAAATTCACAGGCAATTTCTTCTACAACTACATGATGGGAATTGAGTTCAACCCCCGAATCGGAAAGTGGTTTGACTTCAAGCTGTTCTTCAATGGACGCCCAGGGATTGTGGCCTGGACTCTTATCAACCTGTCCTTTGCTGCCAAGCAGCAGGAGCTTTATGGCCAAGTGACCAACTCTATGATTTTGGTCAATGTCTTGCAGGTAACTTGGTGTGCTTGCAGCCAGGGTGGGTGGGGCACCACACCTGTTGGACACTGGGAGAGTTCCCAGCATGTCATCCTGTTCAGAGCTGTCCCTTCCAGGTCACAGTGAGTACATGCTGAAAACACCATTATGCTAGCCCCCAAAGGGACACCATGCAGTCTGGTCTGGTTCAAGGACGACTCCCTTAGGTGCTGCCCTCAGATGGCATCTGAGAGTACATGGGCTTTTGTTTACCAGCTTTAGAATAGAAATGGCAGGCATGCTGTGGGCTCAAGGTATGACCTGTGTAGTCCTCATAGTGGGAGAGGTTGAAACCCTGAGGAAGGTCCTCTGTCCTGAACAGCGAGAACTAGGAAGCTTGTGGCCAGGCAGAACCAACATGGGGACCCTTTTGGAGATTTTCATCCTTTGGTTAAAGGCAGTTATCACTCAGGCTGCAGCAGGATTGTTAGACTGCTGGCTGGGGGCTACATATTGAGTTTGAGAGTAGCCTGGACTGCAGGGTGAGAACCTATTTTAAGAACAGCAGTAGACTAGGGAGGGGGTTCTAGGCTAAAGGGCTTGCTCTGAGAGCATGAAGGCCAGAGTTCAGGTCCCCAGAACCTGTGTAACTCCAGCCTCAAAAGGCAGAAGCAGGGGATCCCTGGAGCAGGCTGACCAGCGAGACTAAACATATCAGCAAGCTCTGGGTTTGACAGAGAGACCTTCCCTTGATGAATAAAGTAGGAGACTTCCAAACTGTGGCCTCTACATGCACAGATATTTGTTTACACACCCACATATATGTGTCCACATATATGTGTCCGCATATATGCTACACACACATATCTGTAAAAGAAAAGAAAGGGGAAAGAAAAGAAAAAAAACAATGTGGGAAAAAAATGCCCAGTGGTGCTGGGGTGTGGCCAGGGTCTGGTGTGTCCAGCAGGGCTGCAGGGTGCCAGGGGAGAGTGACTGCAGATGGGGAAGCCACAGGCACAGCTCTGAGGCCACACATAGACTGACCGTGTGCTGGGTGGAGCCAGACTGCAGACAGAGGACTGGATGGAATAAGTTCCTGCCTTTCACCAGCTCTGGTCCTGCAGACCTATGGACTTGAGGAGTGGGTGAATATGGCCTTTGGGAGGGATCTTCTCTGTGGTCCTCCATAAAGCTCCTTCTGTGCTGGGGCATAGATATGAATAGAGAGCACTGGGGTCTGGGCTCCTTAGGCCAGCTTTCTGACACAGACAAGATTCAGGAAGCTGGGACTGTGTGTACATGCTATAGGCAAATCCCAGCATGCCTGTGTGATGTGCCACTTTCCCTTTATAAAGGACTGCCTCAGACAGGGGTGAGCATTGATACTTTTACAACTGTGACTAACACACTTTGCATCCTAGTGATGAGCATAGAGGCTGTCTGTGTGTCCTAGCTGTAGTCACAGCTTATGGCCCCAAGTAGGCTCCCTTGAGGTGGGAAGTGACAAACGAGGTCTTTGCTTGTGTCTGTCTCTGTGAATGGACCTCAGTGTCCTTGGACACATTGTGTGTGTCATGGTTCTGATGGGCAGCTGATAGGGGCCAACGCCTGAACATTCACCATAAGGATGTCTATGTTGGTGTCTACCGTGGTACTCAGCTCCAGTTCCCAGGGACAATCCCTGAGCTCCTCCATCCCGAGCCCCCTCTGCTCTGAGCGCCACATCTCATGTCACCTGTGGGAGCTATTGCTAGGAGCTCTTCCTGGTGATAACAGTGGCTCCTTCACCACACTAGTGTTCCCAGCCCCACAATATCTTAATCAAGTTACTTACCAATATCCCTACTGCCTGGTCCCCATTTCTCCCTTGCATGGGGCCGTGATGGTAACAGTGTTGTCTCTGTCTTGTAGGCCATCTATGTGTTAGACTTTTTCTGGAATGAAACCTGGTACCTGAAGACCATTGACATCTGCCATGACCACTTTGGGTGGTACCTGGGCTGGGGAGATTGCGTGTGGCTGCCCTACCTCTACACACTGCAGGTAAGGAGGATCAGCGGGAAGGGACATGGTGTTACCATCTTTGGGGGCATTGGCTGTGTGGTCTTCAGGTGCTCCAGACTGACCTTGAGCAGATACACATGTGAGCTTGCCAAGGTATTAGTCTTGGGGTTCACTGGGCCAGTATCCTTTCCCAAGAGGGGAAAGCTCCCTGTATCACAGATAGATTTGACCCAGTATGGGATTTGGTTCCCACTCCACCCATCCTACACTGAAAGTACCAAAAGTGGAAAGTGCATTTAACACACCTTGCCTACCAACTAGCTTGCCCTTATCTTTCCTAATTCACACATGGCCATGGCTGGGCAAAGTTATCCAACAGAAAGCTCAGAGGGTGGCTGAGAACTGTATTGAAATTGAACAGCAGATTGTGTGGAATGGTTTTCACACCATCTTAGGCTGATTCATATAGCTACCTGTAGTTGTTCTGGGAGGACCTGGGATGGTGCCAGTGTG
This sequence comes from Micromys minutus, assembly GCF_963924665.1. Classification (NCBI taxonomy): domain Eukaryota; kingdom Metazoa; phylum Chordata; class Mammalia; order Rodentia; family Muridae; genus Micromys; species Micromys minutus. The sequence goes on along the minus strand of NC_137971.1, from coordinate 55,806,767 downwards.
TGTCCGTAATAATCCCTGTGGTCAGGGACCCATTCCCCCAAATAACTAAGGCAGGATGGAGCCATCAGCATGGCCAGCAGTGACTTGAGCTGGGCTATATGTCTTTATTCCCACTCACTTGGACGTGTTGGCACCGTTGTAGTAGTGGGCCTGCTCATCAGCCCCTGCTGCTGCCCGGAGTAGCTGGAAGGAGCTCAGAAGGCTGTTGGCCTCCCCAGGGGAGAGTCAGTAAGATGGGTCTCTATTGGCTGGTCAAGTAGCTAATGGGGACATGGCTTGTGGAAGTGGTCTGGCTACCTATGCAAGGGTGTTGGGAAAGCAGTTGTTCTCAGCAGAGAGGAGGGCGGAGAGTCAGGGATTGGACAGGTGTCAGCCCCAGACTCACACTGTAGGTCCTCACCAGCAATAAGCAGCTCACATGGTTGGATTTCTGTACCAACTGGGCAAAGGCTCATGGGCCACTTCACTGTATCTGTAGAGCTAGAGTGTGAACTGACAATAGAAACCATACTTTCACGGGTCGGTCTCTCTAGCAGGCCTTGTTTCGGCCTCAGGATACAGTGGCCTTTGTTTTAAGGAGTCCACAGGTTAAACCAAACATGCACTGGAAGTAATTTTTTTAAAACTTGCTGCTGGGCCTGGGTGGCAGACACATGTAATCCCAGTTCTTGGGAGGTTGAAGCAGGAGGGTCAAGAGTCTAGTCCCCCACAGCTGCATAGTTAAGTTCAACGTCAGCTTGGGCTGTATGAGACTATCTCAGAACAAAAAACAAAATTCCCAGAGTGCTGGGATTGCAGATGTGTGCCTTTATGCCCCTTATATCTTACTTAACAGAGAAGGAAGCTGCTGGGACAAATCTGGGGCAGGGTCTACACTTCTTAGCCCACACTGAGGCTTACCCTGCTCTGTGATGGGGCCACCCTTCATCTTTTTTCCCTCATCCTCTCTCCTCACAGGGCCTATACTTGGTGTACCACCCTGTGCAGCTCTCCACTCCCAACGCCTTGGGCATCCTGCTGCTTGGTCTGGCGGGTTACTATATCTTCCGAATGACCAACCATCAGAAAGACCTGTTCCGTAGGACAGATGGGCGCTGCCTCATCTGGGGCAAGAAGCCCAAGGCTATTGAGTGCTCCTACACGTCAGCCGATGGGCTGAAGCACCACAGCAAGCTGTTGGTTTCAGGCTTCTGGGGTGTGGCCCGCCACTTCAACTATACTGGTGACCTGATGGGCAGCCTCGCCTACTGCCTGGCTTGTGGCGGTGGCCACCTCCTCCCCTACTTCTACATCATCTATATGACTATCCTGCTCACCCACCGCTGCCTCCGTGATGAGCACCGCTGTGCCAACAAGTATGGCCGTGATTGGGAGCGCTACACAGCCGCTGTGCCCTACCGCCTGCTGCCAGGAATCTTCTGAGGGTCATCCTGGGAAGCATAAAGAGGCATCATTGAGTGTGTGGAGTTGGTGCACGGGGGGCCAGCGTCTAGCTTTCTCCTGCAGTTTGATCCTCAGTTTGCTCATCTGGAGAATGGAGGACCTAGTGCCCCACGGGGTCTGACTGGTGGCAGGGGGAGAGCTGAGTTCACACTGTTACCCCAGCAGAATAACTTTTTCTCTTTGCTCAGAATCCTGAGGGCAGAGGACCTTGGCCCTTTCACGTCTGTCTGTTGGAAGCCCACCGTCTATGCTGACTAGATAGCTTAGGCTTACCAGATGTCTCCCAGGATTGGGCCATCCTGGTAAACTGAAGACAATGTAGGATCTAAAAAGTTTGGCAATGTCACCTTCACTCCCACCTGCAGTGGTGAGCCGGGCCCTGTTTTTGTCTGTAGCATGTGCAGTGTTGATTGATCAGCAGAGGGTTCAGGAGCCATTGAAGGATTTTTGTTTAGGTTCTTTTTTCCAAACAGTGGACTGGAATATCCAGGCGGCTCTGCCCACTGCACAGTCCCTGGCTAACTTGATAAAGTTGTTCTGACAAATGAGATAGGGTTCCCAGGACTTCAGGAGTACCCACCTAGCAGCTCATCCACCTGCCCTCTTCCGAAGGTGCTTCTTGTTTACCCCTGAGACTTGGCTCAGAGGTGGACAGACTTGGTTGAGAGACAACCCAGAATGCCTCAGCCACACCTTCCCCAACAGGAGACCCAGCGTTGGGGGAGAAGCCCATTCTCATTAGGGACACTGCCCCCCCCCAAAAAACCAAAAAACTCAGGGTATTCTGTAACATTAGATAGGCTCATCTCAGCCTTGCAAGCAGTTAGTTCTTTGTATTAAATCTGTCTTGTTAAATGAGTCACATTGTGCTGTCTCCTGAATGGGCATGACCAGTACCAGGGATGGGGGTTGGTGTGGGAGTGAGGGCTGGGCTATGATGTAGGTTGGAACCCCAGGAAGTATTAGAGCCAATGCCTAGGGCACTATCAAAACTTCTGACCGAGCATTGGAGTGAACTGTACACAACCCTCTATAATTTCCCTGTCAACTGAGAACTCAGCTGTTGGGGTTGAGAAGTCCATTCCGTTTGCCAGTGATAGGAAGCCACACAGCTGGGCCTGGACTTTTCTTGTTTCTGGGGAAGTAGAGGTGATTGAAAGGTGAGCGGTGCCCACAGCCAGGGCACAACTGGTCTGCTTCCAGTTAGAGCTAGTTGAACATTGAACAGAGGGTTTCAGTCGGCACCCTTAGTCCTCCCTCGAACAAAGTCCTTTGAAAGAGGCTGGGTGTGGTGGAGGAGCCTTAGACACCAGGTTCCACTATCCACATGTGCCTCTGCCTCCTGAAAGATATATAGGCTTAAGTAGGTGACCCTCTCCTGACCTTAGCACCCTCATTCGTGTGTTATAAAAGTCAGCATTCTGGTCTTCCTGCTTTGCAGCAGGAAGACATTTAAATGCGTAGTAGGAGTTTCCCGTGTTAGTAGCATTTGCCAATTGGCTATGGTTGTAGTTTGTTTAGCCTGGGAGCCTCCTCAGGGTTTGGTTCATGGTGCGCTCATACCTGGTGCTCAGTGACTGCTGGGCTGCTGCTCCCTGCTCTCTGCCAGCTGTGGGCCTAACTGTTCTGCCACCAGCAAATGAAGCCTATTCTTCCCTCTCTGGGGTAAAGATGAGTAGGTTACAGAGTCCAGTACGATAGAGTATGTCAGTCTCTGCCAGCCACGCTCTGCAGTTCTCCGAGCAGCTTCAACCCAGGCTTTTTATGGCCCTTCCAAACTGGGGCCAGCTGAACTGTGGTCTGGGTAGAGCCACCCTGACAGACAGACTGGGATTGAGTGCTGGAAACGACACCTTCAGAGTAGCTGGAAGAGTCACTTGTCCTGTGTCCCTGGAGATAAAAACAGGATCTACCCTGTTGGTTCTAGCTAGTGACAGAGCCAAGACACTCTTAGAGCACAACTTCACAGTCAGTGTAACACACCCGTGACCCTGCGAGGGCCCCTGGTTATACGTACCCTCTATGACAACATGAGTGGTTGAGCCAAATGAGTCTAGGGGATGAGGGGGCTGAGACCAGGTTTAAAGGTGCACCATGTCTTCATTCCAGCCCCACTGCAAGGGACATGGGGCAGAGTACATGTAACACTCAAACACAGGGCCATTGTTCCCAGCTCTGTCCCACAGCATGGAAACCATCATTGTTAATACACTGTTTTCCCTTTTTTTAGTTTAGTTTTGTGCTTTTGTTCTGTTTTTAGGTAAAGTTTCCCATGTAGTCAGCATTGGCCGAGAATCTGTGGCCCGGAATCATATGCCCCCATGTTTGCCTGGCTTTTGGATTGAAACTATTTTTTAAAGTTGTTTTTTTTTAAATGTGTATGAGTGTTTTGCCAATCTATATGTAAGTGCGTCTATACTGGTGCCCAGAGACCAGAAGAGGAAAATGGATCTCCTGAAACTTGAGTTGCAGATGGTTGTGAGCTGCCATGTGGGTTTTGGGAACTGAACCCCAGCCTACTGAAAGAGGGGTCAGTGCTCTTAACTGCTGAGTTGTTTCTTCAGGCCCTGGTTTAAAATATTTTTTTAAAAAGAATTGCATTTGAGGGCTAGGGAGGTGGCTTAGTTGGTAATGTGCTTTCTATGCAAGCTTAAGGATCCAAGTCCTGATCCATAAAAAGCCAGATCCGATCCTAGCATCTGTAAGCTCAGAGTACTGTCAAAAGGGGAGCCAGCGGCATGTGAACCAGACAGCAGGAAATGCTGTGGCAAACAAGGTGGAAGGATAACCAGTGCCTGAGGTTCTCTATCACACACGCACGCGCGCGCGCACACACACACACACACACACACACACACACTTAGGGATGGCAATCGCTTGGTTCCCCCTCGGCCTCCTCCACAAACCATAGGAGTTAGTTAGCAGAGATATTTCTTGCTCCTTGTTTTGGTGTGAGTAATGCCTTCCCAGGCAAACTGGCGGGCAGCCAGGTGTGAGCCAGAGGTCACAGATGACACATTTAGGGACGGAGATAAGCTATGCACAATGCCCTCCAACTCCCTTGTTCTTGCCACAGTTCTATTTTGCAATCATGCTCCTTGGCTCCAGCACCTCTGGCTGAGAACTTTCCCAGGGGTTGGGGTAAGAAGCCAGGAGCCAGGAACTTGGAGTAACTGAGAGCCCCTGATCCCAGTAAAAGGTCACCAGGCTGCAGTTCCTGGAAGGAACTCTGGCCCTGTTGGCAAGTCTCTCCTCAGTGAGCCTTTCTAACTCTCCTTGCTCTGGGCTTTTCTGCCACAGCCTCCAAGATGGCATGTTGAGGCTACCCGCAGACATTCCTGTGAGAAGGACTCTCCACACAGAACACTAACCTGTGTAACCAATAGGCTGTAATAACACCAAGTGGAGCCCATCTTCCAGGTGTCCATGGAGGTCGAATTACTTTACCTTGTGATCTCTGGGCCCATGTGGTTTGTGGGGAGCCACCATCTTATCCTGAAGACCCTCGTCATGCTGGGCAGAGGCTTCCCGTCCATAGTCACCTCTGTGTACCAAACATGAGCTGCCTTAGAAGCAGGGTCCCTGTCCCTGTGGCAAAGGGGTACCTTTCATAGCCCCCACATGGCGGCTCAGGCTTGGGCCACCTATGCTGGTGCTTCTGGACTCCCACACTGCAGAGACAGTGTGATACATGGTAAGTTGGTGGGTTTGGCTTGCTACATTGGAAGGTGAATCAAAGGCACAGGGAAGTGAGAGATAAGCCATTCTTCTGGCAATGTCTTTATGACTCATGAGCCACAGTCTAGAAAGTTCTGTTGGAAAGCCTTTCATCTGGTCCCATCTGGTTTCCTGCCTTTGGTGTATTAGGGTTTTTATTGCTATGAAAAATATTGAGGACCACAACAACTCTTATAAAGGACAGTGTTTAATTGGAGGTCAGAGGTTTAGTGCATTGTCATCATGGTGGGAAGCCTGGCAGCATGAGTCTGGAGAAGTAACTGAGAGATCTACATCCTGATCCAATGGCAGCAGGAAGACAGTGGCTGTGGGCTTGACTTGAGCATGTGAAACCAAGTGCAAGACTTCCTCCAGCAAGGCCATACGTGTTCCAGTAAGGCCACACCCCTAAGTGCCACTCCCTGTGGGCCAATGGGGACCATTCTTATGCAAACCATCACACTTGGCTTCTGTGTATATCTACCCACAGTTAGATACTGTGTCTACTCTGGTCCTGGCTATGTGTCTCTTTCAACCATAACCTTGGACACAATCCAAGTTGCAGGTGTTGTCTCTTGGGACTTGTAGAGTCCCTGTCCTGACTCAACAAGATAATACTGAAGGTCCTCCAAGGAAGCCCGGTTAGTTTCAAGTCCCAATTCCCATTTCTTTTTTACTTTCTTTGTGAGACTTAATAGCCCAGGCTGGCCTCCAACTTGCTATATAGCTCCTACCTTCCAAGTACTGAAATGAGGGTCTGTATTGATGAAACCCAGGGCCTCAGCATGCTAGGCAAGCACTGAGCTATACTGCCTGGCCACTCCCTTCTGGAATGGTGTTTGTTTGTGGTTCCAGAGGAGGTACTGAAATGTTCTTCCACATCGTACCAGGGTCTTTCCCTGACATTGCTTTGGTCCTGCCTGGGCCCTAAGTTCCTTTTTTATCCCTGTATATAGATTATCCCTTTTGATTTCCCATCATGCCCTGGATCACCAGCCCAGGGCCCAAGGTTGAGGGCAGTGACTCTACAGGAGTCCAGGTCTCTTTGATTTTTGGATTCCTTATTGTTCCAGATGGAGGTCCTGGTTCTCCCTGAGGTCCCATAGAAGGACAGACATCTAGAGGGACATATAATTCCAACAAGAGTGAGCCTAGGGACAGGACAGTGAGGAACCAGTGTAAAACCCAGAAGCTTCTCTTACAAGATCATTTCAAGCAAGGGCTGATAGCCTGGGTGAGGCTCTGAAGTCACAGCTGCATCACAATGTCCAAATGTCCCAGTAGCAGGGAAAAACTGCAGTACCCAGAGGGGCCCACAACACCTTGCAGAGGGGGAGGGAGAGGAGGAGTACTGTGGCCTTCCTCAGAGACACCAGTAAGTTCCATTTTCCACCAACTTCATGATTTGGTTCAAGGGAGGGGGCCCTCTCCCTGATGGAGTACAGGTTGGGCTTTGAGAGTGCACTTCATTGTTTCTGGCTCTCAGGTTCAGCCTGGGTGGTCCTGCTGCTTGACTTAAGTCTCTTGGATTCTTTTTTTTTTTAATGAGAAAAGGGACATGTTCAAGCAAGGTCTACTGATCCTGAATAAACACACTTGGGATGGGCCACAGATGCCCAGACTGTCACCAGGGAGCACGCAAACATTGAGGAGAGACTACAGCCTCCCACCCTGTTGTTTCCAGAACCCTGAGCCAGGTGAGATTGGTGAGCTTCTGGTTTCTTGTGAGTAACAGCCATTGGTTTTGTGCTGTCTGCTTGCCTCACCCTGTTGTGAGGAAAGATTTCTGTCTAGGTGAAGAGAGAGCCAGGACTTGTTTCTTCTCTCTGCCCTGGTTTATTATCTGAAAGCAAAAAGCTCCATGACTCCCATGAGCAGCTTGTGACATATGCAAAAATCTTCCTGACTAGAAACAGGAGTTACACAGTTTTGGGTGGTTTGATTGTTGTTGTTGTTGGTGGTGGTGGTGCGTGTGTGTATTTTGGATGCTTCTCTCTATGTAGTCCTGAATAACCTGGAACTCACTGTGTAGCACAGGCTGTGCTTCAATTCAGAGAGATCCTCCTGCCTCTGCCTACTCAGAGCTGCTATTAAAGGCATGAGTCTCTATGCTGAGCCACAAACATTTGTTTTAAATGAATGACCAGAAACCAAATCAAGCTTCCTTCAAGGCTGACAGTCTTGGATTTTCACTGGTTTGTCCTGCCAGCAGAGGGGCAACTTCTGGAAGGGCCAGATTGTTCAATCTACCAGCTCCACCAGTAGGGGCATAGGAAAATCTCTGCTCTGGACCTTGGATGCTCTCTGGGAACATTCTTGCTTTTGGGTTAGTGGATGTTTTCTGCTAAGTTAATATGTTCCCAAAGGTTTCCTTCAGTGCAGAGTCACAGGGTTAAGCCAGACATTAATGGCTATTTATGGAACTCACAATAGCCTAAGATAACTTGATTCTGGGTCTGCAACATTCCAAATCTCCACAATCATGATGTTCTAGTCAAGCACTTCTCAACCCCAGGGGTCTCAACCAAACAGGGACCACATAGCAGAATCCTGCTTATCAGATTTTATATTATGATTCATAACAGTAGAAAAATTACAGTTATGAAGTAGCAGCAAAATAACTTTATGGCTGGGGGTCACCATATCATGAGGAACTGTATTAAAAGAAGCATTAGGAAAGGTGAGCGCCATAGTAAGTCAGCCTTGTGCAGTCTCAAACACAAATGTGGCTTTTTCGCCCCTGGGAACTTCATTTCACCATGAAAAGGTGAGACCATGTGTGGGACAGAATCAGCTGGTGATGCTATGTGGGAACAGATGTTTTAGTCTTTCTTTCAGAAAACTCTCAGTGCCTGGAAGATGATGATAACCCTCTTCCTCTGTGCTCTGAAAGGGGCAGATAGGGCCTTGTTGAGACCAGGGGCTTCGAAGGCATGCATGTGAATTTGGAAAAGCATTCTACTCAGATATAGTGGTTCACATCTGTAATCCCAGCATCTGTAATCGTAGGAAGCTGCTGAATCGGGATTGCTATTAATCTGAGTCTAGCCTGGGCTACAGAGTAAGACCTACATCTTGTACTGAGACAATGCAATACAATCACAAGGCACCACACACTAGGGGAAAATTGCTCATGGAAGGAAGAGCTGGGTAACATTGTGTCTGTTCTTAATTCAGTTGTCAACTGTCATCCCAGAGGCAGGATCCCCACCAGCAAAAAGCGTTGGAGAACCCAGAAAGTGCCAGTTACCCTCTACTCTGATTTACTGCTGTATCTTTGAGAAGAACCCAGGGTCTCTAAGGTGTTCTGTGTCTACATGGTGAAGCGCAAATGCTATATATACAAGGGGGCAAACGGGATGACAGTTAATGCATTGTGGCAGGATCTCCAGAAGGGAGTGACATAACAAACAACAAAGTTCTCAGGTGTGGGCTCAGACGGGACACTGAGGTGGATTGATGTGGGTAAGTTAAGGACATGCATGGGCAGGCATAACAGCATGGTCTAAGGCTCGAAAGAGAGAAATCAGGCCCCACAGGTAGGCCTCTTACTACAGCTCCCTGAGGAAGAGGTTATTTAGTGTTGAAACTCTGGCAAACCTGGCAGACCCATCATAAGGTTCACACCCAGACAGGAGTGGTTTTCTTGTGACTGATTCATGGCATAAGCACTCCAAATACAGCTTTCTGTAGTAAACGCTCCACTTGTTTTGGAGGGAGCATCTGAAGCAGGCAGAGGCACAAAGCCATAGCCCAGGAGAAGCTCAGGCATGGTCTGCAGGATGCCTGCGTGCACAGAGCTGTTTAAAGCTCTCCGTTCCTAACAGCACCTGCAGAGTGGGTCTTGCTCAGGCCAACCTTGCTCTAGACACACAGAGCCCATGTTGCTTCTGGCATGGTACCCACTGAGATAAGGATGAAGTGGTCTCTTTCCGCAGGTGTGTCCAGATTACCACAGCACAATGGACAAAACCCCCCTCATCTGTGACTATGGCTCTGGATTCAGTAAGGTGGGCTTTGCAGGAACTCAGGTCCCTCTGGCTGTCTTCCCCACCATCCTTGGGAAAATGAAACATACCGTGAGTAGCCCCCTGGCTTCATCCTCCAGCCTCCTGTGCTGATCTGGTTGCTGTGACTGTCATAGCTCCCAAATGCTCTGGCTTCCATACTGACTGCTCCATCAGATAACTCAAATAGGTGGCCTTAGGGACAGACTAGAGGGCATGAGCAGGCAGTTTCCATCCTGGTTGTAGGCTCTTAGTGCAGTTTCTCTGTCTCTAGTACCTCTCCCTCTAGCAATACCACCTGGGTTTCAACTGGAGCTTTGGGCAGTGCCCCTCCACATAGTGAGTCCCGCCTTCTCTGTCATTCTTTATCATAGCAGCCAGCCTCCTCTGAATTCAGAGGCGCTCTGTAGCATAAGGTTTTAATGTGGGTTGTACCTGAAGTCATCCTATAGCCCAACAGGGAGGGGAAGGAAGCACACATTAACAGTACCATAGAGCCTCTCATTTGTGGGTGTGTCCAGAGAACCCCATTAGGTGCCTGGCACACATTCTTACTCAGATCTATGTAGCATGTGAGTTATAAACCATATGTCCATGTACAGTCATGGAGAGAGGGGCTGTGTGAGTGTGGCAGACAGTCATGGCAGATGATGTCTGTAGAACCATGGCTAAGAGGGAGCACTGTGCAAAGAGCAATGTAGGGGGCGAGCGGAGCTCATGGCTGGTTGTGTGGAATGAAGCAGAGGATCATAGCATCGGAAGTCAATTCGCCATGAAGACCACAAACAGATTTTCTACCCAGCCTGTCTCCTCCCTCTTCTTCAAGCTTGCCTTCCATGAACCATATTTCCTGTTAGTCTTGCCCTAGCCCTGGGCAGTAGGAGTGATTCCTATGTTAAGATAGTCTGCTTCCTTTTCTTCTTCAGGGGAGAGACTCAGCTGTACTCTAAGCCCCGTGATGCTGATCTCTACCCAGGGCTGGTGACTGTCAGTGAAGGCAGTAGGGTATTTGGAGGGGATGGAGAGGCTGGATAAGGACAAAGTCATACTTTCCATTGCAATCCTGGCCCACCAGCCACTAGGACAGTAAAAGGTGGCTTCAAAGCTGGGTTTTATCAGGATTCATACCTGACCCCCACATCACACAACTGCACTCTGAAAAGCATCCGAGGAGGCACAGCATTGACAATGCCGTGTCCCCCTGGTCTGTCTGTCTGTCAGGCCTCACTCCACATGTTCCCAGTAGTACATGGGGTCCACAGGGAACTGAGAAAAGCATTCCCACTCGACAGAGAGGGGATGGAAGCTTGAGGAGGTGAGCAGCAAGGCCAAAGCTATAGAAAGAGCAAGATGGCTGTGAACCATCAGGGCTGACTGCCTTGAACACAAGCCTACTGCAGCATGCCTGCAGTACCACTGCGATGCTCTACTGCAGCAAGGAAGCACTGCACTATGCTCCATGTGCCACACCCCATCATGACACTACAATGACACAACATGGTTCTGCCTCATGGCTGCCCCATGGCCCTGTGCACCTGTGGAGCCCTACATTGCTGTGCTTCTCCCCTGTAGCAAGGTATCATTACACCATGTACTGTGTGCCACTGCCCCATAGTTCCACTACATGGCTGCATGATAACAGATGGTACCATGCACCCATGCAGCACCGTCCAGCCCTGTGACTGTCCTGCCACACTTGCATCCTGCCCCCAACCTCCTTGTCCCTCTTCCCTATTGCACCACTACCTCACACACATTCCTTCCACCTAAGCATTAGATTATCCCTGAGAGCCAGATCTCTGGGTGAGTGTGATGCAGGGGTTCCTCCGTGCTCTCATTAAGTCAGCTTTCCGTGTAGAATGGTGCACCCACTTTCCCCGATTCCTTCTTTCTGTGCTCAGACATGGGCACAGCCTGATGGCTCTTCAGTCTTTGTCCTTTCTGAGCTCCCTACCCTTTCTTATCCAGCCAGCCCTGCTAAATCTGATCCTAATGTCTGGTTTTCATTTGTTTGTTTGCTTTGTTGGAGTGAGGTAGAAGCTCAGCCCCTCTTACATCATGGAAAGTTCAATCCACCTGAAACCCAGGATCCAGCTCATGCTGCAGGCCCTTTTCCAGCAAGCTTTCCAGAACAAGAGTGTAGGATGTGACCTTATGCCCTTGCTCTGATAGTTTTTCTCTGTTGGCTTCCATTTCTACACCTGCAACCTGAATGTCCTCACAGTGACCCTCAGCAGCTCTGGACCTTGAAGACAATTGATGGTAACTACTGCTGAAAGTGGACATGGTTGGAGAACCTCCCCCATGCTCAGGCTGGTGATTGATACCAGTTCCCAGCAGCCTCAGGCCACTGCCTCATGTCCACACATGAAAGCCATGTATCGTGGGTGGGCCCAGTTCTAGCCCAGTAGCAGTCTGCCACTCTCAGGGGCTATCCTATCCTGCCTGTGTTTTCTCCAGAACCTGCTTGAGGGGTTGGAAGAAAACGACTGGTTCATTGGAGCTGAGACCCAGAGTAATCGAACACAGATGAACATGTATTACCCCATCTCCCGGGGAGCCATCACCAACTGGGACAATGTAGAGAAGGTAAACTACAAACTCTGGGGGGAGGAGCCAGTTATGCCCCAGCCACTGGTCTTGGCACTGAGGAATGGTGTGCTCGTGTGTGTGTGTGTGTGTGTGTGTGTGTGTGTGTGTGTGTGTGTGTGTTTTGGGGGTGCTGCTTTATTTGTTGAGTTCTTATATCTGTCACCCTTCCAACACTTATTCCACCCTAATCCCTTCCAATTTCACAGCACTACACAGGAGAGAAAAAAAATTAGAGGGGAAAAGGGAGCATCGACCTCTTTAGATGACTTTCTGCTGTTTAGGGGCATAGGTTTCTTGGGGGCAAGTCCAATCTTTGTAGTTAGGATAGCTCCAATTTCTTTTTCTAGTCTCTTTGCTCATGACTACTTGACAAGCCTGCAGCACCAGTAACCAGCAGCAGCAGCCTCATCAGAGCACATCTTGGCCCCTCCTTATATCCTTTCCAAAGCTCCAAGCATTTGGAATGTCACACACTTGCAGAAACTATCTGCAGTAGGCAAAAACCACATCCCTACCAGAGCATGAGGCAAATCATAATCACCTGCTGTGAAGCAGCCTCCTACCCTGCACCTGATATTAAAGCAAAAACATTCACATAACATAACTGGGTATTTTAAGAAACAAAAACTCACACTATAGGAGGGACCTACTGTTTGGGTCTAGCTCTGTTGCTGCTCTCAGTACCTCCATAGTCACAGCCTCAGGGGTACAAGTCAGGAGACCATAGTTCAAGTCCTGCATCTGCTGCTTACTGCCCATACCACCAGGTCATGTGGCATGGCCTCTGGGACCCTCAAGACAAGGATGGCTTGTCTATAAGATAATATGGTTGTTCTTATACTATCACAGCTGGGAAGGAATGAGAGATAAGAAGTCATTAGCCTCCAGGTCTGATCAGCCATCAGTGACACCCACACTTGAGGGCATGTTGCTTAGGATCTGAGCCCTGAGGCAGCCACGATGAAGCTCCACAACTGCAGATTTAAACCTCAGACATCTGTTGTCTCATAGCCCTTAAGGTCAAGGTATTGGTACAGGAATGCTGCTTAGAGCTGTGAGGTAGAGCCTGCCTCAGGCTGCTCCCTGGTTTCTGGAAGTCTTGCTGACAGTCTTTGGGAGATTCTATCACTTGTAGAGAATTACTTTAGTTCTGCTCTCATTTCTGCAGAGCATCTTCCCTATGTGTCTTTGGTTCAGCTTTTCTCCTTTTATCAGTGTAGTGAGAGTTAGATTAGAGACACACCATTACAATATAAGCTCCAGTCAGTGTCACAAGTGATTCATACTGGGAACAGAATCTTGGTCCTCTGCAAGAGCAGTCAGCAATCTTAACCACCAAGTCATCCAGCCCAAAGCAGGGCCATTAAAGCTGAGCTGTGTGGAGGTATTCATTTGCCATCCCAGCTCCATGGTGGCAAAAACAGGAGAGTCAAGAGTTTGAGGCCAGCCTGGACTACTAGGCCCTGAGTCAAAACAAAAAGGTAATCAATTAAAATGAGGCTTCTACAGTAGATCCTACTTCATGTGACTGTGGCCTAAGAAAAGATCAGGACACAGATCTACAGAACATGACCAAGTGAGAAGATGAAGAAGAGACAGGCCTCCATTTCACACCTCCAGCTTAGGTGTGAATGCCAACCTATTCTCAAGGTTCTAAGGGTACACAAAAGTTCACCCTGTGAGAGCCAATGAGTTTACTGGTCTGCCTTACACAACATAGCGGAGGGGTTACTGAAAGGAGCATAGGGGAACCCAAAGCATTGAAATGTCTTCAGTCAGCATGGATGATGGCTTCCCCATTATACTCTCTCATCTCTCTCTCTCTCTCTCTCTCTCTCTCTCTCTCTCTCTCTATATATATATATATATATATATATATATATATATATATATATACATCTCTACATCTCTCTCTCTATATATATGTAGAGATATATAGATATGTAGATATGGAATTTATTAGACTTACAGACTATGGTCTGGCAACAATGGCTGCCTATGAACAGAAGGTTCAAGAATCCAGTAGTTGTTCATGAGGCTGGATGTCTCAGCAGGTCTTCAGAATACACTGGGATCCTGAAGATGTAGGCTTTAATGCCAGTGAAGGAATGGACTTGACAATGAAAGCAAGAACAAGCAGACAAAGGGCAAGCTTCCTTCTTCCATGTCCTTTATCTAGGCTGCCAGCAAAACGTGTGGCCCAGATTAGAGGTAGGTCATCCCACCTCAAAAGATCTATAACAGAAGTGGAGCTTAGTTTAAATGGTCTAAGCAAAAATCTCTTATGGTTGTGAACAGTCTTTATTGGGTTTGAGTTAATTCCAGATATAGTCAAGTTGACGAGCAAGAACAACCATCACATGGAGCTGTGCCCCACCATCCTAGGTTCTCCAGAATCCTGAAGGCAACATGCAGCTAGGGCATGATCTTGTATAGATGGCTGGGAGGAGTGGCTGTATACTCTGACAAGATACAATAACCCTGCCCATCCTCTCCTGGGAGGGAATGTCTGCAGTATACAGGCTAAACCCAACAGATTAACAAGCAGGCATTGCCTATGTAGTGAAGATCATGACTCAGAGGCTATCACCTTACAGCAGGAATGAACAGCTAGCCTCCCTGGCAACCCTGTCTTTTGAGGCTCACATTTCTCAGTGTAGTAGGTGGTCTCTTCCATTTGAAAGGTAAAGATGGAGGCTTATAATATATAACTGGTTAAATTACCCAATATTTATACCAATAAAACAGGAAACCCATAAACTGATGTAAAATCCTGCAAGTTCAGTGAGGCAACTTTATTTTCTGAACTATATACAAAATATCTATTTATGAGCCTGATCCTACATTAACTGCTAGCTCTGTTGAAACTTCTTTCTCTCTGTGTCATTCCACCTGGTTAGTCTACCTCTTTCAAACCCAGGAGGGCTCCTTAGCTCTCTTTCTTAGAATCCTGTTCTACCTGCATCCTGCCAGATGCTTCTCTGTTGTTTCTGCAAACCCAAGGAGAAAATATGTTTTACCTGGAGCTCCTCCCATGAAGGCTCTTCCAAGCCAAGAGACAGAGCCTATCAAAGGTCCAATTGCTTATGAAAGAACTCTCTAGCTACTCTTGGCAGGCTGAACTTTGTCACCTTCGTGATGGGTGGCTCCAAGCCAAGTCAATAGGGGCTATTTTTACCTTTAGTCAGGTAGCTCAAGTTCATCCAGTTAACTTTGCCTCAGACAGATCACAGAGCAAAGACTGGAAGACCTCTTCCAATGAACTTGCCTTAAAATAAGCAGGAACGTTCCATTAGCATTGTTATCTATGAAGGCTTTTAAAGGTACACACAACCTGCATCTCCACAGGGGACACATAGCTGTATCTGACAAACTCACTATCTAAACTTGTATATTTTGCCAGCAATTAAGTTTTCTATATACAATAATCAAATATCCTGTTACAGAATCTCACTAAGATCACCTCAATAGTCTTGAGTAGGCACACATTATGTGGCAAACTTCCATCATTGCTGGGCTTTCTTCTGTGACACCCAAACCAACCTGAATTTCCACCTCACCCCCGAATTTTGATGCATGCATCTGTCACCCATAAGACCCTAGAGACCCTTTAGACAGTGCTGGTTCTATCAACCCCTGCCAGCCCCACTCTATAACTTCAGGCCTGATCAATCATTGGAGGCTAGATCACACTGCATCTTTCCTTGATGGTGAGTCAGAGGTGCTGGTTACAGTTCAGCCACCCTTTGCTATTAGGGAGTCTTGTCCAGGGCTGTTTCAGACATTCAGATCCCTGGAGTACCGTGTGTAATGGCAGTACTTGCAGAATGCCAACCAAATCCTTTCACGAATTCCATGTTATCTCTAGATAGGCTACAAACTCTCAGTGTTGTCACCACACCAATTTCTGGGTACTGAATCCCTTAAAGAAGAGTGACAAGAAATCTGAGTATTTTTTCTGCAGGCACAACAACTTTCTACTTAGTTTAAGATGGCCTTGAACTTTTGACCCTGTTGGATCTGTGAATCGGGATCCATAAAGTTACATGTGACAGCTCACTTATGGGGGGGTTATTAGGGAGATGGGGAAGCATACTGAGGCTGCCTCTGGGTGGAGAGGAAAAAAAAGAGGAAGGGGAAGGAAGAACGGGATGTGGCCCATGTGCAGGACATTCAACAAGACAATGGAAATGTGTAGTGTCTCTGAAGTCAGTAATGCCTTGTCCTGCTGTCACTGGGCCCCTTGGGCTGGCTGTGGAGGTGCTGGACTGCCAACATTCCTCTCTTTTGTTTATTATAAAGAGGAGAAACCAGTGATGGTGAGGCTAAAGATGTAGGCTATCAGGCTACTTCCTGCTGACGGGGGACAATGTCATCTTTGGGAACCCTGAGAAAATTGGGATGCTGGCCAAGTCCTGGGAGAGCTGGCTGGTTAATTGCTGTCCAGGATCTGTTGGACCATCTGTGGCTAGGAAAGTGCAGGCCCAGCTGAAGTACAAGGGTAGACCAGAGCACCTGTGGGTAGTACAGAGTTTGAGTAAACTTGGACTTGGCAGGATTTTGGAGCACATAGTGGTATTAGAGGCAAAAGATAAAGTTAAGTAGGTTCAGGAGAAAACAATTTTTCTTAGGTGTACACTTGAAACTTTTAGGCTCATGGTCTTGGTAGTTGAGGGTAGGGTAATCCCACAACTAGGGGAAGGGGAAGGAATCCCATCCTCTGGGATAGGCATAGGTGGGAAATTCGGCTGTCAATTGATAGGGTTGCTTATCTGGAATCCATTTGACCCATGAGAGGTGAATCCAAGTGGATTTTCTGAAGCTTACAAGAATCTTTTTTTTTTAAGTTTACAAAACAAGATAAATTTTAAACATGTTAAATTGTAGTCTGTACTGAAACCCATATTTTAGAAAAGGGTAGTAGACACCATATTTGTATCATAGTAGAGGCTTGGTAAACATTTTTGTTGTTGTTGCTAAAAGCATAAGCACTCCTTAAGGTGGACTCAGGATAGACAGAAATCTTCTGGGAAGCAGAAGGGGCAAGAGAGTCTTCATCTCTGTATCCAGAAGGCCGGATGAATATAAATTTATCATGATGGAAAACACCTGTAAGTCTATATTTAAAAGACAACCAAAGGAAACCTAAAATCTTGAACTAGTAACCATGATAGCAGACTGTATAGTGGAAGGCTTTATCAGAGATACGCTAATAATTTATCAGGACTCCTCTGACCAGTGTTAGAACTCTGAACTTTCAAAGTCCTAATATAACACTAGTGAGGGGAAGACATTGGAAGCAGTTTTTGTTTTGTTGTTTTTTTTAAATACATTAAGTAACCTTATCACTATCTAGGCTTTTATTTGCATTTATCAACCTGAAAACACCTTGTAGACCCTAAAATACTCTCTCATAACTTAAGGTTCTATATCTTCATACCTTAGATAAACTTTATATTTTCTCCTATATAATCATTTACTATGAAACACAGGCAGTGGATCACTGGAGCAGTCACTGTAAAGGGAGTTGAGGGCTAGTTACCTACTAAGAATATCTGAGTTACACGTGTCTTCCACTATCTGCTCAAAACTGTACCTTGTGAACATAAAACGAGAGGCTAAATAAAGTTTGATCCTGTAATTAACTGCATCAGTTCTTTGTATGACTTCAAATATATTTCTAAATATATTAAAGGATATAACCATCCATAAGGTTATTGACTTAGCTTTCATGAGACTAGAACTGTTATAGTAGCTTTTGACATTAGAACCTGCAGGAGGGAGGGGGTGTGCAGGTCCACCATGGCAGGCCGAGGACTTGGGGGTATGGACAAAGACGCAGTTCCCACGGGCAAGGAAATGGTCACAAGTCAGGGCCCAGGTAGGACTAGAACTAGTTGGTACAAGCTGGAGAGCCAGGTCATCCTGAGGCTATTTAGGGACTAGGTCAAAGAACCCAAGCAAGGCAAAGTGCTCCAGTAGATATGACTCATCCAATACCAGGATTTATGAGAGATAAAAGGGTGAAGCTTTGCCTGAAGCAAAGGTCTGTGGTGAGGGTTGGTAAGAAGGGCTGGCTATAATGGCAGTGACTGGGGGTTCATAGTTCCCAAGAACCATGATGCTCAGCAGTCACCCCCTCAGATCCAGAATAGCATGCCCTGCAACAGGCAAGCACTGAGGGATGCTGGTCCACTTTGATGTGTTAAATAGGCACCTCAGCAATTTGTCCCAAATTTGAGACTTAACTGATACATAATGGATAACAGATAGATAGTAGATTGACAGATTGATGATGAACACAGAGACAGATGCAGAAGAGACAAGAGAAAACATAATAGACAACAAACAGGTAGTGAGATAAACAGGTGGCAGGTATAGAAAGGTGGTACATTTTACACACACACACACACACACACACACACACACACACACACACACAGAGAGAGAGAGAGAGAGAGAGAGAGAGAGAGAGAGAGAGAGAGAGGAGAGACTAGAAGGTAAACAAGACAGAAAGATTATTTAGATGGCTAATAGATGTATCAGATACTTAGATAAATAGACAGATGGTGGATAATAGCATGTCCTTGGACAGCCAACAGCTCACTTTCGATTCTCTCTCCTGCAGATTTGGCATTACTCCTTCTACCATGCCCTCCACATTGCCCCTGAGCAGCATCCTATCTTGGTAACAGAGCCACCGTTAAACAGCAAGGAAGCTAAATCCAAAATGACTCAGGTAATGGGGCCTGCAGCCCTTGCAAGGCAGGGAGGGAGGTTTCTGCTGTCCTTAAAAGTTTCTTGTTTCTGCTTTGAGCCTCATCCTGGTTCTTCCTGCCACAATGGAGTTGGTGGTGGACTGATGGAGTTTAAGAGTAGACCCCAATCTGTGAGTGCTGCCACCAGAGATGACAGAGTTGGCCTTAGGCTTCAGTGAGGCTAGCAGCAGTGGCTGCAGGAAGCTGCACCCCACCCCAACTGCCAGAGTCCTCCTCCCAAGGTTCAGCTTCTCCTAAAGAGGCAAGTGAATTAATCAGGTGGCCAAGCTGGCCCATCAGTCTAGCAGTGTGTAGCCCCCCATATGCAGGCACAGGGCCAAGGCATGATCTTCACATTTCAGAGGCCACTTAGATCTGGAAATGGTTCTACTCGTCCCGAAGCAGGTATGAGCTCACATAAAATCAGCCCAAAACCTGCTGCTGACACGCAGCCCCCCACTCCCAGTGTAGACTGTCAGAGCATGGAAATGACCACAGCAGGGTCATGAGGCCAGGGCATGGCTGGCTTCACTCAAAAAGCATCCAATGTCCATGAGGGTCTCAGAAAACTAGATTAGGATAAAAGAGAGGGCACGATGGTCCCAGCTCAGCTGTCTGGCACACTTCTCAACTGTATTGGACAAAGGAGCACGGATGTTTGCTCACCAAGGAGGAGGCCTATAAGGAACTGTGCAGGCAGGGGCTCAATAGCTGAGTTCTGCTTCAACCTGCTAGAGGGCGTGGGTGCAGCTCTGGGTGGAGCCTAGCAGGACAAAGGTACATAGAGATGAAGGTTCAAGTTTAGTCTAAGAGCAGAAAAGCAGATGATTGGCTCCTGTGGCTGGGGGCTTTCCCTTCCAGTCTTCTCCTCCTCCTCGGACCAACCAGCTGCTCTCCTCAGCCCCTGAGTGAGTTTCACTTGTTTATATAGACACAGGTATACTCACTGCAAAGTGACTCCTACAAAAAGGTTCAAACACCCCTCTCTGGGGCCACGCCTTCAGACACAAAGGTAATCAGTGGTGATCTTTGGTATAATTGTTACAAGTGTCAATCGTTCCATTTGACAGAAAGAAAAGCCACCCACCCAACTCCAGCATTTTGGGGCAAATTTAAAGCAAACATTTATTAAATATTACATACTTACCAAGAGATGGACTTTGCTCAGGACCACTCCTTGGAATTTCCCAGCTGGAATGGCCTCAGATCATGTGTTGCAGGGGATTATAAGGACAAACTTATAGGCCACCATGTTTCCCCACAAGGCTTTGTTATTTTCCAAGAGCTATAATTCACAACCTTTCAGGAAGTTAGCTGGTTTCTGGGTGGGTAGGCCTTGCAGGTTAATTTGGGGAATTAAACACGGTATGTGTGGAGTATTCAAAATGCTAGTACAAGGCAAGAACTTGGTCAAACTAGCAGTTTGACTGAGTCAAACAAAAGCCAGAAGAGTGTCCAAGAGACCCTAATTAGGGAGTAAGGCTGCTGTGCCTAGTGACAGGAAGTGACCCAAAAGCATGCTGATAATTCGAACTCAGACCTTATCATAACACTAAGCCATTGCACAGTGCTGATACCTATCCAGCAGCCAGAGAGAGGCAGTGGATCTCACCATTACATCCTGATCCAACCAGTCTTTCCACAATCTATTACAGAAGTATCTAGAGGGAGCCAAGGAGCTAGTGTCCTAATTAAACTGTCATTTTGATACAGCCTAGAGTCACCTGAAAAAAAAAGTGTCAATTAATTGCCATTATCAGATTAGCCTATGGGCATGTATATGGGAGATTGTCTTAATTGTTAATGGATATGGGAGGGTGCAGCCACTGGGGGGTGGGTAGCATCATTCTTACCAGTGGTCCTGGGTTGTATAAAATCCAGAAAGCTAGATTGAATATGAGCCTTTGAGTGAGGCAGCAAGCATTGTTCCTCCCTGGTTCCTGCTGCCCTGACGTGTGGTTCATCATGAACTTCCCTCACTGGTGAATCATGACCAACAGTTTCCTCCCCTAAGCTGCTTTGGTCAGAGTGTCTTTATCACAGCCACAGAACGAAGCTAGAACGTCACAGCAGAGCCTCCTAGAGATGGATGCTGCCCACTCTAGGCTTAGTCTCCCTGGATCTACAGCCTGCTACAAGATGTATTCATGAGCACCGGGGTGGTGTGTGCCACCTGGCCAGCCAGCATGCCAATCTTCCTCCACAGATCCTATTTGAAACCTTCAACTTTCCTGCCCTGTACCTGGCAAATCAAGGGGTCCTCTCCCTTTATGCTTCTGGCAGAACCTCTGGTGAGTGACCCTATGGGATTCCATTCTTCCCAGACATGCTATCTTGTTCTTGGGATTGGGGACACTCACCACCAAATGAAGTCTCTCCCTAAACATAAATAGATAAACAAACAAACAAATAAAAGTATAGGAAGGGGATGGCCATTTAGGTTAGTAGGTAAAGGAGCTTGCTGCGAAGCCTAATGACCCAAGTTCAATCCCCAGAACCCACATAGTGAAAGAAGAAAACTGACTCCTGAAGATTATCCTCTGACCCCCACATATATACAGATGTGTGAGTGAACACACACACACACACACACACACACACACACACCCCCCACATGCTTGAGGTACTCATTTGAAAGAAGTGAAGAATACTCTTCAAGGCTCATAGTGATCCATGCTTCATAATAAGAGCCCTGAAGACGCAGTGAGGCAATTGCAAAGCAGCTGGTGTGATAAGCTGGCACAAAGCTGTGCTCTTTGTTCTTGTTTTTAAGTTTTTTTTTTTAAAGTATGTCTCTGTATGTGTGTGTCTGTGCACACTGGCCTCAGAAACCAGGGGCATGGATCCCCTGGTACTGGAATTAGAAGCATTTGTGAAGGCCCTGTCCGGTTCTCTGCTTTTAACTGCTCTAGCCCCGAAACTGTAGTTCACATGGTCCACGACTGCAGAAACACCACTGCCCTCTATTTCCCATAAGCTGGTTCTCCGGAGTTAAAATTGTCCCTGTCCTCTAGCACAGTCCCTCCCTAACTCCTCATCTTCTTGGGGCTCCAGATTCCCCTCCCCTTCCAGTCACTCAGGCTCAGCCACCTGGCAGTCTATAACTTTTCAATTTAAGATTAACTGAGCAATAGCTTCCTTATCTGTGGTCCTCTGGTGAGCTCTAACCACACCCTACTGAAAATAGACATTAATGAATTATATTTTACACACACCTGGCTCTTGTTCTGACTCTTTCCCTTCCTTATCCTGCTGAGACAGACTGCTCCCTTTGGGAAGCCAACACACACACACACACACACACACACACACACACACACACACACACACACACACCTCACCTTAAAGAAATAAGCGCTATGTTATTATGGAGCCATTTTAAGTGACAAAGGTCAGGGACATATGTTATCCCAACTTCCATCTTCTAATGTGTATTATAGTTTTATAGATCAAAGAAAGTCAAATCAAGGCAAATTTAAAACACCTTGGTGGGTACATCAGAGGAGAAGTCTGTCTGTTCCCTGCTTTTGTTTCTTCTGTTTCTTGTCTACCATTTATGAGAGCATCTGCTATCGGCCATGTTCCTGTTGTGCACGCACTAAGCTTCTCGACAGTGGGGTCACCTTCATGGCTATCAGCCAGAACTCCTCCCTTCTTTTAAATGATTTCTCTCCAGTAATTGTCACAGGATGAAAAGCCTAACATATTTTGATAAAAAGTGCATGCATATTTCTCTCTCTCTCTCTCTCTCTCTCTCTCTCTCTCTCTCTCTCTCTCTCTCTCTCTGTGTGTGTGTGTGTGTGTGTGTGTGTGTGTGCCTGCCTGTGTACTTGTACATGTGAAGGATAAAGGTTGATACTGGAAGTCTTCCTCAATAACTTTCTGCCTTATTTTACTTTTAAACAACACTGCCTTGGCCCACTACACTGAGAACAGAACTTTAGGTTTTGACCAGACTGGCTGGCCAATGCATACTGGGGACCAACTTGTTTCTGT
Organism: Micromys minutus; assembly: GCF_963924665.1. Lineage (NCBI taxonomy): Eukaryota > Metazoa > Chordata > Mammalia > Rodentia > Muridae > Micromys > Micromys minutus. The sequence goes on along the minus strand of NC_137971.1, from coordinate 55,784,254 downwards.
CCTTCATCCCCAACCACCCAGAGCCAGGGTTACAGACTGCGTCCCCATCCTCAGTATTTACATGGATGCTGAGGATCTGAACTCGGATCCTCAAGTGTGTGCTACGGGCTCTGGCCACCTTCATCATCTCTTCTGATTGCTCACCACTGTTGCACGGTTGATTTTTCACTTTGATGTTGTACCCTTAATACTCCAATTAGACACATTTTTTGTTGATTTCTATAAGATATATTACTTGGCAAATATATATTGTTTGTTTGTTTTGTTCTATTTTCTGGACAGGGTTCCTCTGTGTAGCACTGGCTGTTCTGGATCTTGTTTGTTGAGCAAGGCTGCCCTCACACTCAGAGATCTGCCTCTGCCTCTAAAGTGCTGGGATTAAAGGTGTGTGTCACCACTGCCTGGCAAATGTATATTCTTTAACAATCTTAAATTACATTAATTTATTTATTGTGCATGTGCTATAGTGTAAGTGTAAAGATCAGAGAACAACTTTTGGGAGTTGATTCTCTCCTAATATTATGTAGGTTCCAGGAATTGAACCCAGGTCATCAGGTTTGGTGGCAAGTGCCTTAACCTGCCTAAGTCATCTGGCCAGCCCCATGGCGAATATATTTTTGACAAATAACATTTACTTTGTTATTTCCATGCTCGCTGTGGGTTTTTTGTTTGTGTTTGTTTTTTTAATTGTTCCATTATTTTCTATTGACTGCCTTGGCCTTGCTGTTCTGAGGGGAGGTTGTGAGGTTACAAATCACTGTCTCTCCTCCAGTGTTAGGTCATTCAGCCTTACAGTGTTAAGCTTTGGGTTTCATATTTTCTTTGCCAATTCAAGTAAGTTCTGTTGCGTTCTTGTCTACTGAGAATATCTTTTAATCAAGACTAAATATATTGGAATTTGTCAAAATTCGATTTATGCAAAGTGATGTTAGTTTGACAACTTGCTACACATAGAATCACTTGGAGAGAGAATCTCAGTGAAGGGTTGTCTATTTTAGGTTCACCTGTGGATGTGTCTGTGGGTGTTAACTCTTTTAGGGACTGTTATCTTAAGTTAATTGATATAGGGAGACCAAGCCCACTGTAGGTGGTACCATTCCCTAGGCAGGAGGTCCTGTGATGTCTATGAGTGGGGACTGAGCACAAGTAATCGAGCATGCATGCATTCGTTTTTGTTTTATTTTTAAAGATTTGTTTATTTATTTATTATATATAAGTATATATATATTTATTATATATAAGTACCTATAGCTGTCTTTAGACACACCAGAAGAGGGTATCAGATCTCATTACAGATAGTTGTGAGCCATCACACAGTTGCTGGGATTTGAACTCAGGACCTCTGGAAGAGCAATCAGTGCTCTTAATTACTGAACTATCTCTCCAACCCTCTCTCTGGTTTTGACTGTGGATGTGATCTGACTGCTATTCAAAGTTCCTGCCTTAACCCCCAGACCCCCCTTTATGGCAGACTACTACCTGGATTTGTAAACTGAAATAAACCTCTTTTTTCTTGAGCCACTTCTGTCAGGGTGGTTTATATCACCCTAGAACATGTATTTATTGGCATAATCATATGGCTTCTTTCTCCTTTAAGAAGAATTAATATTGATATTAACTTGTGGAACAAAGGTCATTTAATTTCTTTTAAAACCCATTTTGTTGAAATCAATTTGCCAAAATTTTACTTTGAAGTTTTGTGTCTGTGGTCATGAGTGGCAGTGGCCTACCTGTTCTCCCATCTTCCAGGGACCATAGCGTATGAGTGCATGATGCCAAGGTCTTGGAAATAGACTTTGTCCTGTTCAGCTGTTGCAGCTGAGAGGGTCCAACTCTCTGTTTCCTGTCACAGCTGGAATGGGAAGCCCCCTGGACTTATCTTTGCTTAATTGAAATATGTAGTTCTTGATCTCTAGGCCCAGAAAGAAAAGGAGAGAACCATCCAGACCTCAGTCAACCCAGCAGCTATAGTGTCACATGCAGCAGGCCCCTTTCCCGGCACCCTTTAGCATGTCACAGCCTCTCTGAACTAGAAAACCTGGAGCCCTTGCTAACTGATGCACATACCTCTGCTATCATGTCCAAGCTTTCCCAGTGCAGGGGCACCGCCCAGACAGTCCCAGTGCCCACCCAAGCACAGGAAACACTTCTTCTCTCTCTTTTTTCTTTTTAAAAAAGATTTATTGATTTTATGTATATGGGTACACTGTTGCTATCTTCAGACACACCAGAAGAGAGCATCAGATCTCATTACAGATGGTCGTGAGACACCATGTGGTTGCTGGGAATTGAACTCAGGACCTCTGGAAGAGCAGTCAGTACTCTTAACCACTGAGCCATCTCTCCATCCCAGCACTTCTCTTATCTCTTTGGCAGCTATTGATAAATTTGCATGTTTGACTTAGCTAGAAAACCTACTGGTTTATATCCAAAGCTGGTGGTCAGTTTTCATTCCAATTCATGTCCTTTGGGAAGAAGCTGGCTCCTTGGCCCCTCTCCCTTCCCCTCTGTTATTTCCCCTCCACCACCCAGTCCTACAGAGCTAACACTCACCAAGGCATGCTGTGTAATCCACATCATAATGACCAAGTGTCCTCTTACGTAGGAACAACGATTGAATCTGGAGACGGGATGACCTACTTCGTGCCCATCATTAATGGCTATCCTTTGCACCTGTCAACCACCAAGCTAGACATAGCTGGTCAAGACCTGACTGTGTACCTCATGAAACTGCTGTCAGATAATGGGAATGCGTTAGAGACCATAGGTAAGAAACAACTATTCTCAGATACATAAACCTGGGTTGTGTATAAGATCCTTCACTTTCAGTGCATATGTACATAGGAGTATTCGGAGACTAAAGAACAACCTCAAGTGTCAGCTTCAAGAATGCCATCCACCTCTTTTGAGACAGTTTGCTGTGGGCTGTGACCAGGATTGTTTCACCAACACCCTAAACAGGTGAAGGAGGAAACATTAGAATACAGCAGAATCCATGAAGCCAGGGACAGAGAAGAAAGAAACAGACAGTGCCAAGATGGGAGGAAGGAACAGAGGAACCTCCAGGCTTTGGAAGGAGGATGGAAGAGACATGGGCAAGGAGGTTGGGTTAGGCCAGGGGTAGCAGTACGTGCATATCATGGCGGTGAAGGTGGAGGCAAGAGGATTAGCGTTCAAGGACATCTTCAGTTCCAAGTGTGTTGGAGGCCATGAGACACTGTTTCAAAAGAAGAGGTAGAGAGGAGGAGAAGGAGAGGAGAAGTGGGCAGTTGATGTAAAAGGAAGAGGAGAGACGGGGGAAGGAGAGGAAGAGCAAGGAGAGTAGGAGGAAGAAAAGGGGTGGAGGAAGGAAAGGGAAGGAAACGAGAAAGGAGAGTTGGAGGAGTTGAAGAAGATGGAGGAGGAAGGAGAGCTGAAGGAGATGAGTTGGGGGAGGAGATAGAGGAGGACGGTGGTTTTCAAGTGGAAGTGGCAGCTGGCAGTGTGTAGGGCAGGTGGGGCCAGCAGGTGAGCAGCGCAGGGAAGTCCCTTTTATTCAAAGCTCCATGACAACAGATACCATGTGAAAGCCTGGTCAGAAGGCACATCTGGCTTTCAAACCCATTGTCAGAACCCTAGGAAGGAAAAGGCATCACGTGCTAGAGTTTTCTAAGCTAGGGTCTTCAGCAGTTGTGGCCAGTCCTCCTGAGAACCCGCAGGCGTGGGACATTCCAGAATACCCAGGTAATAAACATGAACTGGATTATCCTGGCCCCACAAACACCATACACAGCAGGATTGCATCTTAGGGTATGCTGAGGAGACCCAGCTCTGTGCCTCTTGTGGAGGGCAGTTACTTCCCCATGCTCCCTGTCCTTTTAAAGCCTGGCCGTAGCCTGGTCAAGACCCTGCTAAAGGGGTTACACGGACATGGTGACTATCTCCCTATGCCCACTCCACCGAGTTGCTCACTACACACCCCTGCTTCTTGGTCTTCCTTGCCCTGCAGCTGACCTCGAGTACATCCGAGACCTGAAGGACAAATGCTGCTATGTGGCCCTGGACTACAACATGGAGATGTCAAAAACTTCAGCACCCTCCTTCCAGAAGAAATTCACGTTGCCAGATGGCAAGAAAATCATCCTAGGGCAGGAGGCTTTCATGTGCTCAGAGGCACTCTTCAACACCAGCCTCCTGGGTGAGTCCAGCATCAGGAGGCAGTGGTCCAATGGACACTCAGCATAGGACAGTCAGAAGGAAGGTGTGGTAGTGTTGTGGGGGGGGCATTCTGCTCCAGGATTCTCCTGCTCTAAAGTTTCCCTGGTACTGGCTGCTGCTCACTGAGATGCCTCCTACACTCCTGTTACTTTGCTGACCCTTGACTCCTCCCTGGAAGTCTTAGTCCAATTACAGATGGGATGGAGGGCCTTGTTTAGAAATCTGCCACAGTACAGGATACTTTAGAATGAAACAATGAGGCCATTTAAGGCAGAAGCACAAGGCACAGACAGTTTTGAAAGCTTTAAGCATCTGAATGGAACAATGAGCTTTTATATTATCATCATCATTATCATTTTTACTTCTTTTGTTTTTGTTTGTTAGTTGTTTTGTTTTTTTGTTTGTTTGTTTCTTGTGGGTTTTTGTTTTTTTGAGGCAGGGTTTCTTTGTGTAGCCCTGGCTTCCTGCAACTCACTCTTTAGATCTTTAGACCAGGCTGGTCTCAAATTCAGAGATCCACAGGCCTCTGCCTCCTGACTGTTGAGATTAAAGGCGTGGGCTACCACTGCCCTGCTCCAGAGGGTTTTTAATAACTGTTGGGTTGACTCCTGGGTTAGTTGGAATTCTCATTGCTGTGAAAAAAAAATCCTGGCAAAAGAAACTTTAAAAAAAGAAGTTTGACCGATAGTTCAAGGTTATTGTCTATCAGGAATTCGAGGTACTTGGCCACACCTGAAGGCAGGAAGAACACTTGTGCTCAGTTCCTTCTCCTCTATACCATGTCCAGGATCCCAGTTCGTGGGGTTGCCCTTATTCAGGGTGGGTCTTCCCTTCTGAATTAACTCAATCTAGAAACTCAGCCATGCCTAGGGCTTATTTCCATGGTGACTCTAGGTCTTTCATGCAGAAAGTACTAGCTCTCAGAGTCACCCTCTCTCTGGACCAGTGAGCAATAGATCAGACAGACAGTGGTCTGTGCTGGGATGCAGAAGCAAGAGGATGACCATGAGGCCAGAGTTAGTCTGGGCTCCACAGTGAGCCATTGTTTCACCAAAGAGGACATGGTGGACTGGGAAATCTCCATGGGAAGGGAAAATCACATAAAGCCAACATTTCCTGCCATCTAAGTCTTCCAGCCATCTGTGCCATATGTGGACATTCTCTGTGGCTGGTGGGCTTAGGTCTCTATTCTGTGCTGTCCAGTACAGAGCAGGAAGTCTTTCTCCACTTTTGGTTTTTTGAGATAGGTTCTTGCTCTGTAGCCCAGGCTAGTCTGCAGCTCATTATATAGCCTAGACTTATCTTAAACTGTGGCAACCTGCCTGCCTCAGTTTTTCAAGATGTGGCATTATGAGCATGGTAGACCATGCAGCTTTAGAAGGTAGAACACATGCTAGTGTGGAGAAGTCATTAAAGTACTCCTCAGAGGCCAGGTGGCTCCCAGGGAGGAAGGAAGCCTCAGGTTCCTGATGTCAGCAGAACCCTCTGCCAGGCACACCCAAGGCACTCCATTGTATTAGTTCTCCATCCTAGGGTCACCCTGTGCAAGGAGTGAGGGGTGCTGATTACATACATTGTCCCCCAGACACATGAGCTATAGCTAAATGATCTGCCAACCATTCAAGGCTGGTGTCTGTTGCTTGCTTATGGAACACCTGACAAGGGAAAGCAGGGACTTAGTGGCGCTTTCCAAGGTTGAGTTGGGACATTACCCTACAAACACTCACAAAACAGGTGATGCCAACCTTGTTTGAGACACCATGGTCAACTCTTGTCAGTGATGGTGCTGGTGGGCCAAGCTTGTGACCAACTTGAAGCTCACTGGGCCTCAAGATTCCTGGTACCACTTTGGTCTATACAGAATCTGGGAGGCATGCCTCCCTAAAATACTGATCCTGAAACACTCTTGTGCATTTCCCTCAGAGAGAAGCAGCCCAGGGATCCACATGCTCACCCAGGAGAGCATCTTGTCCTGTGAGAAATCCTACTGGAGGACTCTTTTCAGTTATATCATATTGTCTGGTGGCACCGGTGCCTTTTCAGGCCTACGATTCCGGCTACAGAACGAGATAGTAAAGGTGGTCTCTCCAGAATTCTGTGTGAAGGTATTGGCCCAAACCAGGGGCCTTCAGGGGTTGACCCATGAGTAGTTCTAGAGTGGCTAAGGTCTAGGAATTTCACCAATAAGCAAAAGTGACAGAAGGGTGGGGAGAAAGGGGAGGGAGGGAGAAGGAGAGAGAGAGAGAGAGAGAGAGAGAGAGAGAGAGAGAGAGAGAGAGAGAGAGAGAATCTGGTGCAGGAGGACTGGTGAATGGGAAGGGGCTGCAGCCTGCAGGGTGGGCAGTGGCAGATCTGGGGTACTGAACATGTGATCAGAAGGTAGCATCGGGATGGTGAGCTATGGGGGTCAAGCCAAGCATGTAGGCTCCTTTTGTATTTTACATGAACATGTGTGTGTATGTGTGAACACAAATGGCATGTCTAGCTTTATACATGGGTTCTAAAGATCTAAACTCAGGTTCTCACACCAGAGCCTAGCTCTCTAGTCTTCTGAAACAGATCTCATTATGTAGCTCTGGCTGTCCTAGAACTTGTATGGTAACCAGCCTGTTCTAGATCATCCAGCCTCTACCTCCTGAGTGTTAGAACCACAGGCATGTACCACCAAGGCTCCCACACCTTTTAATTTAAAAAGTTAATTTTCTACCATGTGGGTCCTAGGAATGAACTGAAATTGTCAAATTCTGTCAGGCATATTTCCTGAATAGCTTTCTGATTAGCCTAGAGTAGTTCTTGATGTGGGTCTTTTCCTCCCTCCAGGTGGCTACTTGTCCATATGCCAAGTATGGTGCCTGGGTAGGTGCCTCCATCTTGTGTTCTCTCCCTATGTTCAAGGACATGTGGATCACAAACCATGAGTATTTGGAAATTGGCCCTTCTGTCATATGTAGAAGAAGCTTCTGACTGGTGGCTTGCAGGTCCCATCACCATGCCCAGGCTGAGCCTCAGCCATCCAGAGCAGGGCATAATCAAAACAAGCTCACAGCAAAGCCCCCTTTCTCCTGAAGGACAGTAAAAGTGTGTGACAAGGGCTGACTGCCGGGTGTCTGTGTTCCCTGTAGCTTCCCAGTGCAGCAGGTACTGATTCTTCTGGTGTATTGGATAGTTGGACAACTGGTATAAGTCAGTTGTGCTGCATAACAAATAACCCAGTACCACGAAGTGTGGTTTGCCAGTCACCATGCTGCCTGCGCCCTGAATTAGGAGCCATTACTCTCACTTGGGACCATGTGCAAACATCATGTGCAGCATTGTCACTCGTTATGAGTTTCTTAGTACCATTTTTTGTTGCTATAACAAAATACCTGATACTTGGTAATTTATAAAGTACAAGAATGTATTTAGCTCACAGATTCAGGAACACAACACTGTCTTCTGTGAAGGTCATGTTACCTTATTAAAACATGGTGCAGAGTGTTGCTGGCTGAGACAGTAACAGTGAAGTTGAGTCTCCTTTCTCCTCTCCTTTCTTGACCTTTTTTGTTATTAGGAGCCATTGATTATTTGGGGATTTTATATCATGTACTTTGATCACACTCACTTTCCCAGTCCTCTCATGTCCAACCTTCCTCCACCTTTGTGACTTCCCTACCCCCACAAAAGAAGAAAGAAAGAAAAACATGGGGTACTCACACAGTTACTAGAGCATGGTCAAACTCCCAGTGGCCAGCCCATTACAGACAATTGAGTCCTTCTCTACCTGCACCCCTGCCAGAAACTGGCAAGTGTAAAGATGGACATCAGCATCCTTATCACAATTTTAAGAGTGTTCCTTGATAGCTTCCTGTTAGGCTATTATTTGTGTGTGGAGGGTGTGGGGGTGGGGAAGGAATTCCTCTATTATAAAGCCATCAAGGGGTCCCGCCCTTAAAAGCTCATTTAACCCTAGTCTCCTTCTAAAGTATCCAAATAGCATTAATATATAGATTTGTTTGTACTTGGTTTCTATGGCAGTTTGAATAGGTTTGGTCCCCCATAGATTCATGTGTTTGAATGTTCCATGGGGAGTGACAATATTAGGAAGTATGGCCTTGTAGTAGGTGTGGCCTCATTGAAGGAAGTGTGTCACTATGGGAGTGGGCTTTGATATCTCCTCCTAGTTCAGGCTGTGCCTAGTACAAATGATACCCTTCTCCTGGTGCCTGCAGAAGACAGTCTCCTCCTGGCTGTCTTTGGATAAAGATGTAGAACTCTTAGCTCCTTCTCCAGCACCATATCTTCCTGGATGCTGCCATGCTTCCTGCCATGATGACAATGGACTAAACCTTTGAAACTGTGAGCCAGTCCCAACTAAATGTTTACCTTTATGAGTTGCATTGATCATGGTGTCTCTTCACAACAATACAACCCTAAGACATCCTAACACCAATGGCTGAACTTAGAAATCATCTGCTGGGTCTCACTGTCAATCAGGGACATGGGGGGTTATCACAGTTAATAGACACAAGTCACACAAATCTCCACTCCTACCCCAAGAGGATAGGAAGGAAGGGAGTTAGATGGCCCAGGGGCTGAGAGGGTGCTAATATCTCATTTTGCGCAAGGGGTCTTAGTCTTCCAGGGGATTTGGTTTTTCTGTGAGGCCAACTTCATCAGGTCTGACTGTAGATGCAGGAACTACAGCCAAGGTAGACAGGATCAAGGCTGTAAAGGTCAATTTAAAGCTCCACACAAGGACCTGAAATCTGCAAATAAGTGGGTGGGAGCACTGATGACTGAAAACAGGAAATGTAGACTAACACATAGTCAGGAAGACAACCCTGGGTCTTAAGAAAGAATCCTTTGGTCCAGTTTCCAACCGAGGTGTGTTTAGAGCTTACCCGAGGTCCACAGATAGCCAGCAGGCCCTGTTATCTCTGGCTGGCAGCTGCTTGTTTAGGCTCTCAGTTCATCCTAGGTTTGAAAAGTCACAGGCTGTCTGCTAGGAGACTGAATCCACAGATCAAAAAGGAGGGAACCTTGTGTCTTGAGCGGACAGGGTGGAGCTCTGGGGAAAGGGGCAGGACTAGACAGTGAAAAGATGGTGCCTCTGTGACGAACTCAGCCAGTGAGGGATCAGGGGCAGAGAAGTGCAATTAGGAATTTAAAAGCATGCATTTTGTGCCAACAGCAATGTGCCAGCCATTCTTACTTTTATTCCACACTGACACCCAACTCTGCAAGGTTAAAATAATAAACCGCTCCATTTTTATTCTCTGAGTCCCTGGGACTCTTACAGTGAAGTGACCCAACATGGGATCTGAAGGCAGGGAGCACAAGGTGCTTGCTATGACAGGGGAACATCTCTAAATTAGGTGCCAGTGACCAGTGCATGGCTGAGTCTGCCTAAGTCCCCCTGTGCTGTGTCATGAAGGCCAGGCAAAAAGACTGGGCACCCCTGCAGCTTCTGGATGGTGGGGGATGCTGTATCAGACTAGTGGATCTTCTAAGGCAGACTCAGAAGCCAGCCAGTCTGATGGCTTGGAGAATCAAATATGTGTGACGAGATTGTGGCCACTGTTCTATATGTACCATGGGATTGAAGGAACTCCTGGGCTGAACAATAAACAAAGCAGATACCTACTGACTAACAAAGCGTGCTCATCAGACACCCTTTAACCTTGACATCAAGGTACTCCTTAACCTTGATAGGCAGGTGTCCTATAACCTTGACAACCACACACCCTTTTGACCTTCACAGAGGTCCCTTTAACTTTGATTGTTCATGTTAGGAAGCCACTTGCTGTTGGCTCCTTCACAAGTCATGTCTGTAAACCATGAGGGGATTGCAGCCAGTGAGAGCCACCCTTAAGAAGTCCTACCCCACAGTAGTTCTGCCTGGTTCCAGGTCCACAGAGTCCATGGTTGTGCTCCAAACTTCCTCTTTTTATGGAGCTCAAGACCAAAGCCCCCAAAACCTCTCTGGTGGGATCTGTCTGACATAGCCATGATGTCAACCCCAGGGCAAAGCCACTGCCACCATACACCAGCCATCCTTCCCACTGAACCCCATATCCCAGAAGCACATCCCAGCCGCAGGACCCTGTAACTCTAAGTGTTCTGATCCATGCCTGGTGCTGTTCTCCCCATAAATACTTGCATATCTGCAGCAGTGGGCTCTGTGCCACTGGGGTTCTCAGACCTGCAGCATCAGCTCTCCTACGGGCTTGTAGAAACACCCAGGCCCAAACCATCATTCAGGGCTTCTAGGGGAGGATCCAGGACCTAAGAGCTTACTTCCCAGTGGTTCTGCCCCTTGAGAAACCTAGATTATAAAACCAAGTGGCCAGTTTGGGCTGAGATCCCTGAATTTTAGAGCTGACCAGTAGATGTCACCCTAATACTAGTTGCTAGATCTCATCCTGTCCTGACTGGAAGGTTGGAGGTTTCAGAGGCTTTTTGGTGGGGATAGCAGGGATACTAAGGATCACCTCTCAGCTTGCCTGTCCATGTCCTTGGGTGGTTAGCCTGCCTGGAATGGGGGTCTGTGGTTGGTGGTGGATGGAGGGAAGTAAGGAGTGCACAGCTCATGTTTGGCATTTGAGGAGGGATCAAGGCTGGGAGAGAGCCTGTCCTTGATAATGTTCAAGGTTAGAGCCTCCAAGAAGGAATCTGTGCTAGGAGTTGACTGGACCTGAGCCCCATCCCATCCCAGCCCCAGCTTGCTCTCCAGCACTGTTTTTGGGCCCTGGGTGGTCTAGTTTCTGCTGTTGATAGATAACAAACACCCTGACAAAATGCAGCTTAGTAAAGGAAGTGTTGGTCTGAGGACCCAGCTCTCCAGCCACTGCTGGCTAACATGGTTATGGCACGGGTGCTGGTTTCTTCCCCAGGTGCTGCTCAGACATTTATAGAAAGTCCTTTCATGGCATCTCCACGGAGCCATTTTAGATTGCAGATCCTGTTTCCTGAAAGGACTGAGATGGGTCCAGTCATCTGGGGTGTGATTCTTCCCAGGAAGATAAGAACAAACACGTCTGTTCACACACATGACACGGCACAGACAAAACCATTCTTTATGTGAATGGGTGTGTTCCATCATGTGTGCCAAGTACCGTTTGAGCATGTTGTGCCTGAGGAGGCTGGAAGAGAACTTTGGATCCCATGGACTTAGAGTAACAGTTGTGAGCTTCCATTTGGATAGTGGGAATTGAACCAGGGTCCTTCGGAAGAACAGTCTTAACTACTGAGCCATCTCTCCAGCCCCATTTTTCTCCTTTCTATTCAGTCTAGCACACCAGCTGCTCACATTTAGTGTGGCCTTTCTACATAATTAACCTAATCCAGAAGATTTCCTACAGACATGCCTAGAGGTTTGTCTTTATGGTATTCCGGACCTTCTTAATTTGATAATATTAACTAGCACTCTGTACTTTCAGCGGCCTTCATACCACCAACAGCCTGGAGGTGGGTTGAGGTAAGATGGAGGGTGGGAAACAAGGGTAAGGCAGGAGGACCGGCAAGACCCTGAGTATAGTGGCAGCAGGGCGGTGTCTGGGCCATTCAGTGCCTTCTTCGAACTCTTTGGGTCAGCTAAGCGTTTGAAGAACACAGTTGAATTCAGCAACTTTGGTATCTTGTGCCTTTCTCTGAAGACAGCAGCTTGTCTCAGCAGAGGTCTATGAAATGCAGACATAGTGAAAAGTCACAGGTCAGCTAGGGACTCCAGGGACCCTCACCAGGGAGACCTCTCACGTGACCCTGTCTTTAGCCCTGCAGTGGGTTCCATTGCCTGCCACGGAGGTATCGGGGTGGCTAGCTGCTTTCCTCCAGCTGATGCAGGGTAGTAATATAGATACAGGAAGGAGGAAGCCCCTCGAGCTGGGATCTGGCCCACCTTTCCTGCTGACTGAACTCAGCTGATCAAGCCAAAACTGCCTGCAAAACAATGTGCCTTTTCCTCAAGCTAACAGACAAGAATGCTCAAAACAACAGATGAATCGTGCTTGCCTCCAGCCAGAACACTTCTGACCGTGAGCTCGATGCTTACAATCTCATGTATGGATCTGCAGGGAAAATAAGAAAGTCAGTGCTTATATTTTTACTTAACTTAAATTTTACTTAAATATTAAACTTGGCTTAGTCTTTAAACCTTGTAAATTGCATCCTTATAAAAATATAACTCAGAAAGATTCAGAAGCATATAAAATAGCCTTTTTAAAAAACAAACCTAAGCAGCGTTCTCTTAAGAAGCCTGTACCCATGTGGGTGTGTGCAGTATCCTTTTCCTGTATACCTGTCTAGACATTTAATAAATTCATTAACTTGACCTTACTATGACTCATCCAGACATTATTTTCAAATACTTATTTATTTTTATTTTCTAAGCCTGCATGTTGACAGAAGCCATCTAGGAAAGGCTATGGCAGACAGTGAGATTCCTGGAGATGGCTCACCATTCTGCATGGCTGTGATGGGTGCACTCTGGAAAGTCACAGCCCAGAGACTTCATCCCAGGACTGCTTCTCACTGCTGATATGCCTTTCTTACTATTAATGCATAGCCCAATGATGCCCGGGCATCAGCCCACCCTACTGGTGACCTGCAGGGCAACGTGAAGATGAGCATTCATGAATTAATGCCGTTTGGATGAATTAATGACTTGGTAGAATTTCTGATTTGATAAAAATTAAGGAAACGTTTAAGGAGACAGTTTTAGTTGTTTTGCCAGAAGGATGTAGTAATAAAGTTAGAATCAAGAATAGGATGTGCCCCCTCCTCACAGAATAGAAAGTAAAGGCTATACAATGAGTATAGGGAGCTTTCATAAACTGCACCGAGAATTACACTTGGGACAAATTTGTGAAAGAAAAAGACATTCATTCTAGGTCAGGTCCAAGAATAGAGTCACAATTGTCCACCAGGTTAGAGCAGGGCTATGTGAAACTGTTGCTTTGAATTTATAATGAGCTTATAGACTGAGACAATATTTTTAATATCAGCATCCTTCTGTAACTCCCCTTTTGTGTAACATTTATCTATGAGGTAATTCATAAAAAACTTTTGTCTAAGAAGGTATAAAAAGTCAGGAAGAATAAAGTGTGGCTTTTGGGGCTCTGCTACATCCACCCAATGTGTATGTATATATGTCTGTCTGTCTATATGTATGTAGGCATATGTATATAAATATGCATGTGCACTTGTAAAAATTGATGAAACAGCTGGTCCGGCCCATTCAGAGTTTGTGTATAGCTGTATGCCTGACCTCCTTTTCTTCCTTTTATTTCCTCTCTGGCTCAGTAAGAGTTAACAAACTCTGAGCCTCTTGCCTGGCTAGCCAGGGGCCCTTGAGCCAGAAATAGAGCCCAGGTAAGTAAGCTTTTTTTCTTAATTCCCAGAAGCAAGTGGCATTTGGCCACAGAATAACAAGAAGTTAAAGAAAGTTAAATTGCCAGATGTAAGCAGATTTTAGCCATGCAACCGACTCCATACCCTGCTTCTGCTGCCTCCCTTTGGGAACTGGATACTGGGAAGCTGGCAGGTGTTTGCCTGGATGTATATCTATACACCATAGAGGTACAGTGCCATTGAGGCCAGAAAATTATGTGATAAATCCCTGCAACTGGAGTTACAGATGGTTGTGAGTCACCTTGCTGGGTACTGAACCTGGGTCCTCAGGAAGAACAGCTGGTGTTCTTAACCCCTGAGCCATCTCTCCAACCCTCTTGTCTTGAAATGCTTTGTGTGTACACATGCATGTGTATACATGTGGATGAGTGTGCACGTGAATAGGATAGAGTTGGTGTTAAGTGCCTACCTCAGCCACTTTCTTAAAAAATAAGAACTGGGTCCCTTTCTCTCTCCCTCCCTCCCTCCCCCCCTACACATGCACACCAAACAAACAAACAAACAACAAATGACACCAGTTTCAGGAACCTAAGTGGGCATTAGCCTTCTGATCCTTGAGCTTCTCTGTACAAGTGAGGGTAATAGACTTGACTTCAAAGCCAGTGTCCTACTGTCAATAATGTTCCTGTTCCTGTGACATTTAACTACCAGCAACCATGTCCAGATGTCAGCTCTTGTATTTGGCGGGGTAAGGGGCCAGTGGGAGATGAGCAAGTACCATTTTCACAGTACAGGTGCTGTTTTGTGACCTCCACAGTGTTAGAGGTCAGTTGAGAGCCCCTTCACTTCATGAAGGGTATCTATGAGTGCAGATCTGAGGATGGCAACTATGGTAGTTAAACTTGGCACCACTTCAGTTGAGGAATTACCTCCATCACTTCGGCTTGTGGGAACATATGGAACTTTTTTTTTTTTTTTTTCTGATATGGAAAGGTCCACAGTGAGTGGTGTCCTGCCTGATTGGGTGGTGGGTCTGGGCTATTTGAGAAAAGTGGCTTAATGTGAACCTTGGATTGAGTAAGTAAGCAACATTTCTCCATGTCCCCTGCTTTAGTTCCTGCTTCCAGGTTCCTGCCTCAACTTCCCCTAATGATGGAGCATAACCTGTAAGCCTCTTCTCCCAAAGTTGCTTTTGATGATGGTGTTTTATCACAACAGATGCCAAACTATGACAAAGACCCAACATTGCTAATTACAGTTCCAAGACAAGCCAACACAGACACCGGAGATCCCATGTAACAGATTTTTCTTGACCATCTCCTCTTTGCTGAAGACTTGCAGGTAAAAGTCCAGGTACCATAGCCAGGGCACCCAGGGCCGATTGCTCTAGTGGAGCCAGGCTGTAATGGTTCATGCATGGCCCTGAGCTAAACTTCACCTGTGGCCTCACTGGTGAGTGGGAGGATGGTGAGATTATCCCACAGAGAATGAGGGACACACCAGAATTGTACCATAGCTTTTGATGTCTTACTGCTGTTAGAGGAGTCCGGCTCCCACCCAACTACAGCCCAGCTCATTCTAAAGCTTATGGGTTGCAGTCCACTCTCCGAGTCCTGACCCACTCCCACTCAGGGCCAGAACTCAATGGGAGTCCACTCAATTCTACAGTGCTGGAAGTAGAGACAAAGCTGTTCATATACCTGGATCACACTCCTCCATGAGTTTGGGCGCAGGGTTCCCAGAACTGCAGCCACTTAGGCTTCGGAGGCAGGCAAAGCACCTCCTGCCATGGCTATCTGTATTCATGTGCATCTGCACAGCTAAGTGACTTTGGGAGCTGGGAGAGGGATGAGCAGAGGTTTACCATCTGTCCCTCTCTGTCCATGGGGAAGCTTCAAAGCTGCCATCGAGGCCAGAATGTCCAGTTGTTCCCCTCTCGGGAGAGAGTCCAGCATAGTCTGTAGAGCTTGAGTCCACAGCTGTGATAGGGCCTTCAGGGACCTGTAGGCTTCTGGCTGATCTTTACTATAGAAGGTAAACATGCTGATCATGGAGAAAGGGAATATATACCCTTCCTCCTTCCAGCTTGCCTCCGTTGGCAGCACCATGCTCTAGAGTAGCTTCAGGCTGAATGATAGCTAAGGAGGGTCTGGGGCAGGGTACACATCCCCCGTGGCCCCAGTATAATGCACAGCTCACCAACTGGAAGGGGCTTAGCTCAGGACCAGGAGGCTCCTCCTTCAGGCTGGCAGGCCAGTCAGTTGGTGGGACTGACAGAATGCATCAAAGGAGAGGCTTGGCTGCCAATGCCAAACCCTCCACCATGTGTCCAGTTACTAAGACATTTGCTCCTCTCCTTCTAATGAAACCCCCCTGTTTCCTTGCCTCCTGCCCTTAGGAGCTGCCTGATAAGTCTTGTAGCTCCCCTAAGCTCTCCCAGGCCTCTGCGACCTTGTCCCTTGTACCCCTGCATTTCATCTTAGAAATCTCGCAGCTTCTCCATGCCCCCCTGGGCTTTTCTGTTGCCTCTCAGCTCCCACTTGGAGCTATCGAAACTCCATTTTTGTGACACTTCTCTTCCACAGACTCAGATTTTACTAAAGCCTCACTCTGTTACCACAAACAGCTTGAGGTCTGTAAAGTTCAGTGGCTAAGACTGGCATGCTCAAGTTTCAGTGGTGGCAACTTCTGCCACTGTACTAACAAATGATCTGGAAATCTTTCTATCTAAACTTACTCTTTTCTATTTCTTGCTATCTTCACCTGTCCAGGTTAGCTCTTACATACTAATGTTTAACATCCAAGAGACCCCACCTCTGACCAACAGCCTGTTCTAACAGGGTCAGGAGATTGTAGCAGACTGCCAAAGGCAAGTTCCAATCTTACAATTCTCTTATTCATCCCTCTTATCCATCACAGCTTACCCAGGGCCTGTTTTCTCTATGTCCAAAAGGAAGATTGATGTTAAAAGTGGCCGGAAACTTAAAGAGGTTACCCATATTGGTCCTGCAAATACATGGAACAAATCTGGGCCGCCCTAATTACAGATCAGAGACTGAATATCACTCTACCTGGCCAATTTGGAGGATGCTAGTTGTGTGTCCCTCCAGGATGAAACTCATGAGCCCCATCTGTTGCCTTGCCCATTGGACTATTAGACTCTCACCTAGCCACTCATTAACTGTCCTGAGCTGATGATCACTCCCACCCCTTATCTCTCCCACATCCCTCTCTTTGGTGTCCAAGACTGCTTAACTCCTCAGGGACATACTTTTCAGGCCACTGAATTCCAAAGACTGTAATAAGACCTTGACCCTGAGTACTACCACCCAGCCCTCATGTCTGAATGTTTACAATACCTCAATCCTCTATGTGCTCAAGTGTACTACTGCCTACCCTCTGGATGGTCTAGGACTTGTATTCTGGTGTTTCTTTTCCCAAAATTAGAAGTGGTACTTGGTAAAAGAACCCTTGCTGGTTTCTGTCACACAGTTTATAGTGGCACAGCATGACAAACAAGAGGGCCATGACTGATCCTTTCTTGAAGCTCTGGGAATAGACGCTGGAGAAGAGGACCAACCACTTCACTGGCTCTATATCAGTTTTCCTCCAAGTTCATCCAGGATCTCGAACAGGTGGCTCAGACCATCCTTACCCCGTGGATCCAAATAGACTCACTGGCCGTCAGAATGCTACAAAATTGGCAAGGACCAGATTCACTAACAGTAGAGAGGTGGTCTTTGTCTTAGGAAGGAATGTTGCTTTCATGTCAACCAGTTTGGTATAGTAAAAAATAAGACCCAACAACTCCAGACGGGTCTCCAAAAACATCAGAACAGCTCCATGCTCTGAATTTGCTCCAACATCAGGCCACAATAATCGCTTCAATCCAGGCCACTCTGGAAAGCTTCACTCCCCACCCCCCAGAAACCCTTTATAAACCCTGCCTTCTGACCAATTCCCTGCAGCAGAGGTACCCGTTTCTCTCAGTGTGTGAGGTTCTTGGCATTCCTTGGCTCCAAATTGCCAGGATACCTTTCCCCTCAGGGCTAGAACTCATGCAATGGCTCCTCCTGGTGGACCCTTACTGGGCTGTAGTGAGGTCAGCCTTCCCTGTCCAAGGTTTCTCAGCCACCCCAGCAATGCTTGGCCTTTGTGTTGTTCTGGCATCCTTCCAACTACTGGCCCTGGTCAGCAGTTTCCAGGGAGCCACTTGGCTGGCAGCTCTTATTTTTTTCTTCTGTGGATAGAGGGAGATGGGTAGCCCAATGTAAGGAAGAAACTCTCAAGTGCTCAAGTGTGAGATGCAGGTTGAACTAGCTTATAGCAGCTGTTTCCCCAAGGTGGCTTTGCCCCCCCATCCAGGCAATAGTGGGAAGTGCCTGCAGATAATCTTGGTTGTCATGACTAGGGGAGGAAGTAGGCCAGCCTCATATCTAGTGGGGTAAGATCACCAGGGACACAGCCAATCAAGTGCACTCAGTCCTTTGCCATAGGAAGGTTCATCCCCACAGAGTGGGCTGCGGACCAGCCTGGCTCCTGAAGGTGGAAAGGCATAGCCTCTACTGGTCTCATCTACTAGCCAGGAGCCAGGGAGCAGGCTCAAAAGCCTGAGTATAGGGAAAGTAGAGATTGCCTGGGTCAGGGTATAGAGGGGGCTCGAATTCACTCCAAATCCACATGGCTGGGATTCTGCCTTCACCCCCATACATCATCTTTGGTGAGCCAGCCTGGCTAATGACCGGGGTGGCAATGAACTCAACCGAGAAAATGACCTAAAAATCCTTGCTGCAAGGAACACATGCTTGAGCGGCTTCTGCCCAGGAAGTTGTAAGCAGAAGGATGGGGTAAGGCTTCAGAGCCCGGGGAACAGAGCCGCCAGAGCAGTAAGACAAGGGCTTAATCACAAGGCTGCCTGAGTTAGGCATACCAGCAATAGGATGTATGGAGTATGAAGTTAGAAATCAGATGAGTTTGCTGAGGGGAGGGGTGGGAGGGAGAGAGGGAGGGAGGGAGAAAAGGAAGAAGGGAGAGAAGGGAGGGAAGAAAGGGAAGGAAAGAGGGAAGAAGGGAGGGAGGACCTGACTATACTAATCATAGCCACATGGGTCTGTGTCTTATTTGATGTTAATTCCATCCTGACAACTCGATTTAAAAAGCCGAGGGCCTCACCTGAAAGATGGACCCTGCTAGTCCTTCGCCCTATCTTTAGTCTCTGACTAGGATGAGATGAGATGGCTGGTGCATCAGCAACAATGTGTAAGCCAATGCCGGGACCCAAGGCGAGTGAGCTGGGTCCAGGTGAGAGAGACGGCAGTGTAATCTGAAGGGCTATGTGCTGAGTTCCTTTTCACGAGAGAGAAGTAAAACCGTGCATGGCGTATGACAGCTATTTAACAATTATTTGTGAAGTAAAAGCTTATCCTATATGAAGTAGCAGCCAGCACTCCGTGATAGCCACTTTTGTGCCAGGCGCTGTTCTGAGGACTTGTGGGAAATCTATGAAAATCTTTGAAAATCTGTGTCATGCCAGGCAGTGGTGGTGCATGCCTTTAATCCCAGCTCTTGGGAGGCAGAGTCAAATGGATCTCTTGAGTTGGAGGCCAGCCTGATCTAAAAGGTGAGTTCTACATAGAGAAACCTTATCTCCAAAAGAAAAATCTATGTCAATATTTTTATAACATATAATGTAAATACCTCATCTCTACTGAGTCCCAGAGACTGTAAGGAACTCACTCAGGATCACACAGATGTAGGGTCTAGGGTTTTACCATGACACCAACCCAGGCCTCTTAGAAGCTGGAAGTCTTCCTGCTTTCATCTTGGAAACTCTCTCTCTCTCTCTCTCTCTCTCTCTCTCTCTCTCTCTCTCTCTCATAGGTATGGCCATATAGACTCATGTACTTAAATGCTTGGCCCACAGGGAATGGCACTATTCAGAGGTGTGGCCTTGTTGGAATAGGTGTGGCTTTGTTGAAGTGGGTGTGGCCTTGAAGGAAGTGTGTCACTGTGGGGGCAGGCTTTAGGTCTTCTATGTTCAAACTACATCCAGTGACATAGTCTCCTTTTGCTGCCTATGGATCAGGTTGTAGAACTCTCAGCTTCTCCAGCACTTGTCTCCCTGCACACTGCCATGCTTCTTACCATGCTGATAATAGACTGAACCTCTGAACCTTTAAGCCAGCCCCAAGTAAATGTTTGCCTTTATAAGACTTGCCATGGTCATGATGTCTCTTCAAAGTAATAAAACCCTTACTAAGACAGTTTTGTTGTTCTTATTTTTATTCTTTTTTTTTTTTTTTTTTTTTTTTTTTTTTTGAGTAAAGGTATCATGTATTCCAAACTGGTTTTGACTTTGCTATGTAGTGGAGGCTGGCTTTGAAATCATAGACCTCTGCCCACCTTTGCCACAGGAGTGGTGGGATCAAACTGTGTGCCCCGTGCTCAGCCGACAAAAGGACTTTTTAGGAGAACACATATGAAAATAGCTATCTCTGAAGGCACGTTTCCTTCTGCCTTTTACTCTCCAATGTGCCTGAGTCCTTACCTTACTGTTTGCAATGCACAATATCCCAAGTGCCTACAAAAAGGGATCCCAAACTCTGGATACATCTGTCCTTTATGTCTGATGCCTACCAGCTCAGCTCCGGGGCTGGGTGCCTGGTAGCATCTCTTTAGCAACCCAGGCTAACCTCACCTCAGTACATTGGTTTCCGTTAGCCTGCCTCCAACAAGAAAAACCAACTGCAGACATCCCCACAGGAAGAGAGACTGGAAATCTGCAGGCAGCAATGTGAGTATGAGCTCTCATTAGCAGAATATCAGAATGTCTCTTCCTGGTAGCCATCAACCCTAACTAAACCTGCTAACAAAGGGTGAATATATTTCAGTTACCATAGAAGCCTTTTCTGGGAAATACCAGTTGCAGTCAGTGGTAGACTGGCTAGCCTTGGGTCTATGGTTCTCTGGGGCTGGGGGAAGCTAGTCTATTATCCACAGAAAAAAACTAGGAGCAGAAATGTTGTCTAGGCCAGAATGTGAGAGAGGCCCTTGCAGTCAGGCAGAAAACAGTTAGGACCTATTTCCAAGGCTCAGGACTGGAGTTATACAACAGAGTGTGTGCAGTGGTATGTTTGCACTTTGTCCAAGAAGAAGGGCAGGGACTGCTGCTGAGTGTATGGTAGAGGCCAGGCTGTCTGTAGGAGGTCTGTTAACAGGGCCCAGTTGTTTTAAAGCCTCTTAGAACACAGAGAAGCTGAGGGTAGGCATAAGGGGTGAATGATCGACAGGCACAGCGTTCAATAGAACTGAGAACCAACAGGTTGGATAGAAAGATAGATTGGTGGTAGGTGAATGAATGGATGTATGGATGAATGGATGTATGGATGAATGGATGGGTGGATGGGTAGATGGATGGATGGATAAATGAATGGATGAATGAATGGATGGATGCATAAATGGATAGTGTAGGTGGATAGAGAGATGGGTGGATGGATGGATGAGTAGACCTAATTGATGGATGAATTAATGGGTAGATGATGAAATGGATGTGTAGGTAAATAGATGGATATATGCTGTATTGTGTCAACTTGACACAAGCTGGAGTTATCACAGAGAAAGGAGCCTCAGTTAGAGAAATGAGATCCAATTGTAAGGCATTTTCTCAACTAGTGGTCAAAGGGAGAGGGCCTAGCACATTGTGGGTGGTGGCATCCCTGAGCTGGTAGACCTGGGTTCTATAAGAAGGCATGCGGAACAAGCCAGTAAATAACATTCCTCCATGGCCTCTGCATCAGCTCCTGCTTCCTGACCTGCTTGGGTTTCAATCCTGACTTCTTCTGGTGATGAACAGCAATGTGGAAGTGTAAGCTGAATAAACCCTTTCCTCCCCAACTTTCTTCTTGGTCATGATGTTTGTGCAAGAATAGAAACCCTGACTGAGACACATGCTGTCCTAGTTTGCTTTCTATTGCTGTGATATAGACCATGACTAATGACAACATGGAGAGGAAAGGATCTAAGTAGCTTATACATCCCAATCACAGTCTGTCACAAAGAAAAGTCAGGGCAGGGACTCAAGATAGAAACCTGGAGGCAGGAATTGAAGCAGAGGCCATTGAGGGATGTGGCTTACTGGCTAGCTCAGACTGCTTTTTTTGAACATCCCAGGACCACCTGTCTGGGGATGGAACTGTCCACAGTGAGTTGGGCCCACATCAATCATTAATCAATGAAATGGCCCTGTTCTTGCCTAAAGACTTATCTAATAGAGGCAATTTCTCAACTCAAACATCCTCTTCCTAGGTGACTCTCGTTTATGTCAGGTATGCAAAAACTAACTAGCACAGATATATTGCTGAATAGACAGATGAATATGAATAGTACATGAACAGGTAGATAATAGATGATAGATAAATAAGTTATTGATAGATGGTAGCTGTTAGAAGATGATTGGATGGATGGATGGATGGATAGACAGACAGACAGACAGATAGATAAGCATGGCATCAGGCATGCACTCAGCATTTAGAGCTGATAAGGGAGGTCTAGCCCTGCCTGCAAACTCAGGCTGCTCTTCTGTTTTCCCCCAGTGCATGACTTCGGTCGTGGATATGATAATGGACTACCTTGGTTGCCTCATAATGCTAACAACAAAGTAATAGCTCACTGGGAACCCACTTTCTTAATCCACATCAGGAACTGAGCAAACAGGTCTTACACCTGAGAAGTCCTCTGCCTTACAAAGTCTAAGCTAACCAGGGCTGGGGCTATAGCCAGTCACGTAGGTACGGCAGCTGCAGTTTGCTCTAGTTCTGACTCTATGATCTGGGGCCAAGGGTCTGACTTCTCTGAATGCCAGCTATCTACCAAATGCTGGGCTTCATCACTACACTAGGTGTGTGTGTGTGTGTGTGTGTGTGTGTGTGTGTGTGTGTATACACGTGTGTGCGTGTGTGTATCACATCAAGAGCAAAAAGATCCACATGCTCCGGACATTGTATGGTATTTGGAAAAATGGAAGATTTTATCACTCTGTCCCCTCTTTAGTGATGGCCTCTCCTCTTGGGATAAGTTATGAAGATTGTTAGTATGGTGAAAAACTGATGTAGATGACATCTGCAGTGTCAATTCCTGCTTGATGAATGAATGTGCCATGATACTGGGACACTAGGCAGAACATGCTGTATTCAAAGCTTCACCTTATCCCACCACACCCAAAGGGCCACAGTCATTATCATTGCAGATAGACTTGGGCAAGCAGGCTCCCTGATGGTCTGTAGGCCCCACTCTTCCTCCACGACCCCTGATCTCAAGTTCCCAGGACATCCCAAGGGTAGTGTAGGATTTTCAGCTCCAGGGAAGGTACCCTGGAAAGCTGTGCTTTCTGATCACTACTGGGATAGCTGTTTCTCCCCAATAAGCCCAATGCAGAAGGGTGACCCTTAGGTTTGGCACAGGGGTTTTCCTTCCAAAAGCTCAAGAGTGGTGAGTTGAGGTCCCAGCACTACCTTTGGGTCCCTATCCAGGGCTCTTTGAGAGAGGGCTTGCTCTACTCTGTGGATGAAGACTAGGTACCAACTTGGAGATAAATGGTCCCATCCAAGTATACTGTAGCACTTCAGATCAGACATCCCTATGGGTTGGGAGGAGAGCAGTAATGGTGAGGGCATGGAGAGTCTGTGGAGGACAACTGGGCTCTGAGAGCAAGTGGGGCAAGAAGGACCCAGCACTAATCATCTGTCCCAGCATTTCTACAGAATGTGGCTCTGATCCACAATAGCCAAGTGACTTTTGTAGCCTCTATGTTGACCTTTTGGGTGCCCAAAGGAAGCTTTTCTGGTGAGCCAGTCATTTTTGGAGCCTCACACAGAAAAGCTGCCTAGAGCCCCTGCTTTCCCCAGATAGCCAGGGATCATTAGTACCCTGACCAGCCACACAGGTGCTTGAAGAGTCTGAAGAGTTTGCACACTGGGGACCAGACCCAAAGGAATGTTTGGCCCAGAAAGATGGGATTCTGGAAGATGTGCACAGAACAGGTGGTGGTCATGGTGACTCTGGGAACCTCCAGTTAGCTCTTCCCAGGCTGTGCCTCTATAGATGGGCATCTCTGGACAGCCCAGCCCTGATCCTGGAGACATTCACCTCTGGCTCTCCTCATCTCCAGATTCAAAGGGGATGGCTTTCACTTGCTTCTTAGCTACTATGGATCCTGGGAACAATCTTCTGTCCCAGTTCAAGATGAGGGGGCTGCCTCTGAGAGGGAGGCAAAGGCCTGGCCTCAAGCACCTCAGTCCCAGGTCTTTCTATGGTACTTCAGCATAAAGGATGCTGCTTCCCCCACCACTTTGCAAGGGCTGCAGATTGTAAGGCTGGAAGATGCCCAGCTGGGCAGGCTGCCCTTCTTCATCAGGGCAGAGGAGGGTGAGGCACCAGCAATCACCAAGATTAATTGGTGAACATGGCTTGTTCCGAAATTAGAGCAAAAGTAGGTCACTCTTGGAGGTCCACTCTCATGTGTCACCAGCCAATGGGGAGAAGCTTCCAGAAGACACTGGGAAGGAAAACAGAGTGAGAGTCAGTCTAACATCCAAGTTTGTGGTAGAAGACAAAATATGTCAGGCACCAGGAGGGATGGCACCCTTGGCAGAGTTAAGGCATCCTTGCTTGTTTGATATGTTCCCAGGGACACTGACCTTGAATAAGTTACTTAAGTTTATATAAAGATGCATAGCAAGGCAGACACATAGATGATGGGTGGATAGAAAACTGACAGACAGATGAAAGATAAAATAATAGGTTAAGGTACATGCAAGACAAACTTGGTCCCTCAATAGGAAGGTCTGCGAAACCACAGTCAAAGCACATGGTTATGTTGCTATTCCTCTGGTTGAATGTGACTACAGCCATCTTGAGTCTCAGTAGCTGTGACACCCCACACTAGACTCTCATGAGATGAGTGTGTTTACATTTCCTTTATGGGTATGGGTGCAGGGCGCTCACAAATATTCGGAACAACTTGAGAGCCTCACCAGGCCCCTTCCTCCCTTGATGATCTGATGTTAAGTTGCTGATGGGTGTAGGTGGTATGGCATAGCAGCTCATAAGTCTCCTATTGGGACTCCCCACTGGTGTGTCTGCTTAGATTTGCCATTACCATTCTACATAACTCTCAAACTCATTGGCTCACCAAGATAAACTTGGATGGGGTCCCTTTCTTCATCTGTTGGTGCCCTCCCTACTTGGAGTGGCTCTAGAAAGTGGCAGATACACACAGAGATGGCCCCTTTTACCACCTAGCACCAGACTTCAGGCTGGACCCAGAGACTCAGCAACATCTTAGGGACTTTGTCTCACTGCCCTCTTGACTCTGCTTCTGTCTTTGTCCCCTTCATTCTCAGATAGCTCACTCTGGGGCACAGCAAGCTACTCACCGGTGGCTCAGGGACTCTGGCCACCCAGATCATGTGCAGGGGGTTGAAAGTTTATCTCTCATTTCTGTTTTTAAGGAAGCCCCTGAATTGTTCCTGACTGACTCCAGTTGGCTCTTCCCCCATTGTCAAACTGACTGAGTTACAGGTACACAATGGTCCAAAGGTCTCACTATTGGTGGAAGGCAGAGCTCTTGATGACCCTTGGGGCACAGAAAAGAGAGAGGGCCCCAGGCATTCCGTGGACAAAGGATGAGTGGGGGTATAGGTTGACTAAGCAAGGCAGGTGCCAACCAGAAGCCAGAAGATGCTCAGAGGTAGTAACAAGTGTCACCTGCTGCCCATGGTTGTTTGAAAGTGCTTTCTTGTGTCCCTCCTACCATTACTTGGGTCCTGTACCAGGATTCTCTCGAGGAATGGAACAGATAGAACAGATACATGCTATAAAAGAGGGTGCCCTAAACTGATTTACACAACAGGGTCAAGTAGTCCAGCAATGGCTGCCTGCATGCTGAAGAGGCTGAGAACCTGGTACCTGCTCAGTCAGGAGGCTGGACACCTCTGCAGTCCTAGTCTGGTGCTGAAGGCATGGAGGATTTCTGGAAGCCACTGTTCTTTAACTCATAGTGAATCTAGATGCTAATGAGGACAGTGTCAGTGTCAGTGAGAAAACACACTCCCTGCAGAGATGCAAGGCCAGCAAGCCTAATTTTTGGGATCTCTAAGCTATCTGGGATAAGGCAGGAAACTGCCAACCATTCTGGGGCAGGGGTCTTTCCTTCTCAGTTAATCCTTCCTGGACCTGCTCTCCCAGACTTGCCCAGAGACATGTCTTTTAGCTCATCTTAGATTCTCTCTCTCAAGCTAACAGTTAAGATTAATCACAGCTTGGTTCTTTGTAATGCAGAGTCATGAAGATCTTCATAGGGGCTGACAGAGGGTTCTTGTCAGGTACATATCCTATGACTATTTTCTCTGAGTCTGTGACTTGCCTGATTTTCTTTAATAATAAAAATATTTTATTTTATGCCTTTGTGTGTTTGCCTGCATGTATGTTTATGTGCCAGATGTGTGCAGTGCCCACAGAGGCCAGAAGAGAGTGTCAGACCTTCTGAAATTGGAATTATAGATAATTTTGAGCTGCCATGTGAATGCTAGGAACTGAGCTCAAGTACTCTGGAAGAGTAGCCAGTGCTCACTTGCTGAACTATCTCTCCTGCCCCTTTTCTTACTTTAATGATGCCTTTCCATTAGATTCACATTAAAAATTGTCATTAGTAATTATTTATTGGATATATTTTATTTACATTTCAAATGTTATCCCCCATCCCATCTCCCATCCTCCTGCTTCTATAGGGATGCATCTCTACCCACCCACCCCTTCCACCTCCCCATCTTGACATTCCCCTATACTGGGGCATCAAGCCTTGTCAGGACCAAGGGCTTCTCCTCCCTTTGATGCCCAATGCCATCCTCTGCTACATATGCAGTGAGAGCCATGGGTCTGTCCATTTGTATTCTTTGGATAGTGGACATTTAAAATTTTTTAATAAACCCAAATTCTGTTTGCTTTTTGTATGTTCTGTCCAAGAAACATCCTGTTTGTCATGGCTCTGAGAAGATTGGCAGGTCAAGCTTGCATATTTAGGACCGTAGTCTGTGTTTAATTAATTTTGGGGGTAAGATGTCATGTGTGGTGAGGTGCATTCTAGTTCTTGCAAGTGGATATCTGGTAGAGCTCAGTACATTCTGAGATCTGTTGCTGCAACTGGTTAGATGCTGGGTAACCCTGAGTCTCTCTGGGTAACCCTGAATCTCTGATATCCATCTTTAGTCCACACAGATATGGGCTGTGATCTCTTGGCCCCTCTGAAACTCAGAGAGAAGGTTAAATTCCCACTGTGAGACATTAAGAGGCAGGGCTAGGAGGGTGCATAAGTAGGTAACCTGGGCTGCATCCTCATGGAGGGCAGTCCTGATTTGTTTGTATTGCCAACTTGATGTAACCTATGGAAAGAGACCTTCAATGAAATAATTGCCTTGGTCCCTTCAGGACCTAATTTTTAGTCATGTCTGGTATACAGAAAGCTTTCTCATATGTCAGCACTCCAGAACTTTAGGTGACATAAGGTTTGAAACCTATACAGAGGTCTCTCAGCTCCCTTGTGTGCTTGACTTGGTCTGAGTCTCCCTGGAAGCCCCCCCCATCTGTCCCACTTTTTCTGGGTAACTGCACTCTGACTACAGGGAGCAAAACTACTGGTCCCCAGGTCCTGGTCACATGGAGTCAGGTGTCAGGACAGAGTGTCTAGCCTCAATGCCCTGTTGCTGGGATCCATGTGCCTAGGCTTGTGGTGGGCAGTGGTTGGACTGATCACCCCCTTGTTCAAGCTCCCTTGATTCCTCAGTACAGCCAAGGCCTCCAGAACTACATACATCCTTGCAGCAACTGCTGTGGTGAAACTTGACTGTCAACATGGTGGGGTGGGTGTGGATCTGGAATCACCTAGGTGACACACCTCTGGGTGGATCTATGAGAATGTTTTTAGACAGGTTTAACCATGGAGAAGACATACTTTTGGAGCAGATGCCTTCCAACAAGCAGTAGAGATATTAGGTCAGGATATTAAGCCACCATCATGTACTCCTGAGCAAGTGTATCTTTCTCTCCTGCTGCTATCATCTGAATCATAGCCTCCAGCTTCCTCAGTCTTTCAGCACTAACACAATGCTGCCTTTCTTTGGAGGATCTGGGCTACCAGCACCAGACTCTTGAGGAGTCCAGCTTCATGGACTGGAAAGCTACCAGGTTCTCGGACACCCTAATACAGACGGCCACTGCCGGACTCCTCAGTGCAGATCATGTAAGCCAATCTAAGTAAACCTTTATAACGTGTGCATTCTACTGGTTCTGCTCTTCAGAGAAACCTGTCTAACACAGGCCAAACTATCTGAGCCCTTAACCCCCTGCCACATCTCCAGTGACTACCTAAGCACCATTTGCTGCCCACAGTAACTGGCTGCTGTTTGGTTATGAAATAACATCTTGGGGTGATTACTTGGGAGCCCTCAGAAGACAGAGATGAGACATTTTAGGGCCAAGAGAGAAACTTCATGGTACAGCGATAAGAGATTTCACGTTCTTACAACATGCCTGTAAGTTCAAAATAAAATTCTCTATTTGTATTTTATTCAACAATCTTCCTTCATTTCCTTTCTTCCTTCTTTTTCTCCTTCTTCCCCTCCTTTCCCTCCCTCCTTCCCCCCTCCTTCTTTCTAAAAATGATTCATGTTTATTTTCTATGTACAGGTGTTTTGCTACACGTATATATGTGCACCATATACTCATCTGGTGTCCACGGATGCCAGAGAAGGCATTAAGTCACTTGGAAGTGGAGTCCTGGATGGTTGGGAGTCACCATGTGGGTATTAGAAACTGAACCTGTTCAGTTCTTTAACCACAAAACCATCTCTCTAGTCCCTATTCAAGGATTTTTTTTTAAGTTGATTAAGTGCCTTTCTTCTGAGTCTCTGCCTGTGTCCTTTACCTGAGTCTGGGCCTGTGGACTCTACTGACTGCTGAAGTGTCTTGATCCACAGGATATGGGGGAGCAGATGGAGGTGAAATGGTTGGACTCGGTGCATGTAGAAGTGTGTGCTGTCTCATACCAGAGGCCCTGGCCCTGGATGGGTGATCTGGGCTGGGGACTCAGCTCTCACCTGCTTTGAGAAGTAGGCCATAAAGAAAGGTCCCTGGCTGATTATGCAGCTTTAAACCCTTAAAGTCATGAGCTAAGACAATAATTCCCAGCCTGGGATCTTCTCCTAAGTAGTTCAAACTCATTGGAGAGAAAGAGAGAGAGAGAGAGAACTGGCTAAATTGTCTTTAAAGACAGAGCAGTAGTTGTCCGTGGCTCAGGGTGGGATGATGGTACAGGCCTGAAGACTGGCTCTGTTTGGTATAGTAGGTACTTAGCTTTCAGCGGGGGGGGGGGGGGGGGGGATGGGGAGGACGGAGAGAGGGAGGAAAGGTTGTGTCCTGGTTTGACACAAAGGTCCATAAAACTGAGAAGGAAAGAGAGCTGTTTGAGGGGGAAATTCTGCTCGGAACAAGTGAAATTAAATGTCTTTATGACCACTTACTCAATAACACCGCAGAACAAAGTGCAAGTCTTTTGCTGAAGACAAGCAATAAATGTCTGAGAACCAGGAGGTTCCCCAGGTTTGTCACTCAAGTCTGTTTCTCCTTGCCATGAGACCTGGCTTTATTTGGGAATGTTTATAGAGTTAACACCAGCCAAATAAAGCCACGAAAAGGGAGGTTGGTTCTTAAGCTCATGTACCAGGACACCCCAGGAGGATGCCCATCTTCCCGTGTGCCATACGTATCAAATACTGGCTTTGGGTGGACAACTGAGAGGGAGCTATTTGGATTCTGGCGGGTCTTATTCTGACAGAGGGAGAAGAATTTAAACTCATATGGAAGTGTGCAGAAATGGGGAAAACCACTTGGGGGTGGGGTGAAAGAGGTGGGAGGAACCACTCCAAACGCAGGGCCAAGTAAGACCTGGGAAAGCAGCAGGGACTTGGGCAAAGGTGGAGTGGGGACACACAGGCAGGTGGCAGGTATGCAGCAAGGTTGGGGGAGGTTGGAAACGATGGTTGCAAGATGCTTAGTACTCTCTGAAGAGATTCAGAAGCATGTTTATTTGGGCCAAAGCTGGGCCCATGGAAACTGTGTAAACTGGAAAGGTTGTGGCAGGGGTGAATTGATACTCTGATGGCAGCTGAAGGGGCTGCACACTGAATAGGGACCGTCCCATGCAGGGTCTTGTTCCTCTAACGGGTACACAGCCTAGTTCTCAGGCTTAGAAAGAACCAGTCGAAGCAAATAGCTATGGGTGGGGTGGAGTTGGGTGGGGTGGGGTGGGGTGGGGCATGGGGAAGGAGAGTCCCAGGAGAAAGGGTACAAGGAAAACAGAGAAGGCAGACCTGATGGTCTGGCTCTGGGGAGAATTACAGAGTGTAAGGAAGGCTGTATAGTTACAAAGAATCACAAACCAGCCCCTATTGTTTGCTTGTTGAGACAGGGTCTGGCGTATCCCAGGCTAAGTACCAGGAATAACTTTGAGCTCTCAATCCTCTTGCCTCGGCTCCCCAAGTGTTGGGATACAGGTATGTGCCATCTTGGATAGTTCATGGCATCCCAGGTAAGCACTCTACCTATTGAGCTATATCCTCAGCTCTTAGAAAAACAAAGTCAAGGGGCTGTTTCTCCTGGAACTGGGAGGACGTTGGTGTGGAGGAATACTACCTTGACTTCCAGTATGTTGCCAAAATCTCAGACACTTGGACTTCTGGGCCAGTGTCTGTGTGCTCCTATAGCTGGTGCATCCACTGTGCCTTAAGAACTGGAGCTTCCTATTAGTTTTGTGTGACAGAACCAAGAGAGAGGTGCGTTCAGAGTTTTGCAGAAATTATGATTCCACAAAAGATTTTGAAGGCTGGTTGGTACCTTTTAGAATGTAAAGTGACTTCAGAATGTAAAGAATTGTTTTGATTGAGCTCCATAGAAGTCATTGGCCCATGTTCCTGAACTACAAAACAAGAATATGTGGGCCAAGGAGTAGTTTCTCTCAATAAACTATCAAGAATTATATGGATTAAAAATCCAAAGGTTAAAACAAATTCCAAAACAAAGACAACAAAAGAGCCACTGTTTTGAGAGGATTGGGGAGAAGACATTGATTCATAATGAGGTGAACAGTTGGCATTCTGTAGGAGTTAGATCCCAGTGAAAATATATTATTTAAAAACAGAAATAAGGGAAATTTAATAGATTTTTCTCCACCAGTGAAATAAGCCAATTCAAGCCAAATTAAAAGTATAAAGGCAGGTTTACTGGGGGCAGCTCTTGGGTGTGTGCTGGTAGAGAGGGTTGAGAGGTCATTATGGAAAAGTCTAGAACCTAAATGAACCCTCCACACCTACCACCTTCTCATTTGCTCTTTGAATGGAAAAAGGAAAAGACATTGCAGTTTCTAGGTCTGGTGGAGAAGAAAGTTTATTGCAGAGAAAAAGGAGAGCATAGGCAGAGGTAGGGACATCTGGGAGAGTCCAGAGTGACCCATGACCTTAGCTGGGCCATATGAGAAGAAGGGGGAAGGGGGAGGAGCCACTGACCAAGATGGGTGGCCTAGGCCAAGAGACCAGCACAGCCAAAATGGCTGGATTATATAGGAGCCAGACAAGCTGGAAAGAAGGTAGCTCAGCCTAGTACCTGGGCCAGAGAGTTAAGGGTAATAAGGGGTGGGATGTGCCAGCCAGATGGGCCCTTAAATAGGGGGAGACTGGGGGATGCTGGGAGAACTTGGCCGTCAGCATCCACATGGAAATGTTACTGGGCACTTCAGTTAGCCATTCGTCCTGGTGTGAGACCTAACACTCTTCTTAGCACATTTTTCTCTCAGCTTTCTCCATTCCCATGGAGCAAGTTCTAGTTAATTCTCGAAGGGGAGTGTATGGACAAACATTGCACCTGCATGAACTCAGCCTTATGCAGGGCAGTGCTCTTCCTTTCCCTCCTAAAGGAAAGCTCAAGAGCCTGGCATTAGAATCTCAGATTGAGGTAAGCCCTGCTGTGCCTCCTAATAGCTGTCAGCCTCAGTGGCCAGCACTGAGCAAGCAAACTCCCAGAAGGTATGCACAGGGCAGCACAGGGTGTGGGGTCTGGGAGATAGAGGCACAGGGCATGAAGGCAGGGGAAACTTAGCCAGGGCCCAGAAATTGCTGCAACTGTTTGGGGGTTGGCACCATATCCTGGGTTCAGGAAAAAAAATACACATATAATATAATATAATATAATTAATATAATATGATATGATATGATTAATATAATATAATATAAATAATATAATATAATATAATATAATATAATATAATATAATATAATATAATATAAGTATAGGTACTGTACTGGCTGGTTTTGTGTCAACCTGACACAAACTAGAGTTATCACAGAGAAAGGAGCCTCTGTTGAGGAAATGCCTCCATGAGATCCAGCTGTAAGGCATCTTCTCAACTAGTGATCAAGGGGGTAGGGTCCAGCCCATTGTGGGTGGTGCCATCCCTGGGCTGGTAGACCTGGTTCTATAAGAAAGAAAGCTGAGCAAGCCAGGGGAGCAAGCCAGTAAATAACATCCCTCCATGGCCTCTGCATCAGCTCCTGCTTCCTGACTTGCTCAAGTTCCAAGGAATAGAAACCCTGACTAATACAGGTATACACACACACACACACACACACACACACACACACACACACACTTCTACCCATAATAAAAGACCACTGGGGCTTAGATGGCCTGCAGCTCAGCTAAAAGTCTGCATTTCTCAGTAACTGCCTCTGCAGTGCATAGCCCCTTGCACCGCTATGAACAGCAAGATAAGCCCTTGACAAAGGGATGCTACTGGGTGGAGCATCTGGGAAAATGGCTGCAAAGGATGGTCTGAGCCAGTCAGTCTGCCTTCCTTCTTCCTGCAGCTGTGTCCACTCTAGAAGTGACCAGCCCTCAGGAAATCTGGGGAGAGCCTGAGTCCCAAGGACCCCATGTATGGTAGCCCACACCTGCAATCCAGCAGGTAGAAGTAGAGGGATCAGAACGTCAAGGTCATCCCTGCCACATAATGAGTTTGAGGCCAGCCTGGGATACGTTAGACCCCATCTCAAAGCAAAGCAAAAGCAAACAAAAATCCTCAAATAAATAGCCATCTGGGACTGGGTCAGAGGTGCAAATGAAGAAGCAGGAGTGGATTTGCAGGAGGTCCTCCCTGGAGGCAGGGAATCCTCTCCTGTGATCGGTGGCTTCATGACCTCTGCTGTTCTCTTGTACTCTTCCCACTGAAGCTCTGGGGATTGTTTCTAACTGTCAAATGTGGGGACCACATTCTGAGCCTCTGCTGTACTATTCCTGACAGCTCCCAGCTCTTTGCTCTGAATGAGCATGATCCAGGGTTGAGTCGGTGGGACTTACTAAGAACCTTGTACAAACCCAGATCCCCTCCGAGTCCCTGGTCCCACACCCAGACCCCTCACTGGTACTCTGTTCTCTCTCCCCACATTTTTAGTCCTTCCTCCCCAGACCTTCAGTCTTCTTCCCCTGTATCCCATCCTCCCTTCCCAGGCTAAGAACTCCCTACCTTTCCCAACACACAGTCTCTGTCCCTGGTGCTAGTGACTCAGATATTTCTGGAAGTCTCTCAGTTATTAGCAGGCTACCTGTTCCTCACAGCTTCCCGTGCACTCCCTGGATGCCCCAAGTGAGGGATGAAGCTTGTTTATCAGTGAACTGGACAGCTCATCTCTGTTTCCTGGATGAGAAAAAGTTAGATGTTTTCCTTTGTGGGTGGGGGTTCTGGAAAAGGGTTCAGAGAAGCCCTGTGAGGGGAGAACCTGGCTGTTTCCTGTGTCTTTGCTGTGGGTAGGGTGAGCTGACTAACCAGAGGAAGGGAGCCCATGAGCAGGCTGGGGGTGGGGGTGGGGGGATGGGGGGGTTTGGGGAGGAGGGAGGAGGTAGTGGGGAGATTGGGATAGCAGCTGTGAGGCAATGTGGGATCTCTACATCTGCTAGTGGCCAGATAGGGGTGAGGCTTCCTCACAGCCCCTGTAACATTTTACTCTCTGGACAGATTTCCCACCTGCTATGCACCCCTTAAAAAAAACTATGACTGGCCCAGCAAGGGCCCCTGGAGGGCTTCCCTGTCACTGTGGAAGCCCCAGCATCTGGCTGTGTGTTGCAAACACCTCTTGAACCACCTGAAGACTGAAGGCCTCCACCTCAGAAGACCACTCCAGTTTAGCCAGCAGCAGACGGCTCACGGCTTTCTCAGCAACCTGGTCCCTGGACACTGTGATCAGCCTTAGCAGGAGGCCATTTTTGGAATAAACGTTTACATATTTTATGAAATCCTAAATGGAGCAGAGGCTGTGAACAATGACCACAATTAACCTAATACCCTGGGGCACAACTACCCAGTGAGGCATTTTATTTACAGCAGCTCAGAGACTGTGAGGCTTCTAAGGAGCGTGAGGAAAGTTTGTGCATGAGAAGGTCATGGTCCGAGTCTCTGTCAGTCACCAGCCTGGAAGGCAGGCAGCCCTTGTGTGCAGTGTATGGTCTACATGCAGTTTTCCTCATAGCTATAAAACTCCTCTTGGCATCTGCCCTCTATGGTCGAGGTCTCTGAGCCAGGCATTTCCAGGTTCTCAGTGGTACACACATAGAAGAAAGCCTTAAGGTGTTGCTATGGTGAGTAGACACGTGGCATGATGCAGGTGGGAGTCCTGGGTTGCTAACAGGTTGCCAGGCGCATAGTTAGGAGAGGGGTGGATGCACACTGCAAGCCAAGTGGACTCTCAGGTTCCTAAACTATCCTTATGTTCACTGGTCTGGCTCTCCTACTGCTTCCCAGGTCACAGTGTTCTGATGGCAGGATGAGAAAAGCTGTCAATGCATTAGGACCAATCAGAAGCTCCAGTATTTTCTGGGTGGGGCTAGAGTGGTAGTAAGCTTGTTAAGTGAATGCCTTTTCTTTTGGAAAATGACTTTGACTGCAGTAGAGTACATAATGGGCTAGGCTAAGGTAGAGACAGTGAACCTACTCTACTCTTCAGAACAAGGGAATGACCCATAATGATCCAGGTAGGTGTTTGCACTTCTTGCCTGCCAGGATCTGGGTGACTGAGTACGTGAGGACACTTCTGATTTTACCATTGAGACACTGAGCTGTTCTGGATCACGGCTGTGCGATTGCTTTCGACAGCTGTAGAAACGGTCCATCTAGAAACCCTGAGGCAGGTGCAAATAGCCTCTCACAGATGCCGGCTGAGAACGCACTCAGAGCCAGCAGAGCTCCCAAAGAGAATCAAACCCAGCCAGGAGGTAGCTGCTCTTGACTGAAGCCTTTTCTCCTGGACAGAAGAAGTGAGGTTCACGACCCCAGAATGTTCCAGACCCACAGGCCTCGCACAGATTTTAAAAGCAGTAAGAACTTCTGGGAGAGGGCACTCTGGAGGAGCTGCCTGCAAAGTGTACAAAGAGCTCCAGTCGTCACCCAGGGCTGTGGTTTTTGGTGGTGCCTTTGAGCCACGGACACTCCTGTATACTCTCACATGTGACCCTGTAAATCCAAGCAACCTGCTAGCTCACCAAACTAGAAATGGTGGACTCCTTTCTTTGGTCTGTCACGCATCCCTGTCTAGACATTTCTCACCTCCCAGAAACAACAATTCAATAGTTACCTCCCAAGCAAACCTGGGGCCAGGAGGCTGGATGAGGCCAGGGACCCAGTAGTACCTAGTGCAAGCACACCCCAGTACTGCATAGGACAAACTCAGGCAAAACAAACAAACAAAAACAAAACACAAAACCCAACAAAACAAAACAAGAAACTGAGTACATGTGAGCAAAACAGAAACCTGTTTCACTACCTACAGCCCTGTGTGGTGATCAAGGCTACAGGAGGCTGAGGTAGGAGGATTGCTGAATGTTCAGGCCAGTTGAGCAACAGAGTGTGTTCCAGACTAGTCTAGGCTATCAGGTGAAAGAAAAATTCTCAGTAAAACCCCAAATGGGGCCCCAACCTAAAGCTCCACTTGTCTTTCCCCAGATGTTCCCTCTCTGTAAACTAGTCCCATGATGGGCCGCAGGCCAGCTTCTTCCTCTGTAGAGGGCCAGAGTGCAATGGCAGAGATCATGACTGTGGAGAGAATCCATTACAGAAGGCAGCCTCCGACGTCTGTGATGACAAATTCCGAAGTCTGGCACAGGGCTGCTCCTGGTAACAGGACTGCTCTCATGTCAGAGACTCCCAGAACTCTGTTGATGGCACAGATAAGTCAGCAGCCATATGTCCCCACCTGCTAGGACTACCCCGCCTTACACCTGTTGCTTGGGTGGCATTCTTATTTATTTATGTGCAGTGCTGTGGGATGACTTGACACTCGGGGCCTCACACAAGCTGGATGGGAGCAGCCCTAGATTCAGCCGAAATTACTGACAGGTTCACCCTTGCTCCCAAAACCATGTGAAAAATGGCTATACCATAGAGGAGACGGTGGCCAATTAAAGAGCTTTTGTCAGACAGGGCTATTTCTGCACCATGCACCTAGACATGGCTTTTCTCAGAATGTTCTCACCTGCTCATACATACCATTACTTCCTTTGTTGATAATCTTGAGAACTACCCCAGCCTGAGGCTCCCACCATCCCATGCTCCAAATTGTCTTCTGCCTAGATTCAAATCTGCCTAGATTGGAAAAAACTGTTTGGTGGGGTTTCCCACACAGCCCTGCTCTCTGCTTTCTGACCAAGTCCTCTAGATCAGTAGAATGGCTAATCTCATCATCAACCCAAAGCTGACCTCCGTCGGCTGCAAATGGGAAAGGAACAGCCACACAGGATCCCAGAGGTTTCTAGAACACTTCTCCAAGCTTCAGGCTGTTGAGATTGCCTTATCTTCTTGGTTGAAATCAATTTCCTACCCTGAGGCCTTGGTGGCTGCTCTGGGGGTGATCCAAGGTTGCTTTGTTCACTATGCTGTTCTCAGAGGTCAATTGCAAAGTGTGTTTGTCCCTCTCCTGCCTCAGGTCTATGCTCTCTACCAGACCAGAGCCAGGGCTCAGCTAGAGCTGTGCCTAGGCCATGTAGGAGGGCCAGGTACCTCAAGCCTGAGGCCATGGCTCAGAAGGACTTTCAGGGTGGCAACATAGCTTCACACCCAGAAGATAACTGGCTGAAGTCCTGCCCAGCACAGCCTCCCAACATCTGTCCACAATGCAGGCTGGCTATTCTATGTCTGGAAATGGTGAACTTTAGGCTCTGTGCCAGCAATCACAGACCAGGCCAGCCCCCATCTGAGGCTGCATTAGCAGGAACAATAGAGAACCTAGCCGGAATCTGAGCTTACAACCTCAACTTTTCCCCCTAGCACCAGACCCCAAATGGAGGCAGGGCCTGAGGAATGGACACAGGGACTATGTCTAGGAGCAGCCACAGGGAAGCCACTTGCCTCACAGTCCAATGTTCTGTAGTGTTCACTCACAAGAGCTGATAGTGTCATAGTCCCTGGGTGAAGTGATCAGAGAGGGTGGCCTGGGAGACAAGCCCTTCCTGTCCCAACCTTAGCGTTCAGACTGGAGGTAACAGCCAAACAGATCACACTCCAGAGGGAATCCAGAGTCCAATCTGATCATCCCATCTGGGAAGGTTGACTGCTTGCTCCCTCATAGATGTGTGGAGAGGGTCAAGAGACCCTTATCTGAGTAGCCAGCTGTTCCTACCACCTTTTATATGCGATTCTGCTCCAATTGCCAGAGTATATAAGCTGGAGAGGACTAGAGGTGGTAGTGCTCCACTTATGCAGGTATGGGGAAACCGTTATCCCTGCTGGGTAAAAGCTTTCTAGGTGTGGCCTGTCATTAGGGGAGCACCCACACTCCTGTACATAACCATTTACGTATGCTCTGTAAGGACATCCAATTGAACTTAGGCAGAATTGTGTCTCAGTTTGTCATTAGGACCTCAGGAGAAAGAGCAGATGTTGCACAGTAGCAACAAAATGGGGTTACAACAAAATGGGGCACTCTCTGCTAGGGGGCTCTGATGCTACCTGACAGCATTCTTAGCTTCGGGGTTGGTGGAAGTGTAGGGTTGACTAGAGGGACATTTGAAAGGTTTAATATCACAAGGTTGGACATTGTGGGTATTGGGTGGCTTCTGAAGGAACTGGAAATAGATGAAGATAATTTGGCTCTGGTCTGCAACATCTTATCATGAGCTTCAGTCATTGGGCCTCTAGAATCTTTAGGTCACCTGCCACTTCTTGTTTTTCCTGATAACTTTGATTTATGCTGGCCATAGGTCGAGTTATCTTGGAAAAGAAACAGTGGGTCCCTGCTGAAGGGGCAGGGACGGGCTAGTGTACCCTGAAAGGGCCAGAGCCACTTTCTAAGAGGCATCTAGGCTTCTTGTCCCTGGTGTGGGGGACAACAGTGTCTGACCTGATGCCTTTCTCTGCTAGTGGAGCAGAGGAGCAGGTGACAGGACCTGGGGAGCCTGGGATGCTGCAGCAAGCTGGCTAATGGGCAGGAGGTGCAGGGAGCAGAAGAGGATCCCTGTGGTGTCCGGGTTCAGTTCCTGGGCTCAGCATACAGCACCATTCCTCTCTGTCTACCCTGCCAGGAATCGGAATCCATCCTGCTGGGAAGGCTTTCAGCAGACACCAGGGGAGGGTTATTTCACAAATGGGGGGAAATGAGGCGACTCCTTCAGGACACAGTCCTAACTCCAGGTCTGACACCATTCCCAGCCCTGTGTCCAGTGCCACCATGCCCCCACCCTTGTCCCTAGTTCCTTTGGAGCCATGGCATATTGTATCCAGCCATTGGGTTAGAGGCTAAATGCCTCATAACCTTTATTGTTTTTTTCTTTTAAGACCATTCTCACAGACTAATCTCTAACTCTAACATATCCCAGGAGGGCTTTGAACTTCTCATCCTCCTGTCTCTACCTTTGTTAGTATCAGCATACCTGGCTTATGCGGTGGTGGCTTATGCATGGAGCCCAGGTTTTGTGCAGGTTAAGCCAGCACATTGTGAACTAAGCTCCATCTTGAGCTCCACTCTGTGGCCTTAATCCCTTCCACCAGGATAGAAGGACCATGAGGTGTCATGCTATACCCTGAAGGTGACCGAAGCAGACAAGAGAATCACTCCCAAGTCTTCGCCAAGCCCTCTTAAGTCCGAATTTGACTAAGGTGAACCAGAGAACAGTGCCAGACTCCAGGCGCGGGCACCAAGTTCCCAAAGTATATCAGCATTGAAGGGACAGAAACAGTTTCATGTGGTCACCCTCAGCAGCCTACAGAACCCCTAGGTAAGGACCTCAACTCCGGTCAAAGCAGGATTTGCAGCTTAAGACACCAAAAAGAATTTCATGACTAGCCACTATGAAACAAAGTTGGCTTTATTAAGGCTATTTTAATATAGGCCTCAGCATGAGGACTAGGAGAGGTACTGGGACATGGAACAGGCTGCCTCTGAGACTCAGGAAGTACGGCACTCACTCCCAAGTGTTACCCTCTTGTTGCTGAGATAAAACACCAGGACCAAAAGCAACCCTAGGTTTAAAAAAATTTTTTTTTTGACTTCTGGTTCTAGAGCAGTAGGAACAGGGAGCTGGTACATTTTCATCCACAGACAGGAAGGAGAGAGAAGGGGAGGGCTGTGTGTGAAGCTATAAACCTTCAACTCATCCCCCTCCCCAAACACACACAATAACATACTTCCTCTAGGAAGGCTTCACTTCCTAAAGGTTCCATAACCTTCCCAAACAAGGCCACCAGCTGAGGACCAAGTGGTCAAGAAGAGTCTATGGGGATGTTTATTCAAATGCCACATCAAGAATGAGTCCAGGACCCCCAGGGCAGAACTGTTGTGATTAGCAGGATTTGTAGCTTAAGACACCAAAAAGAATTTCATTAGCCACACACAGCCTTCTTGTGGTGGCCTCAAGTTAGTCTCAACTAGGTTGCTAAGGAGTCCTCCCCCCACTCTCTCGTCTGATCCATGAAGCCTGAGGGATGTTCAGGGGCTTAGGACACACTCCTTCCTGTCAGTGAGGTTTCTGGGAGATTCCTAGAGGATGCAGGTATACAGCTGAGAGGGGAAGGCCTGGGTAGTTTTTCAGCAACCGCTGGGGTACAGTTTCTATCCATTCAGCCTCACTCCGTTCCAGGAGGCAATGGGCAATGCTCTCAGCTTGTTCTCAACACTATGCTGCTGCGGAGTACCAGGCACTGTACAGCAGAAATGACTGTTCTGCATTAACTGACGTGACTAGTGGCTCTGGTCAGAGCTATGGGAGAGCACACATCTCTGCCCCACATGCCCCAACATGGAACTGTCTCATCTTTCACTATGTCCTTCAGAGACTGGTCAATGGGCAACTCTAGGCTGCGATTTTCCCACCTTTAACACTGTTGCATCCTACACAATAAGACAAAAGAACTGCCCCTTCCCCTGTTCCTCCAGGTAGTCACAGATGGAAAGAAATAGTTCTGAACACTGTAGACTCTTAATGGCCATAGCCCTGGACAGACCAGCAGCTGTTTAATAGAGTGATCATCTTAGGGAGGACTTAGCAAACAGGAGGACGTGTCTATGTTAATATCAGGTCATCTTATGCAAAATACTCCAAGTGCTTCTGGATTCTGACATCTGCAGGGTATTCTAGGATCACCTGTCTTAAAACCCACCTCAATGGCTTGAGCTCTTCAGGATTATGAAAATTCCAGGGAGTCAGAAGAAATAAACAGAAATTGATATTAGGCTGTCATTCAACTCCCAGCTGTTAGGATGGACAGTTAGTTCAAGGAGTAAAAGGATGTTGTGCCTCCCAGCCAGGATGCCTTCTACTTGTGTTTATGACTCTACCAGTCAGAATGGCTAAGATCAAAAACTCAGGTGACAGCAGATACTGGCAAGGATGTGAAAAAAGAGGAAAACTCCTCCATTGCAAGCTGGTACAACCACTCTGGAAAATAGTCTGGTGGTTCCTCAGAAAAGTGGACATAGTGCTACCTGAGGACCCAGCTATACCACTCCTGGGAATATACCCAAAAGATGCTTCAATATATAACAAGGATACATGTTCCACTATGTTCATAGCAGCCTTAATTATAATAGCCAGAAGCTGGGAAAAATCCAGATGTCCTTCAACAGAGAAATGAATACAGAAAATGTGGTACATTTATACAATGGAGTACTATTCAGCTATTAAAAACAATGACTTCATGAAACTCTTAGGCAAATAGATGGAACTCGAAAATGTTATACTGAGTGAGGTAACCCAATCATAAGAGAACACACATGGTATGCACTTACTGATAAGTGAATATTAGCCCAAAAGCTGGGAATACCCAAGATACAATTCACAGACCGCATGAAGATTAAGAAGAAGGAAGACCAAAGAGTGGATGCTTCAGTCCTTCTTAAAGGGGGAACAAAATACTCACAAAAAGAAATATGCAGGCAAAGTGTGTGGAGACTGAAGGAAAGGCCATCCTGAGACTGCCCCACCTGGGGATCTATCCCATATACAGTCACCAAACCCAGACAGTATTGCAGACTCCAAGAAATGCATGCTTATAAGAGGCTGATAAAGCTATCTCTTAAGAGGCTCTACCAGAGCCTGAAAAACATAGAGGCAGATGCTTGCAGCCAACCATTGCACCTAGAACAGGATCCCCAATGGAGGAGTTAGAGAAAGAACTGAAGGAGCTGAAGGGGTTTGCAACCCCATAGGAAGAACAATAATTCAACCAATCAGACACCCCCACCCCGAGCTCCAGGGACTAAACCACCAATCAAAGAGTACATATGGAGTGGCCAGCCACATATGTAGCAGAGGATGGCCTTATTGGGCATCAATGGGAGAAGAGTCCCTTGGTCCTGTGAAGGCTTAATGCCCTAATATAGGGGAATGCCAAGGCAGGGAGTTGGGAGGGA
The DNA here is from genome assembly GCF_963924665.1 of Micromys minutus. Classification (NCBI taxonomy): domain Eukaryota; kingdom Metazoa; phylum Chordata; class Mammalia; order Rodentia; family Muridae; genus Micromys; species Micromys minutus. Next base: position 55,742,737 of record NC_137971.1, on the reverse strand, counting down.
GTGGGTGGGTGGGGGAGCACCCTCACTGAGGCAGGGGTAGAGGGGAGGGAATAGGGGGATTCCAGAGGGGGAACTTGGAAAGGAGATAATATTTGAAATGTAAATAAAGAAAATATTCAATTAAAAAAAAAGATGCTGGGGCCAGAAAGAAGTGGCACTGGGAAGAGAGATCTTCAGATGGAGGCCCTGGAGTAGTCATCCGTCCATCTCAAGGCCAGCTTCCCAGCACAGGTGGGAATTCCACCTGCCACTCACCAGGAGAGACACCTCCCTCACGAGGGGGGGAGTAGGCACCCCGGGAAAGTTTCAGAAGCCCATTTTCTATTGTGTAGTGAGTTCTAAGACCCCCTACTCACCACAGCTTCAACAAAATACCTAGAACTCAGGTTTTCTGAGAAACGTGTACCTGTTCACTGTGTGTTCAGTCTGTAAATGCTTTGCCACAGATTTCATGTTATTTGCAGATGCAATGTTCCTTTGGTCATCTCTGGCTGATTTGAAGTTAGATTTCTCATTAGTGTGTTCCCAGGGCTTAAAAACCACTTCATTATGAAATCAAGTGTGTGCAAAGTACAGTGTGCTAATGGGTAGGAGGCCTGTCTTAGTCACTGTTGTATTGCTGTGAAGAGACACCATGACCATGGCAACTCTCATAAAGGAAAACATTCAACTGGGGCTGCCTTACAGTTTTAGAAGTTTAGTCCATTATCATCATGGTAGGGAGCTCAGCAGCATCCAGGCAGACATAGTGCTGGAGAAGGAACTGAGAATTCTGCATCTCGAACCACATACATTAGAAAGAGACTGTGTGTTACACTGGGCATAGCTTGAGCCTAGGAGATCTCAAGGCTTACTCCCACAAGGCCACAACCACCTCCACAAGGCCACACCTCCTAATAGTGCCACTCCCTATGGCCAGGCATTCAAACACATGACTCTATGGGGTCATTCCCATTCAAACCACCACCCAGCCCCATTGTCACAGGTTCCTCCTTGGAGGCTCTGCTCCCCCTCACTCCCTTCTTCCCCTCCTTCATCTCCTCTTCATTTTTTCTTTTTTCTCTTCTTCTCTCAATTCTTTCTTCTTCCCTGCCTCTTTTCTTCTTCTTCCTTCTCTTTTTCCTGTTCACATCTCCTTATTCCTTCCTATCTTCCTCATTGTCATCCTTCCCTTTCTCAGTCTTCCTTTTTCCTCCTACCTTTTTTCCTCCTCATCTTATCGTCATTGTTGTCCTCTTCTTCTTCCCATCAAGGTCTTTTTATGTGGACGGCACATTCTTGCACTTGTCCTAGTCTCTGTTGCTGAAACAGAATAATAGCCAAGACAGAGTGACTCATCAAGAATAGAAGGATAATCAGTTCAATGGTCTGGGGGCTGGGGAGCCCGACAAGTGTGAAACTGACATCTGCTTCCTCCCTTTTGATCACATGACATGTCGTAGCAGGACACGGGGCATTGTGTGGCAGGACATGGCAAGTACATTAGCTCAGTCTCTCTTCCTTGTCTTATAAAACCACCAATGCCATCAAAGTCCCCCTCCATCAATTAGCAATTAGTTGCCCAGTTGATGTTCCATTTTCCCAAGTTCTGTTTTGTGTCAGGTTGACAAAAACTAATTGACATATTGAGTTTGGATGGTCCTGGCACCAAGAAGAGTTGTACAGGAGAACTGGGGATAGGTATCTTTCCTCAGTTGAGACTTGGACCTCCAGCCTGCTATTGGAGCTCTCTGAGTGTCCAGCTGTATGTCAGAAGAGGGTGTTAGGGAAGTGGAAGAAAAGAGACCCATGACCCACTGGTGGCTGCCTTTTTCTGCCTGGAAATATTCCTTGCAGGCTGATGAAGCTATCCACATTGCACAAAAGAGCTAATTAAACTCGGAGTCAAATGCATCGTCCAGCACCATTTGCCTAATTGTACGGAAGTCACCCACATCAGACACATCCAATCTGTGCTGCTCTTGCACGAAAGCCAATTAAAATCCAGTCACCTCCAGGGCACCAATTGTTGCCACCCTGTCTCCATGGTGAGTTTGCATATTAGACTTGTGATTTTTTTTTTTTTTTTTTTTGTCCAGAGCTGTGCAGATGAGAAGGGGGAACTACCTTCTGGGAGGTACTGGGGCCAAAGGCATCCCAGGAATCATCAATGTAAAGAGTGGCAAGATGTCCTGACCCGCCTCCCTGTGTCACCCTGCATGATCTAGGGAGGGTCACTTAGACTCTTGTGACCTCGCTGGCCCAGTGTTAGCTCTGACTCTTAAAGGCACTGAGCCCCAGGTGTTGGTTCAGAAGAGTACCAGACATTCTACACAGCCCTGTTCATCATGTCCATCACTAGAATCCAGTGTAGTCTCTGCAGGAAGTGGCAGGGGTGGGATGGGAGAAACTGAGGCAGAGAGAACAAATAACCTTCTTAGGTCAGGCAGAAAGATATGGATTCTGACCTCAGGGACCATGTTCCTTGCAACCAACACTTCAGTCTCCTGGGAGAACAAGATGTCCTATGCCTCCCAGTGCACCCGTAGTCAGTTCTCCAGGGTCATCACATTGACTGTGTGTGTGTGAGTGATGACAGCCAGCTGTCTTGTCTGGGTCTATCTTTAAGCAAGAGACACTGGAGAGCCTCTGCCTCCTGGAAGAATATGGGGCAGGGGGCAGATATTAACATTGTCCATCACAAAGAACAGAGCTTCCATTCATGGTTTAATTTTTACCCAATAATTTGTGCAGAATTCCTGTATTTAGGTTTATAAAATGTGTATGTGAATTGAATATTTACAGATGATAAAATCTCATAGAAATTGATTTTAAGACCATTCTTTGATATGCATATAGTTTAGTATTTGTTGAAGATAAAAAACAAATTTGCATACTAATGAGATAAATGGGCTTGGTTATATTTGCATAAATAATTAAGTCTTGGAGAAAGTTTGATACTGCTGGACACAGGGACATCAGTGTTATTTTAAGAGTTGGTCCATATTTTCATTCTATACTTGCCAGGCCTGAGAACTTTACTTCAAATAAATACATAGTGTAAAAAAAAAAAACCTTGCAGAAATATTTTTAAAAATTGATAGAAATTCTAATCTAATTCTGAGCCCAAATTATTTTAATAATTTATATGGAACTATTTTAGTTAAGGTTTCGATTGCCTCGGCGAAACACCATGGGTGCTGTTAGATTATCAAAGAGCAGCTATAGAGAGACAGAGGCAGAAAAAGAGGCTTAGTCTGACCTTAGGCAGGACTGTGTTTATTCATGGCAAGGAGCATTTTTGTAGTGATGGCCAAGAGGTCACAGAAGAAAATGGGGTGTAGCTCTTATTAAAGACTGAAAGGACTTATGTAGTCCAAGAGAAAAGCTGGGATATGTGATATGTAGCCTTCCAGTCTTCTAACAGGAAACTATCATTCCTAACTCCAATATGTGTGTGTGTGTGTGTGTGTGTGTGTGTATCAGGTCTATCTAACCAACTGTCTATCTATCTGTCTGTCTGTCTGTCTGTCTGTCTGTCTGTCTGTCTGTCTATCTATCTATCTACCTGTGTCCATTGACGCAGGGGTGGGTTTTGGTCATGTAGTCTTGATCAGCTATGATGGATCAGGCCATTATGGTCCTGTACTCCTGAAGAGACTTGGAAATTAATTATTAGAGGGCTGAAAGCTGATGATTTGGTTACAGAGTAAAACAGATTTCCTGGGAATGTTGAGAGATAGGGAGGTGCAGCTGTGGGGGAAGCAAAGCGAGCTGGTGAGAGGAAGTGGTAGAGAGCTGATTAAGGGTGACAGTCCCTGGTCCCATTGGCAGGACTGCTGCACCAAAATGAGCTTGCACAAGTATCAAGACACTACAGAGCATCAAAGGGAGGAACAGGGGGAAACAGAGAACTAATGTAAAGAAGTGTATCTGGCCTGAGGTGAAATGGATGAAGGTCTTTTATAGCTGGAGGTTTTCACAGCATCTGAAAGGTCTTTGTGTAGAAGCCTCTGGAACAAATGGAGCTGCTGTAGGGTGAGAGCTATTTGGAAAGCTTTCATGATACATTTTGTTTTTGAGGGGGTGTACAGGGTGAAGTTCAGTAAGTAAAACAGGTAGGAGACAGAGCAAAACACTGGTATGAGGATAATGAGGGAAATGACCAAGGAGAGGAGCCAGAGTGGGAGGGAACCAGAAGGAAAGTTTGTCTGGTTCCTGTGTCTTTAGGGCTCAATTCAAACCAGTTAGGATTTGTTGGCCTGGAAGCAGTGCTGTCCACAGAGGGCACAAATCCCATCCTTAGCAGCAACCCCATCGAGTCCTTTTTAATCTTAGAGTATTGCAGCTGCCAAGGAGTTGAGCTGGCTCTGAAGGACACCCAGCTGATCTGAGCTGGTGAGACACACAGGTTAATTGTGACAAAGGAGGCTTTGGCACAGCTGTCTTAGATCTGAGTCCCAAGAACAATGTCCACAGTGGCAAAAGAGGGATGAGTTGGGTGCCCAGTGACCATTAGTCCCTTTTCAAAAGTCACCCAAACTGCTTTTGGGGTTTGGGGGTGCTGCTCTCTCCACAACTACTTTGATCAGACAGACGAATGGTTGATGAGGGAGACCAGGTAGAGTGCCTCAGAGAGAGAGTCCACTTAGAGGGGCCATGGACATCAGTCAGGAGGTAACAACTGTACAGCTTTGTGGGAAACATCAAGGGACAAAGTTACAGGATAAAACATTTTACATCAAGGTTAACATGAGTTAAATGCAGCTGTACAACCAGCTGGACCATGGAGCAGAGTTCTGTATCAGGATACGGTAACTGTATTAGCTGTTCATTGGCAGCAGGCTCCTGGATAAGGAACTTGCACCTAGAAGCTCTATAAGTCAGTTAAAGTCAGTATCCAAGGAGCAGATCAGAATAGAAAGTGTCTAAGTGACATTTCTTACTTTCACATACCATGTACTTTGTATGTTTGTTTCTAATATTAACAATACCAGCTATCATTTAATGAACAAAAACCAGAGTATCTCAGGTAATATAAAATGTCTGCTTAGAAATGATTTGATAAGGTGAAATTTTAAAAATTGAGATTATACTGGGCAGTTGTGGTGAATGCCTTTAATCCCAGAACCCAGGAGGCAGGGACAGGTGAATCTTTGAGTTTGAGGCCAACCTGGTCTACAGAGTAAATTCCAAGACAGCCAGGGCTACATAGAGAAACCCTGACTCAATAAACCAAAATAAAAAAGTAAAAACTTTTTAAAAATTGAGAATATTACCTTAAGTGGCTATATCTAGTATTTGAAAACATTACAACACATATTTTTTGTTAACATCAAATTATTATACTCATATTCCAAGATTATACAGTAAATATATTTTATATTGTTGGGCTATATAAAGAAACAATTTAATTCTAATTTGTACTTCCTCTCCCCCAAAACAATTTTAATTTCCAATTTAAAAATATTCCCAGAGTCAGTGACTGGCCTGCTTTCTCCCTAACAGACACTTCTCCATAACACTCTAGAGAACTCTAGAACAATCTAAGTTTAGGACGTGGGTACAGACTCCAAGACTCCACCCTAGTAGACAAGAGAATTCATGTCATTGTCACGTGAGACATGAGGAGTAATCCATCTTTTGTGTAGATAAGAGGGTTCTATTCCTTTCTTCCTTCCTTCCTTCCTTCCTTACTTCCTTCCTTCTTTTCTTCCTTCCTTCTTTCCTTCCTTTATTCTTCCTTTCTTCCTTCCTTCCTTTCGTCCTTTCTTCCTTTATTTTTTCTTTCCTTCTATCCTTCTATCCTTCCTTCCTTCCTTCCTTCCTTCCTTCCTTCCTTCCTTCCTTCCTTCCTTCCTTCTTTTCTGGTTTGGCTTACTTGTCTGGAGATTGTCAGAAGCAACAGACAGGTGAGTCTTATTTCCCATGCATCCTTGTCCTATAATGAGGCTAGCATGTGGATTACTCTGGTGAAATGGTGCTCATTCAAGGGAACAACTTGAGCCTGGGGGTTTCCTGCCAAGCAGGTGTACTGAAAACGTAATCAATTTTACTCAAGTATTTAATCTTTTATAACCACTTTAAAAATATATACCTGATTTGAATATTATTTTTATCATTTTTATTGGATATTATCTGTATTTACATTTCTAATGTTATCCCCTTTCCCCCTCCCCATACTTCTTCCCCATCCCCTTGCTTCCATGAAGATGCTCCCACTTCCAACCACCCACTCCCACCTCAGTGCCTTGGCATTCCACCACATTGGGAAAATGAGCCTTCACTGGACCAAAGGCCTCTCCTCACACTGATGCCAGACAATACCATCCTCCGCTACATACACAACTGGAGTCATGGGTCTCTCCATGTGTACTCATTGGCTGGTGTTTTAGTCCATGGGAGCTCTGGAGGATTTGGTTAGTTTATATTGTTGTTCTTCCCATGGGATTGCAAACCCCTTCAGCTCCTTGAGTCCTTTATCTAGCTCCTCCATTGGTGTCCCCATGCTTAGTCTGACAGTTACCTTCAAGCATCCTCTTCTGTATCAGTATGGCTCTGGCAGAGCTTCTGAGGAGGCATCCATATTAGGCTTCTGTCAGTAAGCACATCTTGGCATCATCAATAGTGACTGGGTTTAGTGAGCGCATATGGGATGGATCCCAGGTGAGGCAGTCTCTGGATGATCTTTTCTTCAGTCCCTGCTCCACTATTTGTCCATGTATTTCCACCTGTGAGTATTTTGTTCCCCTTTCTAAGAAGGACTGAAGCTTCCACACTTTGGTCTTTCTTCTTCTTGAGCTCCATATGATCTGTGAATTGTATCTTGGGTATTCCCAGATTTTGGGTTAATATCCCCTTATCAGTGAGTGCATACCATGTATGTTCTTTTGTGATTGGGCTACCTCACTCAGTATAATCTTTTCGAGTTCCATCCATTTGTCTAAGTTTCATGAAGTAATTGTTTTTAATAGCTAAATAGTACTCCATTGTATAAATGTAACCACATTTTCTGTATCCATTCCTCTGAAGGACATATGGGTTTTTTTCAGCTTCTGGCTATTATAAATAAGGCTGCTATAAACATTGTGGAGCATGTGTCCTTGTTACATGTTGAAGCATCTTTTGAGTATATGCCCAGGAGTAGTATAGCTGGGTCCTCAGATAGTACTATGTCCAATTTTCTGAGGAACTGCCAGACTGATTTCTAGAGTGGTTGTACCAGCTTGCAATCCCACCAACAATGGAGGAGTGTTCTTCTTTCTCCACATCTTGCCAGCATCTTCTGTCACCTGAGTTTTTGATCTTAGCCATTCTGACTGGTGTGAGGTGGAAACTCAGGGTTGTTTTGATTTGCATTTCCCTCATGACTAAGGATGTTAAACATTCCTTTAGGTGCTTCTCAACCATTTGGTATTCCTCAGTTGAGAATTCTTTGTTTAGCTCTATACCCCATATTTTAATAGGATTAATAAATTATTTGAAGTCTAACTACTTGAGGTTTTTTTTGTACATATTGAATATTAGATGTAGGATTGGTAAAGATCTTTTCCCAATCTGTTGGCTGCTGTTTTGTCCTATTGACAGTGTCCTTTGCCTTACAGAAACTTTGCAATTTTATGAGGTCCCATCTGTCAATTCTTGATCTTAGAGCATAAGCCATTGGTGTTCTGTTCAGGAAAATTTCTCCTGTGCCTATGTGTTCTGAACTCTTCCCCAATTTCTCTTCTATTAGTTTCAGTGTACCTGGTTTTATGTAGAGGTCTTTGATTCTCTTAAACTTGAGTTTTGTACAAGGAGATAAGAATGAATTGATTTGCATTCTTCTTCATGCTGACTACCAGTTGAACCAGCACCATTTGTTGAAAATGCTGTTCTTTTTTCATTGAATGTTTTTAGTTCCTTTGTCAAAGATCAAGTGACCATATGTGTGTGGGTTCATTTCTGGGCCTTCAATCCTATTCCATTGATCTACCTGCATATTCTTGTACCAATACCATGCAGTTTTTATTACAATTGGTCTGTAATACAGCTTGAGGTCAGGGATGTTGATTCCCCCAGAAGTTCTTTTATTGTTGAGCATAGTTTTTATTACCCTGAGTTTTGTTTTTCCAAATAAATTTGCAAATTGCTCTTTCTAACTCTATTAAGAATTGAGTTGGAATTTTGATGGAGATTGCATTGAATCTATAGAGTCCTTTTGGCAAGATGTCCATTTTTACTATATTAATCCTGCCAATCCATGAGCTGGGGAGATCTTTCCATCTTCTAAGACCTTCAATTTTTTTCTTCAGAGACTTGAAGTTCTTATCATACAGACCTTTCACTTGCTTGGTTAGGATCACACTGAAGTATTTTATATTATTTGTGACTATTTTGAAGGGTGTCAAGTCACTATTTTCTTTCTTAGCCTGTTTAACTTTTGAGTAGAAAATGTTACTGGTTTGTTTCAGTTAATTTTATATCCAGCTACTTTACTGAAGTTGTTTATCAGGTTTAGGAGTTCTCTTGTGGCATTTTTGGGGTTACTTAAGTATACTATCATGTCATCTGCAAACAGTGATATTTTGACTTCTTTCTTTTCAATTTTTATCTCTTTGATGTCTTTTTGTCTTATTGCTCTGGCTAATACTTCCAGTACTATATTGAGTAGGTAGGGAGAGAGTGGACAGCTTTCTTGCTGTTCCTAGGGTGTAGTTTCCTTCCTGTATTAGAGTTTTTCATCTATTATCCTTTTTTTACGTACATGCATAATCTATTATCCTTTGTAGGGCTGAATTTGTAGAAAGATATTGTATAAATTTGGTTTTGTTATGAAATGTCTTGGTTTCTCTATCTATGGCAATTGAGAGTTTTGTTGGGTATAGTAGCCTGGGCTGGCATTTGTGTTCTCTGTATGACATCTGCCCAGGTTCTTCTAGCTTTTATAGTCCCTGTTGAGAAGTTTGGTGTAATTCTGGTGGTCTGCCTTTATATGTTACTTGACCTTTTCCCCTAACTACTTTTAGTATTCTTTCTTTGTTTTGTGCATTTGGTGTTTTGACTATTATATGATGGGAGGAATTTCTTTTCTGGTCCAATCTATTTGGACTTCTGTAGGAGCCCTCTGCAGCTCAGTGGCTTTAGTTGTTTTACGAGTGCTCTCTCAGCTGATTTATACCATGTGGTCACCTTAACCAACAGGGCAGTGAAGTTCTTTCTTTAGATTTAGGGGAAATGGTGGCTGAGTCATCTGGCTGCAAAGATGGTAGTAAGTCACATTGTTATTCTAATGGGAACCCAGTATGTTGGCCAACATGGCAAAAAGACACATGGTACTCGAAGGTAAGCCCACTGGGCACATAACGTTTTCTGTCTTACACATGGTATTTTATGACAAATTAATATGATTCTTTTTAAACTACACTCAAAGAACTTACAAATCCTAAAATATAGACAGTTAAAGTTTCATTTTGAATGGTTAGTTATGACCCTTTACTCATGTTGGAGTGTTGTCCATTTCTCAGAGTGGGAGGATGGCTCCTGCCAGCCCAAAACATTCCAGATGCAGCCGCTCAAATGTACAATGACAGTAGGAAACCTGGGAGCCTAGGGGCTGGGTGGGATGTGTCTATTTCTTTTTTAAGCCTCTTAAATGTGGAGACATGGATCCAAGTCCCAAAGCCTGGAAGAAGGGGCTAGGCCTTCCCAGGACAGAATGGGTGGCTTCATGGCAGACCTGAACTATAAGGAGGGTCATGTTCTTGGAGCATGTTCACCCACCTGTGGCCTCTGTGGGCCAGGCACTGTGTAGTCACAGGGCACACAGAAGCGACACATGCACACCTGACTTCTAAGCCTAAGAACAGTACTGGGAGTCCATCTTTGGAGTACCCACGATTGGTTATGGTCTCTGTGTACACTGTGCCATTCCAGCACATTTTTCACGTATGCATGGCCTTATCAGGCAACCTGTATTTATTTCTTTGATCTGTCTTGTTGCTGTGACAAAACACCCGAGGAAAGCAATTGAAGGAAGGGAAGGGTTGTAGGCATTTTCTCAACCTAGCAAAGCATCATTTGACATAACTGACTTTGCAAGGAAACCAGAAGTTTCCACTTCAAAGGGTTTGTTTTGGCTCATTTGTTTGAAGGTACAATCCATCATAGAGGTAACGGTTATGAGGTCACATGGCATCCCCAGGAAGCAGGACATAAATCCTGGTACTCAGCTCACTTTCTTTTTCTTTTTAATAATGGTTTATTTTTTAATTTTATGTACATTGGTGTTTTACCTGCATGTGTGAGGGTGTTGAATCCCCTGGACCAGGAGTTACAGACAGTATGAGCTGCCATGTGGGTTCTGGGAATTGCACCTGGGACCTCTGGAAGAGCAGCCAGTGCTCTTAACTGCTGGGCCATCTTTCCAGATCCCACTTTCTCCTTCTTTATTTAGCCCAGGATCCCAACTCATGGGATGGTTCCCCCCTCACTCAGGGAGGGTTTTTCTACCTCGGTTAACTTAATCCAGATAATGCTTACTGGAATACCAGGAGGCTTATCTCCTAGGTGATTCTAGATCCTTCAAGTTGACAATTAAATAAGCTACCATAAGGTCTCAGGCTCAGAAGGTTCTGGAATGTATACCAAGTCTTCATCAGGTCCCTGAAGATTTTGAATGATCAATCACAGCTTTTAGCCAAGGTTGATGATGGTGAATCCTTCCCTTTCTGTCTATGGCAATACGTAGGAACATGTTCTGTTGTCACAATTTGAATGTTGAGCTGAGACTTTGCAAGCCTCCCTGTGCCTGGTGGTGCAACCATGGAGGATGCTGGTCTCGAGGAACAGGAAACAAAGAGAAGGCCTAAGACTGGTCATCGGTCCTCAGGAGGAACTGAGCCAGCAGGGTTACATATTAATGTCGGATTGAGGGCTCACACAGCTGCTTTGTCTTGGTATCACTTAGACAAAGTTTAGGTCTGTCCTGAAAACACCTAGTAGCCTGGGAAAGAACAGCCACTGAGGTCTGGGCATGGAGCAGAGGTCAAGTCCTCCACACAGGGCTTCTGTGAATACCAACCACAGATCCCGGCCCAAGTGATATTTTCATATCCTCATACTCTGAACCTGTGATGGGAACCTTATTTGGGAACAAAGCTAAATACAAGAATTAATTCATCAATTCAAACAAAATAAAAAGGAAGTTGAATCACTGATTCAAGTGCTGTCTCTACCTGCCATGGGTCAATGCAAGCCACTGGTGAGAGGCTGGGGGTGCATTTGCCTCCTAGTACTCCAAGAAGAAATCGCCTTTTGACTTTGGTCTCTCATCCCTTAGAACCATCAAATATTGAATTTTGTTGTTTATAGTCACCTTCAGGCCTCAGAAAGCAGCACAACTCTAGAGCTTTATTTCAGGCCTCTCACAGGAAACTGACCAGGGTATCATAAATCTGAAAAATAATGAGAACATTCACTTTGGGGTCTCAGGCCTCATAGCATAGTGCTCTCTGGCATCTGGCTGATGAGTGTTCAGAGACTGGAAGATTCCAGATACATAGAGAAGGCTGATCAATATCAGAAATCAGCCAGTCAGGGGATTAATAAGAAACCAACCCATTTCATAATTGAAAAGAATTGTTCATAGTATGAGAAAAGTCTTCAGGTTTTTTTTTTTTTATTATTATTACATGCACTTTTTTATTTGTGAGTGTGTGTGGGGATTGGGGGACAGTCTATGAGTGTGAGTTTGATCTCTTCCCACATGTGGGCCCCAGGGGTTGAACTCGGAGCGTCAGGCATCTTTACCTTCTGAGCTAACATGCTGCTGGAGAAAGGTGGTTTTCTGAAGTGCTTGTCTCTGAAAACTTGGACGAAGACAACAGAGCCAACGTGGTGGGGACATGTCTTTATTCTTGTGCAGAAGTACCATGACTTCCATTTTGCAGTGTGTTTCAGCATTTTAGGAAAGTATCTGACACTGTTAGGCAGGGTTAGTGGAGACTCAACAACCCCACACACATACAGGCAAACTGAGACCCGGGAACCAGGCAAGTCCTTTGGAGTCTCCTTGCTGTGACCCACTTGCTGGTTAGTGTTTTGTCAACTTGACACAAGCTGGAATTATCTGGGAAGAAGGAATCTCCATTGAAAAAATTTCTCCATCAAATTGGTCTAGGGGATCTCCCCCCTTTCTCCAAGGTCTCCCTACATAGCCCTGGCTATTTTAAAACTTACTATGTAGACTGAGCTGGTCCTCTGGACCAGTAGCCAGTGCTTTTAACCACTGAACCACCGCTTCAGCCCCACATCTAAAAATTCTTCATAATTTATCTCTGAGTTCCTGCTTCATTGCTGAAGTTTAATGACAAGTGGGATTCTACCCAGCAAACCATGAGCCCAAAGGCCCTTTCTTCCTTAAGTTTGCTTCGTCTCATATTTTAGTCATGGTGAGGAGACAAGTAATCACATGATTCAGCAGCAGAACTGCTCCAGAGTAACAGACCAACAGGCTGGATAAGCCTTGGATAATTAAGCACCTGAACAATGCTGTTACAGAAAGTCGTCGGCAATGCTCAGAAATTACTCATTCTCCAGCTAATGGGCTAGCACAGAATGGGAATGGGGCTGGCTTCCAGAAAATGGTTCATGAGCCAGTGGGGGATGAGATGAGGCAGCCTCCATCTCTGGCCAGTATTACACCTACTTGTAAGTTCAGAGAGGTGGGGGGGTGTCTGATGGAGCTCCCCCAGCCCTTTCCCAAGCTTTCTCATCACTGATACCAGCCTTCAGTGAGTAGTCCTGCTGCAGGATCGACCCTCCCACCTCCCCTCTGGGCTTTGTCCCCCAGATTCTTCAGGAAGGGTTGGGGACTGACTTCTTCTCCGTCCCAGCACAAAGGCATGTGCCAGGCAGCTGTTGGCAATGAGGTGGCAGGTGACTTCCAGGATTCTCTGCAGCCAGGGCAGTAAGCTAGAGCTTGGGTTATTGAAACAGCATTTTCAGTGTGAAGACTCTTCGCCTTGGATCATGAGGCCACTGTAGAGCTGGAGAAGATTCAAGTGCATTGTGTGTGGTACAAGTTAAGCCCCAGAGCAGAGGAAACTGGGTTTGAATCCAGAATCTTTTGCTTGTTAGCTCATCCTATCAGGAACAGGGACACTGAGGTTAGGAGCCACATGACCCTGTGTACACATGGGAACCCTGAGGCTCAGGAACCAGGTCATGCTGTCTACAAACAGGGAGACTGAAGCTCTGAGACCAAATCATACCGTCTATGGATGAGGAGCCTGTGGCTTAAGGACTGGGTGATGATGACCTCATCCACAGATAGGAAGGGAGACTTGACTGGAACTCAGGGACACGTTATAGGCTGCACAGCCGTGGGTGTCTCCACATCATTCTGGGACATTGCAGAGCCACCCTACTTGTGCTTCCAGAATGCAGCAAGGGACAGGGAGGGTCAAGTTCCCAGCCCCGAATCTCCCAGTAAGGCAAGGTTGCCTCCAGTGAGAGTCAGTTTTGATATGATTTAGACTCAGTCACCATGGAAACAACCCTCACCCCCCTCCCCCGGCACATCTGTAAGGGATTATCTAGAATAGGTTAATTGAGACCCATTCTGAATGCAGGCTGTGCCAGTCTGTACCTGTTGGAGATGTGAGAGAGAGAGAGCGAGAGAGAGAGAGAGAGAGAGAGAGAGAGAGAGAGAGAGAGAGAGAGAGAGAGAACGGAACACAGTGTTAATCTCTCTCTCTGACTATGGCTGCTTCATGGGTAGCCGCCTCACTTACCAGCCGCCATGCCTTCCTACCATGATGCACTGTGCCCTCAAACTGTGAGCCACATTCAACCCTCCCTTCCTTTCTTAAGTTTGTCACACGAGAGCCTGTGGGATGCCAGGCTAGTGGTGGGTCCCTGCAGATGAGACCCTCTTGGCCCCTGCCTGTAACTCCTTGTACTGCTTAGAAACAGTGAGCCAAGGCCTCTTTTGGGCACTGGTCCATAATGTTGCTGGCAGGTTCACGTTATGTAATTAATCGGTGCCTCGTTACTTCTTGCCAAGGAATTGTGCTGCATGGATAGAAGCTATTAATCTGCCTGTTCAGCCTGGCTTCCCACAGGCCAGCTTCCCATTCTCCCTGGAGCTTCAGGGCTCTCTCTGTGCACTTGCATTGTCTTACATGAGCAGGGGCTGGAGACTCCTTACTCCTCTGTCCTCTCCTCTGCTTGGTGTCACCGTTGTCTCCACCTCTGCTCTTTGATAGAACACACTGCTGTCAGCCAGGACCTTACTTTGTGTTGTTATTGTAGTGTGTGTATGTATGTGTGTGTGTGTGTGTGTTTACATGTGTGTTTGGTTTTGAGTGTGTAGGCATGTACGTATATGTGAATTGGTTACCTTTTTCTTTTCTTGTTTCTCAGTGAGCAAATACCCGACAAGAAACAACTTAAGGAAGGCTTGTTCTGGCCCACACTTCAGGAAGGCCACAGTCCACTACGGGGAGGAAGGCATGACGGCAGGACCAGGCAGAGACTGGTCACATTGCATCCACAGTCATGAAGTGGAGAACAGTTGGAAAGTATGGTCAAGCCCCATCCCCACTAACCACTTCCTCCACCTGGGCTGGACTTCCTCTCCATAAGATTAAACACATGAGCCTGTGGGGACATTCCCGCCTCAACCACAGCAGCCACTTTCCTAAGTAGCCACTCTTGTTCCCTCCATACTGCTTAAGACAAGTATTGCTGGAGAGCAGTAAGCTAGTAAGTAGATGAGGCTGGGCCCTAAGCATGGCAGTGGACCTCAAAGGTTGCAGGCCACAAGGACTGTGAGGTGGGGTTTGCTCAAACCCCGGGATCTGAGATGGTAGGAGTGGAGTCCCCCACCCCAGCCTTTCATTCCTGCTCTGGAACACGTAACCATGAGTACCAACTGAGAGGACCACGGGCACTCAGTTATGTAGCGTATCACCTGGAGCTCTTCTCCATGCTAATGAGGTCTCTAGATAGCCTTAGCTTTTAGCCAATGGCCTTCCCTTCCTGGATATTCTCACACCCTTCCACCAAAAGTATATAGTCCCTGGTTCACCCTGAATATAGTGTATGCATTCATATCCACCCCCAATAAAAAATATAAACAAGCTAAGATTGTCTCAGCGAGCTGCTTCACTGGGATTGCCACTGGGAAGGCCTAAAAGGGCCAAGACACTCAGATTCCCAAAGAAGCCCTTTCTCCTCTCCTGCCCCTCTGCCACTCAGCACTTGCTCCCAATCTGACCAGATCCTACTTATCTCATGCTGGGTTTCCCCTTCTTGACTGGCCTGTTCCTGACTTTCTTTTCCCGAGAGGAGACCTGGGACCACAGCATCCATCCCAGATCTACCTTCTCCTTTCGGTCTGGCATGCAGCAGCTTTCTCATGCCCTGAAGAGAGATATGTAAACTGCTGCAGACTCCCAGTTCTGGACTTTGCCCTGCCTCCTCCCAGCTGGGATATTGGTGGCAGCCAAGTGGCGGCAGAAGACAGAACTGTGAAAGTTCCTCATCCCAAAACCTGAGACAAGGTGACCTTCTGTAGCAGAAAAGACCTCAGTGGTGTCACATGGCTGCTTCCTCTAGGTTGGGCAAGATCATCGCCATCTTGAAACAGAGCAGCTGTGAGAACCCAAATAACACTTGAGAGATCGAAATGCCAACATCCTCTCATGCAAGGAGCCCAAAGGCACATGAGTCCCTGCCCTCTCTAAGACCATCTGAGTGGTAGCGACTGCTCAGAAGACATGACTTCTTAGGGTGGAGCTTCCTGTAGAGTGTGCATATTCCTGAAATTCACCTCAGCAAACTCACAGGCTCAAAAACGCAAACTAGGATGAAATCCCTTTTGGTCTCTGTCTGGGTACATAGAACTAACCTCCTCAGGAAAGCAGGTAACAGCCATGATTGGATTAGGAGCGGACCACCAATAGCAGCATGTTCTAGAACTGTGAGAGAATACCTTTATTCCAATGGGGTGTCAGAAAAGGGCATCTCAGAGCACAGAGGGAGATGTGTGAGGTGGTAAGTTCAGCTGGCATTCCAACAGGGCAGCCCAGCACTTCCTCCACATCCAGGTTGAAAGCTGGGCTCACTGCAGGGACAGTATCCTGCCCTTAAGTTGCAGGACAGAGGTCGAAGGAGAGCCACAAGAGTTAGACAGCTTTTTACTTGGTCATAGCCACTGATGTGAGTCTGGAGGCTAAGTGCTGGGGTTTCCAGGTACTTGTGGCTCTTAGGATGGATTGTTCAGAGACACCCGGATCATTACTAGAAAGGAACAGTGCTCTAGCTGGTTTTGTGTGTTATCTTGACACAGCTAGAGTCATCCTAGAGGAAGCAGCCTCCATTGAGGAAATTCCTCCATGAGATCCAGCTGTAAGGCATTCTCTGAATTTGTGATCAATGGGGGAGGGCCCAGCCCATTGTGGGTGGTGCCATCCCCAAGGCTGGTAGTCCTAGGTTCTATAAGAAGGCAGGCTGAGCAAGCCAGGAGGAAGCAAGCCAGTAAGCAGCATCTATCCATGGCCTCTGCATCAGCTCCTGCCTCCTGCCCTGTTTGAGTTCCTGTCATGACTTCAGTATGGAAATATACTGAAATATATTCAAATAAACCCTTTTCTCCCCAACTTGGTTTTTGGTCATGGTGTTTCATTGTAGCAATAGAAACCCTAACTAAGACAAACAGTTTATTAAGGGAAAAATTTAGAGGGGCCTGGCGGTGTGTCACACTCTTCCTGTGGTATGGCTACAAAGGGGCCAAAGGGAGGGGGAGGTCTTAGGCAGGTTCCCAGAGATGGTGACCTTTTAAGGATTATTAACATAGTTCCCACCTCTCTCAAGTTTGCATGAACAATGGCTGTTCCGAGCATGCTCCCTTGGCTGAATGACATTCATGTGGACTAAGGACTGCCAAGTCTTTCCTTTGCTGTGCCTGTAGCTATATTCTGGAATTCCCTCCTTCACTGTTCTTCTGTCTCAATCCCAGGCCTTCCCCCAAATTATCACAGAACATCCAGACAGGTCCAAGAAGCCACATAAAAAGTAAGGAGACTTACTGGATTGTGCTCTAAGAATGGTGAGAAAGGGAGAGAAAGATACAGCTTTCTGGCTTTGGATTTGGAGAAGGTGCCCAGAGCCAAGGAGGAATCTGGAAATGAATTCTCCCAAGAACCCCCTGAAGAAACAGCACTTTGACTGAGCCCCCCTGCAGCCCCTGTTTGACTTCAGATTTCTGAAATTTCAACAGTAACACATTTGTGTGTTATCTAAGTCACTAAAGTTGTGGCCCTGGTTATAGCAGTCAAAGTGTGAAGTCAAGATGTGCTGCTTAGATTTTTGTCAGCATAAAGTAGAGTCACCTGGGAGAGGGAACCTTAACTGAGGACTTGACTTCTTTTTCTTGATCAATGATGGGGGAGGGCCCAGCAAACTGTGCACTGTGATACCCCTGGGATGTGTAATAACGCAAAGTGAGCAAGGCAGTAGTAAGTGGTGCTCCTCTGTGTTCTCTGCTTCAGTTCCTGTCTCCAGGTTTGTGTCTCAAGTTCCTGTCCTGACTTCCCTGTGTGACGGTCTACAAGCTGCAACATGGAATGAATCCTTTCTTCCTCAAGTTTCTGTTGGCCAGCGTCTTATCACAACGGAAGGCAAGCTAGGATAAGTAGAGACGTTATAGCTTGACTGACGTGAAGATATATTTTATATGACACAGGAATGGCAGCAAGACTACCTACCTCCCAAGATGAACACAAAAGCCATCAAAGGCTTTTGCAGCTCATTGGTCTTAAGAGAGGGTCAGAGAACTGTCCTTGGTGTGAAGGAGAGTGAGGACAGATATAGAGTTGGGAGAGTGAAGTCCAAATCTATGTCGAAGGCTCAGTAGAGCAGCTGGGGTGTCCAAGGAGCTACAGCCTTGTCAGGAGTGGTCCTTAGGCTCTAAAGCTCCCTTGCTGCAGGGGGCAGTGCAGCGCTGGGCTGTGTTCTCTGAACCATGTCAGCTGCTCTCTGCAAGGCTGTACCCACCGGGGCTGCTAGAGGGTGCTGCAGGAGGCAGTCATCCAGTATGCCATCTGTCCTATTTCTAGAGGCTGCACTTGAGGCCTTCACAGAACCAGGGACACTGAGACCCTCATAGACAACAGCTCTCTGTGGGCTGGGGGGGGGGCGCTGGGCTCAGCTTCTCTCTGGGGACTGGGGGACTTCTCTTTCCAGTGTCCTCAATGTCATCCCCAACCTGTCTCCTCTTTGGGACACCTGTGTCCTACCTGTGCCCTCTCCCTCCAGAATGCCTTGGAACCTCTTGAGGTAGGCATAAAGACGTGTCCAGACAGCAACTGCTCTCAGGTTGCTCTCTCTCCACTCCATCAAAATTCCTCAGCTGAAAGCTGCATGGTTCTGAATCCACAATGGTGTGTTCTGGCCGCCTGGCCTCTGGACACCACAGGCTTACCGAACACTGTTCCGTCCCTGTGACTTCAGATGCATATTCTTCCTGCTCTCCACACCCTCAGCTCCCTTTTATACAATTTTGATTTGTTTGGATTCATTTATTTTATGTTTATGAATGTTCTGCCTGTATGCATGTTTGTGCACCATGCATGCTGGTGCCTATGGAAACCAGAAGAGGACGTTGGAAACTCTGGAACTTGAATTATAGGGAGTTGTGAACCACCAAACTAGTGTTGGGAACTGAACCTGGGTTCTTGGCAAGAACATCCAGTGCTTTCTCAACCAGGGAGCCATCTCTCTCAAAGCTAAAGTCGTGTGTGTGTGTGTGTGTGTGTGTGTGTATGTGTGTGTGTGTGTGTGTGTGTCCTAAAGACCTTCTGCATCCTAGGCAAGCACTTTACCATTGAACAACCCCTTCATGTTTCTAATGAAGTGCACATGGTTTAGCACATGAAGTTTTATCTACAGCAATGGCAGCCTGTGCACACGGATTCTTCTAAGATGTTTGCTTATGGCACCTGCCAACATCCGGTTCCCACAGTGGGGACCCAACTCTTTCACTCTTCTGAGACTCCAGAAAAGGGCTCACCTTGATGGGCTGTCTGACCCTGCATCATTTCTAGAACTTCTACAAAGTAGTTTGGAAGCTGAGGCTGCCTGCATGGAAGCCAGGAATGCTGTTTTGGGGGGGGGGGGTTGTTTTTGTTTTTATTTTTATTTTTTTTGCCTCTCTTCCTCCCTCTTTCTCCCTTCTTTCCTCTCCCTCTATCTCTGTCTTTCTATCTCTCTCTGTGTCTTTGCCCCCCCCATCTCTCTCTCATCTCTGGAAATCTGAATTTGTATAGCCCATTCCTACTGGGAAAAAGAAAGAAAAGACCCGCATCCATCTTCCCTCCTGAGTGGAGAGCTAGCAAGGTTGTGAAATAGCACTTTTTGTTGTTGTTTTGTATTTTATCTGTGCACCGAGGTCTCCCTTGGGCTCTGAAGCTTTCCCACTATGATGAACATTATATATCATACTTGGTTAATCTCCTATCTCAGTCTGAACTCTGTTGTTTTGCTTTTAGAGCCAAAGATTGACTCACTATGTAGTTCAGGCTAGCATCAAACTTACAGTGATTCTCCTGTCTCTGCCTCTCAAATGTTGATGGGAGAATGAGCCACCACACCTAGGTAATATTCATGTGGACAGACCCCTCTACACGAAGACTTCAGGCTGTGAGAACAAATGACAACAAATGATGGGGTTGGGGGAAGGTGAAGTATTTTGACTATCCCTTTTCCAGAGAGAGGAGTAACAACATCTACTCCTCCTCCTACCCAAGGCCCCAACCACAAACCAATGTTTGATACCATAAAAGTGGAGTTTATTGGGCTCACTTACAGAGCCCAGGTGAGGGGCTATTGACAGGAACATGAGTCACCCCAAAGCAGCTGCACTGGAAAGTTCTTATCTTGCAAGGATGATGGCTTTTCCATAGTCCCATAAATGGAGCCCCTTAAGTTAACTTCCCAAGCCTGTACACCTCTCCCTCCCAAGACCCCAGGCCAGTTGCAATCAGGGTAGAGAATTCCATATGTATATAGCTAGTGAGTAGTTGAAATCTTAAGTAAGGGTCCAGTGGCCCTCTCAACCCTTCTTCTAGGAGGGGATGTCAACAGACTGTTGAATCAGGATGTCTGATCATGAAGACTCTTGCAAGCAGGCTCAGTTGATCTGATCACGATGGTGGCTGTTTTGCTTGGAGGATGGTCTACAACAGTAAGCGGGTTCATCCTCCTGCAGTTTTGGACCCAGTGTTACAGTGCTGCTCCCTCCAGAGGCTTTGCTTGTCTTCTTCCTTGACTCTCATCTTCTAGGGTTGCTGGTCCTCAATGGAGCCTCCTCGCCTTCTGTCTCCACCTGTATCTTCTCATCACCTCTTCTGTGTCTTCCCTTTTCTTCTGTTATGTGGACACTTGTCAAGGTCACCCCCCCCATAGAATAATCTCACGTGTGTGTGTGTGTGTGTGTGTGTGTGTGTGTGTATACATGTTTATGTGGTTGTATTCCTACATGGATATGCATGCAGGTATGTATGTAGAGGCCAGAAAATAGCCTTGGTAGTATTTCTCAAGCCTGTCTATCCTGTTCATTTTATTTTATTGTTTTTATTTGGGGGTATAGGATTTTTTTTCCTTCCTTCCTTCCTTCCTTCCTTCCTTCCTTCCTTCCTCCCTCCCTCTCCTTCTCCCCCCCCCCCTTACTTTCAATACAGTGTTTGGAGCTCACCATTAGACTAGGCTGGCTGCCCAATGAGCCCCAGGGGTCTGCTTGTTTCTACCTTCCCTGTGCTGGGATTATGAACACATGCCACTGTACCCCGTTTATAGGTTCTGAGGATCAAACTAAAGTCTTTATATTTGTGTGGCAAACACTTCACCAACTGAGCTTTCTCTCCCAACCCTCTGCTTTCAACCTTGATTGGTTAAACATCTGTAAAGACCTCCCACTCAACCCTCGTGCTTTGAAATAGTATCACATAGTTCTAGTATCACACAGTGGAAGATCTGCCCTTCAGCCCACCACTGCCCTCTGGAGCCAGCTCCCTCTGTCCTCCATCACATGGATGATGGACCAAATACAGGACATGAGGAGTGTGTGAGTGACTGGCCGATGGGTGGCCAGCCTGGGCACATCAAAGCGGGGCATTCTCCTCCTTCCAGCAACTCTGGCTCCTTTTCCCACTGTATCCTGTACTACCACCCACTGACATAGTGTCCCCAGTACCAAGGCTAATAGCTGTGGGGAGGTGGCCAGCCTACCAAATGCAGGCTTTTATCCTGTTCATCCTCCCCTCAGGCCTGGTGCACCTTGCTGTTGCAATTATCAATGTTATCATCCCCAGGACTCTCTTAGTATTTGATTAGTTCCAGACAGCAAAAGTCGGGAATGTGCAAGCCCCTTACATAAAGTCATTTGCAAGTGACCTGCATGTCTCCTCTTCCTCTTGATGCCTCATATGATAAAAACGCCTCACAAATGCTTGCCATTCTGTGTTTCAGAAATAATGACAAAGCTGGGGAGATAGCTTAGTCGGTAAGATTTCTTGCAGCGCAAGTACGAGGATGAGTTTGAATCTCCCAGCACTCACATAAAATTCTAGGTATGGCTCCACATGTCTGTGACCCCAGCCCTGGGGGAGGGGAGACAAGTGCATCCTGAGAGTTTACTGGCCAGTCAGCCAAGACAAAATGGCCAGCTTCCATCTCAGTGAGAGACCCTGTCTCAAGACAATGTGGCAGAGAATGATATGGGATGCCTGGTGTCCTGCTCTGGCCTCTTTTGTACATACATGTACAGATGTACCCACACACTGTCCTAGCTATATTTCTGTCACTGTGATAAAGCACCCTGCCAAAGAGCAACTCAAAGGAGGCAAGAGTGTGTATAGCTCAAAATCCCTGACTATGGTTCATTGTTGTGGGGAAATCAAGTCAAGATCTTAAAACATCATATCCACAGTCAAAAGCACAGTGAGAATTAACACGTGAATCCTTGCTTGCTTCTCTCAGTGAGATTTCTTCTTTTTTTATATTGTTCATGATCCTCTGCCTAGAGAATGGTGCTACCCACAGTAGGCTGAGTCTTCTTACCTTGTCAAGATAATTGCCTGCTAACATGCCAACAAGTTAACACAATCTAAAGAGTTCCTCAGTTGCAGCTGTCTTCTCATGTGATCCTAGGTTTGTAAGTTGACAATTAAAACTGAGTGTATATGAGCACACATGTGTTCACATATACATAAACACACAGAGAAATTGTTCTGAATCAGAGCCACAGTACACTTAAGTTTTCTTTTTCTTTTGTTTAAATGTAAAACCACATCTGAGATTGGTCATATTCTAAAGATATGTACATAGCAGGTGTGAGGCCAATGACCCAAGCCTCTGTCAGATGAGAACAGAGAGCCAGCGAAACACTGCACCCCAACAGGTACTCCACAGAGCCTGACTCATGGGGGCTGCCCTCCCCAGCCCTAGCAAACTGTACAGGTGGTAGCTGGCTGGACCAAGGACACTGTCTACCTTTCAGGAATGTAATCAGGGATATGTTGAGGCTTATGTCAAAAGTCAGTACTCCTGAGACCCAGATATAACAGTAGGAGTGTGAGGTCATTTGCTCACATACTGGTGGGTTAGGAAGGAGAGATGGGACAGAAGGGGAGAGCCTGCCTTCTGCTGACTCACTTCCTCTAGAGAAGCCCCACCTCCTAAAAATTCTGTAATATCCCCAAACAGCAGAAGTAGGACTTGTTGAGCACTTAGAGTTCAAACACTGCTGGGCAGCATCTCGCATCTGAGCTAGTATAGATGCTGAGTGGTCACCTCCGCTGGGGAGCATGCTATACACTGAACTAGCACCTCTACCACTGGTGTCACCCAAGAACACCTGCGCCAACCATCAGATCAGCATTTGACCACATTCCAGGTATCCTGGACCCAGTCCAGGTCACATAAAACTCAGGGTCACACACAGTGAGGTCACCAACTGTAGAGCTGGAAAGACCTCCAAGTGAGTCTCAGGGCAGATGTCCTGAATGCCCTCTCCCTTCTCACTCTGGCCCTCAGGCTATGTTTCCCAGGCTCTGCACATTCCTGGGCAGACCTCTAAGGTCCAGGGGGTCTTTCTCATGGACGCCCTCCATATCATAGAACAATTCTGCCTCTGTTTTATTGTTTGTTGGATAAACAGGCTGGATCAGGATGGCTGGTCTCCTTCTTCCTCCTCCTTTCTCACAACCAACCGAACCAGCCTGTCCTGTTCTGAACCCAGAAGGCTTGTCATTGGACCTCAGGGCCCGTCCTCTGCATGTGTGCTTGGGGGCAGGGAAGGTGTCAGGAAGCTCCCATCCCCCCAGTAGCCACTCTTCTATGTGCTTTATGTTTGATATGGTATGGTGGCTCACATCTGTAATCTCAGCCCTCAGGAGGCGGAGGCACCAGAATTGCCATGAGTTCAAAGGTCAGCCTGGGCTACATAGATAGATAGCATGAGCTACAAAGTAAGATACTGTCTGTCTCAAAAAACAAACAAACAAGCAAACAAAAAACTCACAAACCAATCAGCCAAGAATGGCAAAGAATGAAAAAAGCAAAAGCCAAAAAAAAAAAAAAAAAAGCCACTTAGGTCTGACCCAGAGTCAGTAAGCTTATTCAAGGCTACTGAGTCTTCTAGGCACACACATAACTTTGACATGGCTCCTCTTACAGCCTGATGTGGGTAGAGAGAATCTGCTAGACAAGGTTATTTCCCAAAGTCAATACTCAGTTGAGTATTGGAGGATGAGAGGTAGGTGCATGCCCAGAAGGAAGATACCACTCAGCTTGAGAAAGAATGTCTGTGTGTCTATGTCTGTCTGTCTGTCTGTTTATGTCTGTCTGTGCCTCTCTCTCTCTCTCTCTCTCTCTCTCTCTCTCTCTCTCTCTGTGTGTGTGTGTGTGTGTGTGTAGGTGGCGTGACTCTGGCATGTGAAGATCTCTGACTGCTTGGCTGGAGTTGCCCATCCTGATCTGGTACAGTGTTCTCCGATGAGGGAACACCAAGGAGGCAGGCAGTCTTCTAGCATCCACCAGGGGCCAGGCCTGGGAAGCCTTTGCTTGAGCTCCACAGGGCCATTCCCTCTACAGACTGTGATACCCTCAGCAGGTATGGGGCATGGCTGCTCAGAGGTGAGACTTCTTTTGTTCTGTTGCACCTGAGTAGCCCCATCATTCCTAAAGTGCTGAAGTTTTGAGAAATCCATTCCTGTTCCCTCTGGCCTCTCTGGGAATGCTCTCCTGGATGCTCCTTTTGTCACTTGGGGAAACATGATGACCCTCTGGAGGGTCCAGACCTGCAGAGGTGCATGGTCCTACCTGATGTCCCCAGGAAAACCCGTAGCTAACTCCTAACCTGAGGTGGCCTGCAGGTGCTGGCTGTACCACAGTAGTGCAGGGACTCAGTCCTCCCTGCCCTGGCTCCAGCCAACTCTGGAGCCAAGTGTCAGACAGAGGTGTGGAGTGCATTCTGGGTGCCAAGACAAAGCTGTCCTTCCCACCCAGCTGTCAGGGGGACAAAGGGCTGGTTGAGGGCCCTTTATTCCTCTTACCAGGCCAGAGGTTGCTATTTACCTTCCTCAAGGTGAGGTGGACTCTCTCGGTAGGGGTGCCCAGTGGGGATAAAGCCACAACTGGGTCTTGGCCCAATGACAAGAATGTGCGCATTAGTTAGTAATCCTACGAAAGGTTGTGTTAACTGCAGTGCCTGTAATTTTTCCTTTGCTGCTTTCATAGCTGTGGAAGTGATTTCCACTCTGACTGGTGTGTCTTCCAGCTCACTAGCGCCAGAACCAAAAGGTCAGAGGCGGTTTTCCCTTGATGCTGCAGTGTCTCTAAGGACAGGGATCAAGCTAAGATGTCCTCTGTGTGTTGTTAATGAGTTCTGCTCCTGACACAGAAGTCTGGTACAGCAGACTGCGTGTGAACCAGTCAAGGCCTGTCAATCAACACCTTTTTATTTTTATTAATCTCTCTTGATGTCTTGTTCCCATCTCATGATCTTATTCAGAGGCATTCTGGAAACGGATTGTTTATTGTATCCCATGTTTTCGAAGTGAAACAGACCCAGAGAATTACTCCACACTGTAGAGCCAGAGATGGAAAGGGCTGCGATTTCATTACTTTAAAACTTTATTGATGTTACATTGACATACAGTAAACAGCCCATGTTGAACATGAAGAGTGTGATAAGTTTTTATAATATCTGTGCAGCAAAGCCTTACTAACCTCAGCACTGTTGATGCTGGGGACAGGGCAATGCTGCCATGAAAGCTGTCTATCAGGAGATAGGACCCCTTTAAGACATAACCACAAAAATGTCTCTAGAATTGCCAGGCAATTTCTGAAGGGCAAAGCCATCTTTTGTTGGAAATCAATAATAGTTCTCTCTGGCCATTCTGTTGCTATAATGAAACACAGGATGTGTTTTAAAAGGAGAGATGGGGCTAAAGAGTGGTTAAGAGCATTGGTTGCTTTTGCAGAGAACCTGGGTTCAGTTCTTCATGACCACATGTAATGCCAGCTCCAAGGGATGTGATGCTCTCTTCTGGCCCTCCCTGGACATGATGTAACCATGGCACTCATAGACAAAACACATGTGCACATACGGTCATTTTTTTTAAGACAGGGTTTCTCTGTGTAGCCCTGGCTGTCTGGGAACTTGCTCTGTAGACAAGGGGAGTCTTGATATTTACAGATATTTGCTTCCTCTGTGTTCCAAGTACTGGGATTAAAGGTGTGTATCACCACTTCAGTGCTAATAATTTTTATATTTTAAGAAAAAGTTTATTTAGTTTGTAAGGTTTTTTCTTTTTTGTATTCTTTTTGAGACAGGCTCTTACTTTGTAATGCAACCTGCTCTTGAACTCTGAGCAGTCTTTCTTCTTTAAGTGCTAGGAGTAAAGATTTAAGTGGCTCACAGTTTTAAAGGTCTTAGGTCCAGGATCAGATGCTGCATCCATTGGCCTCCTATGAAACCCCTGTAAAGGTAACTTTTATTCACCTGACATAATTATCATCTCAGAGGCTACCTGCTAAATAAGCTCACTCTTTCTAGTTCTTTCTAAACTCTGGCTGGCTGGTTGGTTCAATTCTGCTCTTCTGGCTCAAACTCCTCCTCAAGCTGACTGATTCAATCTGACTTCTCTGGCTTCTCACTGAGTTGCTCTACTTGACCTCAAACTAACTCTGGTCATTTGTTCTAATCTTCTGGTTTCTTTTTATTCTCTGGCTTCAACTGCCTCTGCTGACCTGCACTGAACTGCAGGAATTCGGAGCGAACTCAGTTCCACTGCACTGCATTCAATGCACTGATCCCCAACTGACAGACCAGCTCCTCTGCACTGAACTCAGCTGACTCACTGAACTGCCCTCCAATTAGCCCCCACTTTCGAACATGACTGTTCCTTCTAAAACTAAGATTGCCTACATTATTTGGGATTAAAGGTGTGTACTAAAGGTGTGTCTGCATTCCAGTTGGATCACCCAGACCTAAGTCTGGCTGTAATCCCTTGCCAGAGTAGCCATGTTACTGGATTAAAATTCCTCTACAAACCCCCTTGGCTATATCAAATAGAACAGAGGAACAGGTCTAGGGAGTTGATTCAATCAGCAAAGCAAATGTGCTGCACTGGGTGTGATCTCCAGCATCTGTGGGAAAAGCCTGCTATGATGACAGGTATGTGTGGTCCTAGTGATGGGGAATAGAGGTAGGTGGTTCTCCTGGGACTTTTGGCCTAACCGGTAAGCTTCAGGCCACTGAGAAACTTTGAGGAGATGGATGGCCTTTCTTGTGACACTTAAGGCTTTTGTCTGGCATGAACATGCATAGACATGTATGCACACACAAACAAGAACATGTGTATATGCACACAGGCCTGCACATACATACATGCATACGAATACCCATCTCTAAAATAACAGAAACAGAAATGGAGCAGGGGAGAGAGGGCAGGTGAGTATTTGCCCATTAGAACTGGCTCACTCTGATCAGCATTTGGCCCTTCTCAGTGAAGCTACCATGACCTTCCACAAGGCCTGTTGAACACGACTGTTTTCTGAGTCAAATCACCACCATCTCATCGGATCAGCGGTGCCAGCTGTCAAAGCTCATCACAACTGGGCTCAATGATTATTGATTCTGAAGGGGGGAGGAAGAGTCTTGAACCCTCACTTGAGCGGCCACTCCCTTCTAAACAGTTGTAAAGGAGTCTCTCTAATTACGACTGTCCCCAGGGGAGATCTAGAGGACATAGGTGGGGAACCACAAGGGAGGGGGCTCTATCTACATAGCCATGGCGGAGTCATCTTCTATCCTGGGTTGAGACCTGGTGTGGCTGCTTTAAGGCCACCCATACTCCTTACCATAGCCACTCACCTGTGCACTGTGAACAAGCCTAATAAACTCATTGCTTCCCCAGAGTGAACTCTCTGGACCTTGGTGGGGTGGGTGTCACTTGTATCTCCCCCAGGGAAGGGATTTTAGAAACAAGATGTTATTCCTGCAGTTATGACACCAGGAACTGAGCTCATGAAACAGGAGCCTCTGGGAGCAAATGCTATCCAGACCAGAGTACCTGTGGGTGCCCGTGACCTGTCCGTCATTCTTTGTCCCACCCCATCCTCATGACTTTCACTGGCTCTACTTTCCTGTGTCCTAGTGTCTGGACCAATGCTGACTCCATTCTGTCTCCATGGACTCCTTGTAGTTTCTCAGTCTATACTCAGTCACAGGTACCAGTGTGGAACAGCAGGCTATGTTACTAAGGATACCCAAACTGGTGGCTGTTCCAAGCTGCTGTGGTGATATGGCAGACAGCCTCTGCTTCTGTCTTCACCTCTGGATGGCCTCCTGAGGTGTCTCCAACTTGGAGCAAGAATAAGAAGAGCTGTTCTAAGTGCCCTTGTCTAAGTCTTTTTGATCTTGGCTTTAGCATGGAAGGGCTTCCCTGCACCATAAGACTGTGTTTACTTGTTCAAGACACTGTCATGCTTGGAGTGAGGCCTGGCAGTGCAGGCTGCCACCCCAGCGCTTCTGGAGGTTGAGGCAGGAGGATCACAGATTCTAGAGCACAGAGTGAGGTCAAAACCGGACTAGGTAACAAAGTAAGACTCTGTCATTTGGTTGTCATTTGTTCCTAGAGGTTTGTGTGCCACAAGCTCTGTCCCCAATGTCAGAACCTTGTGTGTGTGCACACATGATTGTGTGTGTATGTGCATGTATGTATATGTGTGTATGTGAATGTGGAGGGACAAAGATCAACCTTAGATGTCACTCCTCTGGTGCTGTCCACCATTTATTTATTTATTTATCTATTTATCTATCTATCTATTTATTTATTTATTTATTTATTTATTTATTTATTTATTTATAGGCAGGGTCTCCCATTGGTCTGGAGCTCAGTGATTGGCTTATAAGTCACTAGCCTAATTGGCCAGTGAGCCCCAGGGACCCTCCCATCTCTGCCTCTTGCCTTTGCTTGCGGATGCCGAGGACTAAGTTCAGGTCCTCATACTTGCTCAGCAAACGTGTTTCCAATTGAGCCATTTAGTCCATGGCTTTAGTGAAACATCCAAGCCTCCATCCTCCTGGCTCCCCAATCCCTATCCCTCACCCTCATTTGTGCCCTTAATAACATCTAGATCCCAGCAATGATCCACAGTGGGAACCTACTATAACAACTCATGTGTTCCTAGTTCATGTGGCTTCACACTGTGCCTGCTAACTCCACTACAGGGGAAAACTCCTAGTCCACAGGACAGCTCTGTGAGTGCAGGGGACCTTTGATAAAGTGATCTCCTTGTCTTCTTATGTTCAATATATTTATTTCCCACAGGCAAATCTAAAGCTCTTAAGTGGGTAAGTAAATCAGAGGGAAAGACTTTGTTTTGTTTTTTTTATTTCTAGAAATGTAAGGATTAAATTTTAATCAGTCACTTTAGTGAGAAACCAATTAGTTTCAGATAATGTGGTGGGAATTAATCCTCATAGAACATTCATTTAAGCTCTAAATTCTTTTTACTCAAAGGTTGGTTAAACTTTAGTTTTTTTGCCTGTTGGTGACTCAGGGGTCACTGGAAAATACAGGAAATACTTCTGGAGTGACAACAAGAACCTTGGGCTGAAGACTAGAGTCTTAAAGGGAGAGAGATACTTTATTGGTAATCTCTTTTATACTGTTTGAACCAGTTTTGTAAAGATTTACTTAAAGTTTAAATCATTATTTTTAAAGTTTGTCTATACCTGAACGTCTGCATACGTGTGTCTGTGCAGCAGCTGTGTGCAGTGCCTGTAGAGGCCAGAAGAGGGCGCTAGATCCCCGGACTTACAGGCACTGTGACTGGCCTGTGGGTGCTGCAAACTGACCTTGGAAGGTCTGCAAGATCAGGAAGAGCTCTTAATATCTGCGGCGCCTGTGTTGCTCCGCTGCATTATTTTTCTTTAACCACCCATATAATATCTTTTAAAAGAAGTGAAAAACATGATTTGTGAAGCATCTGTCCTAATCTTTAACAAGGCTGATATTGTTCCTGTTGATGTGAATATTAATTGCTACTTCTCAACCCCAAGTAAGTATTTTTAACCTGTTATGTATTTTCCACAGGTGGATTTTTGCGTATTTATAGACCTGTGCACACCTGTGAAACTGTGAATATACATTAGCAAACATGTCTCCCAGCTGGCTGTTCTTCAGTTTACAACACAGATGACACATCCGTGTGTGCTGACTGTGTGTTCCACACACAGTGTGTGTGACTGTGGTGGGTTGTGGCCAGCAGAGCATCTGTGGCCCAGTGGAGCCCTCTCTGTATATTCCATGTGTATTAGTTAGCTTTTCCTAGTAACAAACACTGCACCCCAATCTCAGCATGCATTTCTTCCTCAGGACTGGAGGCTGATGAATGTGGTGGCAGCCTTAGATTCTCATGGCTGGTGTCATCCAGATTCTACAACCCCAAGTGAGTCTGGCCAAGCCAGCATCTTGCTGTGGCGGGGAAGCACAGGCAGTCATGTACAACGGCTGTTAGCTGGACACAGTGAAATCCAGCGTATTGTATGAGAGGAAACTGAGAGGTGCTTGGCATCTGCTGGATCAGTGAGTGATGGGGCTTTCTAAGCCTAGCATTTGTTTTTGTTTTAAGTTTTAAAAGATCTTAAGTGTGTGTGTGTGTGTGTGTGTGTGTGTGTGTGTGTGTGTGTGTGCGTGTGAGTGCAGTGCCCACAGAAGCCAGAAGAGGGCATTGGATCCCCTGGATCTGGAGTTATAAATGGTTGTGATCTGCCCATGTGGCTGCTGGAAACCAAACTCAGGTTCTCTGCAAGAGCAGCAAAGGCCTCATAACCACTGAGCCACTAGCATTTCTTTACAGTTTGCTCCTAATTGTTTTTTGGATTTGATCTGTTGTGTTAGAATATAATTCATACTATGAATATTATAATAACAATCCTTAAATTTGTTTACATTTACTTATTTTGAATATGTATGCATATGGACATAGGCATGTCACAGCATATTTACAGAAGTCAAAGAGCAACTTGTAGAAGTTTATTCTTTCTTCCCACTGTGTAGGTCCTGGGACTTGAACTCTGAATGTGAGGTTTAGTAGCAAGCCTCTTTAGCCACCCAGGCATCTTGATAGCCTATGACAATGGATGTATTTCTTACCGAGGCAGGATCTCACTAAGTAATCCAGGCTGGTCTGGAACTTGAAGTGATCCTCCTGCCTTTGCCTCTCAGGAGCTGGGATTACAGGCATGTAGCACCATGCTTGTCCTTATCAATGATGTCAATAGCTGAGCCAGAGCCACCTACTGGAATGTCCATTAAGTATGTTTTACATATATTACATTTTTACATTATACTCCAGCCCCAGGATTGTTCAGAAAGAATTGTTTTTCAAAACTAGGAACCGGAGGCTTAGAAGATCCAGGCACTGCTGTCAGATGGTAATGGCAGGACCAAGACAGGATGCTTGTGACACCTGAAAATGCCAGCACCGTGGACTGTAGCTGGAGCTTCAGGAACACGGGGGTGTTATTTGATAGTCCTATCTTTTAAAAAATCACTTAGTTTGTGTTGAGGGAGAGGAGTGTGGGCCATAAGCGTGTGGAAGCCTTCCACCATGCGAGTCCCAAACTCAGTTTTTTTCAGGCTTGGAAGCAAGTACTCTTGTCAACCCAGTGCCCATCTTGTTGATGCAGGATGGCAGCAGGTACTTCAGGAGGGGGCTTTGAGTGGGCCAGCATCATGAGGGACACCTGTGCCCACATAAAGAGCAAGCAACAGAAGATGTGAGAAGTGAAGCACTGTGGGAGATGAGTTTGTGTTTGTCACTGTGGAATAACTCAACCAGGACTAACGGATACGGGTCTCCCCTCCTATGCTTCCCACTTCTCTTGCAGATGCCTGTTCAGCTGGGCTGTTAGACCTCTCCCCTCCCCACATAACTCACCTTGCTCCTCTGGGTAGCCCAGGGAGCCTCCTGCACCAACTAAGAATGACTTTTCTTAAGATAAGTACATTAGAACCCCGTAAAGACACTGCTGTCTCTAGACTGGGCCAACAGCTGCTTCACTGCTGTCAACGCAGCAAGTGGCCCTTCTGTGAGAGTAAATTCTCCTTGTATTTCTAGCTGAGAGTAGAATGTGCCACTGTCTTGCTGTCCAGACTTTGTGGCATAGCTGGTTCCCAAGTTGCTCTGGGAAATGTCCCCAGTGACCCTACTGCAACATGTTTGTTTGGGGCTTCAGAATGAGTGGGCAGTTATTAATCCTGACTCCAAGAAAGTCCATGTTAAAAATAAAGCACATGAACTGCTGTAGTGGGCTCCTGTGTAACTGACACTTGTTTCTCAGGGTAGAAATACTTCATCCCCACCACGGCATGCTCCCGCACACTTGAGGGGAAGAGCCATGTGTGCGGTCCTACGGATTGGCACTAGGGGCTGACTTTACAGTCCTTGGATGCTCCTGTGCCTAATTGACTAATTTTGAGGACACATGTGGCAGCTGAGGCACGTGTCCACACAGCCTCTGAAGCTGTGCAAGCTCTCGGTATAGAATCAAAAATAAAACAACACATATCCAGGTAGTCAGGTCATCTGCATACATCCTTAAACATTCTTGTGTCTTTAAAAAAAAGATTTATTTTAAGTTATGTGTATGTGTGTGATTCTGCATGTGAGTATGAGTGTGTGTTTGTGTGTGTTTGTGTGTGTGTGTGTGTGTGTGTGTGTGTGTATGTGCAGGTGCTCTTGGAGGCCAGAAGAGGACATTATATGTTCTGGAGCTGGGGTTATAGGTTGTTGTTGTGAGCCACCTGACATACCTGTTGGGAAGTGAACCCAGGTCATTTGCAAGAGCAGCAAGTATCCTTAAATGCCAAGCCATTGCCCCCTGTTTCCTTTCCCTGCCCCACAAGGGTCTGTATATGTCAATCCTTTCCTTACTTTGGACTCCATTATATTTTTCCTTTATGTCTTCAATAGCACCAAAATGTATTTATCCTTGTCTTAGAGACAATCTTGAGAGAAACATGCTTAATATTGCCATTAAAGGCACTTGGGACACACACAGAAGCAGCCCAGGGCAGACCCACTAATCAAAAGACACCAATGATAACTGTGTACAATGTGCCATTCATAAATGGGGTATTGATAGCTGTATTAACCTGGAGCCATGGGCCATCACTGCAAAGACTCACTTCATAAGTGAGCTTGGCATTGCTAATGCAGGAAGCCATTGGGCCCTCAGGATCAGTGACACCAAGCTCTGTTCTCAGGGTGCATCAGGCATTTCGCATCAGTTACTTTTTTATTGAGCAGAGTAAATTAGGTTGGAGGGAGGAAGGGCTGATTCAGTTTCATGGTCCTGAGGAATGTGGTCCACCAGGGCAGGAAAGGCATGGCGGCAGAGGAGATGTGGTCTGCAGAACCAACCAGAAAGCAGACATGGAACATCTGTACACAGATGGCTTTTCTGATGCAGTCCAGGACCCCAGACCCTGAGACAGTGTCATCTAAAGGGTCTTCTCTCCTCACTTAACCTCTCTGGAAGCATTGTCACAGATGCTCAGAAGCATTGTCACTGATGCTCAGAAGTCACTGATGCCCTGACTATCTTTTAATCATTCATTTGTTCATCTATTTTATTTTTATAACTCTATTTTTTATTACTCTTGTGTGTGTGTGTGTGTGTGTGTGTAGAAACATATGCCATGGTGCTCATATGGATATCAGGGAACAACCAAGAGGGCAAGTTCTCTCTCATTCTTCTGCCTTTGCTTTTTTAATGCTGGGGTTACAATCATTGCAGCCACAGGGAATTCTTCCTGGTGTTGTGTTTTTCCTAATTTAAAACCACCACCACCACCACCACCACCACCATCATCATCATCATTTTATGTGTTTAGGTGTTTGTCTACATGTATGTGTGTACCACATATGCCTGGTGCCCATGGAGGCCAGAAAAGGGCATCCGATCCCTAGAACTGGAGTAACAAATAATTATGGGCCACCATGTGGGTTCTGGGATTTAAACCCAGGTCCTTGGTAAGAGCACTCACTGGCTGCTCTTACTGTAAGAGTGCTGTTACCCACTGAGCCTTCTCTGTCCCCATCAATGCAATCAATGTGACAATGACTATTTACCATGATAATCCCCAAGGGGTGATCCCCAAGGTGACCATGGGGCAGGCTGAAACCTCTAAATGACAAGCAGGATCTACTCTCAGCTTTTTTATGGTCATTTGTGAAGGCACATACATTACTGCAGACAGTTGCCAGTGCTGTCTTCAGGCAGAATTTGGGTTGGAAGAAGTTGCCACATGTGGTCAGAGCCAGCAGTTGGCAGAATGACATTTACTGTGGACTGGTCCCCACATTCTGAGAAAGACCCTTGTCTCCAGAATGCCTAGAATCACATTCCTGGGGTCTCAGCCTTTCCTGGGGTCTTGGCCTTGGGATGAGAGTAGATACCTGCATTACTTATGGAGACCTCAGTTTCCAGTTGGAGAGTTGTCACAGGTTTGTGGGCTCTGGAAGCTTCCTTTACAACCAGCCTGCCATGCTTTCATTTGTATAGGGGGCAGGAAAGTTCCTGGGTTTCAGCAGTGTGCCTGGTCCATGCAGGTGCCAGGCCTTATATTCACCAAAGTTCTTGTCATGACCCGTCACCCACTCAGAACCCCATTTTGCTACTAGATGTAGGTTAGGATCATCTAGTAGGTGCAGGGTTGATCTTCCCATGAGGATGCTTCAGTGACGGGCTAGCAGCCCTGCTGTCCCCTCCAGTTCTTTCAGCCAGTGTTGTTGAGAGGTATTGGGACATGTCCTAAACCACTGCTCTGTGGTGGGCTCTGGATCAGCACCCCACATGAAACCCAATGAAATCTAGTGGGATGGGTCCTTATTTGACACACAAGAGCCCAGGCTCCAGAGAACCTGGGTGTGCCCAAGTTCTAAGAGCTTCCTTATTGGAAACTTGGCTCCATGTGACATGTTACAAACCTGGCACCAGCACTGAGCTTTCCTCTGTCCACTCTTTTATAGTGTTATCAGTTCTGGATGCAACTGATGAGTTTTGAGGCAGGGTTTCACACAATTTCAGAGCTCTCCTGTCTCAATATCTCAAGCATTGAGATTATAGGTACCAGCTGCCCTGCCTGGCCTCTAGATTTTTGGTTGGGTTTCTTTTCTTGGCATGGCTTGTGGCACATACAAGGACAACCCAAGGCCATGTTCTCTTGGGTGAGTGGGAGAGAGATGAGAGACAGAAAGAGATAGATAGATAGATAGATAGATAGATAGAGAGAGAGAGAGAGAGAGAGAGAGAGAGAGATGGAAGCATGGAGGGAAGGAGGGGGAGGAGCCTTTGTGGGCTCTTACATATGTGTGGTATACACACATATACAAAATTAAAATTTGAAAATAAAATATTACAAGGTAAATGAGAAAAATTATTAAAAACCTCCCTGTATATAAGAAGAAAATAATGAAATGATCATAAGGACAGAGGCTGGAGAGTTGAAGTGGAAGGGCAGCAGAGTAGCAGCCCTGTAGTATTTCTGACAGTTATACGTCCTCTTAGCACACTTGGCTGGTGCTAGAACAATAAAGCAGGTTAAGAAGGGACACCTGGTTATGGGGAGACCCTCTCACACACCTGCCACCTGATCTCCCAGCATCTGCTGCCATGGAAACAGTCAATAGCCCAGTCCATCTCAGCTTGTTTCAGGAACATGGCAGATGAAGCACAGGGACCTCAGAGATGTACAGAGAGCAGCTCCGTGATAGATACAGGACAGGGGAACGGGAAGATGGGGGGAGGGGACGGACAGGCACTGTGGCTCACTCTTCGAGGCTGTGTCCCTGATCATCAGAAGGTCCCTTTGTGACTGGAGCTGCATATAAGGTATGCCTAGTAGACCAGAAACACAGACACCAGGTTGCTTTCTGGGTTGTCACTCATTCATTCTAATGAAGGGTCTGCACTGACAAAAGACCTCGGGTTCATTATATTTTCATTTGACTTGTTACTTGTACAACTCAACACCCCTATAGTGTGGGCTTCTCTAGAGGGCCTTGAGAGAAATATCTTAAAAAGATACAGTCTACCAGGAGTTGGGAAGAATATAAGGACACCTCACTTCATGAATATGCCACAGACTTTATAAATATTCATAAAACCTTCTTTTAAATCTACAACACAGAAACCAATAAGTGTCTCTCTACCGTGGGGCAGCCCGCTCCTATCTCTTTGGAGTGCTTTGTTCGACTTTGATAAATAAATTTCCACGAAAACTGTCTTTTTTTCCCCACCAAATTGAATTCTTTTCTTGAAGCAGAGTGGAATGGAGAGGCCCAGGCCACCAAGCTCATGACACTAGAAGGCAGAAGGGACAGATAGGGAGGAGACACGTTGTCAGGGCTTGCTCGTTTGAATGACAATTAACATGATCCTGCTCTGTCCCTGACACCCCTAGTCCTGTGCCTCAACTGGCTATGCATTATTACTGGATTATCTGTGAAGCTGAAGACAGAGCCCAGGGAAGGAAGCCTAGCAGGAGCCGGCCTAGAAAAGAACACACTGGGCCGAGCATGGTACCACATGCCTGGCATCCCAGCCATTGAGAAGTGGAGGCAGGAGGATTAGTCATTGTCTGTCATCTTTAGTTACAATCCTGAGGTCAAGACCAGCCTGCTCTACATGAAACCCTGTCTCAAAACCAAAACAGAAAGGGAGAAAGAAAAGAGTCCCTTGAAGGAGGTAGGCAGGAGGTAGATCCCTGGACTTCTTAAGAGTCTATATTCCTCAAACCCAGTCTGGCCAGTGCAGATGAGGCATCCAGTACCCTATTTTATTAAAACACCACAGAGCCCCCACTGGGTTAACCCACTAGGTTAGTATCTTCTGCTCACTGAGGGGATGGAAGCTAAGTGCTTCCTAACAGGACCATCTTATTATCTGGCTGTATCCTGGGCTACAAAGTTCCCAGGAATGCCCAGCATTCTGCAGGGATATTCCACTCACACCCCGGCTTTATGCAGAGGTCTTCCACCCTGTCACAAAAGCCGAACCATTTCCCTTTCTCTTTTATAGCACCCCTTCTACCTAGAATGGATTTCTTTAGCTCTGATCCAGCCAACAGCAAAGGAAGCAGGAGCTTGCAGAGCGGGCAACCTGCCAACTCCTCCATCTCCTGCCCAGGCAGACCCCATTCACAGCTCTATCGATCGATACATTAAAAGGTTCACATCGCCTTCAGAGAAGTAAATGTGTAGAAAACGCTGCTTCTAATGAAACGGTGCACATAGCACAGTGTGACCAGAGAGGCTGGTCCCTAGTAGTCCAACTCTGTGTGGTTCCATGTAAATGCACAGAGCCCCTTAATACCTTTGGGGGGTTGCTGCTTGCAGGAGCTTTGGGACGATCTAAAGCATGGTGCTCAGGTTTCTGCTATAACCATATGTGTTTGCACAAATAAACATCTATGAAAACTTAAATCTAACTAAAGTGCAAAGAGCTGTTGTAGCATCTTGCTGAGAGACAGTGACAAGGACAAAGGTTGGTACACATCCAGCCAATGAGCATTTCCCCCAAATATTTTTAATATGAATTAAAACATATTTTATGTATATGAGTGTTTTTGCTTACATATATGTTTATGACCTACATGTAGAGCAAGCAGAGGCCAGAAGGGGTGTCATATCCAAGGGAAATAAGTTACAGACAGTTGTGAGTGGCCATTGTGGGTGCGAGATTGAACCCCAGGTTCTCTGGAAGAGCAGCCTGGGTGCCTAAACACTGGGTCATCTCTCTAGCCCCTCTGTGGTTTTGTTGTTGTTGTTTGTTTGTTAAATAAATAAACAAGCACAAGTTCTGAGGATTGAACCTAGCTCCTTGTGTTTGCAAGTTAAGCACTTTACCAACCGAGCAATCTTCCTAGGCCTATTCTAGAATACTTTGATCCCAATGTTACCGATATTGCTGCATTGAGTGCTTTGTCTTTTGTCGGGAGATGTGCCACCTGCACCTCTGCTCTGAGTTTGACGCTGCACCACCAGCCAGGATGTGGCTATAGGGGAGCGCAGCTGCAGGAAAGTTAGAAGCTGAGAGGGATGCACTTCCCAACTCAGGAGTCCAGAGAACAAGAATAAAGTTGAGCTTTTCCAATAGTGGAACTAAGTTTAAAATAACGCGGAAGCACAGGGAATCTGGCAAGGACCAGGAGTGCTGCCCGCAGCAGCTGCTTTACCAGGACATGGCTGCCTTCAGCTCTGCATCTTACCTCTAGTTTATCCCTCTCATCCTCAGCCCTCAGGGTCATTCCCCTCTGGCAGCCTAGACACATCCTACCCCCACAGACCAAAACCTGGCTTCTCCAGGAGCTGCTGAGCGCAGTGAGCATCAGGCTAATGTTAATCACAACATATTGATAATGGTTTTCCCAGGGCCAGAAGGGTGGTTTTGTCTGGCATCTCCACAGTATGATGTGATGTCTTGGCATCTAGTTCCCCATGTGCACCTCTTTCAGAGAAATCCTAATATGAGAAATGTGGGTATTGAGATGGATAGAAGCCTAGTCCAGAGCCAGCAAGAAAAAAAAAGACATTGTTTGGGAGGCCTCTCTGCAAGGTCATCTGATCCTTTTTTCTGCATATTCATGTGTGTCGTCAGCATGCAGAACCAAACCAGGGTTCAGAAACTCCACAGTACAGAGTGATGCCCCCTTTTCTACACTGAATGGAGATGGGAGAAGAAGGCTCTGGGTCATGTGCACAGTTGCAGTCTTGCCAGGGTTAAGACTACCTGAAGAGGCCCTGGCTCAGATCAGAGGCAGTTTATCGTTTGAAAGCTTACAGTGGGCTTGGAGACAGACAGGTGAGGGGCATCTGTATCTGAGAGTCCACCCCAGGCCTCACTGGTGTTTCCCCAGCCTAGACCCTTCCATGTGACAAATTAGACTCAAGGATGTGGCTTGAGCAGAGGACAAGGCTGCACTGGATACAGGGACACAAAGAAACTGGGGCACAGGCAGGATCCTGTCCTTAAAATGCCAGACTGAAGGCTCCAAGCAGCAAACAGAGCAAGGGAGGCAGTGGGGTAGGCAGTGGGGTGTGGGGAGGGAAGTCGGGGCACACACCGGGGCGCTGGGCTGGTGAAGCCGGAGTCCTCAGGGACGCCTTCCTCTCTTGAACATAATGATGACGTTGGCAGTTGAGGCCTCCGTGGGGACAGCAGAAAGTTCAAGGCCGACTTCTGCCTCACTGCTTCCCTTATTGTGGTGGCTGTAGGAGTGAGGCTTGGGGACAGCCTGGCACTTAGGATTGGACAGTGGCAGAAGCAGGGCGTCTTGGCCTCTTCCAGCTGGGTTCCTGGGGCCAGCAGTCCATTTTCATCTCTGCGACATGAGCTCTCTGGGATCAGGACTGATGGAATTAGGGAGAGGTGGATCCAAAGCCCATTGCTTGCAAGGAACCCAAAGACTTTCAGAGCACTCTAAGGATCCCTCCCAGGAAATCAGCCTGTGGGATCTGGCCAGGACTTCTTTTCTTTTTGTCTGAGGGATGACTAGTGGGTGCCTGATTTCTTCATTCAACAAATACGCTATCAGCTCTATGTCTAAGGAAGTGGAGGAGGGCTGTAGATTACAGCTGGCAGATCTCCCCTGGAGGTACTACATTACTCCTTGTGTGTTCTGAAATAGGTCCCAACACAACTCCTTAAAAAAAAAAGACTTCTTTGAAATGTGGTCCAATTATTCAAGGAGGAAAAAAAAAGTATACAGAGCAAATATTTAACTTTGCTCCTGGTATGTTGAACTCACCTGTCCACGGGAAATCTCTCAGGCATATCCTACAAGACTGACTGCATTTGTGTCTCCATTCTTTCTGTGGAGGGTGCAGATTGGGACCTGTCTAATGTCATGGTTCTGAATCACAGCTAGAATCGGAGATTAGACTTCTGTCCTCACCTTCAGACTCTTTGAGCTGTAGATTTCTGGGACAATAAACTTCTTTTTAAAAAATACTGAAAAAAATACAGACTCCCTCCCTCCAACAGCTAGCCCAGAGACACACAGTATGTGCAGTGTGGAGAGATGTCAGTAAATTATTAAGGCTTTTGAAGACTATTAGACATGGTCCCTTCAGAAAATTGGCCATGTTGCTGTAGCATGGAGCTGGGAATCTGGGGCTCCCTCTGGGCTGAAGGAACGTCTACCACGGTGGACAATAAATTGGACCACTCCAGGGAGACCTTCACCTGTAGGATTCTGGCTCTTCTTCCCTCCCAGCCCCGCCCGGTCGGTCTCCTCCCCTGGGCGGAAGGTGCTGTTTGCTGGCAGTTTGGGAGGCAGACGCAGGCGTGTTACCCAGGTACAAAGTTTTCAAACGCGCCGCTAACGTTTTCCGAGCCTTGGACCTAGATTTCCCAATCCTATTAACACGCTCCGGGAAGAGCGGGGTTGCGGTCCGGATAATCTTGCGGAAAGGGGCTGGGCTCTACCATCCGAAGAGACTTTCTGGTCTGGGAGGGGGTGGCGCGCGAGCCACGCAGCCTGGGGCGGGGCGCCCGGCGTCTCCCTGGGTTGCTACAACAGACCCCACACTCTGCGCCACAGCGGCCACCAAGAGAGGCTTGAACAGGTGCGGCAGGGGCGGGTCGCCCGCGAAAGGTCCCCTCCCCCACACCGCTATTGCCTGCGGTCGTATTACGCTCGGGAGCCCCCAGGTCGCCCGCGGCGCAGAGAGGGGCGGGGCTGCGTTTTACACCCCCAAACCTCCCGTCCGGCTAGGCGCGCGGCGTGGCTCAGTTCTCCCGGCTGAGCCAGGTTCTGGATCTCAGGTCCTCCCCGGGGCTTGGGCCCGCCCTTGTCTCGAGAGCCAGGTGAGACGAACGGGCAGGGAAGGCACCTAACCTGGCTTCTTGAAGCAAGCGTGTGCCTCTGGATTCCAGAAGCAACCGCGACCGAGTCAGCGGG
Source organism: Micromys minutus (assembly GCF_963924665.1). Lineage (NCBI taxonomy): Eukaryota > Metazoa > Chordata > Mammalia > Rodentia > Muridae > Micromys > Micromys minutus. Next base: position 55,702,229 of record NC_137971.1, on the reverse strand, counting down.
GGTCCCCGTACCCACAGAGGCTGAGGATGGGAGCTAAGAAAGAGGGATGCGTGCATGCAGGTGCGGTTTGCGTCTCTTAGGAGGTATCCCTTCCCCAATATCCCCTTCTCCAGGCAGGGGCTAGTTACAAGAGCCCTGGATGCGACCTGGTTGCAGAGCTCAGAGCTCTTTGTCCCCTGAGCCTGTGGACTTCTGCTTCTTCCAGCACTCTGACTCCTTCTCAGGGTCAGGGCAGGTGGATCAGCCTCTATTTCATTCCCAGGATCTCCTGTCAAGTAGATCGTCTGTTTCCTGCGGAGTGGGGCCAGCAAAATCCTGCAGAGGAACCGCCGCAAGGCCGCCAGGGGGCGCGCTGGGCGGGGACCCGAGCCCTGATCTCGCTGTCCCTTGAGACCCGATGCGCGCTCTCTCAGATTCTCTCCAGTTGATTGCTTTGAGCACGATCGCCCTTGCAGCAGCTGGCTCCAGGAGGCCAGGGGCTGTCCAGAACCCCTGCCGGGGGCCCGACCTCTGCTCTCCACGCTCCCTAGTAGGGATGTGGGGACCCGACGGGCGCAGGGTAACGGCCCCAGCGTCCGCCCCCCGTTGCCTGTGAATTATGCAGGAGGCTGGCACCAGTGCTCGAGTTACTCAAGTTTCCCTGGCAACTTTCGCTCGGGCATCCCTCCTCCAGCGCAGCGGGCAGCTCCTCCCGCGCGCCCCGGTCCCCAGGCGCCTTCTCTGGGCTTCCAGGCCGCGCAGCCCTGAGTACCGGGTAACTCGGAGGGCTCGGGAAGACGCAGACTCAGACACAGGCCACGCCCTCTCCCCCTGGGCAGGGGGCCTCTGAGGCAGCCATCAGGTGCGACCCCGGTGACATCATTCTGTAAACTTCGTCTTGGGCTCAGAGGGTGATGGCAGGACCTGTGGTGGACTTCGTTGCCAGGATGCTGTGGTCGCGCGGGACTTCGTTTCCTGGGTTCCAAGGGTGTAGTGCATCCGCTGAACCTCATCGCTGGGGTGTGTAGGGTGAGTCTCCCTTAACTTCTCAGACCCTTGATGGAGGGTGAGGATATCCAGGGAAACTTGTATCCCCAGTTCAGAGGGTGCCTTGCAAACTGCAGCCTGAGTGCAGATAGGATGAGCTTCCATGCACCTCCTCACCCATTTGCAAAAAAAAAAAAAAAAGTGCAAGGGGTTGCAAGGAGAAGCACTCTAGCTGTTCAGCTCCAAGTGGGTGGGGCACTGCGAGGTTTTTGGGTCTATGGGCCACCAGGTGGGCAAGAGGCTTATTCTAGTGAAAAGGGGTTGTGGGTTGTTCCATCTGAGAAAGTACCTTGAGCCTAGGAGTTCAGGGATGGGGTGGGGGTGGGGTCTCAGGGACTTTTCCAATCAATGGTTTACAGATCACTTGCAGGCACAGTCTAGGAAGCCTTCAGAGGATATCTGAAATTAGTGGTTTGCTCGTGGAAATTCGAGGTAGTAAATTAGGTAGGTGTGTGACCTCTTTTTTTTCTGAACTGAAGTTCGAACGTTAATGAGGTCAACCAGCTAATTAAGCTGAGCTTCAGCTCGCAGAGATAATTTTGGAAGTCTGGATTGGAGAGTGGCTTGTGACCTCTAACTGTAATTGTATTCTGGACCTTGCTAACCTGACTAGGGGAGGTTCTGCAGGTGGGTCTCCAACTGCAGGCTCAGCCTTGATCCAGGTCCCACTTTAGGGCCAGCACCCTGCAAGCTGCATAGTATGTGGCATGCTTACAAGGGAACCCTGGAGACGCCATGATTGGAAACATTCCAACCACTTGTAGATGATACTAGGCTGAGTCTCATGGAGACTGGAGCCTTCTTTTGCTGCAGCTGAAGTGAGCTGAGAAAGATCGTGGACACTTAGGATAGTGGAGGAGAGTGGTAGCCCCGAAGGGAGGGAGGAACCAGGAAGTCACCTATCCGTAAAGTGGGCAAGAAGACTAGAGCTGACTTCTTAGAGGCTGGAAGTCACGACTGCCAGGGGTTGCAGTGTTTTCAAGGAAATGGAACCCATTGTTTGTACCAGGGATTTTTCCAAGAAGGAGGAACTAAGTGGCCAACTGGGCATCTTTGGGCCCCTGTGTCAGGAGGCTGGAATGAGGGTGAAAGTGTCTCTGAGGGACCCTGACCACAGCCCTTGGTGAACAGCCCTTGGGACAGACAGGGACTCTCTGCCTGGCATCTCACACGCTTTCCTAGAAAAAAAAGATGTGACTTGTCTGTAATGAAGTCCCTCACCCACTTAACCCACCCCACGGCTGCATCGCAGCCACGATCAGGAGAAGGCTACTTGGTCCAGGCCTGGAGATTGGGGTGCTATTGTGAACACTGGGTCATGGTGGGGGTTGCTGAGATGTAAAGAGTTTCATCTGGACCCTGTGAAGGAGTTGGAGACAGCACGGAGTTTCATGTTCCCTTGTGGGGAAGAAAGTGTGACAAAGGAGAATTCTGGAAGTTGCCCGATCTTCAGGAAAGCAGCCCTTGAGGTGGAGCGGTGGAGAAAGCAAGTGGTGGCATCTGGGCTCTGTTTCTGAATTCTTAAGAGTCCTAAATGCTGGGTTCTGGGGTTTCTGCAATCCCCAGGGAGTAATGGGGGCTTGTCCAAAATGGACTTTGTGTGGGACAAAGCTGCTCTGAGGGCTGAGGGACCCTGCAAATGTCATGGACCCCAAACAAGGTCACACCCTCCCTGCTGACCCCTTTCCTGGTGCTGCATGGTCTGCAGCCTCAATAGCTCTTAGGGAAGCAGGAGGTCCAGCAATAGCAGCCTGTTTAAATTGGCATTTTGACTTCTTCAGGACCCTCACTGTGGCTGTGACCCCCATGAGAGGTAATGTTGAGGAGGTTTATGCACATGACCCCAAACTTCTTGCTAATCCCCTGACTCTCTGGTTAGGACAGAAGTGAGGTCCCACATACAGAGCTATCTTTTTTCTCTTTGAAACCCCTAGCTCTTCACCTGGGAATTGGTATGCAGATGTAGGAAGAATGTGAGCATATTGAGAGATGGGCTGGCAGCCTGGAATTCCTTACTTCTGACCTTGTGACACTTGGTCTGGGCACAGAATCTAACCAGCCCACCAAAGGAGGGGTCTGCTCTCTTTGGTGGGCCAGAGATGAGCCAGAAATTTGGCCCTGTGTTCTGTGCTGTTTCATTAAGATAAGCTGAACAGATCTTATCTGGGGGTCTGCTGCTGGGCCTGGGACCAGATGCAGGTTGCTACTCTTAGGGCTTCCTGGTGGTGGGGACAGAGAGAAGCCCGAATTATTGAGGGGAACAATACAAAACACCCAGAAGGATGGGTTGACTGTATTGCCTGGCTTGGGCCAGGCCTTAGCACAGCTGAGGATGACTGTAGATCACCTAGGTCCTGGGGACTGTGCCACTCACCAGCTGTGGAGTGGACAGACCAACCTGTTCTAAACACTGTCTTTTCCTAGGTAGCTTTATTATGCTTTTGTTGATGTCTTATGCTCATGTCTGATGCCCTAGAAACAACCCCCCTCCCAACACTAGAGGGTGGGTTGACTTCTGTTCCCTTTCCAGGCCAGTAGCCCGAGGCTCTGGAGAGATGATGCTTGCCCATGGTTCTCACACTAGTGCATGAGGAGTCCCGTTTGTACCTTGGGCAGCCCCAGGGAGCTCAGCCCACATTCCCACAGCCTGCCAGAGCTAAACACACAGCACCCAGCGGGAAGTGCCACCAGAATGTGGCAGAAAATTAGTTGTCTTGTTCCTGTGGTGTGAAATTGAGTTAGTGGGCGAAAAGCCGAAGTTTCTGAGCAGGCGCCTTGGTAGGATGCGCGTTTTTATCATTGTTGAAAGCAGATTCTCAGAGCCATTTGACATGGCTCACGGGGTCCACTGTGGACTCTGGTGGGAACATTCAGGTTGTCTGGGTTGCAGGTTGCCTCTGATAGGAGCCTTCCTCCTGATCAAGAGGATGTCCTAGTCTTAATTAGGAAGGGGCACAATGTATCCCTACTGATACCCAGAGCCTGTTCAGGGTCAGAAACCTGGAGAATCCTGATACCTGGTTCTAGGCACAGGCCAGCTGCAGCACACAGCACTTCCTGGGAGGTTAAGCTCTTAAAAGCCTTTGGGGGCAGTGGGGGTCAATGGGTCCTAGCAGTAAGTAGAGAGCTCTCTGATTGGCTGCCAGATGTCTCTTCCAAGCAGAGGACTAGCGCAGGCAGATGGGTTATTCTCTAAAAACTGCCTATGTTTGGTTAGCTTTTTCTAGTCCAGTCCCTGGGCTCGGTGGGACCATAGGATTGACAGATTCCAAGGCTGTGTCTGTGGATTCCACATGATAAACTTCAGGGGGTGCAGGAGGGCTCCTACTTGCTTCCTTGTGTTGAACACTCTGGGATTCTCCTGCAGGAGTTCCAAGAAACCACTTTGAGAAAAGTTTTTAGTAGGGAAGATGCTTGAGGCAAGTTGTGAGATGCTTAGCTTAGAGCCTCCACCTGGGAGACCCCCCCCCCCACCGACACATCCATTAGGAATAAAGCCTTTACACACTTACAGTGGCCCTGCTGTGCTTGGGCCAGGTCTCTAAAAAGCACTTTTCCCCCTTCTCTCCGGTTTTTTCTCTAAAAGCATCACTTTTAAACCTACATATTGTATCTTCCCATTTTCTGACTGTTTTCCCTTGAGGCGTTCCTACACCCGGCAAAGTTAGAGCAAATCACATGGTAACCCTGCTATGCCATCTTTAATTTTGCTTTTAACTCTTGGTTAGGCTTCTCACACATTTGTGAGTCTCTCTCTAAGTCTTTCTTCATAGTTTACCTGTTTTTGGTGGATGCCGATTTGTCTTTGCTGTTGTGGTTCTTGATAACCAAGAATGATTGTTGGCTAAACTCTTTTATAGCACCCAAGCTTTGCATAGACCACTGTGGCTCAGTCCTATTCCCCTGAGACAAATGGATGAGCTTGACAGAGCTGTTAGTGTTCCTTAGATTTTTGGAAGGTGCTGGGGGTTCGTTCATACTTAGGTCCTTGATGGTGATGAACGAATATTTCACTGAACCATGACCCTAGTTCTTCACCGGGGATTCTAGGCAGGTGACCTCCTATTGAGCCATGTCCCAGATCCTCACTGGGGATTCTAGGCAATCACTGTCCACTGGTGTCATGTCCCAAGCCTTGTTGCCTTCATTCTTTATGTGACTGTTTCCTTCAAAGAATTTTCATCTAATGTGATATATTTTATGCTCCTGGGTCTTTTATTAATTAACCTAACAACTCACTGGCAAGAAAAAAGTATATAAATGAATGTTTTAAAGATTTCCTGTGACCTTGGTCACAGTCTGTGGAGGTCACTTGTGGATTGAGACAGTAAGATGGTGTCTGCCAATCCTGGCTGACCAGATGCCATAAAGACATGACAGTATTTGGACATGAGGAGGGAGAAGGTGTTAGTGGAAATGTGCTTCCCTGAGCAGATGTGGGCAGCTCGGCGTTTTGATGAGGACCACCACCAGATCAACCCTTTGGTACCCAGAGGTCACCTCCTGAGTATGTGACTTTCTCCAGTGGGTCCAGAATATCTTCATTTGTAAAATAGAAGGGCCCTTTGGGAAGGGCAGTGGGAAAGAGTCACCCCAAAGGAAGGGCTTTGTGTTCCTACAAACTGAAAGTCACCACCTAAGTTTGCAGAATTTTAAAAATCCTGCAGAGGTGTGTGTGTATGTGTGTGTGTGTGTGTATGTGTGTGTGTGTGTGTGTGTTTATGTGTTTGAAGGTCTGAGGTCAATCTCAGGTAACATCCTCTGGAACACTGTCCACCTATTTTGGCCTGGAGCTCAACAAGGGGACTAAACTGCACCTCCCCAGTGCTGGGATTACATGCATTTTTAACATAACTTCTTGGTATTGAACTCAGGGTCTTATACTTGTAAATGTTTTACAGGCTAAGCCATCCCCCCAGCCCCTAAGTTGGCAAAATGCATTTTACCTGCATCAAGGTTCAGGGTAAGGTTATGCCTAGGTAAAGGCAGTGACAGTGTCCAACTAGTGAGCTAGTATTCGCTTGGCTTAGAGAGCCTCATTATTGCTTTGGGATTTGAGGGTGTCCTGCTCCCAACTTTGCAGGACTGAAGAACAGCCCAAATTCTGGACACAAAGTGTGGGCTCTGCTGTCCAGCTTGATAGGTGGCATGTGTGCTTGAAGCCTCAGCTTTGCAGAGAAATTCGATCCCAGGTCACTTCTGTGGGGAGAGGGGTACTCAGAAAGGACATAGGGAGCTGCCCCTGTGGTTTCCCCAGAGCATGCAAGACTTAGGTACTCCTGTTAGGGGATCCCTCAGTAACAGACATCACTCTTCCCTTAGCTGTGTCAGGTTGCTCTGTGTGCCACCCTCACACCTCCTCAAGTCCCAGCAGTGGGGTCTGGCAAGCTATCTGGATCTGTCCCATTCATCTATCTGCTGCACCTGGTGTCAGGTCCCTGGAGATGAAGTGCCAGGCATCCAGACTCCAGACTTCATCTCTCTCAAATGTCACTCAGCAATAAGAAGCCAGTGAACCCTTCCAGCTGCTGCTCTTTCTTCCAGCCAGCCTGCCTCCATCTACATGAGATCATCTAAGCCAGCTATCCTATTGGGACAGGGCCTGCCAACTGTAGACATTCCCGCTACAGGAGGGTGTCTTAGTTAGGGTTTCTATTGCTGTGAAGACACCGTGACCACAACAACTCTTAAAAAGGAAAGCATTTGATTAGCACTGGCTTACAGTTTAGAGAGTTGGTCCCTTATTATCATGGTGGGAAGCCTGAAGGCATACATGCAGACATGGTGCTGGAGAGGTAGCTGAGAGAATTCTACATCCAGATTAGCAGGCAGCAGGAAGAGAGAGTGACACTAGACCTGGCTCGAGCTTCAGAAACCTCAAAGCCCACCTCCATGATGCACTTCTTCCAACAAGGCCACACCTACTCCAATAAAGCCACACCTCTCAATAGTGCTACTCCCTATGAGCCTATGGGGGCCATTTTTATTTAAACCACCACAGAGGGGATGAGGACCACTGGATCTTTGCTTGAATAATTGGTTACTCCTCCAAGCCAATTCTGCCTGAATTGCATGTGTGTTGTTATCTTGGGGAGGAGCTAAAGAAAATGGGTCAAGGAAAGCTAGGGAAAGGGGGCTCCGTCTGCACAGCTATGGGAAGGCTACCATACTTGCTGAGTGAAGACTTTCCATTGTGGATAACCTGAGATCCTTCATGCTCCTGACTATAACCCCTTCCCTATTCTGTGTCAGTAACCCCAGTAAGCCCTTGGTTCCTCGGGGTATACTTTGGTGGACTTGAACTTTGGTTTGTCCTTAGGACCTTAAGAGAGCAGACATTGTTCATATCTTCCCCTAAGGAAGGAATTTTAATAACACGTGCCCTCAAAGGCCTTGGAGACTCAGCAGCTAAACACTCTGGCCCAGGAGTGACCGGTATCCCCACAGGAGGCACAGACCTTGTGTAACTCAGGTTGGCATTTCCAGGATGTTTACTGAAGCTGGGAGCAGAAGGACATGGGGGTGAGTGGCCATGGGTAAACAGAGAGCAAAGCCAGAGTCCACAAGCCACTGAGAGAGACATTCCTGGAGTCTTCATGGGGGCCTGGTTTTGTTGTTAATTATTTTCTACACACAAGGACAAAAATGCCTCACTCCTGTTTCTGGAGCTCCTTGAGGAAAGAGGCAGAAACCCTCTTTGTATTTCCCCCACCAATGTCTGTAGTTCAGAGGTAGCCCATTACCAAAGCAACAGAAACACCTACCTTTTGTTTGTTCTGATTCTTTGGGGGGTCCTGTTGGGGAGTGGCTCAGCCTTGCTGGTTTTAAGTGGCTCATGCTGGGTGGCTGTCTTGCCTGGGCTGTGTCCTCCTCTTATCTGTTCTGTTCCTTTTGACAAGGTTTGGGGTATGTAGGAAATTTTAGGTAAAGGGGTTGAGATGTGCATTTCAAAGTACTGGGGCCACTTAACCCTAAGGCTGCAACTCATATAATGGCTTCCAGTTTGGCTTCAGTAGCAGGGAGATGGCTTCCCTTAGCTCATCTTGGGCAGCGTTAACTAGGACACTATGTTAGTGACTTCTCTCATTGCTGAGGCAAACACCGGACACGAGCAATTTAAGGCCCACCGTTTGAGGATGCAGTGCATCATGGCACAGTGGCAGGAGCGAGATTCGGCTGGTCACATTACATCCATAACCAGGAAGCAGACAGGTGAGCACGGGTGTGTAGAAGTCAAGTCTGCTTTCTTCCTCCCAGCTCCATGCTCCAGAACTAAGACTCAGACTCAAAATATAGTTACAAATGCCTTGGCCATATTCCTAGGCCTTTTTCTTATTAGCTCATAACTAATCACCCACTTTTAAAAAATGTACATTCTACCTTGTAGCTGGCTACCTGTGCTCTCAGGTTCCATGTGGTGTCTCATCACATCTTCCTGGAGAATCTTCCCACACTGGGCTCTATCCTAGAATTCCTTCTGCCTCCCAGATGTTCTTCCTCCCATTTCCTGTCTATTCCATAGGCCATAGGCTTTTTAATTGACAGGTGATGCATCCATACAATCCACAAAATATTCTCTGAACACTGGTACTCAGCTCTCTCTCTCATTTCTGTTCAGTGCAGAACCTCAGACCAGGGAATGTGCTACCAACACTCAGGGTGGGTTCCCCTCCCCCTTCTGCTAACCTAACTGGGAAACTCTCCCACAGGCATGCTAAGTGATTCTAGATACTGTCAAACTGACAGTATTAACCCTCACAGACCTGGTTTCACAGGGTGCTGCCCTCCCCCACACCTGCTCCTTAGGGCCCGCAAGGGTCCTCTCAGGTCAAAGGAGCCCTCCAGTGTCTCCTTCATCTCTTTCTCTTTCCTGGGTCTTCACAATGCCAGACAGGGGAAGAATCACAATACTGTGTGGGGAGCTTTTGGTTGTTCAGTACCGCCTCATCTTCATCTCAGCATGGAGAAGACAGATTCCATGACACCTTCCATCTTCTGGGGGAATAGATGGGGGCAGGGATCCCCTGAATCTGATAAAGGTCATATGGCTGCCATGGGGTCAGACAGCCACCACTCCATCATGAGGAACCACTTGTCGGTGCCTTCATCGGTGTAGGTCATTTCCTGGGTAGACATGCTGGCTTTCTTTTCCATTTCTAATTTGAGGGAAGCATTGTGATTCTCAAACTTAGGGCCAAGGGACTTGGGGTCTTGGGGTCCTTTTGGCCTCTTACAACAGGATTCTTACTCCCAGAATTCAGGGAGTATTTGTGTCTTTATATCTGTCTACGGATAATCCTGTCAGGAATGGGAGGAGAGGGCTGGGCATGTACTCGCTTAGCATGGTTAAGTTCTCGCCCCTGGAAAAAGAAAGGGGGTGGTGAGTACAGCTTGGTAGCACAGTGCATGCAAGGTCCTGTGTTCCATTCTTAGTCTTGCCAAGGATTTTAAAAGGAAACTGTAAAAGAGAAGTTAAAGTATTTATTAATATATTTTTATAATAGTAATGTAGTTATTAGCTGTTAACACAAATATTTCCCAGAGTGTAGTAATTCCAAACAAAGGAAATCCACTTTTAAAATAAAGTAAAATAGAAAATATTTTATTTAATAATTTATTTGTGTGTGTGTGCACATGCAGAAATGCACACATATGGAGGTTCGGGGACAGCTTGCCGGAGTCGGTGCTTTGCATTCTACCATGTGGGTCCTGGGGATCAAACTCAGATCATTCCACTTGGTGGCAGGTACTTTACACTCTGAGCCATCTTATGGCCCTGACATAGTTTTGTTGTCAATTTGACATATCTGGGAAGAAGGGACATTGATCCAGTATTACTTTCACCAGATTGCCCTGTGGGCAAGTGTGTGTGGGATTTTTCTTGATTAATGATTGATGTGATAGGACCCCACCCACTGAGGGAGGTACCACACCTGAGTAGGTGGTTCAGGGCTATATAAGAAAGCAGGCTGAGCAAGCCAAGAGGAGCAAGCCGATAAGCAGTATTCCCCCATGGTCTCTATTTCAGTTCCTGCTTCCAGGTTCCTGCCTTGTTGAGTTCCTGCCCTCACTGACCTTCACGATGAACTGTAAGCTGTGAGCTAAATAAACCCTTCTGACCCCAAGTTGCTGTCAGTCAGTTTGTTTTTGTATTATAGCAACAGGAAGCAAACTAGAACACTAACTATTTTCCAAAAGGAAACCAACAATTACAAGAACATCACTCCAGACCGTATTGCAAAGCTTCTCTGTGGCCTGGTTGTGTGGACAGAGTTGGCCTCGTGTCTGCTTCTGAAGCCAGCTGTCTGTCTCAGTCCACAGCCTCCAACACAGCCCACCATACACAGAGAGTGAGAATATCATTAAATTAACTACATCTTAGAATTATTATGAACACAGGTTGAAAGGGCCACAGGGAACCCTTAGTGTTCCCTAAACCACACATTGAGAACCACTGGGATGAGCATGGGGCCAACTTCAAGAGCAGGGCCTGGATCTGAAAGTCAGATCTGTCGTGTAAGAGTTGTGAACAATAAATTCTCACCATTTAAGAGGTACTTGAAATGGTTGGGGGCTGTAGAACATCACCAAGCGGTCCTGTCTGAAGAAAGGGCTTCAGGGTCTGTCTAGAATGATGGGGGAAGGCAGGGGCAGTTTCCAGGCTGGAAGGAGGAGGCCTGATGGAGCCTCTGGATGTCTAGAAGATGTAAGCAGAACAACTGAACAGCTTTCAAATAGAGTCAAGGTGGATGTTGCAAGAATTTTCCCCACTGGGACTGGGGATGGGGAGCTGCCTACGCAACATCTACCCACTATCCCCAAAGTCCCAATGACAAACCAAAGTTCAAGTCTGCCAAAATTTACCCTCTGGAAACAATGAATTTATTAGGTTTATTTGCAGGAGCATCGAGGACCCTGAGACAGCCACAATGCAAAGTCTGTGCCTACCATGAATGATGGCTACATAGACGGTGCCTTTTTCCTAGTCCTCCCAGTACCTATCCTTTAGCCCTTCCCAAAGACCCTACGGCCATATGCAAGATAGAGCAAGAGTAGCAAGCATTTGTAACTAACTGTTGGGCCATTTCTCTAGCCCTAGGTCTTTTTTCATTCTTCTTTAAATTTATTTTATGTGAAGAGCACTTGTCCACTTGTATGTATATGTACTATGTACCTGCCTGGGAGGGTATAAGAGGTCATCAAATTCCTTGAAACTCGAGTCATAGATGGTTGTGAGTCACCATGTGGGTGCTGGGAACTAAATCCCAGTCTTCTGGAATAGTAGCAAGTACTCTTAACTGCTGAGCCATCTCTCTATCCCTGGGAATTTATTCTCAAAATCATAACCACATTATAAATTCTGTAGCCCCACACTTATGACTGAGGCTTACGTAAAATAACTATCAACATCATCCACCTAATCCCACTCATCTATTCCCTTTTATAATCCCACACAGTGTATTCTTTTGACCACACATCTTCACTTGCAAATGTTCATTGCAATGAGTCATTGGTCTGGCTCTAGGCCTTTGGCTTCTGCTATACTATCAATACTGAATACTCACTGGGACTTTTCTCAAATACCCTGTTGTTGCCCTGTGTCATGGAGATCCTGCTGCTTTGGGACTGTAGGGCCAGCTTCTTCATGCACTTTAGCACTTCATCAGTGATGTTGGGATGGGCCAACTCAAAACCCTGGGCATGGGTGGTGGCTGGGCTGGTTAGCTTGCTAGTTCTCCTATACCTATACCATCAGGGGCAAGCTCTCCTGCACTGCCTTGGCACAGTCACCAATACTGCAGCCAGCAAGGGGCAAAACCAGCCTTCTAGCTCTGCTTTCACACCCTTGGGTGCCTCACCTGCATCTCCCATATCTCTGCATTCCCGGCATTCCCTATAACCAGGGTCAGCTCTACTGTGCTATCCAGGAAAGGTGAGGAGCCCACTATTCCAAGTGCTGCAGCTGATGAGGGGCAGGGCCAGCTCTCCCACCTGCAATACATGTGAGGAATGAGGAGGCATCTCTCTCGCCCATGTGACCACTGGGCAGGCAAAAGGTGAAGCTAGCTTTCCCATGCTCACATCCTCAGGGCTGGCTCACCTGCACCCCTGCCACCAGGATCAGCTCTACTGTCCTGCCCAGGTGAGGTTCAGGGCCCACTCTTCTTAGTGCTACAGCTGCTGAGGGGCAGGGCCAGCTCTCCTGCTCTTATGATCCTGGGGGAAGCTCCCCAATGACAACAAGGCAAGGGATGGGGCCAGCTCTGCACAGCCCTCAGAAATCAACATAGTCCCAGGATGTCCACCTAAACTTTGGTGCAAACAGACCCTGCTGCTTCAAGAGCCACAGACTTACATTAGGCAGCAGCATGGGCCAGGACCTCACCAGAGCCTTAGGTGGCATCGAGGGGTCATCTTAGGCTTGCTCTATCTGTTTGGGCCACATGGTGCTGGGCTATGGCTCATCTTAGGCACAGACTGCTCATCTGGGCCCCAAAGCACCAGACTGGCTATCATCTGAGGCTTGCCTGAATACCCAACCTTTAAAAAAAAAAGAACTTTAATCTGTTCTTTGCCAATTTCACACATGTGCATAATCCATCAGTCATACTTCCTCACTGTGTCTTATCCCCATCCCAGCCCCTCAGTCCCTGCTCCCCAGGATGTTTCTCTCCCACCTTCATGTCTTGGTTTTGTTTTGTGGTCCACTGAATTTAAACAGGGTGTCTGTGTGGGCCCAGACACCCAGCAAAGGCCAAAACTGAAAACAGTGGCTCTGCTCCCAGCAGCCATGACTACCAGTAGCTAGGGACCCATGAGCTCCTCCCCTTCCAGTATCTTGTTCCTTTTCTTTGCTACTTTTGCCTTGCTGACCTCCAGGGGAGGGTGAGATAGTAGTGTTGAGAGTGGGCACTGGTGATTCTGGTTCTGGAGGTGGTGTCATCTCTTGCTGTGGGTTTGGTTTTGCAATAACCCTGTACTGGGCTGAGGAAGTTCATGGGGTGTTGGATCTGGTCAAATGCTTTTTCCACTGCCCTGGATGATGAACATTCCTCTGCCATTTATTCAGTCAGTGTGGTGCATGACACTGACTGAGTCCTGGACATTTTCCTCTTGGAATGAACCTTGTTCTCCACGATTCACTGTCCCTTGTACCTGTTCCTGAATAGCTGTCTTTTCCTCAGCTTCTGCAGATGCATTCTCAAGAGACAATGGGCCTGCACGTTTCTGGTGGAATCAGGTTCGGGACCAGGATAGTACTGGCTTCTGGAGATGAGCTGGGGAGGGTTCATTTTCATTTTAGGGGAGACTGAGGAATCTGCATGAGGTTGTTGTTTGTTTGTTTGTTTGTTTGTTTGTTCCTTCAGTGCTTAGCATTTGCTGGGAAGCCACCTTGGCCTCAGGTTCTCTTTGTAAGAGTTTTTCAATTATTGATTCAGCTTCTGCTCATCAGAGACCGGCCCAGATTGCTTCTTTACAAAACTTAAAATTATGTTTTTGTGTCTGTGTGCAGATGAGTTCAGGACCATGGGGTGTTGGGTCCCCTGGAGCCATAGTTACAGATGGCTGTGGTTGTGAACTGCCTAGTGTGGGTGCTAGGGGGTGATTTTGTGGCTTTATCTCCTGCCCAGTGACATGTCCATTTGAGGTTGCTCAGCCCCCCGCCCCATACTTCCCTTTCCTAGTGTGGTCAGTTCAGAGTACCACTCTTCCTCCAGTGATGGGCATCCCAGCCCCTGTGCTTTCCTTTGGTAGACAAAGGTTCACCCGCTGTCACACTCCTCAGTTAAGTGCCTTTGCCTTCCTTGATCCTTTGTGGTTTTTCAGATCGAAACTGGATGGGTTTTGCTCTGACCGAATTGTTTCTGCTGTGCTCTGGATCTCCACTTGCCTTTCTTATACCAGTTGGATATAAGGCTGTGCTGCCACTGAGGTGAGATTTTTCTAGCAGCAGTTTTTGGTGTTGGGTGTTTAGCTGTTGCTAGTCAGGCATTCTGCTGCGGAGCTGTGTCCCTGGCCCACGCTTTCCTCTTCCTGTAGACACTCCAGAGCACTGCTGTGGTGAATTCCCCCATGTTTTGTTTGAATGGGGTGTCAGAGGCAATCTCCTTTAGGCTCGCATCTTGAATCTCAGCACTTAGGAGGTGGATGCAGGAACAATCAAGAGTTCTAAGTCATCCTCTGCTACATGGTGAAGTTGAGGCCAGTCTGTGATATCTGAGACTTAATGCAAGCAAGGGGGGCTAGGGAGATGGCTCAGTGGCTAAGAGCACAGACTGCTCTTACAGAGAACCTGGGCTCAGTTCTCAGTACCCACATGTTGCCTGACAGCCATCTCTAACTCCACTTTCAGGGGATCTGATGCTCTTTTCTGGCCTCCATGGAAGTTGCATTGATGTGGTGCACAGAGATACACCAGACAAAACACCCAGACATGCAAAATAAAATTTCAAAAGCTTTAAAACCAAGCAAGCAAACAAATAATCGAAAACCCTCACCTGAACCCCAAATCAAATTCAAATTAAAGATAGAAACCGTGGCAGTGTTTTTCAGAGCAACTTCTCCATTTAATTTCCTCATCAGCAGTGTCTACATGATCCAGTTCCATCCAGTTCATCCACCTTCTGGAAAACAGACGGCATGAGTATTTTGTGTCTGTCCTGATAGGAGGAGAATCGTGGCTGGTTTTACTTAGTGTTTTGGCTGCAAGGACATTTTGTTAGTATATTCACGGTGAGTGATAGGCTTCATAAAGACGCCAATTCAACTATGTTGACTATACTCTCCCAGTCCCCCCACACACCTCTATCCTCCTCTGCCTCCAATATTCTCCATTTTCTCAGAGAATCTTTTTAAGATTCCCTTGAGAGAGAAAAACAAGCCGGTGTCTTTCTGAGTCTGGTTTATTTAACTTCATATGATAACCAATCACGTCTATTTTCTCCTACAAAGGATGTTTCATCTTTCATTATGGCTGAGTAACACTCCATCGTGTATCTGATGAAGCGGGTCCCATAACATACTGTGCAGGAGTCTCCGGTGCTGATTCTGGCTCCATCCCTAACATTCCCAGGGGTGGCATTTGTACCTTTGATGGCTGGGGATGAACAGCTTCATGGACTCATAGCTGTCTATGTCTTCCTTTGTTAAACAACCCCATTTCCTTTGTTCTGACCTGGTTTGTCATGGTTTGGGGTTTCCCTGATGAGTGTTGAGTATTCTGAGTCAAGTGTGTGGTTTGCAAATGTTCACTGTGGTTTGTGTCTTTGTCCCTTCATCAGGGCTGTCAGGAGGGGGAGACTTTAATCTCCCTGTGGTCCTGCCTAGGCTTCTGCTTGTCTGTGCTGCACTGTTTGTAGGAGCTCAAGCAGGAGCTGCCTCATGTGCATCCTGAAGAATTCTTCCTAGTTTATCGAAAGCTTCATGGTCTCACAAAAAGCCATCAAACATTTTCAAAAAATTCTGTTTGACACTTATTTTTCCTGTGGATATGTAACTTTCCCAGTATTGTTGGCTGTAAATGACCCTGTCTCATAGAACTGTCTATGGCCCAGGAACCAGCTGGTCACACGTGTGTGTGCCCGTGCGTGTGTGTGTGTGTGTGTGTGTGTGTGTGTGTGTGCGCACACACACACACACACACATGCATTTGTGTGAGCTGATGATCTAGCCCAGGGATCCTGTTGTGCTAGGCAAGCTAGAGAGCTAGGCTCAACAGTTAAGAGCACTGGCTGCTCTTACATAGGACCTATTCCCAGCACCCACATGGTGGATCACAACAGTCTTTATCTCCAGTTCCATGGAATATGATGCCCCCTTCTAACTTCTGAAGACACTGTACACACATGGTATGCACACATACATGAAAGCTGCACACACATACACATAAAGTAAAAATAAATCTTCAAAAAATAGATATGTGATTTTTTTCATCATTGTATAGAGTCAGAGCATACCTCCTAGACATATTTTTATTGTGTTTATACCTAAGAATTTATTTCTCATATTTATCTGTTTAGTTCAGATTGGGTGGGAACATGATATTCATATAGAAGTGGGAGGTCACTCAAGAGGAATCAGCTCTCTCCTTCCATCATGAAGGACCCAAAGGTTGAACTCAGGTCCTGAGGTTTGACAGCAAGCACTTTTACCTGCTGTGTCATCTTGCTGTTTCTTAAGGCATTTCTTTTCCTTCCTTCCTTCCTTCCTTCCTTCCTTCCTTTCTTCCTTCCTTCCTTCCTTCCTTCCTTCCTTTCTTTTTTGGAAAAACTATTTAGCACCGTGTCATTTAGACCTGATATTGGTATTTATATGTTCATCTTGTTTTTTTTTTTTAGACTTAGTTATTGTGCACGTGGGGGGGGGTCGCAAGGGTTGAACTCAGGTCCTGAGACTTGGCAGCAAGCTCCCTTCTTTGTTGAGCCCTCTTGCTGGCTCTAATATTTTGTGATCTCCATGTCTCAATGTATTATTTCTTAAGGAGTCTTGATTTTCTAGACTCCTTGTTGTGTTCTGTGATTAAGAAGGATAGCTTGCTTGTAAATAGTTTTTTTTTTTTTTTTTTACCTTGTTGCATCATGGGAGTACCTGGTACTGTGCTCAGCAGCAGCAACAGCAGTGACAAATGACACCTTCACCTCATCCTGAGGGTACAGGCTTCCCAGGGAAACACCTCTTTCCTTTTAATGACTGCAAGTTGATGGGTTTCCTGGTAGATATTAAGTTGAGGAAGTTCCCATTTTATTTTTATGAGAGTCTTTGCCACAGATAAATGCTAAATTTTCTTAAATGTTTTTTTTAAGATGACACCTTTTAAAAATTAACTTTTAAAAACAAAATATTGAACCAGCCTTGTATCCTGGAATGAACTCCACTTGGTCATGGTGTACATTTATTTTTATACATGGCTGAATTATAGTTGCTAATATATATTTGAATACAAATAATGGAGAGAGAGAGAGAGAGAGAGAGAGAGAGAGAGAGAGAGAGAGAGAGAGAGAGAGAGAGAGAGAGAGAGAGTGTACCAGAGTCTCAGGTATCTTAGGCTGACTTTGAACTTGCTATGTAGATAAGGTGACTTTTGAACTCTTCCTCTCCAATGCTGTGATTGGTAGCCACCACCATATGCCATTTATGCAGTGTTAGGAATGGAACTGAGGACTCCACCAAGTGAGCTGTAGTCTCAGTCCCATTTGTGAACATTTTTCAAGTATTTCCCTTCAGGGAATTCATGTTCATCTCTGTTTTGTGTACATCTAGTTTTGCTACCAGGGTTATTTTCTGTTATTGATACCAGTGTTCTTACTGAGAGCTTCATTCAGTGAGACATGTTCTCTCTTCTTCTGTTTTCCAGGAGACATTGTGCAGAGTTGGGATTATTAATTTTACTCTCACAAATATTTTTGAGCTTTTGGTAATTTTATGCATGCATTTAATGTATGTTGGTTTTCTCACTTCAATTCTCCTTTAAATATTTCATGCAATTCCATAGTGAAATCAGGTGTGTCTAAAAGCCTCTTTTTCATACAAAACTGGGTTTTAAAACTAGGACCTAGATTTCTTAATAAGTATAGGGAATTATCCAAATTACCTGTTTACATTGGGCATGTTGTACTTTCATGTCTTGATGAATTGGCTTATTTCATTCTTACAATGAAATATACAGTGTGAAGCTGATTATAGTGTTTTTCCATAGCTGTTGCCTGGGGTGATGTGTGCTGCATCATCCACAGGGTATGTTGTCTGTGTGGTCTGTGCTAATGCCTCCTGCCTTGTCCATGGGGTATGTTGTCTGTGTAGTCTGTGCTGATCCTTCCTGTATCATCCATAGGCTGTCTGTGTGGTCTGTGCTGACACCTCAACACTTTTCTTTGTATTGGTCATATCATTATAACTGATGTGTATGCAGTGCATACTGCTCAAGCCAGGGTGATTAACACTTCCACCTTTTCATGTTATTGTTTCCATATATTGGTTACTTTCAACACCTTCTCTAGTTACTTTGGAACATATGATTACATGCAGGATATAATTGTTGTGTTGTGCTCTATACCTATAGGATTGTTTCTCTTTTGTGCTGTGTTCTGACATCCATTATCCATCTTACCATTACCCTCTCTTCCCTCCATATCCTGAATTCTTGATACCCCCATTCCATTCTAGTATGTGCTCCTCTGCAATCTACTTCTTAAATTCTACAAATAAGACTGTGGAGTTTGTCTTTCTGTGACTGGATTATTTCCCCTCAGAATATGGCCTCCAGATCCTCCTAATTTGCCTATATGTTTGCAAAATTTAGTGTCTACTTTCAAGCTTCTGGAAATAGGAGTATAAAATTTGAGATTCTTACTAACTATAATATATATGCACTGAGCACTGTGAATTCTCATGAACAATTGAAAAGAAGGTGCTGTGCAGTTGCTTGGAGGGATGAAGTGTGGAGTTGCCATTTTTCTTTCAGCTTGTCAGTTTTTAATGCTCTTTGCTGCTCTTGTCCATGCATGGATATCAGGATTGCTGTCTACTGTGGTCACAGCCATCTTGATTGTCTTGGATTTATCTTGGAGAATGTGTCTTGTATCATTTCTATTTTCTGCCTGCCTATGGCATTATATTGGAAGTAAATTTTTTGTCATAATATAATTATGTTTTTTTAAAGAACCTGCTCTTAAGTTGTTATACTTTTAACCATTAACATTTAATGGAATTGCTACATGCAGGGCTTATGCTGGTTCTCTGGGGTTTTCTGTTTTCTTTCCCTTCCTTTTTGTGGATTATATGAATCTTTACATGGAGTCTCATTTGGGCTTATCTGCATTAAGTAGTGTTTTTTGAGGTCATCTGTTGCATAACTGTTTGCTCTAGGCACCATACACACTAGCTTTATTACCACTTATGATGGAACTGGACTTTATTCTTTTAGGGTTCTCTGCCCTTCCCACTTATAATTGCCAAGTATTTCCTTTCCATGTGTCTTATCAGATGTGCTACAGTTTTTTTAAAAAATGTAATTGTCAAACAAGTTTAGAACATTTGAGAAGGGAAATATTACACATTCTTTTTGCTCACTGTATTCATTTTCTCTTCCTGCTTCACATTCCTGCTTCTTTAATTATTTCTTTGTTTGAAGAGGTCACTTTATCCATCCTTTTAAAATTGCATTTATTACTATTATATGTATATGTATATGATGTATATGTACATGTGTATATGTACATGTATATGTATATGTATATGTATATGTATATGTATATGTATATGTATATGTATATGTATATGTATATGTATATGTGTGTATAATGTGTGTATGTGAGGTTGGTACATATGCCATAATGCAACAGTTGGAAGTCATGGAATTGTTTTTCTCCTTGCAGCTTGCTGTTGCTGTAGTGAAACTCTGACCAAAAGCTACTTGGAGAAGAATGGGTTTATATGACTTACACATTCAGGTCACAGGAAGTGTGAGGGAAAGTCTTCGATTGGTGAGAGAAGTCAGGGCAGTGACATGAAGTAGAAACAATGAAGGAACACAACTTTCTGACTCACTTACAGGCTCATGCTTAGTGCCCTGGGCCCTCCAACATCAATTAACCACCAAGATAGCTCCCCGCAGACATGCCCACAGGCCAGTCTGACTTAGGCAATTCTTCAGCTGAGACTCCCTTCTCAGGTGACTCTAGGCTGTGTCAGGTTGACAGTCAAAGCTGATTAAGACTGGTGAATTCTGGAGATTAACTCGGGTCATGGGGTCAAAACCTGCGGAACCATCTTGATGGCCCTACTTTGGCCATCTTGACAACAGGTCTGCTGCTGATGGATTCATATGAGTGCTCTGCTTTGTTCTTCCCCACACAAAGCACGTGCCAGGTCCCCCACCCCCTTCTTCACTTGCTAAGTCCTTTGCTGCCTTCTTTTGACTCCATGGTCCTTGATGAGAAGTTCAGCATTTTTTTTTCATGGCCCCTGACTTATATTTAAGGCATCGTGTTCCTCAATTTGTTTTCTAGACTCTTCCTTTGGCATTCGTTTCCCATTGGCATCATTAATAATGATGTAACTTGATGTGAACTTTCAACTTCACTTTCGAAACAGGGTCCAATGTAGCCCAGGCTAGCCCAGAACACATAATATAGTCAAGTCTGGCCTTGAATTTCTGAACTCCTCGGTGTTGGGATTTTAGATATGTACCATCACTCTCAGATACTAGTTTACTAGTGCTGCCTCCATAGGGAAGGTGGGCCTGGGCCTTGCCTCACTTCCTTTCGGGAGAACTGGAGTTCATGGCCTTTATACATCCCAACCTGGAGAAGCCTCTGTCTCTACTAGAAAGTGTGGGAGTTCTGGCCCTCCATATGCCTTCAACGGATGTCGCTGGTGGAGTAGCCTTGTCCATGGACAGTGAGGCAGCTCTGCCTCTACTTACCTTCTGACAATAGCAGGGATGGATGTACTGCTGCTGCCTGGTGATTGGAGGCTCGGGCTCCCTGAGATGGCCAAGCTGGTACTGGAGGGAAGGAGAGGATCCTTAATGCCAGTGGATATATCTCTCTCCCACCTCCCTGCCTGGCAGACCGAGGAGCTGCCATTCAGGTGAAAAACCCATGCTCTCATTTAGCCTTGCTGTGGGGCAGGTGGAGACCTTGGTTCTGGGTGTCTTGCTAGAGTTGCTAAAATGACCTTTGACTGAGAGAGAGGGCTTTGGTTGTGGGCTTTTCCCCATCTGAGTAGGGTTTCTGGCTTTTTTTTTTTTTTTTTTTTTTGTTTTGTGACTCTTTCTAGGACATCATGAACACTGATAACCAAAACACACACCAAAAAAATTATTCCACCAGTGTCTACCTCAGTAGATCCATGTGAGCTTATCAGGATGACTGACAGGAGCGTGTCTGAGTGGTACTCTTAGGAACATGTGTGACAATTGCTCACAGGAGCCATGGATCAGGGTTACACACACAGGAACATGGATGACTTCAAGGCAGCTGCATCGCTGGAAAGCCACACACTCAGCTGATGACAGAGAGAAATGCATCCCAGGGGCTCCTTTTATAGCTTGCAGGCAGCTCCACTGAAGAGTCCCCTCTCCCCAGCATCTGTCACTGTACAGAAGCCTTGGTCAGGCCCTTGTGTGTCTTTTAACTTCCTCAGTTTTAATTTTCTTAGTCCTGGGCACCTTGGATCCCTCTTCCCTCCCTGAGAAATAGCTGTACAACAAGTATGTGTGTGGGACGATGAGGCAAAAGACCAGGACGCTCATAGATGTTCCCAGTGGCCACCTGTGGCCTGGCTCACAGAATCCTGTTTGATTTGTGTCTGGCGTACGGGGCCCAGCTGCACTGGGGAAGGGGACCAGAGTAACTACTCCATGTGTGTAAAGAAAAAGTCCAACTCTTGGTTTTTAAGCTCAGGAAAACTAAGGTCTGTGGAGAGTTGGACCCTGTGCCCCTTGCAGTCCTGTCTGACGGTGCCTGGTTCCTGTCTTTACAGGTCTAGAAGCTTCTCCACTCTCCCCACCATCCAGAGGGCAGGCTGTGGCTGCTGTAGGGAGCCTTCCTGTGGGACCCGGTGTGCTGACACCTCTGGTGAGTGGGAACCTGGTTCCATTGTCCTATCATAGGGACAGCGCTGATATTTCCCAAGACAAAACCATAAACCTGCCTGGAACGTTGTTAGATTGTCTGTATGGTATGTGTGTGTGTGTCCATGTGTGCATGTTCATGTGTGCACACATATGCATTTGTGTATGGTAAGTCTACAGTGTAGTTTTCTTTTTTAAAAGAATAAGCTGTATGTATTTGTATAGAGTATATGTGTGTGCAGGTGCACATCTGTATGTGTATGGAGTGTGTGTGTGTGCAGGTGTACATCTGTATGTGTATGGAGTGTGTGTATACAGGTGCACATCTGTATGAGTATGGAGTGTGTGTGTGTGTGTGTGTGTGTGTGTGTGTGTGTGTGTAGGTACACATCTGTATATGCATATGTGGTCTGTATTGGACATCCTCCTTTATTGTTTCCCAGTGTACATTTAGAAACAGGGCCTCTCAGTAAGCCTGGAGCACAGGCTGTCTCTCTCTGCCCTTCATCACTGGCCTTGCAGATGTGTGCTGCCTTGCAAGCACAGTTTTACATGGGTGTTGGGAATCTGAACTCAGGTCCTCAGGCCTGGGCAGCAGGCACTTTGTCTTCTGAGCCAGCTCCCATCTCCTACTGTATGGCTTTGAATTATGTCCCTTGTAATGACAGTTGTGTAACAATGTCAGTAGGTCAGCCATGTCCGTGAGGGATGATCTTGAATATTTCAATTTCCCAAAGCATTCTGGGTCACTTCAAGCCACATTCTCTACTGGTGGGTGTGTCAAACACCTGCCAGTGCTTCATCAACCTAAAGGGTTCCCCCATGCCTGGGATGGTCTTTACAGGAAGGGGAGAGAAGTAGATGTGGAAGGGTGAGGCTGGCAGCGCCTCTGTCTCTTGGAGGGTGGGTTAGGGCCCAGTGTCTTGTTCCCATTCAGAGGCCAACTGTGGCTCCAGGCTGATGCCTGCCCACTGCCTTTCCCAGAAATAACATTTTAGTCTGTTAATTGTACTAAAATACACACAATGCAAACTTCCCATGTAGTAGGTTTTCACTGGATAGCTTGATGACTTTTACTCTGTTATGTGGTCATTACCAGTGGCTTTTCAGAAGGAAGCTCTGCCCCATTGAGCACTCCCTCCCTCCACCCCCAGACTTTCTGTGCACATGGATCTGACTGGTCACTGAAACAACGAAATCATATCTGACCAGGGTGGGTTATCTGCTCCATATTGGAGTGTGTGACTGAGCATTATTTCTTCTTATGGGGGCCATTGCATTCGGGGAGGCATATTGTATTGTATGGCTGTGCTATGCGGGTGGATGTTTTCCTTTCTCTTGGATGGATGCCTTGCAGTGGATGCTGTGGGACTCTGTTGAACTTCCAAGTGCTGGTTGATGATTACCATCCTAGGGAACGTGCAGAGCTGTCCCATCATGGTTTGGAAGGGCTTCATTTAACCATCACTAGTAGGCCCATTGTGGTATCTGTGCTGTGCGAGGTCAACCCACCTCTTTGTCTTGGAAAATTTGAGGTCTGGGAGCCTGAGGGTTGAGTTTCTGCTTACAGAACCTTACAGTGGCTTCTGCTGAACAACTTCATGTGTAGAGGGCTGGATGTACAATCAGAGGGTGGGATGTACATGGGGAGACAGCAGTTGGCTGTCACCACCATTTTAGTCAGGGCCTTAGGTCTTTGTCTGTCTTGCTGGGAGGAGAATGCATCACCCCAGGGTTCTGTGGAGCCTAGCTTAGTGCTCAGCCCTTGCTCACATGTGTGCCAGAGAAACAGATTTGGGAAAACTGGTCTTTGTTGACCTGACATGTTGGTTCCTAGGCCTGTGATTACATTAAGACCTGCCAGGAGATGGAACCTAGTGGACCCAGGATTGGTCAGAGTGTGTCTCTGTCTTCTTAGGAGTTTGGCTTCAGCAAGTATGGGCTACTCTTCCATCTTCATGCTGTCTATGAAGTGTGAGCAGAATTAGGCTACTCTGTCCCCTTGCTGCCCAGAGCCTGGTCTGCCATAGGTACCATGGGACCCATGACCCTTTTGGTGAGTGCTTTTTATCTGGATGGCAATGGCTGAGCTCAAGGACCTACCAAAGTTGATAAACCATCTCTGTCATCTCCAAGGTGCTTTGGGGGACCTGCTACCAGAAGCATGTGACAGGTTGGCAGATGGCCAACAGAACCCTGATACCTTGATTTTGTGTGGCCCCAAGAGAGCTGGCTATATGATTGAGTTGAAGGCTTTGTGTATGGGAGATGGCCTGGATACTCTTGCTAGTCTAATATCATCAGAGCCCTTGTATAGGGGCTGAGGGAAGCTTGGAGATGGAGGAGACCGATGCATAAAGCTAAGGCAGAGCCTGGAGAGATGTAGCCATGGGGACAGGTAAGTAAAGTGCTTATTGTGAAAATCTAGGGACCTGGGTTTGATCCTCAGAACACACATAAAAGTAGAAGAGGACAGACTCCATCAAACAGTTCTCTGACCTCCACATGTGTGACATACATACATCTTACATACACATGATGATGATGATGATGATGATGATGATGATGATGATGATGATGGAGGAAGAGGAAGAAGAGGAAGAGGAGCAAGAAGAGGAGGAAAGGAGGAGGAAGAAAAGGAGGAGGAGAAGTAGTATTAGTAGAAGGAGAAGGAGAAGAAGAAGAAGAAGGAGAAGGAGAAGGAGGAGAAGGAGAAGGAGAAGGAGAAGAGGAGGAGATTCCAAAAGGTATCAAGATGGAGCTGGAAAAAGAAGATCTAGATGGAGTGAACTAATTGGTGATAGGTAGATGTTAATATTTTAAGGGATTCTATAGGTCTTTTTATCTCATATAAAAGTTTGTATCTTTGTCATTTGAATATAAGCTTATTCTGTAGAAGTCTGTGGTTTGAGAATTTAATATATAAACCTGCTTGAAAGGCTACTGGGCTTTGGAGTCATGTTTGTTCTGGGCAATGGAGAAATGGAACATGCTGGGGTGATCATATTCACCTGGGACAGAAGCAGCAGGGGTGGTGGAATGAACCTTCTTGGAGGTGGCCTAGAGTGCCAAGTGATGTGGGAACTGAATGTGTGTGTTTGTCTCCACAATGGAGTGTCCACAGAGTGCGACTGGGGAGGCCAATAAAAGGTTAAGCAATCGGTTTAATATTTACTGCAACAGAAGAAGGAGGAGGAGAAGAAGGAGAAGAAGGAAGAGGAAGAGGAGGAGGAGGAGGAGGAGGAGGAGGAGGAGGAGGAGGAGGAGGAGGAGGAAGAAGAAGAAGAAGAAGAAGAAGAAGAAGAAGAAGAAGAAGAAGAAGAAGAAGAAGAAGAAGAAGAAGAAGAAAGAAGAAGAAAGATACATTCATGGCTCAGTGATGTCTAAAGCCACAGGAGCTGAAAGATATAGGGAAACTCCCTTCTGAGGTTAGAGGACCTGGGAGAGTGCAATATTACTCACATAGATCCCGCTGGGAGTCCTGAGCTGTTGACATTGGATTCCAAGAGCAAATGTCTGCTGCTTGAGGTCAGGCTTTTGTACTCATGGAATGGTTGTCGGAGACCTACACTGAGTGTGGTGGGCTCCTTTTCAAGCCTCTGGCTTTCACTCAGCAAGAAGACAGGTATGGACATCAGTTCTGAGGGCTCAGGTTTCCTTGACAGCACACTGGTTACTGTGGGAATGCCTGGTGGCAGTTTCCTAGGCAGGCAGCAAGAATGGCAGGCAGCACTGTCCTGTGATCTTTGGGATACTGAGGCTCTAGGGAGGATTAGCTTTTGTGCACAGAGTGCATGAGGTAAGAGGTTAGTGAAAGGACTTGGTTTGAGGTAAAATTTGGAGATACAGAGTCCCTGAAGAGAGGCCATTGGTGAAGGAACAGCGAACGGGTGGTGAGCCCGGCCACTGGAGATGCCAGAACCATGGCAATCAAGAACACTGGAATACCAGGATAATGGAAGGATCAAGGACAGCAGCAGCTGTGGAGTGGACTCTACCCAAGTCTGTGCGTTCTGAGCCTGTGGGTGGCAGAGCTGGTGAAGTGGAGCTGCCCAGGCCTGTTAGAGCCCTGAAGATGGTGAGTGAGGGCCAGATGTGAGATGCTGAGCTATAGGATGTGATGTACACAGCTGTGTTTATTCTCACTTTTGTTCGGGCTGAGGCTGTTCCCAGCTTCTTCCCTCTTGGAATGAGAAGGTACTTAGCTTGATTCTGATTTTTCTTTTTCACAGGAGCTCACAGTTGAGAGACTTTGGACTAAAGAGACATTGAGTATTTTAAAGAGACTGGACTTTTTAAAAAGTGTTGAAATTAAAAAAAATGTATATGTATGATGTTTGCCTGACTGTATGTCTGTGAACCATGTGCATGCAGTACTTGTGGAAGCCAGAATAGGGTGCCAGGGCCCCTGGAAGTGGAGTTACAGACAGGTGTGAGCTGCCATGTGGGTGCTGGGAATCAAACCCAGGCCCCCGGAAAGAGCAGCTGCTGCTTTTAACCCCTGAGCTGTCTCTCCAGCCCTAAGAGTTGAAATGGTTCAAGATTTTGGGAATTTAAAAGTTCCCCTAAGTTTTTCATTGTGATAGTGACACAAGATCTTGGAGGTGAATGGAAAGGATATTATGATTTAATAATCATGTATTTGAGTGTCAATTTGGCAAGGGGTCAATTTCCTGGTGAGTGTTTTGTCGACTTGACATAAGAGAGATGTGCCTGGGAAGAGAAACTTTAATTGAGGAATTGCTTCCATCAGATTGGCTTGTAGATGGCCTATGGGGGGTGGGGAGTTCTTGATTAATGATTGATGGGGGAGGGCCCAGCCCACTGTAGGCTGTGGCAGCCCTTCACAGGTGGCCTTCAGTTGTGTAAGAAAGTTGAGCAGGCTATGGAGAACAAGCCAGTAAGCAGCGTTCCTCTATAGTTTCTGCTTCAGTTCCTACCTCTGGGTTCCTGCCTTAATCTTCCTCAGTTCTCTCCATGATGGGCTATAATCAGGATGTTTAAGTCTAATAAACCATTTTCCCCCAAGTTGCTTTTGGTCATGGTGTTTATCACAGCAATGGAAAGCAAACCAGGACAGAACGGGAGCTGGGCAGGCGGGGGGGGGGGGGTTCCCAGCACCACTACACTTAGGCCGCCCACAGAACTCACAGCACCCCAAAGTGAAGATTCAAACTTAAGCCCCTCCATGTTCCTGAAGGCTTGGCAGGAGGTGGAACGAGTTGGCACAGGCTGGCCCTCTGAGGGATTGCCTCTCCTCCGAGTCATTAGTGGCTCTTGTATTGCTTTAGAACGTGGCCTCTGTGTGGGCGCTCTCAGTCAGGTGTCGGGCCTGCCTTCCTCTGCTTTAGGTGCCGAATGGAGTAGGTGGCATAGTTGCTCCCTCTTCTTAGCCGCTGAGCTGCACGCCGAGTGCTCCGCAGGCTGAGGAGGCTAGCGGGTCCCGAGCTGCCGTCTGAGTAGTTTGGGCTGTTCCCATGGAGAGACATAGCAAGATGGACTTGGGAGCTTTGCAGCCTGGGTCCCTGTGCCAACCCGGAGGCCCTGACCAGGAAGGGTAGAGGGCTGAGGCTGCCCCAGGTAGCAGGAGGCTGGGGACTGTAGAATCTCAGAATGTCCCTTCAGCCTGCTCTGCTCCTCCTTCTGAGACCAGGTGTTTTGCTGAAGTGAGACAGAGTTGGGGGGTTGGATTTAGTGACCCCAGAACAAGTGCGCTGCTCAAGTACAGTAGCTGTCTTCTTGCTTTGTTTCCAGTCTAGCAGAATGGAAGCCCCACCTCCAACCCCACCCCCAGGCACTGAATTTTGTGCAACACTCAGAAGAGAAGATGACACGGATGGGCCTCTCACAGACACATGGCTCCTACTTACAGTTCTTTGTCAGCACATTGGAACTAAAGCAGTGCCCTGTCAGAAATGACTTCAGTTTTGAGTTTGGTCATTTTGGGGGGAGGGACACTAGTAGCTTTCAGTCTGATCCTCTCTTGGGAGTTGGCTGGACATCGAGCCCCAGCTCCCACTCAGCACTGTGGGAAGAATGGTGTAGGGCGCTGTGCTCTCCTCTTCCAAAGGAGTCAACACTGGTTAGGGTTTGGATGTGTTTGAATACTCGGTGCCCTGCAGGTGGCGCTGCTGTGGGAGGTGCTGCCCTGGGGCAGCCTCAGACTTTTCTACCTCCCTGTAGCATGGGCCATCCTCTCTGGTCAGGGCCTTCCTGTTGGCACAGGGACCCAGTCTGCAAAGCTCCCAAGTCCATCTTGCTCTTGTCTCCCCATGGGAGCAGCCCATGCTACGCAGCCAGCAGCTCAGGCCCCTTCTGGAGGTGGGGTCTGAATGGGGGAAGCAGGTGGCTGGGGATGGGGGGTGGACCTTGAGGATTATACCAGACCTAACTCCCACTCCAGCTCTATCTGCACCCTGGTCTGCCAGACTGGAAGAGCACATGCTTCATGTTCCTGCTGTAATCAACCCTGCCACGCCTCTCACGCCGTGGTGGATTATACTGTTTCAAACCTC
This sequence comes from Micromys minutus, assembly GCF_963924665.1. Lineage (NCBI taxonomy): Eukaryota > Metazoa > Chordata > Mammalia > Rodentia > Muridae > Micromys > Micromys minutus. The sequence continues at coordinate 55,674,113 of NC_137971.1, read as the reverse complement.
AAGCCAAAGGAAATTGTTTCTGGTTACAGCAAAGGGAAAGCGACAAATCAGATATATTATATAGTATTTACACTCGTGTGTGTGTGTGTGTGTGTGTGTGTGTGTGCATGCATGAATGCCTCTTCCCTAGGATGTGAGATGGGTCCAAAGGAGTCAACACTGGTGGTACATGTGTGGGGTTCAGAGGACAACATGCAGAAGTTGATTCCACCATGTGAGTCTGGGGATTGAACTCAGGTCACTGGGCTTGGCAGCAAGTGCCTTTACACACTGAGGCATCTCAGAGCCCCTTCTATGCTATTTTTAAACCTAGGATGTTTTAATATTCCATTCCCACTGTAAATTGAAAAGCACCCATGCCTTTGAGAAAAAGGAAGGGATGGCAGGGCCTCACTTTGCCATGACAGAAGCCTGCAGGATCTCAGGACATCCAGTGGCCTCCCACCCCTGTAGGAGCCTGGGGCAGAGGAAGCTCTGGACTGGCTTTAGGACCTCAGTCTGTTTCATAGCTGCCTTCTTTCATGGGAGGCCATACACCAGTGCCTGCGTTGGGCCCCCAGCGAGGCAGAAATGATATACCACTGCTTGTGGCTCAGACTCTGGGTTAAAGCTGTGCCTCCAGACCTCTGCTTTTCAGCTGGGGGCCTCCATTTACCAGTGTGTTTCATTTATAAGTCTAGGCAAGCAGTGCCTTCTCACCAACAGACCTAAATCCCTTCCCTTAGAGTCTACCAAATGTCTTGGGTATTTGAGTTTCTCTCACCTACCTCATTGTACAGAAGATAAGGAGAAATTTTAAGTTTTCTGAAATAGTCTAGAATAACTTTGTTTTCTCCCTCCCGACCCCCGTTTCCATGTACATGCATGTATGCATGTTTTGCATGTGTGTGGGCACACATATGTAGGTGTGCATGCATGTGGAGGTCCCTGGGGTTTATGAAATCTTTTTTTGATCACCTTTACCAACTTAGTCTTTGAGGATCTTTCAGTCAAACCCAGGGCTCATCAGTATGGCTAGTCCTGATAATCAGCTTGCTCTGGGGATGCCCAGGCTCTGCCCTCTGAGACTGTAATTACTGGAGGGTGCTTTACCTACCTGACATTTGCATAGGTTCTGGGGACCTGGCCCCCAGTCCTTACATTTTTGAGGCAAGTGTTTTAACTGAGAGCCATTCCCAAGCCCAGTTTCTAGTTTTCTCAACAGTAGCTCTCAGTGCGAAAGTCTCTCATGTACACCAATCCATATCAGAGTGATCAGCTGCAGTGTATAAAACAAAGTCACTTCCTGGGCAGTTTGGAAGATGGCCTCACACCTAACCTTAGGCCTGGGCTTCCATGGCAGCAGAGAACAGCATCCTCTAAGGGAAATGACTAGATAGTCCCAACAATCTGACTGGCTATCTCGGCAGCTGGGGTTAACCCTTGGCGAGGGCATGCAGCCACTCCTCTGGAACCCAGGATTTGTCTGCCTCAAGACCCTCATTCCATGTAGGCCAGCCATGGCTTTCCTTATCTCCTGAAAGCCAGTGGGCTTGGCCTTTCTTCCCATCATCTGCCTGGAGTTCATCTGTCACAGGGGCTGGCATGTTCTACATGGCAGGATGGCTTGGGAGGAAGCTCGTGCCCCATATGTGGTACCTGAGAGTCACCTGCAGAGAGCCATTCTCAGATGTGGCCTTGGTGGCCACCACAAGCACAAAGCTTGTCCCTCAGTTATCTGAATCTCTGCCTTTTCCCAGACCCCGGGTTACTGGGGGCACACTGAACATTGCTAAGGCTTTGCGTCTCCCTGTATCCAGTTTCCCAGTGTAGCAGGCATGGTCTTGCTCTTGTCCCAGCTGTATCAGCTGATGACCTGTGAAGGCCTGAACCATGTCCCTCATGAATGCAAACATTGGCCTTGTTTACAGATTGTCTTTTTGATGGGGTTACACGGTACGGTGAGGTCAGTACTGGAGAATCTTTCCAGGCCTTAGTTTCCCCACTAGATTGGGGTTGGATCTGAGGTCTCCTCTGTGTAGGTTGAAGAGGCATCAATGCCCAGATGTGTGTAGAGCATGGAGACCTCTAGGCTGTAACCTCATCTGTTGTGGTAACCAGCGTGGAGTGGTGACACGCTGGAACTGGTCATTGATCTTTTTTATGTGTGAGTACATTGTCACTGTCACATTTAGGGTGAGGGACAATGGGTGTAATTTACCGTAGGCTATAGGCTAGAGCTGTGGGTGGCCATCAGGGGCTCCTGTTTACCTAAGATTCAAGATTATCCAAGGTCATCCGCTCCTAGAGAGATAGTCAAAAGCACTGGCTTCTCTTGCAAAGACCCCAAGTTGGCTTCCCAGAACCAACGTGATTACTCACAACCATCTCTAACTCTAGTTCCAGGACATTTTACACCCTGTTCTGGCCTCTGCAGGCACTACACACACGGTATGTAGACATACTGGATGGCACATGAAATAATGCATGAATGAATAAATGAATGAATGAATGAATGAATGAATGAATAAACAAACAAACAAACAAACAAATAAATAAACGAGTTAAAGGTAGTAGCCGAGACATACCAACCTCCCTGGGCTGTTCTAGCACGTTCTAAAAGTTTATGTTCCTGGGCTGGAATTAACTCGATCTACGTTGGCATGTGGGCAAGTGTGGTGTGGTTTATTTATTGTGGATTGACAGGTTTTTTTTCAAACATACCATCTGTAGGTGTTTTATAGAAATTTGAACCTATTTTAATTTGCAATTGAACTGGATTTTTTTTGTAGTTTTAGTGTGTGTGTGTGTGTGTGTGTGTATGTGTGTGTGTCTGTATGTGTGTGTGAGAGAGAGTATGTGTGTGTGTGTGTGTGTGTGTGTGTGTGTGTATGTGTGTGTGTGTATGTGTGTGTGTGTATGTATATGTGTATGGGTAACCTGGACTTCAACTGTGGACCTCTTGTCCACAGCATTGTTAGTGGGGGAACTTTCTTTTTTCTGTTTTGTTGGTTTCCGTGTTACCACCCTCATGAAAAGAAAAGCTATTTTAATTGTCCAGAGCATACCACCTCCTCCACAGCTTTCTGTGGGAACCACGTCCTGTGTTCTCATCGCCCGTCCCCTGTCCCTATTGGTACAGAATGCCAGCAGGTAGCATCTCTTAAATAAAGAAAGGCACAGGCTGTGCGCCCATGGCTTGTTTGTATAAATACCACAGCGTTGGAGAAGCTGAGCAGCACAGCTGCTGCACACCTGGAATAAGACAAGCCAAAGCCACCAGCCACTCTGTTCTACATGTGCAACTAGAGATGACATCTGTCCCCAGGACAGTCAGTGGCTACTCCGTTATCCCCATGATGCAGTCAGGCCACAGTGGACTCTGATTGTCAGCTCTGGGGGACATTCTGGGCCTGGTGGATTCCCCATGGCAAACTAGGGTTTGTGTGGACATGGGCTTTTACACGGGTGACCCCTCTGTGTGAACATAGACCATCGCTGAGGTGAGCCTGTAGGTTGTCTTTGCTACTTGTGTGTTCTTTTTTTCTTCTTCCCTTCTGTACCCCTTTCTTCCACCCTCTCAATACCCTAATGCTGATTAGGGGCGCTGAGTTTCTTGGGGGCATATGTGATCTTCACTGTCAGGATATCTGATTTCTTCTTGTTGTTTCTTTTTTGTGTACTACTCCTTAGCAAACTGTGACCAAAAACAACAAACAGCCCACCTACCAGGGTTCTGGCATTTATATACCCTCTTAAAAGTCCCCAGAATTCCAAACATCACAGAATCGCAGAAATTATCTGCAGCTGGCAAAATCACAGCCCTGCACAAGGTGAGTCATAGTCAAGTGCTGTGGACAGTCTGAAGCAGCCCCATATCCTACACCTAGGATTAAAATAAAAGCACATTCTTATAATATTTCTGTGTTTTCTTTTTTAAAGAAAGCAAAGTTCTCAGTACATGTGAATATGTACTGAGTGAACACCATGTTTTGCTGTTAGTTAAAATTGTCTTTGACAGTTTCATATGTGTGTACAGTGTGTTCTGATGGTCCTCACCCAACCCTCCCATGCCTGGCCGCTATCTCTGTTCTCTGCTGATCCTTTGTTTTGTTTACATCTCTCTGGGTTTAGCCAGGCCTCCAGTGTGGCCTTGGGGCTGGATCTCTCCAGGAGAGAAGCAAAGGCAACGGCACCCTTTCCCAGGGCTCCCACACCACCACCTCCACAGTGGCACGGAAACTGTTTAGGGAAAAAGCTGGAATAATCCAGAACTTACCTTGCTTCTTGCATTACTGCCCTGCATTTGAAAATAGTTTTTTTTAAAAAGCTATTTCAGCTTATTAGTAGTATCAGGAGGGAGGCTAAACCCAGAACATTCACTGACTCCGTATGGTGGAGGAGGAGATGCCCCCCAAGTCTTGTCCTACCCAACCCCCAGCCTTCTTTACCCGTCTCCATTCTCTCCTGTGCCCCTCCCTCTCCTCTTCCTCACTGCCCCCCCCCAAAGAATCGTTTTGTCCAGTTTTCAGCATGAGACCCACTTAGAGCTCATAAGAGAGTCACAGAGAAGCAGGAGGCACCAGGTCCCTAGCTGGCAGCTGTTGCCTGCTTTCCTAGGCTCCCTCTGTTCATCCTAGGCTTGAAAGTCACAGGCTGTTTGCTATGTGATTGAGTCCACAGATCAAAAAGGAGGGATTCTTAAGTCTCAGGGCTTATGTTAGATAAGATTTTGTGCTCTGAACTAACAGGGTGGGCATCTGGGGAGGAGGCAAGACTAGCCACTGGGAAGATCATGCCTTGCTGAAGAACTCAGCCTGAGAGGGATTCAGGGGCAGAAATACAATTAGGAATTTAATAACTGCTTTGTGCTAACCAGCAACTTACCAGTTGCTTCTGCCTTCTCTCCACTCTGACTGCAAGGTCAATGATGAACCGCTCCACTGTTACTCTCTGACTCCCCAGAGCTCTTATTGTGAAGGAAAGCTTGCTGCTACTCACAGCACCCCAGCTCTGTCTTCTTGGACCTGAAGCCCCTCTTCAGTATCCTTTCATTCAGCTTCTATGGCCAATCGAACATGGTTCTATGTTCATGAACCCACTTCAGCTGTCCCTTCATTGGTTCTGCCAAGTCCTCAGAGCTAGACCAGCTGCCTGTGAAGGACCAGTGAGACCCCAGTTCTTTCTCTTGATCCCCAAAGGTGACATGGGAAGTTTGGAACAGAGGGACATTCACTGTTTCCTCAGGGCTCCGTGGTCTTTTAGGTGCAGGTTCTGGTGCTGGTGTTTGTAACCCCAAAGCCTGCTTTCCCAACTTTCCCAGGATCTTTAGAGCAGTATCCACAGGCTGTCTAGACACACTTTCATCTGATGCTTAAGGACCTCGGGAGAGAGGGTGATGTTAGATGTAAATGGCCATATCCTTTGTGAGGGTGTTGTGTCTCTAGAATGTGTTACTGTCACCTAGTCCTCACCATGGACCTCCTCCAAGAGAAGAGCAGATCTCACAAAAATCACTTGCAGGTATAACATGTTCTCCCCACACTGAGGTGGAGAAGGCAGGAGGGCTGTCATCAACCTGAGTCCAGCAGAGGACAGAAGGCCAGCCAGCAGCCACTGTGGCAGTTAGTGTTGAACTTGAGAGGATCTAGAATCATCAAGGAGACAGTTCTGGCTGTGATGTGAGTGATTATCTAATCTAGGTTAGCTCATCACCCATGGGCTGCTATTCAGACCAAATAAGAAGGAGAAATGAATCTGAGTGCCAACATTCACTCTGCTTCCTGACAGGGAATGCGGTGTGACCAGCCGCCTCATGCTCTTGCTGCCATGCCTTTCCCACCATGATGGGCTGTATCACCTTGAACAACAAGCCAGAATAAGCCCTTCCTCACTTAAGTTGCCTTTGTCAGGGTGTTCCACCCCAGCAACAAGAAAGTAGCACATACAGCTCCAGGCCATGGGCTCACAGATGCTCCAGAAACACGGGCCAGGCTGATCCTGAGCAGTGGATGGATTGCCTTATGAAAGATGTGTCATGGCTCTACTCATGAGACAATATTAATAGACAAGATGTCTCCAGGTCCTATTTAGCCAGGCTTCTCCTTCTCTCTCCCACAGGGCTTTGTAAGTGAGACCCACATGCCAAGCTAAGATGATCAGGATCTTAGGTGGGGCTGAAAGTCCTTGATCAGACAAAGTGCAGAGGCATTTCAGAAGACAGATCTCTGGACACAAATCCGACTATGGTCTGATTGAATTTGGAGGGAGATGTGAGAGTAGGCCCAGGCTGGGTTTTGACCCCTCTTAAGGCCTTGGGCACCGAACATGAAGGCTTCTGAGTGTAGAGGCCACTGGGCGGTGTCATATCCTAGGACCTGATCCCAAGGACCCAGCACATGGATGGCTGAAGCTTGAAGGTTTTAAACTTTCCAGACATATACTCTGAAGAATACCAAAACATTGACTGACATTCAGATTGCAGAGGATCCTGGTTCCCACAGCTGTCTGAATAATAGTAATCAACCAAGCCCAGTGTGGCCTAAAAACTGTCATCAAGCATTGATGATGGCAGGTTGGGTAGCCACAGCCCCACTGAGGGCTGTCTCAGGTAGGCTTGTGCTTGGCAGTGGGGGCTCTTGGGACTGCAGGCTTTCTTCAGTCTTGGCCAGAGTTGGTGTCCCTTTGAGGGTCATCCCACTCCATGCCAGGACTGGCTCTGGTGATTGAGGGCATTAAGAACTCTGTACAGAGCTGTGTGAGTCCAAACACTTGGTTCAATATTTTAAGTGTTTTGATAATACATATTTTTTTATCTTTAAAATGCCAGAGGCATTTTTCTGCTCTGTGCCTTGAGGCTAATGTACTTGTGTGTGTGTGTATGTGTGTGTGTGTGTGTGTGTGTGTGTGTGTGTGTGTGTGTATAGGGTCCAAGGTCTTTGTTGGGTGTTCTACTCTCTTTTTCAATTTTGGTTTCTCAAACATGGTCTCTTACTGAATCACTTTGTCTATATTAGTGGTTCTTAACCTGTGGGCCTCAACCCCCTTGGGAGATTGTGTGACCTTTTCAAAAGGGTCATCTAAAATCATCAGAAAACACAGTTATTTACATCATGGGTCATAACTTTAGCAAAACTACATCTGTGAAGTAGCAATGAAAGTAATTTTCTGGTCCGGGGTCACCACAACATGAGGATCTGTATTAAGGAGTTGAAGCATTAGGAGGGTTGAGAACTACTAGTCTAGATTAACGGACCAGCCAGCCCAAGGATCCTCCTATCATCCCCAGTGCTGTCACAGGTACCCGGCACCATGCCCAGTTCTTTATGTGGGTGCTGGGGATCTGGACTCAGAGTCTAATGCTCACACACCAAACACTTTACTGACATCACAGTAAAGTGCCACCTCTCCACATCATAGCTCTATAAGCCTGTCGTATGGTGCACCTAGGACCAGAACTCAGGGACTTTACTCATCTCTGGGCTCTGTGGTTTAAACTGTACATCAGTCTCAGGCCCCAACACTGGCTATGACACTGGAAATGATTGTAGTAGAAGCCCCATGGGAGGCCCTTCTGCTTGGGGTCTTGGCTGATGAATCTCGCTGTACTGGTCCAGCACCTGGGCCTAGAGTAGAGCCCAGCAAGGCTGCCTTTTCCTCTGTTGTAGCCAAGGTCCCTGGTTAATAATGTCAGTGCACTTTAACCAGGACAGGTGCTGCAGAAATGCATCTGGGATGCTGACTGTTCTAATGATGGTTGGTCCAAGTGTTCAAACATGCATCTGTGTGTACACTTTATACCCATAACATTAATGGCACCTTTAGTGACTCCTGGGTTGTAAGGCTGGCTGCATGTTTCTCTGTCAGTTGTGGGCAATGTGAGGAATTCAGTTACACTTTGTAGGTTAATCTCTTACCTGTCTGACATGGTGACTTTCTTTGCTAGCTCAGTTTATCTTTAGCTTCTCTTGGGCTTTCAGTGCAGTATATGTAATTATTAGGAAATGCTGATTACCTCTGTCCTTTCCAGTCCTTGGGTGTGTGGGGGGTACATTTCTGCCTGCTCATGTTAGTTGGCGCTGTTGTGTCTCAGAGATTCTGTTCAAGCTAGGCAACTTATTGCTCCCCAGCATTACAGGAATTGATCATGATGGAGGTGTCCCTTGTTACTTGGTGTCTATAGAAGACCATCTATGGCCTGTGTTTCTCTTAAGCCTGATGCACACAGGGATTTGCTAGACACCGGGCTGAGAGTTGCAGACCAGGCAGAATAGCACAAGAACTCACAGCCTGTGGCTCTTAATGTCATTCACTTCTTCTGTAAAGCCTTTGTCTTGTATGTCCTTCCTAGCCATGACAGCCAGCTCTGCAGAAATGTTATGTGATGATCGAGGTGTGCGATGAAGAAAGGAAGAGCCGAGGGCATTGTGGCTCTGGAACTCTTGGATTCTGCTGTAAAGAAGCTACCATGCAAACCCTAACTAAAACCAGGTTGCACAGGGTCTGTTTGCAGGAGGAGCCAGGGTAAAAGCTGACTGGGGCCTAAGGAGACACACAGTTTACACTCTCTATTATCTGAGGGGTAGGGGAGAGCTGGGTGAAGCAATTGTCTGTAATTGCCCTGATGCTGACCAAGGAAGGATGGGAGCCACCACATGGGTTGTCCCATTTCCAGTGTCAACCAGGAATGGCACTTAATTCCAGGATACTGTCTGCACCCTCCCAACAACCTTTTCAACTGGCCCAGAATCTTCCTCAGAAGGCAACTCTCGTTGGTAGAATGAATCAGCCCAGTATGGCAGGTTCCTTAGGTAGTGCTGGTTAGGGGAAATAGTTTAATCTGGTAGCATCTGTTTTTCATCTTAGACCCTTGAGTCTGACATGATGAAGATATTGTAGGGATGGAGACATGGCTCAGTGGATAAAGTGTCTGCTGTGCAAGCTGAGGACCTGAGTTTGCATTCCAGGACCTATTAAAAAAGCTAGGCATGGTGGCACACATCTGTGTTCCAGTGCTAGAGGGAAAGAGACAGCAGGATCCCTGGAGCTTGCTGGTCATTCATTCTAGCCATCAGTGAACTTCAGGGTCAGTGAAAGAATAAGGTGGAGAGCTATAAAATGGAATATGTGTGTATATAAATATGTATGTATGTGTGTGTGTATATATATATATCACTCATCTATACACATCATCTATACACATAGACACATGTACCAACATGTATGCGCGCACGCACGTGCACACACACACACACACACATACACACACATAGTTATTGAATGTTTTTGTCCCCACCATTCTTTTCTCCTGGATAAACAGTCATTTGATATTTCTATCTAACCATCACTGTCCTGTTAGCACAGCTCCTGCCTTCAGAGATGCTGACTGCAGCCAGGCAGCTTCCCTTCCTGTTGGGCAGGTTGTCTGTGGCCTCCAGGGAGAAGCCAGCTCAGTCTAAGAAACCTTGGTAGAGTCTGTCTTAGCTGTTCTCTGAGAAGCTTCCTCTCCAAACACTAATGTGGGTTTGGCTCTAATGGGACTCAGGCATTTTTACTCAGTCTCGGTGTGTTTGCTAAACCCACTTGACCTGAGGAGGCCTAGAGAGCATGTGTGTATGCATGCATGTATAAGCTGAGAAGGCATAGAGAACATGTGTGTATGCATGCATGTATAAGCTGAGAAGGCCTAGGGAGCATGTGTGTATGCATGCATGTATAAGCTGAGAAGGCCTAGAGAACATGTGTGTATGCATGCATGTATAAGCTGAGAAGGCATAGAGAGCATGAGTATATGAGCTGCAGACGGTTTTCTAGCACTGGGTGGTCATGGCAGCTAGAGAAGTGAAATGAGCAGCCCAGTCATTGGGGAGAAGGGCAGGCTGAAGGGAAGGGCATCAAAGAAGGGGGTGCTCAAGGGACCTTTTCCTTTAGTTTATGTGAAGATATACATGGGGCTAGTCTTGGGGTCTGCACCTTAGAAAACATTTAGAGAAATTTCCAGTGAACCAAGACGGATGGAGAATCTGACCCTGAATGTCAAAAATCACCCATCCATGGGTTGTTTCACCAGTGTTTTATTTGTGACAGCATGGGTGCTGTCCCAGAGCACCTTCGACAGGCAATTTAGACAATAGGAATCTATTGTCTCCCATCCTGGAGGGTGGAGGTGGGAGATAGAGGTCGTAAAGGGCAGGCTCCTCCAGACCCTCTCTCCTTTTCTTGCCATGGAGTTTTCTAGCTGCTCCTCACATGGTCACCCTTTTGCCTTGTAAGTGACTGTGTCCAAACTCTAGCACTTGTTAGAGTCCTGTGACAATTATCCTTAACTGTCAACTCCATGGGAATTTAGAGTCACCATGGAAACATACTTCTGGTCATATCTGTGAGGGAGCTTCTAGATTAGGTTCATTATGGTGGAAATATCCTGAGTGTGGGTGGTGCCACGTCTTGATCTAGGATTTTACAATGTTTAAAAGGGGAAAAGTGATCAGAGCATGTCTCTCAGCTTTGGAAGTGTGGATACAATGTGACCAGCTGCCTTGCACTCCTGCTGCCGTGCCTTCTACACCATGATGGACTGTGTCCTTAACCCTGAGCCAAAATAAACCCTTTCTTCTTTGAGTTGCCTTTGACAAAGAGAAAAAGAACTCACCATTATTGAATCAGGTAGTCAATAATGCACTGTATTTACTTTACTTAGGTTTTGTGGTGCTAGGGCTAGAACCCAGATAGGCACTCTGCCACTGAGCCCCTTTGCCTCTGTCCAAAGTCCTTTAGCCACCCACTGAAAGGTTTATCCAAGTCATGTGACCAGGCCCAGGGAGTAGGACTCCCACAAATGAATCTGAGAAGGCACACTGTTCAGCCTACACACTCCACAGACCACTGGATGTGGGCTCGTGGACCTCCTAAGTTTTTAGAGTTGATCTCCAAAACTTTTAGCTGTTGCCTGGAGGTTTTTGTCTGTGTCTTCCATGATGTCTTTGTTGAAGGAGCAAGTAGGAGAGTGCATTCACCTGTGCAGAGTTGAGGGAGATGTGTTTAAGCAGCAGGGCAAATATTTCACTAGAATCTTGCACAGTGGGGGGGGGGCACATCCTGTGTTGGTTATTTTTACCATTGTTGTGACCAAATGCTGATGAGAAGCATTTTTAATGAAGGAAAGGTTTGTTTAGATTTGTAAGGATACTGTCTATTACAGCAGGGCTGGAATGTCAACAGTGGGAGGCAGCTGACCACATGGCTTCTGCTGTCCAGAACCTAAATCCACTGATGGTTCTGCCTATAATAAGGGTGTCTCTTTCCATCTCAGTAAACCTAATCTAGGAGGCCCCTCTCATACTTGGCCAGAAGTTTTTCTCCATGGTGATTCTAAGTTGCATCAAATTGACCCTCAAGATGGACCATTGCACAGCCATAATATGGGGTTTTGTTCAGCTGCACACATGGTGCTCTGGTTGGGCAGGTAGAGCAGGCTGCTTCTCTGGAAAATTCTAGGGCCAGTGGGTTGGAGATGTGGAGGGGTGGAGCTTTTCAACAAAACTCCCCTGAGTAGCTAGCTGGTCCTGATGCTGTCTGGTCCCTGAGTCACTGACCCTTGTCTCCTCTACTCAGTTCAGTTCCCAGGGGGCGACTTCTGGTCTCCAGGTTTCCCAGGAGGCCACCCTCTATCCTGTATTGGGACTTTGACCCGGCTTTAAATATCTAAACCATGCCCCGAGAGCTGCTTGGGAAGGGAATGTCACGCTGCTTTAAGGACCAACAAATTTCATACATTTAATGCACAAAAGAAAACTATAACATAAAATCTTTCACCCTGTTGGTTTAAGATTCCTTCAGGAAGGAGACCTCGGTGCATTTTAAACTAGAAGTTGGTCTGTGGACTCCTGAGCTTTTTTAATTAATCCCCAAATGCATTGTAGCCATTGCCTAGGCTGTTTCATCTGTATCTTTTTTCTAAGGTCAGCTTTCCTGCCCCAGTACATGAATGAGTATGAAACTACTTGTCACCTTCTATGACGGGTGTTAGGTGACAAATAAGCCAGTTCTAGGTTTTAGATGTTCCTAGAATGCTCTAGTAGCAAAATGTCTCTTCTTTGTAGAAATTTGCTTCTCGGTGATTTTCCTTTTTTTCCTTATTAGAAGCTGTCCAGCAGGGCTGATGCAAGAGGCCCGAGGGTTGACCCTTCCTGGCCTGGGAGCCTACAACTCTGCATGTACTCCTGGGAATAGCTGTACCAAAAGCAACTGGCCAGGGTGGCACAAAGCCACCTTCCTCTCTGCCTCACCCTGCTGGCTTTCTGTTTCTGAGCAACCTCTTTTGCAGTCGGGTCCTGAGGGGATCCAGGGACCAAAGACAGTTCCTACTCCCCAGAATGAAGCCAGACAGAACGCAAGGCCTCCTATTCTGTTTGAGCATGGGTTAAATGACAGGTGGGTGTTTAGTGTAAGTGTGCCCTAGGTAGCCAGAAAGGTGTTCACAGAGCAATTTCTGTTTCCTGCTTACCTGAAAGTGAATATGTCCAACTGCCCTGTGCCCTGCCTAGGAGTTAATAATTAATGTTTGCCCATTGTCTGGTGGCCAGGTGCCTCCTGTTCCCATGGAGCCGCACCACATTCCTTATTAAGGTCATGACCCTCCAGGTCGGGTCTCCGGCCTTGGGACCTCAGGACCCTCCTGCAGAGAACCTCGGGGCTGATTCTTCCTCCAATCATCCCACTTCCAGACCCGGCCTTGGACCTCTTTGGACCTGTCTGGTGGAGCCCTATTTAGGCATGTCTCCTCAAAGTCAGCATGAGGGTACGCTATGGGGTGTCCTTGCTAGCCTGTCACGAACCCCCGTCCCCGCATTGCCCATCTCTCCCTCACTGCACCCTGCCAGCTCCACAGTCTTGCTCCTGTCTGGCTTGTGTCCATTGGATGCTCACTGTGTTCCAGATGATGGACGGACAGCAGCTAAGGAGACACACCAAAGAGCCAGCAGTCACAGGCGTGTAGGTTCATCCGGGAGCTAGAATGCCACAGTCACTCACAAAACTTTTGAGAGAGCTGGTCAGAGGCCAGGCTGGGTCTGATGGGGGAGGGAATCAGGGTTGTGGGGAGGGTTTGAGACAGACACAGGTAATTGCTTCAAGCTGTTGGATGCAGTCTCAGGCAGCTGAGAGTAGAATGCACATGAGAGGGGCTTCCTGTGCCTTCCTCTCCACCCTCCAGGGTGGGAGTTCTATGGACTGGAAAATCTCATTTGCTCCAGGCTTGGATAAAGCTGGTCTGGGCTATTAGGCTTCAATGGGAGCAGTTTCCCAGGGCCAATGGAGTGCGGTGCAGCATGCTGTATGCTGTAAGCTCTATTCTGTACACTGTAGCCAAGGACAAGTGATCCCTTCATGGGGAGCCAGTGAAACATCGCCCCATCTCACTCACTCCTCAGTGTAAGCTTCTGCCTTTGACCTGTTCCTGGACTCCCAGAAACCCAGCCGCAGTCATTGCTCATCCAGCACATCTATCTATGCCAGGCCTGTCTTCTTTCTCTGTCCCCGCTGGGATTGAAAGTGGGGCAGCCTCAGGAGCTGGAACCACTGGGGCCAAACTAGCACCTGTCAGTACAAAGGACTCCATGAGATGGAACATGAAGGGCCCGACCTCCCCCAGACATGATAGAGTTCTTCTTTCAGTCCAACACAAGTTGTTTTAGAGATAGCCTGCCTACTTGCTCATCCTTTCGGAGGCCCCCAGTGTCCATCCTAGCAGGCCGCGTGGCTGTGGTACGTGTCCCTTGGTGGTAGCAGCTGGGCAGGCTGGCTGCATGGTGAACTACTCCGCTGCAGCCTGAGTAGGCTGGCAGAGCTGTGGCAGGGCCATTCTGCCCTCAGCGGCAACAGTGTGTAAGCATCTTCATCCCTTTTCTGCAGGCTGCCAGCAGGGTCTTGACCACCCTTAATGCTACCTCGTTGACAATGATATGGGGTCAACAATCCCATGTCCTGTGGGCCGCAAGCAGCTGGGACACACGTGCTCTGTATGTTCCAGTCTTGACCCCGAAGTATTACCTCCCCTCCCTACACCCCCATCCCACAACTCCTGGGCCCAGCTGAGCTGTTGCTACTTCTGCTGCTGCCATAGCTGTGGTCCCTACTACCACTGTCTCTTCTGCTGCTGTTGTCACAACTAAAGCTGCTGTTACTGCTGCCAGCACCACTGCCAAGATCCAGCAAACAGCAGATCATGCCCCCTTTCTACAGCCTCCTCGGCCATCTCTAGACAGGCCTGCACAGGGGAACCCAATGAACACGAACACTTTCAGTGTTGAATGCAAGATCGAGAACGGATTGCACATCTGCCAAGAGGTTGTGTGCACAAGTCTAGCCATTGGACAACCACTGGGCGAGTGCCTGCACTATCCCACCTCTTCGTGTATCCCAGCATTGCCCCATGAATCATCAGTGAACCAGGCTGGAAGCCCTGTGCTGACCGTTGCTCCCCTGTGTTCCAACACAAGCTTCTGTAAAGTCTGGCTAGGATGGGCGTTTGCCCTTTCCTGCTTCTAAATACAGCAGCAGAGTCTAAAGCCGACCCAGAGACACTAGGAGTAGATGCTGGAGGAACCAGGTGGGTCAAACTTGGCCTTTTAGGTTTATTCCCCAAAGTTAGCAAACGATTTCCCAATTTATATGATTTAATAAAGGAAATTAATTAATTAAGGGAGCTTGCCTGCATGTATGTGTGTGCACCATGAGTGTGCCTGGTGTTCATAGAGGCCAGAAGAGAACGCTGGATCCCCTGGAGCTGAAGTTAGATGAGCTGCCATTGGATTCTGGAAACTGAATGTAGGCCAGGGCTCTTCATCACTGAGACATCTCTCCAACCCCTATTGATCCTTCCAGTTACTGATAACAACAGCCCCCAGGCAGCAAGCCCCAGGCCAAGGGGGCTGCCCCATGTCCTCTGGTTCTGTCTGGGGTGGAGGTATCTGTCCTCCCTCCATTGTCCCAAACTTTGTGGACATGCCTCTCTTACTCAGAGAAGAAGCTGGTCTGTGTTCATCGAGTCTGTGAAGCTACGACCATTTTGAAGTTAAGGAGTACAAGGTTGGCTCAAGGTTAATGAGGACCCATGGTTCTAACCCGTGGCTGTCAGCCTGCCCACTTGTTAAGTCACCTGGGTGCGTTTCAAGTGCAATAGCCACGGTGAGGCTGTTAAATATCAGTTTCTGGCCTGGAGCTGGAGTGTTTGAAAGAGCTGCACAGCCGGGGCGCAAGCATCAATAGCTTCCTGAGAACCAGAGGCCTGCGTGGAAATCATGACACAGTGCATAATTTTCTCATTAGTCAAACCTGCACCTCCCCACACCCTCCAAAACCCATAAATCCAAAGCACTTTGATATCCAAACCTTCCAGAACAGAAACGTAAAGATGAGTGGAAAATTCCACTCTTGACCCCAGGGCTGAAACCTGGGTGCAGAGACAATGGTGTCTCAAACCACCAGCAGGTTACACATGTATGACACGCAAATGAATTCATATTCAGACCTGAGTCCCCTCCACAAGATGTTTCATTTATGTATGTGCACATATTCTCAAACTGCAAACAGTTTGGCATCCCTGGGGATGAGGGATCCTTTACTTTGTGATAATGTCAAGTCTTGTTTGAGTTCAACCCTAGTTAACTCCCACACAGGGGGTGAATGAGGGGTCAGTGAGCTGGCTCAGCGGTTAAGAGCATACTCTTCCAGAAGACAGATTTCTGTCTCTGCCACTCAAAACCACCTAGCAACTCCAACTCCAGGGGCTCTGATGCCCTCTTCTGGTCTCCACGGGAATCTGCACTCTTGTGCATGCACTCACACAGGCACGTGTGATAAAGATAAGTCTAAAAAGAGGATAGTGAATGCATGATAATGCTAAAAGTTACTTTGAAGCCAGTACCTAAACAAGATGGACAGGGAGTGCTGCTGGGTCCTTGACTTCAGATCCCGGGTGCCTTGCAGGATCCCTGTGTGGCCAAGAAGATGCTGGTAGAAATTATGAATGAGGGCTGGAGAGATGGCTCAGTGGTTAAGAACACTAACAGCTCTTCCAAAGGTCCTGAGTTCAGTTCCCAGCAACCATATGGTGGTTCACAACCATCTGTAATGGGATCTGATGCCCTCTTCTGGTGTGTCTGAAGACAGCAACAGTGTACTCATAAAAGAATAAATAAGTCTTTTTTTTTTTTTAAAGAAAAAGAAAAAATATGAGTGTGTTCAGCTAGTGAATACAGGAAGGCTCATTTTCCCTGATATAGGCAGATTAATTAATTAATTCATTCATTTTGAGACACAATCTCACTATGTAGACCAGGCTACCTGGAAGTTACAGAAGATCTGTCTGTCTCTACTTCCCAAGTGCTGGGATTAAAAGCATGCTTTGCCATGCCTGGCCTGCCCTGAGATTTTAATTGAGTACCACATAGGGTAGACTCTGGAAATGTTACTTAACAATCTTCCCGGGCTGTTTGAGGGTGCCCATTGCTGGGGCTGTGCCTGCAGGTGTGCTGGACAAGAGTGAGGCCCCAGAAGAAACAGTGCCAGGTTTGTTGGGAAGATCCTACTGAAGAACCTCATGAGGAGGAGTGTGATTAAGTGACCTGGGATTTCTGAGGGTCTCTGAGAACCATGTGGGGCTACTGAGCTCTAGGAAGAGTGGCCACTAGCTTCTACCCTTTGGTGTCCTAGGTCAGGGTTGTATCCTTTATAATCAGAAAAAAAAAAAAAAAAACAGATATCTGGGGGTTTGTTATGATATCCTTGGATCAGCAGGCATTTCTTTTCCTTTTTAGTTAAGTGTGTGTGTGTGTGTGTGTGTGTGTGTGTGTAGGTGTGTCCAGGTATATGTGTGTATAGATGTGATAGTTGACTTAAATTATTAACTTGATACAACCTAAAGTCACCTGGAAAGAGAATCTCTAACTCCAGCCCAGGCCCAAGGTTATGAGACCAGCAAGCTGGGGCAGGTACCCCAAGACACCTGATGGTGAGGGCTAGTGGCCTTGGTGTGATCAGAGGTGATAAAGGGTGGGTCTCGGTGTAACTTGTCCATCCTGCTTCATCTATAGGGCAGCTGCAGCCTAGTTCTGTTTCGAAGTGGCCAAATGGGCCAGGGTTGGGCCTGGGGTAGCTGTAGCCTAAGGCCTTGTAGGTTGACACTGATGTATGTCCACATGGAGGCAACCATGTTTGGAATTCTTCTGGGTGGTTGGAGAGTGAGAAAGGAGCCTGAGTACCCTTATCTCTGCTTGGTATCTGTGTAGTGTTTGAATCAGACAGTGCTTGTCCTCCTGGGTCTTGTGGAGGATGCAGAGTGGTAGTCATGTTAGATATGAGAGGTCCCTAGGAGCACCTTGACTCAGGAAGAGTGGCTGGGTGATTGTGCTGATACCCACTGTGTTCCTAAGACTACCATGTGTCAATATGTCGTGAAGCCAGGAGACCTCACATTGCACATGGTGGCCAGCATACAAGATAGGCAGAAGGTGCGCCCGCTAGAGCCTGATGCTGCCTTCCTGTGCAGACAAGCGCTGCACCCCTGGAGTGTGGGATGTTTTCACTCATAGACAGACACGAATTAGCTGTGAGCAATTGGTTTAGATTCCCACGCACTGGCATCCCCACAACCACAGTGTGAGGACCCGACAGTGAGCTTAGACCTTGTGTTATGAAGAGCCTTCCTTGCTAGGTATTTGTTCTCATCCCTCTTCCCTTCCTCCTCTTCCCTACTTTTTCCATTTAAGCCACTCATTTCAACATACTTGGTTACCTCAGCAATTTATATATTTATCCATGTGCACAACAATCCTTCTACCCACCTACCCACCTTTATCCATCCTCACATCTATCCATTCATTATCCATCCATCTTCCCGTCCATCTCTCCTCATAGCATCCATCCATCTGTCCATCCATCCATCCATCATCCATCCATCCATCCATCCATCCATCCATTCATCCATTTGTCTGTCCGTTGATCCGTCCATCCATCTGTCCATGCCCTCACCCACTCATTAACTTGATCATCTTTTCATCCATATTTACCTCTCACCCATGCACACACTCACTTGGGCAGCTATTCACGTCCCATCCAGCTATCTCTCCATCCACCTGCCGACCCACATATCCCTCCATCTGTCATCCACCTATCACCCTCCTTTTTTTCCTCCTCTCCTTCCATAGGGAGGGAAACCCCTTTATTGGTATTCTGGATTCTCTGCTTTGTGGCCCTGTGAATTCAGAGACAAAAGACAGATCCATAAAAGAAAAGCAGGTTGCTAACACAGGCAGCCCACACTTCCCTCCCCGTCCGGGGCTAAGCCTTTGGGAAGAGTGACTCAAAGGCTTGTTTAGAGCTCCGGCCTGAGGTAGCATCTCTGCAGGAGAACAATGAAGATGAGAGAAGACTTGATCTCAGGTGACAGTCTGCGGGATGGGTGGCACAGGGAGAGGAGTGCTGGGTGGAGGTACAGCCCGTCATATGGGTTCCCCTGGGATGTCTGTTCTCTAGATGATGAGTATCAAAGATGTTTCTAGAAGTAGACCTTTGTCCTCCCTGGGAGCCAGAGGGGAGCAATTTTGTAAAGTGAGGCTCTACGCTTAGGCCAACTGGGTGATAAGAGAAGTCCTTGCCTCTGCTTCTGCTAAGCTGCTCCCAGCATAAAATATTCTCTATGCCAAAGTAACCTGAAATGTGTGTGTGTGTGCATGTCCATGTGTGTTTGCACGTGCATGCTTCTGTGTGTGTGCCTGTGTGTGTGTGTGTGTTTAGGTGAGTAACATTTTTTCTGAAACTACAACTTCTGAAACAGACACTGTGCTTTACCAGAGCTTGACACTTGTCCTCTTAGGCTGGCCTTTCCAGCAAGCACATATCCCTGTGGACCTTGGCATTCCTAACTCTACCCTCCTGAGAGGTGCCTCCATCCCATTGATGCCTCCCCACTGTGATGCCCCTCAGATCTGTATATCTTTCAGAAGGACTGTCCCACGTCTTTCCAACCACAGAGCTATGAGACTCTTGAGTTTCTTCCTCTGCTTGGAGTCATCCCATACAAAGCTTGGGTTTATATGTGTTCATAGCCCATGGATAGAGGAGAACATAGCTTGTCCAGGTAGTACCTGACTGACATAAGCCTAGGGCATCCAAGCCAACATGTTCTTCATGTTCTTTACAGAATTTCTGTACAGGTGAAATTGCTGGTATGGTGTGGCCCACCCCTTTCCAGGTCCTCAGAAACCTGGAATGTGAGGATGGGGGTGGAGGCAGGGGCGTCACCTCTGCAGTCACCAAACACTAGATGACTTTTCCTGGGTTCTGTTGGTATTTTGCTTTTATTCCCCCCTCTCACAGCCCAGGCTGGCCTCAAACTCATTAGGCCCTGCTTTGAGGTAGCCACCTGCAGCCTGGCCGGAGCTTTGGCACTGGAACTGTCCGTCCATTGGCTCTAAGAACAGGGTTTCCCCAGCTTCTGCCTTTGGGAAACCTTGCCTCTCCTGGCTTCAGCTTGCTCAAGACTTGGATCTCTGTTCTGCTCTCAGACGTGGAGATGATCTTTCTGGGCCCTCCTCATCTTTCTGTACTATTTTTACTCTCTGCTGCTTGCTACTCTGTGTTTGAAGTAGGGGGTTATTACAGCAGAGCTTGCCGCCTTCTGACCCTGTGCCTGCGTTCTTTCCTCTCCTGCTGCCACTCTGGCCTCAAAGAAAAACCAAAGGTAGCTTTTCCTGCTTTGTGGGCAGTTTCAGACTGCCGCTGGGGACATCCGGTAAATTCCCATAGTTGAGGGCATTGCCACTGGGACTCCTTCAGGGCCGCTTCACCACAGTGTGAGGGATATTCCTGGTCCTGGCCCTACCTGCTGCTTCTGACCAGGGTCAAGGAAGCAGGGGTGGGGGTGTTCAGTTCTTTCCACCTTTAGGGATCTGACATGCAGGCACAGGGATGCTGTGAATTGGCAGTCATATTGGCAGACTGAGGAACAAGTCTCCATGCACCCCTGGCTTCTCTCTGACATTCACATTAGTTTATTCTCCTTTCTCTTTCCTTCACAGAGATCCAGGCACCATGCCACGCAGCCCCACATCCAGTGAGGATGAGATGGCCCAGAGTTTCTCTGACTATTCTGTGGGCTCAGAGTCAGACAGCTCCAAAGAAGAGACCATCTATGACACGATCCGAGCCACCACAGAGAAACCAGGAGGGGTGAAGATGGAGGAGCTCCAGGGTAACACTCTCGTGATTCGAGTGGTCATCCAGGATTTGCAGCAGACGGTGAGCTAGCTCCTGTGTACAGCAGCGTGTGCTTCCAACATCTGATCGGGTGTCTGTGTCTAGCAGCACTGACTGTGGCTGTAGGTGGTTCTGGTCCACCCTGGATCTACAGGGTAGCACTCCAGACTCAGTGCTCCCATGTAGCTCTCTGGCATTTCTTGCCCCCAGCATCCCCTCTTTCCTTCCTGTTGCAGCCTGCAATATTCATTGAACATTCTCCATTCATTCTGCATTGCTTTAATAAAACCTTGTGGCAGGGAAGTGTATAAAGAAAAGAGGTTTATTCAGGCTCATTGGTTCTACAGGGCCAAGGTTGCAAGCTATCTATCCTTGGCGGTGGCCTTGTTCTTGGCAGAGTTCCAAGGTGAGCCAGGATGTCGAAGGCAAAAAGTGGAGGGTTGTGTGCAAACCTCTGTCTGATATTTCTCCCTATTCTCCTGTAGTTACCAGGATTTGAGAGTTGGATTCTCCTACTTGGCTTCACCTAATTGTAATTGCTGCCCAAAGCTCCGCCTCCAAACTCCATTGTTGAATTTAGTTTCCACCCATTTCATACATCACGATAGAGATTAGATTTGAAGCCTAGAACCCTAGAGAGATACCCATCCCATGTCCAGGCCATAGTAAGCACCTTCTGCTAGGTCAGGCCTCCAAACCTTAGGACTCAGAGCGAAGGACCCAGGGGAGCCTTTACTGGTCTTATAGATGAAGTTCAGTGGTGAACACATCAGCCAGCAGTGTCTGTGATACCTAAGCAGGGAAGACAACCCACTGTGCCCCGCCTTATTTGTTCACAGATAAAGTAGTAGCCTGTTTTCACCCGCTCCTGGAGGAAGGGGTTCTGGTTTGAGTGTACCTCAGTCTCCCATGTGGCTCTGGTCACTATCTGGGTGTTTCTGAACCCTGGACTTGGCATCACTTCCTGGGATGTCTCCAAAGTCCCCAAGCCACATTTTGCCTATGCTGATCACCCTGCTCTGACCTTTCAGACAGGCTCCCCCCCTGGATGTTGGCTTTTGGTATTTGGGTTGGGGAGCAAAGGGAGGCCATGTGATAGATGGCCATGGTTGCTATGTGCAGGTGTCATTTCCCAGGAGGTTCCTGGGATAGTGTTCTGTCATTTCTCTTAGCTTTTCTTCTTCCCTGTTCTTTAACTCCTTGGGGGCTTTTCTGATGAAACTGGGAGCTCAAAGCAGAGATAAGCCTGAGCTCTTCAGTCCCCAGGAGGGGCAGGTTGTGAATTGTTGTTGCATTGTGGGTGTTGGGTATCAGGCTCTGGCTTCTCTGGGGCATTGCACAGGGTCATGGCAGGGCCTTTTGAGAATCTGCTCCACCTCTGATGTCTGTGACAAGAGATGGTGTCAGTTAATGACAGGCCAGAAGTGATGGGGAATGTGCTCTGCGACAGGATGAAGGAGGTAGAGTAGGGTAGTGGGGTGACAGGGTGGGAGGTGAGTGTGGTAATCAGGTGGTGAGATGAGAGAGGTGAGGGACTGGGTGGTGAGGTAATCAAGTGAGGCAGACGGAAATGGGGTCTTGGGGATGGGATACAGGGGTAATGGGGTGGTTGAGAGATGAGGTGAAGGATAGAAATAGTGGGTGATGGGGTGAGGGAGGTGGCAGGGATAAAGGGTGGGGGAGATGAAAGGATGAGGCAGGTGAGGTGGGGTAGCATCTCTCTAAGCTCCCATTACCCAGCTCTTGAAGGCAAGGTCTGGAAAGGAATGTGTGGGTGCAGATCAGACACACATACACTTACTTGCACATACTATTCATTAATGAACATCAGTGAAATTATTCTTTTGAATTTAAGAGGAGGAAAAGGCAATGAGGAAACAATGAACGTTCTTTTTTTTTTTTTTTTCTCCAAGAAAGATGGTATCCAAGGAAGTGTTATTAATCCTATGAAAAGGGCTAGATTTTCTGGTTCCTGCTAGGCACTCCCCCTCTGACTGTGCCTTTCCCAGGTCACTTGTGGATGAATGATTCACATTGCTAAAGTGAGCTGCCTTTACAGATATGAAACTCCCAGGCTCTTGGAGCAGATTCTCATGCACATAGACATGTGGGGATTCTTGCTCCTTCACTCGGTAGCCAGGCCTTTCCCAGGGTCTGGAGTCCTCCACATCCTCCTGTGTCTCTGTCCTGATGGTGATGGAGGAAGGGGTCACCTGGGGGAGCATCTCCTTTCCCTGCCTTCCCCAGCTTCCCTAAGGAGGTCACTTACTTGCAGACTGAGCTGTGGATGTTTGGTGAGCGTCAAATACCTATTTGGACTTCCCTCCCTCCACCCCCAACTCATACCCATCTTCCCTCCTCCTTTGCTGAGGACTCTGTATGCAGGCTTTGCTTGTCTTACTTAATGCTCATCCCAGCCTGTACCTAGTACCCTAGAGTTACCCTGCCTCTGTTCCCACCTGGACCCTATATGACAGGGCAGAGAGACCTTTGCAGTGGCCTTTTCTTTGCCAGGTTCCTGTTTTATTTGCCCCTGCACCAGACAGCGCTCACTGTTGAAGGCAGAGACTCCTAATGATTGTGAACATGCTACTGATCCTCACCATGTGTGGTCTGTCTGCTCTGTAAAGATACCGCAGTTCCTGGTGAGGTTGAGTCATGGATGCTGAGCTCCGGGACAGTGGCACTGGAAGCCACACTCATGGGCTGTTGTGTCTTCCTAGGGAACAGTTGAACCTTCCTCTAGTCAACTGCATCATGTATCTTATTAATTAATTAATTTTACTTACTTGCATCATAGTGTGTATGTGCTCATGCACATGTATGTACGTGTACTCAACTCAGATTTTTCCCCTGCTTTGTTCATATCTGTAAGTGAAAGTATTTGGGTATTGTAAAAAAGAAAAAGTGGGTTTGTTTCTATGCAGGGATCCCACAGACACCGAGAGGGGGTGACTGCATTTTAAAATGTTCCTTTATCACTTTTTGCTCAGACATGCATTTTCTTCTCTGTCACACTTTGGGGCCATAATTATTCCTCCTGATTCAGCTACTAGATTATAACTGTTTTTGTTATTATTGTTAAATATTGGGAGATAAGGTTTATGGTCTCACATAGCCCAGGCTGGCCTCAACGAATTGGATAAGTAGATGAGGATGACCCTGAACTCTTGATCCTCCTGCTTCCAAATCCTAAGTGCTGGGATTACAGGAATGTACTGCCATACCTGGTTTTGTTTTGGTTTTTTGTTCTTTTAAAAAAGATTTATTTATTTTATGTTAGTATACTGTCACTCTCTTCAGACACACCAGAATAGAGCATCAGATCCCATTATAGATGGTTGTGAGCCACCATGTTGTTGCTGGGAATTGAACTCAGGACCCCTGGAAGAGCAGTCAGTGCTCTTAACCACTGAGCCATCTCTCCAACAAACCTGGTTTTTGTTTGTTTGTTTGTTTGATTGATTGATTGATTGATTTTTGAGAGAGGATTTCTCTGTATCATCCTGGCTGTCCTGGAACTTGGTCTATAAACCAGACTGGTCTTGAACTCAGATCCGTCTGCTTCTGTCTCCTGGGCTCTGGGATTAAAGGTGCACCACCAACACAATCCTGCATGTTTTGTGTGGTGCTGTGAGCAAACCTCGGGGATGTGTTGGTTCCTAACTCCTACAAAATGTTTATTGTTTTTTAATATTTATTTTTATTTTGAATTGTGTGTCTGAGGGGGGCGTGGAGGAGGGAGAAAGGGAGGGAGGAAGGGAAGAAGATCAAGCATGCATGGCCCATGCAAGCATAGGAGTGAGCACATCCTCAGGTGCCTGTGGGAGTCAGAAAAGGGCAACCGTGGAGCTGGACTTGCATGCAGTTGTAAGCTGTCAGATTGGGGAGCTGGGAACTCAATTCAGGTTTTCTGCAAACAGAACAATCTCTCTAGCCCTGAAAAGGGTTATTGTTGGTCCTTCTTGGAAGTGTGGCCTGAGAGTTTGCCTGTCATTCCTTGCTAGGTAGTTTCCTGGTGTTCTGTGACGTTTCTCATGATTCTCTTTTGGCTCCTGTCTATGTCAAGGGAACCAGCTAATGTCACTCGGGGAGTTTCTGCTTTACGTCTGCATCTCAGTTCTTCTCTGTTTTGTTTTCCAGTGTCTTTGTATCAAGCATTTGGCTAGAGCCGTCTGTCCCCAGGATTCTTTGATCTGGAGAAGTCTGTTTTCATAGCTTTGAACTCTCTGCTTCTGACTAGTATTCTCTGGAGCTGTAGTTTGGGATGTGTTCTGTTGTCTGATTATTTCCCTCCTGAGTATAAAGTTTTTCAAGACAGCCCTTCCTCTGTGGAGCGAGTTTTCACGCAGAACAGAGCAGCTCTCTTACCTTTCTCTTCTCTGCCTTCACTGTTGCCTAAGCCATCCATCCCTGCCCAGCCAACTCCAGCTGAGTGACAGCAGCTCTGTCCTTCTGTGGACTTAGAGCACAAGAGTGAACCCTCTTACCTCTCTTGAGAAGTTAGATATATCAGTCTTCCTGTCAGTCTGTCTGTCTATGGGTGGGGGGGTTTTGAACCTTTCTAGAGGGCTGAACAGGTATCTTTTTTTTTTTCTCATAATGTTATTTTAAATGCTTTTCCTTGGGAAGTCCCCTGAACAGAGACTAAGTTTCTCTTCATCAATGGACCCCCTCTGCCCCCATAACTCAGTGAAGAGCCCTGCCTAAAGGGTCTCCCAACAGCTGGCTCCATAACCTTATCTTCTACCCAAGGAGGAGAAAGAACCACAGGGAGAAGAAGGAGGCAATTTCTCTACCACACAGCCTTCTGCATCTCACAGGCCATCAGATTGGGTTCGTTCTGACCCTATATAGTGCCCAAGTCCTCCTTGGGTATGTTCTAGGCTGGTTTCTGTATTTTAGAACATTTAGTCTGACTTACTTGATTCCTAAAGACTGTTTCCCTCAGTGTTGGCCTCCAAAGTAGAAAACCCTTGACCCACCATCCTTTTGAGCCATTCTTCCATTACAGTGTTTTAGCTGGTTAAAGTTTATTTCCTAGAACTGCCTATTGATATAAGTGTGCATGCTAAGGGCTGTAAGGGCACGCTAGGGTGGCAGATCTAGAAACAGCAAAGCTGGGAGGGCAGAGGGGGATGGTAAGGGTTGGGCTGCTAAGAGCAGATACAGCCTCTCCAATGCTGGGGTCTATTCCCAGGATGGGTGGTGCCCACTGCACACAGGCAGGATGCAGGCTTGGCTTGAGCTGATCCTGAGAAGACCTATCCCTGTGGGTGTGTCCTATACAGAAGGAACCTCAGTGTTCCATAATTATATCAAAAGGTGTTGAATGGTTTCCGGAATGCTGACCTCATGACAGACACCATATTAAGATCTTGGATGTGTTCTGTGAAGTCCTAATAACAGCCTTGAGCTTGGTAGTATGTGTGAGCATCTTTGTTGAAGGTCAACACATCTATGGAGGGGACCAGAGTCTTAGATGTTCAAACAGAACCTTAGTGATGCACAGCTGGGCAGAGGCAGGACCATACAGCTTGGTCACCAGGGAGGCTCAGGTTGTGCTAGGTTTTTAGTGAAGTTTGATAACATATGAAGTGGATTTGCTTGTGACAGTTTTGTATATACATGCAATTAAACTTGTTCTTGCTTATCTTCTTTCCCACTGTCCTTCCCTGCCCCCTCTATCTCCTACCACTTGTCCTTTGATGCCCCCTCCGTGTCCCCCGTCCCCTCTACCTCTCTCCATTGTCCTTCCCTCCTTCCTCTACCTTCCCCTTCCATTTTCCCTGCCCCCTCTCTCTCCCCTCCCTCCCCCTGCCTTCTCCCCTCCATCTCCCCTCACAGTTTTCCCTTCCCCCTTCTACCTTCCCACAGTGTCCTTCCCTGCCCCCTCCTCCTCCCCTCTCTACCTCCCCTCTCTTTCCTTCCCTGTCTCTACTCTACCTCCTCCCACTGTCCTTCCGTCTATCTACCTCTTTGTTGGTCTGCTTCCTCCTCCCAAATAGCCAGTCTTCTCCCTTCTAACAGTACCCTTCTAACTTCCCCCTCACCACACATTTAAATCCAGGTTGTTCATATGAGAGCAAACGTGTAATATTTGTCTTTTTGAGTCTGGCTTATTTTGCTTAATAAAACAGTCTGCACTTTCATTCGTTTTTCCTGCAATGTCACGACTTTATTCCTTATGGCTATTTAAGATTCCATTGCATGCATACACTGTATTTTCTCTGTTCAGCATCTGACATCTATGTGAGCTGCTGTGAATAGTGTAGCAGCAAACATCCCAGTTAGTAAAAGGAACATGGGGGATCAGAAGGGAGCTGGCAAGAGACAGAGAAGATGGTCTAAGGGCTGAAAACCTGCTGAGCAAAAGGCCCATGATATGCCCACTGACTGCCAGGTACCCAGGCCTAGTTTACATATGCAGCTGGGTATTCAGTTTTGAGAGGTAGCTGGTGAGAAGCTTGTGTGGCACATAGTCCTGGGACCACAGTCTGGTCTTGCTGTATGTGTGCCCCTACCCACTGAGTTATCCCAGATACCATAGTGTTCCTCAGCAGCCATGGGTTAGGTGGCTAAGGAATGTTCACAGGACTCTAAGTGTAAGCCTAGTGTGGCATAGCTTGAGCAACCACAGCACTGGCATCTGGCAAGCCCAAGCCTCATGTTCCCTGCCTGCTTTGGCCAGTTTCTGGCTCATCACCTTCACTGTGGTACAGGCCCATTTCTCCCATAGGTCTTACAACTGTTTGTTTGCAGTAGAGTTACTGGGCATGCTGGGTAAGGCTGCCCTGATCACCTAGTACCGAAGACCAGAAGGGCAATAGCACTATGTAACCGGAAGGGCCCTCTCAGGAGCGTAATCTGTTCTGGAACTTTCTAAAGACCATTTCATTTCATTTTGTTCAAGACAAACAAAGCCTCTGGAGGCAGAGACAGGCAATCCCACGGGTATGAGTTGTCAGCAACAGAGCGGACATTGTTCCTGCATTCTGTCCCTTGCGGGCTAAATCCTCTGTCTAGCTGGGGACATGACACAGTTCCTGGAATCCTGCCCGGAGGAGCTGAGTGGAGCTGCTAGCCAGCTTTCCCCAGGGGCCCCCAGTGTCTACACCCTGGGTGGTGGTGCCTGAAGAAGCCGTGGGGCTGTCCTTCACTGCCCCATGAGACCCTGTGGTCTTCTGCTGCCTGCTATTTCTGAGCTCACAACTCCAGAGAGCCTGGGCCAGGAAAGCCCTGGGCAGAGCTGACAAGGCACCCTGGGAGCCCTGGCTGAGCAGGGGCTGGGTGGTGGGTTTAGAGAACAGGGAGAGGTTGATAAAGGATGCCGGGAGCATATTGAAGCATATTTCTGCATCATTCCGACTGCGGTATACAACCGGCACTGGCCATACAATGAGGCCTTTTAAAAATTGGCATGTGCCCACATCAGTACCAAGTGGGGTCTTCTGTTATATGTTTGGAGAATAGTAAATGAAGAACTGGGTACAGCACTGGTTCTGGCCAAGCTTCGCAGCAGCAATGATTGGACCCACATTTGTCCCTGGGAGGTGACAGAAGAGCAGTGTGGAGTTGGGGAGGTGCTCTTGAGGGTTCCCAGCAGCCACCCTTCAACCTCCAGTCAGGCCTGGCAACAAGAACTCAGCTAAAGCCATCAATCAATCTAAGCCCCCATCTCTTCCACTCCACCACCCTGGCTCATCTCCTGGCAGCTGCTGCAGGGAAACGAGGCTGGCCCCTTTTTCCTTAATTAGTACTTCCATTTATGACATAGATGTATCTTCCTATGGGTTATTTCATTTAGCAAAAAGCTTTTCCTCTACCACCCTGACCCCCTTAAAGACAATTTATTGCAGTTCATCCTTCCTCTCTCTCTGTGTTTGACTCTCTCTCTCCCTCTCTCACTCATGTACCTCCCCAAAGCCACTGCTCTAGATTTGGCACTCCTAGAAGTCCTTTCCTCTCCATCTCAGTATTCCTGCCTCCCCATCCCCTCAGCCCCATCAGCAATCATCCATCACCTGCTTCTGAATGGTCTACCTAATTTTCCTGACTCAGAAACATCCTTGACTGTTATACTTGTCATTGAGGTTGAACTGCAGCTCCAGGCACAGTGTGGTCATCTCCCTCTTGTGTTTTTGGTCACAGGCAAATAACTGTCCAGCTGGCCTTACATGTATGAAATTTCCTGTGCTTTTGAGTACCAGGGGAACTGAGCTTGCTATGAAGACACTTGAACCCATGTTCTTGTCCAGTAGCTGAAAAGGAAGGACCAGAGTGGCCATCCATAGTGAGAGAGAGAGAGAGAGAGAGAGAGAGAGAGAGAGAGAGAGAGAGAGAGAGAGAGAGAGAGAGAGACTTTACCATCTGTTTGAACATTGTTCTTGGCCCCATGGGAGGAGAGAATGTGATACTTCTTCCATGGCTCATGCTGTCTGTGTTTTTGGAAAACAGGTATGGCTGGTGAAGGGGGCTAGGCATGGTAGCACCTTCATTTCACATCAGGAAGGTTTGTTCTGGATTTTTTAATATGTGCCGCCTAGAGGATGCTGGCTTCATATGGTTCACCCGTTCTTGTTCCCAACAGCATTATAGCACTAATCACTAAATTTTGGACTAATGATTAATAAGCATCTTAGCCAAGTCATTAACAAGCCTCCAGTGGAGGGGCTAGGTCTACAGTGCCTTGCCCCTACCATCTACCTTGGATCTAAGCTTGTGATTAGCTCACACCTTGTAGCTCTCAGTTCACCGTTCCCAGTCTCTGATTCCTGCCAGAGGCTCCTGTTTGCAGAATTCCTTTCTCTGGAAACTTGGCTCTCTTGTGCATGTCATTTTCTTCTCTCCCAAGCTCAGGGACAGCTGGCTCCTTACACCACCCATCTGGCATCCCTAGCTCACCCTTTGCCATTCTAACCCCAGGCCCACCATCACCACATCCCCAACATAAAAACTTCTATCAAGTGTGATCCCACTCCTCTTGGGCACTTTGTGCAAACCCAGAGACCTCTGGCTGAGTCTGGGTGCACCCTGAGACATTGTTCTTCCCTTCCTCCTCTTTGTACCCACACACCTGGCCCAGCTCTGAGCATCTTCCTCAGCCAAGTTTACCTTTAAAAAGGATTGCCCTTCTCCCTAAATAGTCAAAGAAGCTTTATTGATTTATAGGTTTTTTTTTTTTAAATAGATCTCAGAGTCTGTTTTAAGCATTCGGGTCAACAGTTTCTAGTGAATTTAGCAAGCTGTGTGCCCATTGGCTTTATCCAGGTTTGGCACACTCCAGCACCCCAGAAAGATCCCTCATGCCTACTGCCAGACTGACAAACGTATTGTCTACCCTCTATGTTTGTTTTTCTTGTTCTGGTCATTTCTATGTAGATCTGTATCTCCCTTCTTTGCCTGTGTGTTTTGCTAATGCAGCCACAGCTAAGACAGAGCTTGTCTAGAGGGAATGGGCTCACTTAAACCGTCCCTGTCAGACAAGAAGGGACATTTGAGCAGAACCCTGGGTAATACTTTTTCTTGGGAAGATGTGTGTATCTAAGCATAACCAGCCATGACATCTGTGTGTTGAAGCCACAGGGGTAGCCATGACCCATGGTGCAGACTGTATAACTGAGGGAGGCAGTCATAGGGGAGGACTGAGACATGGCCAGGGCAAGGTGGTTTTGGTGGCCAAGTGAGTTCTGTTCAGAGCATGTGATTTCACTGAATTTGTGCTCATGGCCTTGGCTGCTGTGGCAGGAGGAAGGCTGGAAGAAGAGGTGGATGGGAGACTCCTGGGGAGAAGGTGAAATGTCAGGGAGGGGAGCCAGGTACAGGGCTGGCAGGGGAAGGACTGCAGAGGTTCCCGGTGACAGGGCCAAGAACAGGAATGATAAGATCAGAGCCACAGGCTCTTATAGAGAGTCCTGGGTGGAAGGGAGGAGTTTATACAGCCTTAACAGTGACCTGCCAATCAGTTTGAAGTAGAGTGCCCATGTCATGGATATTTCCGAGAATAGGACCAAAACCCCATTTTTTTTCTTTTTTTCACAGTTTTTTGTGTGTGCTATACATGTATGTATATGCACGTTTGCATGTGAATGTGTGAGTTGGTGTGTTTGTGTGTGGCGGCCGGAGGTAAATGTAGAGACTCATCCTTGATTGCATCTCCCCCACCTTGTTAGTTGAGGCAGGGTCTCTCAATCAAATCCAGAGCTCACCTAGGACATGACTAGGCTTGTTAGCCACTAGCTCTGGGGATGAATTATAGGGTTCTGGGATCTGAACACTTGTTCTCCTGCCAGCATAGCAAGAGCTTTAGCTGCTGAATCATTTCCTCGGCCTCCATTTTCTTTCTTTAAAATGAAACTTGTCATAATTCATGAGTGCGCCGTTCACTCATGGACAGTGTGTGCTTCAGTGAACCTTAGGGTACTCACAGGTGGGGGCCATGGCCCACTCAGTCACAGGGTTCTCTTGTCCCTGGAGGAATCCATGCTCCAGATGGCCAACTGTTCTCTCATGGATCTCTCTAGACCTTCCTGTCCTGCACATGGTAAGTGGAGCCACAGGGATATCATATATATATATATATATATAAAGAGAGGTGACGACCTGCTCTTTAGAGTCCTGTCTCTCCTATTGGAGACACATCTGTCACTTCACATCTGTTCACACACCAACCCTCGAAAATCCACTGGGATTCTGGTTTGTTTCTTGTTTTAAAATTTTTTTTTCAGATAGGATCTCTCTATGTAGATCAGATTGGCCCTTGAGCTCCCGGCAATTCCCCTACCTCAGCCTTGTTAGTGCCAGGATTGGAGGGGTGAGCCGCCACACTAACTTTTTAAACATCACAGATCGTCTCCCTGATTAACTGAGAAGTGGAAAACTCCTACGTAGAAAGGTTCTTCTGTACCTCACTTTGCCCATCACTCTCTGAATGGACTTCCCTTGTATAATTTAAAAATAAGTTTTTATTTGTATGTGTATACGCATGCTGTGGCACATTCGTGGAGCTCATAGAACAACTTGTGGGAGTTAGTTCTCTCCTACCGTTAGGTTACAGCGATCAATTTTAGGTCATTAGGCTTAGTGACTCAGCCCTACTCACTGGCCTTTTCTACTTGTGCAGTGCGTACCCAAAGGAGGTTTATCTAGGACTAAAGGCCTGGCCAAAGATCACTGGCCTATGAGTTTGACTGGGCATATTTTCTGCTCTAATAAACAAGCCACCCAACAGGACTGACTTGATGCTTCACCTCCATGGCCAACCTGACTGGCTTTGGAATCACCTGGGAGACACACCTCTCAGTGTCTGTGAGGACGTTTCCAGCGAGCTTAACTGAGGTGAGAAAAAGCCGCTCTGTATTTGGGCAGCCCCATTTCATAGCCTGGAGACTAAATACAGAGAAGAACATGAACTCTCTTTCACCTTCCTCTTTCACCTCCTGACTGCAGATGCAAGTCCTGCTGCCAAGCCTTCCTGCCATGGTGGATCTGCCTTCACACTGCTAGCCAAATAAGCTCTCCCTTCCTCGAGTTGCTTCTATTGCATCAATGAAGAAAGTCACGAGTACAACTGGAGAGTAGATGACATTGATAACGGTCCTCATTCAGGGGCTTGGAGTTTAAGGAACCAGTGGCCATAACTGATACCCATCCATCTAGCCAGGCCCCAGGGGGTTGAGTATACCTGAGAGCCTCAGAAGTATTTTATTCCTCATTTAAAGAAAAATGTCAAGAATAATAATCATATGGGCTCCAGGGTGTCTATTACACAGATCTGTGACCACAGACAATCTTCAACTTTTTAGTGATAAGATTAAGCCTCACTGGTACAGTCAGCCTTTGTTGTCTTCATTTCAAAGCCTTTCCCCTTAGGGACAAAGCAAACACTGTCATGAATTCAGAGTCAACTATTATCTCTCTCTCTGTGTCTCTGTCTCTGTCTCTGTCTCTGTCTCTCTCTCTCTCTCTCTCTCTCACACACACACACACACACACACACACACACACACACCAGTTTTGATATACATCCCAGGCTAGCAATAAATTCATGATCCTTCTGCCAAAGTCCCCAATGTGCTGAGATCATAGGACTATGTCACCATGTCCTTCCCCTTACGATCTGTCACCCACACACCTATCCACCCACCAACCCAATAATCCAGCCTAATTTCCCAGTCCATCCATTCTTCTACCCACTCACTCATCCCCTTCTTCATGTAAACATTCAAGCATCTGTCTATGCTTTTGCAGTATAGAAGCCTGTGCTTAGGATTTTGTGTCTACTCTGAGTGACCACCCAATGTGCTTTACAGTGGACAGCTGGATTGCAAGGCAAGGACAAGGAGTCTGGTTTGTTTGTTTGTTTTGTGGTTTCATTAATTCATCATGAAAACCAAAGGAAGCTTCCATCCTCATCTTCTCTGCAATGCTACCATAATAACCTATTTCTTTGTGCTTCAACTGAGAAGTTTTACTTCAAAGCTTTCATCAGGAAGCAGGAATTTGGTGCAGTGTAAGTTGTCTGAAAGAGAGCAGAGGTCCCTGGATCCAGCCATGCAGGGGACCAAGGAAAGGTGACCTTCATCCTGCTGGTTACTGTTCCCCTCTCATGACTTGAGTGCGACAGGGGAAGAGGGACTTGACATTTATATCTAACACTTTCAAACAAACACAACTGACTGAGCCACGTCTCTTCTCTGGGTTAGGATCCTGCACTGTCCCTTCCTCTGCTAGATATCAAGATGGAGTTTTTTATGCAAGATCAGGTGACCTAGCTCAAAGGAATCTCTGAGCCCAGACATAATCAGCCAGCATGGTTTGCTTTTCTGCTTAAGCTTCCTGGTTAATTCCCACTTAATTCTCTTTGAGAAAATAACTTCTGGGGATGGAAGCCTTGGCCTGGAATTACCAAAATTCTATATAGAAACTCAGTAAATCCCACATTGGGGTGGAATGCTGAGGCCCAGAGGTCATGTTAGCCAGCAAAGAGCAAGTAGCACCTTTCTGCTGGTGTTCCATGATAAAACACCAGGAAGATGATCCCCCATTCATATTGAATCTGAGGGTCGGGCTGTCTTCTGACTTCTTTGCTGTGGTTATGTTTGTATGCAAGGGTACAAAAAACTGCTGAAATGGCTACTCCATTAGGGGGAAGGTTTTTAGTATGAATAAGATAGGGCAAATGTCCAGAAGCCCCTGGATGAGTCGGGAGCAGAGAGCAAAGAGAGCAAACTGGACGTGGCCAGGGCCAGGGAAGCAAGAGAGAACAGTAGAGATAACAGGAACCAGAGACTAGCAAGAATGCAAGAGAATGTTGAGTAATGGGAAGGTTGTGATATCAAGGAAGCCAGAGGACAGCAGGCGAGAGGCCCCAGGAGTAGCTGCATTATAAGGAGGATGGGGGGGTAGCTAGGGGAGAGAAGTCTGTGAGCTGGAGTGGATTTAGAGGAGAGGAGAGAAGGTGGGAAGGGCTGGAGTGGAGGTTTGGAGATGTATAACAAGTACTTGTGAATAGGGACTGAGGAGCCTGGCAGCCAGCATGGGCTTTGATAATGCTACCACAGGTGCATATCAATGGTGAGTCCTGTCCCTTCTGCCAGAGGCAAGGGAAATGACTGCTTTAAGGGACAGAAAATACCTTTCACAGATCTCTGAGGAAGACTGTCTTTTATCTAACAGGCAGAAATCCAGTCTATAGTCTAGCTTGAGCTCATCCCTGGATATGCGGACTTCCTGAGACCTAAGGGTGTTATCAGAAATTTGGGGTTGCCAGATTTGACTGAGGAGGTTGGGGGTCCCCATAGGTTTCTTAGTCATGTTAATCAAAGAATTTAAGAACAGACTTAGAAAAAAAGCTGAAGTTAGATCTTATTTGTAGCTATAAGAAAAACCCAGGGCAGGCAAGCTGTAAATCTGAGTACTCCCAGGAGGGAGACAGAGAAAAGGAAGACGGTTTGTGCTTTTGTATGAAGTGTAGGAAAAGCAGGTATGTGGTAGCAAGGAGGGCTTCAGAGAAAGAGTAAAAAGGATTCTGGAGACAGCTCACTGAGGCTCTGGCCATAGTCCAAAAAGAGACAGAGAGAAGAAAAAAGAAAAATTACATTTTTTTCTGAGTCAGGGCTCAGGCGAGCAGACCTGAGAGAACCTAGAAACAGCACAGAGAACGGGGATTCTGGGAGGAAAAGTTACATTATCTTATTCTAAGGACAATTATTTCTCTCATCTCTTTATTATGGCAACTGAGCTTTGATTGGCTGGCTGGTTCTGCTGGATTAACTGTTAAGAACAACAGCATGTCTCTCTCTACCTGGAGGTAGATTCCATATTTATGACCAGAAGGAAACACCTTCCCTATAATGGGTTCCCAGCGCCTCTCTAAGAATTGGATTTTCGGGGTCCTCTCATCTTGCCTCTGCCTCGGCTTCCCAGCTTGGTTGTCCCTACCTCATCTCTGGTAGATGATATCCCTTCCTGCCTGCCCTGCCCCCACCCCACCTTTTCCACAGCTTCCTGCCTGTGATTTGTTGCTGCCCGTTCTGCCTGCCTCCTCCTGATTATCTTTGGTTACTTTCCCTCCACCACTGTGTGACTGGGAGGGACTTGCTGCTCCTGGCAGTTGTATGGCTCTGGAAACATGTAAAAGTTGGGGAGTGTCCTACCTTGGGTTCAGGGGTGTTGATTGTTACCTGTAGAACAGCAAAGGGGAGCCGGATGCATCATGAATGCTCTTGACTAACAAAGGGCCATCTCTCCACTTTAGTTTATTGCTTTTACACTGACTACCATGCTCTGGGTCTGACCGACTACTTTGTGATATCTCTGCCTGAGAGCGACTAAGGAGGAAAATTAACTCATCTTCAAGGAGCACACGAGCCCTGGTGGGTCAGAGCAGTGCCTCTCAGTTCAGTCTCGCCTTGGCAATTGCAGAGGCTTCACCACTGCATCAGATGGCTGTGGTTAAGCTTCTGCAGCAGGAAATGTTCTAATTGGAAAAGGGAATCCACAGCCACGACCTCCTTCATTAAATCTTTAGACGCATGAGTCTGGCCCTTAGACTTCAGCATCCCGGTGTTAGCCTGCCTTTCTAGGTCAAGGCCACCAGTTCCCTATAAAGCCTTCAGGTGTTGCCCTAGCCATATTTGGGCACTGACTTTCACAAGTCTCAGTATGATTGATGGGCTTTTGCTGAAGACAAAACCCATTTCATTTGGACAGTGGCATTTGTGACCCAGTCACAGCATGGGTTGACTTTAGGTTGCTGTTTTTCAGAGGTACAGACTGCATGAAGGGCAGACAGATAGCTATCCAGAAAAAAAAAAAATCCTCCTTGGTGTACCTTGCCTCAGCCTCCACCAAGCCTGTGTTCACTACAGGTCTCCCAAAGGCATTGTACCAGCTGGGGAGACAGGGCAGTTGGTAAAATGCTTACCTCGAAAGCTCAAGGATCTGAGTTCGATCCCCATTGCCACATTAAAGACCCAGGCATAGTGGTACATGGTTGTGTACACTGTTGTAATCCCAGCTCTTGGTAGGGAATGACAGGTAGATTCCTGGGGCTCACTGGCCAGTTAATATTGCCCAGTCAGTGAGTTCTAGGCCAGTGAGAGGAATTGATCTTAAAAAGCAAGGTGAATGGCACCTGAGAAATGACACCTGAGATTGTACATACATATGTAGCACCAGTGCCTGCACACAAATATGCCTGTACACACATGAACACATACACAGCATCATGAAGAAATCCATGATGATGTGGATGGGCAGTGCAGAGAGTTTTTCAGTGTGAAATGCAGTTCTTGGTCAGGAGTATGTTAGGGACACAGTGAGAGAGCACTGTCCACAGGCATGCTGTGGTGTACACTATGCCAGGGACCGAACTTTCAGCTCTGGAGATGGCCTCAGATACCTTAGGACCCCTTGCCTGAGTGCTTGTCCTGAGTTCCTTTGGTTTCTTCCGGCTCCTCAGGTATAAGTGGGTGATTTAAGTCTCAGTCAGGGTTAACAGAGGTTAGGAAGGCAGGCATCTTAGCGTGTACGTGCAGTGCCAGCCTGGGGTTGTTGATCTTCCTGTCCGGGCTGCCCAGTGTAAAGACATATTTATGTAGTGTAGTATTTACTATTCTTCCTCGCTTTGTCTAGACGCTCCCTCACCTTCGCTGCAGTCTCATGGAGCAGTCATGTCTGTCATCTCAGACGCCAGACAGACATGGGCACATTCTAGCTGGCTTCATCCACAGTGCTGAGACTCAGAAACGAGGAGCAAAGGTGGACATGCGGCCCCAGCACTGCTGTGTGCCCCAACTGATACCCACAGGGACTGGCAGTCAATGCAGACTTGCCCCTCTGCCCTCACTGTGGGCTTGTGGCCCTCTGTGAGTTGTAGATATTTGCTCCTGGTAATCCAGTCATACATGTAACATACAAATAGCAATAGGACAGGCATGACCTCCTCTGTTCTTGTGGTGTAGCCCCGACCTCACAATGTAAATGTTTGGAGCTGGGAGGGCTTTCAAGAGGGGATTAGGGTAAATTAAGACCAACAGGGTGACTCTGATTCACATGACTGGGGCCCTGAAAAGAAGTAGGGAGTCAGACACGGGGTAGCCTGTGAGGACATGGAGAAGGCACCAGCTGCAAGCCAAAGAAACAGGTCTCGGGGAGCCAGCACTGAGACTCCATCTGGGCCTTCTGATGCTGTGGGAACAAACAGATGCCCAGTCAGAAACCAAAACACACAGGCTGGGCTTTTCTAGTTGGATTAGATGAAGATCAAGACCCTCTGAATTTTACCCTTGCAAATTGGCTTGGCAGGCTCTTGCCAATGAGCACGGTGTGGGAGATTTGTTCTGGCAGCCTCCGAAGCTCCTGCCCCGTGATGAGTCGAAGACCCAGCACGGGTGTTCTCTCCACCCGTCCACAGAGCGTGCTGTCTTCCTGCTGTCTGTGCCTGGATATTTTCAGTTCCTGGCTCACATCTTGCAGAAAACTTTCAAATGCATGATCAAACACTAGAGCAGCTATTTGGGTGCTGTCAAGGATGTCTGGGGCTGGGGTGGTGGTGCTCTGACCGCTCTTCGAATAACAACACTATTTGTCTTAGATTTGACTTTGACAGTGAACTTCTCCTGATGGCAGTATTAGTGCCCTATTCCAGTGAACACCACGATCAGCCCCAGCTCGTACTTGCAGCTCTGTGGGTTTGGGAAGGTGTATTACTTACTTTTGTATTACTCTGATAAAACACCAGACCTGACAAAGTAACTTTCAGAAGAGTCTTACAGTTCCTGAGGCATCCAAATCCATGATGGCAGAGTGGAGGCATAGCAGCTGATGCTGAAAGCTCAGAGCTCCCATCTTGAATTCCAAGCAAGAAGCAAAGGGAATTAACTAGAGATAGAGAAAGTCTTTTAACTCTCAGAGCCCGCCCCACAGTGACATACTTCCTCCAGCAAGGCCATGCCTCTAAATCCTTCCCAAACAGGGACCTAAGCATTCAAACACATGAGCCTGTGGGAATCATTCTCAATGATGACCACCACAAGGACCATCACCAATTATAATCACCCACCACCACCCCTCACCGTTACCCTTATTCCTAACTGATAATTCACCATTATCCAATTGATATACCCAGATGTGTGATTACAAATTCAGTCAAGCTGACAATCAAGATTAAAGGTCAGGGGCATGTATTATTTCACGGGGCTGTTGTGACTTCCCCCAGGCATGCCGCCTCCCTCATACCTCTAAGTTGAGAAGTCCAAGATCAAAGTGCTAGCTGGGATTCCCCAGGATGCCCTGTGGAGCCTCTGTCCCACTCTCTGAATTTTTTATTTTTCTATGTTTTAGCTCTATAGAAACATCATCTCAATAATTCTCGTGAAGCCTCCACCCTATGTGACATCTGTGACATCCCCATTTACCATCTCTGCAGTGCCATAGTATTGGGTCAGAGCCACCCTTCTCTACTGCAGCCTTATCTTAATTGACCACACCTGCAAAAAATATATATTCCTAAATATGTCTCTGACTTCCTGGGGTATATGTTACTTATGGTCACCTGTATCTTTCTGGCTGTCAAGTGGAGTCAGGCCCACTTTACTGAGGAATCAACACGGTGGCCTCTTAGTAGGTCTGCTCAGCAGGCGGGTAGCAGACCCAGGCCTTCCTGAGCTATGAATTCTAGCCCTTCCCAAGAAGGGGATCCAGGTGGCACCCCTGGTGCTTTCCAGAGCTGCCGTTTGGTTCCTCAGGGTTAGTTCTTGCACTAGGGAGGCACAGACTGGGCGTCACTGCTCTGCCCACCAAGTGGCAGTGAGTGCCAGTCTTTGTGTAGCTTACAATGGCAAACAAGTCCTCTGGGATGTAGCATACACCCCTGGGCCCCTCTAGGCACTTGCCAGTTGGCAGGTTCTTGTCAGCTGTGGAGAGAGAGAGAGGCTGCTGAAATGCTCTGCAGTGGGGCTGTGTGAAGAAACCTGAGTTGGGGCGTCCCATCTGTATACTGTAACCTAAATCCTGCAATGATTCCTGAACTGGGAGTGGCGGGGTTATGTGCAGCCCCAGGAGGCTATATCTCTGATCGTGTGTTTGTTGTGTCAAGATCACAGAGAGTTCTCACCTAGCCCTGGGTGGACAGGGGGTGGGGGGGCCCATGTGCCTCCTCTCTGGAAGGAACAACTGGTTTCACCAGGTCTTGTAACCCAGGAAGGTCAGAGGGTCACCCTGAACTCAGCCAGTGACACCTGAGAGGGGCCAATAGGGGCATTCATTCATGTGTGGGGTGTCAGCTTCCCTGGCTGGGGTTGTAACTGCTAGACTAGTGTTCAGGTTGACAGCAGCTGAGCCATTCTTCAGCCAGGAGAGACTACTGGTGCTCAGGGACAGGATCTTGAAGGCAGCAGGGCCTTCAGTATCTTTAGGCAGGCCCACACAGAATCCCCTGTGAAGCAGTAATTCTAGCCTCTTTCGATAATTCCTCAGCTCTTCTGAGCTGTCTTCACAGTAGGAAAACATATCTTTGCACCTCTGCTATGGCTGAGCAGTAGAAACCCATTTTAATCCAAGACAAATGAAAAGTCTTAGACACAAACCTGGTTTGACCTTGGCTTCCAAGGAGTGCCACAGGCTCCTGGGAACATGACTGAGTGTCACTATTCTAGTTCTCAGAGGCAGGGATGATGCATCTTTAGGAGTGTGGGCGATGGAGGGCCTGCTGGGGTTGTTTAACTTTTTAAGAAATTACCTCTTGCAATTACTGGTTTGATGCTTTCCAACCCTGCTCAAATAGTTTCTCGTGATTGCAACCCCTCACCCTTCAAGTGGTATGTACAGGTTGGGCTTTGTTTTCTTCCATTTTTTACATGTGTATATGTGGTGTACATATACATATGGACGTATAGCTCCACGATGTCCAAAGTGGGCGTCTAGAATCATCCTTCACTATCTTTCACCTATTCGCTGAGGCAAGGTTTAAGGCTCTATAAATCAAACCCAGAGCTTGCTCTTAAGGCTAGTGCCATCAGCTAGCTCTCTCTGCTGGATGCACTGCCCCTGCCTTCTGAGGCTAGAATTACAGATGCAGGCCACACCCACCTGGCATTTATATGAGTTCTAGGGATTTGAACTCCGATCCTCACACTTGCACGGCAAGCACTTTTAACTATAGAGCTTTGTCACCGGCTCTTTAGTGAATACAGTTCTGGTTTTCATGGTGAACCCCCGAGGCGAGGCATCAAAGTTGCCAGAGAGCAAGCCATGGACACCTCAAGAAGCACTGTCACACAGTCACCTGCGGCACCAGTTCCACTTAGTGGATTGAGAATCATGCACAAGACTCATTTTATCTTCATTAGGAACGAGTGTGACTTTTATACAAGGGTACACTGGATCTCTTAGGTGTTACAAATAGCAAATCATGCAGTATATCTACCCATGTGTCCCAGGACAGCTGTAAGCGCCTCAGACAAAAGAGATTTGTTTTCTAACTCAATCACATAGTTCTCAAACATGAACTTCATAGATGGCAATGCTATATTCCAATATGAAATGCACTTGGGAGGATGTGTGGAAGTTTTAAAAACATGTCATCATTGCATATGAAGAACCCAAGGGTCCAGAGGGCTGTCCTGTAACCTGTGGGATGTCTTGGGACAGCTGTATTTAGCTATGACTCTCAGTGGAAATCCCCCACCACAGTGCACTCCTGCACCCTGGGGTGCGCATATATACATATGATTATCTTGGTTTGGGTCCTTAGGCTGGCCGGTCAGATTGCCTGTCCCTTCCTAGTGCTGGGATTTTGTGCTGGTTCTGGGGCTCAAGCTCAGGTTCCATGCAGGCATTTTATTGACTCCCAACCCTGATTAAGCTCTCTTACTTCCCCCAGCCTTTCTGTTTGAGAGACAGAGGTAAAGTTTACTTTGTAGTCAGTGAGCCACAGTGTTCTGAACATGTAGCAGTGGGGCAGAGGGGACAGGAATGGAAGGAACAGGAATCCTTTGATTCTGTGCCCAGGTTAGTGGCTCTGAAACCTTTGGCATCCTGACTCCTGTCTCTGTTCTTCCTGCAGAAGTGCATTCGATTTAACCCAGACGCCACCGTGTGGGTGGCCAAGCAGCGGATACTGTGCACGCTGAACCAAGGTCTGAAGGATGTACTCAACTATGGGCTGTTTCAGCCGGCCAGCAATGGGCGTGACGGCAAGTTCCTGGATGAGGAGCGGCTCCTGCGGGAATACCCACAGCCTATGGGCCAGGGTGTGCCTTCCTTGGAGGTAACTAGCCTTGTGTGACTGTGGGAGGGCTGGTGCTGGGCAGCCTGGGCGCAACCGAGGGCAGCATTTTAGCCAGGCTCCTGTTGGTTTTCCATTAGAAAATTACCACCCCCCTACAATTAAAGTCTGGATCTTCCCTGTTAGGCATGTGTGTGACAGGTACCCCTATGGTCTTTCTTGGTGGCTTTGGGAATGTGGATCAATGGCATGATTAGCTAAAGACAAAGTGAGAGCTGAGTTTACGGTGGCATCTGGATGTGAGCTGGGGCAGGATGCAGGGCATGGGCATCCTCCAACTCCATTCGGAAGCTTCAGGCTGAGCTTAGAAGACACATACTCCCCAGGCAGTCCCTGAAATTCAGTTCTTCAGGACTGACTTGTTTTGACACTTAAAATCAACAGAGTTCCCATCTGAGTCATGGGCATACCTTGCCTCCCGTGGACGTATCATCTTGTGTGGGGCAGAGAAAAAACAGAACACAGTTGCCTCCTTCGGATAGTCAAGGGTTGATGATGGCGCTAGAGAGTTAAGTGGTTAAGAACATCTGCTGTTCTTCCAAAGGACCCAAGTTCCGATTCTAGGATCTAAACACACACGTGTTCACATGCACACACACATATGCATGCACATACATACACACACATACACACATACACATATATGTAGACACACACAGAGATTGCTTTGTGGTTTAGAGCACTCATTGCTGTTGTAGAAAAGCTGAGTTCAGTTCCTAGCACCCACATGGTAACTCACAACCATCTGTAACTCCAGTTCCAGGGGGTCTAATGCACTCTTCTGTCCTCCATAGTTACCAGTCACATACATGGTACACCAATATACATGTAGGGAAAACACCTGTAGACACAAAATTATATATATATATATATATATATATATATAGAGAGAGAGAGAGAGAGAGAGAGAGAGAGAGAGAGGGAGAGAGAGAGACAGAATTTCTCTGTGGAGCCTTGACTGTCCCAAAATTTACTCTGTAGATCAGGCTGGCCTCAAACTTACAGAGATCCTTCTGCCTTTGCCTTC
This sequence comes from Micromys minutus, assembly GCF_963924665.1. Classification (NCBI taxonomy): domain Eukaryota; kingdom Metazoa; phylum Chordata; class Mammalia; order Rodentia; family Muridae; genus Micromys; species Micromys minutus. The sequence goes on along the minus strand of NC_137971.1, from coordinate 55,632,060 downwards.
CAAGTGCTGGGGTTAAAGGCATGTACCACCACTACCCAGTGTAAAATAATGTTTTTTAAAAATTAACTTTTATATATGTTGAACCTGCATGTTTGTGTATGCATCAAATATGTGAAGCACCCACAGAAGCCAGATGACATCATCAGATCCCCTGCAACTGGAATTACAGATGGTTGTGAGCCACCACATGGGGGTGCTAGGAACAGAACCCAGGTCATCTGACAGAACAGCCAGTGCTCCTAACTATAGAGCCATCTTGCCAGCTTCCTAACTTAAAAAAAGTCTAAAAAAGAGAGAATGATACAAGGTCAGATTTCAGTTGGGGAGCTAGCTTATGCCTCCACCTGGAATGTTCCCTTGTCTCCATGTTCCTGCCCTGAGTGTGACAGTCTCAGGAGAATATCAGGAAGGAGGCATAAACTGACTTAGTTCGGGATGGTCATTCCACTCTGGAGCCTTCGGGTGTTGTTCTTATGAGACAAATAAGGAAACTGAGGCTGAGGCGGGAAAGTGACAGTTCAGAGTCAATCAGCAAATAGAAGACCTCATGTTTCCTCTCAAAATCTCAGTCATATAGCTCTTTAACAGTCAGCTACACAAAGGTCTGAGTGTCCTGGGAGGAGGAGGGTGCGTGGTAAAGCTGACCACTGGGACACCGCTTGCCTAGTAGTGTTGCCACCAACTCCAAGTCCACTTCTCCACTCTGCAACGAACTTCCAATCCCATAGGCAGCAGTGTTCGAGGGGCCAACAGGAGCCTCTGAGCCATGGGCAGGGGGTACATGGGATTGCTCCTGCAGCTCTGACAGGCAGGTGACATCCACAGTGTTCTCCAGACAAGCTCAGGGCAGGTGGATTCCTACAGACCGTGAGCCAGCAGGATGAGAGCATGAACTCTGGTGTGTCAGGCCATCTTACTCTGTACTGACGACTGGCTTCCACACTTGAGAGCCTTCCCCATGTCCTGGTGACTGTCAGATGGTGGGACTCTTAACGGGGTGGCTCTGCAGTACAGACACCAGTGTCTAGGTTAAGAGTGCAGTTCCTTAGCCTTGGCCAGATTGCTTTTCGCTTGAGCATCTTAATCTAGCATTTAGTCATCTGTAACCTTTTTGTTGTTTCCATGGCAGTTTCGCTACAAGAAGCGTGTGTACAAGCAGTCCAACCTGGATGAGAAGCAGCTGGCCAGGCTCCACACAAAGGTATGGGGTGTGTCGGGGATAATACTTCCTCCACCCCATCAGGTCACCTCTAATCCTCTTGGGTTGTCTCTGGAAGGCTCGTTCCCCTGGGAGTACCCCCTGTGTATCCTGTGGGATGAGGCCTCACTGTGTGCATTGCTGGAGACCTAGCCAGATAGTAGGCAGCGAGGTGGGCCAGGGAGGCTGGTGGAGGTTGAACAGGGGGTTGCCGGAGGGAGGTTAAAAGGCAGCGGGAGTGGTATCTTGGGATTTGGATATTTGGTGAGGGAGAAGGATGTCTGCTGAGCACCATCTCTGGTTGCTGTTGCCGCCAAATCAGAGCAAAACCTATAAAGGTAGAAAGTTCTGGTACAATGAGAAGAGAGTTCTGTTGCTAGCTAGAGGGCTTTGTGCCCTTTGAAGGCATGGCGAGTCCCTGTGTCACACACCCGACATGCCAGTGAGGCCCTGGGAGCCAGGAACATGCCTGGAGCAGGAGGCAGAAATCCCGAGGCATGTGGGTGGACACTGCCCCTCCTTAGACACCCTGAGGTGCCTGGTGCTGGCCGGCTGGGCTCTCCTGTTGTGGGGAGTGCACCCGGGGCTTTCACAACCCACAGGTCCTTGTTTCTCAGACGGAGCAGGGTTGTCACTGTGGGTTTTGTTCTTGCCTTCAGTTAATTTTTTTTTTAATTGTTAGTTCTTTGACAGTTTCATACTGTATGGTGCATATGGTACAAATGCATTTTGATAGATCTATAATTCTCTCTTACCTCCCTCTCATCTCTGTCAGCCCCCATACTTCCTAGCACTCTCGTTCCACCAGGGCTATCTGTAGGACCATTGAGTTGAGTCTATCCACAGGAGCCGGGTGGGCTCACCAGTGAATTCACAACTGAAGCCAATGACTTCTCAGTTTTCTCGAATGTATCAGCAAAGAGTTCAGCCCTGAGGGTTAGCTAGAGCCCCTTGTCCATCCACATCTGAGTGCTGGTAGACCCTTTCTTGTGCAGACCCAGTGTAGGCATCCACAGCTGCTGAGTTCAAGACTGCAATGTCGTGTCTTTCCAGGAGATGGCACTGTGCAGCCCTTCTCCCTATCTTCCAGCTCTTGCTGTCTTTCCTCCCTTTCTTCCCCGATGTTCTCCGAGCCTTAGAGGGAATAGTATCAGTGTGTCATCTCAGGCTGAGCAGTCACAAGTTGCTCATTCTCAGCGCCTGTGCAACCATGAGGCTCTGCAGACACCAGGAAGAGAGGTTTCTCTAATTAAGGCCAAGAGTCACATTGTTTAGGGAGTAAACAGATATTTAGTAAGCAATTTGGCACCATGTCAATTTAGTGTTTCCCCCCAAGGGCCTGTGACTTTCCCTGCCATGTGGTTTGTTTTTTGTTGTTGTTGTTGTTGTTGTTGTTGTTTTGGTTTTTTTTTAAATCAGTTTATAGCCCTGGGCTTGGTTCCCCCACCCCTGCTGTGGAGTGGGCCTCAAAGGCAATCAGGGAGTGGTTGGTTACTCCCAAGACTATTCTGCTGTTGCCTAGCAGGTTGGTATCATGGATTGTAGGATTTACACCTGGGGAAGACCGTTGGTGCCTTATCTCCCCCAAGATAGAGCTATTTTATAACTTCAAGGAATTATGAAACCTAGCCGCCCATGAGGAAGTGCCCAGCTCAGCCCATTTTGATTTCTCTATATCCCTTCCTGTGTCCTGTCTTCAGCTCTAGGTCTCATTATCTACTTCTTATGAACAACCCAGACAAATGGCAACAGGGGCCTCTATGGCCTCTCTGACTAACATTGTTTTAAGTTTTGTGCCTAAGTTATCCAGAGGTGTCTGGCAGCTGTCCTTGGTCCCCTGCCCTTTGGTATACTGCCACTGTCCTTGACACTGTGACACCTCAGCCATGTCCTGGCCAAGTATGGTTCAGGCTCTTCTTATTTTTATGATTTTTTTGTTATTTAATGTGTAGGTTTAAATACTTGTGGCTTTAAAGAAAGGTGTCCGTGAGTAAATGCCCACAGTTTAAATGACACCCCCATTTTGGACATTTGTTTTAACCCCAGACTGCAAGATGTTTGGGTGGGAATCCAGCCAATGACAGGTGTCTGGATGGCCCAGGAACATCATGAGGTGAAAACTCACAGTGTTTCCATCCTGTGCTGTGGAAACTATGGGTCAGAATGACAGTGAGGCCCTAGAGAGAGATTCTGGGCTCTTCCTGATCCAGCAGCTGAGCAATCTGCTGAGGACAGATGTAACTTCTCTAATAGAAGAGTCAGGCAGGCTTGGGAGACTCAGGTCCTGTGGCTGACCTTTGTGACCTTCATCCTGGATTAGGTGTCCCTGAGGGCAGGTGTTACTGTTTTGATCTGGGGCTCATGGGGTGGGGCTCAGCAGCCACCTCTTTACAGAAGAGACTCTCAGCCTCAGTCTTCCTTCTGAGAATGGAGTGGGAAGTCTGAGTGAGTCCCAGAGACTGTCAATTGTCACCCTGCCCCAGGGATCTGCTCTTTCTCCACACGAGAGCATCTTGCTCCCAATATGGTGGAACTCACTTCTGCAGCTATCATAACTTCTGGAATTCCCACAGCTTCAGGGCCCTCAACTTTCTGACAACTCAGATACAATTTTGATTTTGGGGTACCCGGGTTATTTTCAGTGGTGATAGAATAAGCACTCTGGGACCTCTTTGGATGGTTATGAACCCCACTCATCAGGGTTCCACCTCAATGACTCAGAGGCCCCTAGTGTCATTATATAGGAATTACAGTTCGTTGTGAGAATTCTGCAGGGACAGACATTGAGATGTTGGTACAAAGATGCCAAACAGCAGGGTTCTGAGACATTCATGCAGGACAGGCCCATGGTGTTGGCTATGTGTTGATCTCATGCTTGGCCTCATGTGAGCCGGGGTGGTAGTTGGGTGGGGGTTACGGTAAGCAGTGCCCTGTGCAAAGGAGGCCAGTGCCTCCTAGTTGGCAATCTTCTCTTAGTCTATAAAGATCCACAGTCTATAAAGATCCTCCTTCCCTTCTTCCTTTCCCATCTATCTTCTTCCTTCTTCCCTTCCTCCCTTCCTTCCTTCCTTCCATCCCTCTTTTTTTCTTCCTTCCTTCCTCCCCCCCTTCTTTCTTTTTCCAGCATGAGATCATGTAGCCCAACTAGCTTTGAAATCATTATGTAGCTAAGGGTGACTTTGAACCTCTGATCCTCCTGGCTCCACCAGGAGCTTGGAGTAAAGGTATGCACCTGCATATCCAGTTTATGCAGGACTGGGCTCAAGCCCAGAGCCTCATTCATGCCAGGCAAGTTCTCTGCCCACTGAGCCTCGCCTCACCCCTATAAATACATTTTTCGCAAAGACGTTTCTGTCTTGTTTCTTCTCCAGGCCAATCTGAAGAAGTTTATGGACCACACCCAGCATCGCTCAGTGGAGAAGCTGGTCAAACTCCTGGACAGAGGCCTCGATCCCAATTTCCATGACCTGGAGACTGGAGGTGGGTGTTTCATGAGGGAGGCCTTTTCTGTACCCTAGGGAGTAAAGCATTCGTCCATTCCTTGGTTCTGGTTCCTCTGCATCAGTCATCTATTATGCTTTATTGGGTTTTACCTGAGCTTTGCAGTGGTTCCTTGTCTTACATAAGGTTTCTACTGCTGTGATAAAACACCATGAGCAAAGTCATTTGGGAGGAAAGGGATTATTCAGCTTACGTTTCCACATCATGGTACATCATCAAAGGAAGTCAGGACAGGAACTTTAACAGAGTGGGAACCTGGAGGCAGAAGCTGGTGCAGAGGCCACAGTTACTGGCTTGCTCCCTATGGCTTGCTCAGCCTGCTTTCTTATAGAACCCAGGACCTCCAGCCCAGGGAAGTCACCATCCACAATTGGCTGGGCCCTCTCTCATCAACCACTAAGTAAGAAAATGCCCATGGATAGAGCGCATGAAACATCTTCTCAGTTGAGGATCCTTCCTTTCAGATAACTCTAGTTTGTGTCAGGTTGATGTAAAATTAGCTGCTACGCTCCTCGGGCATGTAACTTCTGATCTGAGAGCCTGTGCTTTTCTCCTTGCTGTGTGAGCCTCTGGTTCAGTGCATGCACACAGTAGACTTGCATAGGTATTAGGAAAGAAGAAAGTGAATGAGTATCCTACATGTATAGGGCTATTGCCTACTGACTGGAGGTCTTCTGCAGAGCCTCTAGGGTTCATGTGCTAACCAGTTATCAGGGCAGCATGCTTAGGTTTTTCCCCCTCTGCCTGGATGCAGGCTTCCTCACAGACAGGCATCTGCACGCACATGTCTTATACTCTCTGCTGAGTGTTGAACTCCTTAGGCTTGAAATATCCTTGGGAGAAAGCTGCACAGGTTGGGAAGAGGGCTCTTGCCTCTGCACTACTAACAACTAGTCTGACTATTCTTTGCTGTGGGGAGTGCTGCTGAGCCCCCACAAGATCCCAGTCGCTTCCCCAGTTAGGACAATTTAGAGTGCCTTCCTGTGTTGCTAGTATCTCCTGCTTTACTGGGTGGAGCTCAGCCTAAGCCCAGGTGAACACTGGCCAAGGGATGATATAGCCAAGGGTGGCAGGCAGAGACCCAGGGACTCTTCACAGCACTTTGGATCTGTTTTGCCTGTTGTATGATCTCAGGACAGGAGAGATTTGACCTTAGCAGTGGGATCCTTTTTCCTGCCTTCTTTCCTTCTCTCCCTCCCTCTCCTCCCAGGATACCCCAGGTTCACTGCTGGTTCCCCCATGGCTTCTTGTCACACCTCGAAATTACTATGTGCACAAGATATGGAGGTGTCTTATAAAGTGTGGATTTTGTTTGTCATTTGGCTGACCCCTCAAGCTGAGGTGAACCCCACTGGGTACTGATCTAGCTAGCATGACCTAGTCTGAGCCCTGATGTGGACTGGATTGCCTCTTTGCTTCTGTGTTTCTTTAGGTTTATCTGTAAGCAGCGTGAGAACCAGGAGAGGGCTGGTTTCTGAGGATGGTGGTGACATCCAACATATGAGGAGAGATTAGGAGTCCTGGTAAGGGGTTGTGAGAGGAGGTCCTGACCAGAATAAGCAGGCCCCAGTTGACACTGGCTGTCTTGAAGCAGAGGTGTGCATATGGTAGCCTCCCTTAGCCCCATCTGGAGCTAGAACAGAGGTAGTAATTATGGGCAAGGAGCTGGTGCTTAGAGAAAATACAAGAGATAATGCCCTCTCAGCACTGGGTATGAGGGACCTGGAGCTCAGAGCATGGAGCCCACAAGTGATGATTATTCTGTGCTCTCTGAGATGCAACCAGCCTTGTACCTGTTGGGCTCATCTTCAGTAAAACCCCAGATCCATCTAACCATGTGTCTTAGTTAGGGTTTTACTGCTGTGAACAGACACCATAGCCAAGGCAACTCTTATAAGGACGGCATTTAATTGGTGCTGGTTTACAGATTCAGAGATTAAGTTCATTATCATCGAGGCAGGAACATGGCAGCATCCAGGCAGGTATGATAAAGGAGGAGCTGAGAATTCTACATCCTCATCTGAAAGTTGCTAGCAGAATACTGGCTTCCAGGCAGCTAGGATGAGGGTCTTAAAGCCCATACCCACAATGCCATGCCTACTCCAAAAAGGCCACACCTACCCAAACAGGGCCATTCCCTGGGCTAAGCATGCACAAACCATCATACAAGAGATTGACAAAGAAAACCAAAAAAGCATGTCTGTCATCTCTTCTGTTATTGCACTCTAAGAGGCAGACTGTTGCATCTACTCACTTCTTAATAGAATCTATTGGTCTTGGAATAATCCAGAGATGACTTAAAGTCAGACATGATGACAGAAGCAGGTGCATCTTTGTGAGTTTGAGGGTAGCCTGGACTACAAAGCAAGTTCTAGGATAGCTAAGTCTATATAGTAAAACCCTGTCTGGAGAGAGGGGGCTGGGGAGGGAGGGAGGGAAGGAGATGGGGAGGGGGAGGGGAGGGAGAGGGAGAATTCCAGGGCTCCTGGACCTTGCCTTTCATAGACACTGAGAGGCAATTGTGTAAACTGTGGCTGTTAGCTGATTTTAAAAAACGAGCAAACGTGGAGAGAAGCAATCCTGTGCCACACTGCTGGACAAGGGTGACTGTTCTGGAGTCACCACAGAGGCAGGACTAGCCAGATGTGGCTGCAGAGCACAGCAGACATATGGGGTTGGAGAGGGGATGGGTACCATTTTAGAAACCCTTACCAGTGGGCTTGGGTTTTGTGTGGGGGCTTGACAGAAATCCTTATTTGTAGTTTTGCTGTTGTTTGTGTTAGGGGTGTGTGTGTGTGTGTGTGTGTGTGTGTGTGTGTGTGTGGTGCAGGTGCAGGTGTGTGTGGAAGGCAGAGAGCAACCTTGTGTTTCTCTGGAGCTGTCTGTGTCCCCTTTCTTTGAGACAGGGTCTCTCGCTGTCTCACTGGTCTGCTGCTCCCAAGCAGGGCTAGGCTAGCTGGCTGGTGACCCCAGGCTTTCACCTGTCTCTGTCCCCTGTACCAGGGTTATACGTGGATGCACTCATGCCTGGCTTTTTACATAGATTCAGGGGATCTGAACTCAGTTCCTTGTGTGTGCACAGCAAACACTTTAGCAACAAAGCCATCTAACTCCCCAGCCCCACGCTTGTTTTCCAGACGGATACTTGTCTCCTCTAGCTCTAACAAACTTCTGTTATTCCTTCCACATTTCAGAAGCTCCAAGCTGTGTTTGAGTGACTTTCTGAGTCATTCTCTGAACAACAGACCCGCTGCACACCAAACGCCTTTGCTCCCTATGGGGAGTCAAATCCAGTTTCCTCCTGAAGGCCAAGGCCTCAGCCTCAGCTCTGCAGCTCAGAGTGAGCTGCACTGGCACTGGGGGAGCCATAATGGAGACAGCAGTCATTCTGGGTTGATTGACATGCAAGGGACATGAGAATCCTGGTGGGGTGACCTGCCACTTAAAACCACATCAACAAGAATAGATGTCTGTAGCTGTTGGAAGTGTCAATTTCATTAAATAACATGGAGAGAAAACTGAGTGTAAGGGTCCTTGGGTCCCTCTCTGCCATGGTGGGATTTCTGGGATGTCAGATTATAACAGCTCCAAGCCCTGGAAAGGCTGTCAAACTGACAGCCCTGGGGATCCTAGTCTGTCACTTTCACACCACCTCGAGCCACCTTGTTCATCTGGACTCACTCCTAAGACCTGGTCTCCACTGGTCCTAGTCTGCTTTCTGCTACTGTGATAAACTTAGTGACCAAAGGCAGCCTGGGGAGGAAACGGTTTCTTGCAGCCTACAGTTGAGGTCTGTTGTGAAGGGAAGTCAGGACAGGAATGCGAGGCAGGAACCTTGGAGTAGGAACTAAAGCAGAAGCCATGAAGGAGTGCCGTTTACCATCTGGCTCCCTGTGGGTTGGTCAATCTGCCTTATAGGATCCAGGCCAAGGGTGGCATCTCTCACCGTGGGACCCTCCCGCATCTAGAATTAACCAAGAAAATGTGCCACAGGCTTGCCCACAAGCCAGTCTGATGGAAGCATTTTCTCAGTTGAGGGTCCCTCTTCCTAGCCTACACTAGCTTATGTCAAATTGATAAAAATCCCATGCAGCACACCAAGTGAAAGGTTCCAGGCAGTGATGCTGTCAGTGGGGGTGGGGGTGGGGATGGCTTCTAGCTAAGTTCTTTATCATCCTTGAGAGGCACTGTTTCCACCCACATACGACTGTGGTGGACTCCTGGGGAGCCCCGTTCAGCTCCCACACGGCCCAATTAGAAGCTTTTGTGGACATTCGGCTTCCCCTTACTCGGAGCTCTGTGACTTGGGGAGTGGAGGGGCCTGTCTGATGACTTATGGTCCGTGTCTGTCACACAATGAATCACAGAACATGATCAATACCCCAGGAACTGCCTTGTCTGGAGGGAGCAGAGTTCTGAGACCTCATAAACATGAGTCTGCAGACGAGAGATGCACAAATGAAAGCAGCCTGCTGCCAGTTCATAAATACTCCCCCGCCCAGTGAGCCGGGTGCATCTGGTTGGTCCTTGGAGTTCTAATAAAGAGGAGTATTGTTAGGCAAGAACTCAGATGCAGTACCTAGTTATTGCAGCCCTTCTTTATGCGCTGCTCCCACAGAAGCATGAGAAGCTCGTAGGTAGAAGATAAGGTTCATCAAATATGGAAGGTGGACCATGAAAGGCAGCCTGGGAAGGAACTGAGTCTGGGATTGGGTCTAGGGTCCATAAAGAACCAGCTTTAGGGTCACAGAAAAGTCCCACCAGGCAGCTGGCGTGTAGCTCAGAGCATACAGAGCCTATATGTCTGAGGTCTTGGGTTCCAGCCCAACTACTGCCCCAACAACAAACAGCTGAGCTAGTTGTGGTGGCATACACCTGCCATTCCTACACTCAGGGTGGGAGGCAAGAAGATCCAGAGTTCAAGGCCATCCTCAGCTACATAGCAAGTTGGAAACTAGCCTAAGATACCTGAGACCATGTCTCAGAAATAATCAGTTAATTAACTCCAGCCCTGAGTGTGGACAATTCCCACATGTATCTATGCCAGCCTCTCTGTCACTAACAGTCAAAACTGCTGTGCTGTGTTTGTCACAACTGAGGCTCAGAGTTTACACTACAGCTACTCTTGGGGGGGGTCACAGATCTGTGGGATTTGTCAAGCGTCATCTGGGACCCCATCATTCTCTATACGCTGCACGTGCTTGGCCATCTTTCCCCAGCCACGGCGTGTGTGCCTGTGTCTCCTTCTTTCCTACAACGTCAGTGTGGGGCTGGGCAGGATGGTGCAGTCACATGGCTTCATTCAGCTGTGTCTGTTTGTGTCTCTTTAACATATTTACTTGTGTGTTGGGGGAGTGTATATACCATGCACATATGTACCGAGCACATATGTGGAGGTCAGAGGAACTCTGTGGAGTCATTTCTTGCCTTTCACTTTTATGTGGGCTCTGGGATTGAACTCAGATTACCAAGTTTTCTCTGCAATCACTTTCCCTACTGAGCCATGTCAGTAAGCCTAGATGAATTCCTTGTAGTTCTAAATAACACCCTTCTTAGTCAGTAGGTTTCTTTTTAATTTATTGACTTAGAATACAAAAATGATCCCATGAGATCTTTCACAGTTATAAACATAGGCTTCCCTCTCCTCTTTTTATTTTATTCTTCTGTATTTTTTTTTAAGACAAAGTCTCACTCAGATAGTTCAGGCTGACTTTAGACTCAAAGCAATCCTCCTGCCTCAGCTTCTCGGAGTGCTGAGAAATAGGTGTGTGCTTACCATACCCAGCTTAGGCATTATTTTTAACTTTCTTGTGGAAACTCCTAGAGCACTGGCTGGGTAGAATGTTTGATTTAAAAAGAAAATTACAATGATCTTATTCAGATGTATGGCTGTTTTGCCTGTATGGGTAAAAGAGAGCATCAGATCTGGAACAGGACTTACAGACAGTTGTGAGCCTTCATGTGTCTCTTAGGGTTTCTACTGCTGTGAAAAAATGCTATGACCAAAAAGCAAGTTCAGGAGAAAAGGTTTCCACATCACTGAGCATCACCGAAGGAAGTCAGGACAAGAGGTCAAGCAGGGCAGGAACCTGGAGGCAGGAGCTGATGCAGAGGCCATGGAAGAATGTGCTCCTTACTGACTTGTTCCCCCTGGCTTGCTTCATAATAGAAGCCTGGACCACCAGCTCAGGGATGATACCACCCATAGTGGGCTGGGCCCTTTCCATCCATTAATAATTAAGAAAATGCCCTACAGGCTTTTCTACAGCCTGATCTTATGGAGGCATTTTCTTAATTGAGGCTTCCTCCTCTTATATGACTAACTTGTATCAAGTTGACATAAAACTGTCATTGCTGGTAATTGAACCCAGGTTCTCTAGAAGGACAGTCTCTTAACTGAGTCACTCACCTCTCTAGCCCCATTGTGCTTTGTTTTGTAAGATGATGCTGAGCTTCAAGACGCCCTAGGTGGCTGCACCCTGCCTCATTTGTGCCAGTGATGAGGAGCAGGGCCCTCTGCCCTCAAGGGCTAAGGGCTCAGTGTTTTGTGTTTGGCCATTCTGACCCTGCAGCCTGACCCCTGCAGAGTCCCCTTGAGGTATGAGTGCGTCTCCTAGGGACCTGGGGCACAGCACACTGGTGTTCCACGCGTAACTCGACATCTGCCAGTTTTTTGTTGAAAATTTTGTTCAGATGACTCGCCCACTCGGGGAGGGGGGTTGTTGAGTTTACAAGTTCTCTGTGTATATTGAATATCGGCATCTCATAATTTGTGTTTGTTGTTGGAAATATTTTCTCTAAGCCCATGAGTAACAGAGCGACTTTGTATTAAGTTGCTCACCCTATGTAAGAGCCTTGAGGTTTTAGTTTTTTTAACTTTAATTATTTTATCCATGTGTATATGTGTTAGTATGTGTGTGTGTGTGCATGCCTGTGTGCGTGTCTGTGTGTGCCCATAGAGGACAGTAGAGGGCATCAGATCCCCTAGAGCTGGAGTTACAGGCAGTTGTGGGCTATTTGATTCGGGCTGGGAACCAAATTCAAAACTTCTGCAAGAGCAGCCTGTGCACTTCATTGCAGAGTGATCTCTCCCGCCCACAGGTTTTTGTTTTGTTGTTGTTCATCTTGTATAAACCTTTCTTAGAAAAGCTTTGGCTTAGGGAGTTTCTGCAGCCCGCTCGCCCACTGCTACCCTTTGACGTGAGTGTGGCATATTTTGCCTCCGTTGACCCTCATATCCATCCACTTGCGAGTGTTACAAAGCCCATGCACTATTCTGATTTTCTCACTTTCCCTGAATGTTTTCTTGCCGTCAGAGGATTTCAGGGGGCCTGCGTCATCTTCACTAGCCATGTCTCTATAGGCTGCAGGGTTTTGATGGTCACTTGGGCTTGAGGACCTTGGCAGCTTTGAGAACTGGTCGGGTAATTATTCAGATGCACCTCCGTCTACATTTGTCCAGTATTTTTTTCTTGACTGGACCTAGACCCTGCAAACACGAGGAAGTGTGGGGCTGGGAGGAAGACCACAGAACTGAAGGAGACTTCTCACCTTAGGTGGGGGCTCCTGTTGTTGGCCAAACCGACTGCTGTGACGCTGACCTCCCTAGCATGGCCCTGACTGCAGCTTTTCTTCCCTAAGACCCACCTGCTGAGCCTGTCCCATAAAGTGTGTTTTGGAAGGGGCTCAGTTGGCACAGACAACTGATAAGGAGTGGGGGGGGTTATGTCCTGCCTCCTAAAAGGCACAGTGGAAACTATCTGTGAAATTGTCCCCCCTGCTGCCACTTACCCAGTCTCTGTATGGGGTGCGCTTTATGCAGGTGTCTCTGAGGGATGGGCTTTAGGATCCCTCGAGCTCTAGGGACACTCAGGTCACACAGAACCTGTGCACATCTCCAGACAGCCTGCATTATCTCTAGATTGCTTGTAAAACCTGATTGATGGACGCTGTGAAAATCACTCTTGCATTGTGTTATTTCTTGGTTATATTTTATTGTTGTTATTTTCCAGTCTGTGCACTGCATTAACTTTCCCTGGGAAGATGTGAATGAACTTCCGTTCAGTCTGGATAAGGCAGAGCAAAGAAACAACTCCACGCCCATCCCAGACCAATGACTTAATCAGGTTTAGTGACAGGAGCAGTACAGTGAGGGGACACTGGCTGAGGGGGTCACTCACAGGAGCCTTGGTGAAGGGTTACTTATAGGAGTGCTGATGACCCTAAAACAGCTGCATCACTACAAAGCCCCACCCCGACTTGGGTAATGTCCCCAATCTGTATAGATGAGCCCCATTTCATTAACCTTCAGTTTGTATCCTTATAGCACCTTGGATGAGACCACATGTAGCTGTGCAGAATTTCATACAAAAAAAGGCCAGCTGGGAGGAGCTGGATCTCAGGTCTGGGCCTGTTAAGCTTCCCCTCCCCTTGTGCTATGAGAGAGCGTCCAGTGGCCTGACCTTGGGGGGGGGGGTTGTCTGTTGTGGGCATCAGCTGCTCTGGTGAAGATGTGGACAGCTGGTATTAGGGAGGAAAGTGTTTCCTGGTGCTGGGGTAGGTTCAGCTCACAAGTAAGTGGCTGGCTGACGCTGTGGCCTCTGAACTCAAACTGGAAAGCAGTCCCCCATGGCGTATTTGTTCTGTGTCTTGCTTTTCACACTTGGGGTGGTTCAGGCTAGCCTGTGTGCCCCATCTCCAGTCCCCATGTCTGATACACTCATTATTCCTTCCTGTGTTATAGTTTCCATCCTGGGGCCCCTCAGCCTCCTAAATCAGTGTTTCAAGAACCCTGCTAGAGGTCGCCCAGCCCTTCAAAGAAATACTGGTTTTCACTGCCATAGTTGTTGCCTGACATGGGAGGGACCGCCCCTGCATATGCTTGATTTGTCAGACTCCTTGTCTTGTACATGGAACACACACACACACACACACACACACACACACACACAGGCACCCTCTAGCTGCTGCTCTGAGTCCCTTATTTCTGTCTTCACCTTGCCCTTCCAGGGGTGCTATATTCCTGTAGCCTGGCTGAAGCTCTCAGCTGGCGTGCCAGGGACCTGCCTCTTTCCTGTCCTCCTGGTGCCTCTTGGAATACATCCAGTTATTTCCCAGAAACAACACTCCGAGGATAGATCTAGGGTAATGGTGTGTGTATAACCTTAAGGTTAAGTGACCCAAGTTTGGGTACCAGCCTCTCTGTATTTGCCAAAATCCTAAAGTGGTTTTAAAACTGAGGAGATTTCAACACATGAAAAAGAAAAAAAAAATATTTTAAGACACTGTTGCAAACATCTGTGTGGGGCGAGTTCTCATGGTACCTGAGGCTCACTGTTTTGACTGGACATGGCCAGCAAGGCCTCAGGATCCACTTGTCTCTGCTGGAGTAGCTGACACGCACACTTGTGACCAGCTTTTATGTGGGTACTGGGGATCTGAACGCAGAGTCTTCTACTTGTGCACCAGGTACCCAACCCACTGAGCTTCCTCTCCTGCCTCCAGATGGAGAGTCTAGACCACCAGTGCTCAACCTGTGGGTCACAACTCTTTCAGGGGTTGAAAGACCCTTTCTGAGGGGTTGCATATCAGATATCCTGCACATATGATCTTTATATTACGATTCATAACAGTAGCAAATTTACAGTTATGAAGCCGCAACAAAATAATTTTATGGTTGAAGATCACCACAACATAAGGAACTGTATTAAAGGGTCACAGCATTAGGAAGACTGAGAGCCACTGCTGTGGAGTGTGGTCACTCTGGGTCAAGGAACTTGTAGGTTGTCCTGGTGCTCTATGGTCACCTGAATAAGGCACCTAGAGGACTCCAGTTCTTATCTCTGTGGGATCCCTGCAGCCTAGTTTCTGACAGCCACAAAGAGTCCGCGTGGATTATGAAATGGGGAGAAAGGGTAGCGGCCTTCCCAGCGTCCAATTAGAGTTCTCGACAGTTGCTCCCATGAGGGACATGTCAAGATGGTGCCCAGGCTTCTGTCCTCAGTGAGTGTGCTGGGACTCTCCAGGACTCAGCACCAAGGCCCACACTATAGAAACCCTGCTGCTGCTGTTCTGATTTGCATGTCTGACCTGTTGTGACTCTGTCATTGTCATGAGGTTGTCTGAGTCACCTGACAGTGTGGGAAACTGGAACCATAGGTTCACAGACGGAGCTGCTCAGCTTCACGCACTAATGGGGAGGAGCGCACAGTAGGGCTTGGCAGCACCCTCAGAGTACTTGTTCTAATGCCTTTTTGTTTGGTCCCCTCAGAGACGCCCCTGACCCTGGCTGCCCAGATCAGTGACTCCATGGAGGTCATCAAAACTCTCAGAAATGGGGGTGCACATTTGGACTTCCGCTCCAGGGATGGAATGACTGCCATTCACAAGGCTGCCCGGACGAGGAACCAGGTTGCCCTGAAGGTATGTCCTGAGCCTGCCTTGTGTGGGCAACAGGGTCCTTTATCTGGTCCCCGAGCTGTCCTCACAATGGTTTTCTCTCCAGGGAACCATGAATCCTATCCTAACTGGAGCTCAGAAGGGCAACCAAGCACCACGTACTCCTGCCCGCTCTGTGCTATAGCGGCTTCTAGAACTAACCGCCTTAAGCTACCTTGATCCCTCTAGTTCACAGAAGGGCTCATGTTTCCAATGCGTGAGTTAGTGCTAAATCCTGTCTTTGTCCCGCGGAGGAGGCCTCAGGTCCAGTGGAAGTACTGGCAGCCTTGGTGCCCGCTGCACTGCATCTCTAAGAGACAGATAGCTGTACCCACATCCATCTTCTCCTGAACTTCCATGTGGCATATAGTACACCCATCTTCCCCATGGCCATCTTCCCAACTCCCTTTCCCCATGTCTGTCTTTCCGGGTCCATTTCCTCTATATACCTATCTTCTCCACAGCCATCTTCCCACCCCAACCCCCTTTTCCCATGCCCGTCTTTTCAGGTTTATCTTCTCAGGTCCATCTTCTCCATCTTCCCCACACCCTCCTCCCCACAACCTCCTCCCCACAATCTTCTCCCCACAATCTCCTCCCATGCCTGTCTTTTCCCCACTGCTAGGCAGCATTCAGTCTCTTCCTTTCTTCGTTCCCTATCTTCCTTTCTTCCACATCTTTGCTCCTTGCCCTTGTCTTTCCAGAGAGAAGGTGGTTCCCAATGAGGAAGCCAGGTCTCCTGGCTGCAGCTTAATCCAAGATGGAAGTTTTCCTGCTATCCCTGCCTCACCTTGGCGACACCTTCCTACAGGCTTCCAGAGATTCTACATGTTTCTGACCCTGCCCAGAGGCTCACTACCCCTGACTCACTGCCTTGTGTGTTAGTTCAAATGCTATGGCTCTCCTTACCACATGCTACCCTGGTGGCTCTCTACAGCTATCTTCTGGGATACAGGATTCTAGGTGCCAGCAGGAACCTGTCAAGGAGCCACAGCTGCCAACTGTCTCTCATCTGGGTGCAGGTGCCGTTCCTGATCCCCAAATATCACCTGTCACTTCCATCAGGAGTTAGGACTCTGCAGTTTTGTGTGTGTTGGGGAAACATCAGGTGTCCAGGCATGACTCAGCCTGGCCTGTGGGGAAGCTGTCCACGTGTGTCTTCAATTCATTCTGTGTACGAGACCAGTGACAACTTTAAATTCTTCCCCTAGACCCTCCTGGAGCTTGGCGCCTCCCCAGATTACAAGGACAGCTACGGGCTCACAGCACTGTATCACACGGCCATTGTTGGGGGCGATCCTTACTGCTGCGAGCTCCTTCTCCACGAGCATGCCTCTGTGTGCTGCAAGGATGAAAATGGCTGGCAGGAGATCCACCAGGTATGGCTCTGCTCACCATGCCCGCTGCTGAGATCCCTGCCCTGCCGTGCCAGATCCAGCCCCCAGAACAACTGCGTGCCAAGCCCTGAAACGTGTACAGTAATCATCAGCGTATACATGTGACACATTTCTGGCTATTTCCTACTTTGCAGGAGAAGCTAGGTGCCCATGTGAGGCTGCTGGGTATCTGTAGCAACTGTTACTTAGGGTGGGGATGAGGCTGAAGGTATGTGTCCCTAGCCGTGATCTCCAGGTCCTGACATTCTAGGGACATGGCAAAGAAGGTACCAGGACCCAGAATGCGGCCTGATAATTTTGCACAAGGCATGAGGTTTTCAACCATTACCTTCTAATCCTGAGACTGGGAGACACATTGCCTATCACCTTGTAACCATGAGGCTAGAAGGTGGGTCACCTCTGACCTTGCAACCATAGGGCCAGGGGGTGTGATACCTATGATCCTGGCAAGAAACAAAATCTGCCTGATGGTTCTAGAAGGGCTGCTTCTTATGACCCAGGTGTAGGAAAAAGGGGTCCAAGTTCAGCCTGAACCCTGTACCCAAGCCAAGCAGCTATGGGAGCCATTGCCAGATCTCGACTTTGAGACTGGAACAGCCAGTATTTCTGAGAAGGTGGGGCTGGCTGGGTGGAGCTAAAGCAGTGTGGCTGGGCTCAGAGGGCTAGTGGAAGGAACGTTGAGTCCTCCAAAGCTGGAGATTATAGCCTGGAAGCCAAGGCCTTTGATCTTAGTGGAGAAAGGGTCTGGGTCGCTGGGCAGACAGGCAGGAAGGTCAGGGAAGAGAGCAGAGATAGCCTCTCACTGGTCTTGATATGGCGGTGGTGCATCGTGGTTTCTAGTCTCTCCATCAATCTCTTAATGCCTGTGCCACCTGCCTCTCCTGGAGGGAGGGATCACACGCCCTCCCGCCCTGGTCTGTCACCTATGTACACTGGGTGGGGACTTCCAAGCAGCAAGCATAATTATCATCTCGTCCATGTGGCTGATGTGAGACTGGCTGCCGGTCCTAGGCTTGTTCTGTGAAGGACCTTCTCCCCACGGTGCCTAACTTTAGGTGACAGACTGTGGGACTAGGTGCTGACTCAGAGTTATTCTAGGCACTGCTCTGACAGTACTATAAGATGGAATAAGTGTTTAAGAAACCAGTAAACTTTAGAGAAACAGGTGACTCCACAGGGGGTGAGGCCTGCCCAATCTGCGGAGGATCTTTTGTGGAAGCCAGGGGCACCTAGAGAAACTCAGCTCCATCCCAGATGCCTTCAGGATCCAGCTACAGTGTCAGTCACTCACCAGGCTTCAGGATTCTCTGTAAACTTCACCCTGGATATCTCTCTCTCTCTTTCCCTCCCTCTGTCTCTGTCTCTTTCTCTGTCTCTGTCTCTCTCTCTCTCTCTCTATCTCTCTCTCTCTCTCTTCTCTCTCTCTCTCTCTCTCCCTGCCTCCATATATACATTTCAAAGTACAGTCATCTCTCAGGCCCCTCAGAGGTCCCATTCCAGGACTTTGCAGTGATACCAACATTTGAGATGCTCCAGTCCCTTTATTATATTGTGTGGCATTTACACATGCACCCAGGCCTGTTCAGCCATCTTAAGGTTTACTCTTATGATTTTTTTTTTTTTTTGAGACAGGGTCTCAGTCTGTGTCCTGGAGTATCCAAGAACCACTTCATATGATAAGCTAGCTTTGAACTTTAGAGAATCTGCCTGTCTAGCCTCCCAAGGTTAGGATTACAGGCAGGGTTAGGATATAGTAACCCAGATGTCGGTAGTTCTTTGAGAACAATAGTTCTACCATGTTTAAGGACAAGAAGAAAAAGGTGTCTGTGTGTGTTTAGCACAGATGCAGAATTTCCCCAGGTATTTCTTCTATCCATGGCTGTAGACCACAAGTGACAGATTCACCGTTACGGTGTGCACAGGCAGTGTGCACGTTTGTACCCTAGCTGCTCTGTCTCTTTGGAGAACCCTAACTTTTAAAGCCCTGAGAACTGGGATAGCATCTTGTCTACCTGCTTCCCTCTTTCCTCCCAATCTCTACTGCTTCCCCATCCCTTTCTGGGCCAAGGTGATGGCCAGCCCTCAGGAGTGCTCAGTCCTGGCTCTTGAGCCCTCTGTCAGTGTGGAGCAGGGTTGAGAGCAGCTTCCTGTTTGCTCAGCTGTCTCCCTGAACTGGCCCTTACTCATACATGGTTCGTACTTGTTTGTATCTGCAGAGGCCCCATGGGGCTCCTGGCCTGTCGTTCCCCACTCCCCATCTCCCCAGCACTGGCCGGGGACTTCACTAGCACCTCAGGCACCTGCCCACCTATTGGTCACATAGCCATGAATGTTACCGACTTATCATCAGTGACATCTGCCATCCACTCAGTGTTCTGACACCAGGATGCAGTGGTGGACAGAGACTTTAACACATGAGGGACACTAAACAGGTGACAAACATGTTTAAAAGATTGCAAGCACATGTACACGTACATTATGTGGACATGTAGGAAGTGGATATGTATATTCTGTGTCCCCATGTAATAGTAGTTCCTGGGCTCATACAGTGACATCAGACACTGGTGCCCTGGAGCAGAAGATGAGTGACTGGTTCCTCTGCTCTGCATATTTGCAGCTTTTCCACCTGCGTCTCGCTCCCTCCCTCCCTCCCTCCTTCCCTCCCTCCCTCCTTCCCTTCCTCCCTGCCTGCCTGCCTCACCTCCAGCCTTCTTGCCCCTCCCTTCACCAGGGCAGTCCCTCTTCACAGTCCAGTGACACCACACTTACAGGTCTGGCCCTTTTCATTTGGACCGTGTGACTGGTTTTTACCTTGGACAACCCTTGGCTGTGGGACCCTGGCTGCCTCTGCTTCCTGGGCCCCACAGATACCAAGTTCCATCCTGGGTCTGGATTGAGAACTTTACCACTTCAGTGCCACCTAGACCTGTCGG
This sequence comes from Micromys minutus, assembly GCF_963924665.1. NCBI lineage: Eukaryota > Metazoa > Chordata > Mammalia > Rodentia > Muridae > Micromys > Micromys minutus. The sequence goes on along the minus strand of NC_137971.1, from coordinate 55,612,594 downwards.
TCCCTCAGCCCTTCAGCCCACACACCATGGTTCTCTGGAGACCTTGGAAGACTTAACGCTGTTGACTTTTGGATCCTGAACCTTGCCTTTTCTTGCAGGGTTTGGACTGCCCTCTAGTGGTCAGTTTCAATCTAGCCCTGGAACCTTGCTTTTTGTCTCTCTTAGTTGCGGGTTGCCCCTGCGCAGAGCAGGCAGGAGTAGGAGACACAGCCAACACCTCCTAGATTATTCTTCTAGCCAAATGTACAATTACCCAGCTAAACACCACTCTACTTGCCCCTTTATGTACCCTCAAAGTAACCCCAGCAGAGTTAAGAGGTGAATTAACAGGCCCAGAGAGGGTAAGTAAGTTGGCTAAGGTCACAGAGTGAGCAGTTTGCTGAACTAAATTGACCCCTACCTTGTCTTATCTCATTGTCTTCTCCTTCATCTTACCTGAAAACCTCCCAAGCAGAAACTATTCATAATACAACTGTTTTCAGAAGAAGGGATGGCATGGGGTGGGTGGGTTTTGTAGGAGTCCACTTAGACTAGTTCTGGACCTCTTGGAACAGCCCCAGGGTCCCAGATTTCTGGGCTCAGGATTTAAAGTTGGTTCCTTTGTGGTGGCACCACTGTCTGACATAGCATCCTCCTGTGGTGATGTTTGCTTTCTCCTGCAGCGTGTTGGATCCAGTGCAGACAAGCTTCTCAGGGGGAAGAGAGCCACCTGGCTAAGCGGAGAGGTCATAATGGCTCTCATGGACCCCACTCAGTCCCATACTCTGAGTCCACATCATCAGTGTGGGGTCATCGCCTCATACCTCCCAGGGAGTGATTTTTGCCCAGTGTAGTCAGCCTGGGATAGAAATTCCCTCACACTGCCTAGGTTGCCTGGGCAAGGGCAGTGTCTCCTCAGGAATTTCAGAGCTATTGAAACAGCTGAATGTAAGAGTATCTTTACATTCTACGGTGCTTGTATACTAGAGCTCAGTTCGTGTTCTCACCAACACGTGACCCGTTCCACATACTTGTCATCCTGCCTTGTCCTATACTGTGACCTCGCATGGCTGTCTTCTGTGTGTCTGTGTCTTGGCTGTCTTGTGTGTTTGTTAGTTTCTGTTTAAGGACAGGCTTTCTCTGCATAGCCCTGGCAGTCCCAGAACGCACTCTGTAGACCAGATTGACCAGGTGACTCACACAAACCCACCTGTTTCTGCCTCCCAAGTGCTGGGATTAAAGGTGTGCACCATTACCACCTGGCCTTCTCAAAAATAGATTATTTATTATATTTTGTGTGTATGGATGTTTTGTCTGCGTGTATGTATGTGTGTCACGTGCATGTAGTGCTTGTGGGGGCCGAAAGAGAGTGTTAGTGTTAGGTTGTCACAGACGGCTGTGAGCCACTGTGTGGGTACTGGGAACTGAACCTAGGTCCTCTGGAAGAACAACCAGTGCTCTCAATTGCTGAGACATCTAGTCCCATTGGCTAGTCTACTTTTTCTCACCCCAGTGATCTCATTCTACCTCACCACCTTCCTTTCAGTCCAAAGAGTGGCATTGAATCACCCTGGTTAGGACTCTGCTGGTGCCTAGGAGCTGTTCTTCTGCTGAGTGAGTTTGGAGATATACCACAGGCTTCCAGCAGGTGGCAGTGCAGTGCGCAGAGGGAGGTTCACTGTTTCTTTATTCATACCAAATTTGCTGTTTGGCAAGTGGCAGGCAGGCTACTGGGCACTGCTGGGGTGACCCCGGTACTCTGAGGGCACCTTATTCTAAATAGTCATGCTCATTCCTCCCCAGGGGTGTCTGAGACAGTAGATTAGGGTGACCCCAAGGAAACTGTTTTCCTTTTTTTTGAAAACAGGGAAGTGGGAAGAAAGGATGTCTGAGTCAGTGTTATGTCCTGAATTTGGTTTCCTCCCTGACCTCTATCCTGCTTGGGCCTCACTCCAGAGCACATTCATTTTTTGCCACCTGTCCCAGCAATGTCAGAGGAGACATCCCAAGTCTGCCCTGGACCCCTTTTGTGGGCAAGCCTGCTTTGTCGCCTGGTCCCTCTGCCTCTCCAGGGTTTCCTTCAGACTCTGGGACAGTTGGTTTCTAGATTGCCTTTCTGTCTGTGCTCCTCTACCATGTCCTGAGGACACACAGGTCTACATTTGTCTCCAAGCTGCTGCCACTGTGCTCTTGGCATTGTGTCCTGTCAGGTGGCCTGTGGTGACCACATGACATGACTAGTGGCATCCCTGTGAATACTAACTCTTCCCTGTTGCAGTGAACTAGTGACCCCAAGACTGCAGCTGTGGCATTGATGTTTCTTGTTTGTATTGATTTTTGTCTTTGCCCAGTGGAGATTCTCCTCCATTTTGCCTCTAGCTGGGTATCCATCAGACAGAAAAGATACTTTTGTTTTTCTTTTATTTATAGCAAGGTAGACTCATAGGCTTCTTCTATCTGGCAGATATTATTGGATAACACCTGGTGTTAACATCTGTCTGGATCCGTGGGTGCCCCTTTGGAATAGATCTGAACATTGTTTAGTCGTTTCTCTTATTGCTTGACAAAATGCTGGACAGGATCAGCTTAAGGAAAAAAAAGGTTTATTTGGCTCACACTTTGAGGGTACTCATGGTGTCATGGTGGGGAAGGCACGGTGGCTGTGTGAGGCAGCTGGTCACATTGCAGCCACTGTGACAGAGAGAGATTCACCAGTGCTCAGATCTCTTCCTTTTTTAATTCAAATCACCCCATCCTGTAGGATGGCACCATCCACATAGTGAACCTAATGTAGACTCTCTCACAGGCACGCCCAGAGAGGTGTTTCCATGATGATTGTAAATACCCATAAATCAATCTGAACCCTCACAGGCCTGTTCCCAAAATTCTTTTCCAACACACAGTTAACTCAGGCTGTTGTGTGTTACTTTACCTGGGGACACATATGACAAACATATATTCACTCCTGACTGATAGGAACCAATGACAGACCAAAGTAAGGATAACACTGAAGTCTAACTTAGTGAGCCAGTAAGGGGGTTGTTATAAGACCAGGGATGACTCTAGGCCTACCCAGACACGCCTCATGACAGCTGTAACCCTGGAGCTCCTACACAGCTTGCAAGTAGCTCAACGGGTCAGAGAGTTACTTCTAGGCATCTCTTCTGGTCTAAGAGCATCTTAGCTTTATATGACCTTAGAGAGGCAGAGGCCCATGCATCTGTTCAGTTCAGGGACATCCTGAGAATTATGAATTGTCTACTTCCTGCCTCTTAATGAACCTCCCTTTAGAACCTTCTTTGTCTTAAAGACCTTCACTTCTATTATAGAATGTCTCAACTTAGGAAATTGCCATATAATGCAGGTTATTCCTCTCCTTTTTCTGCCTCAACCATGGAATGACCATTTCTTCAAGGCCTTACCTCTCTAGTGTAGCATGGTGTGGGGGTGTGCTCATTGTTCCTGGGCTGATAACATGTCTTCCTCAGCCAGAATTAGAGATTCATGTATGTGTTCTCTCTCTGTCTGTCTCTGTCTCTCTGTCTCTGTCTCTCTCTCATATCACTGGGACCCCAAGGATGTCATAATCTAATCTATGATGTTTAAATGGCTTACCAAAAATTGATAAGTTACAGCCAGATGTGAAGACTCACACCTGTGATCCCAACATTTAAGAGGCTGTGACTAGAGGGTGGCCTAAGTCAGCCTGGGCTACAGAGCTACAGAGTATGGCCTTGTCTGTCCTATTTACTTTTCTATTGCTCTGACAAAACATCATGACCATGGCAACTTATGAAAGAAAGCATTAATTAGGCTTACAGTTTCAGAGGGTTAGAGTCCAGGATGACAGAGTAAAGGCATGAGAGACAGAGACAGAAAGAGACAGACAAAGAAACAGAGTGAGACAGAGACAGAGACAGAGGGACACAGACAGATACAGGCACTGAGAATTTCATGAGTCTTTTGAAAACTCAAAGCCTGCTTTCAGTGACACACCTCCACCAACAAGACCACACCTCCTAATCCTTCTCAAATGCTTCTACCAACTGGAGGTCAAACATTTAAACATACAGCCTATGGGGAACATTCTTATTCAAATCACCACACTGTCTCAACATAAAATAACAAAAGGACACAGATTAAGAACAGCCTGGTCTACATAATGAGTTCTAGGTTATCAGGTGTTGCATAGTAAGAGTCTAGCACCAATCAAAATAGAATTGTGTTCATGCTAATACTTCATATCGGGGCTGGAGAGATGGTTCAGTAGCTAAGAGCACTGGCTGCTCTTCCAGAGGACCTGGGTTCAATTGCCAGCATCCACGTGGCAGCTGGCTCACAACTGTCTATATATAACTCCAGTTGTTAGTCTCCAAGATGGAAGGAAAAAGACCACTGACCCTTGTCCAAATTAATTAAAGCAAGCCTTTTTTATTTGTGTACATGGGTTGCCTCCTCTTAAGGCAGGGGTTTCAGCACTGAATGTGAGGAAGACAAGGCTTTTATAGCTCAGGAATAGAGGGTTTCCAAATGGGAAATTTGGTGGGAAAATTAGGGATGGTTACAGGAGCAGAACGTAAGCATAACACCTAACACCTCCTGATAGGAAGATGTGATTGCAAAGCGGTCTCAACTACAGGCAGTCATTACAACCATTTGAAAACAAAGATAGTGTTGCAAGATGATTATTAACTTTTTGAAACAAAAGACAAGGTTGCTGTTTCCTTGAACAGGCAGTACAGAACCATTTGTAGTTAAGGTTAAAGGCAGGCCCAATCATTGAGACACAGAGGTTTAATCATCAACAAGAACATACCTAGTTTGTTTTTATGGTAAGATGACTTTTAAATTTAAAAAGGAGTTAGACTGGCTCTGCATTGTTTGAGAAGATCAGATGCCCTCTGCTGGCCTCATCAGGTACTGCATGCATGTAGTGCACAGACATGCATGAAAACAATCATGCACATAAAATTAATTAATTAATCTCCATACCAAGCCAGCACCACAAGGCTCTGGCTTTTATTTAAGTTGAATTTTAGCTAGTCTCTTCGGCTTCAAGAAACCAGCTTGAGTTCCTCACCTGAGCATCTGTTTGCTAAGCCGTGGCTGCAGATGGTCTGCTTAGCCATCCAGTGTCTGATGCCTGGGCTAGCCCTACCCACATTCCTGCACTAGCAGGCTCTGCCCTAGCAACCAGGGACTAAGAAGGGGAGAGGCTAATGGTGTCTCCTTATCTAAGTGCCTGGAAGATTCTGTGATTATAATTATGTTTTTGTTTTTTTCTTCTTTTCTGCTTTTTTGTCTTTTTATTTGTTTCTAAACAGTAAGCATGCAGATGGGAGAAACACACAAAGGAGGCCCTTGGGGACTCTTGCCCCACCCCCCACGCACCCCCACCCCACCCCACCCCCACCTCGACTTCCTATAGTTAGTTTCCTCTCTTAGTGTCCCAGGAATTTTGACCCTTTCTGAGAAAAGGGTGACAGGCTCCTGGGAATGCAACTTTAAACCTCCTGAATTACATGTGGGAGGGGTAATGAGTCTGGATTAATTGCTCGGTGAGCCTGTAGTAACCGAGTCCTCTTAACTGACTGGAGAGCAATTAAATTAAGATGCTACAAAATGCTATCTCTGTAAAGCCTTTGAGAAGAGCTGATTAGCCAAATTGTATCTTCAGTTTAAAGAGCAGAATTTCCATCTCAAACTGGTTGAAGCAAGCCGAGGGATTAGGCCTTATTGTAATGTCCCTGAAAAGCCTCAGGGGTGGAGTAGCTCAGAGGAGTCCCAGCAGGGTCCTGGGGATTACTCCACAGGCTTTCTTGGCTCCTCTTTTTTCCCCCTTTCTGCTTCTTGTTGCTCCTCCCTCCCCTCCCCTCCCTTCCTTCCCCTCCCCTTTCCTTCCTTCCCCTTTCCTCCCACCTCTTTTTCCCTTCCCCTCCACTCCCTTCCCCTCCACTCCCTTCTTCTCTTCTCCCCTCCCCTCCCTTTTCCTTCCCTTCTCCGCCCTTCCCTTCCTTTAGTGTGGTAGCTCCAGCAGCTGTAAAGAACGTTGTTACGCATCCAGAAGTCCTGAGCCATTCTGGCCTTGGCTCCCAGTCTGCTGGGCTCCAAGTTTCCTCCCTGAGCCTTGCCTGCAGTGGTGGAGATGCCAACTGCATAGCTGTGGGCTCCTTCTGCAGGATCAGGTGCACCTGGCCATCTGAACCAACAAGAGCTGGGCAGGCAGTCCCAGGAGTGAAGCAGGTACTTAAGTGAAGTAGGCAGGCAGGTAGGAGTGCAGGCTCCTTGTGAGAGCCATCTACAACAATGAGAGAGTGTCACGGGGGCATGGCACGATAAATGGATGTTCTTTTTTTTTTTTTTTTTTTTTTTTTTTGGATGCTTTTAACAACCATAGTCTACTTCTCCATCTTTGCAAAGTGGCTCTTACTCATTGACTCGGCTGAGGTAAAGTGTTCTCTGTACACTGATCAGAGGCATAGTCTGTTGAACCAGGGCCAATGTCATCATCACAAGAGCTTTCTTTGTCCTTGGTATGGCAGACCTGCCTCCTCCTGAGAGGTCACTGCTTTGTAGAGGTGCTCAGTCACCTGTGCAAGTCCTCCTTGCCACCTTTGAACTGAGATGGGGTACTGTACCTATTTTTAGGGCTCAGTGTCATGTGATCTTTGATGTCCTTGTCCTCTGTGACTCATGCAAACCTGTGAGAGGGACACTTCTTCCACTTAATGACAAGGGCATCCATAAGCTTGAAGGTGAGGGCCAGGCTAATGGACAGTCTGGGACCCAGTCCAAGAGTGTTTGACTTCTGAACTACCTGGGATATATTGTCACTATGTCGACCGCTAGAAGGACTTGGAAGGAGCAGACCACATAGTGGGGCTGCCCTACCCTGAGTCCTGCCTCCTGTGGAAACGCAGTGGGAAGCTGGGTTTGCATGTGGAAGGACAAGTGCAGGCCTCCTTGCACATGCACACAGGGATGCTCTGAGCATAAGAGCTCCCTGCCTGCGAGCATGGACCAGTAATAAAGAGCTGAGCATCCTGATCTGTTTGAACAGAGCTCAGCACCCACATCAGGGAAAGACCTATGTGTCTTTTGAACAAAGTGTCTTTCTGGATCTGTGTGGAAAGAACCCTAGGACTCCTTTCAGATTTCACCTGGTCAGGGGTTCCCTCTCTCCACCGTTAGCTGGAATCTTGGGGCCTCCCCAGTCCTGGGTGTGTGATGGCTGTGGGCCTCAGTCTACAAAGCTAGGTAGGGCGAAGTTTGCCAGGAGCTCTGTCATGCTTTTAAATGAGTGGCAGGATGCTGAGCATAGGCCTGTGGCCTGGGCAACCTTGGGTACCAAGTCTCATTCAATGCCAGTATAGGGTGCTGGGGTATTATTCAGTCTCTGTGTCCTAGGGCCAGGCAACAGGGGGTGACGGGGGTCTCATGCAGTCTCTGTGTCTCAGACCTACCCAGCAGGGGGTGCTGGGGTCTCATACATCCTCTGTGTCTAGGACCTATCCATCAGGAGCCACTGGGGTCTATGTCTCAGAACTGGCCATCAGGGAGCACTGGGGTCTCTGTCTCAAGGCTGACCAGCAGGGGCACCAAGGTTTCACTCAATCTCTTGTCTCAGGCCTGCAGGTACGGCCATGTCCAGCATCTGGAACATCTGCTTTTCTATGGGGCAGACATGAGCGCACAGAATGCCTCGGGGAACACAGCCCTGCATATCTGCGCTCTCTACAACCAGGTATGTGGTATGCACATCCCTCACCCTAACCTTGGGGCGCACCGGGTACTGGGTGGAGGGGCTAGCCTGGGTATCTCTGTGACCCTCACCTGCTGCCTTACTGAGAACCAGAGGCTGGTGAAGCTGTGAGCAGCCCCAGGTCACATTCCAGATCTACAGTCAGCCCTTGCAATGCCACGACCCAATTCTCATTGCCTAAAAGACACGGAAGGAGCTGGAACCTCCTGTTCCCTTGGCTGAGTGACAACTTTGCTTGGTCCCAGAGCCTGGTACCTGGGTAACCCCTCTACTCTTCTTTTCACTTGTGGTTAAATGTGCACAACAAATGGGTTGTCCCCACTATTCACCTCCAGGACTTTTCATCTTCCCAGATTGAACCTCTGCCCCCAGGAAACACCGACTCCCAGTCCGTCCCCCTGAATACCTACTCCCCATCCTGCTCTCTGCTTTTAGGATCTCTGAAGACTAGGATTTTGTAGAAGTTGACCGCCTATGTGAGCTTCTTCCACTCAGCATCATGTTCTCATGGTCTAACCTGTGGTAACGAGTACCAGACACTCTTCCTTCTGAATTTTGTTTTCACACCACTAAAAGATGGGCACCTTTGCTCACCTACTGTCCCATGGGTGGACATGTGGCTTATTCTGCCTTTGACTGTTGTGGTTTCATGTTGCCATGATCCCAGGTGTGCAGACAGAGGGTCTAGCCTCAGCTATCTTCTGGACTCCATGGGAACAAACTCCTAAGCAGAACTCAATGTAAATGACACATTGGTGCACCATGCCCCTCCCCCAAACTTCCATATCAGACCCTGGTGGATAGTGCTGTTCTGGAATTCCTTCAGGCTGGTGGACGTGGTCCCTGATCTCTAGGAGGGAAACACCTTAGTGACTGGGACTTGGATCCTGGGCCATGAGTAACCTGAGCTGGATGTGGAGGGGAAATGAGAGATGGATGTCCCAAAGAAAGGCTGAGCATAGGGCTGCTCAAAGAATGTGGATGGACTGCAGGGTCAGCTTCAACATGCAGGAAAAGTACTAATGTCCTTGGTGCTCAAGGTCAGGGTGACATAGGACAGCCCCACTGAAGACTGCTTTTTTTCTCTTTGCACTTTATGAAACCTCAAGCCCGGGGCTAATGACCCGAAGACATGGCTCCAGGCAGCCCAGCAGAGGGGCTGGAGAAAGACTCTCCCTCTTGAAGGGTGGAGGGACCTTAGTGGTGAGGCTCTGCTGAGCATACCCTGGGTGTGGCCTCAGTGAACACTGACTTCTCTTTCAATATCAAAGCCATAATCGCACCACTCACAGTGACCCTAGATGACAAGTCTTAGCTCACATCCAAATTTGTTCCCAGGCCCTAATGGCTGGTCCCAAGTCCACTCCTAGCCAGTAACTTTCCTGGATCTTTCACCCTTGAGAACTCCTACAGACCCTTCAAGACCCCTCTCACATTGTCCACACCCAGTCAAGCCTTCTCTTGAGTGTAGAATTTGTGAGTGTCTTGCTCTTCAGACCACTCTCAAGATTAGGCTGATGGAGTCGGTACTTCAGCTGGAGTGTCTTGCAGTGCTCCTGACTTGAATGCAGAGCGAATCCACAGTGGCCGTCATCCCCGGGTCCACCGTGGAGCTCGGATGGGGGAACCCTTGTTAATTGTGAAAATACTCAGTGGCCTTAGAAAACACATCATGAGGCTTGGCTGGGTCTAGGAAAACATCTGCACCAACATCTGCTTTGCAATGATTGCCTGCAATGGGAAAACACGGCCTAATTTCACTCAGTATATTTCAAGCCTATTTTAATCACAAAAATATAGGAAATCACAGTTTCTGTCACTTACAATAATTGTGGGCATGATGGCCTTTGAAATGGAGGCTGCAGAATTTTATTAGGCAGCCTGTGTTCTCCGCTACATAGGAGACTGGTCCTGCTGGGCTTTACTCCATATACCCCAGAGCTGTCTCCATCCCTAGGAGGGTCCCCAGATGGCCAGGGCTCCCAGGAAAACCTTCCCCCATTATGATCTCAGTTAGACTAGAAGTAGCTGACTTTCCAGGGCCTATCGGAAAACATTTTGTGCTTTGGTCACTGCCTAGACCCTTTGGTCACATGTCAGCTGAGCAGCCACAGTACAGCAGTGAGAAGCGACAGGTCATGGAAAGTGGCCATGCTGCAAGAAAGATATTTGTTCAATAATCAGGGAGGGGGTGAGTTGTGGGGGTTGGGGTCCAGGGGTGATCTGGCCTTCAGGCTCTTGGCCATCTTTGGAGTAGAAGGCTATGCTATCGTTTTCTCGTACCTCATTCCCTCCCCAAGGCTGGGTGACTTCCATCCTACAGGCCAGTGAGGGTGGGAAGAGCTGTCTACTCTGCAAAGCTGCCCCATCATGAGGGCAGCCTGCTGCTGCCCAGCTTCAGATGGTATGCCTTTTCTCTGCAGCCTGGGACAGATTTAGCCAAGGTGACTAATCTTGTGTCACCTCCAAGGGATACTGCGTTGGTTTATAGGCTCTGGAGTTATTAACCCACAGCCCCCTGACACCATGACAAGTTGGAATGTCAGTGGGTGTACCAGAATCTGTCCTCCCCTGGATAGTAAGGGGTCTTCAGTTTGAGCCCTTCCCCAGCCTGTAGCTGTGTCTGAATCATGTGAGTGAAGCTGCTTTGGCACAGCTCTGAGGGTCACAGTCTTACAATGCTTCCTGGAACTCATGAGAGCTGTCTCAAGAGTGAAGGCTAAGTCTGCCTTTGGCACTGCACACGGATGGTCAGTCCTCAATCTTACCCCCATTTATCACCAACTTGCTGGCATCTGTGCCCTTGGCCCCTTGTCTATAGACAGGAGATATATGTGGCTTCACAGGTTTTGTTGTTGATGACAGAGACCACATCAGGGACCTCATAAAGGAAGTGGTACCATATATGCTGAGAATGTGCCCCACGGAGGGACAGAATTCAGAAGGACAAGATTCGGGCAAGGAGAGAAATGGCCTCAGGGACATGAGATAGTGCTGAGGAGGCCTGGCCTTCTGGGCTCTGCTGGGTATAAACTGGGACCTGGGTGTGCAATTAGGTAGCCTGAAGGTCCTTTGGGCCCAGAGTTGCTAAGAGGCTGAAGTAGAAACCAAACATCTGTGGTACGTGGTATGGGGTGAGGACTCAGAAACTCGAGCCTATCATGGTGGGTGTTGAAAATAGTGATGGTATTGATGATGTTCTTGGAGATGATGGTGGTAATGCTGGTGATGCTGTAGCTGTTGATAATGAGGTGATAGTAGTGATGGTGATTATAGCTATGAGGATGCTATTATGGTGAAGTTAATGGGAATGATGATGACAGTGATAGGAAAGATGGTGAAAGTGCTGATGGTGATAGGAAAGATAATGATGGTGATGATGGTAAAGTTAGTGGTGCTGATGCTGATGGTGATGATAGTAAAGTTAGTGGTGCTGATGCTGATGGTGATGATTGTAAAGTTAGTGGTTCTGATGCTGATGGTGATGATAGTAAAGTTAGTGGTGCTGATGCTGATGGTGATGATGGTAAAGTTAGTGGTTCTGATGCTGATGGTGATGATAGTAAAGTTAGTGGTGCTGATGCTGATGGTGATGATGGTAAAGTTAGTGGTGCTGATGCTGATGGTGATGATGGTAAAGTTAGTGATGCTGATGCTGATGGTGATGATGGTAAAGTTAGTGATGCTGATGCTGATGGTGATGATGGTAAAGTTAGTGATGCTGATGCTGATGGTGATGATGGTAAAGTTAGTGGTGCTGATACTGATGGTGATGATGGTAAAGTTAGTGATGCTGATGCTGATGGTGATGGTGATGATGGTAAAGTTAGTGATGCTGGTGCTGATGGTAATGATGGTAAAGTTAGTGGTGCTGATGCTGATGGTGATGATGGTAAAGTTAGTGATGCTGATGCTGATGGTGATGATTGTAAAGTTAGTGGTTCTGATGCTGATGGTGATGATAGTAAAGTTAGTGGTGCTGATGCTGATGTTGGTGGTGATGATGGTAAAGTTAGTGGTGCTGATACTGATGGTGATGATGGTAAAGTTAGTGATGCTAATGCTGATGGTGAGGGTGGTAAAGTTAGTGGTGCTGATGGTGACGATGACTGGGTGATAACGGTGGTAGTAGTGATGCTGATGATAGTGATATTAAACTTAGTGATTATGATGATGGTGTGGGGATTCTACTGATAATGATCATTCTTAATGAGATGCTCCTCAGATCTGGAAGCCCCAGGTGTGTAGAATGCTATGCATGCTCTTTATCAATTTCATCAGGACACTTCTAATAGAACACACTGTGATCAGAGATTCTCTTTCCTCTCATGCAATCAACTAATTAGGGCTCTGATTGTAAGCAGTAAATTGATTCTAATCTTTGGGCTCTCTCCCATCATGCTGGCTTCCCAAGAGCTCCAGAGGGAGAAAGCACCACCCTGGATAATTAGGGAATCAGAGGAAACTTAAATAGCAAAGGTTAGTAGAGCAGCACGATTTGTCTAGAAAATAAACACACACACACACACACACACACACACACATACACACACACACACACACATGAAAACATCCACATATGCATGTACATGTGCACACAGAGACATGCACACAGTTGTGCACAAATGCACATAAGCTCACAAGCATGCATATTACCTTCTGGTAATATGCCTCTTGTGTGTCAGGAGGGGAGTGTTTTCAATGTCTATCTCTGTGCCTTTCTGGTTTCTGACGGGATACGTGTCTACTTCTCTGGGTCCATGTGAGGGCCATCATCCTCATAAACATCATGGCTCTGGGTCTCTCAGAATGTACTTCTGTCTGTTACCGTAATAAAGCACTTTGATCAAAAGCAACTTGGGGAGGAAAGGGTTTATTTAGCTTACACTTCCAGGTCACAGTTCATCATTGAGGGAAGTCAGGATAGGAACTTGAAACGGAAACTATGGAAGAATGTTGCTTGCTGGCTCACTCAGGCTCATGCTTATTTACCTTTCTTATATCCCAGGACCACCTGCCTAGGGAATAGTGCTGCTCACAGTGGGCTGATCCTTCTTATATTAATTAACAATGAAGACACTTACCCACAGGCACTGCCACAGACCAATCTGATTTGGGCAGTCTTTCAACTGTGACTCCCTCCTCAGACTCTAGAGTGTGTCAAGTTGATAGTTAAAGCTAATTAGGACAGATGGCATTCATACACAGTTTCCTCTGAGAACCTTGTAGATGCCGCTGACTGGTGCTTTCATAATACTGGTCATCAGATCCAGATTAAGAATTGGTGAAGTTAGACTTCCTTTCCAGTCACCTCAGTCTTTGGAGTCTGGATGGAACTCAGGGGGTACAGGTAAAGCAGAAGCCTGGTGACCTGCAGCAGGTGAAGTAGGTGGTAGTCGACTACCCCTGGCCCTTTGTGGGGAATAGACTATTAAAGGGTGTGATGCTTCTTTTTCAGCCCTACACATACCAGCCTTTCCTTAGGGTCCTGAGTGAGCACATCTTTGATCCATGGCTGCCTTTACAGGCTGATATTCAAAGATAGATTAACCTGGAAATGTCTGGACATTTAATGACTCATGTCTATGACGTTCCTATAATGGTGCCTCCTATGTAGCTGTGCTGGGACGTGAAGTCCTGGGTTTGTCTTGGTGGCAGTGCTGGCCCTTCTGAACATACATGGACTGTGACTCTGGTTTATCCTTCTCCACTGTGAGCAGGACTAATAGATACATGCCACTTCTAAACTCCATGGTGGCACATGCTGCCCAACTCATACCTTACCCAAGCTGCTTTGATAGAAAATGCCTCCCTGACATTGTCCATAGACCTCCATCATTCCTTCCAGACAGGCCCTGCCCATGTAGCATCCCTCACCATGCCTCTGTTCTGGTTCAATTTTACTTTCCCATAGCATCTCTTAGCATCCATGCCTTATACTCTTGGTACCCAGATTCTGTCATTCAGTGACACCAACTTTGCTTGCCCACTGACTCTGGTGCCTTTTAGAATTTAGATTGCAGGCTGGAGAGATGGCTCAGTGGTTAAAAGCACTGTGTGCTCTTCCAGAGGTCCTGAGTTCAATTCCCAGCAACCACATGGTGGCTCACATCCATCTATAATGGGATCGAATGCCCTCTTCTGGTGTGTCTGATGACAGCTACAGTGTACTCATATACATTAAAGAAATAAACAAAATTTTAGAATGTAGACTGCTCTTTGTCAGTATCCCCCAAATCTCTCCCAGTGGTGACACCTGCTCACCTGATGTCTCCACCTGGTGGCCTCTTAGGTGACCTGGTCCTGATGCTTCTCTCTGTAACTAGTGTCCTTTTCTCTGGAGTTAGAGGCTGGGATTCAGATGGCCCCAATCCTGCTTGTCCAAGTACGTCCCCACCCGTCCCATCACTCCTTCCTTGCCAAGGCCCCTGATAACCCTCCTAGGACCATGGCATCCACGTTCCAAGCACACCTGTCACTATAAATTGGCTCCTGCTGCGAATCCAGAGACCCGCCCCACAGTGCCATCCTGTGATCCCCTCACACCTGGCTACTTCTGCAGTGTCTTTGCATTCGTCTGTGGCGTTGCTGCCACTTGTGACCGCAGCTTCTCTTCTTGTACCAGCGCTCAGCCTACTGACCACCTGCCTCATCTCCATCTGATATGCCCTGTCCTCCTTTGAAAATACACAAGAACCTTTAAAACAGCCCACCTTGAGCTGATTGCTTCCTGTGCCCCCCACTCCCACCCATCCCAGCTCACAGGGACCATGACTCTATACTTAGATACTGTGTCCCCAGGGACTGACATGGCCATCGGCTTGTCTACTCTCCACAGGCATGGATGACTGTGATTTCTCAGTCTGTCCCTTCACTTGCAAAGTGGACAGGATAGTGGGCCCCACAGCTCATGGAGCCAGAGGCACACAGCCCATAGCTGAGTGCAGGTTGGCCTCAGAATGACTCCCCTCAGGGAAATGACGTATTTTTTTAAGTGTCTCTGAAAATTTGCACCAAGAGAAAAACTGGCAGGGAAATGGCCCTTAGAAGATGAATACAAATTGCTATGTATTCATACTTCATTGATTTTTTTTTTAATGCATGGAGACCTGCCAGCTAAGACTCAAGACATCCAAGGGAGTGAAGGGGAATGGTTAAACTTGGCATTAATGTCTCGAGGCCTTCCCTGCCCTCCTGAGGCTGCAGATTGCCCCATTTCTCACCCAGTCCTTCATATCCCTTCTTCCCCGATTCAAACAGCTTCCCCACAGCTTGCCCTTCCTTCTGTGGCATGGATATCTTGCCACCCCAGCAAGGTGCTGTGCCTGGCATGTGAGGTGGAGCTGAAAGGTATAGAACACATGCCTACACAAGTGTGTCCACGGTACGTGTATGCACATATGTGTGTGGAAGTCTAACTGTTAGCAAGTCATAAAACCCCTGGCCCTTTAGTTCTGAAGTAACTGACTGACTGAAACTGTTAACCAAGAATTTGGGGATCCTGCCAGGGTTGCTCTATGGTATCAGAGAGATCAGGGCTCCCCTTTTGGGATTCTTCGTTTCATTAATAGAAGAATGGAAGCTTTTATTAGAGTCTTGAAGAAAATCTCCAGAACAGGCAAGCCGTGAATCTCAGCAGTTGCCTGAGGGAGAGTGGAGGAGAGAAAAAGCCATGCATGGAGCACAAACTGCTTCATGGTGGGAACAGAGAGTAAGAGTGAAAGAGCCTAGTGTGCTTAACAACAAAAAAAAAAGTACTTAGGCTCTGGCAATCGTCCAAAAGAAAGAAACAGAAAAGAAGAAAAGGGAAAGCTGTGTCTCTTTGAGGCCTGACTCTCAAAGATGAGCAGACTCAAAAGAATCTCATGGAGGACCATGGGACTATGCTAGGCAAAGTGAATTCTGGGAAGGAAAAGAACAGTATCTCATTAAAGGGATAATTATTCCCTCCCATCTCTTTAGCATGGCTCAATTAACCCACCTTACTAGGAGAGCTTTCCTCTTCCTATAGTCATCCATTTCTTAGGAGTGGTTTCTCCTTTCTTGGGGTGTTCCCTCCTTCCTAGAGGAGATCTTTCTTTTCTAGGGGTGGCTCCTTCTCCACTGGGGTTGTCCCTTAGCCAGACCATTGACCTGCCCAACTGGGATGTTAGGTCTCCACTCAGGGCAGAGCTGTTGTGTCAGTGGCCATCATTGCAAGGATGGGTTGGGCTCTGGGGGTTAGTTCATATGGGCTCTGAAAACAGCCCTGTTGGGTTGAGTGGAAAGGTTTTCTGGGCCCCTTCCCATGTTCTACTGGGTGGGTAGGGATGACAGAACCAGAGGAGGGAGGGTTTATTTCTAGCCTTTTATAGAAATGTCAGTGACAACTCTTGAGGGGTTGCAGGAGCCAGGGAGAGGTTGCAGGAGCCAGGGAGAAGTTGCAGGAGCCAGGGAGGGGTTGCAGGAGCCAGGGAGGGGTTGTCCAGGCTTCCCCACGGGCTCTCAAGCTGAAGTTCTGATTGGGAAACAGGGCTCTGAGTTGCTTTTGAAGCTGAGGGTGTATGGTACAGAGAACCTCAGGCACGTTCAGTTCCTGTGAACCCCAGCTTCAGGCTTCCTGTCGGATTCCTTCTGGTTGCTGAGTGCGATCCCCAGGTAGGGCCCACCTGCTTCCTCCCCTGAGCTGGCATGCTTTTCTTTTCTTCCTTTCCATTTCCTTTCTTTCCCTCTTACCCCAACATTCCCTCCACTCAAGCTGCATTGTGCTTGGTGTCATTGCTTAAAGATTTAGATTGTAGATGACAATGACAGAGCCACTATGGGGCAAGTTGAGGCTGGCAGAGGCTTGGGCTCAGAATACCTGGGGAGCCCCTGGATCAGGCCAGGGCAGTCCTTCCGTGGCCTCTCATCTTTCTTCTCTTGACACACCCACTTGGCCCCCAGCTCCTGTTAAGGGAGCATCAGCTTTCGAACCCCCTTTTCGGTGCTGATGATGACCACAGAAAGACCTCCTCCCAGTTCCCAGAGTCCTAGTGGTCAAGGCATCTGGGGCACAGAGGGAAAATACCTGCTTCTCCGCAGGGTGTCATCACAGACAGAGCCTCCATCTTCTGCTGCACACCTGTCTGCTGGGCATCCCTGAGGGCAGACATGCAGGAATCTGCTTGGCAAGGGGCCCGGCCATCTGCAACCCAATGGCAAAAACTGGCTTAAACTAATCGTACAAATATTTATTCCAAACTAGAATT
Organism: Micromys minutus; assembly: GCF_963924665.1. Lineage (NCBI taxonomy): Eukaryota > Metazoa > Chordata > Mammalia > Rodentia > Muridae > Micromys > Micromys minutus. The sequence continues at coordinate 55,595,623 of NC_137971.1, read as the reverse complement.
CAGTATTCTGAACCCCTAACAGGGTTCATTTACTCAGGCAGACATACACCTCACAGTGAAGCTTTGCTCAGCGAGGACCAAGACAACACACCATGGTCCTGTAACAACTCATCACCAAGGGATGTGGTAGATGATGAGTTTAGTCCATGAGACTCAAATGAAAACTACATCACCTTTGCATTAAGTGACCATGTGACTGCAATCAGTTCTTTTATATCAATATCTCAGTCTTTTGTGGAATTTTTGTTTATGTGTATGCGCATGCGTGTGTGGATACCTGTGAAGGTCAGAAAAGAGCATCCCTGGAGCTGGTGTTATAGGCAGTTGTTACTGGCCTGAAGTGGGTGCTGGGAACTGAATTTGGATCCTCTGCCAGAGCAGGAAGCGTTCTTACCCATTGAGTCATCTCTCAATGGAATACCTTTAGTCTTTCTGTTGACAGCTTTTCATCCGCACAGTCCTGGGAGCTTCCAAAGGTCAGTGAGGCTTCTCTGTTGGCCTCAAGTGCAAATAAATGGTCAGGGGTAGAGGCTCCTTTTTACTACAGAAACTAAAATGCCCTCCTTCACTTTGCCAGCATTGACACATGTAATCCTGAGCTATGAGCAAAGGACCCATGAGCTTGCCTGGGTCCCATTCTTCTCTGGATGGTCAGGTTTTTGAAATGTGATGGAACCTGGTTCCCCTTCGGGCCAGACCTTTGCCTTCCAGGGAGATTTGGTTTGTTTGTTTGTTTGTTTTGTCCATTTGCCCTGGTGATTCTGCAACTGCCCAAAATTCTACAGAACATTTAGAGAGCATTGAGTCCCTGTAGCTTGAGTTATAGGCAGTTGAGGAGTTATAGGCAGACCTTTGTGGGTCCTGCAACTGCAGAATGTTCTAGAACACCCTTACCCTGACTCAGAATGTTTACATGGTTCCTACAATTTCTTTCTTTCTGTGTCTTACCTCCTGTCCCCTGTCACATGTTTTATAGATGTGTGTGGAACATCTGTAGAATATTGTCAGGAGTTGACTGGGCAGGAGTTTGTCATGGGCAGGTGTGGTTTAAAATTTTATAGCTTCTACCAAGCTGTTTTCAAAAGCATTGTGATGATGAGCCCTCAGTGGACAGTGATGAGACTCCTTTACTTATCCTTTCTTTCTTCCTTTTTTCCTTCCTTTCTTGCTCTCTTGGTGTGTGTGTGTGTGTGTGTGTGTGTGTGTGTGTGTGTGATGGGGTGGGTTCTCACTGTCCCAAAACTTAGTAATTTGGATGGACTCCAAGGATCTGCTGCCTCAGCACTGAGACTGCACACATGTGCCACCACGTAGCACGCTTGTTTGCTGTTGTTGTTAAGATTACTTATCTTTTCAATCGTGTGCATATCTCTGCGTGCACACATGCACGTGCGTGTATGTGAGTACAGTATCCATGGAGGCAAAAGAGGGCGTCAGATCCTCTGGAACTACAGGTGTTTATAAGCAGTCATGTGGGTTCTGGAAACCATTGTGGGTCCTTTGCAGGAGCATCACCTGCTCTTAACTTTGAGCCATCTCTACAGTCCTGGTACCTGACATCTTTACCTGGATTCTGGGGCTCAAACATAGGTCCTCATGCTTGTATAACAAGAGCTTTACTGACTTTCCCATCCCCCCACAACCTCCTCTCCTCGACCCAACTGTCTTTCCCCTCCCTGGAAGTACCACGCCCATCTAACCTTTCAGGCACAGGCCCCAGACTTCCCATGAGCCTGAACTTGGCAGCTTGTGCCTTGAGATAAAGTTCAAGCCACCATCTAACAAGTGGACCTCTTTTTCATTTGCAGGACAGCTGTGCCCGAGTGCTGCTGTTTCGGGGTGGAAACAAGGAGTTGAAAAACTACAACAGCCAGACACCGTTTCAGGTAAAGAGAGTCGCTAATGGCACCGTGGCAGGTTACACGGCACAGGGCCAATGACTACAGCCACAGTACCTCCGGGGAGGTGGCTGCACTCCTGTGGTATGGCTCAGGTGGTCCCATTTGCCTGGCCACACAGCCTGCTTCCTTTAGATTAAAAAAGGGAATAATGTAGAGACTTGTCTCTGTAGAAGGTTCTAGAAGGGTATTGCAGTAACGGCGCTTTAAATTCTGCAGCTGTTGGAAAGTGCTGATTAAACTGTGTATCTCAGAGTGCAAACTTGATAGGAAGGAGACTTGCCACTCTCTGTGTTCTCCCCCTCGGCCATTCTAAAGTCTGGAAGAACAACCTCCACCTGACCTTGGCCTGGGACCTTCTGGGAACATGCAGATCAGTTCAGAATTGCTTATAAATTAGGGGAAATGCATAGGACACAAAAGTTAACAACGTGACCATCTAAAAAGATTTGATAAAACCAATTTAGTGACTTTAAGGGCATTCAGAGTATTGCTCAGACATTACTTATTCTCCAGCTAAGAACTCTACCATCACCTCAAAAGGAGGTCCTGTCCCCACTATTACTCTCAGACCCTCCCCCACCCCGTAGGCAGCCACTCATTCCCTTTCTGCTTCAAGGGAGCTTTCTATCCAGGACAGTTCATGCAAAGGGTACACATGGGGTATGACTCTATCATCTTGACTTCTTCAGTTGGGGGTGACTCTAATGCTCAGCTTGATAAGCCCAGTCTCCTAAGGTATCCCACCACGGAGTGGCAGGTTTCATAGGAGGCTCCAAGCCAGGTTCCCACATTGAGCTGTGTAGGAAGACAGATAAAAGGGCTTTCTTGTTATACAGGATTAGAGGGTAGAGACCTTTTCTGATGACCAGGAACCCTGTACTCCCTGCATACAACCTGTTCTAAAGCAACTGCTCAGTGAAGGGACCGGTCAGTGATGACTCCACTTGGCTTTGGGGTGATATCATAGTTCTAGAAGCTGTGGTTTGGTGAAAAACGTATAAAGTCTTCCAGGCCATTCAAAGAGTAGGGTTGACTTGTCTTCTCTAGGGACCCTCCTCTTTTGTGGGGTGTTATAATCAGGGTCCTGAGATACCCCACTGTAGTTTTCCCAAGTGTGTTACACATGGTATGAGCTAGCCTTGGCAAAGTCGACAAGGGACTGAACCAGGGCACACACACATACCCATGCATGGCTGTTTTGGGGGAGGTGCTATGTGTAAATCTACACCCCCCCCCCAGGATTCTATTTAGCCTGTCTCCACTATGAGCTATGGCCCAGGGTCTCCCTTCCTGTCATCTCAGAAATCGCCCCAGCATAGTTGACTATATCACTGGTAATTGTGATGTGTCCAGCCTCCAGCCCTGAGGGGACGGCTGACCTGGAGTTTGGGGCCTATGTTCCTACCTACATCAGCCTCAACCTTGAAGGAAACTGTGAACTGAGTTGATTTGTCTCATTATCATATTAATACCTAGAGAAACCCAAGGGGTATTAAAAGCTCTGTTCTGTGAATGGAGGTAAAGGCCAAATATGAGATGTATGGTGTGGTGGTGTGTGGTATGTATGTATGTATTGTGTGTGAGTGTGTGTGTGTATGTATGTATGTATGTGAGCATGCATGCACAAGTGCACATGTTTAGTTCATATGATCTGCCTTGTATTTTGAGACAGGGTCTCTCACTTGATCTTAAACCTGTAAATTAGGCTGGGCTGGCAGACCAGGGAGCCCCAGGGATTTGCTGTCTACCCCTTAGTGCTGGGCTTGCAAGTACATGCCACCCCACCCTAGGTTTTTAAAAAGTGGGATCCGGAGATCAAACTGGGACCCTCACATGAGAATTATCATCTCCCAAGCCCTGAAATATGTATCTCTTGCTGGACGTCACAATAGCATAGGGTCTGGAGTTAGGCAAGAATGTGGCAGTCTGAGGAAAAGTATTGTCGGCCCTGCTGGCTGGCAGCCTGCTGTCCCCGCCAAGGGCATGTGGCTAGGGAAGCCGCTCATTTCTAAGTCTCTGAGCTCCAAAGTTCTGTGAGTCTTATTTGGGATTCAGGCTCTGCGTTCCCATAGAAACAGAGGAGTCGAAGTTGTATTTCTAGACGAAGGACAGGAGCCCAAACTACCTAAAATGTGACTGGCAGACGATACATATTTATGATGGAAAGAAATCCAGGTTGAATCTGCCATCTTGGCCAGGCCAATTCACACTATGCTTCAAGTGACAGCCACTTGCGGGTGATACTGCTTACAGGTGTTGGAGGAAATGAGACCCAGCCAGGCTATATACCCTCTTCCACTAAAGCATATCAGGCAGATGGGTAGCCAACAGAGAAACACGTACTGTACTGTGTCAGGTCTGCTAAAGAGAAGCAAAGCATGATGGGAAAGCAGAGTGAAATAGAGGCTGGTGTCCCAGATGGCTTTCATGACATCAGAGCAGAGACCTGGATAGAGGGAGGGAAGGGCCTTTTGGGTCTCTAATAGAAGGGGTCTGGAGCTGCTGTTTATGCAAAGGCCCTGAGGTCAGCATGTGCCTGATAGGCTTCTGGAGCAGCAAGACTGGCCGGCTGGGGAGGGTGCAGAGACCAGCACCTGTGATTGGGGATGAGTGGGCCCAAAAGGCTTGGCAAGGGCTTTGGATCTGATTCTGTGTGCATGGCCAGCAGAGCAGAAGAAGGTTCTGGATGGAAATCAATCAGTTGTTGTGAGAGACAGTCACCATGTCACGTGCTCTGCAGTGCGGATGAGATCTTAGACCACAGATGAGTTGTCTGGGCTCTGAGACACAGCATATACCCTGTTGTCAGAGGGTGGGACACAAGACAGTAGAATCTGAATTTTAAGAAGTGAGACTCCAGATCTGAGTCCCATTACCTTGTATCCCAAGTGCTCGGTGGGACTGGGAGTCATTCTAGAAGTTGGTACCTGTGCTGCTTAATCATGATCTGCAACTTGATGAGGATTGCACACAGGAGACAAATCGCTGGGCGTGTCTGAAGGAGCATCTAGATTGGGTTAATCCTGAATGTGGGGAACCATCCCATTGTCGGGGGTTCCAGACTGAATAAAAGAAAGAGAGTGGCTTGAACCAGTGTTCACCTCTCCCTGCTTCCTGACACAGATACAATGTGTCCAGACACCGCCTGTTCCTGCCACCATGTCTTCCCCGCCATGATGCACTGTGCCTGCAAACTGTGAGCCAGATAAACCCTCCCTTCCTCAAGCTGCTGCGTCAGGTGTGTCACAGCGATGAGAGGAGTAACTAAGACACTACATTTGTACCCATAGATGTCCCCCACCCCTCTCTCTTCGCTTTCTCTCTCACTCCAGCCATCCAGGCCTTTTCCCAAGCACACCAAACACATACATCCATGCCTCGAGACCTATATGTAACTTGGCACCTTTGTAAATAGAACCCACCTGCAAGTGTCCTACTCCAGCAGGAGCACCCGAGGAAGTCCCATGTTGGGAGATAGTTGACACCATATACTGTTTCCTGTTTGCATATTAATACCTCACACTGAAAATGGAGACAGATAGCTGAGGATAGCCCACCAGGGTCAGCAGAAGGTGAGAGGAAGATTGGACAAAAGCAAAGATGCTGGATGAGAGCAAAGACAACTTGAGACATGGAAGGAGCATTTCAAACTGTCCTGACCTGACATCCTCAGTGTGGCAGGAATGGATATGGCATCCATGAGAGGTGACATTCACAGCTCTCCAGAGGAATGCTAGCAAAGAGACACCAGCAGCTGGAGGGAGGACAAGAGCAGTGCAAAGCTGACTGAGGAGTAACCGGGTTCAGGGTCTGAATGTGGATTTCCAAAGGTAGAAGAAACATGCAGAGACCTCTTGGGGCAGTGCCCAAGAGAAAGGGCATGAGACCCGTAGCTGGAAGGGTCTCCAGAACAGCAGTTTAATATCCAAGAGATGTCCTAGCAGAGACAAGTTCTCCACGAGCCCAGAGCTCACAAAGATGGCATCCTAGAGGCTTACAGGAAAACCTCAGTTTCAGAGGAGAGTCAGAATCAGACACTTGGGGAACAGCAGGGAAGGCTGTCTTTCTTCCCACTTGAACTTGGGAGCTGTCCAGGTTGTGATTAGCATGTGTTCTCACAAGGACCATGCCCGGGGCTGCTGCAGGCTGCTGCCCTCGATGAGAGACTAGATTGTTACACAGGGCAACCCTGAGCTGGGAAAAAGACCCAGCAGTGGGGGAGCAGATGGACTTAGGAGCAGCAAGGACAGAGGTGATCTATCAGGAATGACACCGGCCAGAAGGAGCTTGTCTGTGGGTTTGCTTGGAGGAGCTTGCACATTCAACACCTGTCAGAACCCAGCAGTCACTAACCATAGGAAAGCAGGCAGATGTTAAAATATGGCCACGGCTCCCTGGAGAGATGTCTACTCAGTCTACTTACAGGGGACCATCTGCCTGGCTGTGGCAGATGTAGGTAACATCCTATGGTAATTAGCCAAAGCTGGACACACTTGTTTGGGGCTGTGACAAATGAGCAAAGCCCATGCCTTCCTAAGTTATGTTTAACTAGACACAGCGAAGGAGGACCACCGGCCACTTTTTCTGTACACCTGGGCAAAAGCCACGCATGAAACGTGGTCAGCACTGGTGTGATCTGTGGGACAGGAATAGGTGGCTTATAACTGATGTGAAAGATTGGCTTCTTTCCTCCAGATCCCTGGATGTGGGACAGGAATGGAAATCAAAATTTGATTTTGGGTTTTGAAAAATTAATCTCTCACATTTCCTCTTCCCACCCATACATTACCTGCATTGCTGAAGAGCAGATAACCTTAGGATCGTCACAGGGATCTGGGCTGCCATCCCGCTGGCCCAGTCACCTCTGCTGCTCCTCAGCCCTCCCCCCACCCAGCTTTCTAAAAGGTCTGGGCTCCTGCTCAGTCCTCACGAATCTCTTGCACCCCGATACGAAAACCTCAGTCTCTCCAGGTTTCCGGGGTCTCAGAATCACCATGTGGTGTCTGTGCTATAGTGTTACCTACCTCAGCCCAAACCAAGATGCCAACACCAAGCCTGGCCCCTAGCAAATTCCTCCTTGACCTGGATACATCAAAGTGGGCCACCAGCTTTTTCTGCCCAGTTCCCTGGGCATAGCTCTGACATCCTCACATGTCCCTGTTTATCAAAGAGCTTCAGTCAGTCCCCCTGGACACTGTCTCTAGGGATAAGAGCTCTTCGAATCAGGATAGTTACTGAGCATTCAGTGAGGCAGGAGCTCTGCAGCCAAGTGAGACTCCATGCCCCACTCTCACCTGACCAGGGAAATTCCTGTCTCCCTTCAGACTCACCTTTGAAGGTGCCTACTGCTTACTATGCACATTTTTGGGGGGTTATGAATAGTGCCTGACTCAGTCTCTTCAGCTGATGCACAGCTGTGTCTTCCATCTCTGTGATCTTGGTGTCCAGCCCAAGACCTGGGCAGAGAGTTACTGGGCAGACTCTTGCTGACAGTTTCATGTAGTTTTCATGTATACCACTAGAGGGCGGTGTGAGCACAGAGCACCTTTTTGTACCAGGTGTATAAGAGGCGGGGCTTATAAAATGCAATTGATGAGAGTCATGGTTGGTCCAAATTCTTAGCTTGATCGATTTAGTTTCAGCTAGGAAACACCTCTGGGTGTGTCTGAGAGACATATTAAGAGGGTTTTTCTTTAACCTTGGTGTGAAATTATTTTTTGGTGTGTGTGTGTGTGTGTGTGTGTGTGTGTGTGTGCACAGCACTGTGCACGAGGAGGCTGAAAGCAGTGTCAGTTCTTTATTTGTAGTCTCTCCACCTAGTTGACACAAGTTCTCACTGAACCTGGTGCTCACAGATCTGGCGAGCCTGGCTGACGCAGGAGCCTCAGGAATTGTCTATCTCCACTTGCCAGCACTGTGATCAAATGTGTGCATTCCTGCCCTGTGCCTGGCTGTTCACATGGGTGGGGGCGATGGAACTCTGTTCCTTGGACATGCGCAATAGGTTCTTCACCCACTGAGCCATCTCCTCGGCCCCTCGAGAGAGGTTTAAATGCAGAAGGAAGACCCTGAAAGTGGGCAGTATCATCTTACAGGCTGGCGTCCAGGACTGAATAAGGAAGAGAAGGAGACCTGAGTAACAGCATTCATCTCTCTGCTTCCCCCTACGGGTATCACGTGACCAGATGGCCCCACCGGTGATGAACGGTACCCTTAAGCTATGAGCCTAAGTTAACCCTTCCCTTGACTTGCTACAATTTATTTACTTATTTGTGTGTGTATATATGGGTGTGGGTGTGGAGCTCAAAGGACAACTCGCAGGTCCCAAGGGTTGGACATCAGTCTTGGTGGTGGGCATCTTCATCCACTGAGCCATCTCTCTGGTCTTCAGTGGCTTTTGTCCCAACACTGAGAAAAGGAATTAATATACCCCCATAGTTGAAGATGTTAGAACAGGGCACCAGATATGTGCCCGGGATCCTGAGCTGCTGCACAATTTGACTTCACAGGGATGCCGGACACTTCATCTCTACCCAAACCATAGTGTGTCATCAGCTTCAGTGTCTCTCTAGAGGCAGAGGGACCTGTTGGGGACACGATGTGGCATTTGGGTCCCCATTCCATTCCTTCCTCACTGGCTGACCTGGGTCATCATTCAGAGGCCCCAGGTTGCAGGTCACAGCACAGTAGCCAGCCCTTGGCTCCCTCTGTGGTCCACAGAGGACACTCAATGGATCTCCACCTCCTGCTTTCCTGCTTCTCATACTTCCCAGAATGCTCCTGCAGGACTTTGACAGACTGGCGGGGGTGTGAGTGCTGCAGGTTCACAGGACCAACCACAACACCCACAGCTGGTTGCCTGGCATCCAGCCAGGAAGCAGAATGATGAAGCCTAGTGCTCACTAGTCTCACCTTCTTCTTTTTATTCACGGGTCATGAATAAAACCCCGGGGAAGGTGCTGCCCACAGGTAGGGTGGGCTTTTTTTGCCAATGTTAACCAGATCTATAAACTCCCTGACAGGTGTGCAGAGGTCTCCCTCCATAGGATTTTTCTACACCCTGTCCAGTTGACATCGGTAAGCACTGAAGAGACACCTTGAGTCTTTGCACACGCTAGAGGCATAGCTCTCTGTTAGCTCGTGGCCTTTAGAACTCTTGTAAACATGGTAGGCAGTGGCACTTGTGGTGAACAGCCAGTTCCTCTGCTTCCTTTGTCCACAGCAGGTTGTATGTACCAATCAGATATGCCGAGCCTGATGCTAACAGGCTGTCGTATCTGGCCCCATCCAGGGTTCATCTTGGAGAGACTTTTCATGTACTTTTAGCACAATCACTTACTGGGATCCTCGTGGAGTCAGGAAGGTTCTAGGGGTCATGTGGAGGATGTGGCGCTAGTGCTCTTAATGGTTTTTTATGTGCCCCCTTCACCATTGCTAGTTTTCCTAGGAGTGCAGAGAACAGCTGCAGTCCACGGCCATTACCCCACTTCTGGAGACACACACGGCACTGATCCTGTCACTGTTAGACCTAGAAGCCTCTGTGAGGAGTCTTAGCATGCCTTGGATGGTGAGAGATAAAGCTCCAGCGGTAGGGGAGACGCTGGGCTATGGATCCAAGTCTTCCTAGAGGAGAGCCACAGCTGACAATGACCCTGCTGGGAAGATCATGCCAATCAGGAAATCACAAGGCAGCAAGGAGCAGTGGCAGTGTCTTCTGAGAAAGAACAGTTCTCACAGAAGCGTTAATGAAGGCATAGAAGGTACATAACTCACCCCATGCAGAGCCATGCGCCACCAACCCACTGCTTCAAAGCTATTTGATAAAAAAATAAAGCTGGGGGTGGGGTAGCCTATACTTGTAATTCAAACACTGGGGAGGCAGAAACAGGAAGAGGGCTTGCTGTCCAGCCGGCTTAACATACTTAGTGAGTTCCAGGTCTTTAAAAAGAGGGTTGGGGCAGAGAGATGGCTCACTGGTTAGAGCATCAGCTGCCCTTGGTGGAGGACCTGGGTTTAGTTCCCAGCATCCATACAGCAGCTCACAACTGTCTTAACTCCAGTTCCAGGGGATCAGATGTGCTCTTTTCCACTCTACAGCTCCTGCACACATACTGCACACACATGGAAACACAGACACTTACACAGAAAAATATGAATGGCTGGCACCCGAGGAGAGACATTGTCCTCTAAGATCTATGTGCACGTGCACATATGTACATGTACCTGACACACCTGCACCCCCACACAAGTGTACACATATAGGTATTCGATACTGCGTGAGACGGTGTTAACCCATGAGTCTTCCCATTTTTATTAACATTTTGAGAATATGCCTCAAAGGTTTGGTATTTTTAAAATGGTATTTATTCAAGAGAGAGAAATTCGGGCAGCCATGACATTAATAAGGACAAATTGATCTCAATTAGAAAGAGATAGCAGCACTGGAATTAGGAGGGGTCTGTCCCTTGCTGGCTTCGGGGACAAAGGACAGTCCCTAATGGATACCATGACCAATACCTTCAAGTAATTCTGTGCTTTATTTGAAGCTCTTCATGAAAGCTGAGCAGCAGCTGACAATACAAGTTAAAACCATGGGAGAATTCCTACCAGGAGCAGGCACACACCCGCCATCCCAGTCCTCAGGAGGCAGAGGTGGGAGGTCCTGTAAGTCTGAGGTCATATAGCCAGTTCCAGGCTGGCAAGACTGTCATAAAACAAGTTTCCAAGGTGGGAAGAGGGCTCAGTTAATGCCATACTTGTCTCAAGCATGAAGACCTAGATTTGAGCCTCAGCACTGACATGAACCACTAGGAATGATGGCTCATATTTATAATCCCAGTGCTGGGGAGGTCGAGGTAGAAGGAGCCCTGAGGCTTCCTGATCAATGGCTGACCAATGAGGCCCTGATCCCTGAATGTGGTGCTCAGAACGGGAAATGTCTCGCTGCATGGCTCAAACTTGGGACGCTTGGTTTGCAGCTTGGGGAGGTTTAGGAGGTACAGCCTTGCACATCATTAGGCTTTGAGGGTTTGTAGCCTTCTGGTTCACCCCCCCTGCGCAAGGCTTACAGTTAAAGACTGAGCTCTCAGCTCCCCGCCCCTGCCACCATTCTTGCCACTTTCCGCTGCGCCGTTCCACTGAGATCCACGAGCCAAAACAAACTCTTCCTTTTACAAGTTGCCTCAGTCATGTTTTATCACAGCAACGGAAAAGCAGCTAAGATGCAGGAAGAGACCCTGCTGCAAGAAGCAAGGTCTATAGCTCTTAAGGAATGATGAAGTTGGGGCTGGAGAGATGGCTCAGTGGTTAAGAGCACTGGCTGTTCTTCCAGAGGTCCTGAGTTCAAATCCCAGGAACTACATGGTGGCTCACAACCATCTGTAATGGGATCTGATGCCCTCTTCTGGTGTGTCTGAAGACAGCAACAGTGTACTCACATACATAAAATAAATAAAATTTTTTAAAGGAATGGCAAAGTTGTCCTCTGGCCTCCACACGCACGTGCGCGCACACACTCACACTCACATTTGTGCCCTTACAAATAGGAACATGTACACACACCTACACATGTACAGAAATTGATCCTTGAAAGTTAAAGGGCACCAATAGCAACTCCTTCTTTCTGCCCATTTTATGGAGACTGACACATGATCCAGCTGCTTTCTGGGAAGGCGTCATTCAGGGTGAATCTGATTATTCATCTGTGAAGTATAGTTGGCTCCTCAGCTCGGACCTGGCACAGACTATGTGTGTTTGTTGGCTACACGAGTGGAAAATAGTAAGTTGGCATCTAAGCTATGGAGATGACTTGCTTTCAAAGCAACATTTTGGTCTGTGCTTTTCACCAGAATGGTACTGCAGGGAGTGCAAACACAGTCAGGGACATTGTAAGGAGGCCCCAGGTTCCTGGCGATACACCCTTAAGGATCCGCAGGGCCTGGCTGCCTCTTAGCTGCCTCTGCTATGGCTTTTACTTCATGCTTCTCTAAGACAGATTCTCCTGAGCCCACCCCTGCCCTCAGTTCCGAGGCTGATGCTCTGAGGCCTGACTAGGAGACTCAGCTCAGGTCAGTGTGAAGCCGACCCCCAGGGTTCCTAGGTGTTCTTTGGAATGTTGGTGATGTGAGTTTCCAGAGGCCCGGATGGCTTCTCTGCTTCCCTGACTGGAATGCCAGGTGCCACTGGCAGTCCTGAAGACCCCATAGCCCCTTTGCTTTTTTTTCTGTCAGAGAGGCCTCACTGCAGATGAACAAGGGTAAGGTGGTGGTGTCGAGATAAATGCAGTGAGTCTGGAAATTGGTATTTCCGGCGGCTCCATTTAGAGGTGACACAGGCAGGTGCTTCCTCTAGACCTCTGATGTATGGCTTTAGGGTCTGTGGAGCCAGTCCCTGCCAAGTAGAGAGCAGAGTGTTTGTCTGTAGGGAGACAGTTGCACAATAATACTTCATCCAAGAACACCCCAGTTTGGGTGGAAGATGTCTCCACCCATTGCCAGAGGGAAATGCGGTGGTGCTGTGGGGAAGGAAGAGCTTGTGGAGATTGCTGTTGAAGACTGCTTCGAGACTTTTTTAGGAGTTCCTTCAGAACATTTGTTATGCTAATTTTGGACTGCCAGGGATGATGCAGGCGTGAAGTGGATGGTGTTTTTCATTCTTTTTGTAAAACATTATAAGGGTGATTTTTCACTCCAGAAATGTAACAAACATAACGGGGTTGTGGATAACAAGGATCCATGTAAGAAAGAGATGGCCTGGGGTTGGGATGCGGCTCATGCTTGCTTGGCACAGCACAAACATACCATCACATGCCTGTAGTCCCCAAATTCAGGAGGCAGAGGTAGGAGGATTGGGAATCCAAGGCTGTCTTCTTAAACAAAGAGAGTTTGGGGCCAGCCTGGGCCACATGAGACCCTATCTCAAACCAATCAAAAGAAAACAGAAGTAGACATTCGTGTGAACAGTAGGCACTTGGAAAGCAGTGGGCAGCAGACCTCACTGGCAGGGAGAGACAGGAACGCAAGCTCCCGCCATCAGCCTGGAGGCAAGGCAGGCCTTTCAGCGTTGTACCTTTCCTTGGCAACAGGTCTTTGCGATTGAGACACCTCTCCATTTGAGAGGCCCACCCTGCTGACCCACTGATGCCAGAGGAATATGGGGTAGAGTTAGATGAATACGTGCCTTTTCAGTTGCCCTTGTGCTGATGTGGCATGGCTGCCCAGTGGTCCTGGGCCCCATGATGAGGGAAGGAGAGCACTCCCCTTTGGTGTCCCAGCTTTATTGAGGTGTCTCCCATTTCACTGTTCAGAGGCCTGGGGCCATCCACAGCACAGCCATTGTGGCGTCAGAGACATCTCAACACATCTTAAAAAATTATGATAATAACCTATCCAGACATTATAGCAGGAGGATCAAGAGTTCAAGGCCATCCTTGGGATGTTCTAGACACTTCACAGAAATGGATCTCACTGCCTGTGGCTGTAATAGATGCTTCTCTGGGAAATGTTAAATATTCACAAAACATATAGGTTGGATTGGACCACAGCGTAAGGACTAGAAAGGCTAATGGGAGCTGTCTGCAGGTTTTGCTCTGTGTTGAAGGCTGAGGAAGTGGAGAGTCCAACATCTGCAGAGGTTGGTGGCTACAGCAGCAACATCAGTGATAGAAGAGGAAAAGAAAAGGAGAGGAAAGGGGAGAAGAGGGGAGGGAAGAGAGGCATAGAACACCTACCTGCCTTTTCATTAGACCTCTTGATATCGGGACTTCCTGGTACTTCCTGTTGGAGGATGCCACCCAAGTTGAGGGAGGGTCTTCCCCATTCAGCTCAACATTTCTGGAAATACCCTCACAGTCATACCCAGAGGTGTGTCTCCTAAGTGATTCTAAATCTAGTCAAGTTGAAATGAAGGTTAGCTATCCTAGCGAGGAAACAGCTGAAGCTGGGGCGTGGTAGTGCAGCCTGCAACCCTGGCACTGGGGAGGTGGGGGGGCAGGAAGGTCAGGCAGGCTTCTGGGTTATTCTCTGCTACACAGTGATGCCAGGTGGCCTGAGGGCGGGAGTGAGTGTCGCTGGAATGGCATCAAGGCAGTGTGCCTTTATAATAATGACTGACATCATTTGCGTTAGTCTGTGCAGACTTGCGTGGTGATAACAAGTATTTCCATACGTCTGGTGGCTTCATGTACTTGGTAAAGATGTCTCTACGTTGGCGGTAGCTTTTCTGCAGAGGTGCAGAGTACAGGCACTCGGTAGGGAGGAGAAGGAGACAATAGGAGTCCAAGCACATAGACAGGACTGCCTCATGGTGGCTGTAATTAAGAGATTCCCTCTGTGCCAAAAGTGACCATCACCTGGTACAGAGGCGTCATTGCTGTGACCTATGGCACAGTGGCCAACACACAGCAGGTGTGGCTTGGAAATTCCGAAGTCAGCTAGGGCCTACTTGCTTTCTATAGTGCAGTATGACATTGTTGACTTAATTGGATTAATACACACCCTCATCAAGGCACACCTTTGGGCATATCGTGAGCAAGTTCATGGCCAAATATCTTCACACTGTTCTGCAGACACAGTCTTTGGTCACCACACAAGCATCGAGTGCACCCCGTTGAGCGTGGACTCCAGTTCTTGATGTCACTCTGGGCATGATGAAAGAGACAATAAGGCCTCGCTTATAACAGTTCTGTGGAACTCAAGGCTCCTCCAGCCTTCTGCTCCTGTGTATCCTGAGCCTCGGCAGACATTGCTAGAATGGCTTCACTGGGTTCTGATCTGTTCCCAGTGGTGTCTGTCCACCCTCCCAGGGGAGTTATGCATAACTTTGGATTCACTCTGTCCCATTCTTCAGTGTGTACCTCTTTCTAACTGACTCCTCTCTCTCTCTGGCCCAAGCTCATCGTGTGTTGTGAGGGTTGAAGGTGGTGTTGTCATGAGTTGGGTCAGGGACTCCTCCTTGTCCTCTTTGCCCTCGAGGACTGCCTACTCTTGTCAGTGTGTGAGCCAGACACATCTGTCTAGTCTTGTTCTATTTTTCCTTGGTCTGGCTCTGCCCCTAGGTCCATTTGGGGAGAACTGACTCCTGAGGGAGACCCAGCCACCGTCATTTTTCTTCCTCTCCTTTAGTACCCTCAAAAACAGCCTCATGCTCTGGATAGATACAAGAAGGAGGCTCTTGCCACATCATTCCCCAAGAGGCCCTTTCTGGGGGTGGGGTTGCCTTGGCAACCACTCTCTGCAACCCTCCTTTGGTGCCTTGTGGGCCCCTGGAATCTATTCCTTCCTGAATCAACCTTCACTGGTTGGCCTGAAGTGGCCTCCTATCAGTCAGAGTCTCTCCTTCCAGACATTGAGAAGCTGCTCAAATGGGACACTTGTGGCCCCCACTTTTCTCTATACAAAGGGCCTAATACCAAGGCCATCTTTCACTGCGTTTCAGACAAGTTGTTTAAAATGGGCTTTCTATTAACTAGAGTTCTCTAGAAAAGCTACAAGGCTTAATATATCAATCAGCATGCATTTATAGGCATGTATACACTTCTGACAAAGAACGTTGACTCTGCTTTATAGATTTCTTTGATTATTTATTTATGTGCATATGTTTATAGATTTGTGCACATGCACTGAGCTGTACATGGAGGCCAGAAGAGGGCATTGGATCCTCTGGAACTGAACTACAGATAGTTATGAGACACTATGTGGGTGCTGAGAACCAAACTCTGGTCCTCTGGGAGAGCAGCCAGTGTTGGAGAGCCATCTCTCCAGCTCCTTGACCTGCTTTAAAGGAAATTAAAACAAAATAACAACAACAAAAAAAAAACCCTGTTTATTCTGAGCTAAATATAAGTGCTAAGGCCTTGGAGCATGGATTTGGGTCGCCTTGAACGACATAATCCACTGTGGAAGCAGTGACACATAGCCACGGGACAAGGGAGTCATAAGTCCATACATTTGACAAGTGTGTCAGTGGAGGTGTCAGGAGGGGACCTTTGCAGCTCAGGTTGTACCTTATGACATTCCATTTTTCAGGCTGGTGGAGAAAAAACTCTGCTATGCTTGGCCAATCTTTACTTGTACTCCAACAAGATTCAGGATTTTGCTATAGATATGATGCAGTTTCTTCAGAGAAGGACAAGGTGTGTGTGTGTAGATTTCAATGGCCTGTTATACACACACACACACACACACACACACACACACACACACACACACACGGGGGTAGGTAGGGGAGTAGATGGGGGTAAGATGGAGAAGGGAGAGATTTATTACAAGGGCGCCATCTCCTGTGATTTTGGGTACTGGGGAGTTTACCTTCCACAATCCTAAACTGAAAGCTCAAGAGAGCGTGTGGTGGGACTTCCAGGCCAAGGGCAGGAGAGAAGAGGTCCATTTGGGCTAAAACTACCAGGCTGAATGGACCCATAACCCTTCCCGGTCTTGTTCTTTCCAGGGCCCCAGGGATTGAATGTTTTTCCCCACCCCCCACCCCCACCACCACTTGGGGAGAGCCATCTGCTTTAGAGATACATTGAAATGCTAATCTGGTCCAAGCTTGCTGAGCATCCATGGATAATCTTGGCATCTCAATAAAACTAGGGTGGCAGGCCTGGCAGATCAGCTCCCCCCTCCACTCCACCCTCCCACCAGGGTCTTTGTGGTGCCGGTCTCTGCATGCTGCCCTTTGCTTGACCTTTCAGAAAAGGGGTACTGTCACTCCTCCAGGGAACCAGCTATCTTGGATTCTCCACCCGGGCCAGCAGGTCCCTCACCGGTCAGCTGCATGGACCCCACCTCCCCTGGTCAATCCCTTGGGCTCTGAGAGGAGGGTCTCCCACACCTCCCACAGCATCAGAGACGTGACCCTAAGGTCAGGGCCGGAGGGACAGCATCAGTGTCCTTTCTTAAGTGGGAGTCTAGACTGGAGCAGGAATTCATTCGGAATCTCCATGAATATTCAAAGGCATTCAGAGTGAACACTGCTCGCTCCGGCTTGGGATTATTTCTTTGAACGCTGTAGGAAGCGTCATTGTTTATAAAATAGATAGGAGAGAAGCCTTTGTCTCTGGGTTTCTTTCTCCTTATAAGACTGAATTCTTTTCCTTTAGACACAGAAGACCGTGGAGAGCACTGGGCACTATGCAGGTGGGGAGGGAGAAGCCTGAGATGGTAGGAACTGAGGGAGGCCTGCTGCCCTGGGAACTTTTTGAGGACCAGCCCCCCAGGTTCCCCAGATTCTAGACTGGGAGCTAGTGAATCTGCCTTTTCACTTCTTCTCAAACACAAAACCAAAAATACAAAACAAAGCACAGTAAAGGCTAATGTGGGTGGAGAAACCTGTGACTGTACTCTATAAAAGCTTTTCCTATCGGGTTTTCAGTTCCTGGTTTTAGAGGTTTATCTTCCTTTTGATAGTAGGTGAATACGTGGGGGGAGGGGCAGGAGTTACTAGTGGAACATTCTAGAACATGATATTTCTTTGTAAATAGTTTGGCTTTCAGGGACTTCTTCAACTACCAGGTACACATTTGCAAGCACGAAAAGTTCCTTATTTACTTTGGGTCAACATTAGTAAAAATACATGTTTCTCACCTCGGAGTCAGAACAGGACTTGCTTAAAACAGAACTCTGGGGCTGGAGAGATGGCTCAGTGGTTAAGGGTACTGACTGCTCTTCCAGGGGTTCTGAGTTCAATTCCCAGCAACCACATGGTGGTTCACAACTATCTGTAAAGGGATCAGATGCTCTCTTCTGGTGGGTCTGAAGGGAGAGACAGTATTTTTACATATAAAGATTAAACAAATCTTTAACAACAACAACAAAACAGAACTCTGGCAACACAGGGTGTATTTGGAACAACCATACAGGACCCATGTTGATGGTTCTGGAAACAACCTAGCAGATGTAACTTCACCCTGGCTCCCCCACGCACCCATCACTCCTGTGGTACAGATCTCGGGAGCTGAGCTTTGTGTGTTAGATGAATGGGTGGAGGGAAGAAAGGGTGGGAGGCAGGGAGGGGCCCACTGAACTTACAGGCTCTAGTGGGGGATACTATCTTTCTCAGAATATTGAATCTGGGATAGCTCACTGTCAGGGATCCCCTTTGCAAATATCAAGACTTCCCTGTGGTACCAGCTCATGGGGCCCAAAGTCAGAAAGAAAAGTAGAGTGTGTCAGAGGCCTGAAGTCACATACAACCTCTGCAGGCCAGAACTTCCAGAACAACGTGGTCCTCAGGGATCATGTAAGCCACCCTTCTGTCCCTCTCTCTTCTACTTGGAGGTGGATTTGGCTTGGTAGCACTCCACTGCCCACCCCAACCCCTGGTATTTCAGACATAGGACCAGTGCTGAAGCCTCTCCTCCCTCTCCTCCTGGCTAGTGGCCCATCCTGGCCTGTTTCTTAATGGATAAAACAAGGCCCATCAGGAGGGTTGGTGGGGCTTACCAAAAACAACTGTGGATGGTGACAGCATCCCTTGGCCTTGGCATCTGGCAAGAGTCTTGGCCCTCTCATCACTGGGACAAAGAGGTGTGTGAAAGGAGAGGGTCTCAGAGCCCTATGACTTCATAGCCTCTCATTAGGCCCATCTTCTAAAACATGCTTGGATTAAGTTTCTGACATGGTCTTTGGGGACTGTAGCTTGTGTCACAGGGTCACATCATATAACAATTCGGAGTCTGGCATGATCCACTGAGTTTCTCCTACTGTGTTAAGACCTTCAGAATCTTTTTGGTTTTTATTCAGGTATTTTTTTGTTGTTGTTGTCGTTGTTTTGTTTTTTAAAGAATTATTTATTTTATGTATACGGGTACACCATAGCTGTCTTCAGACACACCAGAAGTGGGCATCAGATCCTATTACAGCTCCCATATGGTTGCTGGGATTTGAACTCAGGACCTCTGGATGAGCAAGCAGTCAGTGGTCTTAACCCCTAAGCCATCTCTCCAGCCCTTGTTTTTAGTTTTTGCTTTTTATCTTTAATTGTTTTTTTTCAAAAATCATAACACTTATTGTGTGTGACTGTGTGTGTGCACGTGTGCGTGCGTGTGCCTGTGTTCACACACATATGTATGGAGAACAGAAAACTTGAGCAGTTGGTTCTCTCCTGTGTGTCCTAGGGATAAACCCCAGTTGTCAGGCTTGGCAGCAAACCCCTTAACCACTGAGCCATCTTGGTGCCTTTGTTTTTCCCTTACATTGAGATAATGCACCCTGTGACCCAGGCCGACATGGGACTCATTATGAAGCTCTTGCTGGTCTCACACTCCCAGCAGTCCTCCTGCCTTAGCCCACCAGGGCCGGGATTGAACTGCCACAGCCCACCGAAAGCCTCTCTTTCTTAACGAAGGGTCTTTCTTGCCTCCACTCATCCTAACCCACACTGGAAAGATGCTCCTGACGACAAAGCCGAGTTGCTGAGCAGGCCTCTTTGTTACACTTCCAGCAGCCTGGGCACTGTTGTGGACCCTGTGGGCTGTGTCAGATGAGCCAGATCAAAAGTCATTTGCGGTGGGGCCTTATTTGTTTATGCCGGCAGCTGTGGCTGCACAGAGAGTCCTTTGTTTAATCTTATTTGATTTGTAATGGCTGCTCTTTAAGTTTTTAGTTTGGGCTTATCAATATGTGATATATTTATATCATTTTGAAGTTTAAGCTATGAAGCAGAATAGGGACACAAAAGTCCAGCTTTTTCCCTCTCCTTCCGCTCTCTCCTTTTCCTTCCTAAAGGTGGTTCTTACCCCGAGCCCACCCCCTTCTCCGCACAGGGAGATGGCTCTGTAGGCAGAGTGCTTTGCCAGTGCAAAGACCTAGCTCAGTCTCCAGCAACCACCAAAGAAACAGGCCTGGCAGAGCACTCTCCCGCTGTAACCCTGTTGTTGAGGGGCAAAGACTAGTTCGCTAGTCCACTGAGCCAATGCTGAGCTTTGACACCTCAGTTCTATCAGTCTACACACACACACACACACACACACACACACACACACACACACACACATACACACACACACACACACACACACACACACACACACCTTGGTTCTATAGTCTACACACACACACACACACACACACACACACACACACACACACACATATGTACACACACATAATTTTAAAAAGATAAAGCACATTCCTCTATCACAAGTAAGCATGTTTTAAAATACAACTGTGTGTTGCAGGCACTGTGGTTTATTGAAGGTCTTTACTGTCCAGGAGTAAGTACAGCAGTGACTATGTCACTGGCACAACGGGGAATGTTTCTGCCTCTTTTTATAGTGAGGAAACAGGCTCCTGATAAGTTACAGGGCCAAAGCCACACTGTCAGCAAGCTTGAGTCTGGGACTAGAAGTTGACCCTTATCATAACTGGACACTTATATAAACCATAGCCTCTGTGGCTTTGGAAACTGCCAGTCACCGAGTTTGGGTTGGTAACCTTTGATAAATTGCATAAAAGAGAGTCACGAGGCTGGAGAGATGGCTCAGCAGTTAATATCACTAGTTGCTCTTCGAGAGGACCAGACTTTGATTCTCAGCAACCACATGGTATCTCACAACCATCTATGACTCCAGGCCCAGGGGATCTGAGGCTCTTTTCTGGCCTCTGCTGGCACCAGACACACATACATACATTCAAGCAAGACACTCATACACAATATGTGATACATCCACACCAGGAGTTACAGCCCCACTTGTAATTTTATTACTCTGACTGAGGAGCGGGAGCCACTATGAGCCCTAGGTCTTGGTCAGACAAACCTGAAGTACATTAATTTGTGTCTCATAGTCAATAAAAGAGGAAACTCACATGGTGGTTGCCCCTGGACCCCTGCTAGTACTAAGCATGTCTGGTGACTTTGTAGTCCAAGGAATTGATCATTTTTAAGATGGGCAAGATCATCCGCTTCGGGTTCCCTCTGTAGGAAGAGGAGCTGAGAGTGCTCACTGTGGTTTTGGCTTGCAGTGCAAACTTGAGTGACTTGAGGTTTCTCTGCAGAAAGCTCCTTCCTGGGAGCTGGAGGCTCCCTGCCGTGATGGCCACCATGGCTGGTGGCAGCCATGTCTGTGGAACACCCGAAGTTTAGCAATTGCTTTAATCTCTCAGGTCAGGTGCTTCAGAACCAGAGCATTTAAAATAAAGCCTGGCAGCTTTTGGACCTCAGGTGATGTCAGCCTCCATCTGGCGCGTCTCTTGGGCCTAGGTGTGGGCTTTCAGTGTTCATGGGGGTAAGAGGTGACTCATCCTCTCCTCACAAAGCGGCTGCAACACACAGGGCTCTCCCCTACATCTTCACCTTTTCCTTTGCATTGGAAGTGTCAAATAGTGCGCACCATGGCCCGCTGGTATGCACACTCCACTCTCCAAGCGTGGTGAGGATGCTGTGTCTCTTTGTAGAGGGAGATGTCACAGTGCAGGGGCCTGCTGGGCTCCATGTCCTCACAGCTCCAGGAACTCATCTTCTGGGGAAGCACCTGCAGGCCTCAGGTCCAACGGATGTTTGCTCTCGGTGCGCATGGCAGAAATGTGGACGGATGACAGCACTGCTTGTGTCGAAGAGGGCCTTGTCACCGTTCAGTGACACAGGTGGATAATTGTAATAGCACCTTCACTCTAGTCAATCATGCACCATTAGAGTTCCTGGGAATCATTTCTGAGCTTGCTGTGCTCGCCGCATGAAAGGTTGATGGTGCGTGTGCGTGCTGCAGATAAACCAGGTCGTGGCTAGCTTTGCAGTCTGGAAAAGCCTCATGCTTGTTTTCTGTGTGACTACGTGACAGATCAGCAGTGCATGTGAAGAGGAGGGGCTCTTGGGTCTGGGCTCCCACTTTACTCCTCCTGGGTTGTTCCCACACCCACCTGACCTCTCCCTGACTCCCAGATTAAACCCGGCATAAAATGTCTCAGGGGCTTGGTTATGTGGGCTCTGATAACCATACTCCAAGACAGAGAGAACCGAGGTTGTTTATCCCCCTGATTCACAGGAATGCGCTTTGCGTAAACCCCTTAAGAGGGGATTAGCACGCTTGCATACTCCTCTGATCCTTTACTGCTGGACTTCCTAGCTGAGCCTGGCCTAGGAGCTGTTGATGAGCACAATGTGAATGGGAAAGAACATGCAAGAGCATGCACACACATGCTTGCTGGTCCCAAGGTTTCATTCCCAAATCAGAGGTGGGAGATGAGAAATGAAAAGGGATGTCTGGTATCTGACAGTCACTAGCCAAATGATCAATCCCTTTTAAAGTGTGACCTTGGCCACAGTTTTAAAGTGCAACCAAGCTGAGTATCATTATTTGCCAGGCCTATGTAGCCTGAGGGGTAGAGTGGGAGTGGGGTGGGCATCTCTTTTGTCACAGTCCAGAGGACTGTTCTCTCATTCATCCAGCTTGGCAGGCAGTGGGTGAGTGCTCTTCCTGTGTTCTGCTAGGAGCCCTGTTGCCTGTGACTCTTTCCTGGATTGCGTGGGCACACTCTCCTTCCAGTGATTAAGGATAACTCAACTGGTTTGAGGTGATGTCAAGTCTGCTGGGTTCAGTCTGAGCAGTGGACAGGGGTGGATGTCCTGGTGTGGTTCCTATCCCTCCCAGCAGCTCCCAGGCACTGACTCCGAAACTGTGTTGCACACACGCCTTGATGGCTATTCTCGGATTATTGTCCCTCATTATCTGTCCACAGATGGCACCGTGAATCATAACCAAAGAAATTAAAATGTGAGGTGCCAGTATGTAGTTGCTAAGGGATGTGATGTGGTGTGGTATGTGTGTGTGTGTGTGTGTGTGTGTGTGTGTGTGTGCGTGTGTGTGCATGTGTATGCGCACAAAATGCTGACATACACCAGCAGATCTGAGAACGGTTGGTACCTGTGTATTGGAGATGAAAGCCTCAGCCAGCAACTAAGTATCCCCAGGAGACCAAGCGCTGGATTTTAAAAAAGCAGACTTTAGTGTTTGGATCAGCCCCATCAGCTCTCAAAGATAGGTCTGTCATGTGGGCAACCAGTACCCAGAAAGCTCCAGGAAAGCCATGGAAAGCTGGTAGCTCCAGGACCAACTTTCCAGGGATCACTAGGTGACCCTCAGATCCTCGCACAAACTCCTAAAAGTCTAGAAAAGCTATCCAAAATGTAGTTCTTAATGGAGAGGGCATCTTGGGAGTGATATCAGTCACTGAGGTCCTTTCCCCTTCCTCTGCAGTCCAGAAGGGCTCTGGGATGGGGATATCTGTGGGTGAGTGGCATTTCTCAGCCTCTGACCAGGAGGCTGCTAATAAACATTGCCCTGGCCTCACACAGATTGTGTCTAAGAGACAAGGGAGCCTGAGAGGATTGGCTTCAAAATGCTTGGATTCTTCTCAGCCATGTGGTTGGGCTGACCCCAGCCCTAGGGCAGCAACAAGCATGGAATCGAGACCTCTGGGGAAGATGCTGCAGACCCACTGTGTGAGGCTGGGGTCTGTGCTCTGTCTCCAGCAGCCCCCAACCCAAACCTCCAACCTGTAGTGTTCTGTGCCAGCTCCATGGTGTCAATGGCGCCATTAAAAAGTGATTAGGAGTGATATCTGCCCATGTGGCTACCTGGGATATTTACTGGTGCCCAGGGCTTACTCCCCTGATGTGTGATACATGTTACCTAAACAATCAGACGACAACTGGGTCAGTGTACCTTGATGGAAATTAAGGGACATAGATCCGCATGGAAGACCAACTTGAACCCTGAACTCTGCTGAGCCTTGATGCTCTTAAAGTAAATGCTTTGACACACCTAACGCAGATGCCTGATGCCTTCGTATGCACAGGTGCTTGTGATGCCAGTGCTTGGTGACAGTGTCTTCCTCAGCCACTCTCCTTATTTCTCTGAGGCAAGGTCCCTCACTGATCCTGGAGCTCACAGATTTCCTGGGACAGTCTGGCCAGTACACTCCAGGCATCCTCCCGTCTCTGGTGTACCCACCTGACGTTCTACCTGGATTCTAGGGATGCAAACTCTGGTCCTCATGAAAACACTTTATTTGCCAGAGCATCTCCCTCGTGCCTCCCATACCCACACACAAAGGATGCCTATTTAAGGGGCTTCTGTATGAAGTTGCAGGTTTTAGAACCAATGTCTACCCCCTGAATCATTTTTTAGCCACCAAATGTCAAAGTGGGAAACTGTGAATCCTTGACTGACATTTTTAGTGGCTTTAACTTATTTGCAAGGACGTTTTTAAAAGCCAGTGATACCATTTGTCCCTGCAAATGGGTGAAGGAACTTGGGCAGCTGCTCTTGGGATGGTTTTAGTAAAGAAAACACCTTTTAATTTAAGAAAAAAATTCTTTTAGGTGTCAAAGTGAAATTGTCAGTTATTTAATTGTGTGGCATTTACATTACATATACTTATTCCATGTGTTTTAGGGTAGGTGGGCCCCGGGGATTTAAGTATCTTCAGAACAGAGCAACTTACAGTGACAAGGGAAATGAGCAAAGGTGTGGGGGCAGTTCCTTTACCTAAGGAGTTTCTACTCTGCCTCTGGAGCTCATTAAACGTGTGATGTCTTTTCCCCTAAAGGACCTCATCTCTCTGGGACTTATTTATAAATACCAGGGTTTTGCAGGGATGCTGGTGAGACAGGAGGAGGCAGGAATTGGTTTTGTTTCATTTTCTTTCTCTTTGCTGGAGAGTGCAGAAGACATAGAGACATACTACCAGCAGAATCAGGGAGGCTTAGAGTGTTGTGCCTGTCAAACCTGCATTAGGGACGCTGAGGAGGATGACAAGAGTTTGGGGCCTGCCTGGGTGACATGCAAGGCTCTGTCTGAAAAGCAAAGACAAAGAGAAACAGAGTCAGCCAGGCTCCGTCGTCTCTCGTTCTAGGACCTGCAGCTGCCAAACAGCAACGGTTTCCAGGGGCAGCCTTGGCTTTTGTGGTCCAGCATAACTTTGGTTTATATTTCAGGGGCTGTTCCCCAGTGTGACTTGTGAGCCATGGTGATGTTCATGAAACTGTTTTCTCAGTTACTGGTAGAAGGAGCTGAGCCAATAACAACCCCTCAAAATTCAAGTTTGTATGTCCCCAGCGGAACCCGATTTTGGTCTTCATGACTTAAGCCTTTCCTCCATCACTAAATGATGTGAACAAGTTCATGTATGTGTAGTGTGAGTTGAAAATAGTGGGAATCACCCCTTGTAGATAATTTTAGTCACCTGTAGCCAACCTCTGCCCAAAACTATGACATGGATATTTTCAGAAACGAGCCTCAAGTTTCAAGTAGTGGGCCACACTACTGCACGGAACTGTTTCACCCAGAACACAGCCATTCTCCTTGTCCAGAGTTAACCCTATGGCATAGCACCTGCCTATTCATCACACAGGTTCTTGGTTCATGGCAGAGCTTGAGTTCACGTGACTCTTGTTTCATTTAATCATAGCTCCCAAAGCACGACCATAGCGAGGGTTGCTGGTTATTTGGATGTGCCAGAGAAAAGCAAGAATGGTCTTTTGAGCAATGAGATAAATTTCCCAGTGTAGGTGTAGTTTTGCACTGTCTGTGTTTTTAGGCACTCATTAGGCCTTGGTACCCAGTCTCTGGCAATGAGAAGGATGGCTGCAGCTTCTCTACCTTTGTGCCTTGAGCACCATGAGATCAGGGTGGAAAGAGCTGTCGAGCCAACGATGGTGGTGTTTCTGCAGCAGTGTTGCCGTAACAATGCCTGACAAAAGAGAATCGAGGAAGGAGTCTTATCGTGGATCCTGGTACACAGTCTGTCACGAAAAGACGTGACCGTGGAGGATGCAAAGACACCTAGTGGGGATGGCAGCTGGTCACATCCCACCCAGGATGCAGAGAGAGAGATGCAGGTACTCAGCTCACTTTTCCCTTCTCCAGTCCAGCACTCCAGCTCATGAGATGGGGCTGCCATGTCAGGGCGTATCTTCCCTCCACCTGGACATGCCCTCCCACACCTGCACAGAGATGTGTCTCCTGAGGGATCATAAATCCAATCAAGCTGATAATGAGCATAAACCGTCACATTCTCCGAACCGAACACTCTATCATGTGGTTCAGCAAGCTAACACATTGTGCAGCACATATGCATACGTGTGAGGGTGGGCGCTTGCGTGAACACACGTGTACACACACACACACACACATGCTGATAACACACACACCACACACTAATCTTAGCTATCACTTCTTCCTTTGGTCTTGGGAAAATGAGTTTGTTTCCCACCTCCGAAGCCAATCTCATCAGGTGCCTTTCCTTGCTTCCTCAAGCGGAAGGCTGAGCCTTGCCCCAAACACTGGAATGTTTTCTGCTGTTAGAGCCCAGTGAGGCCATGTGGATGATGGCACTCCTCTTACCCCCCTCTCAGTGTTCAAATGGATGAGGTCTGCCTTTAGGGAACGGAAACCTCACTTTCTCGCCTGTCACTCAGTCAGCCTTCTCCTGCTGTGAGTCGATATGTGGAGTATATATGAGTGGTCATTGCCGTGACCAGCACCTTCTTCATGGTCACAGTGTCAGAGCCAGTCTGGAAACAGCTCTTTCCCTGACGGAAGCCTCTCTGGGTCTTATTGCTCCTGCTCAAGTGGAACCTGCCATGTTTACCTCAAGGCCAAGTGGGAACAGCCTAATGTCCTGTGACTCTGCAGAGCCTTCGCTAGCTGAGCTTCCATCAAACCTCCTCTAGAGACTCTTTCTGCGAACACTGGGGAGTTGCTGGATTTCTGTGGAAACTCTGGGGAAGAGAAGGTGCTCTTCAAAGCCATTGCAGTGTTGGAAGAGAAATTCACATTCTCTTGCTAAATATGTAGGCACATTTGGGTAATATAAGATAGGGTGATAATTAGAATAAAAACCACAAGGAGGCTTCCACATTTCTATGATGCTCTCCCTCCCTTACCTTCTGTGTGTGTCTTTGTGTGTGTGTGTGTGTGTGTGTGTGTGTGTGTGTGTGTGTATTCATGAGAACATATTCACACATATGTGTTAGCTTGCTGAGCCATGTGATAGAATACAGTAGCTCATCATGTTATGGCTCATCCTCATGATTAGCCTGGCTGGATTTGGAATCGCCTAGGAGACAGCTCTGTGCAGAGGGAGCTTAAACTTGCATGTGTATGATGTGTCTGTGGAGGCAGAAGGGGGAGTCAGATACACCCTCATACTAGAGTTACAGATGGTTGTGAGTCACCATGCAGGTGCTGGGAATTGAACCCAGGTTCTCTGTAAGAGCAGCCAGGGTTCTTCTGCTCATAATCACTGAGCCAGCTCTCCAGTCCTCCCTCCCCCTTTGAACACAGTGTCTGTCACTGAACCTGGAGCTCACCATTTCAGCTAAGTTGGCCAACCATCGAGGGTCAGAGATCTCTGCCTGTCTCTGCCTCCTCAACTCTAGGATTATAAACACAGGCCACCATTTTCAATGGTTCTAGGGAACAAGTTCAGGGACTCACGTGGCAAGCATTTCAATGACCAAGACAGATTTGAGTGTTCCTCTGAGGTCTCTTACAACATTTTACTTTGCCACAGATTTTTTTTTTAAGGACAGGAAATTGTGTGCCATTGAATAGAATCCCCCTATGCACAATGGACCAGGCAGGTGGCCACCCTCCAAGGAGGTGGCAGATGTTCTCCATGGTTCAGGTTTTCATGTCTCTTCTGGAAACTGGACCTGGAGATGAAGGTAGACCAGTTAGCCATGGTGTTGCTTTGCTTGCTGGTTAGGTCACTGTAGAAGATTGATTTTCTCCTCAAATGGGATCTTCTGGCCCCAACTGCTGGGCCAACAACCTGACTCCCTTGTAATTAGAAGCTTGGCATGGTGCCCAGCATCCCTTGGAAGGACACCGCTAAAATCGATGCCTACTGTAAAGCTGTCTTAACCAGATAATGCAGTGCCATCTGAGAAGTATGGTCTTGGACTCCAGCTCCAGAGTACATGTAACTGTGAACTTCTTCCTTCCTTCCTTCCTTCCTTCCTTCCTTCCCTCCTTCTTCCTTCCTTCCTTCTTCCCTCCTTCCTTCATTTTTTTAAAAAAACATTTATTTATTTATTTATTTAATGTATATGAGTACACTACTGCTGTCTTCAGACACACCAGTAGAGGACATCAGATTCCATTACAGATGGTTGTGAGCCACCATGTGGGTGCTGGGAATTGAAATCAGGACCTCTGGTAGAGCAGTCAGTGCTCTTAACCTCTAAGTTATCTCTCCAGCCCCCTTTCTTTCTTTTTAAGGATTTATTTTTAATTGTGTGTGTGTGTGTGTGTGTGTGTGTGTGTGTGTGTGTGTGTGTGTGTACGTGCGCGCCTCCTTTGGAGGTCAGAACGGGGTACCAGCTATAAGCTGCTGATATGGATGCTAGGAACCTAACTTGAGTCTTCTACAAGAGGAATATGAATTCGTAACCACTGAGCCATCTCTCTGGCCCCTTGGGCCTCTTCTTGATCCGGGTGGCCCACTCACCAGTTGCTCTCTGTGGCATGTTCATGCTACATGTGACATACAGACACGGTTTGAACACAATAAGAAACAAAATACAGACTATTACATCAATGGGTGACATCTCCCTCCCCTGTTCATTCCTATAAAATCATGATCCTATGCTTTGACCAAGAGATTATACTAGACACAGTATTACTTGAGGTCCAAAAGCCAGACTCAGGAAATTTGGGTTTTGCGACATGGGAGTCTATTTTGGGGTCATCATGTAGGAGAGTCAGTTTGGCCTACTGAAGGATGGAGGACACAAGGAAGAAGTTAGGTGAACGCAGGCTACTTTGGGACCTGTGTTGACACTGGCCTGCACCTGACAGCCCTGCCACCCTGCAGCAGTCACATGGGCAAGCCCAGAGCGGAAATGCTCAGAACCTTTCATAACGTATTGTGACAGCATATAGTTAAGGAGTAGTTATCCTTAAATGTTTATAGAGAATCAGTTCCAGGATCCTGCCATATGCTAGACCCCATGGATGCTTGTATTTGGGTTCTGAGAGGGACCGGGATGGACAGAGAAGACACACACAAACACACACACACACACACACACACACACACACACACACACACACACATATATTAGGTTGGCTTACATGATACTGTCGGGGTAGTCCAGCAGTGACTGTCTCATCCTGTGCATGCTGGGAGCCCTGTAGCTGTAGCTGAAAAATCCACAAAACTGGACACCTCAGCATCTCAATATGGTGCTGAAGGCTCAGACAATTCCTGAAGAACTGTCTCTAGTCCATAGAGGGAGGCCAAAGAAGCTGGGTTCTGACAGCTCAAAGGGTGGTTTCAGGAGCAACAGGACAGACACACACCCCAACCAAACACCAAGGCAGGCAGGTAGCAGGCCTTTCCCCAGGACCTCTTTCTATCTGTGCTGCCATGGGAAGCCACTGCCCACTCATGGGGAGGTTCCCCTCCCTTAGTCCTTCCAGGAAATGCCCTCACAGACAAACCCAGGGTGTAACTCCTAATTCTTTCCAGACCTAATAAGTTGACAAACAGATCAACCACCCTAGTGCTTATGTCCTTATAGAGAAGGAAGTAGTGTTGAACAGGACCTGTAACCAGAGTGCTTCAGATCACCTTTAGCTGACCTCTGATACCTATCAGTATGTAAATGATATGCAAATAGAGTGCCTAGGGGAGGTGCCAATGCTTGCTCCTCTGCAAATGTATTCTCTTCCTTTATGTATGTTTATTTAGTGTGTAGTATATGTAATGTGTGCATGTGTGCTCCAGTGTGTGTGTGTGTGTGTGTGTGTGTGTGTGTGTGTGGCTAGGGACTGACTTTTAGTTCTGTAAGATGGCTCATCAAAGTCATCACAGCCTAGGGTGGGTGCTCTCTCCTCAGCCCTGTCACAGTTGTTAGTCCTAGGACATTGTTGTCTACAGACCCCACAGGCCTTATCCTGGAGATGATAACTGGATTTTGTCTGAGGTGGTCAGCGATCGCTGGGCTTACAGGCCAGGCACTACTCAGTCTCCCCACTCACTGAAGAAGTTTGTGTTTAAATGTCTGCACCCTGCTTCAGTATCTGCTGTGTCCCCAGGCTGCTGTGTCAGTCAGAGGAGATGTGGCTGCCTTGAGCTTCCCTCTTTTTTTTTTCTAGAGGCTTTTTCTCCATCATGGGGGGTGTGGGGGTATGGGTGGGATGGCAAAGCCGCCCACCTGCTAGCTGAGGCACATCCTTGTAAACTGGAGCAAGATGGAGTAGTGGCAGCCCTCTGTGGATCTAAAGGAGGCTGTTCAGAGAGCCATTGGCCTAGCTTGGGCAAGCTCAGATCCACAATGCAGAGTGAATGTCCCTGGGTACGCAGTAGGCAGGTGGTGACAGCAGGGTGCTAACTGCCCTCCAGCAGGAGACCAAGGGAATGAGGGGGCAAGGCCAAAGGTGGCAGTCTCTCTTAAATCGTTGCCAAGAAAACACTTTGCTGCCCCCCCCCCCCCCCGTCATAACCAGATTTGCTTGTTGGAGTTTCTTGGAGCTCTGCATTCTCCTAGGTAGCATGTGGGGCAGAAGAGATATTACCCTGGAGACTTACAGACTTATGAACCACGCACATTGAATTCTTACAGCAATTCAAGGCTGAAGCCCAAGATCAAAGTGCAGCTTTGATAAGCACACTCCTTAAGGGTAGCTCAGCATGCACTCTAGTCTAGGACAAAGCAAGTTCACAGTGATCCCAGCTGGGAAACAGGCAGGGGCCCTGGGGTGGGCTGAGGTGACAGCTAACATATCTATATGGTCCTTAGAGAATAGTTTTTCCAGCTGCTATGTTGCCCAGCCCCTGGCCCACAGCACACCTTGCTCTTTTATTTATTTTTTAAAGATTTATTTTACGTATATGAGTACACTGAATCTGTCTTCAGACACACCAGAAGAGGGCATCAGATCCCATTACAGATGGTTGTAGCCACCATGTGGTTCCTGGGAATTGAACTTAGAACCTTTGGAAGAGCAGTCAATGCTCTTAACCACTGAGCCATCTCTCCAGCCCCCACACACCTGGCTCTTATGCATTCAGCAATTATGCTGTGCAGGACCTGCCCAATCCTCAGGCACTCTCTGTGGTGCCCTGATTTCTTCCACTGCCTCATCCTTGAGTCTCTGGTTCTAGGGTTGGTGGGGTGCACTGTACCATGGACATCAAGAAGAGCAGGACCAGGGCTGGAGAGATGGCTCAGCGGTTGAGAGCACTAATTGCTCTTCCAGAGGTCCTGAGTTCAATTCCCAGCAAACACATGGTGGCTTACAACCATCTGTAATGGGATCTGATGCCCTCTTCTGGTGTGTCTGAAAACAGTGACATTATACAGTGTACTCATATACAATGAATAAATCCTTAAAAAAAAAAAAAAGAGCAGGATCTTATATCTCTCCACAAACTCTTCTGATGGAATCGGCACAGAACCCAGAAGGTGAAATGACTCCTTGAAACCATAATATAAGAAATTTGCAGTAAGCATTAGCTGAGAGGGAGAGGGACTTCCAAGTGATGCTTCTGGGGTGGTGTTCCATCCCCTTGAAGTACTGAAGAGCTGTTCTGGGTGTGTAAGGAGATCTTGGGGCTTGGCAAGGGCAGGGCTCTGGGAGGACCTGCCTGCAGCACTTTTCTGAGCTCTACAGAACAGGCTGGGAAGACCACGTGCTGTCTGTGACAGCAATGTCATCTTTCCTGGGCGTGGTCTGAGCCTCGTGGGTGAGCTTGAGTCTCTTTCCGTGAGCCTGACTCGTAGGGTGTGATTGGCAGGTTATGGATTTAGAAGCCATGCTTCAAAGAGCGTGAGATGAAATTAATGTTAAGTGTAAGTGTTTCAGGCGCCACAGAGAAGAGGCTTGTCAGTTTCTGAGGGATGAAAACAGATGACATGTCTCTCACTCCCCATAGCTAGAGGATCCGGTGACATGGGAGCTGTGCCTTTTCAGGTGATTAATTTCCTGGATGCTCTCTCTGCTGGCCAGTCAGCTCTGTGGACAGTAGCAGATAAGCACTCTTTTCTGCCTTAACAGGGGATCCTGCTGGAGAAGGGGATGTGTGTTCACTGAGTGTCCTGTGAAGATAGCGCTCCCTAGGATCTGGGGTTAGATCAGATCTACCCTGGCTCTCCATGAAGGAGTCCTACTGAGGGACCTGGAGTCTCCTCAGAAGATCTCCACCCACTGTGGACATCACATGCATAGGCTTCATGCTGGGAAAAGACAGGACAAGGAGGGCTAGTGACTGGGAGTGAACAGCAGCCTGGTGTTCTTCCAACCTGCCTCATTAAACATGTGGTTGGTGAAATGTCTTCACACATCCTCTGCCCTGCCAGGAGTAGGGGAAGATCTGGCCCTGATTGGCTTGAGCCACACATTTTAGATTCTCTGTTGCTGTGGTAAAACTGTGACAAAAGGCAACTCAGGGAGGAGGGAATTTATTTGTCTCATGGATTAGCATGTAGTCACCTAAGAAATCAGGGCAGGAGATTAAAGCAGGAACCTAGAGGCAGGAGTTGAAACAGAGACTATGGAAGAACCCTGCTTATAGGCTTGTTCCTCATGCCTGGCTCAGCCTGCTTTCTTATATAACACAGGACGATCAGCTCAGGGGTGGCATGACCCATCAGGGGCCAGACTCTCCCTCATCAATCAAGAAAATGCATTACAGCTTACACATAGGCCTATGCTCGGTTGAGGTTCCTCTTCTCAGCTGATTCTAGTTAGTGCCAAGTTGACAAAAACTAACTGGCTTAGGCACATCCAGCTCTGTGATAGACAGGTTCCCCCTCTCCCATTTTCTTACCTTCCCCTTCTACCTAGCAGCTCAAAGCACTCTGTGGAACAAGCACCTATGACATTTGTGCTGTTGCTGAATTATTTTTACTGAAAAACATGGCTAAAATCAAAGAAGACAGCATCCTCCTGCCTTCTCTCACATCTAGCTATGTCTCTCACATCTATCTCAGTAGGCTATGGAGCTCTGGTCCTTGCTTCCTTCCCTCTGAAGACATCTTTGGAAGCATGGATAGGCAGCGTTGGAGGGATTTAGGTGGCCACTGCTGCCTGGAGATTCCCCAGAGAGAAACAAGCAAGCAATTCATAAATATTTACACCAACTTCATTTGCATAGTAGACATAATTACTTCACACAGAACCATGGGGAAGCTTCCATCTTGGTAGCCTAGATGGCAGCAGGTGCATCTCTTCTGTCCCTGTCAACTCCTTTAGGAAATGCCATTCCAGTCATGTACTGATAGTTCCTTACTGCAGGGTGAATAAGCCTTTCATTCTGCCAATGAAGACAGGCTATGAAGCTGCTATACCTTACATCCTGGCTTTTTTCTGCCATGTGGTCCCATCCTGTCCTTTGCCTGTCACCATGAGCGGTGGTGACAACAATGTTTGCCCCTCTAATGCCATGCCCAGAAAATTGCTCAGCTTTAATAATCAGTTTCATCTGCTGCCAGGTCCACCTTTTACAGAGTGCTAGAACCCATTTCCAGCAAGTTCTGTGCCACAGTAGAGCAGGGATGGGTTTCCCAAGCTCCCCTAGCATGCCCTCTTTTCTCCAGCTGAGACAATGCCTCTGTCGGCATCTCATCAGTGTGACTTAAATGTACAAAGTAATGGGTCTGCTGTTGTGCTTTCACACAAATACATGTAGCTTTGGTTCTCTTCACCCCACACTGTGACCTTGTTCCCTGAGCTACTTTTCCCTCCTCTTTCCAAACATTCCTGCTGTCTTAGTTAGGATTTCATTGATGTGAAGAGACACTATGGCCAAGCCAACTTTTATAAGAACAACATTTAACTGGGTCTGGCTGACAGGTTCAGGGGTTCAGTCCAGTATCATCAAGGTGGGAGCATGGCAGCATCCAGGCAGGCATGGTGCTGGAGGAGCTGAGAGTTCTACATCTTCCTCTGAAGGCTGCCAGGAGAAGATTGGATTTCTCCTGGTTAGAAAAAGGGTCTCGTTGCCCAACCCCACAGTGACACACTTCCTCCAACAAGGCCATATCTACTCTAACAAGGCCACACTTCCTAATAATGCAACCCTCTGGGCCAAGCATATTCAAACCACCACATCTACTTTCATGCCAAGCATATATCTTTACATAGATATAGACATGCCAACTTTATATCTAAACATACATATACACACATGTTTAAAGTGTATTTAATATATAATGTGCATATTGAGTATGTGTTTATTTAATTTATTGTGTAGGTAATACAGATGAGAAAAAATGAATTCCTTTAAAATTTATATTTTCAGTGCACACTGCGAAATGTTTGCAGTGTGTAATGGTTTCAAAGCCATCTACCCTCTTTTTCTAGTCCTACCATCTGTGTTCATTGGGGCTCTTAAAAGGTAGAACAAACAACCCACACATCTATACCCACCCCCCACACACGGGAAATGTCAATGAAGTGTATGGTCTTTTCTCAGTCAGGGTCTCATTGCATAGTCCTGGCTGGCCTTGAACTTAGAGATCCACCTGTTTCTGCCTTCTTAGTAAAAGAAGGCACCACACCTAGCTCTTGCTCTCTGTTCTATCAGAAAGCCAGGCAAAAAAAAACTCCTCTTAAAATAATTTAAAGAAGCAACTTGGAAGGAACTCAGAAATCCTCTATCATCAGAAGTTCTTGAATCAAATTACTGCCCAAGGTTTCACTCTTCTTTGCTGAAAATCACATTCTACTACTCATCAGCCTTACTGCTTTAGATCAACCAGCCCTGTAGGAAGGAGAGGCGGAGCTCTGACCACCCACCCAGAGGGAGGCAGAAGGATAATTTGCATTAGGAATAAAATTCCACGGGGGACCTTGCTTAAGAATAGCTACACTCCCCTCTGCAGAAGTAAAACTTTATGCCTTACCAAAATACTTAAGATTTTGAGATCGTTTTTCTTAAGACCTGTCATAGTTAGGGTTACTGTTACCATGATGAAACATAATGACCAAAACACCTTGGGGAGGAAAGGGTTTGTTTACCTTACTTAAAGTAAATCAGGACAGGAACTCAAACAGGCAAGAGCCTAGAGGCAGGAGCTGATGCAGAGGCCATGATGGTCTACTGGCTTGCTCAGCTTGCTTTCTGATAGAACCAAGGAAGCTGGAAACAGAAGTCAATGCTGCAGCCTCAAGCATTGCTTCTTCCTGGGGAGACCCACCCCCACGGGGTTCCTTTCCATTCCTCTGTGATGTCAGTTCAGTGTAGGTGTGTATGACTCTGAACCTCCATTTTATTGTCTGTTGTGGGTGTACTTACAATGGCTCCGTTCCAGGGGTTCTAGAGCAGTGTAGGCATTGGCTAAGGATCTCTATTTAGGGATCCGGGACCATTCACTGGATACTTGGTCTCACTTGATGGGTGCTCTTGACAGTCAGGTGGCAGGCAACAGAAGGTGGGGCTCAGGGATTTGTTCCTGCTAGACAGGTTCTCTGTCATTAAGTGGCACACCCAGCCTGTGCACATGGGTGCATGGGTGGAACAGTTTATGTTTAGGGAGCTTTAAGAACATTTGGACGACTTGTGTCTAGTCAGAAAGTGGGGACTATTGTCACTTTTGTCATTGCCCTTACAGAACACCTGACAAAAGCAATGTAAGGAGAGAAGCCTCTGCTTTAGCTCACAGTCTGAGGACACAGTCCACCATGGTGGGAGGGTGTGGCATCAGGGCGCAAGGCAGCTGGTCACATTCCATCTGCAGTCAGGGAGCAGATGCGTGCTGGTGCTTAGTTTACTTCCTCTCTCTTTATTCAGCCTGGGATTCCAGCCCATGGGATGGTGCTCCCCACATTCAGAGTGGATCTTCCCTCCTCAATGAGCCCAATCTAGAAACTCCCTCAGACATGTCCAGAGGCTTCTCTCCATGGAGGTTCTAAATTCCCCTGTCAAGTTGACTGTCATAATTAACCCTCACTGAACAACTCCTGCAGTGGATGGAATAGCAGCCCAGTTTCCTGATACATAGGACACAGTCCGCAGTGAGGAATTCACAGACCCTCCCTTCCCCTGCTGCCACTGCAGACTGTCCCCATGCCTCTGGACAGACAGTTGCCCCCACACAAAAGTTTCAGTGGAACAACATTGTCATGATGTGGCTGCTGAGTATTTATGGCCAGGCTTCCCCTGGCTTGGGTCTTTATGGCGGTTAGCTTTGTCATCTTGACACAATCTAGAATCACCAGGAAGAAAGGAGTTATCTAGATCAGGTTAGCCTGTGGGCATTATCTTGATTCTTAATTGCTGTGGGAAGATGTAGCCTATAGTGGGCAGCACCATTCCCTAGCCAGGAAGTCCTGAACAGTGTAAGAGTCAAGAAGTTGACTCAGTAGAAGCAAGCATCCATGCATTTATTCTCCCTCTGTTCCAGACTGTGGGCTGATCTCAGTTCCTGCCTCAGTTTCCCCTTAGTAATGGACTGTGTGGGAAATACAAGCAAAATATATTTTCTTTTCTATCAAATAAGACAAAACTACATGTAAAAAAAAAAGCCAATTTAGCAGAAATTAAAATTCTGCCATGGTTGGTTTGTATTTTTTGAAATCAAAACATATACTCAAGTTTTATTTCTTACTAGAAACTGCACAGCTATTAGCCAGCCAGGCAGATAAGAATGTGAGGCTGAGCTCTGGCCACTGGGGTAAGGCACAAGATCCCTTTACATTGGGAATAAAAATACAGTGGGACCCCTGCTGCGCGCTTGCTTCAGTGGGAGCAGCTTTTGTCCTGCTGGAGTGCTTTGGATTGTGTGGTCATTTTCTTGAGACCCATTTCTAACAACTGTAACCTAGAATTGTAAGGCAAATAAACCCTTCCTTCTCTAAGTATCTGTCACAGCAACAGACGTGAAATGAGAACCGCTTTTGACAGTGTAAGCACATAGAGAACCATGGTTGTGCAGCTGACATTGAATTCTGTGATTTTTCACTCTGCAGGTGGCTATAATAGCGGGGAACTTTGAACTCGCAGAGTACATCAAGAACCACAAGGAAACAGACATTGGTGAGTAGGCTTGGTGAGAAACCAAGGCTGTTGTCATCTGAGATCCTCCTGGGACTGCTTGTAGAGCCAGCTCTCGGCCTTGGGAGTCCCTCCCTGAGAGTGGGGAGGGTTGTGAAGACCGTTGGGGATGAGCAATATACTTACTTACCTTGGCCATTCTCCTCTCTCCTGACAGTACCTGCTACAGTAAAGTGTACAGGGTCTCAGGAATGGGGGCGTTTGAATTCTGCTGGGGATTGGTCAAGGGTTCCCATCTGATTCAACTCTCCTGATTTCCCCCAATATTGATTTAAAATGTATGCCTGTAGCTGTGCATTTCTGCAGATGGTGAGGGTCTAGCAACACTGGCAGGAGATTCTGACCCTAGGGGAGAAGGTGCGTGGGGTGTGGGGAGGACTGGGAGATATCTCTAAACCTTCCTCTCAAGTTCGCTATGAGCCCCAAACTGTTCTCAAGCAGTCTTTAAAAAAAAATCTACAGAAACAAGTCAGAGAAACTGTCTGGGTCCCAAGGAGGAAATTCACTGGGGAGCTGGCTTAGATGTGCTTATTGAAAATCACAGACTCATGTGTAGATGGGCAACAACTGAGAGGGAAGAAGAATGTGAGGTCCTCCCTTCTGCCCTCCTGTCACCTCTACTTGGTGTCCCCCTCCCCTTTCTAGTACCCCTTGTGCCAGCCAGGAGGGCCATCTCAGGGGCTCCTTCCTGCTCCCACCGTCCTACCATGGGCTGGGCCCAGTCTTGCACAAAGGATGAGCCAGCTGGTCTGCGCCCTCCTGCGCTGGGCTTCCACAGGACCTGCAGCGGGGAGCAGTCCCACTGGAGCAGCAGTGGTGAGCCCTTGAGGGTGGAGTTGCCCCATTGAGGGGCTCTGGGATGGGGCCTTGAGAAGAAGCAGATGGCATCTGCCTCTCACTGCCTAAGCTCTCACCCTGCCTTTGGGTGTCAGGAGTGAGCGAAACTGTCTCGCTTTTACGTCTTCACCATGTCGAATGTGTGTCTTGCATCGAATGTGGCTGGGACCTGCCTTGTGTGGGAGGTTGGATTGTGATGTAGAGCCAGATGATGGGCTTGTGTCACCCTGTACCCTGCTCTGAGCATCAGTGTTGTTAGAGAGGGATGTAAGCAGAGCTCAAACCAAGCAGAGCCCAGGTTCCCAGGCTGTCCCCTATGCTTGCTTGCCTCAGCCTCATACCAGCTGTGAGCAAATTCCAAGTGTCCCACCTGATGTAGACATCTTGTTCTGCTCACAAGTATCCATCTTCACCTTGACCAACTGCAGAAACAGTTGCACCATCCACAGGTCCTATATTAATTTTCAACTTCCCCTTTTATTTTTACCACTTCTGAGGGAAATGACTTCCCTTTCAGATATGACAGTCCTGGGAACTTCTTCCCAGAGTGTCCTATAAGGTCAAAGTCAGTGCTGTTCCAGCCAGCAGGACACCTCACAGATTGGGGTGCAACTAATACTGCTCTGTGGAGGCTGAGAGGAAAGGTAACATTTTGAGGGAGAGAGTCACTCACTGCTCAGGGTTCTGAAAGGGCAGCTTTGACTGCTGTCCGGTGCCCCAACAAGACTCTGGTAGGAATCTGTATTCTAAGACACCAGTCTGCTGTAGGGAGCTGCAGACACAATCTGTCTCCTTCAGCACATAAAAGAATGTCCACAGAAATATGAGGGATTAGAGGTAACTGAGTCAGAGGACTGTAGATGTTATGTCCCTTAGAAATCATGTGACTTGGAGATCAGTGGCTACTTACTTCGAAAAAGACATGTGCTTTTCAGCTCAACCTTGTCAGTGGTGCACATTGTCACTTTTGCTGTCACAGTGCCTCCTTCTCCTGTGTCCTGGCCATCACTTGGTCTAGATGGTTTATTTGATGTCCCACCACTCCTAGTGCCATCGAGTTTTCTGTCAGCCTGGCATTTGATCTGCTGAGACAGCGAGGGAGCCACTCATTCTTCTCTGTAATAGACTATGTCCTCCACGCAGCTGCACGAGGCAGCTCTTGGTCTCCTCAGCCAGCGTCGCACAGGGTGTATTTGGTACAGGGTGTACTTGGGTTTCCTGAGAGCGTGTGAGGAATGCAGACACCCTGGCAGCCACCGAGTCTGACTCCACAGGTCCAGGTGCTGCAGAAATCACTATGCTAATGTCCTCTGGTGGTTCGGAGGCTAGGCATCCACCTTTGTGTCTCAGGACCTACTTGGGCATCCCCATCTCTCATAAGCTTATTCAGACAGGAGGACTAGTCACACATAGGTTCCCGAGGATGACAAATGATGGCTGGCTGTGCTGTTTAAGATAATGAGTTTATTCTGCCATTCAAAGGGACATGAGGTCAGAATCAAGGTACTGACAGCTGGGTCATTCCTCAAGGCTCTGGAAAGGGTTTTCTCCAGGCTCTTTCCCATGCTAGGAGGTGCTGGTGGTCTTCGGCCTCCATTGGTTTTCGACACGATTGCAGTCTCTGGTCTGTGATAACCTGACCTCCTCTGTGGTTATTGAGACAGTCAACTTAATAGGGTTTAGAGTT
The DNA here is from genome assembly GCF_963924665.1 of Micromys minutus. NCBI lineage: Eukaryota > Metazoa > Chordata > Mammalia > Rodentia > Muridae > Micromys > Micromys minutus. The sequence continues at coordinate 55,556,192 of NC_137971.1, read as the reverse complement.
ACCATGGAAACGAACCTTTGGGTGTGTCTATGAGTAAGATTCTAGTTAGTTTGGGTTAACTGATACACGAAGACCCACCCTGAATGTGTGTGCGGCACCATCCTTTGCTCTGGGGTCCCAGATTGAATAAAAAGAGGAAATAAATGTAAGCACCAGTGTTTGTCTCTCTGCTTCCTGGCTGTGGGTGCAATGTGACCATCCACCTCACACTCCTGAAGTCTCACTCCCGACGCCTTCCTCACAAAGATGGATTGTGTCCTCGGCTGTGAATCAAATAAACTCTTCCTTCCCTAAGTTGCTCCTTATCGGGTGTTTTGTCTCAGCAGTGAGACAAGTAACCAGCATGTCTCAACTTCCTGCCTTATCTTAGGACAGCAGTTTGGTCCTATACCTAAGATGACCTTTCACCGAAGATCCTTAAACGGACCATTTGTGAGAAGACCCATTTCCAAGGCCCCAACTGCAGGGACCAGAGTTTAGTGTTGCCTGTCTCTGGGCCATTGCCTCCTCTAGGGCAACACTATTGGACTCTGCACGTCTCTCAGTACCTGCCCCTCAATGCCATGTAGTATGTGCTAAGTGAGTGACCTTCCCCCATGCTGTTTGCCATTCAAGGACGGGCTTTCTGTCACCTTTCTTCTCAGCATAAGCTCTGTCATCAGACTGATCTGAGGCGTGGAGGGGTGGCTGACACACTGTTGATGGGTGCCCACCTGATCCTGAGCTTCGTCTTTACAGTCTTTGGTTACGTGTGTTTGTGTGGTGATGGCAGTGTTGGGGTGGGGAGGGTAGTTGTACATTTCTGCCCAGGCATAGCTCTGGGGACTGTTTTGGATGTTGTTTCTCAGGACCCATCTACCTTTTGTTTGAAACGGTCTATCTCCGCCTTAAAGGTTCACTTGTCGGGCAAACTAGCAGATCAGAGAGTTCCGAGACGCTTCCTGTCTCAGCCTCCTATGCACAAACCTCTGTGGTGGCGTTTTCATGGCTTCTGGGGATCCAAACTCAGGTGCTCACACTGGACTGAGTTAATGCTCCATGTTGTAGTCTCATATCTTAAGCTTCACTACCACTTAGGAGGGACAAGGAGGAAAGAAACCCTAAGTGTGTCCCCCATTCCTGAGTCTAGCATCCCTCACTGCTCATGAGCAGAGACCTGTGTGTCCTATGCTGAGTGAGGCTGAGAGGGTCTGAGCTGCTGAAGCAGGAGGAAATGAAGGTAGGAACCCCCCCCCCCCCCCGCAACACACACGTCTGTCGGATCGGGTTGGGTCAAGGCACATGTCTGAATGTAGGGTAGTGGAAAGTTCTCCACATTCCAAGTTGTGGGTCATTAAAAGTGGTTAAACACCTCCCTGGCTTTCTCCATGGTTAATCAGGGAAAATCCTTCCTATTGGAAAATCAAATCACTCCTGCTTTTGAATGGGGGAATCTTTGTTTTTTTTTTTTTTTTTTTTTTTTTTTTTTTTTTTTTTTTTTTTTGTTTGTTTGTTTTTTTATTCTAGCTAGTGTGCTAGCAAAATCAGAGCACTTCAGAAGTGCAGATGTGGTTTTGGGGAAGGCAGCCATAACCCTGAGGTTAGAACCATCTGGCAAATGGACACCTGGAGGTCGGCAGAGTTCTTGTGGCTGCAGCTTGCCTCCCCAATAGGCACAGCATCTTAGCGTGCACATTTATGTGCGTGCCGGTCACGGTGTGCGAGCTGCTCTTGTCTGATTCTGCGCTGCTGTTGTTTTTTTTTTTTTTTTAAAGCACCCCCCCCCTTTAAAATATTAAACGTGACTTCCATCAGATTGTTTTATCTACCAGCTGGAAGAAAGTGCTTGTTGGGAGAGGCTGTGAATAACGAAGTTAATCCTGCTTGCTGTCACCCACCGTAAGCTGTGGCTGGGCAGATGAGCCGAACCGGCTTGAGGTGCCTTGGCCACAGAGTACTTAGGATGACTTCCATAGGATGGCTTCCATTAAAAGCAAGGCCAGGGGGGAGCTGGGGAGCCCACGTCCGAAATAAGCATGCAAGTATTAAGCATGTGGTGCGCTGATAAGCTGCGGACCCGGCTAACCTGTTTTCCCCAATCTTTGGTGGTTTTGTTCTTGCCTGGCTCTGAGGGGAGATGCGCTGTCAGATGGATTAAATGACATGGGTTGCGTTTCTTCAGCGGAACAAGGTTTGTTTTCCTGTCTTGTCCTTCCACAGCTATGGAGTTGAGGTGTGTGTGTGTGTGTGTGTGTGTGTGTGTGTGTGTGTGTGACAACACAGTCCATAGAGCCGAGGTGTGTGTGAGTTTAGTGCCTGCTTAGCTGACTAAGGAGCACTTGGATACGGTTGCTAGGTTTCAAGACTGGGAGCCTGTATCATTACTCTGTGGATTTGCATAGATGATGGATGGAGGGAGATGTTTTCAGATTTGTTAGTGTAATATAGTGCGTGTGTGTGTGTGTGTGGGGGTGAGAATGTGAAATCTGAGCTTGTTTTGACTGATGGTTCTTTGAGAATATACCTGTTTGGAAGATACCACCTGCTGGGAAATTAAATAATTCCGACCTGAGAGATTTCTGTTTTCCTGGCATTTTCACTGTGAAATGTGCTACTTCCGATGAAGCAGGCAAGCAAGGCTCTCTGAAGTGAGCCGTGGGGGCCTTTGTATTCTATTCGCCAGAGAGACTCTCCAGCAGGTCTTCAGGAAAACCCAAACGGTGACCTATTTTCTTACATTTAACCAAATGGATCAGGGTCCCCACTGTGGAGTTCCCCCCTCTACAATTCTCCCCCCAGGAACGGGGAAATGATACTACAGTCGGGCAGCCATCACACAGCTGTCGATCATGGATTCCCACATCATATTTTCTGAGCACGTAGCTCAGGAGGGGTGGGGGACAAAAAGCTTCCCAGACACTGCAGTTTCTAAGCAGATGGTCTGCTACCTGGCTGCTGGGGGCTCACGCTAGTCTTGTTGCCCTTTGAGAGGAATAGAAAGACATGTAAAAATTTATCAGTCTGGGGTGTGTGTGTGTGTGTGTGTGTGTGTGTGTGTGTGTGTGTGTGTTCGTGTGTCCTTGAGCTGGGTTGATTGTTCAGGTCTGTCTGTGCCTGGGGTCTTGGTTGCTGTCTGCCGTTGAAGGCATTGGTCTAGAGGTTCATTGTGGCTCTGTGTTCGCTGCCTCTTCTCCCATCGGGAGTTCTATCCCCAGTCATAAAGCAGAGTTGTGCCACCTGAGAGACATGGTTTTGTTTGTTTGTTTTTCCTAGTGATATCCTTGTGCTGCAGCTGTGTTAGGTGGGGGTGGTGTCTTGACGGGGATTTCTAACACAAGGCCTAGCCGAATATCCACTTCAGACCTCCTGCAGTCCTTAGCCTGTCCTATGCTTGCGCTCAGTTCCTAAAGCACCGTGGTTTAGTTCCTAGTAGGACATGGCAACAGGCCCTCTGTCTCATGAGCACTTCCATGTGATTTGTCTTTGTGATCTGTCTGTCCATGTGTACTCCCGTCCACGTGCACTCCCATGTGCTTCCGAAGCAGCTCTCCACCTGTTCTCGCTTCTGCGTCTGGTCTCCCTTTAACCAATCAGAATGCTTCTTGAGTGTGGGATGGGTGGAGACACAATGTGTCCTGCTTTGGTTTCTCCTTTCCAGGTCACCCTGCTTCCCCACAGTGGACATTGCTGACTATATACAGCACCCTGCTCCCTCCTGCACACACACAGACACCCTTGAGTTCTGGGTTAATCTGGAACCTTTCCTGGCCTATGACTTCCAGGTTCTGCACATCCTAAATGCAGGAAGCCCCAGAGGTGTGCCACTGCCCTGCACTCTCATCCCTGCAGTCTCTAGCAGTTTCCTTCAACATAAAACACCGTCTCCCTGGCCACAGTCTATCAGGGCGCAGCCCCTTCTAAGGCTAATGCCATTTAGCACAACTCAGAACCAAGAGAGTGTGCTTGACCAAATGTTTAAAGGTTCCCATGGTCCCCGCCACACTGTCCTGCCAAAGGACAGTGCCTGGGGTTGACCTAGCTGGGTATCCACTGAAGCTGTCACAGCAGGGTACCCTGACCTGTAGACACAGCACTGTCATCTGCTGCTTGCTCCCTCCTCTGTGGTCGCTATCCACTCTGAAGTCCCTCTTGCTGTTATGGGACGAGAGGGCTAGGCCAGAGGTGGTGGGGGTTACAGAAGTAACAGACAGCTCTCAGTAAAGGCCTGAACCAACTAACAAGCCTTCTGTCATTTATGTGGAAAGGGGGGTACAGTTCCTGGGAATTTCTGAACAATGAAACACCTGGGAAAGTAAGTGGTGGCTGCCAGGCATGGCCACACACCAGAGCAGAGCAGAGGGTTGCAGGGCTGCAGGAGTCTCATGCCTCATCCAGACCTTGTAAGGGATAGTCTGCATAAAGCTAGCCTCTTCCTGTCCCTGAATACCTCAACCTCATGCATCTACTGGGACTTGGAAAATTCATAGAGGTCTTGAAAGCCAAGATTGTCCTTGTTCTTGACTGTGTAGCATTCCACCACCATCTCATGAGCCAACCTATCTTTACCCAGCCCTAACCACTTTTTTTTGTTTTGTTTTTCCGAGACAGGATTTCTCTGTGTAGCCCTGGCTATGCTGGAACTCACTTAGTTGACCAGGCTGGCCTTGAACTCAGAGATCTGCCTGCTGTTCTCTCAAGTGCTGGGATTAAAGTGTGTGACACCATACCTGGCCCCTACACACCTATTTTTATCAGCCCAGTTTCATCTGAGGTCCAGGCTGGTCTTCAGCCCATCTGAGTTTTCTCTGCCTACATGCTCTGCCTCTTTGGGTCCAAGGGGAAGGTATTATCCTCCCAGACCTGGTGTCTTACCACAGAGTCCTCCCTCCTGGTTTTACTTTCCCTTATGTGGGCTCTTAGGTCCTGTCTGGCCTCCTTTATCCTTGTTCTCTTAGACTTCCCTGAGCCCTGGATTAGCAGGGAAGGTGAGGGCAGTCAGCAGGTACTAGACCTTTCTATTGTTTCTTAAGAACTGTAACTTCGGATAGGAACTTTGCAGACAGAAGCTTCCTGGTTGCCATTGGTAGCCAGAGAGAAAGACTGCAGTCTGCATAAGGGAGTGTAGGCTGCCTCAGAAAGGAGGAACAGTGTGCCTACCTCATCTAACCTACATGCAGTGGGCTCCTTCTATGCCAAGATGACATGGAGACTGGGTCTTACTCAATAGCACAGACTGACCTAGAACTCTTTCTACGTAGCCCGGGCTGTCCCCAAAGAACTGGCAGTTTTCCAGCGTTAGCCTCCTCAGTACTGGGACTTCATTGCTTTTTATCCAACTGGGATGGAACTATGCTGTCAGCCACTGTCCCCACCCAGTGTCTACCAGGGACCAGAGTAGAGGGAAGCTCCAAGAATGCAGACTCTAATCCCAGCTATGAGTGAAAGCCTGAGTAGGCCGTGGACAGAGGTCTGTCAGACCAAGTGGCCATAAACCCTTTCCCTGCTCCCTGAAGACCTCAGACCTGCCTCATCAAAGCCTACCGGCCACCTGTGGGCCTCAGTGGCTGGCAATGCTAATTTAGCAGTGGCTGGCCACCCACCTGGAGCTGCTGGCCTCCTCCCTCTCAAGAGCTCTCTCCTCTACAATTTCCCCGTCAATGCCACACCAGCCTGGGAAGACAGCACAGAGTGACTTTTCTGTGATTTCTACATCCAGGGGCCCCTGTCACTCACATCTGCATCCCTACTGGCTGAGTTTATAGGACCCTCTGTCTGCTTTGTGCTTCTCCTCCTCTGCACACACACAACTCTGTCCTAGTCCTCCAGTGTCCCCAGGCTCCACTGCAGACACTGTCAGCTGCTCAACTCTCAGATCCTAGGCAGGACCCAGGTCTTCTAGTTAGAGGACCCTTTAGCTGCTTCTCAGGTCTTGTTCTCTGGAATGTTAGTTAGGTTTGGGAGCTCAGTCTCCCTGTTGTGAGTGTGCAGAAGTCTTCCTGGACTGGCCTGAACCCCAGTCTCCAGCCACAGCCTTGGGCTTCTGCTTGAGGGTCTTCAGGGACTCAGGGAAAGTCAGTGAGGTGGAGCAGCCATCCTGCTCCCCTGCTTTTCTGCCTGTTCCCATCCCCCTCCTTTTGTTTGTTTGTTTTTCTTTTCTTTCTTTCTTCTTTCACACTTCTTCCCTGTAGTATTTGACCTTCACTCTGACATCAGACCCTAGGCCTGTATTTGGCTCCGCCCCTCTGGAGGCTTCAAGAGGCTCACCCCCAGGTTCCCACTGTTCTTGAATAGCCAAGTGTGAGAGGCTCACCCATGTTATCTCAGCATTTAGGAGAGTAAGCAAAGGATGCTGTGGATTCTAGGCTAGCCTGGCTATACAGTGAATTTTAGGTACACCTTCGCTACCACAGTGAGACTCTGTCAAAAACAAAACAAAACAAAAACCAAAACAAACCAAGCCAAAACATAACAAAATAAAACAAACCAGGTAGTTAAGTATGAAAGAGAACATGTAGTTGAAGGAGTTCCTGTCCTGATCCTTGCTGCTCGCTGCTCCTGAGACCCTCATAAGTGTCTCCCTTGAGCTTACGGGCACATGAAGAAGAGCCATGGCTGTGAGATGGTTGTTTCATCCCAGCAACAATGGTGAAAGCTATGGAGATGGCCTCAGCATGACCTTTGGATCCTGACAGGTTGCTGTCACCAGGATCTTTCTCTTTGGTTTGCATTCAGTTTTCCGGTCCTTATGGTCTCAGATGCAGAAAGAACTGACTGAAGCCACATAGAGAGCATAGTATAGCCCTACTCAGGGCTGGAGGTATGTTTAGATCTCGCTCAGACCAATCAGAGGCCTAAATTTCAACTCCTGCTGATCATAAGATGATTCATCTTCAGTGACCTTCCAGCCCACTGATATGAAGGTCCAGCTGGACAGGAGTGTGAAAGAGCTGGTCATGTGGGATCCACAGTCAGGAAGCAGAGAATGGCTAGAGCCCTTCCGCCACACACACACACACACACACACACACACACACACACACACACACACACACAATGCAAAACCACCTCCAGCAGAATAGTTTATTTCAAAGAAACCAGACATTCAGTTTATCCAACACAAAATGAGACTAGGGTTTAGGCTCTGGTTGTTTGCTTGCTTCAACTCCTGGGCTTTATGTTGAAGAAGAGCTGCTTTGAAACAGTGTCTCATTTAACCCTGGGCTAGGTGTATACCAGGGACCAGCTCCAGTCACCCACTGATCTCTGTTCCCGGGCTTTACCCTGAAGAACTGCTTGGTAAATTACTAGGCAGGTAGGCCCAGTCCTGACTCCAAGCTGCCAGTATCATCCTGAGCATGATTAAGATCAGCCCTGCCAAAATCCCAAGACCCTTGTAAACTTTGTTTCACCCTGACCTCCTCACCTATGCCTTCCCTGGCAATGAGTTCAAGTAAAGGTCTGGAAGTGGCCCCAGAACCCATATTGGCTCCAGTTGAGCTTCCTGGGCTGCTCTGTGAGAACCCTCAGCCCTCAGTGAGCAAGGGGATGCCTAGGTTCAACAGCAGAACTTGAAGACCTTCCTTTAAAAAGCCTCATAACCACAAGGGCTGCTGGGTAGTGGAACTGAAGAAAAAGCATTAGGTCAAGGACTGGAAAGGGTGAGATTCCATCTGGAATGATTTTGGTGATCTTGGACCAACCATGTTCTCTCTGGGCCTCAGCAAAGGGTCAACTCTTCCCCTACATCCCTTGGAGCTATACATCAAACTTTGTCTGGGTCAGAGCTGAGCCCAGATGCAAGAAGGATTTTGACAGGCAGCAGCAGGGTTGGGGGTTCTATCCGGTGGCTCTTTAAGGCGGTCCAGGTATTCCAGTCACATGGTAGGGGCTGCAGGCTTGCAGGATGCACGTGGTGGAATTAAACAGAGCAGAGGGAAGGTTCCCAATTCTGCTCCAATAAGCAGCAATAGCAGGATTTCACCCGGGCTCTAGTGAGAAGAGGGAGGGTTCGCCCGTGTGTGTACCTCCAAGGGGCTCATTCCTACACAGTTGGAAGGGACAAATCAGAGTGCAGGAAAATGGCAGCAATTAAAATAAAAGCAAAGGTGAGCAATCACGGCTTGGTTGTGTGGCTCTGTTGGGTCCTAGGTTCTGAGGCAGCCAGGTCAGGTCTAAGAGACCCTCACATCATTATACTGATGTGCCCTGATCCCATCGATGTATGGAATGTTCAAGAGATGCCAATGTAGCTTACGAACCCTGAGGATATTTTGCTTCCTCTAGACCAGATCCAGGGGATGCCCCTCATGATTCTTGGGAAGAAGGGAGTGTCATGTGGTCTGAAGGGGCGGAGAGCTCAGCTGGAGCAGCAGGGAGAGCTTGACTGAATGGGTAGCCTTTTACAAATGGGCTTTGTCTAGTTTGTTTCCTTGGGGCCCCGCCCAGACTCCTGGGAGCCAGCCCCCCCCCTGGGGGGGGGACCACTTCTAGCTCTGGGAAGTTCCCAGGATTGGGAGGCTGTTCCTGACAGAGCAAGAGAAACTTATCTGTTATGCCAGAGGAATGTTCATCAAAGGAGAGGCTGATCCCCTGCTCAAGGCTACCCTTGGCCAAGGCCACTGTGGTCATGTGGTCTGAAACTGCACTCCTGTGGTAGGGGAAAGGTAGTTTTCTGAGAGAAAATCCTCTAGAAGGTGGGTGGGGCAGCCAGCAAATGTACAATCACTGCATCCCTGCTCACGCCCCTGCCTTGTCCTTCTCTCAGCATGGGGCAGAGGGGAAGTTGAGTTTACTTGAGATGGAGGACTTAGCTCTGGCTTTGTTCTAGTCCCTCCCAGAGATCCTCTTTTGCCGCGACTTGGTCTCCCAGACCACCAATTCCTCCTTGAAGCTTCATCGATCTCCTGGCTAAATTCTGGCTGCTATGTTTTCTGTGTAGCATGAAACCTGGCTGGAATACTGCTTGTGGCTTTAGAGAGGTATAGATGGGGTTGCCAGCTAGACGTCTCCTTCAATCCAAGCCAGTGGAACTTTTCCCTGCTGCTGGGGCAGGTGCTCAGCCTGGCTTTCCTACTCCACCCCACCTCTATGTCCACCAACTCTCTTTATTTGCCTGTCTGCCCTAAGACTCCAGGCTCTTCAGCCCATGTTCTGTACGATTCCCGGCCAAGATAGTGCCCAATACCCAGCAGCCTTTCAGGCAATATTCACTGAGTAAGTTGTCAGCTCATGTTAGGGAAGAGGACCCGTCTTTCTCTCCAGTGACTGTTCACAGAACATAAATCCTTTCTTCCAAGTCAATGCAAGTGACTTCACTCAAGAACACTGGTCCTCACTGCCAAGCCGGCATCCAAATGCCTTCTGGTCACAGTGGCCATTGACACTCATTTTCCTTTTTTCTCTTTCTCAGATCTGAGAAAGGCCTCGAAGAGGGGGTGAGTGTGTCAGAAATACTCACCATGAGCAAATGAGATGGCTCAGTGGGTAAAGGAGCTCTCATCTAAGCCTAATAACCCTAATTTCATCCCCAGGTCCCACATGATGAAAGTAGAAACATCTCCCAAAAGTTGTCTTCTGACCTTCACGTATGCACTTGACACACACACACACACACACACACACACACACACACACACACACACCTTTAAAAAAATTCCCAGCCAGATCTGGAAGAGTAAAGAGGAGCACATGGCCAGGCTGGAGAGTAGAGGACTGGGAAGCTGGGACTGGGCCAGGGCTAGCTCACAATGGCTTTCTTCCATTTTAAGACAATGGCGAGTGCTAGGCCACATGGTCACCCTATAGCCTGCCAGGCAGAGGAGAGTGCTTTGCCCAAGAACAGGACAGAATGGGTCAGGAGGAAGGCAGGTGAAAAATGTCAGCAATCACGGCAGACCTGGGGAAGAGTTAGCTTCTGTCCCAGGACCTTGGTGAGTTCCAGGAGATGCTCAGGGTTCAGGCCCAACTCTTGGCTCTGATGTTGTGTATCTTCTGGTTGCATGGAGAGGCTGATTGGGAAGGGCTGGGAGATGGCTTAGTGGGTAAAGTACTTGCTGCAAAGGTAGGAGGGCCTGAATTCCACCCCCGGAATCCACCTAATGACAGACATATTAGTGTGTATCCGTAATTCCTGTGTTCCTAAGGTGAGGTGGAAGGTGGAGATAGGAAAATCCCTAGGAGTTTTGGGGCCAGCTAGCCTGGTGCACACATCAGTGAACAAGAGATCTGGCCTCTAAGAAAGTGGGAGGTGAGGCTTGACACGCCAGGGTGCCCTCTGACCTTTACGTGTACATTTGGCACATGAACATCTATACACACACAAATGTGTAGAGATGGATGGCCTGTCAATAAAATGTGTCCTGTCACTAAGCACCATGAGTTAGTGGTTTCTGGGGACCTCAGTCACCCAGTCACAGCCACACGTAGCCCTCAGGCACCCGTGGTCTCAGCTATAGCCCTGATCCAGGTTTAGTAGGGTCTCTGCTGTAAGCCTGTGGCAACTCTCCCATGCTCCTGCTGTGGAAAGAAGCAGGCCTGCTTTCTTCAACTCCGCCATCCTGGGGCACCAGATTCACCAGCAGCCAGTGCAGACGACAGGGTAGGAAATGTTCAGCAGCGAGTGTGGATTTCAGTGCATGTGGATTTCAGCACTTTGGAGAACTCTTATTACTGAATTTGGATAAGACCTTTAACATTGACATTTATTCTTTTCTAATGTTTCATTTAAAGACAAGTACATGAATCAAGAAAATAACACTTATTACATGGCTGTTACTAAAAGTGATCTTGCTGTGTGGAGGAGTGGCATGAGACATGTCCTTTATGTGTGGCCCCGTGCAGGGTATGCCTATGGTTGGAAATGAGGACATGAGCACAGGGTGCCTGATGGTGCCTGGCCCAGTGCCTGGAGATACGAGATGCCAGTGAAGTGATTGTTGATGCTTGCTGACTGAGATGGCTCAGCTTGGAATGTTTTTACTGTCTGATGGTGGGAATGTGAAGCCCTTCAATAGAAAGCCAGGCTTGGATTTAGGATGTCCTCCTGGGCTGGCAATCTGTATTCTAATCATCTCGTGGGGTGCTGGGTCATAGCGGAGCTCTTCAGCACCCACCAACTCTGAGGTGATAGAAGGGGCGCTCTGTGCTGTGCTGTGTGGCTGAGCTGTGGCACAAGGTCAGCCATGTGCAGTTTCTTTTTTTTGACAGTGTTGGAGATGGAACCCAGGGTTTTGTGCCCAATAGATAGTCCCTCTCCTGCTGAGCTATCCTCCCTACCCCACAGCCATCACTGAATTTTCTACTGAACAGCAATTTCAACTTGCAATGGGTTTACCAGGCTCTGACCTCACTGTGATCTAGAATTAAAAAAAAAAATCCCATTGAAAGCCCTGCCCTTCAGACCACCTCCACGCTGTACTTCCTCCCGGATGTCATGGAGGGCCTGACCCAGCATGCTGGTAGCAAATCTCTGAGCTGGGAGCAGAATCATCTCTGCCCAGTGTCTGCCTCCTGTGTGTAGGGGACCATCCACAGCAGCAGAAGTGTCCAAGGATCTGTAAACATTTGAAGAAAGGGAGAAGCAGTGCTGTGGGCAGGAGGCCTTGTCATGTCTGAGTCTTTCCAGCGGGGTTGTGTGTGTGTATGTGTGTATATGTGTGTGTGTGTGTGTGTGTGTGAGAGAGAGAGAGAGAGAGAGAGAGAGAGAGAGAGAGAGAGAGAGAGAGAAAGAGAGAGAGAGAGAGGGAAGGAGGGAGGGAGGGAGGGAGAGAGAGAGAGAGAGAGAGAGAGGTTAGGTGGTTCCTGTGGGCTCAGACCTGTGGCTCAGATCTTTTGGTGACTTTGGAAGAGACCTCCATGGGGGCTTTGGGCCGTTTTCCTGTGAGACTGCCCCTTATGTTGTCTCTGTGCCTTTTACCCTCCTGGTGGTCAAAGTTAGCTCCTGGCCATTTCCTTCTTTCTCCTTCCTTTCCTCTTTTATTCCCCCTCTTCTCTTCCCTTCCCCAGCCCTTCTCCCTTTTTCTTCTTCCCTTCTCCTCTTCTCTTCCTTTTGTTCTCTCCCCTCCTTCCTTCCCTTCTTCCTTCCCTCCTCTTCCTCTCTCTTTTCTTCTGTGCCCCTCCCCGTCGCCTTTCCTTCTCTTCCTCCTGCTCTTTCTTCTCTCTGTTTTTCTCTAGTTCTGGCAATGGAACCTAGGGCCTCGTACATACTGGCGTGTGTGTGTGTGTGTAGTCAAAATGCTCTGGGTCATGGAACTCAGATCACAGTGTGAAAGGTATTGTTGTCTTCTTGTGATTGTATACACTTCTCACATTATTAACTCTTAAATGGGATGCCATCTCCCACAAAACTACCATGGTAGTCACTTGACAGTTAATCGAGAATTTTTTGATAAGGCAACACCATGATAATATAAATACTCCATTTGCTTTCATCGCAGTCAAGTCTGTAATGTACTTTTCCAGGGATGATAATGTTAGTAATGATAATTCTAAAGCCTTTAAATTACCCGTATTTATTTATCTACGTATTGTGTACATGGATATGACACGACTATGCACTTGGCACAGTTTCATGTAGAGGTCAGTGGGAATCATTTTTCTCCTTCACCACCTCTTCTCTGTGAAGTGAACCCAGGTCTTCATGCTTGGTGGTGAGTGTTTCTACCTGCTGAGCCATCTCCTGGCCCTAATAATGAGTTATTTTAAAACTAGGAATTCACTTTGCATCTCAGGAACATCTGTGACTATGGGGAACGGTGGGTGCCTCCCTCCTGAGCCTCCCCACTCCTCCCACTCCTGGGATTTCATCGAAGGTTAAGGCATTCAAAGCAGAACCTACCCAAGTCATTTGAGAAACAAAACTTACTGTCTACTGTCTCAGAATAGGCTCTAGCTCTGGATGAGGAGGTTGCCGTAGCAACACTTCTTTGTTTTTGGGAAACCACAGACACCAGCCTAAGAACTACAACAGGCCAGATGTGGATTTTGTCTCTGGGGCTGGGGGGTAGGGAGCAGGGATCATCTAGCACAGCTGGTCTCTGATACACTTTCCTCAAAGTCACGATGTCATCGGTATTCCCATGTAGCATCTGCACAGACCATGGACAGTGTGAGCCTGCACCTCGAGTCCCCAGGAGTTGGTTTTGTAGGTGTCTTAGGTGTCTTTTTTTCCTAGCTAGCAAGGCCAAGCCATGCCAGGCCAGGTGACCCCAGATTTCGCACAGAACATGGGGGATAGGATCATTTACAAAGAGTGGCTAGACTGTAGGCCAGGATTATAGATGTGTGTGCAGCAGCATCTCCGGCTGGTGTGCTCCTCTTCTTTTCTCTTTTCCTTTCTTTTCTTTTACTTTTTGGTTCATTCGGAAGATCCCATCTCAGGTCCTCATGCTCCTGTGACTGGCACTTTACCAACTGAGCTATCCCATCAACCCCTACAAATAAGATTCCTTTCTTGTAGCACTGGAGGCTGGGAATAAGACTGGGTGCCAACAAGTTCCATAGGCTACCATCCTAAGGAAACTGATGCTGCTCAAAAGGCCTCACCCCAAGACCCAAGTGTTTCCCCAAAGCATTCGGATTTTTGGAACATGGCATGGTACCTGATCTAACGTAAGGAAAGATCCCTCCTATGTACCCCAAGGAATCTCCCAGCTCACAGTACGGCCTTGCTAGACTACTTCTTTTCAAATCTCAGTTTTCTGTCTGATGGCTGAAATGGCCCCACATGGTAGAAATTAACAAGCATGGGGATTCTCTCTGGCTTGACCAGCACAGACCCAGTGAACCTGAATCTTTTCCTTACAAATACCTTTGCCTTTCTCTCTGGAGCTCCTGTCTCCCCATCCCTTCTCACTCCCCCTCCAATTTCCAGATGTGCTAAACAGTAAGATGCCCAGTGGCGTTGCCATAGCAACAAAAGCAGACCTGGCTATCTAATGTTGCCCTTCTGAGGCACCTTTCCTTCAGCCTTCTGGATGATAGCTCCAGGAAGAAAGTGTGAGAGAGTAAGTGGGACCCCAAGCTGGGCTGTCTCTTTGTTTCAGCAAGGGCCTGGGGGTGGCATCTCTTCCCAAACCCCTTACCTAGATCTGTGTGCACTGCCAATTCAAAGTACTATAAATTGGGAAGTCTATGGCCACAGTTGTGTTGGAGTGTCTCCTTTGAATACACATCCTTAGCTGTGGATGATGGCTTTATCCCCCACCCTCTAATTTTCTCATGGGCCTGTGTATCCACCCTTTGTACTGGATTAGGGCCACAGTTTAACCCATATGATGACCTTTTCCATAAATAAATCACATTCTAAGACATGAAGGTGAGGACTCCAACACAGGAGGGATTTTTGGTTTTGGGTTTGGTTTGGTTCTTGAGTTGCTTGTTTGTATGTTTGTTTTTCAGGAAGTGACACAGTTTAGCCTGTAGTACTTCCAATGATTGAGGGACCCCCCCCCCCACATCTCATCGTTATGGTGACAGCTCTGGCTGCCAGAGACAGTGTCTGTATGACACCTGTGAGGGGAAGATAGACTGTGCATTCCCAGCTCCAGTTATTCCTGACACAGCAGATCAGAGGCTCCTGGGAACATCCCGGGGACAAAACAGCATACACCAGTGGTGGCCTATTTGGAGGGCCTGGCTCATACCAGTTCTTGAGTTTCAGGATTGGGGCCAGCTTAGCTTTCCTGCTTACTGCTATGATTACTTACATCCTAACTTTGCCCCCAACTAGGGTCAGGAGCCACATCTGGCTTGTGCCCTGCTACACCATCTCCTAGGCCTGGCCTATAGTAAACCTCAGCTAAACTTGGCCTTTTTGGATAGGACATAGGGCATCCTCCTTGCAGACCACTTGGAGCCTTGCTTCTGCTAGAACCATGTTGAAACACAGGCTACACAGATCCCACAACCTACTGGGTGAGCATGGGGGCTGGGTTTGCACACTTTAGCTCTGAGCCACAGAGGGTTAACTGGTTTGGAAAGGAGGTTGGTTTGGTGCAATTAAGTCTGCGATGCTTATTTGCAGATTTTTTTAACACCAATTTCAGTCTAAAAAGCCTGCTTCTCACCAAATAAGATTTCTGATGAGAATTTTGATTGAATTCATATGTTGTGATGCAAGTTCAGGTACAGGTCGGGCCAGGAACACACAATTATCCCACCTCTTGTTTCGGAGTTGGTGATTGAAGGTTGGGGGGTGGAGAGACATCTAACTCCCTGTTGCAATGTCCTTCTGCAGACGGGGCTGTGCCAGGCCTCGTTTGCTAGTGTTTTAACAATCACTCACCGTTCACAGTCTATTTTTAAGAGGGCAGGTTAGAAGAACAAAACCATTAGCAGATTTGGGACTCACTCATTTTCACGTGGAAATGGGCATGATAGGGCTCTGGATTAAACATGGCATGTGGCTGGGGACATAGGGCTTACATACCCAGGACCTGTGTAGAGCTGCCTTCTGAGGGGGGACTTGTATGGCTAACACAGCCACATTTCTTACTGTAATATCTTCTCTGGGAAGGCTAGCTTGTGTATGACTTGTCCCCAGTGCCTATTCAGGGCCCTGGCCCATAGGGTGCTCATTCCACCATCCTCCATGAATGAGGGAAAGAATGGGTGATGTATTATTAGGGTTCTACTGCTGAGATAAAACACTGACCAAAGTCAACTTGGGTAGCAAAGAGTTTATTTCATCTTATAACTTACAGGTCAGAGTCTAAAGAAGCCAGGACAGTAATTCAAGGTGGGAACCTGGAGGTAGGAACTGAAGCAGAGACCATGGAGGAATGCTGCTTACAGGATGCTCCTCAAGGCTTGCTCAGCCAGCTTTTTTATATAACCTAGGACCACTTGTTCAGAGATGGCACTGCCCATAGTGGGCTGGGCCCTTCCACACCCACCATTAGTCAATAGCTTGCCCTACTGCTTTACCTAGTCTGATGGAGGCATTTTCTCAATTAAGATTCCCTCTTTTTGGATATGTATCAAGTTAACAAAACCAACCTGCCCAGATAGTGAAGGGAGGTGTAGATGAGGGGAAGAAGAAGGGAATACAGAGTAGACACAGAGAGGAAGGAAGGGTTCACACAGCTTCTGGGGACACAGCTTCTGTCCACAGTGGTGATGGGGACAAGATAAGGGCCAGGGTGGAGGAGAAATGCAGTTAGAGAATATGATGGAGACCTCATTGCATATACAATACACTGTCAGCCATCACAACACAGACACACGCACACACCCATATGCACCACCTCACCCAGACCATACACCCACATCACACCACACATATCATATGACCATCACACCTCCGCACACGTACACATGCCACCATGCCAAACACATGCATTTCATAAATTCACACATGATATTGCAAACATATACTGTATTACACCTCACAGACCATGCACACATATATACAGCACAGCACATATGCTACAGATCCTATGTACATGACATACCTCACCCATACTACACATACCACATCATATCTACACATGTATACATAACACCATACATCATATGCACTACATAACATCACATGCCACACACTGCCAATACATGCCATTATTATCAGAGTTGAGCATGCAGGATCATGACTTGAAGCCCTCACTGTGGTGTCTTTGAAGATGTCAAACCCACTGTTTTACAGCCACTTTATGTTTCTCCATTCACTGCACTGGGATGTCAAAGGGCAAATGTCCAGCCATTTTCCCAGAAGACCCAATGGAAGCAAAAAAAGTCCTGCCTGGTCCCATTGTTCAACTGGTGGACTATCAGGATTGTGTCCTGATCCCAGGGGACTTTGTGCTTCCTTCTAGATGGGGGTATGGGACTGAAGAGGTTGGGGATAGATAGATGGGGACACTGCTGGTGTCTTGCTGGGCACAATAAGCTGAGAGTTCTTATTTCCCGTCCCTTCCTGTGTCCAACTCTATTTAGTTCAGCACCTTCTTAGGTCATGGGTCTGCCATATGGTAGCTGATGGGAGAAGTCTGAAAGGTACACCTACTAAATCGTGAACCATTGCATGGACTTAAAGGGAAAGAGACTGGGAGGGGACAGTCAGGCCACTGAAAGTTTGAGGTTCCCCACTACAGAGCTGAAGAACCCTCCTCCCCAAGTCAAGGACTCCCAGTTCCAGGGGTGGGGAACAGAAATAGATTGGCCAGCTGTGATGTCTATGCTGAGCCTGGTCAGTGTCAGACCAAGACATATTGGTCTTGATCATCTTCCTAGACAAGATGATCATTAAACCTTAGGAAGGGCTTGGACCATGGCAATATGAGGTAGAGCTGGCAATGTGGGTGGGGCTGAAGGAGATGCTCAATAGCCATATGCAGAGCCAGCTTTGTACAGTCACCTGCAGGCTGAGGTTGGGGGTATCCTTCTACAATGCCCTTGGTTCTGATGCCCTCAGCTCACCATCACTGTTCACTGTTTATGGGGCTGGGTTCTGTCTGTGCTAAAATATATGCTGTTCTGGGGCTTCTGCCCTTGCCTGTGCAGCTCCCTGACTGTGCTGGGCACTTGTCTGTGGGTAGGTCCCTGTGTGGCGATGGCTGTCTAATAGGTCCTTTCTTCCCAGAGATCCTGATTGACCATTCTCTTGATTTAAAACCTGAGGTTCTTAACTTCTGCCAGGAAGTTTCCTAGACCCAATGTTGGGAGCAGTAGTGTCTACCTAGCCCCCGATTCTTTACCCATCTTTTCATTTTCTCATGCACCCACCCACCAACTACCCACACCCATTCATCTGACTCCTTACCCATCGTTCTCCCACTCCCCTATTCACATCTGCCTGCCTGTTCACTTACTGCCATCCACCTACACACACACACACACACACACACACACACACACACACACACACCCCTACCTGCTTATCTATTTACCCATTAACTAACCCACTCATTCTATCTACTCACACATCTGACTGTCTCACACCTTTGTACCTGCCCGTCCATCCATCTCCACGTGGCTCAATCTACCTACCATCCCATCCCTTCATCCACTCATCCATCCATCCACATACAGACACATCTACTATCTTAACCACCCAGTCACCCAGTCACTCACTCCTGTCCATGTGTCTACCACTATACCTACTTACCCACTGCCTCATCACCCCACCCAGCCACCCCGACAGAAAACTAGTATATAGTGAGAAAGGACAGCAAGGATTACATGAAATGAAATCTCTACCAACAGAGGGTTCAAGGAAGGAAAGCCTTACTGAGGGCCAAGTCTGGGCTGTGTGATGTGCATCAGGAAGAACACGCCATCTGAAGAAGTTGGATGGCCTATTCCTGGATGCAGACTGTCAAGCCACTATAAGGGGGAGAACTTTCTAGGGATCTCCTAGACCTAGGGATAGCAAGACAAGTGCATAGTCCATGAGAAGAGGTGTTGTAGTAAATGTTAAAAAATATCATGGGTTTATCTCTTTACTGGCCCTGAGGTCTCACTCCTCAAGCCCGGTTTTAGTTCGGGACTGCACGCTCTTCTGGCCTCTCATTTGAGCTGCCAACACGGAACAACTTGTCCACGCAATTCCCTTCCCTTGGCAGTTTATGACCACCTCTTCTCCGCCTCTGTCCCAGGGTATTTCTCTACCCCAAAATCCCACAAATACAACTCTACAGGCCGATAGCTTTTCATACAGGTTTATATGTTCAACTTTCGATCCACAAACCCTGCACACAACAATATTACATCAAATAGACAAAGATACAAACTGCCCTTCATATAAGATGCTAGACCTATAAAATCCTTAATATTCATAGCTACTTAATGCCAATTAATATCACCTGGGTCCAGTTGGTCCTTGGGAACCTCCAAGTTGCCACGACCTATCACCTCCGTCCTCTAATTCCCTTCCCCGCCCAGCCACTGTCTTTCCTTTATTTTACTAATTAAAATGGGAAAGTTCAGTTGGAGTCATGTGACTAGCCAGCCCTTCTTGGGGAAGTGGAATTAACATTAAAATACAAACAGCTTCAGGACAATCTACAAAGAGGCAGGAGTGTCAGGTTACAGCAGAAAGCTGTAAGGTTTTTGCACCTTATGGTCAAAAACCAAGAACTGGACTCTTTCATGATTTAGAAGTCCTTGGGGGTATTTTAGCAAAGATACCACTGCAGTTTATTTTTGTGTATGTTTAGGTCCTCATGCTTGTGTGGCAAGCTGAACCATTTCATCTCTGAGCCCTGCAATTTACATTCCTAAGATAAGTGCCTATGGTGTGATCCTTGCCTGTAGTGGAGGTGAGGGAGACAGGGCCCTTCAATGCTGGGGATAAAATATGCTGGGTCATATCTGGGTGTCTTATGTGGTCTACTGAGTCACTGGCCAAGCCAGGAGGAGGCAGCAGGCTCTGAAGGGTGCAGGTCAGGCTTACAATTTAGGTACCACCATCATGTCTTCCACCCACCCAGCATAACTGAGCTCAGACTCAAGTGTGCCAGCAGCCCATCACACACACTGTACACATGTGGTGGCAGTTGCCATTGGTACTGCACATGCTCATGGCAGTGAATTTTGATAGCCCCATCTGAGATGGATTATGAACGGGACAAGGAGCAGATGTTCATGTTGACCTTTGTACAGCCCGACACTCTTTCTCAACAGAGCGCAGGCGGGGTGTAGCCTTCCCCCTCATTTTAACTCCTAGCACATTTGGGCTGGAATAAAAGCCGTGAAACAGAAGTCACAGTGCGCTGTGACTTGAATAATTCCCTCTCTGAATAGTGCTTTGCAACTAGCCACTATCCAGGAAATCCACAATGTGCAGAGCAGGGGTTTCCACATGGAGTGGCAGAGGGGCCCTTCTGGCAACTTCAGGCCCTGGTTAGCTTAGATCTCGGATTGGACTCTGAGGCTGAGGCTACTGAAGTGATGCATGTGCAGCTCCCAGAAATGACTAATTGCTGTCACCTCCTGGGACTCCTGTTATTGGCCTTCCGAAGGATTAGCTCTTTGAAGCCGTGACATTGTCCTCATGTGGACAAGTCACTCTCACTGGGACTCCATCAATTCCTGTTGGAGGGTCCCATATCATGTGTAATTAGGTTGTCTTTGCCCAGTGTGTTTTGAGCAGTGTGGGGTAGCCATTGTGGCCCATGACGTTGAGGCCAGGACCACAATACCTGCTGGTGCTTTCTTGGGCTCTGAGTCCAGCCTGCATGTCAAGCCCAGATGCTTCTCTGGCCAGTGGCAAGTGGCCACAACAAGGTTTTGTTTATTCTCCAAACAACTGTGTGTGGGTGCTGTGCATACTGTCCAGAATCTATGGGAATCCAGCCCACCTACTGTCAGTCTGGCTCCAAGCCCCTTGAACCTACTGAAGATTTTGCAGAGTGTGGCCACCAGCTCTTGACAGTGGGCCTTGGCCTCTTTGCCCCACCGCTGGGGAATGCTCTCTTCTCTACATCTTTGTGGCAAGGACCTTTGACCATAGGCACAGGTTACTGCGAAGAGCCTAAGTTTTCAGTGATGGCTATAATTCCAAAACAGTTCTGACTTCCTCCACCAGACAGAGTTCAGTGACAAGGTAACCAGCAAGAAGAGCAACCTGTGACCATGCAGAATACTGAGTGGTACTGGAGGCTGGGAAGCAGGCAGAGCAGGGCTAGACTCAGATGGACCAGCTAGGTTTGGATCTCAATCCCTGGATGGGGGCTCTGTGTAAGGTCTTTACAACCCTCTCCTTCATAAAAACAAGATTTAGTGCCTTTTTTTAGGATCGTTCAAGTGTTCTTTAAACAAAATGAGGTATAGACTCAGCCCAGACAGAAGTATGTAGAAATGGGCTGCATAGGTCAAAAGAGTTTATAAACAACTGCTCTATGTGTCAGATAATTCATCCACCCATCCCTTATCCATCCACTCTCCCTTCTATCCAGCATATATCTAGCCAAGCTAGTCTCCATCCATCTCTCCATCTCTCCATCCATCCACCCATCCCTCCATCTCTCCATCCATCCATCTACCCATCCCTCCATCTCTCCATCTATTCATCCACCCATCCCTCCATCTCTCCATACATCCATTCACCCATCCCTCCATCTCTCCATCCATCTATCCACCCATCCCTCTGTCTCTCCATCCATCCATCTACCCATCCCTCCATCTCTCTATCCATTCATCCATCCATCCAATCTAACCCATATATGCATCCATCCAGCTGGCCAGCTTCCTGTCCATCTATCTACTAGTCCTCCCGTGTCCACATAACTGGCCATTCACCTATTCTTCCATTCACTCACCCATTCATCTTTCCATTCATCAGCATCCACCGACACACCTACCACAACTAGCCAGTCAGCTTTCTATCTATCTGTTCCATGTATCCAGCCATCCTTTTCTTCTCTTCTTTACTATTTTAAGTCTTTTTGGGAGTGGGCTTGTCAGAGCCCAGACACCACATCACTTGAGGAAGTTTCCCTGCCTTCAGAAACTGCCTTTTATCTGCATCCATTGCCCACTGCCAGGCTGGGAGAAGGAAGGATTTGGGTGTGATTGTTCACACATAGCCCTCCTAGGAATCTGCCAGAGGCTCACAAGGGCCTGCACTCCATTTACCCACCCCTGAGAAAGCTTACCTCCTTTCCAACCAGATGAGTTTTATCTACATTTGACATGTTGGGGACATGATTCCCAAGGCCTTTCCAACCCGAGACCTCTGTGCTGATCATAAGCTTGTCTGCCAGCATGCTAAGCTGTCCCTTTCCCTGCCTTGGGCTTGCAGCCTCTGGTATAGATGAGTGCCACATTTGCTCCCATCCTGGTCTGCGTATTGGCACCAGATAAAGGGACCAGCTGAACGTTTGCTGTGGAGGAGGAGCAGGTATGAGTGGAGAAAATCTGTTGACACTCGTGCAATACACCAGAGACTCCCTTGTAGGGTCTTCAGCATCCGGGAAAGGTGAATTCTGGGTCCTGTGAGAGTTTAAGTTCTAGCTTTCTGCTAGAATCCATGAGCCTTGAGAACTGGAGAGGTGGTCCAGGGTTTTCCTGAGGCTGGAGTGGCCAGTATCTGGGGCTGGCAGAAAATTGCCTCAAAGCCTATACCATCGTCCCGGTATATAGATTGCCACATCCTGAGAAAGGGAACACAAACGTTTAACAGCAGAAAAAGTGACCATAGCTTGTGGAGAGACTCAGGTCGGGCAGTGTGTAGAGGAAACTCATAGGAAGGGAGGTGGCACCAGCTTTGGTGTTCAACTGCAGGCTAGAGGACCTTAAAGTAGATGTGTGGGCAGAAGCAGAAGCCAATAGTAAAGTACATATAACTGGCTAGTGGGCACCCCATCTGGTGGAGGTGGGAGAACTGAGATGGGAAGAGCTGAGGTTTTCATGTCTTCTGTGACCCAGATGAACTGAACTTTTGGCCATTTGCTCAGAACACCAGCCTTTCTGACCTGGAGGCTTATGGAAGCAAAGCTAACTCATGCATTCTGGGCCAGTTCTTTCCATGAAGAACCAGATTGGGTTTGGGAGGGGCATAATGCAGCATGTGTTGTTTTTAATTAGCCCTTCGTGGTAAAGTTGTGAGGAGCTATGGAACCTGCCAGAGCCTCCAGGGCACCTGTTGGTGGCCGGCCAGTTGGCTGTCCTCTCATATCATTGGGTCACTGGGAGTACCATGGAGCCAGGGCTCATACCTTCTCACTCAAATGACAAGGTATGCCTGCTTCTGCAGTTTTTGGGTGGCATTAGCCTTCTCCATGGTAAATGCAGGGTTTGTCTACTCAGGGAGACCACAGCCAGGTCCCGTTATGGTACCTATCTTTAGCAACACATATAAAGGGGCCTTGTCTCCCCACAATGCTGACTATCGACACAGACACTCTTCTTCCCAGAGTCATCCAGTAGCATGTTGGAATGTCACTTGTTTAGCTTTGTGGACTCAGTTAGCAAGAGTTCATATTGAATTAGAGTGAGCCTCAAGTCAATGGCCCCTGTTTTTATAGAGAAGTGGACTGGGAGCACTTCAGGTGTGAGGACCACAGAACCCAGTGGGGAAAAGCCATGTGAAGAGGGAGGCAGCACTAAGGCTGAGGATAACTAAAGGCTCTGGAGATGGAGGACATTGGTCCTTGATGACAGTATACTGTATGCTCCAAGTTTGACATTGCCAAGGTCCAGGCCAGGTCTTCAAGAGGCCACCAACTCCTTCCTGGGTGATGCTGAGTCTTTTTTGGGAACTCTGTATGTCTGCTTGGCAGAGGTTTGAGCCTCTGTCGCTGTGGCTCACTGGGCTGCTCTCCCAGAATCCTCTGCAGTTCAATAGCCAACCAGGTGCAAGTAGCTTAGGTTTAGCTCATGTTCCAGACTCTAAGGTTCTGGTTTCAAGTTCAAGCTTGTGCCAACTGCCACCCAAAGTTGGCACATTCATGATTGGGGTGTAGTACCTCTGACTGAGCCCCTTGAGTTAGGTTCAGACCTACTTGGTCCTGACATTCTAGGTTCTAGTAAGTTTCACAGCTATTCTGAGAGACACAGGTCAAGGGTCAATTCAGCCCAACCTATTCCAGTGCTTCTGGGTGCACTATACAGTGTTCTTGACAATATTTAAGACCCCAATAAGTCTTCTAAGAAACAGCTACCTAACCTTGTATGCCCCGTGGAATCTGAATTACACCATGCCTCCGGTGTCCAGGATCCCATGGAGCTAACTTTGAAAAATTACACCAAGGCTACCTATGGGCTGCCTTGGGAACACTGAGCTTGACAGGAGCGTCCTGATAGACGGGGGTACTTATCTGTCCTCTCGAGGGACATTAGAGAGAAACAAATCCTAGAGATGCCTATCTTTCAAACACCCAGCTCCAATTTCTGGTGTTCTGTGGGCAGACCCTAAACTATAAGTAAGGCATATTTGGATTTCAGGGGGAAAAAAAAGAAAAGAAACCATTTACTAGTATTTAAAAATCGAGAGATTTCACTTGACGATCCAGGTTTCTGCCTGCCTTTTTTAGGAAGCAGGAAAGATATTGCTGTCACCAAGACTGCTGTCCCAAGAGAACCTCCTTTTTCTGTCTCCTTTGCTCCAAAATGAAGACTAGTGGGCTTCAAACTCTCTTAGCCACTAGCGATGGATATGGACCCACCCTTCCTGCACAGCCCCATCTCCTAGCATGACAGAAAAGCCAAACCTGGCCCAGCTGGCAACAATTCCACACTGCAGTCACCTCCATCAAACCTGGGTCTTCCTACTAAGGACAGTCCCTGATCCTGTCCTGGGTCCCTCCTGGAGGCCACATTTCAGGAGGACCTAGGCAGTGCTTCTGAAGCCCACAGTGACTGTAACATTGGTGTAGCTTGTGAGTTGGAGTTGTGAGCTGAATTAATCAGAGGTTGCAGCTCGGGGCTGGGGACTTTGGGGGCACAGAGGAGGAGTCTGGTAGGGGCTGCTGCTGAGCATGAGGGAACGCTCTGGCAGGTTCTCAGTGCTGTCCCCTTTCCAGAGCAATTTAAAATTAATTAAAAATGCTGGTGTGAGCGGGGCTTCTCACAGGCAGCCTGGCAGCCTGGCATAGTCCCCTCCCCCCTATTTTTAACACTGACAGCAGACTCCAGGATTGACGGCTGTGCTTCCTGGCATTTCTTTTCTTGCTTAAAAACATAGCAGCAGCCCTTCTGCCGCCAAACCTTCTACCACACTGCTGGGCGAGGCCACATTCAGGGAACCCTTCCTCAGGATTTCATCAGAGTCCACTGGTAGGTGTGAACATGACTGTGCTTATATTGGTTAGAGGGACGACTGGCTGAGACCCTAAGAACAGGCTCAGTGCTTCTATCTCCCCTGGGTCCTTATAGGCTTATGCCAAGCAGAGGGGTACAGAGTATAGAACTGTCCAGAGGAAGGCTGGTGAGGTTTGTGGGAGCCTCAAGTAAAGCCATTAAATTCTGGGGAGAGCTGAGCAGGTTGGGCTCCATGCCAGTGGTGAATTCTTGGTCAGTTTCATGTGTGCAGAGCTGTCCTGGTCTTTAGGAATTTCTATTCTAAGTGTGTAACAAATGCCCTCCAAGGGTGGGTCCCATTCCAACAGTCTTACAGATGGTAAGAAGGATGGTGTGATGGTGTCCCCAAGAGCAGATTGTGGAGCTGCAGGTCTCAACCAAGTTGTTTAACCTCTCTAAGCTAAGGTCACCCCCTGAAGTCACAGCACAATATCATGCATGCCCTCCCTTATGTTGAGGTAGCCATTAGATAGGCCAACACTGGACATGTTGCATGTATGGATCCCAAGACAAGCAGTTCATAAATAGCTGGTCCATGTTGGCCAGAACATATGGCTAAGATTTTTACTATTAACCTACAGATTAATAATCTGAGATGTTGGGGTTTCAGAGTACCCTCCCTATAGAGTTTCCAGGAAGGGTGGATCCTTTGCTTTCCACCTTCTATAAAAGCCCCCACCATTTTCTTTGCCACCTTTGTGCATGGTGAATCTGTCAACCCGAGGCTGCGTTGCAGACTAGCTCGCTGTCCTGCTCTGCCTCCAGGAGCAAAGGCCCCAGTGCTGGTCTCGGTCTTAGTCATTCTGCATCTGGCATCCCTGAGGCCACCCTCTGCCACAGTCTTTTCCAGAGAGTGTGTGGACTATCCCAATGTCTTTTGAGGTGAGGTGTCCCCTCCTCAGTGGCCCTCCCGTTCCTCTGCTCTTGATGCTGTCTGACTGCAGGAAGCTCGCAGACGACAACTCCGCCCTGTGGCGTCCAGTCTTCTCCAGTGGGTATCTATTTTCAGCCCTGTAGCAAGCAGCTGGGACGCTTGTCTCCCCGCCTTTGTTCTGCTCCTCCTGCTTCCCAGCTCTGTAATTATGGGAGATGTTTATTCATTCACTAAGGGCCTGCCTGTGATTCTTAATTTTGTGATGCCCCTCTCTATTACTGAGCACATAAATCCTATTCTGTATGGGAATCCAACATCATCAGCCCTACTGTGCTATCTGCCATCCTGGTCTGGGCCTCTGGGAAAAGACTCTGTGAATGGTAGGAGCTTACTGGATCCCACTCTTGTCCATGGTTGCCAAGACAACATCACCCACCAAAAAACCCATCACAGTTCTCCTGAGGTCACCCAAGGAGACCAGAGCCAGCAGCCAACCAGTAGATAGCACCTTCTAAGCTGGTGGCTTGCTGCCTACCTGGGGAAGATCCAGGAGCAGGAAAGAGGCTGATATAATCAGGGTTATGGTCCATCTTCTGCTGGAAGGATGACCTATGGCTTTGGCATCATTACTGGAGCTCTTAGGATTGGAACCTGGACTCTCTCTAATGGTCTGAACAGGCCAGGCATGGTAACTTATCCTTAGTCAGCCAATTAAAGAGAGAGCTAATAGTGAAAAGCAGAGAGAGGAGTCATTTGATTTGGCCATATTAGGAAGAGGGACAAAGAGGTGAAGTGACTCCTAAGTCTATTTTCATGGTCTGGACATGAGGCTCAGGCTTCAACAGAGGGCAGGAGGAGCAGAGCTGAGAGTCCTGGTCAGGGTGTGGTCCTGCCTGTCACTGACCCATCACTGTCTCAGCTCCAGTCTCTCCTGCAAGGTGGTTCTGACAGGTTCTCAGACCTGTGTGAGGGCTCTGGGAGACAAGCTCCCTCTGTCTGGCTCCAGGCTTCAGCCTTTCCCTCCCCCAGTGTGAGACCCCCGGGGCAATCCAATGCCTCGGGGTCCATTGTTTCCATGGTCTGATAGGTAAAAAGAAGGGCACATGTGTCTCTCTATAATATCTTATTTTTTAAGAGAAAGTTTACTCCTAGTGGCTAATTCTTCCTGGAGAGCGATTTGCACCTCCCATAAGCACACTGAGGCCCTTTGGCCTGCGGCTTCCTTCTTCGAAGAGAAAACTCAGAGAAGCAAGCGCCACAGGCACAAAAGATGTCCTGGCCAAGCTACTGATCAAGTAAAGAGTCCAATTGCATCTCGCCCAGCTCTGAAGAACCTGGCCTGAAAAGGACAGCGAGAAGCCTCCAGGGACATTATATAATGTCACACGGGACAGCACAGAGCTGTGGCACGGAGCCTGAAAGCTGTGAGGGAAGGAAAGGCAGACTTCAAGGTCTGTCCCTCTGCAGAAGCTGGAGTTGTCCCCTACTGCACATGGGACCATGTCAGCCATTAAAGCTCACACAGCATGTTAATCACCTTCTGGGTAATAATACCAATAGCATCAAGTTCAGGGGCATGAAACGTCATTTCCCTCCCCCACCCTCCTGGGACAAAAGTGTGGCCACATCAGGTAGCAGTGAGCAGGGAGAGTACAGTTCCTGGACTGTGCTGCTGACCCAGATAGAAAAATGGAGCGCTCCTTGGGTGTTGGTAAAAGTAGACTATAAAGGGATGTGGCCCATGTGGTAGAGGCCCCATCAGCCAGAACAGAGCGGCTGGAAGGAGGGCTGGCTACAGACAGGCAAGGTGTGCAGGCTTGGAGCTTGCACTCCATGGGGACCAGTGCTGTTGGTACAGAAGCACTGGATTCTGTCTCCAAGATGAGGTAGAATGGGATGAGGCCATCTACCCAAGATGGGCCCAAAGACCCCAAAATAGTTCATGAAGAGGAAGCCCAACTTCTGGGCTTCAGTGTTTATAGTCCAGGACCAGAGTTTTACCTTAAAGGAGATGGACCACACCCCTATAGGAGCATGTGTGTACTCCTCACTGTTTGTGGGCTGTTGGAAAAAATGCTTAGCTAGGGCTTCAGTGGCACATATCCACCATTCCATATCCCAGAAATCCAAGATGGAGGCTTGCAGGACTAGCTCCTCTTGAAACCCCTCCCCTTTGCTCATAGTGTTTTCTCCCCATGTGTGCTGTCCCCTCTGTGCTCCTATTCTGGCCTCCTCTTCATATAAGGACCCCAACCATATGTGACAAGGACTCAAGCTAGTGACCCATTCTAACCCAATCACACCTGCAAAGGGTCTTATTCCAAAGATAGAAGCCAGAGATAGAAAATAAGAGTTTGGAGGTGTTGATTCTGCAAGATAACATTGCTCCTTCTACATACCCTCCCTAGACCACCAGAAGCCTGCTCAGCTTCCTCTGAGGGTCTCTCCAGCCTCATCTTTAACTCTACCAGTGAATCACCACTTGAATGCCTCATGTGTCTCATTACCTGAGAGCCTGAGGCTCTGGCTATGCTCTGAGCATAGACGGGTACTCTACAACTTGTTACATCCAGTCCTCCATGGTCAACACCTGCTGGGGAAGTCTGAGAAGACATGGGATGGACACCTCATCAGGATTCCAGAGAAGTGGCAGAGGTCACATTAACCCAGCCATGCTCTAAAGCCCTAAGTGGAGGGTGAAATGCAGCTGGGGAGACAGGAAGGTCCCTTCTGCCTGCCCACATCTCCAATTACTCCAAGATGGCTGCAGCCTCCACCTCTGTTTCTTTCCATGCCAAGATACTCTTCCCTCCTCATCCTAACCCTGTGCAAGTGAGCAGGACTCCATGCCAGGGCTGTCCCACTCAGACCCCATCAAAATGGCCTGGCCTAGATCCAGCACCAATGCACCAGTGAACCCAGGACAACCTCTGAAGATGTCCCATGGGGCACACCCTCCTAGACTGTTTTCAGAGTGTCCCTGGGTAGCACACATCTTCATTGTAACAACTGCCTGTGGAATGCTTCTGTCTGTCTGCAGGCCTTCCTCCTTCACTCTCCTTGGAGGGTTGGTGAGGAATGTTTGTAGAGGAAGGGAGAGCTTCAGGTAACATCACATGGAAGACACTCTCTTCTGACTGTTGGAACTTGTTGGCTGCCTCTCTCATGGGCTTCCCAGAAGTCTCACATTCGGTGTTAAGAATGTCTTAGCCTCTTCTTCTAGCTGAATAGAGAAGCCAGATTCTATAAAACTCAAGTTATATGCTCTGCAACCTTGGGATCCCATTAGCTAGTTGGGAAGAGATGCCCATATCCCACTAGGAACGTGAACAAGCTCCTGACACAGCTTTGCAAACTCACCACTTTGCCCAGTTCTCTTTGCTTCCTAAAGCCAGAAGTGACTTTACGGAGCATGGCACTTGAATCTCAGTTACCCATTAAGATGCAGAGACCCACAGGGAATAAGTACCTTGGTTCAAGAACATAGATAATTCTTGTCACAGGACAAACCTGGTTACGTATCCTGTAAGACCTCCTCAGTAACTGTCTTGGTCTTGAACATCCAGACCATCTCTGGGGCCTTTCTAAGGGATATTTTAGTCCCTGTTTGAGCAAAGTGTTCCACACATCAGTAGGTGTATCAGGAGCACACACAAATGCCTGTCAACTTGCCTGGGTACCATAGGAAGTCTAACCAACAGTCTCTACATGTAATGGTTGGGAAATTTCTTGTCTTACCATACCATGATGATAAAAGTAAGTGCAACTCTATTGTGGAAGCCATGGCAGGGAGTCTGGAACCAGCATTTTAATAATAAAATCCATGGCAAGGGCTCACAGTACCACCTACTGTGGGTTCATGGGCATGTGGGCATGTGCCCTCCCTGACTTCAGTCTCTGTATACACTGCTCATCAGTCCTCCCAGTATTCCCTGTTCCTCCCCAGACTTCGAGGCTTTCCTGTTGCCAGTTGTATCTAATATTAACCAGACCATGAGTATAATCCTGGATTTGATTTGCTTCAAGGTTATATCGGCCATTGTGCCTTTTTAGTTCCCAAAATACAACTGGGTATTTGGATCCAGTAAGAAGTTGATTTGAATCCCAGATCCAGTTCCCAGCAATCTCAAGAGTATTTCACGTTCTGGGTGTCTCTGTGACTCAGACTCATTTAGCCCAGGCTAGCCTCAAACTCTTTGTATAGCTGTCTATAACCTTGAACTCTTGATCTTCTGTCTCCACCTCCCAAGTGCTGTAATTATGGCCAGCTGCCACTACACCTGCTTTATACTGTACTGGGCATGGAACCTAAGGCTTTGTGCATGCTAGATCAGCATTTTACCAACTGTGCTATACTCCCTGCCCTACTTTATGAGCTTTGATTGACAGACACAGTAAATGGCAAACTCTACTTTCCATTAGCCTTCACCTCTGGTCTCCCAGGGCCCCTGCATAGGAAAGAATTGGATTTGTTTATTGCAGTAAAACCCCCTCCATGGTTGAGCTCTTTCCTGGTGGTGTAGGAAACCTCATGACAAGAGCAGAGGTCCTGGGAAGGCTGTTTTCCCTCCTGCCTCTGTGGTTGGAGGCCAAGTCAGTCATGTCAGATAACCCTCCTGCTAGAAACAGTGATGAAGTGTGCATAAATACAATCCTGAGTGGTCCAAAGCAGATAGAAATAGAAGTTCTAGGCCCGGAGGGAAGGGAAGCCCCAGGAAAAGCCCTAACAGATAGTTAGATGATTCCATTTGCACATTGGGGTCAGAGTTGTCTAGATGGATAGAAGTAGAAGGGGGACATTTTTATAAAAAGGAACTCCTGCAAAATCTTTATCCATATCTTCCTCAAATCTCTGACAGGCTCCTGTGCTACCATATATGTGCAGGGGAAGAACTGAAGGGTTCAGTGGAAAACAGTAACCTAAGCTTGGAGGGAGAGTCCAGGGGAGATGTCAAGGGTTTCCACTGTAGAGGCAATGGTGGAGAGGTGAGGCCTGCCTTGGAGCTTAGCAAGCACCTCGGGCTGTCTACAGGATTCCTGGAAGGGGGAGTAGAGTCAGAACTTATCCCAAGAGCAAAGCAGTAGTAATCTCTCCAAAAGAACCTGTAACTGGCTTCATGTTCATGTTCTGCCAGTGATTTTATTTAATGTGAGAAAACTCAACATTCTTCAGATAACAGATACAGTTTGTGCAGCATCTGAATTGGAAGTCAGCAGATACACAAAGAAGGTGAGCATTTTGCCATGTGTGAGCATTAATTTTGATCATCATTGTGAACAGAATCATCTAGGAGACACCCTCATGTGTGTCAGGGAAGGTTTTTTTCAGAGAGGTTTAACTGAGGAATGGAAATCCACCCTCAGTGTGGCTGCAGTCCAGAAGTCAATGAAATGGAGAAAGTGAGCTGAGCACCAGTGTTCATCTCTCTCTGCTTCCTGATTGTAGACAGGATGTGAGTGACTGCTTCATATTCCTGCTGCCTTGCCTTCCCTGCCACAACAGACTGCACCTTAACCTAGGGAGCCCAGATAAACCTCCCCACTTCATATTGCTTCTTTTAGGCCCTTACACCTGTTGTCAAGCTCTTGCTATGCTGGGCAGTGGGTTTACCAGAACAAAAATGGCTGCTACTCTGCCCTCTGCCCCAGACCTCCCGAAATGTGCAAGAAGGAGTATTCATGGTGTGAGGAATTGTAGAAACAGTTGAAGTAAAGCCCAGGGTGAAGCAGGGGAGAACTTTCATTTATTTACTTGTTTATTGGATGAGCATTTGAAGGCATCTTTAAAGGAAGCTGGGCTCTGTACTATAGTGATGTAGTGAATAAGACAGATCTTTTGCTCAGGAAGAAACGTAGTATGAATTCTTAAGTAATAGGACCTCGGTTTCTGATCTATGCAATGAAGAAAAATAATGAATGGCTAGAAAATTATGTAAGACTGTTTCTGGAGTATTTCATCTGTGTTACTTCCATGATGCCAGGGGCAAGTTAACTTTATAAAAATAAAATTGTGGGTTATTTAGTTGACAGTTCAAGAGGAAAACCAAACAACATAGAAGTGGAGGGAGAGAGAATCTCTCCTGTGTCTCATTTTAGAAGACCACAAATCATGAGTCTCCTCATTCGTAGACTCACCTAACCCTAACCTTCTCCTGTATTCCTACTTACAGATACTGTCACATGAAGCACTAGGGGCTTCAGCACATCAACTGGGAGATGTTAGCCTTCGGTGCAGGGCCTGGTTGCTCTGGTTATGCTTAATGGTCTCAGCTGCTATGTATGGAGCCACGGTGGTCTTTACAACCACTGTGGCCCCTCAGCATGGCTCTGGCTCCTACAGTCCACCTTTATTCTCCAGGATGTGGTGAGGTGCTATGCGGAGGAAGCAGTGGCTGTGTGGGTCAGGGTAGCTCTAAAGGTGAAGTCCTCTCTAGAGCTCCTAGAGAATCCAGCCAGAACAATGATGGATGGGAAGAGCTGATTCTCCATAATAGCTGAGAGCTGGGTCTGTGTGTCCACTATGGAGAAGCAGCCAAACCATGTGAGGGTCAGCTCTCTACCATGTGTGTAGCCTAGACAGGATGTGGGTCTTGTTATATGTTGGCCATGCAGAGGAATACCTGCCTGAGTCTCTGGAGTCCCTAGGTTAGCTCATAAGGCTTTCTGCCAAGGAGAGTGGTGGTAGGCAGCCTGTGCCACATGCTTGTGATAGGAAGATGCTGAGCTACATACTTTGGGTGGGCTTAGTGTGTATTCCCCATCTCCAGAAAGGCTGAAGACTGAGTCCAGCCTCTTTGGGTCTTAAAGCCCTTCCTACACTCTCTGTCCCTCAGGATGCTTAGGGACCTTATGAGGCAGGCTAAGACTTGCTTCTCTTTAGATGAGGAAGCTGTATCTAGGAACCCCACTTTGAGCCACTCACTGGATGCCCATCTTCTAGTTCCAGGCTTAAATTTCATGAATTCCTAGGAGCTAGACCAAAGGACCCATCAGGGTGGAGGCTGGGGAAGGAGGCGGGGAGGGGGTGCTGGGTGGACTTGGCTCCCAGGCCGAGGGAGGACCGTACTCTGCTAATCAGCACTGCAGGTAATTGGCTTACTCCCTGCAGACGGCTATCTTTGTCTCTCTGAAGCCTACAGGGGACCTTCGGGCGTCCTTCCATCTTGGGGGAAGGGTTTCTGTAGGAAGGCAGGACTCTAGGGCTCTCTTGGGGGAGCCGAACAGGTGGGGTCTTCAGGTCCAGGTAGAAGCCAAAAACCTGATCCATGTCCTTCTGTCCACCAGAAGCTTCCAGGGCTCAGAGACAGGCAAGCCTATGTTGGATAAGACTAGGTCTGATACAAGGGTGCTGGCTGAGTCTAAGGGGAAGTAGAGGTGATGTTTGAGTCCAGAATGGGATCAGGACATGGGGTTTACCTGCCTTGGGGGGCTGAGTGTAGAGCAGCCAGTTCTGAGCAGGCAGGAGCAAGGTGGGCCTGACTGGTAGGGCAGCATCTAACACCTAGGATCTTTCTAGAATGTATTCCAGTCTCTTACCTCTCTCAGGCCTCCAGAGCCCCTGCACTGGCTGTGGTCATGGACACATAACTCAGTGCAGTGCCAAGGTTACTGGCAAGAGGCTCTTACCCAGTGCCTACTAGGCCTCCCAGCATCTGTCCAGTTTGGCCAGGCCCAGGACAGTTCTGAAGCCTGATCCTCAGCAGTGCCTGGCTGCTACACACCTTCCAAAAGTTGAGCCCCTCAGTGGCTCCTGCCAGGAATGGTGCAGACGTCGCAGACACAGACACCCACATCTTTGTGCGAAGCTAACCCAGTGCTACTGCTGAGACGCCTTTTAATATCTGGCCTTATTTATATGGGTAATGACTCATACACCAATTACCGTGAGATGGAGATACTTTGCCTACTAATATTTAAATTGCAGTTATCTGAATCTACTAGGGAAGGAAATGAGGTCTGCTGGTTTGAGTTTGGTGGGAATGGGCTCAAAGAATAGGGCTCTGGTCTCTACCTGCCCAGTTGCATCTGCTTCTGCCTCCCTTCTCCAGTCAGACCCTATTGGCCAAGGGCCTTACACCTTGTGCATTTCCTTTCTGACATTTGTTGGAGATGGGGTCTGGTGGCCAATGAAATTCTTCAGAGCTTCTCTTTCTCCTGTCAGCTCCCCATGGACCTCTGTTAGACCAGGGGACAGAACAGCCTCTGTCAATGTTGAAAGCAGTTCAGGTACTCCCCTGCCTCTGCAGTGCTGTCTGACTCTACCTTGTCTTCCTCCTCTGACATAAGGGCCAGTGGAGTAGAACCTCAGGAGGTTTAGGTGGGAAAATAAGGCTATGCCACAAAGCCTGGGAAGTTTGACTAGCTGCTTCTAGAATCTCCCATTTTCTTCTCTTCCACGGTGGTGGTACCACCTTGGGTGGGGGTGTGGATGGGGGCTTTGTGCTTTGAGGTCTATAGCCACAGTTGAAGGAAAGCCCCATACACATACCCAGCATGCTTCCAGTACCCAGCCTCAGTGTATCCTCAGAACTACTCACCCTCAGTGTATCCTCAGAACATAGCTGTACTGGCTGAGGCAGGTCTCTTCTCTAAGAGAGACTCCTGGGGGGGGGGGGTTCTGATGTGAACTGTCACATGTACAGTGACTGAGGGAGAACATTCCTGGCCTAGGTGAGTGCCTAGTTAAACTGTCCCTTGCCATTTACATATGCGGTCCTGCTTCTCTTTCTGCTGCTGCCTCACAGGGCACTCCCCTGTATCAGAATGCTCTTCACTATTCCAGTCTGATGGGTGAGTCCAAGTGACATTAGAAGCTAAGGGCAGGCTCTACCTTTTGCCCAGCCAAATAAGACTTCAGGGAATCCTGAAGACACCAAAAGGATTCTGGGAACGGAGTTCTGGTGCTCCTGTTCAAATGACAGTCCTGTCAGAGCCCTCTTGCACAAGCCTTCCCAGGTCCCCAAACAACTGCTTGGTGTGGCAGTGTGGCATGCCTCAGCATAAGCCTTTGATAGGGGTGGGGCAGCCCTGGGTAGGGCTGGCTATTGGCTCGTCATTTAAATAGGACTGGAGCTAGACCAGCCTGCTGTGCCTGGAACCCAGTGAGTGGGGGTGGGGGGGGGGGACTGGATTCTTTACTCATCCATTTAGTATCCAGCATGTTAGGAATTTCCAGCTCCCAGTTTTCAGGGAAAAGAGGAAACACTGGCATCTTCAGGCAACAGGAAAAGCCCAAAGGGTTGACTGCTACACTAGGAATCCTGACTGATAGTGTCTCCAATGACAGGATCAGCCAGGGAGGTGTCTCAGAGGAGGTAACACCCCAGAAGATAACAGAGGCATTTGGACATTCGGAGGAGGGTCTGTCTTTCGGTGTTGGGGAGGGGATTGTCCACCACCTTTCTACCTGATGACATGTAGTTTGGTTTAGTTGGGGTCTTCTTGCTGTTGTTGTGAGGCAGGGCATCCTGTGGCTCAGTCTGGCCTCAAACTTGCTGTGTCGTTGAGGATCTTAAAATTAATGATCCACCTGCCTTCATCTCCTGAGTGCTGGGATTGTAGGTGTAAATTATACCAACCGTGCCTGGTTTATGCTGTGCTGGGGACTGGACCTAGGGCTTTGTGCATGCTAAGCAAACACTTTGAGAACTGAGCCGTATCCCCGGATTCCGTTGCACATGTTCTAATGACACATATTACTCAGCCAGTGCTGACAGTACTGTTGCAAATAGAAACACTTGAACTCTTGCCACCTCTCATGAGGCAGCTCCAGGGACATCCTTTTATACAGAAACAGAAGTACAAAGAGGAGGTGTGGCTTTTCTGGGGTCATAGAGCCTCACTCCCCACGGGGTAGTTCTTCTCCAGAGTGCTGTGTGTGGGAACACTTTGTTTTGCCCTGAGCACATGAACTCAGGTAACCCCACAGCCAGTCCTGGGAATTGCCAAGCTCCCCTAGTTCTGCTGGTGGGGAAACTGAGGGAAAGAGACTGCCTGAGCAGCTAACCAATGGCTGCAGACAACAGTGCCTCAGCCCACACTGTCCAGCTCCCACATGCACACCCCCACACACTGAAACCACAGCAAGGGGAGACACGCTTGTCATCAGCAGTAAGCACTTCCGAGTCTCACCACGTGCTGGTAGCACCTGCCACGTCCTCCCTGCCAGGACTTGAGAGCCTCAAAATGTTCTGATGCACAGAAAGCCTTTTTTTGTACAAGAAGTAAAATTATTTTCAGCCTGTTGTCAGGCAGCTGTCAAAAGACATGGAAATGAAGGGCTTAGTGAGTCTCTGAGAGGAAGTCCCACGGCCAGGGTGGGTGTAGGGACACAGGCTGTTGGCCATGCAGGTTGTAGAATGGAGAGAAAATGGTGGCATGGGTCTCATTTCCGGGTCACTCTCTCTCTGGAAATTGATTCCAGGGGATGTGACCTGATTTTTTCCCAAACATGAGTGGCTATTGAGTGGTCCCTGATGCTGATGGTTCTCACTTCACGCTGGAGTTCAGGTAGCCAGCTCCATGGTTAGGTGTCTAGACTTGTGTTCTCTGCCATCTGAACATCCTGCACTGCCCCTGTCCTGTCTCCAGAATAAAATCAGGTTGGTTGGGGGAAAGCTTGTGGATGTGGGAGTGAGCACCCAGGAGTCTGAGGCAGGAGGATTCCAGGCCAGGCTTAGCTTTGTAGTGAGACCCTCCCTCTAAGCGCAAAAGAAAAAGGAAATGAGGAAGTTGGTGTTGTTGGCTTTTGGACTGTGATGTCTTCACATCCATAATATTGCGGCAGGGTGCCCTGACACCTCCAGGACCCAGGTACCTTACACAACCTCTGCAAACCTCTAGAGAGTTCTGTGGGTGCTCTCAGGGAACTCAGGATGAGAACGCTCCCAGAGCATTCCAGAAATCTCAGACCCTCTCATGAGAAAGCACTGTGAATAAAGGGTCTCTAGCAGTCTTGAAGAGAAACAGCTTTTGGATTATATCTCTTTCTTAATTTTAATTTTTAATTCCCGCTCTATAATTTTTGGTGTCCTTAAAGATGCTACCAGTATTTCCCAGGGATCTGCAGGCTTGCTGCCAGCCTCAGTCAACAGCATCCCAACTTTCCAGAGAAGCTGAGTTGGCAGTAGGGATCTGGGTCTCCATGGTCACCAGGGTGGAAGACCCCAAGGGATGGTGTAGATAGTTCTGAGCTAGGAGAGGAGTTGAGCTCACTGTCGACTGACCTGTGAGCACAGAACCACAGCCGCGTAAGTCAAACCACAGCTGCTTGCATGGGGCTGTCGTTCACACACAACTGATGCTTTGCCAGCCATGCATGCTGAGAGGCCACAGGCTGCAGTAACATTAGAAGATGAGGGATAAAATAAACACCCCTGTGTTTGTTTGCTGTCTGAAGCCAGGAAGAGAGATTCATTGATGGGGGTTGGGGTGCAGAGCTAACATCTCCTTGGGATTGGGTGCCATGACCTGCCCTTGGCAACAAGAATCACTGCAGGCAGATGATGGCACAATGCATAAAACAGACTCCTTTGTTGCTGGGCATGTTAATGAATAGCATGATCTCGGGGTTGCATCAGAAGTGGCCCATTCCCCCAGCAGGAATTCTTAGGGTGGAGCGTGAGGCACCCACACCTCTCCATAGTGAAGCCTATCCCTGGTGTACAGGATTCCGACCACCCAGATCACTACAGGCGCTCACAGTCTCTAACCCACCTGCCCGCAGTCCTGCTTGCCACAGCCACTCCACAGGGTCACCCCAGCTCTAGGCTGAGCCGCCCTCAGCCTTGTCAAAGAAGCTTCATTTAGCAGTGGACAGCGGCAAATGCAAACTCATAACTGAGTTTTTAATTCTGAGAATTAAGTGACTGTAATTAACAATCCAGCCCTGTGTGGGGCCTCAGTAGCCAACTTCTCTGCACTCTCCACCTCTGAGACTCAGGGAACAGCGCAGAAGGAAGAGGGAAAGAATGTAACATTGGAGGGTATGTGGAGCCTCGTGAAACTCCATCTTGGGGACATGGCACAGCTGTTGCTCCTGTGAACTCACAGCATTGAGGTTACCTGTATGAGACCTCTATAAGACCAAGCCAGCCAGACTTCCAGTATGAATGGGAAGGAGCTCATGAACGCCTCCTCCCCTCCCAGCTGTAGGTCTATTGGCAGTGGATGGCTGCTGGGGGTAGGTAGCCCATGTTCTGGTAGATGGCTTCATACCCCTGCATACACAGGCAGCTCTAATTGGACTTAGTGAGCTTTAACAAGGGAAAGCAGGACCTGAACTTGGATGCCTAAGGGAAGGTGGAGGGGCCACTGGGATGAATAGGACTAAAATACATTCTACACATGTTTTTTATAAAAAAAAAAAAAAAAAAGACTAACGGTGTCTGAAGAGAGCATCCTCACTCAGTGTGGGATTATACTGTGGGGTCCTCGGCCACATCATCTTCTATCCATGGCCTGGCTGGTTTCCCTTACCTGGACATGCCACCTGTGTCCTGTACCTGTTGCCCTCCTAGCCAGCGCAGCTCACTCTCCATAGCCCGATGCGACACTGGATTTGGGGTGGGTCTAGTTGGCACTGAGGGAACTGGGTGGAAGTACAGTTCTGCTTGGGGCTATTCTCGGCTCTTCTCATTGGGTAGCTCAGGGTTCTGCACACTTCCACAACAGTTTCTTCTCATGAGCAAGTGCATCCAAAGGAACAGCTACCTCATATATGATGGCTGATGATGGCAGCTTGGGGCTTTGATGATGTCACCTGGGCCACGTGACACTGCTGCCTTGATGGAGTTTGGAGTTCTGCTTCAGGGAAGATGAGACAGGGACCTGCTTGATCCTCACTCTTGACAAATCTGAGGTCGGAGACCCAGTGTAGAAGAGAAGGTTCTGTCATGCTCTGTCATCTCCTACATTCAGAAAAGGTGTGGGGTGTTGCACCACCCTCCTGGGAAGAAGCCTCCTCCCACAACCTCCAACAAAGGTCAGTGTCAGATGTAGGGTTTTCTGGTGGGAAGGGTGGCTGTGGCACAAAGCCTGGCCTGTAGCTTTACCACCCAGTTGTGGGCAAACATTCTCTGCACCACACAGTGGCCAAGGAAATGCCAGCGCAGTGGGTGGCGGGGAAACTAGGCTTGGGTGCAGCTTTGTGCTTTCTGGAAGATATTGATCCCCAGCAGACAGAGCAAGCACTGAACATCACTGGTGTCTCAGAGAGTCCCCAGAGCTCTGGCAAGTCCCCCGAGCCCATGTGGTCATGGGCATGACTGGTGGAGTCCCTGGCCTCTGAAGTGGGGCTTCCTGTATTCGTGGACACTGGTGTCACCATCCTAATAAGGCCTCCAGCCAAGTGCTTCGTGATGATCTAGAAACCTCCATGTTGAAGCCTACCCAAGAAAGGTATCTATCTCTAGTTTATCCCTAAAAGATGGATCCTCGGGGGTGATGCCATAGGCAGAGGTCCTCCTGAAAGATGCTCAGCCTTGCTTAGAACGCGCAAAGAACCACAGAGGCCACATGCCTAATGTGGCAGTAAGCGTTAGACAGCTGCTCCGTCTCTAAGCCAGCCGTTTTGATGCCACCGGCTGTGACACTACAGTGGAGGATGTCACACGGGCGGTTTTGACATTGCTGACGAACCGTGTGGGCCCAATGGAGATGATGTTTAAATGCTCAGCCGACACGAAGTTCACACACAGACACACACAGTGAATCAGGCAGTCTTTTTCTTCCCAGACAACGCCTGGCACAGCATCGACCATTCTGAGCGTGCTTGGGATCCCAAGTGTGCTGAGGAAGGAAGGTGCCACTGCTTGGGCACGCCAGCCTCCTCTTCCTTACACCGCCATTTTTGTTGACATAAACTGTGTCGACCATATGGAATTGAATTCAGTGTTCCAGTTGCTTTTTCCTGTCTCTTCCTTTTCCTTTTCTCTCTACACCCCCACCCCCAGAGTTCAGGAAGCTGTTCTCTTGGCAACCGCAGAAGCGTACTCTTAATGACTGGTAGATGCCCAGTGCAGATCCTGACCCTCACACTGCCTCCTCCTTTGGAAGTACCTTCATTCTGGTGTGGGAATCATTCCCTGACCCACTCCTACAAGGCACAGCAATGAGTGCCCCCCACCCACACCCGCACTGTCTTTGTTTGCTATTCAGATAGAACTTTCTCAAGGTGATGTTTGGGGAGAGCTTCCCTTGCTTCACTTCTGTTGGGGTGTGAATGCCAGAGACACGTGGGGAAACAGCTCTAAAGGGCCCCATCTGCCCTGTATTGGGGTGCTTTACCTCTCTGTCTACTTTGCCAGTTATTATTTCCCATCCCCTCCCCCCCCAAAGCAAATGTAAGCAGCAGGGGGCGGAGTCCTGCTTTCCCAGGGTCATTATCAGGATGGGGAGGGCCGGAGAAGTAATGCCACTTGTGTCTGATTCTTTCAAAGGGAAATAGGTCACCGTCAGAATTCCTGAATCCTGGCATGCCTACCGGGGTGTCAGGGACCTTCTTGTGACTTGTCTGAAGCGTGGATATTTCTCCCTTGACTTCCTTACCACATCTGCTAGCTGACAAATAGGCTTGGCTTCTTCTTTTAAAAAAAATGTAAAAAAAAAAAAATAGAAAAAGCACAGTACTTTATATTTAGCCACAGGCGCACGGAGCGCCCAGCAGCAGCCGGGTTTCCTTGGATAACTGGGGCTCCAGCTCACAAATGCCTCCCGGTGTCTCCTGGCCGCCAGCTCGCGCGCAATCGCCTGCTCCATGTTAACCCTGAGTGGTGCTGCCTCCCGGTGCCCTGCTTGCTCTCTCAGCAGAGTGGCACTGCTCACATGAGGATCACCGCCAGAGGTAGCCGGCTCTGAGAGCAGCCTCAGTCTGCGCACAGTTGCTTCCCAGCTGACAGACAGAATATGGGGTGGGCTTTGTCACCAGCACGCTGGGTCTGGCATGCCCAGCGATGCTCGGGGCTGCAGAGCGCCCAGACGCCTGCCACTGCTCGCCGGGTCCCAACCGCGCCAGCTCCGAGGGGCCGGGCTGCGCGCCTAGCCTTCCTGCCCGCCGAGAGGGTTATATAATGAGCGGACCGCTGCCAAAGTCACAGGGAAAATGAAGTCTTTGTTAAATGCCTTCACCAAGAAGGAAGGTAAGGAGAAAGCTGTAGGAAGCGTGGGGTGCCTAGTGAGCAGCTGTGGGCTGCTTCTTGAGGGAGAGGGGACTCGGGTGCTTCTTCAAATTGCTGGTTGCGGTTCACCGCTCAAGGAATAATTGCCCCAGCTTTGTGATATGGTTTGGCTCTAGTCAGGTCTGGAAGATTAACACAGATGAAGGTGCCTTTGTATTTTCGTGTGTTCCTGAGCTACCAGCCTCTGGCAGAACTGCATTCCAGAGCATCTCATCCAGAGAGCCTATGCCAGGGGACACAGTGGGAAACTAGGTCTTGGGGAAAATAAAAGAAGTTTTGGTTTCAGTCTTCCAGTCACCTGGAGGCTGTGAGCACCTGCTAAGGAGGGTCAGGACACATGGCTGGATGCACCCACGGCATTCTCTTTCTGGTGCCACTTGTCAGTTCTGCCCGGGTGTCCCTGGGCTTCGAAACCATAGGGTTCATGAAGAATCCTTCTTTACCATACCTTTTATGATTTTTATTGTGGGGAAGGAAAAAATACTGTATAAATAAATGCATGTAAGACGGCTAAGAAAATATCCACCCACCTAAGAGCTTGCAGATTGCCTGAAAGAAGGAAACCGTTGGGTGGCATATTAATCATTTTCAGACAGGAAAGGAGTTATTTTTAACACTTTTCATGAAAAAAAAAACATCATTTGCGTGTATGGTCCCAGTCAGAGAGTTTTCTCAGATCGCAAGCTTGCTATCTTCTTGATGAAACCAGGTTTCCAACGAGGTGACTTTAAGGAAATTAGGGAGCTCACTTTCTTCCCAAGCTCATAGTGAACTAAACACCAGAGATACTTCAGCAGCCTTGAAACTAATTTGATATGAGATTTGATCGTTAAGCAAGATGATTTTCATTAAAACGTTCACTCTAATGTTACCTGTGTGGGTCCATTTGACTCACTTGCCTGGTCTTTGGGGTGAAATGTGTATAAAATGTCCTGGCTGTTTTGTTCTATGACCCTGCCTGTGTGGCTTCGCCTGCATGAGGACATCCTGCCGTCTCCTTCCTTCTGTAGACCCAGGCTCTTCAAAATGGGTATAGAATAAATTCTTTTTTTTTTTTTTCTGATGAGGCTTACCAAAATTTGCCAGGTGGAATTTTGATTTTTATAACCCAGGGACATGAATTGCAGCCATGGGTTAGAGTGTTAAGCAATGCTATTTCCATATTCTGTTTCTATGGACGTTTCTTTCCTACGGAGTCTGTCTTCTCAATGGCAGGGCATCAAGAGCCCCCACATCCATTCACTTTGCCCTTAAGGGTATTAATACCTTACTGGTTACACAGTCAGAGATGCCATCAACTGTACTCATAGGGATGGGTGACTCCACAGACACACAGTTGCAGGGTGCCAGCATGTCCGGGTTTTGGGGCTGTTCGGTACCCTCCACATGCTTCACTTAGAAGATACTCCCAGAAGCCCCAAGGTATAGGCACTGTTTATCCTCTCCATGTCTGCTGGCCTTTTGACATTCACACCGAGAATTCTCCAGCCCCTGATCTCAATGACTGGCAGATAAGACTACGATTGTGGGGTTTAGAAGGCCTTTTAAATCCCTCACCTCCATAAGTCCCAAGCCACAGACTTCCTGGCTGGCTACAATTATAGGCTCCATGGTGAATACTCTTAGACTTCTCAAGGCCCTGCTCTGGCAGCATCAGCAACCAGGCTTTCTTTGTGCCCAGTCGAACACACCTGGTGACCTGACCTGGCTATGGTTCTTTTGGAGGTGGGCTGCTGGGGCTGTAGGCCTAGCTCCTTAAGAGCACAGGCTTTGGTTTCAGAGAAGACACTACCAGCCTTTGGTGTTCCTGGTCTGTCCCTGACCAGCCCCCGTGAGTCACATGCTGGAGAAACTGGGAGTAAGATCGCATATAGCCAGGAGGTTTGCTGACCATCTTTCCCATCAAAAGCTTGCAGAGAAAGCAGGGCATATGATACATGCTGCTGCCCACTGGAGAGATGAGGACTCCCTCCATATATCAACGAGCCCCCAAGCCTAGTAGTCTTTCCCCCTGCTATATGGCTTCCCAGCTTGGCATCTAGCTCTGATTCCTAGGAAAGAAGAGAACTGTCTTGGGTCACAGCTGATCTGAAAGAGGACTGCCAGAACCACCTCTGCCATCTCTATCCCTGTGAACTATGCTGGGGCTTTGTCCCTAGAATGTCTGCCAAGGCCACTCTGTCCCCATGAGCAAGCAGTACTGATGCTAGCCAGCTCTGTCCTCATCAGGACCACTTCTATCCTTGTGAGGTTTGCTAGGGCTACTTTTTGAGTTATGCCTGGGCTATCTCTGTCCCCGTGAATTATTCCAGAGACACCTCTGTTCCTGTGAACTGTGCCTCGGCCACCTTTGTCCCCATGAGTTCCTCCAGGGCCATCTTTGTCCCTGTGAGCTGTGCTGGGCCACTTCTGACCCCATAAGATCTGCTAGAGCCATTCTGTTCCCATAAACTGTTCTTAAATACCTATTTCTAGTATCGCCCATGTCCTCATCCTCCGGCTGTCCAGATGAGCAGAGAACCATGGACTCTGGAGCAGGAATCTTAGCTCTCTCTGGGTGCTCACATCTGACCCCTGAACTTGGACAGCTATTTTTATAAGCTGCCCTAAACTGTAGTTCTCTGCTTCTTTGATATCAGGGACCCTTCCCAGGTCAGTTCCCCTGGAAGCCCTCTTTTGTTCTAGTTTCAAAGGTTCTTGTTTATAGAACAGAGCCCGAGGATTTAGGGGCAGAAATCTTGTAGCAAGGCTTTACTGGGTGTCAATAAAGAGACTAGTGGGTGTGTAGTATTTCTGGCCATCAAGGTGAGGGTATCTACTGTGACTGCAGTGTGAATGCCATAACAGAAAGTACCCAGGTATGCCTAATCTGAGTCCCTGGATATAGTGGGCTCAAGAATGTGAGGACCCAGCTCTGTCTAGACCTTTCCATGAGACACCCGGTGAAGTGGGGCCACCTGCTGCTGCCACATGGTGCTGGGCTCCACTTGCGGAGAGGAAAAAGGGAAGATTCTGGAGTGTTGTGGTCTCTTCTACCTAAGAGATTGGGGGCAGAGGTGGCTGGCTTTCCCTGTGACCAAGGCTATAGGCCTGAGTGTATAAAGATTAAATACCCATTTCCCATATTAGATGCTGACTATCCAAGATTAAAATGATCCGGGGCTGGTTTCCTGAGGTCTATCTGTGGCTTACAGATGTTTTCTTTATATCCTCATGTCTGGATCCTGATTAATGCTGTCACATAATATCATCCTAGCAACTCATTTTAACAAAGTCACCCCTATAAAGAACCTCTCCCCACATGTGGTCACATCCTGAAGTCCCAGGTTATACATCCTACTGTAAGAACTTTGGGTACATAGCTCTGCCCACAGAGGTCAAGCTCAGAATTTTAGGGATGCTCTTGAGCTATGCAGTGTCCTAATGCTTGGTGACATGGGGAAGCCCATCCTTACATATGTTATGGCTGTGTCTTCCTGCTGAAGGCATGGGCTGGCCCAATAGAAGGTCAGACCTTGAGTCCCTTCCATTGAGGTCCTGGCTTAAGCTTCCATGTGCTGGAGACATTATTTGTCTCAGTGTTTCTCTGTGTTCATGTTGGGGGTGAGTCAGGCCTTGTGGAGCTTAGCACCACTCAGATCCCACACCAAGCCCTCAGGGCCATCCCTGGCTTGCACGGGGCATGGATGCTGGGGCATGGATGCATGCAGCCCTAGCCTTCCTGTGTCCCTGTCTCCTGACCTTACTCATCTCTCTCTCTCTTTCTCTCCCTAACCCAGTGCCCTTCCGAGAGGCCCCAGCTTATTCCAACCGCAGGCGGCGGCCCCCCAACACATTGGCTGCCCCCAGAGTTCTTCTGCGTTCCAATAGTGACAACAACCTCAATGCTGGTGCACCTGAATGGGCTGTCTGCTCCGCAGCCACCTCCCACCGAAGCCTCTCACCCCAGCTGCTGCAGCAGACACCCAGCAAACCTGATGGAGCCACAAAGAGCCTCGGAAGCTACACTCCTGGGCCCCGCAGCCGCTCCCCTTCCCTCAACAGGCTGGGTGGCACTGGTGAGGATGGCAAGAGGCCACAGCCACATTGGCATGTGGGGTAAGAAGAAACTGGGGAGTGGGCAAGGGCTTCCATGCAAGACGATTAACCACGCATGCTTCTCAATTCAGGCTG
This sequence comes from Micromys minutus, assembly GCF_963924665.1. Taxonomy (NCBI): domain Eukaryota; kingdom Metazoa; phylum Chordata; class Mammalia; order Rodentia; family Muridae; genus Micromys; species Micromys minutus. The sequence continues at coordinate 55,511,252 of NC_137971.1, read as the reverse complement.
CCCCAGAAAACACTAATGCTGAATTCTGTCTTCTGAACCTGGGGCCTCTCTGCTTAGTTTAGTACTCTTAATTCAGGGGTGAGGAAAGCTGAGCTGTGCAGGGGCATTATGTCCTTTCCAGTGCCTTGACTCCTTGGTCCTCCAAGAGAAGAAGGCTTTAGGGAGTCAGAGAGGAGAGTACAGTCTGTGCCGAGTGCTCTCCCAGCAGTCCCCTCTGTCATATACAGTGTCCAAACCTGTGACCACGTGCTTGCAGCGATGAGAAATCTCAACCTGGAGGGGAAAAATCTGAAGCTCAGAGGCATGTTACAGCACAAGGGACCAGCACAAGGGACAAATGTGAACTTTATCTGCCCAGCATGGCAGGGGCTCAAAGCCCTTCCATCTACCTATGAAGCAGCCCCAAGTGACAGGCTAGAATTGGGCAGGTTGAGGGGAACCACTCCAGGCATCATAGTCTGGACCTTCCCTAGGGAAGGGGCTTCTGACCTGCATAGCCAGGAGGGGCCTGCGTTTCCCTGTCTGACATATTTCTGCCTTCCTGAGTTTCTTAGCCAAGAGAAGAGAGACTCTTAGGGATCAGCTGATTATGGAGGCCTTGAGGCTATATTTGGCGGTCATCAGAGAGATTTAAGGCAGCAAGGAATGGTCTTCCTGTCTTCCCGTAATCCTTGTCAGGGGGTGGTGGGGGATGGTGGGATGTGGACCTGCTATAGCAATGCTTCTCTGGGGGTTACTTCCACTCTCCTTTTCCTAGTGTCTTCTGTCTTACCTTCCTCAGCCTCCTTTTCGATTTTTCTTCTGCCCTACCCTGCCTAACACAGGCTGGCCCAGAAAGGGTAGGAAGCAGTGAGTTCTGCAGTCTCTGCCCTGTGCCTACATAGCGCAGGTGTGAGTCTCTGTTCACCTCTCCAGAGGTGGCACCCTCTAGTGGCACCTAGAGGCACAGCTGAGTCACAATCCTGAAACCTTCCTGTGAGACTTGAGCATTTACCCTGGGAACACTGGGAGGAAGTTGGCGCATCCACTTGTCCCAGGGCCTCTCTCAGCTATCCAGATGTGGAAGATTTTTCAACATTACAGGGTGATCTTGATCTGGCTGTACTCCTCATGGGGATGTTTCACTACTGTCTCATTTGTCCTAAGTGACTTTAGCTTTGCCAGGGAGCAGAGGGGCTGGGGAGATCCTTAGAAGACAGTGGTGTCACAGGCCTCTCTCCAGCTGTGTCCATCTGAGACATGCTGCCCTTTCCAACCTCACCCTCTTTGGTTTCAGATCCTGAGGTGAGGATGGTAACATCGGCATCATCGGCCATCCCCCAGAGACCAGAGCACATTCTGTATGTGTTGTGAACTTCAGGGAGCACAGGCCACTCCAGTATTTCCCCTGCACACTCTAGTAGATTCTGGGGTAACCACCTTGCCTGTGCATCCCAGCGTATCAGACATGGATCTGAGGGTGATGATTAGATTGCCCTGTGTCTATCCATATGCTCTCTCCCTCCCTCCCTCCCATCCTCCCCCCCCACTCTGTCTACAGGAACATGGGGACCCACACACCCAATCATGCACTTGGTGGAGCGAGATATGCTTACCTCAGCAAGAGAGGAAAGGGCTCCCTCCCCTAGTTTCTATCCTATTCCCTGTGCTGGGTTAACGAAGGTAGGAGAAGAGGGAGAGGTGTGTGTGTGTGTGTGTGTCTGTGTGTGTGTGTGTGTGTTTGTGTGTGTGTGTGTGTGTGTGTGTGCCTTTTAATATTGAGTCTAGATCTCCCTAGACATCTGCTTGTCACCTACACTTAATGTGTGGTAGCACATCACCAGGACACCAACAGAACAGTGTGGGTAATACTACTAGGTTTATGGTTGGGGGAGGTGGGACCAAGTGAAGGATATTTCTGTAGAAGCAGGTACTCCCTGGCTACTTGTGGAATCCGGGTCCAGATACCCCTTCTCCTCATGTAGTCTTTAGAGCGCAGTGGTCTATGGCTACTCTGGCAGGTCACAGCTCCCTGTGTGCAGTAGTTACAGAGCAGCCATTCCTTCAGGTTGGAGGGCTCTGGAGTTGGCCTTGCATGTGGTCAGAACCCTCACCCACCCATGTGGAACCATTAAGGGTTTGCTGGCCATCCAGACAAAGGAGGTAGTCCTCCATTGTCAGCACAGTAGAGGTATTGTATTACCTGTGAGTTGGATGGGCCCCTCACTCTCTTCACTCTCAAAGATACAGTGGATCTACCCACTGAAGGCGGATTATTGCACCTTGTATTCTATGCCCCACCTTAAACAGTCTTTTCTGTGCCAGTGTGATGGGCCTTTTGAACGATGGTGAGTCCTTATCCCTGGGGGCAGGGTAAAGAAAGGTGCTGACATAAGCCTTGTGTGATTGCTAGTTTGGTGTTCCTTTCCCTAAGTCTTAAATAGCCAGAACAGAACAGGATGGCATGTGTTGAGTCTGTAGGCACAGCAGTGATAGGTGGTAATGCAGCCAGAGTTCAAGGCCCAATTGCTGGATAAGATATTGGCTATGCCCAAGCCCCAGCTAGGAGCTCTCACAGCCTCCATTATCCCAGGCCTTTTCAAGGGAGAGACTAATTTCAGCAGGCATCTGCCATATCTGGAATTTTTTTACTCTTAACTTCAGCCCTGCCCCCATACCTTCCCATAACCAACCAGTGCACCTCCTTATCAAATGTTCCGTCTCTGTCCTTATGCCACTCGGGTCTCACCCTACTGCCACAGCCACAGTGCCCTAGGCTCTACCTTGCTGTGTGTTCCTTCACACACCTTCTGTGACCTCATCTGAACTGCATGACTCTCACCCCAGCTCAGATAGGCCTGTGTGCACTCAGATTTTGACTTTGTTGTCGCCTTGGTCTCAGCAGAAATTTTGCCTGGTTGGCGTCCACTCCAGTTCACTATGAAGCCTGTGCAGCTTCTCCCATCTTCTGTGTGTGCTGCCCTGGGATGGACCACCTGAGAAGTTATGAATAAATGAATGAGCAATGGATAAAGAGTGAATGAATGAGGAAGTTCAGTGTGTGGGTAGTTCCTGTTCATACAGGGTAGCTGGGAAATGGTCCAATTTATCCTTCCCAGTCACCCCACAGAACAGAACATTGGCTTTCTGGCACTGAATCTCCAGCAATCTAACCCTTGGCCTAGAGCAAGTCGACTGGTGCTCCATCTGGCTGCTCTTGGCCAGAACATAAAGGGAACACAGATGCCAGGGCTAGGGAACTACTGAACCATTCTCTTTTGTGTGATAGCTTAGCCTGTCAGGTCTGTGTCTGAGGTTACCCCTTTCCTGAGGCCTTGGCTCTGCTGTTGCTCAAGACCACCATAAGGAGAGCATAGCCCTTGGGCAGGAGGGCACAGTTCACAAAACACCTTCCCTTGAGGCACAGTCTTTACTGGTTTTTACTATACCACAGGATAGAGCATCAGGATAAGAGAGTGACTCTGACTCCCATGGCAGATCATTACTCATGGAACCCTTCTTTCATCTGAAAAAATGGGCTCAATGTTTAACCTGCTGCCTTGGGACACATCATGAAGTTTTAGTTAGTAGTGATTATGAAGATGTTCCAGTACCCAGACAGGACCACCCATCACCACCGAGCTTCACTGTGTGTGTGCCCTGCATCATGACCAGTGATTCCCCTACCCCTTCTTGGAGGCTTCTGGGCTTACAGATGACTCAGAGCTAGCTGTCTGTAGAGTGGGCTAGAAAACTGAGGCCCAAGATTATGTTTACATTGGTTTCTGTGTGGAATAACATTCAGGCACTAGCTTGTTACCTGCTTTGCAATTGACACTGCACTATGTGGAGTGGATTCCTATTGATTTGTTCTTATGGTCACTCATGATGGGGAAACTGCTACTTTAAAAGATTCACTGATTTGTTTAGTATCTGGTCATTAAGGGGTCAGCTGGGATTCAGACAGTGTCTCTTGAAATTTGGGTGTGTGAGTGAAGAGATAGTATTCAGCCTTGCAGCAAGGGGAGCTGATGAGTGAACAGATACATTGGCAATGGCAAGACAGATGGGCAGAAATGGATGGTGAATGGACATATTGGTAAGTGGATGGATGGGTGGATGGATGGATGGATGGATGGATGGATGGATATGTGGGAAAATAAATAGAAGGATGGATCTATGAAGACCCAGGATGTGGCTGGCAAGGCAAGGGATGCCATATAAAGAGATGATGCTGAGGCTGTGTTCTGTCCTCTATCTCTACCTTACAGCTGTCATCCTGGAGGTCACATGGCCCACTCAGGCACCTGTGTCTCTGTAACTCTGTTCCAATCGTATTCTTGGTTATGCTTCAGAAAACCTTGGGGGATGTGTAGATAATAGGTGTGCATTGTTAGCTCCAGCTACAAGCAGCCTTCCACCTCCCCCAGTGGCCACAGAGCCCAGGTATGTTTTCAGGCCCTCCCTTCATGCTAGAAGAAGCCAGGAGGCTTAGCCTTTTATTTCCTCTTTGCTTTACATGGATGAAGGGCAGATCCAAGCTTCGAGGCCAGGCAGGCCCTGTGTAGTACTCATCCATCCTCACCAACATTATAAACGAGGGTCTAAATATAGCATGCCACAGCCCCAATTTTACATCTGTGGACTGAGCTCCTCTAAGACACCAATCAGGGTCTGGTGGCCAGATCTCACAGTCTTGCCAGATAGAAAAGTAAGAGCTTACGGGCCAGTGATGTATTGGATAACACATCTCACCATTGACCAGGGAAAGTAAGAACTACAGTCAGATGTAAGAGAGCACACTATTGCAGTTCTGTAAGAGCACCACAAGCCACAGGACCTATACACATGTGGGCAACATGGAACAAAAAACACTTGGGAAGATAGTCTCAGTGAGGGATTGCCTAGGTAGGTCTGGGTCGGCTTATTTGTAAGAGATTTCTTCAAACTCCCCAAGTGTGTGGGGAGACACAGGTGGCAGTGTTCTCCAGGCTTGCGCTCCTGGGCTGGATAAGAGAGGAGAAAGCTAGCTAGCTCTATTAAATTCTCTAAGCTCTTGACTAGATGGGATGAGACTAGCTGTTTGAAGTTCCTGTCTTAGCTTCCCTTCAGTAATAGACTATGACCTAGAATTGTGAGCCAAATAAACCTTCTTCCCCCGTATTTCTTTCTTGTCAGAGCATTTTATACAGTGACAGAACTGAAACTAGGACAAAAATTCACCTTACCTAATCAAAGAGCATCCTGTCAGCCCAGAAATTCCCCTGCATGCTGGTTTCCCATCGGTCCTTGTGTGTTAAGTGACTCCTTCATTTTTTTGCAGGAAAGAGTTCGAGGCCAATCCCTATGGGTCTAGAGGCCACAGCACATAAATTTAGAGACCAGAGCTGTGGATTTGGGCTTCTAGTCTAGGTTCAGACATGATTCCCATTTCGGAACCTTCTCCTATGCTTTAAGTGCCCACTCCTTTCCCTTGGCAGTACCCTCTTGGAAGGTTCCAGAATTGTGAGGGCAAGCTGCTTTCTTAGCCAGGAAGCTCTGCAAAGTTGTCCTGACATCTTGGCATGTTTTTTGGTTTTGTTTTAAAAATGTGGTCATGTTGTGTCTGAAGCTTCCCTTTCTGAAAAGAGAAGTGACAGGAGGTCCCCTTGAGGTTGTTCCTGATGAGGACTTGGGTGACCACTTATCCCAGCATGTGACATCAGTCCATCACCCATTGGAATTCCACTATGCCTCATGATGAGGACACTGCAGATTGACCCATGTGAGGCCCTTTACCCTACATGTTCCCTTACTGGTCTTGATTAAGGCTTTCCACTGTTGGGGGAAGGTGGGCCTGGGACACACATTCAGTGCAAAATTAGTGACACAAAGTCCTCTTGGGAGTGGCCAGCAGGCTGCCCATGATCATGAGCACTTTGGTGAAAGATTCCACATGTATCCTTACCAGCATAACGAATGCTCACAGTGAATTGGAAAAACCTGACAAGGGCTTCCCTGATGACAAGGCCTCAATTTGTTTTCATTGTTACAGTCAAGACACTCATAAACTTTCCTATTGGTCACCATTGTGTGTGCCCAGATCGATGGTCACTGAGCTGAGTGTCCTGAAGCTGTTTACACCTGCATCTCCATCTTCCCAACTGAAACTCTGTCCCTGTGAACCACTGACACTCCATCTTACTTTCTGTCTCTGTGGATCTCATAGTGGGGACCATATAGGGATGGAATCACTCAGCTTATGACCTTGTGCGACTGCCTTCATCAAGCTTAACGTCTCCAGGGTTCATCCCTGTGATGGCACGGATGGTGGCTGTGGATGCTGCTGCAAGGAACACGATGTGCTAATGGCCCTTTGAGACCCTGCCTTACTTCCATGGGGATGTGACCAACAGTGCAGCCATTGGATCCTTTCGAGTCTTTTCAGCCACAGACACTGCCCCTTGATCTACCTATGCCATTGCTGTTTGGCTACACATGTACCAGTAAAGGCCAATCTCAGCTCAGTGTTTGTAGACCATATTGGCCGTGTTTGGCAAAGTGTGACTTTCTTCTCTCTTCTCCTGTTGCCTGATTCAGGTCGCCCTTCACTCCTGGTGCCAACAAGGACTCCCTCTCGACCTTTGAGTACCCAGGGCCCAGGAGGAAGCTATATAGTGCGGTGCCCGGGAGACTCTTCGTCGCCATCAAGCCATACCAACCCCAAGTTGACGGCGAGATCCCCCTTCACCGAGGCGACAGGGTCAAAGGTCAGTCTTTGTCTTCTGCTTCTGGGAAAGGCAGGCCCTCTCTGTCTCCATGAAACACCGTGGCGAGTCTTCTGGAGCAGGGGCAGAGTCTGAAGCATCAGTTCAGCAGGGCCCATGACTCCTGAGAGGGCACGGTGACTCTCACTGGTGCCTTTGATTCAGTGTCCCCATTGCTGAGCCTTCATGGATAGAAAATGCCCACACATTCCTAAGTCCATTGTGGGAAGTACAGAAATGAACCAAACTGGGGGCTCAGGGACTTATGCTACTTTCCAGAGAGAAAACCCCATGAGAAAGTTGGCTTGGGGTAGCCCACGGCATAGGGGTGGGTTTGATGAGAAGAGAAAACCAACCAGGTGAAATAAATTCTCTAGGCAAATTACGAGGGCTTTTGCGAACCAGCTGAGAAGTCTGATATTCTTCAAGAGGTTCTAGGGAGCCAGCGGCCACTCACGTGTAGGTGAGAGGAGTCTGTGAGGCATGTTAGGGAAGCAGGGATAATGACAGTGTGGAGAGAGGAGGTAGACAATGACTTCAAAGCCCGTGGCTCAGGATCGCAGAGGGCATTGGAGGAGGGGTGGGTGGGAGCTGCAGGAGCTACACTGAAGATACATCTCACGGGTGGAGCAAGAAGGGCACTTCATGTGCTCCGCATCTCCAGGCCCCTCCACCGGACACAAGGTCAAATAATGGCTCTTCACAGGTAGCTGGTGGCTTCTGACCCTGCTCTCTCCATCTGGCCCTTTTCCAGCCCACAGCAAGGGACACCTTTGTTTCTTTTCTGTGCACTCAGCAGGGATTATGGGAGAGCGTGTGCCCCATCCTTTCCTAGCCCTGGCATCTGGCTTCCGCGCCTCTGCCCTAACAAGTCCCTGGTGCCCTGTTCGTTTCTCTTTCAAGTTCACTTACTCTTGCCTCGGAAAGCCCCTTCCCCATCAGGTTCCTCCTGCGAGGTTCATAATTTCAAAAATTATGTTTCCCTCACTTTCTGAGCGTGTGCTTTAAATTGCTTCTTTCTCATTGCGGCGCCTTCTTAGGACTCTGCTGGGGCTTGTATTCATTGGAAACATGTGCTGTTTTACAACACCAATGCCATGGCTTGGCATATACAGCGCTTTAAAAATCCCTGTCTGATCATTCACCAGCAAGCACGTGTGGGGGTTTATGCTCCATCCATTGCTTTTGTCTCCTCTCTGAAGGACACGCTATGCTTTCCTCGTTCACGTACCCACTGCCTTTTGTTTATGTTCTGGACATCAGCCTTTCCTCTGGCATAGACCATCCCTCAAAATCTGTGGTTCCAGTTTCAACTTTCTAGTCCTTCCAGCTTCTCTCGCTGAAGGGTTTTCTCTATGCCTTCCTCCACTGCTGATCGGCGGGGACTGTGCTCTGCCCAGTATAGAGCAGGATTTGGGGACAGGGACTCTTATAAAGCTCCCATCCTGTTCCTCAAGCAAGGGGGTATCCCCCAGAGTCTGACTGCCCCTTCACAAGGTCTATCCCCTCCAGACGGTTACTGTTGGCAGCAGGCTTTGGAACTGTTCTCCCCACTGGGGTCTAGTGGAATCGTTGTTCACCATGCCCATAAGGTACTTGGACTGTACAAGTGGGGTTTAATGCAGGAGTTGAAAACTTCACATGAGATATGGTTCTGAATTTCAGCAATATAATCCAGCCATGGGCCAGGCTCTTCTCCTATACAAGTAGGTGATATCTGTGAGTCTTACCACAGGTGCATGGTATGTCAGACTCAGCAGTGATACACAGGATACAGACTTAGCAAGTGTAATGGGCAGGCAGCTGGGCAGGTTCCTTCTTGACTGCTTCAGCTACAGTGCTCACGAAGACCCATCCTCGGCGGTGTTTATAACATCCTTGCTAGGGCTGGGACTCCAGCTATAAAGTGTTTGCTGAGCAAGCATGAAGTGAGTTCAGGTCCCCGTCCCTGTGTAAAAAGCCAGGTGCAGCAGTGAGCATCTGGAATCCCAGCTCTTGAAGAACAGAGACAGGCAGATTCTGAAGCCCCTTGGCCAGCTGGTCTAGTAGAATTGGTGAACTCTGGGTTACATTGTCTCAAAAAGTAATTCGAGAGATAAATGAAGAAGGCACCCAATGTCAGCCACACAACCAGGGACACACATGCATGCACAGCTGCACAGGTACACATCTATATGAATACAAGCCACACACACACACACACACACACACACACACACACACACACACACACACACGTACATTGTGGCCCTCCCTGGATCAGAGTCCATTTCAAATCCTATTAACAAAGCAGGCACATAGAAAGCCATAGCTCTATATAGCTGCTGCTCACATTAGTGCTGTGGTCCCTGGAGGTACATCTTGCCTCGCACCTCCTGACTTTACAGATTGCAGAAGGGCGTTGTTCGATGAAGTGGTGAGGCCTCCATCTGTCTGACCTGATAGTGTCACTGTGTGACTCTTAATCCGAATATGTGTAGGTGGCATAGTCAAGCCAGAGGCAGAAGGGTCCGTGGAACCCAGGTTCTGAAGACCTCCCAGGACCCTCTGTCCAGCAAACGTGTCCTCCCCAGACTGTGCCCCTAACTGCCATTCTCTCATAAGCAGCTGGAGCCATTGCCAGGCATGGACAGTGTTTGGAGAAAGCTTGTAGTAGACATGCTTCTGGCACTTCCCCAGCTTGTTCAACATTGCCAGAGTCGCACTGGGAGGCAGCTGGATGCAGCCACTGCTAGTCCTGGGCAGCAGCCTCAAGGCAGCAGCACCGGCTGTCCAGGTCAGGGTGGCTGAACATCAGGCTGCATCCAAGATGAAGATGGCATATGTATGGGATGGCCCAGGATGTGACATTGTTCAGGTTCTCCCTCCAGACTGCTGGCTGGTTTTCACACCAAGACTGGGAGAGGAAACTCCACCCCTGTACATCTGTAGAGGGGAGTCTCCTGTAGTGGCTGTTGCCTGGCTAGTGAGACTAGACCTGTAGAAAGTAGGCAGGGAGCTCTTGGCTCCCATCAATGACTGACAGTACTGTGCTGAGACAGGTTAAGAAGATTTTTCCAACTAGAAGGTTCTGGGTGCTATGTGTGCCCCTTCTCAGGAGGGTTGCCTGGCATGCAGTGTCTTCACCCTGTCCTCTTTCTAGTCATCAGAGTACTGGCTCTTCCCTGACTCTCCCAGGGCCTTTAGAGACAACTGTTCCTTGCCTTCCAAGTCTGTTCTCTGCCCCCAGGTCTGGCCTGGATGAGCCTCCTCTGCCCAAGCTCAATACTCCTAGCCCAGTGCAGTTTCTTGTTCTGACATGTGAAAGAGACTCCCTCTTCTTTACACATCACCTTAAACAGGGTGAACAATCTTAGCTATTCTGAATTAAAGCAGTGATTTACAAGGGAGACAAGCCTGACTCCATCTTTACTAGGCAAGGTGTGTGCGCACTCCCATACAGACACACCCACTTCTATAAGACACTCCCACATAGACACACCCACTTCCATAAGACACTCCCACATAGACACACCTACTTCCATAAGACACTCCCACACAGACACACCCACTTCCATAAGACACTTCCTCTCAGGCACACCCACTCTTACACAGACATGTCTACTTTCACATTGGCATCCTGTTGTTTCTTTGTCCCCATGTCATCAAAACGTTCCAGAGAGCACTGGCAAATCCTAAAGTACCAGATGGCACCTCTCTGTGCACCTGTCTGTATTCACAAGCTTTTTGCTTTTCCTGGGGACCTCATCCTGTTGACACACCCAGACTGTGTGCTTTAGGGGAATCAATTGCAGAGCTACATGTAGGGATCCCCCAGAGCAGGCAGTGTGGCAGGATACCCACAAGCAGGGATGGCGTTTGTGTGCCTCTGTTGACTCAGTGGTACCATGAGCTAAATAGTGTTCCTCTCTGACAAATGGTAAGTGAGACACAGTGATGAACAACCATCTCATATGTGGCACATCCCGGACAGGGGGATGCCAGCCTGACCTGACCATCTTACTTATTGCTGGGCACTTTGAAGGCTCTGAAGAATGGGCATGGGGTGTCCTTGTGGGCCTCACTGAACCACACATCCCCTCCACCCAGGACTACACCCCAAGATGGCCTTCTCTGGTCCAGAGCTGGGAAGCTAAGCCGACTGCCCTTCAGCAGAGCTGTGTGAAGGGCAGGGACAACATCCACCAGTTCGTGCTTTGAGGAAATTGTTTCAAGCAGATATGATGGTATCAGCCAGCCGGGAAGTGGCTTGTCCCTTTATTTGGGTCATTTCCTCAGATTATATGGGCAAGAATTTACAAAGCTAGAGTTTGCTGTCTGTTCTTTTCAAAACCACAGGCTGGGTAGATCTTTATCTGCTATTTGAGGTCAGAATAATGGTGCACAAGTACTTGTGCCAGGATCTTGAGTAATTTAAAGACAAATTGAGATGTGTGGACAGGGTAGCAAATGGCTTCATGTAACTATGTTCAGACAATACACATCCCATTTTGAACAGGTCTTCACAGCTTTGACTTCATAACCGAAACCTCTATTTTAATGGGGCTACAGTGTATGGTGAGGTCCTCGGGACCCTGCCCTAGCCCCTGAAGTCTTTGGGCTTATGTTTTTAGCTCATGTTCAGCAGCACAATTTAAAAACAAGGACCTCAGTGGGAGAAGATATGCCTATTCCTGTTGGGATGAGATGTCCCAGGGTGGGGTGGTATGGGGGGTTCTCCCTTCTCTGAGGAGAAGTAGACAGGTTAATGGGGATAGGGATTTTAAGGGTGGAAGTGGGAGGGGGGACTGGATGTAAAGTGAATAAAAAATAAATTATTGAAACAACAAAAACAAACAAACAAAAAACCCAAATACCCAGAGCTGGAGAGGTGGCTCAGCGTTTAAGGACACTCTTTTACAGGACTTGATCCAATTCCCAGCACACACATGACAATTTAAAACCATCTGTAACTCCAGTCTCGGGGTATCTGATACATATTCTGGCTCTGTGGACATCAGGCATGCATGAGTTGCAGGGATATTCTTACACACACACACACACACACACATACATATATACATACAAATATATATATATATATATATATATATATATATATATGATAAAAATAAATACCCTTTAAAAGCATGATAAGGTAGATAGTGTCACTGAGGATGAGACCCAAAGTTGTCCTCTGGCACGTGTGCACGGGCCTGTATACACACACACACACACACACACACACACACACACACACACACACACACACACACTATCCACTCTCCACCATCACCCATCAGGTAGAAGGGGTCCATGGACTGGGGCTGCCTGTTCCTGTTCTCTGAAAGCCACTGGGCCTCATCCGCCAAGCTGCTGACAGTGCATGCCTCGCTTCCTCTACCTGTGGTCTGGTGTCAAGTTGCTGGGGATCCTTTTGCTTGGTCCTGTCGATCCCCATACTGATGATGCCTTTCTCCTTTCTGTCACCTCTAGTTCTGAGCATCGGCGAGGGTGGCTTCTGGGAAGGCAGCGCCCGTGGCCACATCGGGTGGTTCCCAGCTGAGTGTGTGGAGGAGGTGCAGTGTAAACCCCGGGACAGCCAGGCAGGTAAGGTGACCTCACAGGTCATGTCATGGTGGGGCTGCTCAGCTGGAGTGTGTGGCAAATGCTGTGGCTGTAGCCACACTGTGGAAGGGCTTCTCTATATCACTGCAAATGGCTTGGCTGGTTCTGTTCCAGTAGACTCTGTTCAAATCAAGACCACTTGACAACCCAGAGCACAGGTTCTGTTAAAGGGCAGCTTGTTGTGTGTCTGGTGCAAACCTGGAGAAGCTTTAGGATTTTGTGTCCTTGTCACTCTCAGGAGACTCTGAGGCTAGTTCAATGCCTTTTTTTCTACCTTTTGATTGGGCATTAGAACACAGATGGCTTTTCAGTATAGGGTGGCGCTCTCCAGACCCTCCCCAGGAAGCACCACACAATGTTCATTGAGTCCATGCATTAAAGCTATTTCCCAAACCTGTCCTGGCTGAAAGCTTTCTCCTTAAGAAACATTGATCTGACTATGATGCCAATGGCCACTTATATGAGATGGCCTGGGTAAGAAGCAGAGACACCTGAGGCTTGGACAAGAGGGACTTCTTAGTGACCTGAGTTTACCCGTGAGTTCTGTTTCCTTTATGTGAACTCCTGAGTTGACTGTGCACCCCAAAAGCAGCCA